>NC_139009.1:31864387-33310210 GCF_964374135.1 Grampus griseus
TCCAAACTCTTTCATAGATAAGGTCTGTCAAGCAGAATTGAGTGTTCTTAGGATGGCAGAGAACTGAGTAGTCAGAGTGAAACTGATTGTCTCCAAGACAATTTCCTGTTTGGAAATTTTCTCATCTTGCTACATCTTTTGTCCCGCAACTCTGTGGAACCGAGAGAGTAGTTTTATCTCTGAGATTCAAGGCCAGATCTATGACCAAAGTTCCAGGAGAGAAGGACTGCCCAAGAATGCTCCTTGGGGATGGCTTCTGTGGAGGAAAAGCAGTGCCCCTCTCCTGCATTTTAGTTCTCTCAGGTGCCTTTAGTGCCGAACTGACCACAGGTCATAAGGACTCCCATGAATGCGTCTCAGAATTGGCCAGATGGGGAGAAGCTGAGGACCACACAATTTAGGTCAGCCCCAGACTTCTAGAAAGACTTGTCAACTCTAGTCAGGTCTTTGGGCAGAAGGAAATATAGGGGATCTCTGAGTCTATTTCTCTGTGAAAATATAAGATGAAATTATATCACTAAAATTTATTCTACCTTAATTTTAAAAGTTGGGTATATATTAACTTCTCAAATGAATTTGTGGTAGTTTAAGTGAAAGCTACAAGTACAAAGGAATTATGTAAACATGGGTAAAACACAGGAGTTAGAAATAAAGGAGGAGTTAGTGGTAGGGAAGATAATGGTAGCAAAAAATCCTCTTCACTTGGGAAACAACTGTTTTTGAAATGGAGCATTAGTCCCGTGCATGCCGGGTTAACTGATTGGACGATCTCAGGGAATGCTACTAACCAGAGCTCTTATTGCATTTCCTTAGCCTAGAAAGATGATACATAAATATCAACATGAGATATTTATGAGCTGTCTGAAATGCCCCAACACTTGGTATCATATCTCACTAACTCATCTAAGTTCTATAAAATAATTCAAATATTATTAATTTCATTTGCTATGAGAAAATTATTTATTGATTTTTAAAAAAGACTGTATTTAGTAAATCCTACCCAGAGTGTAAATACAGAATGTAACCCACAGTAAAAAACAAAACAAGGGTTTCCCTGGTGGCGCAGCGGCTGAGAGTCCACCTGCCAATGCAGGGGACACGGGTTCGTGCCCCGGTCCGGGAAGATCCCACATGCCGCGGAGCGGCTGGGCCCGTGAGCCATGGCCGCTGAGCCTGCGCGTCCGGAGCCTGTGCTCCGCAACGGGAGAGGCCACAGCAGTGAGAGGCCCGTGTACCGCAAAAGAAAAACCACAACAAAACAAAACAAAAGAAAAAATCCACAGTGGTATGAAAAATAAGGAGAATAAAACCCAAAGTCAGAGACCTTGGTATTTGATGTACTCTGCAGTTGTACCCAAAGCATGTTTGGAAGCATGTTAATGAGGACTGGCTGGATACTGTGGAGGTTCCCTCTTTAAGGCACTAATTACCCCCAAGACTGACTCTGAATTGTAGTTCCCAGGCCTTTACTATGGTGACAAAATTCACATCAACTCAATTGTCACTCCTTTTTACTATGGAGAAGTTGAAGGGATTTTTCTGTGCTCAAAGCTCTGAGCTTCCATAGGAATTGCAGTTTTATAGGAAGTCAACTGAAGGGAAAAAAAATAAAAGGAGTTGAATTAGGATCTGTTCTAGAGCCCATAACATGATTCTGAATTGTAAGTTTCCTGATGGAAAGCATTATATTTGAAAATTCTTTGGTAGTGCACTTAATAAATACAGACATTGGCTGCTAACACAATGGAAAGTTGTTCAATTTTAAAACCCCCCAAATTAACGTGATCCCATTTTAAAGTGGAGCTAAAAATATTTCTGTATTTTTAGTCATCAGATTTAGGGTATTTGATGGGGCTTACTTGGAATCCTAGAAAACAGAGGAATTAAATAATATAATTTGCATAACTACTGCAGTGATGGAACTTCGGGAACCTTGACTGAATTACCAGTGGATCCCTGGCTTGCTTAGGAGAGAGCCTGGAGTGCAGGGGCTGTGTATTCTCCTGAAGCAACATGCCTCTAGGCTAACACATGACATTCTTTTATTTATTTATTTATTTATTTATTTATTTGTTTATTTATTTATTTATTTATTTTTGGCTGCCTTGGGTCTTCGTTGCTGCACGTGGGCTTTCTCTAGTCGCGGCGAGCGGGGGCTACTCTTCATTGCAGTGCGCAGGCTTCTCATTGCGGTGGCTTCTCTTGTTGTGGAGCACGGGCTCTAGGCACGCAGGCTCAGTAGTTGTGGCACACGGGCTTAGTTGCTCAGCGGCACGTGGGATCTTCCCAGGCCAGGGCTTGAACCCGTGTCCCCTGCATTGGCAGGCGGATTCTTAACCACTGTGCCACCAGGGAAGCCCCACATGATATTTATTCTTAATCCATCATGGTCAGACTACAGAGAATAGACCTCCATAAGTATAGTCTCTTATACTATATCCCAGGTGATCAAAACGCAGGCAGCCAGTAGGATTTATTTTCTAAGGGATGGATACTACTCTAGAATAATTAGACAACAAAGGAAGGCTGTAATAATTATGCAAAATTGTTCGAGGTGCAAATCCTTCTTTGTATATCACAGGCCCTCAGAATTAGGATTCTGAGGAGGAAGCAGAGCAAATTCTCCTATACATCTCTTGCCAGGAAATTACATTCTCAAAATTCCTCTCCTCATTTAGAAAAACACAGCTATAAAAATTCAGCCCCAGAGTTTGTGCATGTTGACACACATTGCTGATTCTACAGGGTAATGGATCACCTGGAAATTGACAGGACTTAGCATGAGGCTCTTGTTCTTAGTTCCAGTCTTCACAGGGGAAGTAGGAGAGGAATAAAGCATTACTCATCAGTGACCGTATTTGGCAAAGGCAAATCTCTCTCCCCCACTATTATCATTCATCCTGATAGAGCTGTGGCACAGACCAGATGTCATTCCAGTGTTAAAATTACATGGTTTTCATAACAAAGTCAGCTTACATCACTCTTAAATAGATCACACAAATGTTCCTCTGTATACTGTCATGGAGAGGATGAGCTAGATTTTTCCAGAGGACTTGCCAAGCACACACTATAGGAGGAATTAAGATTTTCTCAGAACATTCCATAGCTGGCTCCCAACCTACAAATCTCCACATCTCTCTGCAGCATAAGTCATTGCAATATAAAACACCCTTTCTAGTGATTTCTTTGATTCCTAGAGGAAAGTACAGGTACTTGTCCTTGTGGTAGGTAGAAGGCCAAAGATTTCACTGGCTGGAGCTCTTTTCTTGCCTGTTTTCTTTGCCTTTCCTTCCTGGGCCTTGATGAACTTGAATTCATTTATGGTCTAAGTGCTTAAGAATAACATGTGCACTGTCTGTCCCATTGAACCTTTGAAACTTGGAAGATAACAGTTCCAAATCCAGGAGCAGAATTCATATGGACTTAGCACATGGACACCATAATTCTGGAAGCTTAGTTCCTCCTTCCTCCCTTATGTCTCCTGCACTCGCACTTGCTTTATAACCTTTGTGGCCTTGATGATAGGATTGGGACCAAGAACTGAACGCACTAACAAAAGTCGTCCTCAGGTAAATCGACCTCATGGTCAAATGCCAAATGAGGACATCCCTTGTTGATCGCGTCACTAAAACTCTCCAACTATTGCAACGAGCCTAAAGAAAGACAGTTTTGGAGATTTTTGCCCCTAACTGACCTCATGATTCTAACTGTCCATAATATAATTCTTTAATGAAACATTCATATCGGAAAAATCAACCCACTTAGATATTTACCTATGATTAAACCAATGATTATGAACAGGATTAGAAAAGCAAACTAATATATTTAGTATTATAAGGAATGCTAGCATTTCTTTTCTCACAACACTCCCTCTCATTTCGTTCTTTTTTGCCTTTTAAGCAAATAAAAGAAAAGACTCAAGGTAGGGTACATTTCTAAAACCAAAATATCAGACATATTATTCTATTCTTGAATGGAGACCACATTCCCTTAAAACAAGCAAAAAATTGGTCTTCCCTGGTGGCGCAGTGGTTGACAGTCTGCCTGCTAATGCAGGGGACACGGGTTCGAGCCCTGGTCTGGGAGGATCCCACATGCCACAAAGCAACTAGGCCCGTGAGCCACAACTACTGAGCCTGCGCGTCTGGAGCCTGTGTTCCGCAACGGGAGAGGCCGCGATAGTGAGAGGCCCGCGCACCATGATGAAGAGTGGCCCCCGCTTGCCACAACTAGAGAAAGCCCTCGCACAGAAACGAAGACCCAATACAGCAAAAACAAAATAAATTAATTAATAAACTCCTACGCCCAACATCTTAAAAAAAAAAAGCAAAAAATTATCCATAAATAATACGTTTCTCCTTCAAGATCACTATGACATGTAAGAGAAACGCTGCCATTGTTTCTCATGGGTCTGATTCTTGGTTTCTTGTGACTTAGTCAAGGTCTAATAAGTCGGGGTATAATCAGTGTTTCCTACTCATTCAATGCTCTTTGGCTCTATAACCAAAACGAAAATGAATTTATAGATATTTTGTGTGGTAAATCTGAGATTATCTATTCCTCCAAACCAGAGATTTTAAGGCAGGTATCAAGATTTTATTTTGGGAAAAATGGAAATAAAGCTTGATCCACGATCAACCTCAGAAAAATCATCTCCCGCGGAGAACCACGGATCCAGATTGAAAGGACAGGCATGTTTCCACTTTCCCTGAACGACTGCATGGAATTTTACTGAGCTTTGGCTCTGGAAATGTAAACTTAGAGGTTCCAGAATATTCTGGTTTGAAGAGGCTTATGCTTATATGGATCATGTAAAGCAAAGGGTTATACGGTCTGGAACATGGAAAGCTGTTTGGTCGTAGGAAGTGATGAACATTTTACATATAAGTGCATATGTGTGTGTGTGTGTGTGTGTGTGTGTGTGTGTGTGTGTGTGTATGCTCCAGACCTTTTTCTGCTGTATTATCCTTCAGAGGATGAGTTTGTAGAGATTATATCAGCACCATGCAAAGAGCAAGGGATGAACATGAATCCAATATTGTCAACTCAGTGTAGTCAGGCGATCAGGTGTTTAAAGTTCTCATTGGGATCTGACTGTATTCACGTTTTGATGCAATTTTCCCCACCTCCAATGTCATCCTCACATCTTTGCATGCCCAAAGCCCACTCAATCCTTTAAGACACAGCTATAAGGCCACCTCCTCCACAAAGCCCTCTATGATTTATCATTCAGAATGACTTCTTTCTTCTCTGAATTTACTATCCCACTTTTTTTGTAAATTCACATGGCATATACCACTTTCTGATTTGCATGGCGATTCTGTTCCTGCCTGATCACCAGTACTGGGCTATAAATGCTTTGAGAACAAAATCTCTATCTGCTTCAACTTTGCATTTCTAAAGAGAAGGGAAAGCAATCAAGAAGTAGTTATTGAATCAGAATATATAATGATGGGGCTTCCCTGGTGGCACAGTGGTTGAGAGTCCGCCTGCCGATGCAGGGGATGCGGGTTCGTGCCCCGGTCCAGGAAGATCCCACATGCCGCGGAGCGGCTGGGAGAGGCCACAACAGTGAGAGCCCGCGTACCGAAAAAAAAAAAAAAAAGAATATATAATGATGGCTATATATATATATATATATATATATATACACACACATATATATATATATTGAATACATATATGTATATATACACACATATATTTTTTTCTTCTGGGCCAACACCATTCCCCCTACTCTAAAAAAGCATTTGCAGAAAGCACTGAGACTGACAACATTCACTAGGTTTAGAAGTACACCGGAGCCAAACTGGACACCCACGCAAGCAGGGAGAGGTTCATCTCAAGGAGTCAAAGGAATCGTGGCTCTGGACAATCAACATGTCACTTCATTAAAAAGGCACTGTTCATGAAGTGCAATTACCCTTTGGTTTGAAAGCATTTATTCATGTCTAAGAAACTGTCATGAATAACATGCCCAGGTAGAGTACCCTGCTGGTCCCGGAGGAAGCTGATGCCAACCAGAAAGGCATCTATGTAAGCAACTTTAGGCATGATTTAAGAAGTGCTCCCGTGATGAGCCAGGAGAGCTGGCATGCTATATTAAAGAACTCAGTGACTCTACAGCCGTGCTCCGCTTGGAGCCCACTCAGACAATCACACAGGATTGCTGTGTTTGTGCCAACTGCTCACATTCCATAAAGCAAAGGGATCACTTCTGGTCACCTTCTCTCATTCTCACCAGTTGGCTTATGTTAGTGCCGCTTTGCTCAGGACCCCTTAAGCATGTTTACTTGCAATTCCTTCCAAATGTCACTTATTAGAAACTCTGCATTCCTGATCCTGGAGGTAATAAACCTGGAGACACAACTTCCATTAGCAAATGGAAAGAGGCTCAAAGTATATCCAGAGACAAACAAATTAAAGGGCATAAAAGATTGGGGTGGTTTACAGCTAAAGAACTTCGTTGTAATGTACTTAGAAATGAGGCATTCTGTTCTCCCCATAACACTGCACTGCCATTGGCTCCTTCCATTCACTCGGTTTGATGGCTAGCAAAACTTAAACAGAAAATGTTCTACATTATGAGCTATTCCCAAATCACTGGACTGAAAAAAATGCCGCCTGTAGCATGCCTACTACTAAAACTTCCATTAGGTGCCCGAGAGAGCTGTAAGAATAGCTCAGAGAAGTCTTAGCCAAAAATACATAATTACAACACATGGAGAAAACCAATAGAATAATAAATGGAAAAACATGAACAGACTCAGTGCTGCTAACGGGGGAGCTTCCTTTCATCTAAGTTCCTCCATTCTAACAAGGTGAGGGTTAAAAACAATTTTACAAACCAAGTTTAAGAGAGGAAGGACAAAAAATGCAGAACGATCTGTGTGTTCTTTAGATGACATTTGAAACACGCTTGCATCCTTTTAAAAGCCATTTGTTGCTGTCTCTATTCAGGCAGTATGCTTGAAGGTCTGTTCAGAAAACATCTTAAACTCGGGATACATTGTTCTCTTTCACCATTGGTTTAGACCACTTACTTACTTAGTAAGAATTGTGGAATTATTCCAGGTGCGACATTTATAGAAAATTCCAAGATCTGAAAATTCCTAAAAGCCTATAAGGGCAATTTAAATGGATCCTTTTCCCCCCATGATCCCTTAAGAAAATCAACTACAGGCTTTCAGATTATTTTTCCATCCCAATTAAGGGTAACCACAATAACAACAACATACCTCAGTTTTCAGCAGAAGTGACTACACATTTTTGCCCTTAACTGAAGGGAAAACAACCATATGGACCTTGGTCTTAGCCAGCACTCCATTAGCTAATTAAATTTGCAAAGCCCAACCAGTGACAGACCACGGATTAGCCCCGTTTTAATGACTCCATCCGTTTGGCAGAGCTAATGGTGTCTTGTTTCAGAGCAGACTAGATAAGTTGCCTCATTCTGAATAGGTTAGACAGATTTGTGCAATAGAAATAGAATGCAAGCCACATATATGCATTTTTTGAAAGGTAAAAAGAAAAAGCAAAATGAATTTTAATCATATATCCAAAATATTATCTTAACATATAATCAACGTACAATTTACTAATGAGATATTTTATATTCTTTTTTTCATACTAAACCTTTGAAAGCTGGGATATCTTTTACAGTTATGACATCTCTTAATGTAGATTAGCCACATTTCAATGATTTAATAGCCACAGACAGCTTGTGGCTAGCGTATTGGACAGTGCAGGATTGCATGGTGGCATTTTCTACTCCATTTCTTTCCATTGTTCACACTCGTGATCTTTTTCAAGAGTTTATTACTTCACTTTTCACACCTGGACATTAGCTGAACATACAACCCTTTGTAATGGTGAATGAACCTAAAGATAAAAGAGTAACAGCCAGCCTACTCCCTATGAAAGAAAACAATTTCTATCAAAAATCACATACATTTTTTAGGTCTAAAAAGTGCTAGAGGCAGAAGAAGGCCCAAATGTTTAGCCTGTTGGCCCATTTTGAGGTAAGTGATTACAGAATGTATCAAGCACCTTAAGGCATGATGTGAAAGTCTTGAGTTTGACTAAATCTCCAAAATGTTGTAAACTTTCTGCTTCATTTGTGTTGTGTACAACTGCCTCACAGGTACAGTGATCATTTTCTCCTCCCTAGAGATAGGAAAACACGATTTGGTAAAGAAATGGACTGTATTTGTATGATTTGTTGGCATAATCATTGAGACATGGAAATTAAATAGATTTAAGGAAAAGGTTTCAACGGAGCAAATAAAATTATGGAAAATCAGGCTGTTTTCGGAGAGTTCACTAAATGTATGGGGGATAAATAACTAAGGTTATGCTTTACAATGATAACGGGACCAACAAAAGGATTGGGGCTATGAAGAACCAACAAGAGCCAATGAGACTGTGTTCTCCCCTGATTTCTGCAACATGAGTATAAATAAGCCTGTGTTATTACAAACACCAGAGTTGTGGAAAATGACTGAATTTTAGTCATAAAATTAGGGTATCTGCCTCTTTGCTCAACATCTATCTACTTCTAGAATCAAAAGATGTCACTTCATCACCTTGAGACATTTATTTTAATCTGTCCTGGATGTCATTATTCGATCAAGCTATTGTCACAAAATCCTATTAACTCAAGGAGTGATTGCATTATTCACTTCTTACTCATGCCTTGATTTCATTGCTTATTAAATGCAAGTTTTAGTCAGCCAAAATGAAGGCTAAGCCTTAAGGGTTCTTATATCTTTTTAATTTTAGGAATTGTTTCCTATCTGATCTCATGAATATCAGTCTCAAAGTGAGAATAAGCTAATGTTGGAGGTCATCGTAATGATATATCTAGGCATCAGAAATTCAGAGAAGGCCTAAAGGTTGTCATAAAAATTAAGAACAGGGGCTTCCCTGGTGGTGCAGTGGTTGAGGATCTGCCTGCCGATGCAGGGGACACGGGTTCGTGCCCCGGTCCGGGAAGATCCCACATGCCGCGGAGCGACTGGGCCCGTGAGCCACAACTACTGAGCCTGCGCGTCTGGAGCCTGTGCTCCGCAACAAGAGAGGCCGCGACAGTGAGAGGCCCACGCACCGTGATGAAGAGTGGCCCCTGCTCGCCGCAACTAGAGAAAGCCCTCGCACAGAAACGAAGACCCAACACAGCCAAAAATAAATAAATTTATTAAAAAAAAAAATTAAGAATAAAATTCATCAAATGACTCAAATACTTCCTTTGATTATCCTGAAAGGCAATCATCGAACGCAGGAGCATTAGAACCGGTGGAATAAGTATTAGGGCTTGAAATAAAATGTCAGAGGCAAAAGTTGTAGAACATCCTTTTCACCCCTAGAAACCAAATGGTTGAGGCAAGTTTGAAGGAAGTGGAGAATCAAGTATGTTCCTGAAACAGAACTCACAAGGAGGTGAGCACCATGTCTAACTAACTACAGTCTTCTTAAGAGCCCAGCATCAATGGTTTTTTGTTTTTTCATAGACTCCTGTAAGAGGCACTACATCACTGATGCTCTTGATGGTACAAAATGTGAATTCATGTGGAGAAACATGAGCCTGAATGATTCCGAATTGCCAAGTGGGGCAGAAGAGCTGAACTCTGAAGGGAAGATGTTTTAACATAGCCATTTTTTTTCAAATGTATTTTTCTTATTATGTATGAAAAAGAATACGAAAAAAATCTAATTAAGACTAAAAGAGTCTGTTTCCCTAAGCATAAAATAAAAATTTTAGGTGATAAGAAAGCACTGTGTTTTAGTTACTTGTGGGCATTGTTCACTTGTTGCTGGTACATAAAATGTTGATAATAAGATGTACAATCAATGATGTTTGAAATTCGTGGAAAAATGATATTGACTCCTACACCCCCTTAATTTCCTAGGGCTTTTATTCCCCAAGTGACATGTTCCATCCAATGGGAACCATCTTCAGATGGTCGGCCACTTTCCAATCACCCCTCAGAGGTGTGTGATTTCATCCTTTTATGGGAAGAATGGCCTTGGAGAGAGAGGGGGGATATTGGCTCCCTGTATGATAAGACATTGGACGATTTGGTCTGCAACTGTCTCATTTTTCCTACAAATGACAGTATTCTCCTTTAACAAGCTCTGCAGAAACCACGATTACAGTTTCTTAAACTAAAAAAGTGATCCAAGGTAAGACAAAAGATCTTTTTCTTGGTTTTCTAATTTTGTTACTTGGAATGACTTTAAATGCTAAACAAACTAAATTATATTTATACACTTAACAAATCCACTTACTAAAAAGATGAACGTAACATGAGATGATCGCTCGAGAAAGTATGAAGCATGAAGTCCCCACGTCATAGACGCCGATCCAAGTTTCTAAATCAGAATATGGGACTCGTGCCAGCTGGAAAGTTTGCTTTAATCATCTATACGGCCAGCTCTAGAGAATGTGATAAGTTGTTAAAACATAACCTCTCCCCCCGCCTTTTCTTCAGCATGATTAGGGTGCTGCTCTTTGGAGTTCCCACTAGTTGCCACTTATTTTATCTAGAGGGTTTCTTAGGACATGGCCTCGGAATACATGCTAGGTCTCTTTTCAAAGTATGCTGCAGCTCTCTGAAATTGGCCAGATGGAAGTAACCTTGAAGCTTATGAACCAGACCTCCTTCATAGTCACAGCACTGGAGGGACTGTCTCTCTCCCTGTAATCCAAACTACCCAAGAGAACTGTTATAAATATGTGTATCCACCTCCAGCCAAGGAAAGAGATGGGAGCATGAAGGAAGAAAAGGAGAGTGGCTTGCAGAAAGAACCCATTTATGCCTCAAGACAGGGAGTATTAAAGCAAATTCATCAGGTTTTTCCTCCGTGTCTCTCACTTTCTCGTTAGATATGTCTTTCCCTAGTCAAGGTTCCAAAGGCTCACCTCTTCCCCCTTTATAAAATCTTTTTGGCAAGAATAGATCTAAACCTCATTTACAGTCTCTCCTAGAAACCACCAGGCACTCATATGTCAACGGGAGTGCACTTGAAGTCAAGTGAGTATTCTTGGAATGTTAACCTTTCAGGTACCACTGGGCAAGAAAGGGAGGGAACAGAGAGAGATCCTTGGCCCTTTGTATCTGAGACTGGCAGCCTGTCTGGGAATGTAACAGAACCCCCTTTTCTCTGGGCATCATTCTGGGGTTTTGGTTACTATACTTGGAAGTGAAATTATACAGAGGGCAACAGTTTTCCCTTAGGCACATCCATCAGTCAACTCTGTCTGGAAGGTCCTATAAACAGGAAAGTGGACTAATTTGGGCACCAGAGGAATCCTTGGGGCCTTCAGCCTCCTCTTCCCCAGTGGAAAGCAAAGAAGGGTTGAAATGAGAAACCAGAGGGCAACGAGGGCCCCCTCTCCTCTCCTATATCCACTGAGACTTAAATGTTTCTTAAAGAATTCAGAACCCTGAGCACTTAATGCATGCTTATTTCTGAAGGGAAACGAACCAGAGAATGTCAAATTTGGGAGCCCCTTTGGGAAGCCCTTGCTTCCCTCCCACACCCAAGCCACACACCATTCATTTATTCATTCATTTACCAATTCTTTACAAACACCAATTATGTGCCAGAGACTGTTCTTGGGGCTGGATTTTGATCCATGAAACAAAAGAGGAAAAAAAATCTTTGCCCTCTCCTTGAGGTGACGCAAATGTATACAATACATATAATAAATAATTAAAATATATAATGCTAGAAATGCTATGGAACAAATAAAGGAGAGCTCGGGAGATAAGGAGTACTGGGGAAGGGGTGGCAGTTGTCATTTTAAGTAAGATGGTGGAGGTAGGCCTTATTGAGAATGTGGCATTTAAGAAAAGGCTTCAAGAACAGGGAACTATACTCAATATTTTGTAATAACCTATAGGGGAAAAGAATCTGAAAAAGAATATATATATATATCTATATATATAAACTGAATCACCATGCTGTACACCTGATATTAACATGAGATTGCAAATCGACTGTAAGGTGGCAAAAAAAGAAAAGGTTAGCATTTAAGGGTTTAAAACATGTATCACAATATATGCTAAATGCCTCTGATAAAAAAGGCATCCAATAAACTATAGAAATAATGTCTGTCACTGCTGACTAGTTGTATGACTTTGAGAAACAAGAAACAAAGTTATATTTTCTGTTTCAATTTTCCTAACTATTCAGTAAAAGTTGAAACATCCAAAAAAAACAAAAAGAAATGAAAAGAAAAGGCTTCAAGAGGTGAGGGAGTTCGGCATCATATTTTGGGGGGAGGCAGAGGTGACAGTCGGTCCGGCCGGTACACAGGAGCATACCAGTCTTGTTTATGGTTTAAGGAAGTTACTGTGGATGAAGAAAACATGATCCAGGAGGAAAGGTGAGGGGTGAAAGCAGGGTGGAGGGGAGAAGGGTCACCCATGTGGGCCACGGAGACTCTCAAAAGGAATTTGCTTCTGAGCAAAATGGGGAGAAACGTTTTTCTTTTGTTTGTTCTTTTTCTGGCCTCACGGCGCAGCACGTGGGATCCTAGTTCCCCGACCAGGGATCGAACCCCCACCCCCTGCAGTGGAAGCCCAGAGTCTTAACCACTGGACCACCAGGGAAGTCCTGGGGAGAAATGTTTTGTACAGAGAAGGGATATAACTTGACTGAAGCTTTAGAGGATCACTCTGGCTACTCTGTTGAGAATAGGTTGTAGAGATAAGGGTGGTAGCCAGGAGGCTCCTGTAGCTCCAGGCAAAAGATGCGGATGCTTCAGAACAGAATAGTAACATTTAGGAAGGCAGAGTGTATACTATAGATGCTGGCAGATGGGTGGATGTGGTGGTGGGAATCTTTGGAAAGTATTCTGATTGCTTCTCTTTTCTCAGGGAGCTGGGAAGCAAGATCACCAGCTGAAAGTGGGGGCAGAAGAAGGGAGGTACTGGACGTTTGAGTGGAGAAAAGGCTTGACTGAAATAGCTTAGGATGGTGGGAGTTGGAATGACTAGGGAGATACAGATTGACTGATGGCGTCATCGAGCGCTTACTACTCAATATTGCCTTCTTTCCCACAAGCATCAAAATCTTTCTCTACCCAGAGCTCCAAACAGCCCTATTGATTGATCTGAGTTGGCAGATGAGAGAACGTGTTTTTGCTAGCTCTGATCTAACCTCACCTACTCCTTTGGTAAACTGAGGTCAAGAACATTTCTTTTAAACTTCCATCTTTGAGGATAGTTTACCAGTTACAGATTAGCTAGCACTCTAGTAAGGAAAACAATTTAGGATGCCTATCTAAATATCATGCAACGAGAGGACTGATGACTAAGGCTCTTGGGAATTCATGCTATAGGATAAGGGTACCAAGCTGCAAGCTGAGTGAAACGTGAGCTCTGTTAATGCAGCAGGAAGGAGACACCTTGTCACTCGATTTCCACTTAACTTTTACTTCTCTGCATTCCGACTCAAGGCTGTATCTTTTTCACCTACTGGCTTCACTTTGCAAAAGGTTCCAGGGAGATGAGCAGGGTTTTTCTTTTGAATAAACTGGCATGACTTTTCAACTGGACCCAAAAGAATCACAACTAATTTCAAGAAGTTGAGGAGATAATGAAGAATCTTGGTCACTACTGAATGCGGTGTATATGCCTGCTTTTGCAATTTAAAGGGAAAAAAAGAAAAATGTCCATGAAGTCCTCTTAAAAGGGTTCTTGCCATAAAATGAAACTTGGAGAAGGGGTAAATCTGAAATGCAAATGACTTTTCTGTTTCACCAGTAATTTAGTACTACTGAATGAACGCTGAGTAATCAAAGCACTTATTGTCATTTCTGCACCCACACTGGGAATTGGTTTCTGACCTTTAGAACACCCTACTCTTCTGAATTGCTTCTCATGAGTTCTTTCTCCACTCTCCTTCCCACTCAGTTTACTTCTTGGAAGGCTTGTTGACCTTTATCATCCTTCCTCTCTCTTACCTGATCTTAGTCTGCCCATCATTCTGTCCTTTATGTTAATTACAGTTTCTGAGAATGCATAAGTTTAGAAGGACCATTGACACTGTGAAGTCACACACGATTACAAGCAGATGACCAGGGTTAGCTCACATATGACAGAGTTCTTGTTAGATTTTATCAAGACCTTCATTTTTCAAGTGGTCTATCACCTTTGGAAAAATCAGGCCACTCTTAAGTAGATCTTTCCTTTGTCTTTCCAGTCTAGAAATAATTACTACGTCAAGTGCAACAATAAAATGAATGGCTGCCACTGACTGAGGACTTACTCTGAATCATGGCACTAGTAGGAGTCTCTCTAATCATCTCACAACCACCATCCCAGCCTTGGCCCTTTTCATTTTTTTATTGTGGGTACTCATTAGATCTTCAATTCATGTAGATTGGCATCTCTAAAATAACGACAGGTTCTTCCTCTGAAAAGTTTTAATGACTTTGGGGCTTTTAAACTCAGTTTTTGATATTTGTTTGTCATTGTGAAGAGCCAGTGGGACTTATGGTTGGGCTTTTCCATAAGACAGCTAATAATGTGTACCTAAAGTTTACGACAAAGATTGGGGCCAAAGAGATAAATGGGAAAATGAACAATACTGAGATGGCAGTTGTAGGTTTTGCAGAAGAAAAAAGAAAAAAAACAGAAAAAAAGAGATCCTTGGAGGCACAAGCAGTGGCTGACGGCAGCAAGAGCACCTTGGGAGATTTTCATATTTAGGTAGTGGGACGAGAAAGGCAAGTCATAAAAAGATCCATTCGGGGGAATGGAAAGAGATAAGCAGCAGACTTCTGAAAGTGGTATGGAAGTCAAAGGACTGGATCTTCAAGGGACTTCAAATGGTCAGGGCTATAGGGATCAAAAAAGAACTGCAGATATGGAACCTGGAAAAAAATCAGTCATCCTCAAAGGGTGGCTTCAGCAAAGCTGTGGGTGAAGAAACCAGGTTCCAAGGGACGAATAACCCTCTTATTTCACGGGAGTAGAGAGAATCTTGGAGATGAGGAGAAGCATTAGTCTTAGAAAGAAGGAGAGATGATTTTTCTGCAAGAGTGAAGGGTGGAGTGATACATGACTAAAACATGAAAGACATAAAGAAGTGACATGTGAATAAAATATGGAACAGTATATAGTACCATGATTCTATACTTAATCAAAACTTGATGAACAGAGTATAAAGCAGAAACATAAGGAATTTTGAATGAATTCTTAATATATTCTCCAGTATACGACATTTGTCTTATTTTTAAAAATCTATAAGTATTTTATATAATTTAAATAAGCAATGAAGAGGAGGAGGAAAGATCATTTCAATATGGTCCAGAGAGAGGGCAGAAGAGGGGACATAATTACTAGGCAACCTAAGGGAAGACACCAAGAGACAGTTAGTTCCTTTTTCTGGTGACTGTCTTATACTTATCACCAAGTGCTAGTCAGAAGGGATGTAGTATCTTGAACGCATCATGAGTACCTCAAAGAAGCATGGAGGGCGTACTAAAGAGTGAAGACTTTCTGGCTTTTTCTTTCCTCCAGGAAACATTAGTTTCAAATTCTTGGGCAGAGTGGCTTGGACTCAGAGCTCCTCTTTATGCAACAGTGCTGTCTTCTTCCAGCAGCTACATGGAGAACTTAGTTGGAGAGTCCTCTGGATGGACCCATACATTGGGGACCACAAAGCATATGTATGGAGGTGGGACTGGGGGTGGGCAAGAGGGGTAAAGCTAAGTCAGGACCAAGCAGCTGACTACAGGCTACCAAATAGAACCCTCAGGTCTGATCTGGGGAAGTGACATCAGTAGCTGCAGATCCGTACAGGCCAGAATTTAAGAACTCAACTGTGGTGTGCCAACTTTAAATCTCTATCATCTCAAGTAGATGACCAAGTTCACTCTTCCCTGCAGGCCACCCCCTTGAACTTCAGAAAGGATAGCACATTTTTATTTCAGATATTCAGCCTCAAATTCCAGTTCTTGGTGATATCAGCAACCATAGATAATCTGCTGGGAAGATCACCATGTGACTCAGGGATAAAATTTACCATTAAAGGTCGAAGATATCTACTTAGAACTGCATTCCTGGCTTCCAAGCCCATCCCCTTACACACAGAGCCCACAGCCCAGGAAAATAGCCTTTCCCGGGCAGAATGGTTTTCATCAGCAGATGGAGTAAGCGTTTCCCAGAACTTTGGACCTGCTAGTTAGTGCTGCAGTCTTTCAAAAAGGGACAGAGCCATCCCCAACAACTCAATATTGAGCTTCGTGTGCAATTTCAGCTGGTGAATGTCATGAATGACATGGATGGCTCTTACCTGAAGTGCTTTGTAAGAGACAAGGCAGTTGTTCACGGATAAATGAATAACTGAGTAGGGAACAGTAGCCGTAGGGAAGCAGTGGGACACAGAGGAAATGGGGTGCTCGAAGTCCCCTCATTTCTTCACAATTTTGCTTAACACCAGCCCAGCCTCTGGGAAACAATCCCAACTGCAATTTTTTCCCCTCCATCTTAAATACTTTTCAAAAGCGATCCTTTTATTCTGTGGTTTGGGAGGAGGGCGGGATGGGGGAAAGTCCACTTTGCAGCTCTGTGAGAAGAGAAGAGAAGAGAAGAGAGCTGTGTCAACTCTCACAGGCTGCCAAGCCTTTTTTTTTTTTTTTTGGCAGAAGTGCTGGGGATATTTCACCGGGGATAATTTATCATGCTTGCTTTGGGTGTTCCAAATCTGTAAGCTGTGGTTAATTTCCAGAGACGGCAGGGCAATCAACTCCACTCTCTTAAAAGAAAAACAATAACCGCATCACCTTTCAATTAAATGGGCCGTGAAAAAACGAACAGGCACAGACGATCATAGATATTCAGACATCCTCAGAAAGCCTGAGCCTGGCCACCAGTGGTGGGAATAACGACGGTGCGGCTCGAGAAGCCTGGCGTGAGGGTCTTAGGAATGGGCCCTGCATCTGCTTCTATATCTGCCTCTCTACACTTTTTCATGTATGAATAGGCACACACACGCACACGTGAACCCTCCCATGTTCAAGACCAAAACACACAACTGTTGGATGCTGACAGAGGAATTATGGCCTCTTTCACTATGAATCCAGTGACGTCTTTCTCACAGTCCCTGAAGTCTGCTTTTCCCAACTCCTTTCTCACTCCCCAGGTGCCCTCGCAGTGCCTCCTCGATCATCCCAGGCCCAGTAGAGCAGGAACCAAACAGCACCTCCCTCCGGATCAGTGAGCCGTGTTGGGATGTGTCCTCACCCCCTCAGCTCTCCCTAAATATAACTGCCGCCCTTTATACTTTGCAGGCGAGGAGGGCTCCAGAAGTGGCTTAGCAGATCATCTATTTGTACATTATGTTAACTCACATCACAGATCAGTATTTTATAGGGAATTTCCAGGCCAACGTTCAAAGGAGTAGCAGATGGTGGGCATTTTGAGCGAGCAGTTAGTGCATAAAAGGAGGGGCGTGTGGGGCTGAAAATCTCATCCCAAGTAGGACGCCACCTTCAGATGCTCCTACTACTTTGGTGGTCCAGGATCACACCATCTGCTTCTATGGACATCCCAAGTACCTGCTCATTACAGAACCTAGCCCAGGACCACACAACGTGCCTCTAACGTTAGGGTAAGAGCCCCGGTGATGGGAGTTTTGCAGCACAGGAGAACTCAGAGGTCAGCGGGGCATGCATTGTTTCTCTTTCCTCTCCAATTAACACAGCGCAGGCTGCTAGCTTAGTTTTGACCTTCTGACTTTTGTTTGTATGGATTTGTTCATGATTCGACAGGATCAATACCTGTGGAGCACAGAACCAGCTTGGGCCAGTCTCTACTTTCAAATTCAGGAACGCTGTAAAGTAAGACAGGGTCTAATGCGTTTTGTAAGGCACTAGACATATTTTCCTAATTTTGGGGGGGGATGGTAACCCATATGATTATGTCAATAGCTGCCCTCTCTTGCCCTGCTCAAGTGTTTATAAGGGTACAGCACTCAGAACTCAATATATGTTTAGCTTTTATCCTCAAGACCTATTCCAATCATATTGCACAGCTCCCAGCTCCAAACCCAAACTGAGCTCCCCTCCTATCTTTCATAATCCTGCCAAACTCCTCTGTTCTGGTCTGACACCTGACAAAGTAACCTGCATTTAGGTGGTGGTAATGGGTGACTGTGGGTTGACAGATAAGCCTTCCTAGTGTATGTTACTTGTTGACCTGAACCTCTCCTTTGGGCTTCAGTTTCTATCAGGCTTTGCCTCTGTCCTGTATGATTTTTCAGATGCTTCTCTTCCCTGCCCTCAAGTTCTTTCTGTTTAGGTAATGAGAGGTCATCTTTCGGGAAACCATCGAACGCTGCTCTCGGTGTTCTTCTGAGCTCAGGATTCTTCCTACTTTAGAGTGAACTGGGATCCCAACCTCTATCCCAGACTATGTGCAGAAGCCAGTGAAATAGAACTACAAGGTAAGGTTTTGCTAAAATGATTCCACCTGTTGGTCTGTGAAATGACACGTTTGAAGATTTTAATCACAACATTGACACACATGGTGCTAAGTTCTTACAGTTTTGTAACTTAACAAACAAGCCCATCTAAGTTTTACTTGCATGCAACAGAACTGGGGTTAAAAAGTGAAAAATATTAAGTAACCAGATACTTAATTTGTATTTCACCTCATAGCGAACAATGCTGTATTCTGAAAAAAATCAACATGTGGTAGATAGGCTGCATGAAGGCATGCTTCACATCCAGGCCTACAGGCCCAATATTAAGAGGAAGGGAACAACTAATTTGTCTCAGTGGTGTAGCAAAGGGATGCAGCCTTCAGAATGTCATGGGAGATTCTATTTCAACTACTTACAGTTAACTTGAAAATCTATTTAACTCTGACGTTGTTAATGAACATTGCAATTAATAACCACTCTGGTTCTAAATTTCACTTTATCAGTATTTCTCCCTTCTGCTACCTATTAGTACGCCTGGACGACTAGGCTTACATTTAAAAAATGCCCTTTTTCCCACTGCTAGCTGTGTTTTGTTTTGGTAAACTCATTGCAAATTGTGTTTAATTACTGCATTGTGGAAAAGGGAATGGCAATAAATTAGGCAGAACATTTTTGAATAAAATATCAACAACTAGAAAGACTTGTTTCTGAATCTCAGCACATTTGGTATGACCAAGTAGGTTAAAATTACCATGATACATTTTTATTGACTGAATTTTATGTCTAAGGAGCAGAAGGGGGAAAAGAGGAAGCCTACCGTAGGTCTTAGCCTATGTATTTTTCTGATTTTACGGATGATTACGTTTACCTAGGGCCACTAATGCTTTATAAAAGATGAACACATTCTTCTGGGAGGAAAAGCCAATTCATTTCCTTGTGTGCAGAGACTGGTAACCTTGTTTCTTCTATCTTAGGTTTCAGCGGAACACCCTCATCTTTGGATGAAAAATGCTGATCTTTGGATGAAAAATGCTGACCAGCGTGTTCTGGGAATCTTGGCTCACCCCGAGGCTAAGAGCGCAGCGTCTTGGCCACATGCCCAGCTTTTGTAGCAGGGAGTTACCCCTGAGTGCTTTTTTTTAACTTACACTAAAGTTGTGACTTAGAAAGCAAGATCTGCCAGGGCATCAGAGGAAACTGGGCTTTCCCTTTATAACTATCGAAATCAAGTCTTATTTCTACTTGCAATCCTCAACTGGTCTTCTTGGTCTGATATAATCACCATATTCGTAAAAACCTTGGTGGGAGAGGTTAAGGAGAGAAGAGGGCATGTAGGCCTCCCTAGTTTTGGGGGACTCAATCTATGTGCCCCTGTCAATGGGGATGCAGGAGAGGGGCTGGGTAGTGAAGGTAAATCCAGATGTGTGTGTATCCACAGAGGAGCAATGGCAGAGAACAAGGAGACAGGGAAAGTGAAGGGCAGCTGTCGTTGACCTTGTAGCTTGCTGCGTGGGATTAAAATTTAGAAACAGGCTGAGGCCTCCAAGGAGTGATCATGGCATCCCTTACTGTCAGCACATGGCAAAGTCTGCTGTGGAGAGGATAGCAGGGAATTCTTGCCAAACAATGCAGAATAGTGGTAATGTTTTCTTCAATTTCTCATCAACCCATAAGAGATCATGAGAGACATTAGAAATTCTCTGTCCAATTCAATGTTGGTAAAGTATTCCAAAGCAGAAGAAATAGAAATGGAATTGAAATAACACGCCTTGGAGGCTCCTTCAGGGATGCTTTCAGATATATAACAAAACTTGTCAACATTTTTAAATAGGCCTCAAACGCCACAATTACAAGGTATTTTCCCCCCTTCAGCCTTACATTCTAATAAGCCGTTAGCCTACCTAACAAGTAAAGGTCTTCTAAAATCACTTCAGCTTATAGCAGGGATGCTTTTATTTTAAGTTTTAGAAATAGCCATAAAGGAGTCAAATCAGTGTCTTAATTGGCATTATAATGTCATAAGAGCGATGTGATTATAATTCAGTTTCCCATCCATGAGATGGTTTGAAAATTGTGATTTAGCCCTCGTAGAGCTTCCTTACAATAGGATGATTTTTAACAAATCAATGTCTTTCTCTCAGAGTTTGGTTAGGCAGAATTTGACTGAAATTGCACCTAGAAAATAAGATTCTTTTTATCTTGTTTGAGAGACATAGATCACTATTTCTTATGTTTCCTTTTTCTCATCTCAGGCAAATGAGGCCAACCTTTCTTGGCTCTTCTTGTATCTCTGAGTCTCCAGCCTTACAGCTGGCTGGCAACAATGTTGAGAAAGAATGAATTGTGGCTATGACTTAATAGGTTTTTCTCTGAAGAAAAAGGAGAAATAGAGACAAAGGAAGAGGAAAAAGATAAGGGAGGAGGAGGAAGGAGGGAAACAGTGGAGGGAAGAAGAAAATGGAAGGGAAAGGGAGGTAAGAGAGAAGGGGGTTGGGAAGAAGGAGAGAAGAATTTCAGTTGTCAGAGCTTCCACGGGAGTGCCAACTCAGACAGCTGGAGGTCATGAGGGAGTCTGACCTAAGCTTGATGCTTTGCCATCACTGCTTGGGTGCGTGTTGGAAGGTCCCAATCCAGGCGGCCCATTGGACACAGGTCTTCATGCATTTGGTTTGCCGTAGGCTGGCCAGCTAGCCAGCTAGTCTGGGGACTGGTTTAGCCTCATAGCTCTTCTACTTTCTTTTCCTGACAAAGCAGTACTTCCATTAAGAAAAAGGCACTCAGCTATTCATTTCTGCTAACTCTGAATCTGGCCAATGAAACAGAAGCATGTGCAATTTCGTGTCCATTTTAGGGCATGGATATGGGAGAGATGAAAACTCTCTGCTTGGCCTAGAGCTCTGTGCATTCATCTCACTCTTCCCAGCTCTGTCTTTTCTGTTCATCATTTTCCTGACAGGTTGCCTGATGGTTACAAGAACTGTGCAGGATCGCAACGGGCTCAGACTGGATGGAGGAGGGAAAGACCATGGGAATAGCTCCCTTTCTTCTTAATAGTTAAAAAAAATAACATTTTCTTAAGAGAATGCCTTAGTGATCTTACGTACGAGTCACTGCTATAATGCTTTATTTTCTGAGGAGGGGAAATTAAAACCCTATATACTATATACTTTTACCCCTATATTCTTTCCCTCTCTCCCGAGGTTTTGGAAATTACTGGAGGAAAAAAAAAAACACCCATTTATACCTAGTCTCTGGTGCTTCACTGATAACTACATCACGATATTTTTGTTTGTTTGTTTGTTTTTGTTTTTGTTTTTTTGCGGTACGCGGGCCTCTCACTGTTGTGGCCTCTCCCGTTGCGGAGCATAGGCTCCGGATGCGCAGGCTCAGCGGCCATGGCTCACAGGCCCAGCCGCTCCACGGCATGTGGGATCTTCCCGGACCGGGGCACAAACTTGCGTCCCCTGCATCGGCAGGCGGACCCCCAACCACTGCGCCACCAGGGAAGCCCTACATCATGATATTTAATATACTAAATGTTGGCCCAGAGAGCAAGCAGCAAACAATGGGTTATAGATACAAATGATTAAATACCTGTTTGATTCATTTCAATGAAGTAAATATTTTTATCACAAGAACAGCTTTTTTTCCTAATCTGTTGGACTGTCAATGTATTAGAAGTGAGTATATTCTAATTTATAAAGGAAAAGTGGGGAAGGATGAGCAAGACGTTTGCCCCATCTCCATAATGATCAGAGACAAAACAGGAATGAGTCTTCACAAATCAGAATGGGTCTTGCCCAGAAATTACACAGGTAACCACCTAAGCGGTATGGGCCCAGCATAGTTTGGCCACAAATACATCCACCACAAAGATACTAAAGTGCCAGGCTTCCCTGGTGGCGCAGTGGTTGAGAGTCCGCCTGCCGATGCAGGGGACACGGGTTCGTGCCCCGGTCTGGGAAGATCCCACGTGCCGCCGAGCGGCTGGGCCCGTGAGCCGTGGCCGCTGGGCCTGCGTGTCCAGAGCCTGTGCTCCACAACGGGAGAGGCCACAACAGTGAGAGGCCCGCATACCACAAAAAAAAAAAAAAAAAAAAAAAAAAAGATACTAAAGTGCCTGGAATTTCCACTATGTAGGGACTCAAACATGATATGATTTGGTAGGTAAATGATAGCTAATTGTCTAGTGAGATGGAGTCACGTTAACTGATCATGTTGCTCCTTACTCTTTTTTCTTAAATGTTTATTGCATCTCTGAGTTTGTGTACTGAGAATCACACCCTGCCCATTTGTATTATTTTTTTTTGGCTGCGTTTGGTCTTCGTTGCTGTGCACGGGCTTGCTCTAGTTGCGGCGCATGGGCTTCTCATTGCGGTGGCCTCTCTTGCTGCAGAGCACGGGCTCTAGGCACACGGGCTTCAGTAGTTGTGGCACGCAGGCTCAGTAGTTGTGGCTTGCGGGCTCTAGAGCGCAGGCTCAGTAGTTGTGGCGCACGGGCTTAGTTGCTCCGCGGCATGTGGGATCTTCCCAGACCAGGGCTCGAACCCGTGTCCCCTGCATTGGCAGGCGGATTCTTAACCACTGCGCCACCAGGGAAGTCCACTCCTTACTCTTTTTAACTGAACAACAAAGGTATAGGCTTAGCGGGAGACGAGGCTGTCTCTCAGAGGCTGATTGGGGTCCTTGGGGGAGGTTTGAAAGGATTGAGACTCTATTAATGAAAAAGCTTTAAGAAACAGTCAGAGAAGCCAAAAGGTTACCTTGCCTCCCCCAGATGTGCTGGGATTCAGGTCTTCCTAAAAGCCCTTAATTAACTTTACTGTTTAGAACAGGAAGATACCGAGGGCTACAACTCAATTACTTTATGAGAAAAGCAGCAGAATCCCATGAAGGTGATGAAGTCATAGCTGGAGAATAAGACTATTTTAGTATGTGTTTGGCGCTGTGCTAGGTGGTAGGAGGTTCACATACCTCATCCAATCCAATCCAATGACTGCCAGCCATGGCCATGCATCTCAATCACCCGTGCAAGTGAAAAATACATAGTCTGCTTACGTGTTCCAGCCCACCACCCACGAGAGAATCCACTTGCTTAGGCTTTGGGTTAGTGCTAGGCAAGTGTAGTTTTTTAAAAACTACACAGTGATCCTGAGTCACTGCAGGGTTAAGAACTATTTGTTGAATTCTCATAATTCTGTAAGGCAGGGATATTATTCCATCTTCTCCAGAAGATGAAAGTGACGTTCATATTTGACCAATTTCAGGGGACTAGAACTCAGGTCTATAATTTCCAGTTCCTTAGTTTTCCCATTTACTACAACAGCTTCCCTGGGACGCTGAAGTCTTAGGTTTTTTTTTTTGTTTGTTTTGTTTTTTTCGGTATGCGGGCCTCTCACTGTTGTGGCCTCTTCCATTGTGGAGCACAGGCTCCGGACGCGCAGGCTCAGCGGCCATGGCTCATGGGCCCAGGCGCTCTGCGGCATGTGGGATCTTCCCGGACCGGGGCACGAACCCGTGTCCCCTGCATCGGCAGGCGGACTCTCAACCACTGCACCACCAGGGAAGCCCCATTGCAGTAGTTTTCATTGTGGTTAGTTGTGTGACTATGGGCATGCCACCATGCTAAGCCTCAGTTTCCTCATTTGTATAACAGGGCTGATAAACAATATCTCAAATTGCATTTTAATATTAAATGAGAAAAACATATAAGGGAGTTAAAATAGTGTCTGGCACTTAATAGGCACTCCACAAGTAGTCGTTCTTTTTGGTTCCTAATAATCTTCTCTTGGCCAGATGCTGGCATTTGTCCCACTCTTCTCTGCTTTCCCTTTTTCTTTAAACAAAATAACGTGGTGACGGGGTAGAAGGCACTAGACATGGGATACAGTCAAAGATTATAATGAATCGTGAAGAATCTCTCTTATACCCAGTGGAACATACATAATTTCTATATAAGGGGCTCGATATAAGAGTCAGGTTGGAACAGGGGACTTATCTCGAAGCCGTGTTCTCCTTTGGCTATCAAATCCTTTATTTTTTTCTTAGGAGGTGTTTTGGCGGGGGGCGGGGGGGCTGATGGAGACAGGGGTGGGGAGGTGAAAGGCCCCCCCCGAAGATGCCTCTTGGTGATACCATTCCTCAAGCATCATTCTTTACCTTGGCATGGTTTGAATAAACAGATTCTTCTGGTGTAAACTTATGAGCTGCTAGACGTAGACAAGGACGGTTACCACTTGAATGGTGAGCCTCAGTGTTAGAACTGCTCTACCTACACTCTGCTCTGCAGGCAATCCTGATGCTTTTACATAATCGGTGAGCTCCACTCGCTCAGCAAACAAATAAATAAGACGACAAACAATGCTCTCTTCACACAGGTTTATGATGAATTCACAAGCCAGCTTCCCTGCCAATGACTCTGGCTAACTTAACCCATTTTAAATTACCTGAGATGAGAGCTGGTTTTATAGTTTTCCCTCGAAAAGTCAGCCCTTGATATGACAGGTACTTTACAAGCACAGGGAGCCTGCTGGGTGATAGGCAGGGCAAGGGATGGCAAATGGGGCTGGTTCAACACAATTACTCAAATTTAGCCTTGCTGGGTCTATGCAGCTCTTCTGTAGTTACACAACGCTCGCAGGCTCCAGAGAGGATGGAAGTTTGGAAGCATTATATACCATCTGGATTCTCTGTACGACAAATTTCTGTGATTTCAAGCGCCAGTTTTGTGGTCCACAAGAGATTGCAATGGAGGTTCGGGGAAATCACGGACTATAGGTGGGAACCACACTCCTGCTCAGGCACAGGGAAGGCCTAGAACCCCAAGGCACTTGAGAATCATGTGGCTTCTGTACACAGGCCTTGCCTCTGGATCCTTCCTCCATAGAGGAGTCAGTTATAGACACTTAGCGTTCTAGAAAGGGCCTGGCTTCTCCCACCTTACCCCCACTCCACTCTGGGGACAGAGAAGAATCAACACTGTGGGCATTAGACTGACTTGCCTTTTGTTTCCTCTGAGATGAAGTGGAAGTGTCATTGACCAACGTGTCTACACTTGAATGTCCATAAGAGTAGCAAATGCAGGTGTCCAACTGTTCACGAATGATCTAAAAGATTAGCTTGTAGCTTTTAGCATAATCCTGAAATTAGTTAACGGACCTACCGCTAATGAGCATTTATTAATAAAGGCAACTGAAGTAATCCTGCTAACGCGATGGCCAGGAGGGATAATAAAACAAGTGGACAAAACCAACCTAATTCTGTTCGGTATCATAGTAGCTCTCTTGAAAAATTTAGAGCTGGAAAACACACTAGCTGTTAGTGTGATTAGAACACAACTAAAACGGTTTGGCAACAGGGGCATTGCTTGGTGGGGCTCACCATCGAGTTTTAAATGGGGTGGTGGATAGTGGTGCTTCAAGACCCTCTTTTTCCATAGGACCTGTCTTGATTATTTTTACTGGGTGTCAAAGCTTTGATTGTTTCTCTGAACTCTTCCTACATAACAAGGTGCCCATGCTTTTTAAGTCAACATTTAATTTTGCATGGTTTTTTGTTTTACGGGTGTCAGTACAGTCTCCACAGCGATATTATTAGCAACAGAAAACAGGGACCCTATTTATAATAGGATGTCTTCCCTAACTCTCTTCCTTCTCTCCAACTGTACCTCAGGGTTGAATGACTCCCATATTCCGTGATCTCATGGAGTGTTTTGTTACCTATTTTACACCCTAATCATACCATATTCAAATAACAACTAACTCCTTGATGAGGTTTTTGGAATCAGTGACTGTCTTTTCTCTCTCATTTCCTACACCTAGCATCAGGCTCTGCACAATGCCTGGGCAGTGCTGAGTATTTGTGACCAATGAAATAGTTGTGTTGTGTACATTCAGTTTGTTCTTCTGTCTTAGGGTCTAGAAATGGTTATTATTCACACTTTACATACACAGAATTTAAGTCTTGCTGGTGAATAAATACCCCCAAGAGGAAATGCGATCAACATATGTGTTTAAAATTACTTTTCTGTTTCCACATGCAATCATTTATCTAATTTATAAAACCAATTTGCTGGCTGGAGAGGATTAAAGATGGTGGCATAGGAAGATCCTGAACTCACCTCCTTCCACAGACACAACAAATTTACAACTACATATGGAACAATTCTCTTCGAGACAGTCCTGAAAACTAGATGAGCTGAGCCTCCACAGCAAAGGGTTAAAGGACAGCACCGAGACAGGTAGGAGAAGCAGAGACATAGTCACACCAAAGGAAAAACCACAACCTAGTTGCAGCGATCCACAATTGGGAAGGATCACAAAGGTATAGATCTTTCCCCTGAGGAGTGAGAGATTCAAGCTCCACGTTAGGCACGCCAGCCCCTAGATCCTGCACAAGAGAGATGAGTCCCTAAAACACTTGGCTTTAAAAACCAGCAGGGAATACATCTAAGCAAACCTTAGAACTGCAGGAAATAGAAAACCCACTCTTAGGGGGCCTGTATTGGAGGTTCACTTGACCTGCAAATCAGCACAAAAACAGCAGGTTGAAAAACACATGGACCATGGACCACCTATTAATCTTGAAATGTCTGCCAGAGAGGCAGGAACCAGTTGGGATGCTCCCTGGGGACTAAGGCACCGGTGGGAGCCATCTTTGTGACCTCAAGCTACCTTGCTAATACTGGTGGGTGCCATTTTGAAATTCTCCTTCTAACCTGTTAGCACCAGTGGACACGCCCCACTGAGCAGCCTGCCCAATCCTGAGCATCAGCTGGGCCTCAAAGCCAGCAGAGCAAGAGCCCTTCCCACCCCACAGCAGCCCTGCCCACGAGTGTGTTGCGGTAGCAGCCACGGCCCTGCGGCAACAAGACTGTGCATGCATCCCTCATAGGAGATACTCCTTGAGTCCTTGGGCTCTGCTACCAGGAAGGATTGTGCCTCTGAGCCTCACAGGACATCTCTCTCTCAATTAAGGCCTCTCTTTAAGACTGGAAGAGATAGCTGACTTACCTAATACAGAAAACAAAGAGAATTAGTCAATATGAGGAGACAGAAGAATATGTTCCAATCAAAAGAACAAGATAAAACCTCAGAAAAAGAACTAAACAAAATGGACATAAACAATCTACCCAATAGAGTGTTAAAAGTAATAGCAATAAAGATGCTTGCTGAACTCAGAAGAATGGAGGAACACAGTGACAACTTCAACAAAGAAAGGGAAAATATAAGTACCACACAGAAGTTACAACTGAACTGAAAAACTCAAAAAATTAAGAATATGGTTCTCATATGACCCATCTATTCTTATGAGTCTTTATCCAAAGAACATAAAAACACTTGTTTCAAAAGGTATACGCACCCCTATGTTCATTGCAGCATTATTTACAATAGCCAAGATATGGAAACAACCGAAGCATTCATCACTAGATGAATGGATAAAGAAGATGTGGTGTATATACATAATAGAATACTACTCAGCCATGAAAAAGAATGAAATCCTGCCATTTGTGACAACATGGATGGACCCTGAAGGTATTATGCTAAGTGAAATAGTCAGATAAAGAAAGACAAATACTACATGATTTCACTCATATGTGGAATCTAAAAAGCAGAACAAACAAAACAAAAACAAACTCATAGATACAAAGATTAGATTAGCTGTTACCAGAGGGGAGGGGGGCTGCCAAGTGAGCAAAATGGGTAAAAGGGGCCAACTATATGGTGATGGGTGGAAACTAGACTTACATTGGTGATCACTTTGCAGTGTCTACAGATGTTGAATTGTAATACTGTATATCTGAAATTTATATAATTTAAAAAAATAAAAAGAAAACAAGAAAAACTCCAATTTGCCTTGATGACTGCCCTTAGTAAACAAAGTTGTTGACAAAGCCCTGTTCCCTGCTGTGAAATACAGAACTTCACATAATTGTTATTCTTCACATCATTTCTCAGTGGAAAGGATACCCAAGCACTGGCATTACATATGTAATATCTTTCTTCCTTCCTGCAGTTGCTATTAGCTTTAACTATGCTGGCGCACAGACCACGTATACACCAAACAAGAACCAAATATGCCAACATGAGAATTCACAGACCTGAAGCAGCAAGCTGGAGTTCGCTTTCAACTTTTAGACATACATGACGATGCGGAAAATGCTGCGGAAAATGCTGCCATCTACGCTGGAACGACACTGGAATGACAGCCAATTGGAGGCGGCTGCAGCGGTCCGAGAAACAAAGTTGAGGAATCTGAAACCAGAAGCAAAGGCTGCAGCCCAAATCCCAGGCTGTCAAATGCCCTGCTGTGAGGCCTGGCACAGGCAGCAGTGGACTGGCACCAGTGAGCTTCACTTAATGAAAAGACCCCTAGGTCTTCCTTGCAGGCCCATTCCATCACTGCCATATTCTAGTCCTCGTTAAAGGTTTGTGCAGCAGGAGCTTCTCACATACAGACATCTGCTGCCATCTGTATGGAAAGCACACAAGGTGGTTAGAAGTAGTTTAAAACAAACCTGTTGGGCTTCCCCGGTGGCGCAGTGGTTGAGAGTCCGCCTGCCGATGCAGGGGACACGGGTTCGTGCCCCGGTCCGGGAGGATCCCACATGCCGTGGAGCGGCTGGGCCCGTGAGCCATGGCCACTGGGCCTGCGCGTCCGGAGCCTGTGCTCCGCAACGGGAGAGGCCACAACAGTGAGAGGCCCGCGTACCGCAAAAAAAAAAAAAAAACCAAACCTGTTTTGAGGCACAAATAGTCAAGTACCTAGATTTTATCTGCAAACCATTGGGGGAGGAGTGTGTGGAATCAAGCTACACCTATGGTTATGGACATTATATGCTAAATATTTTGGTTATGTGAAAGGTGCTCAGTTTTCAGTTCTTGCAAATAATGTATTTTGCTAAATTGTTTCCCTTTTATTAAGCATAAGGAAGGGAAATCAATTGTTCTTTTCATGTATTCAAGCCATCATTTATTGAAAGGCTACTATGTGCCAGTCATGGTTAATTTCATGATGGTTATGCGCTAAAATGTTCACGTGCTAAAAAACTGTGTTTATTTTTATACATAACCTAATAACCGTAACCATAAAGCTGAACTTTATTATTACCTTTCATTTAGACTCTGCCCCCAAAGGCTATTTACTTGGCTGTTGTTCACAAATAAATTGGATTTGTTCCATGTGCAATTAACAGGGATTAAACTTGAGTAGAAAAGGTGCCAGAGATAGCAAATGACCTCTGACCCCACCACGTTGCATGAATACTATTTTAATAATTATAAAAAATAGAAAAATAAAAATGCCACTTCAATAGGAATTTATTTTCTTGTACATAAAGAAATTTGTATTTAAGAACACAAATCACACAACTTAGGAATTAAACAGAAAACACTTCAAAAAATCAATTGCCAGAGAAACCCCTTAATTCCTTTCAAAGCTGAATGAATGTGTCCTCGCATTAATCTCTCGTTTTTTCTATGCAGCTGCAAAACTTCATTCGTTTAGTCAATCAAGAGTTGAGATTATTTGCAAGACTCTCTATTGGCAAATGTCCCCCCAAAATACTTAGAGCTCTCCCTATTTCCACAGCACTGCCCACTGTTGTTAATATGCTTCATCTCCATGTCATTTCCTGGAAATGTTCACTATGATCCTCTGATGACTGTACTTCTCTAAAAATGCTCTGGAAACAGGCTGGCAAGATCTGTGTTGTATGTCATACACATTATCTTTTGCCCCATTGAATTCTGTTTGGTGTGTGTGTGTGTGTGTGTGTGTGTGCATTTGCTTATTGAAGGAGCAGTTATTCAAGTGCAAAAGAAAGAGTATTAGGAAAAAGTATGTTGGTTGAAGCTATAAATAATGTACATCTAAGAGAGCGTAGTTACTAATGACCGTGACATCAGTCCCGAAAGCTAGATAAGTTCCTGTCTTACTTGATGGACTTGTTGTTGTTGATCTGGGAAAGATCCTAGAATCAACTAAACCAAAACTCTTATCATTTAGATTTGGAACTGAGGTCTAGAAGGATGAATTGATTCCTTACAAGTTCCAGAGCTGGCACCTGAGCTGTGGCTACAATATTTCTGTAGAGCCCCAGTTTGGAACTTTTCCCTGGACTCCCAGCTCAAAGGCAAGCCTTTTCATCATATTATGAGAAGGGTACTGGCTTCTCGTGAACTCCAGCCAGTTCAGAAACATCGTGGGTTCCTTTAAAGACTCAGCTTTTGCTAGGTTGGCTTTGTCTGTCCCTGTTCTTCTATATATAAATCTTCAGCTCCAAATGAATCCCGGACACTTCTGCCTTTTTGCTGTTCTGACTTTGTACCTTTCCCACTTCTTAGAATGCTCTGACCCTCATCACTTCATTCTAATTCCATTTGTACACATTCCAGAGGCTGGCTTCTATCCTAAGAGCTCACACATTACATCTTCGGTCAACTGAGAGGCACTATTTAGATCCACAATGTAAAACAAAATAAACACTTGCCTTCACCTGTTTTATAATCTTAGTTCAACAAGTGAGACATTTATAACTTTATGTCTCAACTTTTACTTGATCCCTCAAAGGATGTACATGATAGACAGGAATGGCTCAGTAAATGGAAAATGTTTATGTGCTGTTCAATTTTCCATTACAATTATAATTGAATACTGTTTAGAATGAATGATCATATATATTTAATATAAAATTGACTGCAAATTTTGTATGTAAACCATGTCCAGCTCTTTATCGTATTTACTGTACTTTCATAAACAAATTAAAAGCATGGCTCTGCTTGCTCTCCATTTAGAAGAGCCTCTCTGTCTTATTTTTTAAAGCTTAATTCACATGGGAGGGAGTTCTCCACAGGCACATATCTGCTGCCATTTATGTGGGAAGCAGAAATAGGGAGCGTGGCTAGGAGCAGTTTAAAACAAATCTGTTTTGATGCATAAGTAGTCAAATGCTCAAACTATATCATCAAACCAAGGGGGTGTGTGGAAATCAAGCTTGACCACCTCTCTCAAGCCTTGCTTGATTTTCTCAACTGGACCCACTGCTTCTCTGAACTGGACTCATTGCTGCTTGCTAAAATCGTCCTGGCCTGCTTCGTCTTAGGATACAATATAAGGAATACTCAGTGTTTCTAGAAGAGTGATAAATGCCCCTTATGCAAGAGAAGGTGGGGTTCTTGGCACAATTTTTTCCTGAACTGAAAAAGGTGGCATGAAAGATATAAAGCAAAACTGGAGTTACATTTTGATGAACCTAACAAATGCACACATGTAAGAAATGGAAAATATGCATTACCCTTTTGTCATTAACACCTAACTTGGGAGCATGTACCTAATATACATCTGCAGATCTTTACAGTTGCTCAGGATTCGAAATTTTCCCATTTTATCTCCATAGGTGATACTTTGCAAGGATGGCTATCTGTTTCTTTCCAAATGGCTGTATCAGCCCTTTATTTTCACCTCCTCTTTTTTTTTCCTCCTCAACTCAAGGTCAAACTACTTATTCATTTCTTCCAGGACTCTCTTCGAGTTTTCCCATCCATATCATGAACCTGGCGTTCTCACTGTTCTCTTAAAAGTAATTCTTCTCCAGGGTTCCTTCCACTGATCTCCTCCCCTGAGTTTCGGGCAATTATGTTCTCTCGTCTCTTTCACGTAAATCTCACTTGAAAGACAAGCTCCTCAGGTTAAGCTGCTGTGAGGTGTGTACATTTCTCATCAAGAGACAGCAACACCTACATCAATAGCAGCCACCTTCACTACCACCTGTGAAAGCAACTTACTTTGGGAAACAATTTTCTTTTTTCAGCATTCCTGTTTGAATGTGAATCCAGCCCAGGACAGGGACACCAGAGCCAGGTCTGGCTGTCCCTGGGCTCTGGCCTGGGATACTTATAATGTGGGGGGCACTGGACTATGGACTGGAGGGATGGACAACAGGAGTAAGATAAAAATCCTGAGATGAAGAAACTTACCATCTAATAGAATAAAGCTCTGCCCTAAGATAGAGCAGGCCAGGAAGGTGTTAGCAAGAAATGGGTCCAGTTCAAAGAGTAAAGCAAAGTTTAAGAGATGTGGTAGATCATTAAAGGTCAAGGTAGACAAAGGGTCAGAATCTAATTAGGGGTTTGTGGAAGCAGAAACCAACCCTGAGGAGACCTTGGCCATGACCAAATGACCATTTTCACCTGTCTTCTTCTGAGCCCTCAATTCTGTTTAGGCTCCCATGTTGTAGGAATATAACAGAAGGAAACCAGGGGCAACTAGGTAGGTGTGTCCTCTTTTGGTCGGCACATAGATGCTCTGATTACAGAGTGTGCTATTTTCAGAGAGATGGAACATGTAAATACAGCATAGGTTACTATTTTGGGGGCTTCCAACTTTTTTAAAGGAATGACAAGGGTTACACATTCAGGGTGATGTGCTATTTAGACGGCATCTATCTATGCAAAGAGATTGGAGATTAGGAGGTTGCAGTTAAGAGAAGGAGATTTAATCCATATCCTCAAATAGAATGGACTTGTAGAGGCAATCCTAATAACTTTCTGTTACTGTCCAACATTTTTTCTTACATGGCAATATCTTCCAAGTAAGAGCTATGGAGTAAGTCTTCGAAATTCCGTAAGTCTGTACATTCTATGAAGTTAAGTATGAGATTCTATTATATAAAGTAACTCAAGTATTGTTCAAAGATTTGCTTTTATGAATGAGTCTTTTATGAATTTTTTTTTCCTTCTGGAGGAAATTAACGTATATCATTATGTATAGAAGCTATTCTCTCCTAACAGTAACAATGTAGGTGCTTAGATGTTATTTGCAGTTAATTTACCTTTACGGTGATAATTGCAGTAACCTTTTAAATGATCATACACACACACACCAGAACTCGCACCTGTCACTGCTGCCATGGAAACAGTTCCAAAACATAAGATACAATTCTGTTATGGAGGCCGTATAGTTTCCCAAATGAATTTTAATGAAACTGTGGCAGGTAAAATAAATAAATAAATACTTTTCTGGAGGTTTCTAAATTATTTAGTGAAATTTGCAACTAAAATCTGACTAAGACCACATGGTGGTAACATTCATCTGAAAGGAAAACAACAGTCAGTAAATGCCACGCATCCAAAAAGGAATATAAATGAGCTTTATTTAAAGATAAGCGAAGCACCCAAATGCTAGCTCTTTAAGGTTTATCTTTTTTTTAATTAATTTTTACTGGAGTATAGTTTTTTTTTTAACATCTTTATTGGAGTATAATTGCTTTACAACGGTGTGTTAGTTTCTGCTGTATAACAAAGTGAATCAGCTATATGTATACCTATATCCCCATATCCCCTCCATCTTGCGTCTCCCTCCCACCCTCCCTACCCCATCCCTCTAGGTGGTCACAAAGCACAGAGCAGATCTCCCTGTGCTATGCGGCTGCTTCCCACTAGCTATCTATTTTACATTTGCTAGTGTATATATGTCCATGCCACTCTCTCACTTCGTCCCAGCTTACCCTTCCCCCTAAGGTTTATCTTTAACATTGCCCATTTTCAATCAATAATCCTATCGTTGGTTGAAACATATTTGAGTATTAGCTGCTTGGGTGGTGCCTACTAAAATCAGTGAGTTATTGGAAGACTTTTCCTAGTTTCAGTCATCTTTGGGCTTTCTACTGTTATGAGGTAAACAGATTTAGAGCAACAATGTTTTCAGAGCTGGTCTCTCTGGACATCTGTCTCTAAAGGACATCTATTCCAGCCACTTACTTTATAGATGAGGGAACTGAGGCCTAAAAAAGGTGAGTGACTTATCCAAGGTAATAAAAGTGCATGTGGCTGGTCTACAACTCAGGTCCCTGACTTTCCTCCCCACAGGTAATCACTATGCTGCCTTCTGAATTGCAGCCCTCCTTACTACCGGTTAAAACTTTCACGCAGGCAGGAAGTCAAGTTCTGAATTTGAATATCTGAATATTTGAGAATTTTTATTGCCCATTTTTACCTTCAAATGAGTTACTCCAATTTGCTAAATGAAATAAAATTTTCACTTCTCCCTTAAAGTATGTATGTCCTCAACGAATCTTGTTGCATGGGAATTACTACTTTGTACCTTGAAAACCAAACTAATACCTTCATGTACTAAAAGGAGGGAAAGTTTTCTTGATTTGTAATCATTGCTGCACCTCTTCTGTACTCTGAAGTCGTGCTCATCAAATGTCCCAGGCTCATAATAAAGCCAACTGTGAAAACACTGCTCACCTCCAAGTCAAGAGCCTGGGAAACACATCCATGAAGCTTAACTTAAAGCTATCTGATGATGGCTGGGGCTCCAGTATATTATTTGGAGCACAAAGTTATGGCAGTATACTTGGGGAAAGAAAGCCCTCATGGTCATAAATTATGACTGGGAAATGGGTACTCCCCAAGACAGAGGAGTACTTATTATGTAACTGTCGTTAAGTGTTGCCGGTGTGGCAGGCTCTGAGCCGAGTCTCTGGCAGGGCCGAGGACTCTCCAGGCTCTAGGAGGCCCCTGAGACAGTGTGTCATACAGTGATGATGGGTGGAAAATACTCTCACTGTTCAAGGTGTGATTGTTTTGGCCTCCTCTGCGTTAAGTTTTTGGCACTTGAACGGGACCCAGTGTAACACCACAGCTGGGAAATGACATTATTTGGATTGGGTAAGAGGAGTTTTTGAATTGAACTCCACTGTACTATTAAAGAAGGGAAAAATTCCTGCCATATTCAACAAATCCCAGAGGAGCTATGTCTCTGTCGTTCATATGTTCGCACATGAATGTGCAATATAAACACTTTTTTGTATAAATATACAGATACGTTAGATAGGTGAAGTTGTATAAATCTCTATTACTAGACTAATTCATTCCATAAATATTTATTGAGCACTTACTAAGTACCAGGCATGCTGTTCCAGTATGTATATGTGTATACACACATGTCACTTCTAAAATAGAGATAATGAATTCCTTCCTCACAGGTATTAAAGAACACAGCATGAGAAAAACACACAGGGTGCAGGAGTCTGTCATAAATATTAGTTCCCCTTACGTCTCTCCGCACTGTCCCCCAGCTTTGAGATGTGAACAACTTTTCGGTCCTTCCAAATTCTGCAAAACACCCTCAACATGGTAGAGGAGGAAGGGTGTGAATGTGGTCCATTGAGGCCCAATTCAGAGCCTGTGACGCCCATGCTAAACCCTCTACTTCTAAAGATGGACCCCCCAGATTCTGAGAGTGACTTGTCACCTTTCAGATCTAGTAAGGACTGAGAGCTTTTTCATCATAAACATCTGCCAATTTGTTCAAATCTTGTGAGACTAGACAGATAGACTTAGGTACTTTTATTCTGATTATAAAATATTTGTGTTGTTGAATATTTGAGATGAAACATATAAAAAATAAAGTGGAAAAGAATAATAATGTATATTTCTACAATTCAAGCGATGTTGACTCAAGAGTGTACATTGTCTGTTTCCTATAGCTTGTTTTTGACTTTGGGGGCAGACTCCCAAGAAATGAATATAATGTCTCCATTTTGACTACGTATATTGTTATATATGGCAGCAATGTCTTATGACTCCCCTAAGCAGTGAAGAAGATGTTTTGTGTAGTGTGTGTGTGTGTGTGTGTGTGTGTGTGTGTATGTGCATGTGTGTGTGTGTGAGAGAGAGAGCAAGAGAGAGAGAGAGAGAGAGAGAGGAAGAATGCATATGAGATTGTTTAGGAGAAATGAATCCACTGGAATTTCACTGCAATCCAGAAATGAAAACGTCAAATATGTTTAACTAGGCCTGCCTAGTTCTCTGTAAATATAATTTTAGAAAATAAACTAAAACATAAGGGTAAAAAGCCTACACTGCGCTTTGCATTTGCAAATAAAGCTTACTTCATCAATGGCGAAATTGCTTTGCGTAATTCGTAATCTCATTATCATCCCGGACCCCCCTTGACATGCTGCCTCTGTTTATGTAGCTTCCCCCTGTGGCATGTGCTCTAAGCAGAAAAGGGTATAATTATAAACCTCCATCCACTAACAAGAACAATGGTTGCACCCAGCAATTCGACTCTCCCTTTGTGAAGCTCTACACAGAAAGCAAAATGGTGCAGATACCATTCTGAATGTGGAAGGCCTAAAACTATTAGGGAAACAGCTGCCACTGGGCACCTCTTTCAACATCTACTCATGGTATCATTTTATCCGTCCTGTCAGGAGCCAACCAAGGACCAGAGTTTTGAAGATACTGTGCCTACAATTACTCGATAATTCCAGGAAACAGAGAGATACAACCAAAACTTGTGTGTGAAGACTTTCCAGGCTTGCTTAGAAAAGAGAGACTAAATTTGTGCCTCTCAGCAGAGTTAGCCAGACTGAAAAGAGAAATTTGAAATGCAGAGTGTACTTTGCACTATCCCCATTTTTATAAAAGCAAAGCTAATGAGGGTCTGCTCTTCTTTTAACCATTTTTTAAATTGAAGTAGAGTTAATTTACAATGCTGTGTTAGTTCCAGGTGTACAGCAAAGTGATTCAGTTATACATATATATATATATATATATGTATACATATATGTATATTTCTATTTTTTCAGGTTCTGTTCCATTATATGTTATTACAAGATATTGAATATAATCCCCTGTCCTTGTTGCTTATCTAGAGGCTCCACTCTTTATTCCATGATTATTAAGAATATTTTTCTAAATCTGGGATCTTGGAGGAAATAAATAGTGTGATTATGACAAATCACTCATTCTTTTCTTCACCAAACATGTATACAAGTGCCTACTGAATGTCAGTAAGAGCCAGACTAGTGACGTCAAAGACTCATTTCAAAGCCCTTAACTTCTACGTAAAGTAGCTGCTTGGATATTAAGGAAGCCCCTAAATCTTTAGGCTAAGTCAATTCACTACTTACTGGAGTTAAGAAGGTAGAAACATTTCTCAAGTCTAAATTCAACATTTAAAAAACTAGTGACATCATGGCTTTAGGGTCGGTTTAGCTGTTTTAGACTAAGAAATCCATTCAAAAGGGGCCCGTAGCTCACAACCTCACACTAGGAAAATGAACAAAGGAAGGCAATGTTACATCAGCACCATATATTTTTTGAAAGGTATTGCATTTTTCCTTTGTGATGGACTGGCCCATGTACCTGAAAACACATTCACAGTGGAAGGCACAAATTCTGCTGCACATTTATAGTAGAATCTATTTTTTTCCCTTACAGATAAAAAAATATTCAAGTGGGGGAAGAATTCCGTGTGAATGCTCTAGTGTCTCCCTCTGATGGGTCTAAGTGCTGAATAAACAAACTTCATTTCTAAAACCTCAAGAGGAACACCTGAGTCAGGAGCCGTAGAAGAAGAAAGCAGGTAGAATGGGGACAGCTTTTAGGCAGATTATGACATTTCTGAGTACTGACTGAGTGCAGAGGGTTCTAGAGTTGGAGGGCCAACTCTCCTTCAGCAGTCCCCCGTCTCTGATATGAAAAATGAACATTTGAGTAATTTAAAGGAAAGTTGTGAAAATGTAGCTGCCAGCGTTACATTCCAAGTAGATTGCTTCCTCTAAGCTTTCCAATGTAGAAATTTTGAAGCCTTCCAGACCTCCTTACCAGGGGGTTAGAAAGTAAGAAGAAGGTCTGGGCTCTTGGAATTAGTGATGGGAGGTGGACCAGAAAAGAGTCAATGGAAATGAAAAGGGGCCACAGGCTAACTGCTGTCATTTATTGAACACCTACTATGGGAGAGTCTTATTCTGAGCATGTCACGTCTATCACCTCCTTAAGTTTCCCAACAACGCTAAGGTAATGACAGCCTTTCCTGCCAACCTATGAAGCCCAGGCTGGGAGTTGTCCAGTGATTTTTCCTGTATAATCTCGCCCTAAGGGAAGACGTTACTCTGATTTTTCCACCTCATGTTTTTCCCTGGCAATTGCTGTGAGAGAATGTTGTTTTTGGAGTTGAGTGGGCAAGTGTTGTGCATGATATGAAAAACCAAAAAAAAAAAAACAAAAAAAAAACCCCACCCAAAAAACTGACACAAAGTACTAGTCAATTTCAGTCTCCCTATGAATGACTGAGGTCTTTTCCTACTGCTGGATATGTTTAAATGAACAGGTTCTACCTCAATTTTCAGCTGGGCTTTTGCTTTCTGTGGAGTGCCACCCCAGGCAGCTAGTCACAAATCACTAAAGGGTCAGTTACACTGTACAGTAGCCGCAGGGGGTCACTCCTGAATCCAGAGGTTCTCGCCACCAAGGACAGAGTTGCTGGAGTCCCAGCAAAGCCTGTGGGTTTGCTTAACAAAGGGAAGGAATGTCTGGAGGATAAGACTCCCTGTAATCATCCTCTAGAAAACATCTGCTGTATGTATTTGCCAAGCGATAAGGGATCTAGTAAATCCAAGACCATTTGACAATGTACTTCAGAAGTAGCTTCCTGGCTCTTGAAAGAGTTCCATAAATGGCCATGTTAAAAATAGGCAACCAATATAATCGAGCAAGCTGAAATAGACTATGATACACACCATATGTTATGGCTGTGACAAAATCAGAAGAAGAGGAATTCGGTATAAATTGAGAATCATTCCCCCTCAGACTGACACAGTCTTATGGAAATGACACATAGAAAAGGGTCAGAATTCTACCCTTTGTGCTGTTCTGTGTACAGATCTCTCTACCTGATATGACAGCCTTCTCTCTATTTGGCAGGTCTATACCTGGTCCTTCTGATATCCCTTTCCAACTCCCAACACATATTAGGTAGTTACATTAAGTGTCTGTAAACTAAGAAATATGTTCAAAACATTTTCTCCTTGTGACAATGTTTACAGTAAAAGGCCAAATGTCCACCTGGAAGAACAAGGTGCAAATCTAGAATGGATTACTAGAATTTTCTGAGGACAGAGTGTGGGAGGACAATTCAGCAAGCATGGAAGCTGACAAGGTAAGAATTTTGCACTCTCTGATTTTATGCTCTGTGTACCTGTTTGCTTCTGCCTGAAAAAGAACCATTAATGTACAGAACCTACTTGAACCACCTAATTTAACGTAAGAAACCAAACCAAACCAGTCCTGTAACTGCATTAATGTTTTTATTTGGTTTCATCTTACTTATAAAGCTGACTCTTTAAAAAAAAACAAAAAACACTCCTCCCCTGCACTATTTGCTGCTATCTTGAGATGTATACTGTGATAAATGCAAACAAAAGGTTTTAAAATCATGCCAAATATCCCCAATTAGACGTTATGTCCAATTTCTAAGCTACAATATCATATATTATTATATAATATGTAATATAATTATATATTATGAATGCTTTATATATATTACCTTATTTTATTCCACAAAATCTATTTTATGGATGAGGAAATTGATGTTTACAGAGGTCAAGTACCTTGTCCAAGGTTACACAATTAGTTAAGTTGCTCAGCTGGGATCTCTAGGTCTGTCTCAGCCTATAATTTTAATCATTATGGTATATGACCTATCTTAGACTAGTTTATAAAATAGCTATTCAATTAACCTCTTTGAAGAGTTTTTGCAGATTTTAAGTGCTTCTTTTCCTGGTTTGGCAATAACTTTTTAAGCCACACACAAGTTCAAATGAAAACAAAACAAAACAAACAAAAAAACAAACATTCTCCAGATAGAGACTTTATAGTTGCACTCCTTGGTTATGGGTGGTCACACCCACACTACAAGCACATGACATCCATCCATCCAGACCTAGCTTTAGAAACATATTCTGAAGAGGGGAAACTTGAAATATGCAGACTGTGGTCCTGACTCCACCTAAGAATGCCTGCTTTATTGGGTTTACCTTGTAATCATGCGAATTTTGGCCAGAGTCAAATAGGGCAACAGTTTTTCCACTTGGACTTTACTCAGTATGGTTCGTTATAAATGCTTCCAGCCAGTCCCCAAGACAGACTTGTTCACTGCAGTTGTCCTTGAGTTTCACTCAGAAGAACCTCATACAACAGCAGCATAGCCCAGACATTGGACTGGTCAAACGGCTCAAGAGTCCATCCCTCTGCACATCCCACCTTTAGGATCTGCCAGTTGAGTCTGTTATGCCTCAACACTGTCCTCCAAATAGACCTTTTATAAAACAAATAAAAGTTACTGCTTCTAGGGCTGTGCAAACACAGTCTAGTTCCCAGTGCCTGGCAAAGCTTCTACCTAACAGTTTTGCTGTTTAAAACAAACAAACAAACAAACTGAGCATTTTTCCATTATTGCCTCAGATTCTTCCATTTTTCCTACATTTCCTGAAATGTAATACCTGAATGGTGGAAAAGAGTCATTTTAGTGTGAAAACATGCTGGAGTGGAAAGGCCAAGCATACTTTCTATAGACTAGTGCTAGAGAAGAAGTTGGCTGTCTTCCTGGGCAGACGTGGGAGTTGGTACCTTAGAATCAACTATTAACTACGTTAAAGCTTTGAGCCTTGGTCAATTTCCAGGCATGGGGCATTGACGTTCTGCAGCCTGGAATGGAGAGGCCCACTATCCCCAGAGAGCATGGCAGGTACAGGAAGGGAACGCTGCTGAGCTGAGGCCCACTGTGGTCCTAACCAGTCCAGATTAGAACAAATCCAGAGAAATCTAGTTTCACTTCACTTGCCCAGTGATTGAAAATGCTTAATCTCAGACTATGGAAGGAGCCTGACCAAAGCAACTTTAAAACACATTGAAGGTGTGCATGTGTGTATGTGTATATGTGCATTTTTTGCTGTGTGTGTGTGTGTGTGTGTGTGTGTGTGTGTGTGTGTGTAGAGATGGGTCTGAGGCATGGATTTTACTAATGTGATTATTTAAATAAACTCTCCCATAAGCTAGAGCACCAGATGGTGCTACAAAAATGAGGGGAGAAAGGCTCAGAGCATATATGTCACATTAGCTGTACTGGCCTGCATTCAAATGGTAAACATTTTGATCACTCCAGTTTATAGCTCTGCTTAAAATTTTTGTTAATATGTTAATAGAAAATGCAAATTTACATAGGATTCTAATAAAAATGCATAAATAATTGGATTTTCTAAGAGAAATGGACTTTAGGGATAACCTCCTCCAGCCCTCGTTTAAAGGTGAGGTCAAGAATTAAAGCAAAATGCAGAGAAGTTGAGTGACTTGCTCAAGGTCTTATAGCAAATTAATGGTAGGACTGTGATTAGAATATGGGTTCTCTGACTCCATGTCAGTACTATTTCCACTATCACCTGTAATAGATTTAGAAGCAAAAATAAACTTGTGGGGCTTCCCTGGTGGTGCGGTGGTTGAGAGTCCGCCTGCCGATGCAGGGGACGCGGGTTTGTGCCCCGGTCCAGGAAGATCCCACATGCCGCGGAGCGGCTGGGCCCGTGAGCCATGGCCACTGAGCCTGCGCGTCTGGAGCCTGTGCCCCGCAACGGGAGAGGCCACAACAGTGAGGGGCCCACACACAGCAAAAACAAAAACAAAAAAAACCAGACTGCTTGATTTTTAAAAAATCTTAGCTATTATATGAAAAACATTTATAGATTTTTTAAAGAAAAATCACATTCCAGGGGATAAATAAACAAAATTTTCAGATTTGGGGGACATTAAGGCATATTAAGAGAACTGAAAGTTCCAGATTGTAGATTAAAAATAAAGTACCAACTATAAGGTGCATTTGTCCATGGTCATCTGAAATTTCTTTTAGGGTTTCCCTACTGAGGTCTTATTGGGAATAATTATAAAAGATGTCAGTTTTTTTCTAGGTTTAATAAATCTCCTTTGATATTTAGTCTGGGCATAAATGGATTGGTGTCTGTAACCAAATTAAGCTGATGGCAGCCAGGAAGAAGGTGGAACATGGGACTACTGGCTATTGAGAGAGAACTAGTTCTAATCTTTAGAACCTTAGGTTATTTCTGCTTTTGAAGGGGTTGTGTTACTAGTCTATTCATTGTAAAGTAACGTTTTGGTCATAAGCAACTTCAAAAGAAACAAAAAATCTACACCCAATGATATCTTTTACTTTGATTCCACATCACCAGGGACAAAAGGGATTTTGTTTTTAGGACCTTTGAGGGAGAACATGTTGACTAGCAGAGCTGAAGATGTGATCATCCTGTCAACTGCTACAGGATTGTGTCCTTGGGTTCTGTGTCCTGCTGTGACACCTTCTAGGAAGCAAACAAAGATGAATAACAGCTTCCACAAAACTCCATTGCTCTGGAGATGGAATTAGGGCTCCTTCCAGTTTTCTTCATGATGTTATAAGCAGATGAATTTTAAAAAATGACTGTTGAAGGAGACCAAGCTAGAGCTGCTCTACCATGCTAAAAACATAAGCAGGGCAATTAGTTTGCTATTGAACCTCTCAGAGCTGCCATTAGCTCATTAGAAATGCCTCTATTATGATATCTATCAAGTGGAACATAAGCTTGTTGATCTAATAAATGTCCGTTCATTTTGAGAGTAGATTCTCAAAACCTTTTGAAATAAGTAGAACACCGGCTGTAAAAATTCGGGGTAGCTTTACTTGGGATAAATGCTAAAAAATAAGGCAATATGTCCCATTACATCAGTGGTTTTCAAAATTCAGTCTATTAATTTGCATAATTCACCATGTTCCATAATATTTTCATAACCCGTTGTGTTTCTCAAATGGGTGGAGGCCTGGGCCTTACCCCGCCATAGTCTCCAACAAGGCGATGAGAGAGTGAGAAGGTGTTTCTCTTCCCTCTATTCCTACCATATTGAGAAGCACTATTCTAGATGATTCCTCCAAAAATATTCAAGCTTTTTAAAACCTGGCTTCAAATTTGTTTTTTTACTTAAAGTCAGTGTGAATATTATCATTGTTTTGAATACTGGCCATGTGTTCCTCATGTTGTAGGTAATAACGATTGCCAAAGGACTATTTAAATAGTAAGAGTATTGACAAACTATAATGTATTACATGGCTCAAAATACTTCCTGGTCTGATTACCTACCCAGACCTGCTGAAGACAAGGAAGGGTGGAGACTTCACTGCAAATGACTCACTGATGTTCAATCAGTAGATTCTGGTTGAAAAAAATGTATTTTGATAAGTAGCAATAGTTGTTTCAAAGAAAGGTGTGGAGGCTATATTAAGAAATAAACATCCAAATCTACCGATCTAGTTATCTATTCTCAAAATCTTTGTGTGTGTGTATGTGTGTGAGAGATATGTTTTAAGTAATTCACACTAAGCCATTGTTCTATACCCTGACTTAACAACCTACAAAACAATTACTTACCTAAACTTGTTAAAGGCATATTGTGATAGACATTAAAAATGTCAACAGAATAAAAATTGCCTGGAAATACAGTGAACTGTTTCTTAAGTATTACTTTATTATTTAAGGGGAAGAAATTTAAAAATGTGTAAGGAGACTGGGAGTTTGGAATGAGGCTGAGTTCAAATTTTTGCTTTATCACTATGTGACATCAGACAATTCTTTGAGGTTCCGTTTCTTAATCAAGAAAATGGGAATAGTATATGCATTACAAAGAGATTATAAATACTAACTAGAGAAAACAGTCCAAGGCTTTGGCAAATAACAGGTGCTCAACATTGCCAGTGTCATCAAAATCAATGATTATTAATTGGCACTTGGCAACAAAAACGACCTAGACAAATTTTCAATATACACATGCCCTGGTCCCATGACAGGAGAATCTAAGTCCAGAGTGGGACTTGTGTGTTTGGAGAAAGCTCTCCAGATAGTTCTGATGTACACCTCTGGTTAAGAACGAATGGTCTAAAAAAAAAAAAAAAAAAAAAAAAAAGAACGAATGGTCTAATTAATTTTAATCTCTTCATTGGATGTACTGATGGGGTATGATTGGGCCATCACTGCAGTGGTCTGCTACTAAAGAAACTTTCTCCCAGCCAAGAGTACCAATAGGGTTTAAGGCTCTTCAAGCCTCACATGTAACTTGGGGTTTGGGGAAAGACAAATGGGATGTTTCCCCAGAGTACTTCAGCACAGTATAGTGTAACTTAAGTATATTTGTATGCAAAAAAGTGCCTATGCCTGTTTAGTAAGTAGTTCCACTACTTGGATCACAGAACTAAGGGATTACAAGTTTGACGCTCACTCAGGCTTTTTAGTTTTCTCTGCTTCATGGTCCCTGGCCCCTCAAGCCATCATCACAAGAAAGCATCGGGCAGGAGAGTGTGTACAGATCTACAGAACCTACTGAAATTACTAGGAAGAGTTAAATAGTAGCAAGAAATGGTTTTATTCAGTATTCAATTGGAAGGTTTTTAAAAAAGAACCTCTTAAAATATTGGATATCTGAATGGGATATTCCTAAGATACTAGAGTGTGAAAATGATTCTCTTTTTAAAAAAAAAAAAAAAAAAACCTCAGTAGAAAAAAACCTCAGTGTGTTAGGTGGATAAGCTTCAGACAAAGGGACAACCAAACCTGCTAGTCAAGAGATACAAAAAAAATGTCCACAGCTACCTCATGTTGCCAAGGAGACTGTGCAAACAGACTAAAACAAAGAGAGGTGGCTGGCTGACAATAAGGCTAATGTGGAAAACCTCTTCATTGTTCTGTGGCATGCTTCTTTTCAGAAGAGCAGGAAGAGGTGGCAGGCAGAGAGGTAGAAAAACAAGAAGAGTCTTTCTTCCAAAGAGGGCCATCAGAGTCCCTGAGGGATGAACCTAGCTGACCCAGGTCAAACTGTAGTGAATCACTTGGAAATAAAGGTTGGAAGCCCTGTGCATTGTGTCATGATTCCCTTAATACTTTACCCCTTGTACTTTGATAAGCTGTGTGAGGAGGTAGACTTGGGATCTTTTCATTCAGACATTCAACCTCTGTTTATTTTGTGCTTCCCAGGCAGGAGGGAATGCCTGGAAGTTCAACAAGGGAGTAAGCAACCGAGTCTGCATGACGGGGTCACCATTTAATGATGAAATACCCACACAGGAGGCCTCACAGGACTTACATCTCTTTACCCTTTTAGAAGAATATATAATCCAACTGTATGTCCAAATGCAATTATTTCCCCTTCATTAGCGTCATTCAATCAGCACATACAGGGTATTATAGGTAAATGCAGTATAGTTACAAGGAATCCACCCCTCAAAATGTTTATAGTGCATGGTATAGAAAAATGCTCTCATTATAAGTTTTAGTGAGGAAAATTTTGTGTTTTTGCACCACTAAATAAATATACAGTATGATTACAGATCTGTAAAACTCTTTAGCAAACAATAAATAAGTAAATAGTTAATGGCCAATAATAATGGATGTGAAAATTATGGACTATTATTTTTTTCCTTCTTTTTTCACGTCCAAATTTTCTATCATGTGTCTATATGACTTTATTCATACAAAGAAAATTTATAGTTTATGGATGTGAATCTGGTTTCAGTTGTTGAACTTCGCAATTTATTCTTTTACAGAGTTCGAGACGAGCATGGGTAAGTTTGACAAAACCAAGATATAAAAACAGTTCTTTCTACAGCTATAAGTTTGTTGGCAAGATTTTTTTAAAAAGCACATGTCTTTTTCACTGTGTCTCTTCAAACCTGTCATCATAGAAGTTGCTTGTTTTGAAGCAAGATAAAGTAAGACTGCAAACCAGCCCTTATTACATTGGAAAGTTTCCACTCAATCAGAAGGCAAATGTTAGCATTGGTAGTTACATATTAAAAGAAAAAAATTTTTCCAACTGCTAAGTCATCAAGAGATTAAAAATAGAAACAAGATTGGGGTCTTAAGTCATTTCTTTACACTGTAAGGGTTAAGCGAACACCACTTTGTAAGAAGGCAGCCCAGAGTCAGTGTTCAGAGTTGGCATATTGAATAACTTTTTTTTTTCTATCAAACTGCTCCTAACTTGAGTTGTTAAACATGTGTTGTTTTTTTTTTGCAGGCTGTTGTTATGCTGCATCAAGCAGCCTCTTCAGAAAGGTCGCCAGAAAACATGAAATTAAATGCAGCCTAGAGTTACTGTCTTGAACTCTCAAAAATATCATTTTCTTTATAGAAATGGGTTAAAAAAAATTTTTTTAATTTCCCCCCCAGAAAATTGTGAGTTTTAATCTACAGGAGACATGCTTCAAGGTAATGCCATCCTAATAGGGTCTAGTTGGTCCCTAGAATAGGTAAATTTATCAGATCCCCCCAATTCTCAGGAGACTGTGAGGTCTGCCAGCATATTTGTTTCTGTTCATTTTCACAAGATTGACAGGCTCATTATGGTAATATTGACATCTCCACTTGAGAGCTCAGATTGTGCAATGGTAAATTTGCATATGTTAATGAGGAGACAATTATATCAAAGAGTGAACATTTGGACTGATGTGCAAGACACCATTTAATAAGAACAGTAGGCGATTGAGCCCTGTCATTGATTCTTCCATTTTTGTCTCCTTCCAACTTGTATTTCTTCCTAGATTTTCCTCCTCTGCTTTTTTTCTCCTCTTTCCTTCCTTCCCTCCCTCTCGATAAATGACAGATCTTTTTCTTTTTTTCATGCCATCTCTCTATGGCTGCACTTGAAACAAGAATTCTTTCCTCCTAGTTGTTGGCTGACATCTGCAAATGTGAGAGAATCTGAACATGACAAACAACAAGGAATTCGAAATAAACTGTAATGGAACAGTATCTCTTCTCTCCCCCCCTTCCATGGTGGAAACGATGATATCCTCACCATCTGCACCCTCACAGGCTGTGCGTGCGCAGAAAACCAGATGGAGTTGCAGCCCATGGCAGGGATCCAGACCCTCAGCTTCTGGGAGGTCCTAGAAGCTCATGACGTCTCCCTGCTATTGGACTATCTCTTGCCATGTGCATTCAAAGGTAAAATGTAAAATATTTCTCTAAGCTATTCTGTATAGAGAGGATCTTCCACTACAAAAGGAGGCCAACGTGGAGTAGGGGATAGTGTTCTGGTCTGAGTGTCAGAGAACCTCAGCCCTTAGGGTCCTCCTTTTCCAAGGAGGAAATATTAGGTCTATTGCTTTCCCTCTCTGGGGTTTGGTTTTCTCATTTCTAAAGGGAGAGCTTTCAGCTTTAAAGTTCCATGATTCTGTTGGAAAATATGTGCAGAAATAAAAGAAGAATGAAAATAGTTTGAGGATGTATGTCTCCTATAATTGGGTTGACAGTCTATGTTAGGAGTGAAATATCACTGCACTACCAAAACATGTCTATGCCATGCTCTTCCCTTCAATTAGCTGAGGAAACGCGATCACTCTGAGTCTGCTGCTAAAAAGACAGAGGCAATAATTCTATTGATATTTGGTGCCCTCACTGGCACCACCCTTGTGTCCATGTATCAGAACTGAAATTAGAGCCATGGTACAGTCATCCCAGGTTGCAAACTGGAAAAGCAGGGCTGACTGGCCTTGGGAACTACTCCTGGTGCTACACTGCAACTCTGAAATCCAACAGAAGCCACAGGATGGGGATCTACATGGCAATATCTGTATGAAAAGCTACCTTGTGGCCTTGGGAGAGACTTCTAAAACCACAAGGTACACAACATTTTTGATTCCTAACATGAACATCAAAGTATACTGATTCCTCCTCCTCCTAATAAGTGTCTTGTCATAGCAGTCTTAAGGACACTTCAAAATTCTATGGAAGAAGACAGGAGAGATACAGAAATATAAAATCACTTTGGGGCATGGCTGCTTGCATTCTAATGGGGTTACCCTAATACGTTTGAAAACCAAGGCTCATTGGCCAAGATACACTTTCATGAACCTGAGAATGTATATTAGTTATGACATAGCCCTAAATATGTGCATATATTTATATTATAAAAATGCCAAAATGAATGTAAAAGACAATCCTATTTTTCAAATGCTTCATAATGGAAGTGATTGTCTTTACGATCTAAAGCGTTCTGTTGGATATATTTAGTATTCTTCAATCCTCTCTATTAAATTATATGTTCCCTTTGGAGCACATGTTTGCTTTATAAATGGGCTGGGTAGCTTTTTGTTTGTTTGTTTTGTTTCTGACATTATTCAACACTTTTGGATGCTGAGGCCAGGCAGTCAGGGAAAAGCAAAACATCTGTAGAGAAGCCCAAAGGCCTATCCTCAGTTCTGAGCTGGGCTTTCCCAGAACACCCCCCAGGCCTACTGGATACGGGAGGTCAAAGGCACTTCCTGCGTCCACAGGGTTGGGCATGCTGGGTCTATCCCTCCAACCTGCCACCTGCTTGTTACACCACCCTCTGGCACCTTTCCCTCTCTGCAGCTGGCACGGGCGGGGTGGCGGGGGCGGGTAATGGTGTTAGGGAGGTAGGGAGGGAATGCTTCTGCAATTGAGGACAGAGATGAGGCCATCCCAAGTCCAGAACCTCTGCAGCTCCACCTGCCAAAATATGGAGTTGAGTTCAGAAAAGAATTATATATATGTAATATACATACACTATATATGTGGATATATTAGATAGGTATATATACAAACACATGTATATACTCATGATTCTCAGCCTGAATCTTATAGTTTGCTATATATATAAACTATATATGTGTATATATATTACATATGTATGTATATAAATACATGTATATATTCATAATTCTCAGCCTAAATCTTATAGTTTGCTATAATCTTTTTAGCTATGTTTTAGCCAAAAGCATGGGGAAAATTATTTGCAGATGTCATTTGCTCATTTTAAATGAACTCCAGTGTACTTTGGAGGCTTCTTAACACACCAGCGAGCTTCCATGTATTTCAGAAAACCTTTTTAGATATACCATAGGGGAGTATCTCTTAAACGAGTTCTCAACACACAGCTCCTAAACAGATGATGACATTTGACTCACTATGTCCCTGATATTCACTTGCTATCAGCTACTGATGGAGAATTAGATTGGCCCAAATCAGGGGAAACCTAAGAAAGATAATGAAACTCCTGTAAAAAAGCAATGACAACTGTGAAAACGAGATTTTTACTACCCTTTCTGTGACCTTTTCGTCTTTTTTTTGACCCTCCTCACAGGCAGCCTAATTATGGCAGGAACATCATCAGTGAGGTCTCAGAGAAAGGAAACTGATTCTAGAGATAGCTACTATGTTCAAGAGCGTATCAGATCACGGCAAAGCACATTATGCCAACACTCTCCCTGTAACAATCTAGTCTTTACTGGAGTTAATTAAAGCAATTAATTACCTTGCCTTTCAAAGTAGAATGATTACACAAATAGATAATTTTCCAATGCATACCCATAAGGCAAGTGATCTCTCCGCACTTCCCTCAGTATGCCAAAGAACCTAACTGAACTAAATTATCCTTATTCTTTGTATGTATGACCTTCCAGAAATTCTCCATCAACTTTGTCTATCTGGTTTGTTGTCCTATCTGGTCAGAGAGCAGAGCCACATCTCTGCGTGGACACAAGACTCCAAGCTTAACTAAGCCTTTCGCACAGCAAAGATGGGCGATGCCCCACCTGTGACCACAGTGACAGGAGTCCAGAGGATGGCAGGAGAAGGGCGGGTGCACATTCTGACAGTCACGGCCGAGCTTCCTTCAACAACAATTCCCCCATGTGGGTGATGCTGACAATAATTAGGCAAACAGAATGCCAGACAACTGTAAGAAAAGCTGTCAAACATTTTGTGTTATTATCCCCTGCACAGGCCTGTGATTTATTGCCACAGAAAAAGCACATTTAAAAAAAATCTCAAAACAGTGACATTTTGTTCAAATTACAACCCCAGCTTCCCTGACTGCCTGCAGACTGACATCTCCAGCATCAGATGTAATGCTCGGCAATTTGTTCCCATCAATTGAGCAGTTCTTTGGGGTGGGCTCTAGCCGCCGTTAGGAAGAGCTGATGTACAAACAGCAAGAGCAAAGGACCTCTCAATGCATGGGATGCCAATTGCCTTCAGACCTCAAAATAAATAAAATAACCAACATCCGTAATTCCTTCTTAGATTCTTAGGGTCACATTGGTTCTAAAACTTGAAAAATGGTCTTCTGCACCAAATATGGTCTTCCTACACATCATCTCTTTGTCCCTCTTCACCCAAGACCCTGTTTGGGCTCCTGGACTTGGTCAAACTATGTTTTGAGGGTTTTGATCTTTTCAATAGAAAATCAAATTTCCTGATGATGTCTCCAATGGCTATAATTGAACCAGAAAGAAAAAGAAATGGCAACAGTTTTAATCCTATTATAGTCCCATTTCTTTAGAGTTTGGCATAGTCCTATGGATAATTTTTTTTCCCCCTATGGATAAATTCTTATACATTGAGAGAGATACTGCAAGGAGTCATCCTTGCAGAGGTCAGGAGCCAATGAAACAGATGTAAGGTGCTAATATTATTTTGTCAAACATCTACAGACAATCTCTAAATTAGATATCTGGGTTGCTAAGCGTTGAAATGGGCCCTAGAGGTCATTTAATCTACCTCTTCAGCTAATGAGGGAAACCTCATCTATGAGATTTCTTGTGGCTATTCTAAACTGGAATGCTTCCAAGAATGGGGATGAGAAGCCCTCCCATCACAAACACGTGGCTGCTAAAAGACCTAAGACTTAGATCTCCACTGTCTTCAACAGCCCATCCCACTCCTTCCTCAACATTAAGATCCACTTAACAGGGAGAGCCCCTATCTTCTAAATATTGCCTTATCCTTTAAATCAGCAGTCCCCTACCTTTTTGGCACCAGGGACTGGTTTCGTGGAAGGCAATTTTTCCATGGACTGGGGTTGGGGGAGGGATGGTTTTGAGATGATTTAAGCGCATTACCTTTATTGTGCACTTTATTTCTATAACTATTACACTGTAATAATATGCAATGAAATAATTATACAACTCATCATGATGCAGAATCAGTGGGAGCCTTGACTTGTTTTCACTTGCCACTTACTGACAGGGTTTTGACATGAATCTGCAAGCAACTGATTTATTATGGTCTCTGTGCAGTCAAACCTCTCTGCTAATGACAATCTGTATTTGCAGCCGCTCCCCAGCACTAGCATCACCACCTCAGATCATCAGGCATTAGATTCTCATGAGGAGCGTGCAACCTAGATCCCTGGCATGCGCAGTTCACTGTAGGGTGTCTGCATTCCTATGAGAATCTAAAGCCACAGCTGATCTGACAGGAGGCGGAGCTCAGGCGGTAAGGCAAGTGATGGGGAGCAGCTGTAAATACAGATGAAGCTTCGCTCCCTGGCCCTGCTGCTCACCTCCTGCTGTGCAGCCCGGTTCCTAACAGGCTATGGACCGCTACTGGTCCGTGGCCCGGGGGTTGGGAACCCCTGCTCTAAATAATGCCTTGCTTGAATAGCCATTTCTTTCCACTGTATTGGAAGAATTCGTTCCCACTTCTTTTTTCACCTTTTTTTTTTTTCACCTTTTTTTTTTTTCACCTTTTTTTTTTTTCTATCTTTACACCCACAAGAGTACCTTTTCTTCTCGTGATCCTCTTTTGTTAGAGTTTGGACAGTCATTGAGTATCATCGGATCTTCATTTTATTCAGGCAGATTTCAATTTTTAGAAACAGCCAATAGTCATTTTACTCGAAATATGGCAAATCATGTAGGTTAGCACACAGAGTAAATGAGCGCTAATTTCCTCTTGCCCATGTATCTTCTTTCATTAATTTTTTCACACAGCATTCAATACCTCCATGATGATTGGTGGCTGCCAAGGGACCCTCTTACACTAGATTAATCCCAATTGGATGGCACTTAGGACATTTTCCAACCATATTTCCCACCAAAATGTCTCATGTCTCATACGTAAGAAAGCTGATAGAGAACTCAATGGACTAATTTAAACCAGGGTATTCCCATCTTATATTTGAACACTTTAATTTACTGAAATCCAATGAACCATTTATACATCAACAATGACTCATTTCCTTAGCTCAAGAAAGTGAACAAAGGTTTGATTCTCTTTCTCTCTCTCATTCTTCTTTATATACAAATGAATTATCCCCACCACCTGCTCATCTAACTCTGAAAGTTATTTCTCAAAGGCAAACCATAAAGGAGGATCAGGTAAGGGATGTACAGAGCTCACTGAAAACCCACCTCAGCTACAGAATGAACAACTCAAAGGTCTACAGCCTGCGGAAGGCAAGTCCATGGTGTCAACTTTGAAGATAAAGAACAGCTTCTTAACCAACCTCACCAAATCAATTTTTAACACTTCTGTCCCATGAGCTTCCAACCTACTTTCATAGACCTAGGCTGATAAAAAACAAAAGCATTAGCCGTAAAGACCAAAATAAATGAACTTCCTTTTAGAATTCTTCTCTCTTGCCAAAGTTGATGACTGACTAAATTCAGGGACAGTCAGATTTATATCAATTATACCAACAGTCACGAGAGGTAAGGTAATAGGAATTCACACTTCCAGTAAAACAGATGTTGAAATGATAACTTTGGGATCCTTTTAACCCCATTTTCATTTCTGAGATAAGAAGTTTTTTTTTTTTTTTTAATTTCCCACATGTGAGCACAATCTCTGAAACACAGTGGCTCATTTTACACATCTGGATCCCTTCAGGCAAGAAAGAGAGTCATACCGTTTTCTCTCCCTCATAGTCAGACCTGAGAGTGTGTGGCAAACATTTCAGAAATCAAAGTTTTTTCAAGAACTTTTCATCTTGTTTCCATCCACAAAATAAAAAGGGGGGGGTATCTTAATGTAGCCACAGCTGGGAATACAGTTTGTGGAAGAGACAGGAAGGAAGAGAGATGAAGGACTCCTATAAACTTTCCTTTGCCATCTAAATATGTAGAATATATAAAGATTACAACAGAGACAGGTCAAAATGGCCCTTGCTGTACTTTGGGAAATCTTGACTATGAGGACCTTTTGCCATAAAATGGTGGGTTCTTCTATCACACTGACTGGAAGGCCAGTCTGGGATGTGCTCACTGCATGTGTCAAGAGCAATTACCCAAAAATCTCTGTGGAGCTTCTCTTCTTTAGGAAACAGGGGAAGCCCAAGCTATCAGTATTCTGCACGTGCACTAACAGTCTGTGCTTGCAGAGGCGATAATTTTTCAGCTCCCTTCAGATTCTATTTATTGGTTATTTTCCCCTTTGGCTGAAAAGGTTTCTCCTTGGTACTAAGCAGGGACACCAATCTAACAGAGTGTATTAGAAGCTGATCTATTGGTATTTCACTGGAGTTCTACTGGGGTTGAAGTGCTCAAACAAAATGTGATAAAAGTTTGAGAGTGTTTTGGGTGACTTTAATCCCAAGGTCCCACTTGGTTGACTCGATTTCCTGCTCTCAGAGATGTAGGCAATGCTAGTTTGGGATGGGAGGTCTGGTAGACCCTGAATACGAGGCAGCTTTTACATCAGCCATTTGAGGAAGATCCCATGCTATCCTGGATGACAAGATACTATGCCTTCATTTACGTGCATGAATAAATTCATGTGAATGAATTATTTAAAGAGGAAAATGTGGGAGTGAGCATTGCATAGTAATTCAGCTCAGTCTTTGCACTGGGTTTTTCAATAAGTACGAACATTTTCCTCTCATGTCTTCCTGCCTAAGACGAAGAGAAAATGATGATGGGGAAGGGATACCATTGATACCAAGGGAAGTTTTGGGATAGATAAGAGAACAGTCCTTTATGACTCTTAGCAGAGTTTACAATTTCAAATTCCTTTGTGTAGTGTCTGTTTAGTGCTTTCTCCACAGATAAATTGTAAGCTCCATGAATACAGGGAATGTGGTTGCTCTGTTCCTTACTATATTGCCAATACCTACTATAGTTCTTGGCACACAGCAAGAAAGGACAAATAAATACTTTGTCTCCTTTAAACCAACAGTTCGCATTCTTCTCCAAGTGAGAAGTTGGCAAGGATTTCCTTGAGGCTTGACAATGACCTAAGCCAGTGGTGGAATGGAGATTACCTGGTAAAGGTGGTCTTTGATCTATTGGGAATTCCAGTAATATCTGACTTTGATATCAAATGAGTATAATTCTATTATGTCCTAGACCATGTTGGTGTAACTGGTTTATAAACCATTTTAAGCTGTAAATAGAAAAACTGTCTTATTTTAAAGAAAAATATAATCGCATCCATTTGTTCATTCAAGAACTATTTTCTGAGCCCCTACACTGTGCCAGGAATGGTTCTAGATTCATGGTGAATATGGCAGATGGGCTGCTCATGGCGCTTTCACTGCAGTGATGCATCTGTGATTGAACTGGTGGGCATAGAGGCCAAAGTAGCAGTTTTAGGCCAAACTGCTCTAAACAAATAATAAGAGACCAGAGAGGCTAGCTAAAATTTTGTTCATATTTAGTTTTCCTGTCACCTCGCTCACCAACTAAGGTGGGGTGAGGTGAATCTAGAAGCACAGAATGAAGTGGGGAAAGAGGTGCCCAGGGATCATGCAGTGACATTGTTCTTAGCAAATGGCCCTCCTATAATTCCCAAGAAGGTAAGATGTTTAAGCATTGAAATGGCTTCATGATATGGTAATGCCAAATCCAAAGTGGTTCTACCATGTGAATATCCCTTCAACGAATGATCTGAAGTTTGAACAACCTAAGAGCAGGCTCAAAGCATAGGCCGGGGAGTTGGTTGACAAGGATAATTTAAGTCATGGTGTTACTATTTTCTGGTTGATTCATGAGAAAGTTCCTTAACCTTTCTAAGCATCAGTTTCACCTGTAGGGTGGTGATAACAATGCCTAGGTTATAGAGTTGTTGTGAATACAGAATAAAATAATACAGTGCAGAGCTTCCCTGGTGGCGCAGTGGTTGAGAGTCCGCCTGCCGATGCAGGGGACACAGGTTCGTGCCCCGGTCCGGGAAGATCCCACATGCCGCGGAGCACCTAGGCCCGTGAGCCATGGCTTACAGATATCCTCACTGCTTCTTAGAAATAAAACACCCAGTGGATGTAAGGCCTTCAGGAGAAAACTGACTTTCCTGTTGCTCTTATCCTTGACTTGGAATAAAATTAATTTTTTTCTATGGACATAGAAAGAAAATTCTCTGAGCAAAGGTTAATGGAAGGTAACTGAAAAGTTGGAGAGAGGTAGGCAGATAATAAAACTGGTTGAAAAGCTCTATTATTTTTGCAGAACACTTTATCTCCCATAGGTTCATGACCTGAAGATTACATGGGATGAAGGGAGGCCCTTATCAAAAGCCTGCAACTTGGTAGCTACAAAATCAATCTTTAAATGATTTATGTTATGTTCTTTAGGACCGAAGGCAGTAACTCATTCTCCCTGTGGCACTCAGCTGCCACTCAGATGTTGAAAAATGATTAATTTTTATTTACAGTGTGCTTCCCCTCATATATCACTGGAAACAAGCTTTGAGAGCATAGCATTTCTATAGTATTAAATTATTAACTGAGGGAAGTCCCAGGCAAAGAGAAAAAAAATCTACTAAAAACCAAAGATCTCAGCATGCACTGAAATAATCATTCTGAAAAATTTTCAAGGCCAAATCTTCCCATCTATCTGGTTTAACGTATTTAACATAAGCAGCCCAAAACAGCTTCCCAAGAAGAGTCATTCTTGTATCCAATCATATTACCACTAACTTTAACAATGAGAGGATAAAGAGTTTAGAATTCCTATGGGTTTTGCTCCTCCAGAAGACTGAATTCAGAAAGTTTCTAGAATTTGGTGCATGAAGCTTATTTCAACTTCATTTGAAATGTGTGCATTTGAAAAAATTGCTACAAGGATGCCTCTTCTGGGCCACGACATGCAGGTATTTCTTTCTTTCAAAACTGCAGAACAACTATATTTCCAGGCTACCTACTCTTCAGCTTGCCAGCCTGAACCCAATATTACTATTACTCAGTCTATTAGTCCCTGAGGACCACCTCTACCTAGGACAAGGTTCACATTTTTCTCATCAACCATATCAACCCTAAAACTCCTCTAGCTCAGGGCTCACAGTAATTTGATAATAAGGGGCTACTGAGTATGTCCTTTGCACCTGGTGATCTTTAGGTTTGGGGTAAAGACCCTGAATAGCATGGAGGGAGATTAGGAACTACTCTGAGACCAGTGGAAAGAAGTTTGCCCATTGCTTCTCGACACTAGAAAAGTTAGAAGGCTGTGGAGAAGGGTACCTGCCATTTTATCTTCCACCATCTTCTAGGACAAAATTTCCCAAGGGAAGAGTTAGGAGAACTCGGCTTGGTCAATTACCAGCTCCATACTGCAGATCATTCACGGATGTGTGTACAGTTTGTACCACATCCATCTCCACAGTTCACTGCACACTTTCTCCTCACTGGGCTAATGATATTGGTTAAGCTGCAGGTTGGTGCCTACAGATCACCATTTCCTGCGTCATTAAGTATGGCCATATCCCTCCAGTGGGTTGTGAATGAAATCAGTACTCTGCTTCGCTCTCACTAACTCGGATGGTTTAAAAGCATGCTAGCTCATCAGTCAATGGCTTGAACTGGTATGACTAAGGATAAAACATCCTGTCAATACAAGTTATTTATTAAGGGCAGAGGCTGAGGGCTTTCCTTCCTGTTTTCAGTTTGTTTTGTGTATTGGATTCATCATTCATTAGCAAACTTTGGGAAGCCCAGTTCATTAGGTTTGCAGGGTAAAAATGTGGGCAAAACTATCTAAAATAGAGTAAAAAAAAAAAAAGAGGATTCTTCTACCACCATCAAATATTGAAACACTTACACTTATTAACTGGAATATAAGACAAGAAAACAAACGAGTAAGGGCTTTGCTGATGTATTAACAAGATCCTGGATCCTTCCCTTGCAGGAGAAAGACTGCATTTGCTTAAGTCACTTAAATGAGTCTTATGTCTCCAGATAACTTCAGCCATAACCCTTATCATTTGTAAGTGACAGAAGTAAAGGGATGGAGGCAGAAAGAATATATGGACTGCTATCCCAGAAACTTAATAACATTTACTTAGTAAGTGGGCTTGTAACACAGACAAATGACCTTTTTTTTCATTAACATTTTCCTACCATGCCACTATTCTGTGTACTTTTCTTCTTCTTGAGTCCTATAGTTGTTTCTAAGAAACACCAATCCAGAGGAAGACACTAAGTTCTCAACACACTGTATTGTAATTGTCTGCTTGGCCCCTCTCAGTTGTAAGTGCTGTGAAAGTGGGAAACATGTACCTTGACTGTCTGTCCCAGCCGCCATTGTAGTACCTGGCGTGCAGAAGGTATTCAGCAACTTTTTATTGAATGAATGAGAAAAAATGATAGAATCTGTCGTTTATTAAGCACCTACTATGGGGTAGTGGTGCTAGGCATTTCACTAATCATATTTTGAATTCTCATAACAGCTCGAAAAGTAGATATTATTTTTCTCATATTATAGGAGAAGAAACAGCTTCAGTGAGTTTCAGGCATGTGTCCAGCACACGGGGGACTGTGCTGCAGCATTCCCTCCTCTGTGACAATCAGGGCCCTTCCCACATAGTTTCCTATGAGTGTCCTGGGACCAGTCAGCAGGATGGCAGGAGGAGACTCGTGAATGACACTTTCCCACTGAGTGCTTATCTCTTGGTCAATGGGATGGGAGGGAGAAGGAAAACGAAATTAGGGAATTGTTGTTTCACATACTTTATCACATTGAATCCTGAAAATGAACTCATCATGCTGACATTACCAGTCTTATAATCAAATGAGTAATCAAAAGTTAGGAGATATCACTTATATGTGGATCTAAAATATGACACAAATGAACTTATTTACAAAACAGAAACAGACTCACAGACATAGAAAACAAACTTATGGTTACCAAAGGGGAAAGGGGGTGCAGGAAAGATAACTTAGGAGTTTGGAGTTAGCAGATACAAACTACTATATATTAAATAGATAAACAACAAGGTCCTATGTATAGCACAGGGAACTATATTCAATATCTTGTAATAACCTATAATGGAAAAGAATATGAAAAAGAATTTATATATATGTGTATAACTGAATCACTTTGCTGTACACCAGAAACTAACATAACATTGTAAATTAACTATACTTCAACTAAAAAAAATTAGGAGAGAGAAATGACTTTCTCCAAACTCCAGGCCATGGTGCATATGGTGTAGGTACTAAAGATGAAGGTTCCTGGGCTCTGTCCCAGACTCACTAAGGTGGAATTCCTGAAAAATGGGCCCAGGAATCTGGAATCTCCATTTTTGCAACTCAGTAAATAGTCCTTAATACAATCTAAAGTTTGAGAAGTGCTGTACTATGTCCATCTGCCTCTAAACGCACATTCTTGGGGCAAGAAATTTTTCATGCATTTGCACAATACTAGCAGCCAGATGGTCTATAAATAGAACCACCCCTTTAGCAAACATTAGGGTTGCATTTGCAATTCAGAATACAGGGAATGCCTTGGTAGCCCCCATTAATGTTAATGGGAATCATGTGACTAATTCTCTATACTCCATGCTGAAAAGTGTTCCCTTTAGAACCAGGAGAGGCTATATTTAATCAAACCATCTGGATTCCTATGCACATGTATAAGGGCAAAAAATAGGTCACAGTTAGTAAGCTACTTTCTGCAAACTATTCCATTGTATCAACAAGCTCCAAAGTCCTGAGAGGGTTCCTGCTCTCCTGCCTCCCTCAGTGGGTGACAGTCCCAGAGCCAAGGAAGGTCAGAGAGAGCGCAAACTTTAAGGTAAAAGAGTTTCAATAGCAAGAAAACAAAAGCAAATCATCCCCTAAAGATAAAAGTATGGAATAAACTTGTTACAAACTATTAACCTCTCCAAATAACACATTTCTACTCCAAAATAACCTCGCTTGCTGCTTAAGGAGAAGCATGAGATTAAGAAACACAATTTAGAGAGCATGAGAGCTCCAAATATGAAATCAGGTTGTCCACGAAACTTACAGACACTCAAGTTCCTGGGAAAACCACGATGATGATGGGTCTATGACCAGGAAGAGAGTCAGGCAGCCTTCACAAGCCTGTGAGAACTCAATTCTATTACTGACTATTTCTATTATAGGAGAGATGGTATAGAACTGTGCGAAGAAGTTTAAAGCAAGAAGAGGATTTATTGAGCTCAGTCTCGATATGAACTTGAGCTCTGTCAAGTCTCGGAGCAGGAAGCTATTGATTACAAGGGCCAGGAGGGCCAGTGGGTCCTGGGCTCTTATAGTTCAGTAGATCAGAAGTCCTATGTCAGTGTCCACAGGGCTGTGTTCCTTTCCGAAGCCGGTAAGGGAGAATCTGTTCTGTTGCCTTCTCCACCTTCTAGTGTCCACTCACATTCCCTGGCTCACAGCCCCTTCCTCTATCTTCAAACCCAGCAATGTCGTATCTCTCTGACTATTCTTCCATAGTTACATCTGCCTCTGATTCCAGACAGCAAAGGTTCTCTGCTTTTAAGAAGCCACATGATTAGACTGGACCCACTGGGAAATCTAGGATTATTTTCCCATCTCAAGGTCCTTAACTTAATCACATCTTCCAAATCCACTTTGCCAAGTAAGGTAACATATTCAGAGGTTCTGAGAATTGGGACATGGACGTGTGTGTGTGTGTGTGTGTGTGTGTGTGTGTGTGTGTGTGTGTGTGTGTGTGTGTGTGTGTGTGTGTGTGTGTGTGTGTGTGTGTGTGTGTGTGTGTGTGTGTGTGTGTGTGTGTGTGTGTGTTGGGCATTATTCTGCCGACCACACAGGGTAAGAGGTGGTGAACAGGGAGGTTCTCAGAGGTTCGAAGGAGCCCAGATAGGAAGCTAGGAGGAGGCTATCTTTATGAGCCTTCAAGTTGGTGCTATCTTTCCAGGACCTTTTAAGTAGTTCAGGCTGGTTTACTTTTCTTTTCTTCTTGGTTTGTTTTTTTTTTGGCTGCGCAGGATCTTAGTTCCCCGACCAGGGACCGAACCCGCACCCTCGGCAGGGAGAGCATAGAGTCCTAACCACTGGACCGCCAGGCTGGTTTTCTAAAGATCCCCTTTTCTTTATCACCCTCACCGCTACCACCATCGTTCCGGCCCATCCCCTCTCACCTGGATTATATACTCATCGTTCCTCACTGGTCCCAAACCTCACAGGTTTGGAGTCCTACGTCCAAACCTGCCCTGCTCCAGGCTAATTCTCCATGTAGCAGTCAGAGTAATTTTTAAAAACACAGTCATATTATGCCACTCCCATGTTCAAAACCCTTTAATGTCTTTCTCTTACACTTAGAACAAGCCTCCCAAGCCCCTCACCATGGCTGACAGAACCCTACCTGGCCTGGCCCACGACTCTTCTTTGATCTGCTCTCACCCTCCTTCCCCTGGTCACTGGGCTCCAGCAACACTGCCTCTCTGCTGTTCCTCAATCTCCCCAGGCCAGCTCTCTCCTAGGCCTCTGCTGCACCTGGAATGTTGACTCCAGATCTTTGCATGATGTGTTCCCTCCTCTCTTTCCTGAACCAGATGAGACATCATCTCCTCAGAGAACTTCTCTGACCACCCTCATTAAAATACCAAGCCCTTCCTTCACTCTCTATCTCCCTAGCTGATGTATATATTTATTTTTCAAGTTCCTTATCACTGCTTGACGTTGTATTTCTTTGTTGATTATTTGTTTCTGCCACTAGAATGCAGAAGTTACCTGAGGGCAGGGGATTCCCAATGAGCCAAGAACAGTGCCTTACACATTAAATATCTGTGTATTACATAAAGATTTAATTCTACACGTATTTGTCGAGCACCAATATGTAAAAGACACTGAGATACAGCAGTGAAAAAGGCATACAGTCTGCCTTTTTCCCTCAAGTGTCCCACTGATTGATTGGTTTTCCTATCCAGAGTCAACTTTTACTGATGCCCAAAGTTTACTTTTTAATTCCCATTTCCCTCTCATGGCTCTCCCCTGTTCTCATTCAGTCAACATATATTTATTGAGCACCTAACCTAGATCCATAATAGGTCCCTCTCCCTGAAATAAGAACATCACGTTTGGGAGGTTTCTTTTGCTGGTGGCCATGATGAGAAGCAGATAAGGGGTAGGAAGTTTCTACGAAGATTCCCGCCTCTAATCCTACACACCTCTTCTTTTTCTCATCCGAATTCATCTGCAAAGATGAAAGCATCTTCACGTAATAACAGAAGCTCCCTAAAATAATCAAAGGATTTCGGTAATGGGGGAGTCAGGAGACATGGTCCCAGCACCAACAATGCAGAGATTGTGCCATATGGACTGGGTGAGGTCCCTGCAGACCTTGCCACATGGGTCTAGAGGTCACACTAGCTGACCCCCCAGCCAAATTAGAATAGGCATGCAATCCGAATTCCCAGCCCAGCCTAGGTGGCGGTATACCAGGCAATGCCATTTCAACATGTTCCACTTCTGGTTCACCATTGTGCTTGCAATTGCATGTTTTACTTAGAGAACATATGCTAAACAAATGTTTCTAAATTAGCCTGAGCTAATTTCACCTTTGAGCTCACTCTGCTACCACAGCCTATGGCAAATCAGATAAGAGCACTGACACATGCCCCGCCTGTACTACAAGACGCGTGGTGCACTTAGTTTGGGCTCTCTGTGAGAAGATGCACACACTTTAAATACTCTTAGTAATCAGGAAGTATAAAGAGATACTTCCTGGGAATGGATAAGCCAAGAAGAAGCTCCATAAGGTGTACAAATCCTGGTACTGCTCACCGATTTGTGCGGAAAAAGCTTGATGTCAGAAATTTTATTTAAAGTATAAGCCATATGGAAAGCCCCGAAGTACTCTATAGGGTGTCCAAAATTAGATGTCATTTATTCACTCTAATAAGGGCTAATACGGTCTAAGCATAACTCTATACTTTGAAAGCGAGGTCCAGTAATCAGTAATTCACTAAATAAGGTTGTTAAATGATACCACAGCGTTTATAGGTCAGTCTGAACTTTTCCTCTCTCTGGTTTAATGCCTCAGGACGGGGTGAAATTCCTGACAAGTGATTCACAAGGGCACTTGCCCAGCAAAGAGGAGAAGGAAGAAGAAACAGTTAATATGCATGTTCCTCTCTCCATTTTAGCTCTGTTGGGCTGTCAGTCACCTCTCTTGGCCAGAGCACGATGAGGTAGTCCTACTTCTCTGGGGGGCTCTGGGACTCCCAGGACTGCAGGGTGTTGGTATGCAGGCAGGGGGCTGTGCACTTTTCTGACGGCCCTGCCCTTCAGCTCTCCGCCCCCATAGAAAGAAAGCATCACATCGCTGCTTTTAGGTCATTTAGTCCCAGTTGCTCATTTCCTTCTCTGACTAGTTGGGGGTCAGAGGGCCACAGGGAGATGTGGATTAGTCCTTCTGAATGAAATGCACAGGGCGCTGAAGCTTTCCCAGCTGTTTGCCTCCTGGGGTGACATTCACATAATTGTCTTCAACTAAGGAAACCTGGGGCACCACATCTTACCATGTTGCTAGCTCTGCCTCTGTGTATTGATTTATCCACATTTGCTCATTGTGGAAATAAACACATAATTTCTAGGATTAAAAATAAACTAGTAACAGCAAAGCTTGGCTGTCCAGCCCAATACCAAAGGGCAATGGAAATTGTGTCCCAAGACTTTTCAACCACAGCCAGGTCAAAAGTCACAGAGTGGGGAAGTCCTGAAAATGAGACTGGCGGAGAGACCATTCGACTCTATGTGGGGGTACATGAACCAGAGATGTGAAACTCTCTTGATCATTTGACATCAATGCTCAGGAATAGAAACTTTGCAAAAGATTAGGTAATGATACGTGCATACCAACAGCTTCTATTTGTGCCGTAGGAAATCCAGATATAGAAATTCTTGCTTTTTTCATTGGAAAGCTAATTTCATTGCTGACAGTAAATCAAAATGTTCTATGGCCACCTAAATCATTATAAATGACTAAAAGTTATATATCCCCAGAGAAAAGAACAAATGCTTATAAAACTCGAAGTGCGTCTTAGAATCTGGTTGTTACAAATGGAGACTGGCTCCCAGAAGGTTCTGTAAATGGACAAGGGTTGAAGCTGTGGTTGGTTCTTCCCTTATATTAAATTGAGGTCATGTAGAAATATGAAATTATAATGGCACAAAGTGCCTATTTTCCACAAGCAGTAAGTAGACTACAAATACATGAATTAATTCCTTTCTCTAATGCAAAAGTGCATCAGAGTTAAGCATTTTTATTTGATATAAGATTTTAAGATTAATCGAATTAGAACCAAAATATTTGACAAATGGTTAAATTTTCCAATTCCCCCTTATTTTAAATGAATGGAATAAGGAGTACATACTTGTGTTTTACAATTAAAACACTTTGAAATTGAATCGAAACTATTGTATTATAGTTTTTGTTATCCTGGAACAAGCAATAGTGGTATAGAGAGAAGACTGAAGAATCTGTATACAGCATCACAGTTAAGTCACTAATTCTCACCACAAGGCACCTACAGGACAGAGGGCCCATGAGACTCAAATCAATTCTATCTGAACAAAGGAGGAAATTGTCTTATGTGAAGGATCCAGAGTTAGCTTGGATACAAATGTCACTCGACCCTTGAACAAGTGTACTAGTTTTTGCAAATGAACCACTCTACCTATGGAGAAAATTAAGGTTAATCTGCAAAAGCAACGTATTCTCTGTGGCTTGGGGTGGAACCCGCTTTCATCCACAGTAGCAGGTTGTCTGGAAGGAGAATTGGACTTAAAGCCAGAAGGCCCACGTCTGAGGCCTTTCTCTTTTACTTGGCCCTTACATAAGCTTGAGAAAGCCATGGTCCTCTGTCGCCTGGTTTCCCCTGGCTTTAAAATGAAGATAAGGATTCTAGCCCTGTCTACCTCAAAGGTGGGAGGTCACATGGGATAATTATGTGCAAGGTGCTTCGTAAACTCAGTAATACTATAATAAGGCAGGGCCTTGGGCCTGTCCATTGATTTGCAAGGCTCTGCTGGGAGGTCAGCCTGGGAGGTGCTGGGGGCAAGGTGGCAGGGAGGGACTCAGTAACTTCTCTCTGCAGGATGGTGACCTCATTCAAGGGGTGGGGGGGGGGGATCTCTGTATACACACCGCAGTACAAGTGGACTCTGAAAGTTTCATGCCCTGGCTCTCTTTTTTTTTGACATCTTTATTGGAGTATAATTGCTTTACAATGGTGTATTAGTTTCTGCTGTATAACAAAGTGAATCAGCTATACATATACATATATCCTCATATCTCTTCCCTCTTGCGTCTCCCTCCCACCCTCCCTATCCCACCGCTGTAGGTGGTCACAAAGCACCGAGCTGATCTCCCTGAGCTATGCGGCTGCTTCCCACTAGCTATCTATTTTATATTTGGTAGTGTATATATGTCCATGCCACTCTCTCACTTCGGCCCAGCTTACCCTTCCCCCTCCCCATGTCCTCAGGTCCATTCTCTACGTCTGCGTGTTTATTCCTGTCCTGCCCCTAGGTTCTTCATGACCTTTTTTTTTTATTTTTTAGATTCCATATATATGTGTTAGCGTACGGTATTTGTTTTTCTCTTTCTGACTTACTTCACTCTGTACGACAGACTCTAGGTCCATCCACCTCACTACAAGTAACTGCCACAGCTCTTGTAATCTGTCCTGAGAGCTGACTGAGCCCAAGATGTTTACACTCTAACTTGTGAACAGATCTACATGGCGAGCTGTAAAAATCCAACACAGGAAATCTTCTGGTCCGAGTATTGTCAGTTTGATGCCTTTATATTGGCAAATTAGGGAACTGTTTGGAAAGTTTGAGTTTGGGAGCTAATGAAGAGCTGCTTTCCCTTCCCTTTCTGTCCCCCACCTGCTAGAGAAAGCAGAGGTCATCAGACTCACTGCCTCTCTTTGTGACTGTATGTTCCTTAAATGGATGCCTTTATAAAAAAAGTTGGTTAAATTGTTTCAGTGTGTGGCAAAGACTGAGGAAATAAGCCCTGAGATTATGTTTCCATTTGAATCTCTGCGGCTTAATGAGAACAATGGCTGAAAACAAAAGAGCCTTAAACAGATTTGGTGTGTTTTCCTCATTTCAGAGAATGTCTATTTGTATGTATTATTCTCTAGCCAGCAAAAGCAAGGTGCCCAGCTCATTCTTTCTTCATGGACTATGGTTTTTAAAGGACAGAGACTCTCAGCTATCAAAGGAATCTAGTGATTTCTAATCATATCAAGGCCAGCAAAGTGGATGATATAAAATATCAGGAAGGGGGTGCAGTGAAGGACAGTACTTTTCTTCCTTTGTCTTATTCAGCGTGTTGATAATTCCAGGAAACTACTACTTCTTTAATCCTTCCAAATGCACTTTAAAGAGGCCATCGTTTTTATTGGACATCGTTATTCCAGATCGGAAGAATTTTTTATTCCTCTGCTTTGTTGACACCTATACTAGGCTTCCTCGGGGTTGAAACGATTCACATCGGAGGGTTTATTCTGGACATTGGCAATGTCCAATTTACATTGGGAATTATGGGGGAAACCACTTTTTGTGGTGGTTCAGCTTAGAAAGGTTACTTTCAGTTAAATGATGTAGGTTAGAAAAGTCTGAATAGGACAATGAGATGCTACCTAGCAGAATTATTCAACTAAAAATAATGTCACAGGTAAATTAAAAACCAATGACCAAATCCTGCTACATGAACATCACAGTATAATGAGCAAGGATAAAGGAAGAGGAAGTTAACATAACAAAAATATATATGGTTTATGCTGATAGTAACAATAACACATATTGACATATTCTGGTTCTACCACTCGCTAGCTTTATTACTCTGACAAGTTACTTACACTGTTTGTGCCTCAGTTTTCTCATCTTTAAAATAGGGATAGTAATAGTAGCCACCTCATAAGGTTGTCATAAAAATTAAATGACATAATCATTGCAAAGTGTTCAGCACAGTGTCTGAAATATTGTAAACACCCAACAAACATTAGCTGTTACAAAATCAACAATATTTATTATTTGACTGCAAAAATAAATTTAAAAAACAAAGAATAAGAACAACAATAAGTATATAGTTGCTTGCTATGTGCTGGGCATTGTCCTAAATACATATCATCATTATATTTATTAACATATTTAATCCTAATACCAATTTCATAAGGTAGCTATGCTATTATCCCCATTGTACAGACAGGGAAACCAAGGAAGGCACAGAAAGGCAAAGTAACTTACCTGTCTACGTCATGAAGCTAGAATTTGACCAGGCGATCTGCAGGTATCTCAGTGTTTCCTGAGGTGATTTAACAAACTCTTGGTTTTTATAACTTGTTTATAACATCACTGGTTTCTTTTTAAAATATGCAATGGTTATTTTATAGGAGGCATTAACTCTATAATTTATTCACTTGGATCTCTGAAAATAAAGGTATCACAAAGTGATGACATGGGGAAATTAGAGTGACATTGTGTATTATTCACTCATACATGCAAAAAAATAGTACCTAATGTGAAATGTGGACAAAACAATATACTTAAGTGTTAGAGAGTGAGATCTGGAGATTAAGGGCACTTTGATCTCTCTTTCATTTTTTTCTTACAAGGTACACACTGATAGGATGTCTGGACTCACGACCAGGAGGCCCTTTATCTCTCTTCTATTTCTGTACATCTAGCCCTGATTCTGTAACTAATGCCTGTACAAGAAAACAGAACGCCCCACTTGACATCTGAGCTCTTAAAAATCTTGTACAATTTAATCAATATTCACTTTTTATAGCCTTTTTTCCCATTCTTATTTTGTGATGATTTCCTCTACACTTTTTGATTTGTCTTCAAAGCCCAGATGCTTAAATATTGGTTGCGCTAGATCTTAATGGTTACTCCAGAGCCATGGAATTTTAAATTTGATCTTAGACTTTTAAGACGTGACAGCTTGATGATTTTACAAGGCCCAAACCCTGAATCAAGCCTGTAATTTTAAGACTCAAAACTGTTTTCCCGTTCATGCAGACATTTTGAAATGTGTGGTCCATAGCTATTTACGAGTAGTTTACAGCTGTTGTCTCTTTGTGCCCAAGATCACGGAGAGTCCAAGAGGTGACCCTCCAGGGAATGCTATTAATTTCACTCTCATTTTAGACAGCGTTTCCTTCAACTAGCAATTTCCTGGCTCCCTTATACTACACTGTAGCCTCACGGCATTAAGGCATTCACGGGGCGCTTGGACAATTTATCAATAATACAGGCTTTTAAAACAGGCAACTTTTTCAAATGCTGGTGAAACAGAAAATGACTCCTGAATAAAAAAGCAAGTACCAGAAACTGAGGGAAAAAAATTACTTAAACTAAGACCGGGGCTAGGTAACTTCTTTAGTATAAGAAGAAGGGATTATTATAATATCAATTCGGGGCACTGTGATATCGGAAACACAATGGAACAATTCCTAATGTTGTAAGGAACCAGGCGATACTCTTTAGGGTAAATTAACCAACTTTTAGTGCACATGAACATGATTTAGGAAGTGCTGTATCTGATTCCATGTTTGATAGAGTCTGACACCTCTCTTCCCAAGTGTGCATTGGAAATCCTATTCTGGCCCTTCTTTTAAGGGAAGAAGTCAATATATCAGCCTTGAAAATCCGATAAACTTAAAGTACACTGGCACACAAAATAAAATCTATTACCAGGGTGAAAACTTGAAATTTTCCCTGAAGATCTCTAGCCCTTGTCCTCCTATTGTTTATTTAGTCTTTGACTGCTTATACTTCAACTTGCCTACATTAACATTTTATTCCTGAGTTTCCTTATCTCTAAGATAGGGGTAATAACAATATCATAGGATTGTTTTAAATGTTAAGCTCATTCGTATTTGTGACCGGTTAGAATTATGTCAGGCAAAGAGAAAACACTATATAAACGTTTGATTTAAAAAAACCTCTTCCCTGCCTCTTTTCCATTCTGATAAAATAAATCCTTAATATACAAGTGCATCTGTATGTGATAGACCATATGGTATTTAAAATCATGGGACCCACTTTCTTTTTTCGTAAGAAGAAAGCATTTTGGAATTGCAAGATATGAAAAGCAGTGAGTGCCACATTGAAAAGTTAGATAAGGGCAATAAAGAATGGAAAATCCCAGCCTCTTACATACTGATTGCAGCTTTTTAGGATTATCTCTGGCCCATGTAAATTGCAAAAGCAGACATGAACTCTGACACTGTAAACCCGACTAAAATATGACTCTAAAATATGAATGTCAGCTATTATAAAAGAATCTAATGATGATAAAACCTGAGGAAATAAACATTAGAAAATAGCAGGTTATCTTCTCTTCCTTAAAAGTCCTGAAATTTAATTTCACCATACACAGTCACAGGATAAAACATCTGTTCTAATGGAAAAACAACAAAAATCCATTTCTGAAAAGCTCCACAGAGAATTTTTCACATGAGTAGATGGAAATATGGATTCCATTTTTAGATAACTACTCTTTCTTGATGTAAAAAAGCCAGTGGTCCAAAAACACAAATATCACATTTGTTTCAATCCTGAAACTCTGATAAGCACAAAAAGTTGCAACATCATGCTTAATTAACTTGACGTTGATTTATGCATCCTCTCCCTTTGTAAACAGAGTGACATCCAGACACTGGGAATGCTGAAATAGAACATTTCAACCCTGCCTACGGGAGTTCACACTTTAGCCAGGAAGTCAAACACCAAACCATTAAAATATGATGTGATTAGCTCTGTGATAGAGAGAAATACAGGAGCAAGTCGAGGAGAAGCAACGAATCAGATCAGCGGTATCAGGAAAGGCTCCTTAGAAGAGGTGACATCTGAATGATGTCTTTAAGGCCCTGTAAAGATAGCCAGGGAAAGCCAGGAGGAATGGTTTGTGCAAAAGCAGAGATGGGTAAAAAAGGAACTGTAATATCTCAGACAGAATTAATCTCATACACAGCACCTTATCATGTCATCTATATTTCTGTTAGCATGAATATTATGCATATTTTTTTTAATTTTTTTTTTTTTAAGAAGATGATGGGGGTAGGAGTTTATTAATTTATTTATTTATTTTTGCTGTGTTGGGTCTTCGTTTCTGTGTGAGGGCTTTCTCTAGTTGTGGCAAGCGGGGGCCACTCTTCATTGCAGTGCGCGGGCCTCCCACTATCACGGCCTCTCTTGTTGCGGAGCACAGGCTCCAGACGCGCAGGCTCAGCAGTTGTGGCTCACGGGCCCAGCTGCTCTGCGGCATGTGGGATCTTCCCAGACCAGGGCTCGAACCCATGTCCCCTGCATTAGCAGGCAGATTCTCAACCACTGCGCCACCAGGGAAGCCCTATGCATATTTTTATGGACCTGCATGGCTCTCTCGGCGAACAACCACCTCCTAGAAGCAGGTCGATCCATCTTTGCATGTCCCATTTTGTCCTGCACTTATACTTTCCCACGTAGGTTTGACAGAATTAATTAATAAATTACAGTGAGATTTCGCAAGAGTCACCTGTGAAATATATTCTTCACCAAAACACTCACTGAAACTCTCATTCACAAGAGGAGCCCTTCGGTTTTTGCAAACATGGCCCCATTCCCAGGGACAGGGCAGGAGAAAATCTTCTCATCTTTTCAAAGCATCTGATCCCCAAGACATTTTTGTGGTCATGTGGAAAAGGGTCTGGGAAATGTGCTCTCGGATGGCATGGCTGGAATGAGGAATGGGAACTATTTTGCCTTCTACACAGTTTCTGGAAAAGGCAGTGAGAACAGAAAAAGCATCTGTGTTGGTCAGCATTCTCAGTGCCGGAGTTGAAAGGTACTGTAATGCAGAAATGTCCCATACCCATTCCTACCCAGGGCCTTGCTGAGAATAGCTGAGCAGCAGGGCAAACCCACCAGGGCTTATGGGCTCTGTCTCAGGACCCTGTGGAGTCCCATCCAGCATTTGTGAAGTTCGCTCTGAAGACAGAGCCCCCTTCCTCGGCTCAGCCCGGGGCCCTAGCCAGATCCACAGAAAAAGAGTTTCATTTCAGAGCCGGAGGGGGCTCTGCTCCCTTTCAGCAACTTACAAAGGAAAGCTTTAAGTATATGGAGGCAGGAAGTTCTGGAAAGGTAAAGGCCCATCTTCTAAACTGGATTTCTTTCTTAAAGAAGTAGAGCAGAGAGCAGCGATTATTTCACCAGCAGCTTTCAGGGTAATATCTATAAGCCGGAATCAGCTAATGATGGTTATTAAAGGTAAACGTTCCCTGATCCTCAGGAAGTGACTCTTCATCCTGGTGCTTTTGAGGCTTTGTCTTCACTTGAATCTTGGGTGGAAGAAATCCGTCCTGGATTCATCCTAATCAAATAGTCAAAACTGGTGATTCACAGGAGTCTGTTTATTCTTCTAAAGAGTGTGATAACAGTGGATTAGCTCTGTCTTCTAATTCCTCCATTCAGCTCCACCAGAAGAGCACAGCTTTATGACAAGAGCTCTGCATCAGCTGCAGCCCTCTCTCCTCCTTTTAACAGCAAAATAATAAAATGCAGGGAAATGCCACTTTTCCTGTTTTTTTTCTTTTCCCTTCTTCTACAGCATTTATTTTCCTCACCTAATTCAGCGGCGTGCTGGGAAACTTAACTAAATCTTAAAGGAAAATCTTCTGGAAAGCCTTAAGATTGGAGTTGTAGTAGGGAATAATTTCTGATCCGGGATAAGCTCCTCTAATCAGCTTTCTCATCCCAGGTACAACACAATAAAACTAACCAACATTTGGGAGAAAAAAGAACGGATGTTACAGTTACCCAGTAAAGTATCTTTAAACACCCAGCAGAGGGTAAAGACTTCTGTATCTTTACAGTAGCCAGAATATTGAGTATCATATTGAGGGCATGTATAACGCTTACTGAAATGCAAAGGCGGTCTCGTTTTGAAGTCTGCATATGTACATTCATTATTGCACTCAGGCACATACAGACTGTTGGCTTATTATTATTATCCAAGATTATAAATGCAAGCTAAAAGACTCTGCTTTCAAAAGCCCTTCCTTCGCCCAACTGCAATGCCAGGTGAGATGCACCTGTCTCATTTTCACACACTTCACTGCTCGATTTGGTCAAGTACCAAAAGGAAAACATGCCATAGCTTTTAAAGGAAGGGTGAGACCCTGTTCTTGCTGGAATTCATTGCTAGCAGTTTTTACTTTTTAAATTTTTTTTCTTTACATTTATTTATTTATTTAGGGCTGCACTGGGTCTTCGTTGCTGCGCGAGGGCTTTCTCTAGTTGCGGTGAGCGGGGGCTACTCTTCATTACAGTGTGCGGGCCGCTCACTAAGGTGGCTTCTCTTGTTGCGGAGCACGGGCTCTAGGCACGCGGGCGTCAGTAGTTGTGGCACGCGGGCTCCACAGCGCAGGCTCAGTAGTTGTGACGCACGGGCTTAGTTGCTCCGCGGCATGTGGGATCTTCAGGGATTTAACCCGCGTCCCTTGCATTGGCAGGCGGATTCTTAACCACTGAGCCACCAGGGAAGTCCCACTAGTGGTTTTTATTTTATTTTATTTTTATTTATTTATTATTATTATTATTTTTGCAGTACGCGGGCCTCTCACTGTTGTGGCCTCTCCCATCGCGGAGCACAGGCTCTGGACGCGCAGGCTCAGCAGCCACGGCTCATGGGCCCAGCCGCTCCGCGACATGTGGGATCCTCCCGGACCGGGGCACGAACCTGCGGCCCCTGCATCGGCAGGCGGACTCCCAACCACTGCGCCACCAGGGATGCCCCACTAGTGGTTTTTTAAAGGATCATCATTGCCCCTGTGTACAGTCCTGCCCAGGAAAAGAGAACAGCTATTAAAAGTATCCAAACACTGGCTGCAAGGGGAACTTGACGTCTGATACAGTGTATGTCCAACAGATGCAGACACACTTCCCATCAGCCCTTCCACATCTCTGACACTCCCCCCCACAACTCCCGGCCCCAACCACCACCAGGAATCTTGAAAACCCTAGAACTAGCCCTACTCTTTTGTCAGTACAGTGATGACCTATGCTTATACCCAGTTGGTCCTGCCTGATTAAATGTTCTTACTGGATGGATCTGATTTTCATTAGTTTTCTCTCTCATTCACTTCTTCTCAAAAAAGCTTTGATTCTTTATCGAGTCACTAGTTTTACCTTATCAAGCTGACTATTCCACCAGATCTCAAGAAAATGCAGGAGCTGCTGGGTTTGCAACATGGTGTCAGAACTGGCCCGCTCAGTGAAAACAAAACAAAATAAAATCCAAACACTTGAAACGTTTTCCTTTCTTCCCCCCACAATGGGAGGAGAGGGATGTGAAAGTGAAAATATAATGAAGTTAGTATCTTGACTGATTCCATGACTTCTCATCCAGTTAAACTGGTGTCATAGTAAGGGTGAGATGCTATTATTATCTTTGATTTTTTGATAAACCTGAAACACAAGTTAAACAAATGGTAAAACGTGGATTTCTGGCAGGCAATGACTTATAAAAGAGAATAGCAAACAGTTATTTGGAGAGTGTTATATGGTTCAGCAGGGACCGTTTTAAAGGTGTTTGCTCAGAACCTCCCTCTCAGAGGCACCTACACAAGAGCCGTCAGCTGCCAATGATTCCGAGGAAGATTACATCTTCCCAACACACACCTCTGTGACAGACCTTTCGAAACTCACAAAAGAAAACAAAGGCAAAGTGCAAACAGCAAAATTGGATGTCTCTTCATTTTCTCTTGCCCCCAGTCCTTGAAAACACCAAAGCACAGCTCTTTATCTGGGCTTCACTTCAGCTGTCCTTTCTGCCATACACACAGAAGAATCTGGATGCCCGAGTATATCCTTAACAGTCTTCCCGACAACAGACACTGAAGATGCGATAGAGCTAGACTTTCACTGACAAGGAAGGCTTTGAAAACAGAGATCTGTGATCAGGCAGAAAGAAAATAATAGGCAAAGTCAGTGGTTTGGCGTATTTATCGCCCCCTCCCCCATTTATTTCTCTGAAAAGCAAAGCTGTATGGCTGTTCACCCAGGGATTTTGGTAGATTGAGGAAAATCAGGTTTGTAATTGAGTACCTCTAGTGGTTTAAGAGAAGCAGTGATCTTGGCCATATTATAGAATATCTACAAATATGAATCCCAGACCCTTGGGAGGTTAAGCTGGAAAACAAATTTCTCATCTGTATAAAGTCTTGCATGTGAATCTTGTTTCCATTTTTCCCAAAAGATTTCAATGAAAAAAATATATACGTATTTTTTTTGGTTAAAAATATACTTTTCTACATTTTCTTGGGTTGTTGCTTAGTCTTATACTGAATGGTTAATGAAGTTTGCTCCCTCAATCTCCTTTCCCATGAAGTTTTGCTAGTGCATGTCAGCCCTGCTGACAACTGCTCACCAACGATGTGCTGCTCTATGCAGCTGAGCAGGAGAGGACGCTACCAGCAATTCTTCAGGAGCTAAAAGGGGCAGATTCCTGTACCCCTGGGAAGGAGCAAGCTTCATGTTCGTATGGGTGGTTATACGGGCAGGCTCTGGGCCTTCCTCAGTTCTCACTTTCATGCATGTTGATAGTCTAGTTTTATAACCAGAGAATGTCAGAGGTAGAAACATGATTATAAGCCTTCTAAGACATAGAGTACAACGTTGCACAAAATCGTCTTTGCAAAATGGTCCACCAGACCCTGGGAACCGAGAGATGGCGGAATTTTTTCCTTCAAGAGATATTTATTAAGGTTTTATCAACAACTCTGTGAATTGGGTCTTATTATCTTGATTTTACAAATCAGGAAATGGAAACTCAAGATGTTCACAACTGTTAAGAGATAAAATGAGATCTTGAACCCAGGTCTGATCCCAGAGCCTACATTTTTTTAAATTAATTTTTATTGGAGTATAGTTTATTTACAATATTGTGTTAGTTTCAGTTGTACAACAAAGTGAATCAGTTATACATATACATATATCCACTCCTTTTTAGATTCTTTTCCCATATGGTCATTACAGAGTATTGAGTAAAGTTCCCTGTGCAATACAGCAGGTTCTTACTAGTTATCTATTTTATATATAGTAGTGTGTATTTGTCAGTCTCAATCTCCCAGTTTATCCCCACCCCCCCGCAAAGCCTGTATTTTTGATCCACTCTAATATACATCTCTGATGGCCATTGTCTTTAACTTTTTCACAACCGTAGGAAGAAGGTTCTATATAATGACAGATACGTGCTTTCAGTAATACTGTGTAAAAGAATAGCTTCATCAACTGTGAGCTTGGGTTCGGGAGTCAATTTCTAGTTTTTTGTAGTTTTTTAAAAAAGGTCACCTAATATTCCATATCCACTGTCTCAAATAAAATATAACAACAATTGGTTTAAGAATTGAGCTTTGTTTTATGTCATCCCATCAGTGTTGAGTGTGATTCGTCTAAACCTGTGGAATGACAACAGTAGAGAAGCCCCGTGTCACAAACAGAAAGAGGGCGATCACAGTGTTTGCACCTGATATAATTTGGCTTTTCTTCTGAGCCTGTATGCCAACTTAAATAATCACTCTCAGTTAAACAAAGTATAATTATTTTGCTCATACAAGGTAAGGGCACTGGCAGTGCTTTTGATTTTGCTCATTTCTCTTCACCAGATATTCACAATGTAGTTTTCACAACAAAATAACTTGTTAGTCCAATCAATTGAGACAGAAAGGAAAATCAGTCCCATTGGCCCCCAGGCATCAAAAAAGGATGGAATTCTTTACTTTTCATTTGGCTTTTCTTCATGGTTTTTAATAATGGGATATTTTGCCTGAAGTCTTTTACATAATCTGACTGGAGATTAAATGCCAAAACAATGTTTGAGAGGCTAGAAATATTGCAGAAAATCTCTAAGAGAAAAATTTGAGAACCAGAAATGCTGTCTAAGAAGCAGAGATTGTAAGTCTGAACTAGTTCTCTTTGCTGTTTACTGCTCAGTACCCAGTGCCTAGAATAGTGTCTAGGCACGTGGTAGACCATGGTAGCTAATAGATGTCTCTTCAACGAATGAACGAAATCTACTATGGTGCCTCCTGCAGCTCCTAGAGGAGGACTCTTTCATTCCATTTTTTAAACTCCATTTTCTCTTCCAAGAGAAGAAACTTCATTATAGGAATAATCCTAGGTTCACAAGGGGCATCTTCTTTTTATTTGTTTCTGATCCAAGCTTCTACGCGGTAATCTAAGCAGCGAACTCAGAGCAGGACACGAAAGATAGGTGACACCTCCTGTAGTTTGCCATTACCTCAAGTGTGTTTATTTTGAGAGGTAACCATGCTGGAAACATGCTTACGTTAAAACTAATATATGAGCTTTCTTTAAAATGCAGTCATTGATTATAGAAGAGGGTTTTGTGACCAATAAACTCCTTGGGGATACCTTTGATGGCCGAAAGAGGAAAGACTTGGCTACCCCCTAATTACCAGTCTATAAGATGGGAGGTTTACCTTCTAAGGCAGCTGGGCTAAGGTACCAGTCTAATGAGCTTTGTGCTAGGCAACTTATACTGGTGTCTCTGTTCCACTTATGACTGTCTTCAGAGTCCTGAGCTAAGATGGACAATTATGTTCAAACGGTGTCCATTCAGAACCATTCTTAAAATAGCTTTCAGTTGAAACTAAACAACCATGGACCTACCATGTGGAACTTGGAGCAACTGATGATTCCATGTGCAATGGATCATGTTATCTTCTAAGTCACATGTGTTTAATTGGTCTGACCAAAGTCATGATTGAACCAGCTCTGTACATGCATTCTTCCTTGCACTTTCAACTTAGACCCACTGAAGTGGAAGGTGGATGTGATGGTGGGCAGGATGGAATCATACCATCAGGCCATTATGGAGTCAGACTTCAAAAAAGTGACCTCCTAGGGTCCTTAAGTAATGTCTACCCTCTTCCAGAGGAGTAACAGATCATCAATTCCCTAGCCCCTCCAAAACACACACACATACACACACACCCCATACACACACCACACACTTCCTAAAAAAAGCATTTTAAGTAATTTGGAGCTCAATAAGTGATGCTTTACTGAGCTTCCAGATAAGGTGGTCTGTCAGTAAATATTTATTAATACCACCCTGAGACAAATGTAAAGTATAACATGCAGTATTGTGGTGTCTAGTTGACTAGAAAAGACAAACACGAATGTAATAATTAAGGGGCAATACAATTCTATAGGTGTGGAATTAAGTGGTTGCTTGAGATGTCAGTGATCCAGGGTCTATAAAACACCTGCATTCCCAAAACGTGTTTGTAAGTTGGCAGCAGTCTATGTATGTTCTCAGAAAAATAAGGGGAGTGAGCCACTCACAAAAGCTTACGTGATCCATAACGCCCCTGAACCAGAGACTTAGGGATATAAATTCAGGATGCTCTATTGTTTCAAGAGGAACAGTATCTGGGATGCTGGGAATGTAATTGCCCAGAAGTTCCCTGCAAAGGGTAATTCTATTCCTGAGTCTCTTAGCCAACCAAGCCAAGAAAGATTGTAAATATATGTGTGTGGGGGCATATGGGCAAGGACAAGGGGGGTCTTAGCTCCAGCTCACTATAGCAAGATGATGGGGTCCTGAAGGCTGGAGGAAGGGACAGGGGAGGATAACAGATGGAGACTTGAAGGATGGGAAACTGGAATGGGGGCTCTGCAGGGACTGATAATGAAGAACCATCCTGGCAAGTGGGAGCATGCAAGCTTGTCTCTTCTCCCCCCACCTGCTCTTCATGAACTCACCGTGGGAGTATAAGTCAGGCACTTTCTTCCTCTATATCAAGACAGAATAGCGTATGGAGGTTCCTTAAAAAGCTAAAAGAATAGAGCTACCACATGATCCAGCGATCCCACTCCTGGGCATATATCTGGACAAAACTATAATTCAAAAAGACACGTGCACCCCTACGTTCATAGCAGCACTATTTACAATAGCCAAGACATGGAAACAACCTAAACACCATCGACAGATGAATGGATAAAGAGATGTGGTATATACAATGGAATACTACTCAGCCATAAAAAAGAATGAAATAATGCCATTTACAGCAACATGGAGGGACCTAGAGATTATCATACTAAGTGAAGTAAGCCAGACAGAGAAGGACAAATATGATATAATATCGCTTATATGTGGAATCTAAAACAAAAAGAGATACAAATGAACTTATTTCCAAAACAGAAAGAGATTCACAGATGTAGAAAAAAAAAACTTCTGGTTGCCAAAGGGGAAAGGGTGGTAGAGGAGGGACAAATTGGGAGGCTGGGATTAACACATACACACTACTATATATAAAATAGATAACCAACAAGGACCTACTGTAATAACCTATAAGGGAAAAGAACCTGAAAAAGAATAGATACATAACTGAATAGATACATAACTGAATACACCTGAAACTAACATGATATTGTAAATCAACTATATTTCAAAATAATTTTTTTAAAAAGACAGGATGGTGTAGTGGTAAAGAGTAAACTTCTGTTTTCTTCTTTCACTCCTGGCTAGCTCTACAGGGCAGAGAGGAAGGATGGAAACAGAAGGCCCTTGCTCATCACGAATACCGCTCGGCCCTGCCAAGCCCCAAGCTGATCATGGTTCCTGCAGGGATTCAGGAAAGGAGACGAGCACACAAGAGCTTATGAAACTTTAATGGGCAGTGGTGTGAAGCAACAAGGAAAAGAAAAAGAAGTGTATTTTTGTGTGAAAGCACTTCCTGGTCTTTTGGCTTAGAAACCATTTCTGCTTTCCCCTTCTGCTGTCCTTATCCACACTGTTCCCTGCAGACGCTCTGCAAACCATATGCAGTGTTTAAGGCAAGGTGGTCTGATCTGCAAATAAACCTGCCCCAGGGCCTGGACTCATGACAGTGTTCTCATGAATTTTCATCTGAAAAACAAATACATACACCCATGGAGAACTGTTCCTAGGGCCTCACACACGAAATGAACTTCTCATCTGCTTTGCTTTTGTTTAACAGAATCACATTTTCGGAAAGTTAATCATCCGTCATTAAAGAATCTGAAACAAAGATAAGGATTTTTAAAAAATGGGTTTCAAAGGGAATGTGTGTTCTTCTGAAGAAAAAGAGAAACTGCAGAAGTTCTACCAGGGAAGTTCTGGCTTCAGTGAGGCTCTGTAGAATGAGATGAGTTGGTCTTTTTGATTTTGCTGGCCACGACTTGGCCAAAATTCCTCCCATCTCCTGCCCCCTGACTTCCACCTCTACCTCAGCTAAAATACTCAAGCTAAGGGTAACTTTAAAGTGAGCAGAGGCATATCCTCATTTTATCGCACTTCACTTTATTGTGCTTTGCAGATACTGTGGGGTTTTTTTGTTTTTTTTTTTTTACAAATTAAAGGTTTGTAGTAACCCAGTGTTGAGCAAGTCCTTCAGCTCCATTTTTCTAACAGCATTTGCTCACTTCCTGTCTCTGTGTCACATTTTGGTAATTCTCACGATATTTCAAACTTTTTCATTATTATATTTGTCATGGTGATCCATGATCAACGATCTTTGATGTTACTACTGTAACCGTTTTGGGATGTCATCAACAGTGCCCATATAAGACAGCAAACTTAATTAATGAAATTGTGTGTTTTGACTGTTCCAATGACCAGCTGTGCCCCCATCTCTCTGTCCCTCCTTAGGGCTCCCTATTCCCCGAGCCACAACAGTGTTGAAATTAGACCAATTAATAACCCTGCAATGGCTTCTGGGTGCTCAAGTGAAAGGAAGAGTCAATCAATGAGGCCGACTTCATTGTCTTTTTTTATGAAATTGCCACAGCCAACCCAGACTTCGGCAACCACCACTCTGTTCATCAGCAGCCGTCCACATGAAGGTAAGACCCTCCACCAACAAAAAAAGACAAGATTACAACTTGCTGAATGCTTAGCTCTTTGTAGCAATAAAGTTTTTTTGCGGTACGTGGGCCTCTCACTGTTGTGGCCTCTCCCATTGCGGAGCACAGGCTCCGGACGCGCAGGCTCAGCGGCCATGGCTCACGGGCCCAGCCGCTCCGCGGCATGTGGGATCCTCCCGGACCGGGGCACGAACCCGTGTCCCCTGCATCGGCAGGCGGACTCTCACTCTCACTGCGCCACCAGGGAAGCCCATCAATAAAGTATTTTTTAATTAAGGTGTGTACATTGTGCTTGTTAGACATAATGCTATTGCATACATGACAGACTACAGTATAGCGTAGACATAACTTTTACATGCACTGGGAAACCAAAAAATCCGTGACTAGCTTTATTGTGACATTTGCTTTATTGCGGTGGCCTGGAACCAAACTGACAATACCTCTGAGGTGTGCCTGTATAGCCCATGTGTTGTGTTGTAGCCAGTTTATCCTGGCTGTTGGGAATCAAGTGTGCATATCTCTTCCCAACTCTATGTTCAGGGAACTCATGTTAGTAGCTTGCAGTCATCCATGGTGGAAATATTAGCATCATGGGAATAGGCAAATGCTACAAATCAGGACTTTTCTTTGAGGAGGGCCAGTTTACCAGCAAAGAGTTTTTTTCAGAGAAGCTCAGAAAGTACTTGACTGTTAAGATGTTTCTATTAAATGACCAGAGAATATTAACATATGCACATTACTATATATAAAACAGATAATCAACAAGGACCTACTGCAAAGCACAGGGAACTCTACTCAATATTCTGTAACAAACTATATGGGAAAAGAATCTGAAAAAGAATGGATGTATGTATGTTAAACTGAATCACTTTGCTGTACACCTAAAACAAACACGATATTGTAAATCAACTATACTTCAATATAAAATAAAAAAATTAAAGTAAAAAAATTAAACATTTTATGAAAACATATAGTTTAAGAGCTAAATTTAATGCTAAAATGCAATGATTCTTTTTTTTTCCATTCACATGTGCTATAAAATCATAAATAATAGCATTTTTTCCTTTGGGGAAAATATGAGGATATAAGCTATGAAAGAATAAAAAAGTAGATAGATTAACCAAATCTTTATTTTCAAAGAATAATTTGCTTTGATAGAATCTGATAGAAATGTTAAATTATTTGTAATAATGTTTCTATTTAGAACATGTATTAGTATGGTTTATGTTACAGTACAAAGAGCAAAATTTCCCCTTTTCCAGTTACAAACATAATTTCACATTTGGGGGTGATGAGGGAGTCTGAAATGGCCTCTAACAACTTTCTCACCAGCTTGCTTTAGAGCCCTAAATGCCTGATTTGTAGTCTATCTTTGGCACTGAGCTACTACTATCTTCAGAAAATCTTCTTAAGATACCAATTGGTTCCCTGGAAAGGTAACATGGAAATGAAAGATTATCATATATAGATACAGATATAGATATAGATATAATCAGATTAGTAAACAGATAGGATTTGAAGGAGTGGAGCGAAGGACAAACCTACTTTGGTAGGTAGTTGGACCTAGAAGAAGTCTTGAGCAAGGGTTCTATTGGAGGAATAAGAGGTCTGGAATAGTGAATTTGCAGAAATATAAGGACACTTGCAGGATACAGAATTTTTGCCCATGATTTGGTCTCAAGTCTGTGAGCTGGACAGTTGGCTCCACTAAATCAAGGCCTCCATCTTCCTCACTGCTGTGCCTTGATGGTACCTGTGTCATTTTAAGTTCAATAAATAGCTGTTGACATAATGAAGAATGTAGCATAAAAGGCAAAAACTTACTGCTTTTCAAAAGTTTTTCTGTGTTTTTCTCTTAGTTTAGAATGTAAGTGAGATAGCATAGTTTGGGCCAATTCTACATCTTCTATTTAATCCACATATAGCATCAATTCTCACAAAGTGTGGAGATAACATCAGATATTAAACTTATGTTCCTTTCACAACAATTATTTCATCGCCTCCTATAGATGGGAAATCCAAGTTGATAAGTTTTCAAAGAAAAAGACTGTGGCAGAATCAGGGCCAGATGTACAGTAATGAATTTCCTGCGATAACTTGCTGCTTTCTCATCCAGCTTAACTGTCCTAGGAGTCTTTGTTAGATGCTCAAAAGTAAAAGAATTACAGCAAAGGGAAGTTGTGTCTCTAAAAAACAACAATGCATTTGTTGAAACCAGAAAACAAAGAATATTATAGCTGCTGTAGGTAAGTTTTGTGTTTCAGGCATCAGGATTCAAAGGACCATAAAGATTCCATTGCATCTAATAATGAATAATTACTTTTCTCTTTTTTCACAGGTACTTTCAAGCAGTCCAACAAAACCAAAAATGTTTCAAGCAACTTGGTTAAACTCTAAGCAACTCTTCTGGCAACTCTGACATTTTCCCCATGGTTTGTGCCCATGACAGAAATGTATAAGCAACGGGCATGTTTTCTAGGCGCAAAGATTCAATGCAACACACAGCAGGCAAAGTTTATGCCACTGAACATCTGCGTTCTTGATTATTAGAAGTGTTTTCTCAAGCACACTTGCCAGCCTCCAATGTAAATCCACAGCTGAAACAAAGGGAAGACATGTCCAAAGTATTAATCCGTGGCTTTAAGAATTTATGATTCCATGACTTTACATCTGAGTTCCTTACTCCATTCAACAAAATCTAAAAAATGAAAACAAAGTCTGCATATTATCAGTGGGGGGGATGTTTTGCTGCTGAAATTCTAGAAGTTACCTGGATCTCACACTAGGAGTCTCTTGATAAAACCCAGGGCTCCACTGTCACAACCTGACCCACCCCATTTGGAAATGAGCCACTGGGGTATTTTTTCTCAAAGAAACAGGCAAGTGGGGGAGACGTCTATCAATGGCATAATGGGGCTTTGCATTTTGAAAAGTCCTCGTGGTTACTCTCTCTCCTGTCACTCCAGAGCCCCACTGCCTCTAACGTCTCTGAAAGGACCACATGACCTCAAATAAAGAACAACTTCCCATGTCCCTCAAAAAGCCCTTTGTTATTTTTATTAATGTATTTGACCCACTGGATTTTTCAGTTAATGTAAAGTTTTTATCATATTTTCGTAAAACAAGCTAAAATGGATTCACTCTCAACTTCTACTGGGAGGTTGATGTCAAACTCAGTCACAACAGCACAGCGATTATTGGAAAATCACCTCTGTCTCTTTCAGCACCCACCAGATCACTTTGAAATTCTTGTAAGTTACAAATCATTAAAAACACCTGTACAGGAATAAAGACGCAGATGTAGAGAATGGACTTGAGGACACGGGGAGGGGGAAGGGTAAGGCGGGACGAAGTGAGAGAGTGGAATGGACTAATATATACTACCAAATGTAAAATAGCTAGCTAGTGGGAAGCAGCTGCATAGCACAGCTTGGTGCTTTGCGTCCACCTAGAGGGGTGGGAGGGAGACGCAAAAGGGAGATGGTATGGGGATATCCGTATATGTATAGCTGATTCACTTTGTTATACAGCAGAAACTAACACACCATTGTAAAGCAGTTATACTCCAATAAAAATGTTAAAACAAACAAAAAAACACTTGTACATGCAACACACGTCAGAGATCTAATATCACATTAACTTGTAGTACCACATACTTAGTCGTGTAATTATTTTATTTTTAGTCTTTACATGTACGTGGTGAGTTAAATATAAACTATATAAAGAGTTTTTACATGTGATACCGTGGAAGCAAAGCAAGAAAAGAAGGAGGAAAAATTAAGCGATGAGATCAACATACAGGGTTTTTTCTTTCTAGGACATTTGTGTCCTCATCGGGGCAGTGACAAAAGAAAATAGTTTTTTTTTTTCCAAAACTTTTCTACCTATGATGTTAACACATACGAGAGGAGTCTCCAAGTGCTTACTGCTGACAATCAGACTATTGATCTGTCCTTTCTCTCGTTTTTATTTCCCCGCCTCATAACGTGATAGCCTTTTTGGAGGATTTGGCAATAAAACTGCTAAACAGACAAGGAATCTCATGTGGGGCTTTGGGCTTTTTCTCCAGTATCTGAGCTGGATTTGGGGCCATGCTGCTGTGGAATAGCTGCTTCCAGAGACCCCCCCCCACCCCGCCCTTTGGAGATATCCCTTGTCACTTGTCACGATTTACATGATTATCCATCATGAGGACAAATCTATCCCAGGAAAACTCATCTCAGGATATAATATGGTGTGGATTCAAGACCTAATAGAGAGAAATACACCCAGAGGAGTGATTGTGATCTTTTAAATCAACAGAATCTTGGAAACCTTCTGTAAACCGACTTCAGAAAATAACAGTTCCCTTCTCAACATACCACTGTACTTTTCGACTTGTCTTTTGTTAAGTCATTCTGAGGAAAGGGCTGAACCTGGGGATTTTAGACCTTGGATAGTGCCAACAGGGGATAAAAGAATGTTCTGTTATCCTGTCTATTATCTTTCCAAACTCAGTAAGAAGAGCGTCTATTCCTTCATCCATCTAGTGGACTTTCAGGAAAGGCAGAGAGAATAGGCATTTAGAAATTCATCTTCAACTGACTTTGAGAGACCACAGATCATGTTAGAGGAGGGCCTGTGGACTTGTCCACCTTTATCCTGGGTTACTTCCCCCCTCGGTTTGTTCAGTGCCTTCTTTCCCTTCTTTGACTAGATCACATTTTTTTTTCCTGCCTCAAAATCTTTGCACATGCTGTTTCTTCTGTCTTGAATTCCTTTTTCTAAATCTTACTTTGTACTTCAGGTCTCTATCCAAACACTACTTCCTTAGCAAAGAATTTGCCTGACCACCTAATCTAAATCAGGTACCCCCTTTCAGTCTTTTATTGAACCCTTTCATTTTTACATTTTTTTTTTCACAATCTGCATTTACACTTTGGTTTGTCTCCTTTCTTATTTCTGTGATTCCTACCAGCATGAGAGCCTCACAAAGGCAGGGAACATATATGTAACACGCAGTAGGAACTAAACAAATATCTGCTGTATCAAGGAATTTTTTAAAATGGTGACTAAATGGAGTCTCTGAAAAAAAAAACAAACCTGATAGCCGTATTGAATTTTAAATAAAGTTGTACTGATGTTATTGTGTCCAATTAAATAAACTTTAAACTTGGAGTTTTTGAGTCTTACACAAATCGGTGAGAGTTTCAATCATTCATATTTTAAAATCACATTTTTCTCAATAGGAGCATGTCCTCCAGGTGAAATTTAAACACTTCATGCTTCCCATAATATCAGAATCTTTTTAATATCTAGCATTATTGGGCTTCGTAAGTTCAAGAAAAATCACTGTATTGATGCTAAGTGAAAGGCAGAGAAAGCAATTCTATTAAGCTTTTGACCTAGCTTCTCTCTGGTTTCTTCAAGGCAATTGAGAAGTTCTCAACTAGGTACAATTTCTGGGTGGCTATTCCACTGCTATCCAGAGCCATACAGATGGAGTATGTTCTACAGACTTATCTATGGTATATTCATTTATATAATTTTTTGTCATAAAAAAGGTCAAAATCTTGATGTCATTTAATCAAGTTGTAAAATAAAGTATCCAGATGTTACTTTAGAAACAGTGTTAACTGGTACAGAGCTCAAGGCATTTCAATTATTATATGAAGGTTTATGGGGCAGGTTTAGCAAGCTTTGTGTATATAAAGTGTGGGGATCAACAGAATCCATGACAATCTATTTAATATTTTCAATAAAGTGCTGAAGGGCAAGTGGGAAATCAACTAGAATCTGCTGCTTACACCTCAAACTGCAAGGAGATATCTTTATGGTCAAAATTAACAAGGAGATTATTTATACAAGAAGATTATTTGTGCATTCCCTTTAATCCAGCAATTTTACCTCAAAGAGCTTATTTTACAGATTTTTTTCGCAAGTGCATAAAAATTCTTAATGTAGCATTTTGGTTAAAAAAAAACAAACCTAGAAACAACTTAAATGTCCATCGGTATGGGATTTTCTTCTTCCTGACATACATTGCTTGCTATCTGCTAGAAATTGTTCTAAGCATTTTCACACAATTACTCAGTTAATTTTCATAACAACAGCAATCTTCAAGCCTTAAAGATGAGGTAAAGTAGCTTACGGGAGGCCATAGAGATATTAAGAGGCCAAGCTATGGTTTGAATCCAAGGAAGAATTTTTAAAAATGAGGTGGACCTAAATTTACTGATAAAATATCCAGGAAATATTTTTAGGTTAAGAGAAGAAGCAAGTTGCATAATTACAAATACAGTTCTAATTAAATAGCACTATTTATGTATATCTACATATACAAATGCGTGCCTAGAAAATGTCTAGAAGTTTCTGTCCAAACCAATCAGCAATTATGTCTTATTTGTAAGCAGAGGTTTAAAGTGGACTTTCATCTTTTACTTTTTTTAAACTTCTGAATAATTTTAATTTTATGTTTTAAATGGCAAAGAAAAGATATATTTCTTGGGTTATTAAAATAAAATTAAATGTAATTTAATTCCCATTCCCAACCCTGCCCTAAAAGCAACCAGTGAAAAGGTATAATGCTTAATGGTCATATTTTTGTTTCCTAATAATGAAAAGATGTATTGAAAGAATCTAATTTTATATAGCCTAAATTCACATGTACATATACTCTGTATGTAGCAAATCTACCATTCTGAAGAGATGACTCCCACTGAGGAAAAAAAACAGAAGGAATGCCAGACTACTAAGTCCAGACCTTCCCCAAATTTCTTTAGACACACAGTATTTCCAAGAAAAATGATGACTACAGTGAATTCATAAAGATAACAAAATTACTTAACAAGGAATGAACTGAAAAGGAATACACTCAACAGAAAAATCATAATGGAATTTGTGACGAGTTGGTGTTTAATGCAGTCATTCTAAAAGGATTCACGTATTTATCCAAAAATAGCTGTCTATAAATATGACTAAAGAAATGAGAAAATTCTTTGTCCTGATAATCATTTTATTGATTTAGTGTTAGACTATGAAATTCTTCTATGTGATGAATGACGAAAGGCAGGATAAGAGTCCATCAGATTTCGATCACAAGATGGAAATGTGGTGCAAGAAAGGCCTGTCAGTCATGACATTATTGACAAGGAATTTTGGTAAATCCTCTATAGTGAGAATGTGATCAAAGATGATTAATCCTGTACGTTAAATTCAATTTAATAAGCTCCTATGAACACAAGAACTTTACCCTTAATCCCTCCACGAACAACCGACTTTTGGAATATACTACATCTAGAGACACAGCTATCTTAAGGCTCTAGGGCAACGTTCCTCTTTCCTGCTTCTCTAACAGCTCACTCCTGACAGCAGGAGAAGGAGGGGAGGGGAAGAGTGAGGGTGTGCCTGAGGAAAGGAGGCTGTGGGTGGTGGAGACTGCAAGACAGTCCCGGCATCCAAGCGCCATCTTGAAAGCTGAGAGTTGCCCTTACTGCTAGAAAACGTGTCACCGCTCTTGGGCTTTGGCAAGATAACCTAATAATTTACTCAGTTTTGCAAAGAAATGAGGAACAAGCCTCAATCCACTTTCCTTAATCCATTTAGTCAGATCTGATTTGCATTGCACATTAGTACTCCCTTGGTGGCAGGTGAAGAATATTAAAAGTGATTCTCAGGCTAGAAAGTGCTTCAGGTATTTTTTTCTTAACTAGGACAGCCCAAGAATGACGAGGTCCCCAAATTTCTAGGAGTGACATCTCCTTGTTGAGAGCCACCTAAAATATGCAGATGCTGCGGCTCAACTCCTAAGAACTTTTAGTTGTTTAACGCGACAGAGTGAAGATGCCAGCCAAGCAATAGCAGTAAACTGATTTCTTTTTCAAGAGGGTGTTATGCCTCATTTAGGAGATCTATTCAACTTCCAGGTAAAACGAGATTTTGCTACCTTCTATGACTTTTTGAAACATTTTCCTATTTTCTGCCGTTAACTATATGGGTGGGATAAACTAGCAGATGATCTCTTCAAACTCTCCATTAACTAAGGGACTTTTGGTAAGTGGACATTTAAAATTGCAACTGAATGCCAAATTATGTGTTTTCTATACGTAAATGCATGCTAATGAAGAGACACACTAGGAGTGAGACAGGCTGGGACTTGGGACCCTTTGCTGTAGGGCTGCAGTGCTCGCATCTGGACACACCTCTCCTCCAGCAACAAAATACAAAGAAACTACATGGGACTAAAAATAACTGACTGCGGGCATGCGCAGCGGGGGCAAATTCTGGACCAAAGGATACAAAAACACCCAAAAAAACCCGACTGCCACATCTGAAGAGTCGGCAGCAAAAACTGGGTGTCAGGAGCAAAAGCTGGGTACTGCGCATGCCTCCTGCACACACCACCACAAAGGGGTGGGCAGAACACCTAAGCCATCTAAGCTCTGGCCCGACCACTGGATACACCCCTACACTCACCCTATATAAGCAACACGCTCACTGCCCCCTTGGGGAGCAAGCAAGGGAACCTGTTACTTGCTTTTGCTCCCTTTTGCAGTGCAGGGGCCCCAATAAACAAACACTTGCTTGAATTTCTTGTCCGGGCTCTAGTCAATTTCTATTGATTGGGGAAGGCCAAGAACCCTGGTCAGTATCAGGAGTAGCTACTATGTACTTAAACATCCATCATTTCTCCTGCAAATGTGTTGAAACAAAATACTGAATATAAAAGATTTGTTATCTAATGTACAAAACTCAAACTGCCGCTTTAAGGCAAGCAGAAAAAGTGAAGATTTGCCTCTCTACAGAATACTTTTAAGGAATAAGGTAAGTCACGGAGAACTGGACAAAACTGAAGTCATTTAAAGCCAAAATTTTCATTTTTTTTCATTTGTAATAAATCCACCCCTTAATATGCCTTCATAGTACAATTTCCTAAATTCTACTTTGGATTCCTTTTTATTTCTCTTTTTACCAAATAAAACAAAATTAAAGACAAAACTCTGTTGAAAGTATTCAATGGAAAAAGAAAAACAAAACAGCTAAGTCATTTTAATTAATTGTATTTGTTGTCAAGCTGGTGAGCTCCAGGCAGTGTTTTATATTTATTCCTATTAATTGTCCTTATTTTGTTTTTGACTCATTTTACATCCTTTGAGAACTGTTTGTTGATACTGAAACTGTCACATAGTGCCTTTGCTCCTTCCTTTATGTCATCATCAGGTTCATTAATTATCCTGTATTTTCACCCAAATAGTTGACGAAGTGTCAGACTGATCCAAGGACTATTCTGTACCACTCAACTAGAGGCTCCCTTTGACCAAGCTGGCATTGAGCACCACACTTTGGTGGTTGTTACTTATTAGTTGCATAATCCAGCGACTATTATGCATTCATATAAGTTTTTATGGTTTGCAGCACGCTTTCTTGTGCCCTTGCTCACATCATCCTTACAATAGTGCTGTATGTAAGTTACTACCTTTTTTTTTTTTTTTTTTTTGCGGTACGCGGGGCTCTCACTGTTGTGGCCTCTCCCGCTGCGGAGCACAGGCTCCGGCAGCGCAGGCTCAGCGGCCATGGCTCACGGGCCCAGCAGCTCCGCGGCATGTGGGATCTTCCCGGACCGGGACACAAACCGTGTCCCCTGCATCGGCAGGCGGACTCTCAACCACTGCGCCACCAGGGAAGCCCGTTACTACCTTTTTATGAGCTATTTATGCAACTCTGATCTCATATTTCTGTCTTGCTCACAGGACTATAATGAAAGCTTTTCATCAAAGTCTTGTTGAAGTGAAGACACCTGGTACTTGTGGTATTTTTCTGGTCTTATCACTAGGAACTATGTCAAAAGACAGAGAGATAGAAAGTGAGTTGCTTGAGGGCAGGCATTGTACCCTACCCATGCCCGAGTTTCCAGGTTCAGACCCATTAACTGCATGATATGTCAATATATGCTCAATAATCGTTTATTGGGAGATTCTCAGATGTTTGAAGAAGTTGCTTAGTGGTCCTAGAGATGCCGCTTTCTTATCGTGTGACTCAGTCTCTAAGAATCTGGGTTCTACATCTGAAACAAAAAAGTGCTAAAATGTTCCAATATCTTTTTCAGGTATAAAATTCTACCTGGAGTGACCACTGCTTACCTTGTAACAAAATGGGATGATGACCCATCTCCCCTAACTCTATCTAGTTTTCTGAAAGAAGTTAAAAATACGTATATTTTTGTGTCAGTACAACCTGATGGGCTTCCCTGGTGGTGCAGTGGTTAAGAATCCGCCTGCCAATGCAGGGGACACGGGCTTGACCCCTGGTCCAGAAAGATCCCCCATGCCGCAGAGCAACTAAGCCCGTGCACCACAACTACTGGGCCTGCACTCTAGAGCCTGCAAGCCACAACTACTGAAGCCCACACGCCTCGAGCCCATGCTCCACAACAAGAGAAGCCACCGCAATGAGAAGCCCGCGCACCGCAACAGAGAGTAGCCCCCGCTCGCCACAACTAGAGGAAGCCTGCACGCAGCAACAAAGGCCCAATGCAGCCAAAAATAAATAAAATACATCCTGAGACAAAATCAGTGTGTTGTCTCCACATTGTGTAAATCAAATATTTAATCATATTTAATTAAATATGATTATATTAAATTAATCATATTTAATTTAATGTTGACTCTAAAGACTCAATGTGATGCCCATCATTTGGAAGCTTGGGGAAAAAAATGCAGACTGGATTTTTCATCCAGCTGTTTAACATCTGTAAATATGAACTCAGAAACCCTAAAGTGCATTATTGGAAGGGTAGTGATCTTAGCATTAGGAGACGGACAATTCCAGGGAATGAGTGAACCTTTACTGACTCATCTGCAGTGGGTCCTTCCAAGAGGAGGGGCTACTATTTTAATATGGTAAACTGAAGAATTCTGTCCACAAACTAAGAGAAAGATGCATGGCTTAAGTGTGAGTTTCATACAGACTAAGAGAATTAGGAAATACCTATTCTAAAAAACCCTAGTGTCTCTGTTTACTGTGGCTAATTAGTGTGTGGGTCATAGAAATGGGGCACACACATCAAACACAAATTGGCTACTTTGTCCTGCAAATCGCTTCCACCTGCCTCCTACTGGGAATCATACTGATTTCTTGGCCATTTTCTTCCCATAAATGGATTAGGTTATAGGATAGGAAAACAGGGTATACTGTGTTTTTAGCAGCTTTATGCTAAAAAAGGGATTTATGAATGAAATCTGCTGTTTTTATTAAACAGAACAATTTACTAAGGCATTTTTTTGGGGGGGATGAGAAATGGGGAATAGTGGAGGTGGTAATTTTAGGGGAAAAACATACATAGACAATATTCACCAACTTTTGCTGTCCCACAAGGTGATGAATGAGTTTAATCTTTTTAGATGAGTTCCAGATAAGTCCTACCACATTTCCTCTATTTTGAAAGAATTTAAAAGGCTAAGGTTTCAACATTGTGGTCAACGTGTAGCTCGTAAAGTGGTAGTAAATTACATACTCTAGAGCACTATTGTAAGGATGATGTGAGAAAGGGCACAGGAAAGCATGCTGAAAACCATAAAAGCTTATATGAATGTTAAATATAATTGCAGAGTACTATTATTGATGGTGAAATCAAATAAATGACTGTTTATTTAGAATTTAGAAATGTTTTTCCAGAACATTCAGAATGAACGATTTATATGTCTACAGCAACTAGTTGGTCCATACTCTGCCCTGGACTTCATCCCTCCTGCACTCCCCACCCCCGGCCACATATAGGGAATAAGGAGGGTGGCAATGTATCTGGATCCACTGGGGGCAGAGGTGTAAGCTACTCAAAGAGTAAGAAAAAACAAAGTTCCAGACTCTTAATTCTCCAGCATGATAATTACTGGAGGCATCTCTCACCAAGTGACCAGGATTCAAGGTTGGAGGGCATTGCACGACCCACCTCTCTGGGCATCAAAACCAAGTGAGATTGTTGTGCTGCCCCTACCAGCTAAGGTTTCTGTGGCTCTGTGTCACAATTTGTTTCTACATCTTCTGCCATCAGGATCCTGGGAAAGACGTCCATACTCATTATCCAGGAAAGGAGTTGATTGCCTAAGTGATTTGCCTGCTCTCCACAGAGTGGGGAAAACCTATTAAAGACACTTTAAGCCACAAGATTGCACTGTCAGCAGTCAGGCTCTCCTCCTTTCTTCCTCTCTCTTTCCCTCATTCTCTAATAGAAACTGTAGATAAACTCATTCCCTGCTTGGACTGTTCATCTCGAATTCAAGAGCCCTGGAACATCTGTCAAGCCTGTTCTGAAGATGGGAGAAGGGAAGGGAGATGTAGGAAAGTTACAAATTGCTGGCTCACTTCTCAGGAACGGGCGCTGCAGAAGCGGTCTGGAAACATTTGGACTCACGACGGTGATGATCCAGGGGATTGGGGAATCGGCTTCTTGCCCGCATCCTCCCTCACCTTCAATTCCATCACTCTCTACTGCACCTGAAAGAGCTTCCCATGTGCCTCTGCCCAAACATCCTCCCAATGGAAATGCAGTTGGGTGGAAGTGTAAGCCCTGGGCCATATTCAATGCTCATGAGAAAAATAAACTGAGTAACTTGCCAAGGAGTAGTCCTTTGTTCATACTAATCAGTCTAGGGCAGTGGTGACAGAGTAGTGGCAAAATCCCCGGAAGAATCTCCCTGTGAGCATCCCTGAGCCTTCCTGAACCCCTGCACCCCATGCGCACGTAGATACCCCCATCGCAGTCCTGGCCCTCGGGAAAGGAAGTGACTGCATAGCACCAATACCTCCAAAGGGGAAAGGCGTCATACCTTCTACTTGCTTTGGTGACAAACGAGGAAAACAAGTGTGGTTTTTAATTTCCCATGCACCAATTAGCCTCTCAATAAGATCTAGGTCACTTAAGTCCCTCTAATACATACCAGGCATGCATTAGGTACTACCTCATTTTATCCCCCGAGCAATCCTATGAAGTCGCTATTGGTATTACATCCATTTTACACATGAGAAAACAGGCTTGGAGAGGTCACATAGCTAACAGAAGGTCACACAACTAGTAAACCGTGGAGCCAGGATTCCCAGCCAGCTCTGGATGATTCCAAAGCCTTTATGTCCCACTTCTTTAGAAAGCTGAGTGCATGAAATCTAGAATGTTCTATCCCACAGAGAAGACGTTGTACATTTCCTATTTATTTCCTTGGCTGAGTCATGATGAAGCACTGCTTCAGCTCCTCAGAATAAAACTGGAACAAGATGTGTATAATAGACCAGAATCCTTCCGAGTCCCACTGTGCCCCTGTGAGCCCAGGAATTCTCTGCGGTTCAAACCTCAGACACAAGCTCCGAGCTGTAGGCCCCTGAGCTTTGAGTTTTGTCGGAGCCCAACAAGTAGACCCAAGAACTAGGAAGGAGTAACCAACACGTGTCTTACACGGGTAGGTTAAGGCAACTCAGTTCCTATTCAGGAAGAATCAATATTTAATCATCTTTTCTGAGGATAGGAATTTTTCCAGGTGAAGAGAAACAGGAAAGTGTGATTGGGCCCTACAATCTTGTAGGAACAGAGCAGGGGAAGGAGGTTAAGGAATTTCATCTGGTGGGGAGTCAAGAGAGTCTAGCTTTCCATCCTGCCTCTTGTACCAACTAGCTCCACAATAACAAAAACAAAAACAGCGATAACAATTTTTGTTCACTGTATGCTACGTTTTGATAATTCGGCTAAGTGCTTTATATGTATTATTTCCTTTAAGATTTAGAACAACCCTCTAAACCCCTTCTTAGAGTTCAAGAAACTAAGGCTGGAGGAGTCGATGTAACTTGCCCAAGGCCATAAAGTTAGTTGGTGGCCAAGCTACTGGTAGAACATAAATATGATTCCAACACTCAAATTTAGGCTACTCTGCCCTTCGGAGTCTGTTTCCTTATCCATAAAATTCTGACCGTGGGCCACAGGATCTGAAAAGCACTTGCATGCCTAGCTCTGGGGTCCAAGGAGATCTCAACATCTAAAATAGGCAAAAAAACCAATATGGCATTTTCACATTCTCCCTCTCTTGCGGACTGTAAACACTAGCAAAATGAATTGACTCTGTATACTGTGTCTACACTCTGCCAGAATCGGATTTATTTCGGACAAGTGACTGTTTCCAGAAGTATAATTCTCAGCTGACCCTATGATGCTATGTTCCTTCAGTTTAAAAACTTTATACTATTCCAGGTTCCCCCATCCTCTCAAGAGCAGGAAAGAATCTTTCCCAAAGAGGAGGAAATTTTACTTCAAGTTTGATTTCCTGCTTAACTGCAAACATACGCATCACATTCTAAGTCTAATCAGTGGCCCAAGGTCTCCTGGGGTCAACACTGGGGGTTGGGGGGGTGGAGAGTGGAAGGAGGAGATACTGTCTAGGTACCCACTGGTACCTTCACTCGAAAATGGATACATGGGCAGAGTACAGGGAGTTGCGGCAAGCGTAACCCACGGCAAGGACAAGACGCTGCACTAACTCACTTTGCTTTTCTTGGACCGTCTCGAGTTTGGGGGACCTCTAGAAGTCTGGTTGCTTGCACTCCCGTGTGCTCCTGAAGTACCGGAGGAAAAGAAAAGCACAGATGGCAAGGACTTGATGTCCAGGCCTACTCATAATCTGAAACCAAATTAGGGACACAATTCAGAAGTACCATTTGCTATAAAAACATACTCAGAGGAAGCATTGGTGGGTTCCCCGAAGATTAAGCAACCTGTCCTTCTGATAACAGGATGGGGGATTCTGGGTTTTCCAGACCTCCTGTTGTTCAAGTCTGAGCTAAGTATGAGACACAGACAATTGCTGAAGCTAATCTGGGGAAGAGAGAGGAAGACCGGTTCCTCTACTAAGGGACGTGGCTCTTCACCCAGCCAAATCTGGGCAGTGGACACCTCTCGCTCATTCCCAGAGCAAGTGAAACGTTCCAGGTCATGGTTAGAAGTCACAGGAACCTGGGACAACAAGATGTCGTTTACCAAGACAGCTTGGTTAAGTCTACAGCTCCTTAAAAAGGGTTCTGGTAGCTTTTGAACAAACACATGAAACAAAGGCCTTTAACAGTGCTCATAAACTTGGATAATGCCACGTGTTTAAACACCATGGTAGCATTTTGACCACAGGCAAATACAGAAGGGCCGCCGGGACACGGACCCCTCAGAGGTTTCCTTCCTCTAGTTCCTATTTGCCCCTTTGCTCTGATTTTTAGTCCGCTTGATCCTTTGTGAAGGAAATAAGGAGGATGTTGGAAGAGCAACTTTCAATATCCAGATTCCAGACATATCAGCCTGCTACAGACAGAACTCAAATCCAAGGCATTCCTGGAATCCCCATGTTAATTACCACATTATCAAGTCCTGGAAGGACTATGAGCTATTGTAGAAAGATTATGAGTAACTCGATTCCCCTAATGAACTCCAGCCACCCAGACAATGGAATGACAGCCTGTAGCCAGCCTGGGCTGCTGCCTCTCGCCCCTGCAGTCTCAGAGCCTTGGCCTCCCCCGGGTTTGGCACGTGGCCTGTCCTTTCCCACTGTCAGCCCCCTTGGCGCTGCCTGGCAGCCTTCCTCTTCCATGTGGACTGCCCAGAGTCTTGTCCCACCCCTTTCCTTGACCCAGCCGCCGCCGCTGCCGCTCATGCTACAGTGTCTGCTGGTTCATCACCACCACTGCCTTCTAGTCCGTGTGTTCTGCGTGGTTTCGCCTGGGTTACCAGCTACGGTTCTGGGGTCCCCAACTCCAGCTGTTTTCTAGGCTACAGCCCTGCCCGCCTAGACTGTGTGCTCCAGAGATGAGTCCAGGCGGTGCTGCTGTGCTCTCGCTGCCAGGTAAACTTGGACCGTTGCTTTGGGGCATCGTCAGCCTAACCGCTCCACCCATTTAACTCTAAAGATCTTGGGGTCAGTACTTTTCAACTTTCATGTGTGTGTGAATCACCTGAGGGTTTTGTTAGGGAGAGGGTGGGTGGGAGGGAGACACAAGAGGGAGAGGAGATATGGGGCTATGTGGATATGTATAGCTGATTCACTTTGTTATACAGCAGAAACTAACACACCATTGTAAAGCAATTATACTCCAATAAAGATGTTAAGAAAAAATAAAATAAATAAAATAAAAAGCCTTGGCCAATGCCAAAAAAGAAATGCAGATTCTGCTTCAGTAGATCTGGAGTGGGGCTTGAGATTCTGCCTTTCTAACAACTTCCTAGGTGGCTGCAACTCTGCTGGTCCAGAATCACATAGGAGTAGCAAGGCTCGAAGAAAGGGGCTTTGTTCTATTCATCCTTGCATTCCTGAAATGTCAACCTTATTATCACTGCCACCACTTGGTGAGGCCCTTCTACATATGCCCGCAGTGGACATACAAAGATGATCAGGACCTAGTCCCTGCCCTCCAGGCATGTAATCTGGGGCAGGGTTTCTTAACCCTTTCTTAGTCACATTTTGGGCTGATCATTTTTGGTTGTGGTAGGGCTGTCTTGTGAATTACGTCTATCAGCATCCCTGGCCTCTATCCACTAAATATCAGTAGCACCTCCCCAGTTGTGGCAATAAAGATGTCTCCCGGCATTGCTAAATGTCCCCTGGGGGTCAAAACTGCCCCTTGTTGAGAATCACTGGTCTAAGGAAAGAGACAGACATGTAAATTAAGAATTGAAATAGGGATCAAATTACAGAGCTGGGTGTACACTGTTCAGGGGAAAAAGTATCACTAACATCAGAGCATGTGATGAGCATTTGGCACATAGTAAGTGCTCAAGAAAATGTGTTAGATAAATGAATGCACTGCCAATGTCCTCACATTCCCTGGTGACTAAAACAATTTACCCTTCTGACCTCACCTAGTGGAAATGATCCTTGCACATTCCAAAGATAAACATCTAACTACTTCACTGACATAATGAATTTCCATGGATATATTTACCAGGTGCATGACAGGGGAAGAAAGCAAGCTTACCTTTCAGAATAATTCAGATGGAGTACAGATTTCTAAGAAAATGAGGTTTTTACAATAATAAATAACAGTTTTTTTAAATAGGAAGTTTGTACTGCTTTTTTGGCATTATATGAACCCTCATATTAGAAAATGACAGAAAAGAGTGTGTGGACATGTAACTCTGTAACTGAATTCAAGCAGAATGGTGCATTTTGTAGCTTGGCTCACCTTAACGTACACTCTTAAGCAGCTGCGTCTTTTCCCCTCCAAGTTTTGTGAGTATGAATGCATTTCCAAGGCCCTGTCTATTCTGAGATGCTCATACTTCTACACAAATGCATCTGACATCTGACCACGCATAAACAGGATGGCAAGCCAGCAAGCAGATAAGCTTGGGGAACCCAAGTAAGAGGGAAGCCAGGGAGAGTCCACATTCCTGGGGTGGAGGAGATGAGAAGGACAGCTGTAGGGTAGCATTCCTGGTGCCCGATGGTAGAGTGAAGATGAATATTGTCAGCATTTGGGCTCACATAACAAGGTCACAATTGAAGGCGTTTAGATTATATTCTGATACGGAGGCAGGAATAGAGAAGAGTATGAGTGTGAAGTGGAATAATAAGTCTGTGGCAGGAGAATCCAGAGGTGCAAGGGCATTTGAGGACATGTAAGAAGAAGAATGGAGGAGAAGGGAGTGTGTAGCATGGAACATTTCTGTGCAAACTTTTAGACATCAACTTGGTAGATGTTATTATCCCTTAACATTGTGCAAATGGAAGCCAAAAATAGGCCCACGGGGAAAGTTCTTGGAAATATATACCGATTGGACTGGAATACCCACAGTTGCCAAAGGAAAGTGTGACACTCAGTCCCATTGCCAAAGTCTATAATAAGCCTTTGCCCAAATAATGGCAAACCTTTCCTTTCAGAATACGGTTTCTTAATTTAAGTCTCAATGTCCTTTCCTGAACAGAAGTGGAAATCAGCAGATCTGAAGTCGAAGCCAGGCTCCATGGCTAGTTGGCTATGTGAAACAACATTTTGGATCCAATTTTCCTATCCAGAGAATGGGGAAGCTAATACTTTCCACCAAACTATGCTGAAGAAATATTGTGATGAGTCAGAAGACAAATCTCTGATTTTTTTTAAAATAAAGACTGTTCCCACATTTACTGTAGTAAAGGCTCATTTAGTCCATAAATTGAAACAATCATGACACAAATAATTCAACCAGAGAAAACCAAAACCCCTTTAATAATACTCCCTTGTTGGTTTTAATATTAGAAATTGCCTAGAGGGGTACAGTCTCTGGTCAGATTTCTTTGCATGGGAAGCCAAGACCCCTGGTTACCAGAGGTGTCTGATTAGTAACACACTTTGTTCACGTAAAGGAAACAAATCTACAAATGTCAATTTAGGAGTATCGGCCCACGTTCTATTGAGCTTGTGCCTTTCAGTGGCATGGGATAACAGCAAAGGCTCTGGAACCATCCAGAAGGGAAAATGGACAGTTTGTACTGCAGGCTGGGTCGTGATCATGTAACGTCCTAAGCAACCAACTCTAAAGACAGTAGTCAGTCCTGGGTCATTAAACCAAAACCAAAAACAATAAGAGATTCAGTAAAAGAAATAATACCAATTAAACAAGCACTATTCAACACTATTCAAGAGAGTTTCTTTTCTCAAGCCTAAGAAACCCATTTGGGTCCCATAAGATGAACTACTAAAGTATGGTGTTGTTCTTTTGTGGGCATCTGCCTTTTGCTGGTTTCTGAGTAGTAGAAACTGCTTCATGATTTGCTGTAGTAACAATAATTTTTAATAATTATTCATCATTAATAATTCTTCCTGTGGTGAAAGGAGCAAGAATCTAAGTGGAATGATAGGACCCTAACAATATGGCAGCATGGCCATTGTATGCAATCACCTAACTGGAGCCTCAATGTCTGGATTCTCCATCAATCACTACCTTCCTGGATCACCCTGGACAAGTCTAGACCTCACCTGGTTTCTTCTTCTGCAAAGTGACAAGACTAAGCTAGACATCTGTCAGACCTGCCATGGAGACGCAGAGAGGGTAGGGTGGAAGAGTCACATCAAAATACTTTTGATGCCACATGTGATGGAAAGTAACCAGTGACTCCTTGGTTTGAGGGAACCTGGATCATTCCTGCTGAGCAGCAAATAGGAAGAATCTGGGAAGTGATGCTATAAGGCTCTGAGCCACCAGGACTTCTGGGAATCATGGCTAATATTTTAGTGCTGAACTTCACTCAGGAAGCAGAAGGAATTGCTCTGCTGGAAAAAAAAAAATCAAAACGGAATAAAAACAAACCCCCAAAGGTGTGCTGGGTTCACAATTATTTCCGATAATTTCCGATAGCGGTTCAGTCCTGCTGGGGAGGAGGGAACCAGGTAGATGCCGTGGAGATCAGGCACCTGGCTGATTAGCTCCGCTGGGAATGCTACACAGGGCAAAGCTCTGTCATCCCATCTCTTTGAAGATGCATCTTCCCTGGAGGCCTTTAAAAATAGGACAGGCTCTCAGCAGGCAAGTTGATGTGGTATAAACCTGCCTGGGGAATTGGATAGGAAAATATATTTCTCCAAATATTTAGGGCACTGGGTCCTGTGGACAGTTGGACTCCAAAGCTAACTGGAGATATTGAGATGATGTTTATTCAACCTAAAACTCCTCCTAAACGTGGTGAAATATCAAGTTGAATCACTATTTTGGAGGGAAAAAACCCCTCTGATTGTGAAATCCAACTTGCTTTTGTTATTGTTGATTTTTCATTTTTTTAAAAGCTCAGTTTAGCTTTTGAGGGAACAGATACCAAAGTGGTAGTGCTTCAGGCAAAAATCTCACTTCTTCCCTATTTACCTTCTTAGTCAAGGTGTGTTTTTAATGTGTTTTAATGACAAGCACTACATTTTCAACAACACAGGAATAAAGTCTGCAGATATCTGTTCCTGCTGTTCTCTGCAGTGATCAAGGGAAACTCCTCCCTAGGGAGGACTTCCGGCTCTGGGAGCACACAGATAAAAAGCACCTGTGTTTTTGGCTGTACCTACGTGGTCCCAACCCTCTCCATGAAATCGGTTATTGAAATATTCCCAAATGTCTAAGCAATTCATACTGTGTAAATAAATGATTACCTGAATGTGTTACTTAGTAAACAAATATTTTTTGAGATGCAATTTACATACCATAAAATCCACCCTACTGAAGTATATAATTCAGTGGCTTTTAGTATATTTGCAAGGTTGTGCAACCATCATCACTCTCTAATTCCAGAATATTTTAATCACCTAAAGAAGAAACCTTGTACCAATTACAAGTCACTCCTATTTTCCCCTTCCTCCAGCCCCTGACAATCACTAACCTACTTTCAGTCTCTACATAATGGCCTATTCTGGATATTTCATATACATGGAATCATACAATATGTGGTCTTTTGTGGCTGGCTTGTTTCACTTAGCATAACGTTTTCAAGTTCATATCATACATCAGCACTAATATTTTTTAAGCAATTACAAGGCAGCTAGATATTAAAGTTCTCCTTTTCTTTCAGCTGTAGGGAGTTGGAACAGACTCAACTCACCCTCATTACCAACTCTAGATGTCATGGTCCCAGGCAGCATGGTTCTAGTGCAGGCCAAGGGTAACCAGGACCGAATAAGAGTTGGGCTAACCCAATGGGACATGGCAGATTTCACAGAACATAAGCAAGAGGCAGGACATAACTGGGGAATGAGGAAAGAAAGTACAAGATAAAGGAGGCCAAGGGGCACCGTTAAGATCTGAGTACAGAGTGAGAGGCCAAATAAGAGAGAAAGAGCAGTGCGTGAGATGAGGTCAGTGGCCAAGGATGTAGGCCAAGCAGCCAGGGATCTGTAGTATCTGGGTCTGTAGCAGCAGCCCTGACTTAGGGCTTGGACTCCAGAGTTCCCTGTCACAGAACCACAGAATATTTGCACTGGAGGAAAACTTAGAGCTGTCTTCTCCAACTCCATCATTTTAAAATTGAACAATCTGAATCCCAGAGAGGCTAAGAGACCTCCCCAAGTTCACAAACCATAAAGACTATCTCCTTAGTCTCCTTCCTCTCAGTAGGATGTATTTTCTATGATAGCTCGCTGCCAAAGTCCCAGCAGTTGGATTTAGTCATATGCTGGTGTCAAAATACAGCCCAGCAGGCACATATTCACCCAATGTCATGCTATGTAAGAGCCAGCTGAAGGTCTTAAGAGATTTTTACATTAGCTTCAAAAAAAGTTTGGTGTCTTTTGACCTCAGCCTTACTGGTTGTCTAAACATAGGGGGTTCCTTTATATTTTAAATAAATTTCACAAATTAGGATCAATCTGTAGGTTTAGAAACTGAAAGAAATGAATGAGGTTCCCTAAGAAGTCAGCCAGTGGAAAAGGCCTAATTCTGTACAGTGATTAATACAGTCATGCCCAGAATACACACATAAATATCATGTAAGGACCACTAAACAGTGCTCAGTGTTCAACAGTATTATAAAATTAACAGTTCAAAAGCTATGACTCCAAAAGCACTTTGCCATTTAAAATCCAGAACGACAGCTTTTTAATCAATTTCTGCTAGGATCATGCTACAGAGGAAATCTTTGTTCCTTCAGAAAAACAGAAAGGAAATTAAAAATAAATAGACCTTAACAGCTTTGAGATTGGTTAAAATTATTTTGGTGCATTCACAGAATGAAGCAACTGAAGGCAATAAGATGGTGGTATAGATGTATCCTTACTGGCAAAAAGAGTTTGATAACTTGTTGTTAATAGAAAAATGGTTACATAAGAATATTTAAAGTTTGATCTCTGTATATCATACACACACACACACACACCCACACACACAAAGAAGACATCTGGAAGGACATCCATAAAGTATTGAGAATTACATCCCCAAAGAGTGGAATTATAAGAGGATTTGAATTTTTGTTTTGTTTTGTTTTTTTTCTCTTTATCTTCTATTTTTTCTAAAATGAACACAGATTACTTATATAATTAAAATGCTAAAAACAGACCTTATTTTGAATATTGTGATTGCAAAACAGGTTCCTTATTATTTTTCCTACAAAAATATCTTTTAGAATCTGTAACAAAAATAAAACCGAAGTGCTTTTACCATCTTCAGAAACTGAGAAAGTGCTCAAATCTTCTGCATCAAATATGAATCAATACAAAAGGAAGCTTGTGAAAAGAAACAAATGCATGGGGTCATGACCTATCTCCTCTCTTCCCCTCTTGCTTCTAGGCCCTTCTCTCTCGAAGAGGTGCAGCTCCTTTTCACTCCTTTTGATTTCTTAAATCAGGATCTTCTGTCTAGGTTAAGCATAGAATTCATGGTTTAGAATCTACCTTCAGGCTTTAGGTCATCTACTTGATATCTAAAACTTACAAATCACCTCTGCCTTGTTGCAAAGTTTACAGAAAGCCTCCCTTCAAGGGGCATATTTGCTGAGTTTGTTTCTACCCACCTTCATCTCATAGGAAAGTCCTATTAATAGGGTACTTTGAATCACTCCATTTGCTTATTCATGAGGTTGAAAGCTACAAGAATAGATCATGTCCACTTTATAAGGGATCAGACTACCAGAGTCATCATAATGAACATTAGTGACAGGCACCATTTTCACCATAGAGAGACAGATTCTCCTTAGGTCTCCTGTAAATTTCACAAGTACTTTTAAGAATGGACTTCTAGTTCCAAAACCAGTGGACCACATTCATTGAAAAATACAAGATAGTACTGGATACCCAGCTGATCCCATGAACAGAATCGAAGCTCTTACTTTGAGATTTGGAATAATGGTTTGTTAGATATAGTGTTAGACTTTATCACTTGTTGCAAATATAGGTTAGTTTTATATCTAATAACTTTTCACAATTATTCCCATACTCTCAAGGTCTATTGTTCCAGTTTTTGAGGTACCATTAACATATAATAAACTGAACATTTTAAAGTGCATTTTATATTTTTGATGGTACTGACTTTCTAATGTCAATTTGCATTTACTGCTAGTATATAGAAATACAATTAATTTTTGCATATTGATCTTGTACCCTGCAAACTTTTAAAATTCCTTTACTAGTTTTAGGAGTTTTACTTTTGTAGGTTCCATTGGATTTTCAACATAGACAATCATGTTGTCTGTGAATACAGGGTTTTCCTTCTGCCTTTCTAATCTGGATGCCTTTCTTTTCCTTCCTTTATTGCCCTGGCTAGAATTTCCAGGATAACATTAAATAAAATTAGTGAAATCAGATATTTTTGCCTTGTTCCTGATCTTAAGGAAAAAGCATTCAGCCTTTCATTGTTAAGTATGATGTTAGTTTTAAGTTTCTCATGAATTTCCTTTACTAGGTTGAAGACCTTTCCTTTAATTCCTAGTTTTTCTGAGAGTTTTTATTAGGAACGGATGTTGGATTTAGTCATTGCTTTTTCCACACCTATTGGGATGATCATATGATTTTTCCTTTTTGAGTTTATTAATATGATGCTCATCAGCTTAATAATATGATTAACACTTCATTATTTTTGCTAATGTTAAATTCCAAAACAAACCAATTTCTGAAAAAGCAGAAGGTTGGTCAAGGTTGCTGCCTCCATGCCATTGGCTTGGCCTGAGTGAGATAAACAAATAACTGTCTCCTTTCCTAGCAACGCTCTTTTGAATTTCAATTGTCTAAATCTGTTTCAACTGCCTTTCTGTCTACATTTGTGAGATGCAATTGTGTTAGTTCTGAACTAGCTTTAGAAAAGAGAAAGAGTGAATTTTAACGTAGATGTGAAGCTTTAAATGTGGCCCCAAACCATGATCTCTGACTGAAGAATTGGTCAAAATAGATAAATACAAATAAAAATGGATTGTGTGTCTTTAATGACACTCTCTTATTCAAAATAAACCTTTTGGAACATTTATCTTTTCACGAAGCTAGAGTACCAGTCATATTAGAAAACTATATTCCAGTAACGGGGTCCCAGAGATATGAATTTATCTAAATTTCACCTTCGTTCTATGTAGCCTTTGGCACATGGTTATACTTCATTAAGAAACAAAAGTGGGGAAATACTCAAAAGTTTTTTGCAATTGAGAATGGTTGTATCAAAAAACGAACCTGAGAGCTTCCCTGGTGGCGCAGTGGTTGAGAGTCCGTCTGCCGATGCAGGGGACACGCGTTTGTGCCCCGGTCCGGGAAGATCCCACATGCCGCGGAGCGGCTGGGCCCGTGAGCCATGGCCGCTGAGCCTGCGCGTCCGGAGCCTGTGCTCCGCAACGGGAGAGGCCACAACAGTGAGAGGCCCGCGTACCGCAAAAAAAAAAAAAAAAAAAAAGAAAGAAATGAACCTGGCATACAACCAAGACAAGTAACTGCACTGGTCTCAGGCCAATTTAAATTGTATATTAGAAACCTTCTATGTAGAAAAAGGTTTATAGGTTTTGTATTCAAAAGTTTCATGGAAAAAACATCATATGAAAGTCTTTTGTTCTCTAAGCAGGATCTGAGTCTCCGTTGTTGAGACAACCTCTCTGAGTATCTAGAATTCCTTGACATGGTATGCACGATGAAAAGAAAAGTGTTGGTTTGTGCTCATCATGGTCAATAAAACCATATTTGGTCTGTGAGCCACGATCCATTCAGACTGGCGTGATTGTGCACTAGACTGCACTTCCTTTTGCAGTCTAAGGAGCATTAGGAGACTGAGAAGTAAGCAGACTTGCCATTCGGGTGTTGGGGGGAAAAAAGTAATTTACTAAAAGGAACACCACTTGAATAAGTTTAGATACTTCTGCAAAGCAATGCGTTCACTTCATTGGAAAAAACCTAGAGACATTCAAAGAGCTTAAGGGATAAGAATAATTTTTTCCTATTTGAGTGCTGTGTATGAACACAGAATTTGGTTAAACATTAATAAATAAGTCTTGTATAAAAAGTTTGCTTAGTTCATTATAGAAATTAAAAATAGGAGCACATTTTCTTTGTATAAGCATGATAAAAGTTTAGCTGAAATCATGAATTTTACACCACAACAATTTTTCCATTCTCAAAGTTTGTTTCCCTTTTAAAATAGCTGTAAGCATGAATTCAAGAACATCAGCTTGTAGAAAAAATTTCTCCACCATTTTTAATGACTAAATAGCATTTCTAAGTTGACCTATAACAAAAAGTCTGAACATAGGTCCTATGGGAATTACAAAAAATAATATAATAGTAATATCCATAATAATATAAACTAAAAGTTCCAGGGCTACCTATATCCATTTAAATGTTCATTGATATTCAACTGCTTAATAAAAATGAAATATCTATTGATCTCAGACTGTACTTTTATAGAATTATAGAGGCCAACAGTTTACCCAAGTGATTATTAATTCAGAAAAAATTGCTTTTGATAAAATTACCAACTGCACTGATATTTCCATAAACTGACTGGTTACTGGTGATGAAGAAGCCAAGGTGAACCAAGTGATTACATAGATGTCAATGACATATATGGCAATCAAGAATGCTAATAATGAAATCATTACAAGGGCCAAATAAAATGATTGTGAAATCAACATACAATTACAGATTAACATGAAGAGGAGACGTAGTTCATTAAGTCAACTTATTTCACTCAGTTTTTTTTTTGAGGGGGAAGTACGTTTTCCTTATTATTTGGCACAGAATCTTTAGAACCTGAATACTTCCATATACCATTTCTAAATCACTTGTGAACTTCAATGAGTTTAGTCTATCTGAACAAAAACTCAGAGTCAAGGAAAAAGTGGATGCTGCATAAATACTTTTATGCACAAACATAAAATAAATTTAGAAAACAAAAAACTAGACGACCTTGTCAGGAATATCAAAAAGGATGAAGCTGGTGGATGTGGTCAGTATGGTCTATCTAGGGACTGGATTACAGTTTTCTCAGAATCTGCTCCCGGCATCTTCAAATATATTTATGAATGAAATGCGCTGGGTTGAGCAGGTGCATTTGTAATTCCAAGGCTAGTGTCTCTTGAGGGCCTTGGGGACTTCCATTAACAGCTGAGATTTCAAAAATTACCAAATTTGAGATTATTGACTTCTGATTCCATCCTGCCCCCTCAGCAGTCATGATTTGGGTATTTGAATGCAGTCTTCAGATGTCTGTAATAACATGTGGGTTTGTTGGTTTTCATACCCTAATTCAACGAAAAACCCAGATAACTCTTCTTAAAGATAGTTAAGTGAAATATGAAACATAAAGATAACCACTGTGCAGAAGGGTAACATAATTGGAGTATGAAAAATGATGCTGCAATGCCAGTGACAACAACGGAGTCTCAGAATACCATTTGTTGACATTCTGGAGAGTCTTTCACAAAGCGCCGATGAGATTTTCCGCTAAATGGTTCCATCTGTTGCACACACAAGGCCTGTGTGTCAAGTCATGTTCTGATGAATTGTTTGCACCTTAAAATATAACCCCCAGTGACATGCACCAATGCAAAGACGTGGCAATGGGAAAGAAGGGAACATGTGCCAGAGCTAGAAACAGACACGTAAATAAAGCCATCCCTATGCTTCAGGATCTCTCATTTTATTGGTCAGAGAGAGGCACATAATTGGTGCAAGTATGTGACATCGAACTCTCAAGGGAGAGTTAGGAGAAGGCTTCACAGAGAGGGTAGCGCTAAAGTGGTAACCGGAAAAATGAAAAGGGGGTTGCCAGGCAGATAATTCAGAAGTCATTGATATCTGACTTTAAGATGTGTTTGTACCACCTTTGAATAATGGTGGATCTAAAATTAGAATTTGAACACTATAATATTAATGTGTAATAGTAGTTAAGCCAGACTGCCTGGTTCTGTATACCAGTTCTTCCACTAAATTCGTAGTATGCTTTGGGGCATGTTATTCAATTTTCCTGGGCCTCAGTTTCCTTCATCAGCAAAATGGGGATAATAATAGTACCTAACTTATAGTGATGTTGGGAGGATGAAACGGCACATACATTTAAAGCGTTTAGTACAGTGCCTGGTACCTGGTAAGCACTGAATGAACGTTAACTATTATTATTAACATTATCCTCATCTTATAGATGATAAAATAGGGCCATAGCGACCCCATTTCCTAACCTGTAAAATATAGTGGATAAAAGTATTAACTTTCAAGTGCTACTGTCAAATTAGGATTTCAACCTAGGCAATTGGAGGCTGGAGCCGGTGGGCAGGACAGCCACACTCTAACATATTCTCAACACATCTGGCTGCTGGCATCATATGATGTGCCTGAGAGCCAAGGAGCCCTGTGAACTTCAACCCAGCTTCGCCTCCCTACACGGGTGTTTTCCATGTTAGATCACTGGATTGTGAGCCAGTTTTTCAATCTTTATTTATTAAATTCTAGGCTGCCCTTAATGGAATTACATAATTTTATTATCATTTGAGTAGGTTTTGTGATGCTGTGGGGTAGAGAACAAGAAATGGTGTACCAAGACTCCATGCAAGAGAGACTTTTATGTGCAAATCAAAACTACAGTGAGGTCCCACCTCACACCAGTCAGAATGGCCATGATTCAAAAGTCTACAAATAACAAATGCGCCAGAGGGTGTGGAGAAAAGGGAACCCTCTTGCACTGTTAATGTATGAATGTAAATTGGTACAGCCACTATGGAGAACAGTTTGGAGGGTTCCTTAAAAAACTATGGAGAACAGTTTGGAGGGTTCCTTAAAAAACTAAAAATAGAATTGCCATATGATCCTGCAATCCCACTCCTGGGCATATATCCGGACAAAACTATAAAACAAAAAGATACATGCACCCCTGTGTTCATAGCAGCACTATTTACAATAGCCAAGACATGGAAACAACCTAAATGTCCATCGACAGAGGAATGGATAAAGAAGATGTGGTGTAGATATACAGTGGAATACTACTCAGCCATAAAAAAGAATGAAATAATGCCATTTACAGCAACATGGATGGACCTAGAGATGATCATACTAAGTGAAGTATATCAGAGAGAGAAAGACAAATACCATACGATATCACGTGTATGTGGAATCTAAAATATGACACAAATGAATTTATCTACAAAACAGAAACAGACTCACAGACATAGAAAACAAACTTATGTTTACCAAAGGGGGAAGGGAGTGGAGGAGGAATGGATTGGGAGTTTGGGATTAGCAAATGCAAACAATACTATATATATTTAAACTGAATCACTTTGCTGTACACCAGAAACTAACAGAACACTGTAAATCAACTATACTCCAATAAAATAAAGTTTAAAAACAAGAGAGATGTTTCTGTCCCATCAGATCAGAGATCCTACAGATAACTTCAAGAGCTCCCCTACCTTAACAGGCGGTCCTTGGGAGCTGGTCAACAACGCTGTTGAATGAAACTGTTCTTAGCGAAGAAGTGGGAAGACAGAATCAAGTTCCTTCACAGAGTGGGAGCCTCACTCCCACTGGTGACCTGGTGGTCGAATTAGACACAAATTGCAGGGCCCCAGTTCCTGATTCAATAGGTCTGGGATGGGGTCTGGGATTCACCTTTCTAATGAGTTCCCCTGATAAGAATATAAGTCACAAGAGGAAGCTACTACAAAATGAGCACAATGATACATTAGGCCAATGCCAATTCCCTCCTGCAGATTTTGCCTGATAGAATTCTTACGCAACCCTCCTCACCTCTGCTTCTTCTCACATCTTTCCTGAGCACAGTTTCAAATGGGAACCTTACTTACATGCAGGGGGCCCTATGCAGCTGCCATCCAAAACACCTTCCAGCCCTACTTTGTGGTTTCTCTTCATATATTACCCAGTAGTAGTCCAGCATCTCAGAGTGGCCAACATCTAATTTGTCTCATCAGGATAAGAAAAAACAACCAGGTTTCAGGGCCTTTGCTATCCCTAAAGCTCTCTATGTCTCTCTTATCCTGTCTCATGTTGTCACTCCCTAATTTATTTATTTATTTATGCTTTCTTCTACTCAAATATAAGCTCCATGAGGGTAGGGAATCTGCTTATTTTGTTTACTGGCTTGCAGTAAATGTTCACAATTTTTCTTATACCGATAACACTTATTTTAGTAGTAACAGTAACACTGAACATAAATTCTTCCAGTATTAAGTTTTTCAGTTATTTAGAAGTTCAGCTTCTCTGAAGATATTTTTGGCAGAGGCTAGGTTAATTCTCCCTGACTCAAGTGGATACCATTTTCTAACTTCTCTTGTTCAATTTCTCTCTGATATTTACTCCAGGCTGGAAATAGACAGTATCCATCACTTCTCAGATTGAGAGAAGGCAGTGGTAATAAAATAAGCTACCTACTACACCACATTATCGTATTGGTTTTGTGATTCATATTTTTCTGAGTTAGGGAAAATAGCTGATTGGGTTTAGGCAGGAGTAGAATTCTAACTCATATCAACAAATCACTGACAAACTAGACACTGATAAAAATAAAAGACTGAAAACAACTTTTATTAGTGAAAACCTACAACGACTCTACACAACTATCGGTTAATTATGGGTTGACTCAATGTCCTTTAAAACAAAAACACACACAGCTATATGCCAACAATTTAAAAAAAAGAATAATTGGAAAGATGGGATACTTATCAAAAATGTTATTCTGCATTGTGCTTTTTTTTTAAAGATAGAAACTATTGAAAAAATGAATCACGCTCCATTTGTAATTGAATATAGAATTCCTCAAACCTTGTAAGTCTATTACTTTAAGTGGCTTTTAATTAAGAGGACTATTTATGTTTTTGCCTGCAGCTGTGCCGCACGCAGGATCTTAATTCCCAACTAGGGATGGAACCTGCACCCCCTGCAGTGGAAGCACAGTCTTAACCACTGGACCACCAGGGAAGTCCCCTAAGAGAACTATTTTTAATCCAAAAATCATGGTAACATGTAAATAAGACAGTAAATTGTGGTGTTTCCTCAATATTTAAAAGTTGTGTTTTATCTTCATTACACTGGAAAACTGATGCTGGCATTTGCTTTACTCCTCACCATGGTATCTGAAGTTTTTTGATGTCACTGCCTCAAAGCGTACTGACAACATGGATTTCCTGGTGTGGTCAGCGCTGAGAAAAGCATGAGAGCAACAAGGGACCAGAAGAGGGTTTGGTTGAAAAAGACGGGCTAAATATGTATCCACAGTAACGAGTGCTTTCACATGGAAAACTGAATTTCCTTTTCCTTTCTTTACATCTTAAGCAGGCCAAGTAAACTTGCTGGAACGGGGCTAAGTTCGGAAGGAGGAAAAATTCAAAATCATCAACAAGTGATTTTCAAATTCTGGGACGCATCAGAATTTCCTGGAGAAATGATTCAAAATATGATTATCTGAGCCTCATCTCCAAACTACCTAATTAAAGACTCTCATGGAGAGGTCTGTATTTTTAGAAACCCATTTCAGGTGATTCTGAAACTCAGCACAATTTGAGGACTGCTGGCTTAGACTTCACACTTACTATGCCCAAGGACTGTCCTAAACCGTTCCCATGGACCATCTTAGATAATTTAATCATCTTCACTACAATTCTACAAGGCAAGTATTATTATTATCACCATTTCGCAGAGAAGGAAACCCAGACTTGCTAACTTTGCCAAGATCACATGACCCATAAGTGAAGACGCAACAGTTATCTGGCTCTGAATCTCACACCCTTAACTGCTGTACAAATGGCTTCCAACCCAGTTGGGTAAATGTAGACCATTGCTGTCTAAGTAAAACCTAGATATTTATGAGTCTGTCCAAAAATAACACTAATATTTTTATCAACTGAGTATAACCAATGAGGAAGAAATATATATATATATATATAAATTTAGACATGAGCCTAACTGCTGTATTAAGTGACTTCTTTATTCAGCATTTGGGGAGGTTATTTTTTGGAAGTTGTTCTTTTTTATCCTCAACCTTTTATTGAGATGTTTGAATGAAAAATTGGTGCTCAGGGTAAAAAACTTCTATGGACATTATAGTTACCAGAATTTGAACAATGAATCGATAGATTTGTGACTGTTATAAAAACACCTACTGGAAAGCTCTCAGCTTCCAGGACACTGGATTTGAAAGGGTAAGACATGAATGCCCAGCTGAATACGTCATATAGGTAGACACAATGAGAAGACCTTTAATTCCTGGCATACTCCTGTTTACAGGAGGGTATGAGAATGGCTTTATTTCACAACAAAGAGAAATCAAAGTGACAAATTATTTTACAAGATGCATGTAATTACAACAAGAATCTCCCATTTCCTGAGTGGAACAATTAGCAGGTGTTCATGAAGCCTCTGGCAGGTCATACCATTTGGAATAAGACACAAATTGCTCAACATTAACTCTATTTAATTTTGCTTTGCTTCACTCTGCTCCGAGGTGGCGGGATTAAGGGACTCACTATGCCTCACTTCACATCATCAGGGTTTTATTCTTTAGTTCTCTGCAGCACAGACCTTTCCAGTTGCTATTCAATTAATTCTTGGAGCCTCCTTTGTTACCTGGTTGAGCCAGCTTTGGCCATATCGATCACTCTCCAGGCCATATGTTCTTTATTGGAGAGGTTCAGTACATGTTTCCTAAGGAAACAACTCAACGAGTGAAAGAAGGCATGCCTCACGAAGCAGCCCATGCCATCGCCCCGTGTGTGAGCAGTTCTGCCTGCCATAAACCCCCCATGTCAGGCAGAAATCTCCTTCATTCAGCTTTCCTCCAGTAGCCCTCATTCTGCCTTTCTGGATCTAGAAGCAACTCCTCCCAAGGGCTACGCCTTTAACATCTGAAAGAAGTGATTGTGAACACCTGAATCCTAAATCGTCTACATTCTTGTCAATTGTTTCTTTTAGAACACGACTTTCAGATATTTCACCATTTTGATCATCATTCTCGGGAGAGTTTGCCCATGTCCCACTTAAAAAGTGGCACTAAGAACTGAACGCAGTATTCCTGATGTGAGTCCAACACTGCAGTTTCCTGTGAATCTTTAACTTTCTTCTTCTCCACACTCCTGCCTCCTCCAAAAATAGTGTGTTTTATTGGCATAGATTTCAAGAGTTTATGTGGTATTTTAGGTGAGCAATGGTTTTTGCATTTATAAAATGCCTTATTATTTCCCTATATGCTGCACTTAAAAAACACGGGAATTAAATACTATTATTTGAACAATCAGCACGTGCCATGTACTACGAGGTACATTTAACATCCATGAAGGGCTTCCCTGGTGGCGCAGTGGATAAGAATCCGCCTGCCAGTGCAGGGGACATGGGTTCAAGCCCTGGTCTGGGAAGATCCCACATGCCGCAGAGCAACTAAGCCCGTGTGCCACAACTACTCAGCCTGTGTGCTAGGGCCCGTGAGCCACAACTACTGAGCCTGCATGCCACAACTACTGAAGCCCACGTGCCTAGAGCCTGTGCTCCACAACAAGACAAGCCACCGCAATGAGAAGCCCGTGCACTGCAACAAAGAGTAGCCCCCGCTCTCCACAACTAGAGAAAGCCCGCGTAGCAATGAAGACCCAAGACAACCAAAAATAAATAAATAAATGGGGGAAAAATTTTTAAAAAAAAATCCATGAAGATAAATGGTGCAGAACAAACAAGGGGAGTCTTAGGATCTAGGAATAACTCTTATTCACCTTTGGTACATTGAGGTTTGTGACTTTTGATCAAATAGGAAGTATTCAATCAATGTTTTCCTGAATAAGTGGATGATTTCTCCATCTATTACATGCAGATTATGGTACCTCCCTTGTAAAGCTGTTGAAAGAAGGCAGAATGTATATAAACTGCCAAGGACAGAAACGTGCATAGAGTTGGGACTTAATAAACATAGCATTTGTTGTCACTGTTGTCATCATCATCATCATCATCATCATATTCTCTAAGTCACAGCCTGTATAGTTGCAGGTGTTTTTTATTTTTAACTAAGATCTCCCATCATACATTTATAGATATACACATATATATTTAGTTTTCACCAGAAAAAAATTTTTGAAAAATTATTCTGTAATTCAATGCAAACTTAATAAACATCCAATGTCTTCGCCAAAATACTGATTCAAATATTGGCCAGATGAAGACGGGTCAATCTTATCCTCCAACATTACATGATTCCCCGAACCATTATGTCCCACAGCACTTCTGCAGAGAGTTGGCTGGTCCGCTTTACCTGGGATTAGGGGATAGCTTTCTGAACACATAGCCTGCTTTCTTGCCATTTCATGTGTGTTTCAAGCTATGGATAACCCTAAACAAATACACATGAAACTACAATTGGATGCTAAAAATGAAAAAGAATGGGATCTGCCCAAACTCAGAAATTTATTAAATAATAAGAAAATCACTTTTGGCTGAGCGACGTTATGTCTCTTTAAACTCTTAACATTTCCTCTTTGAATCACTTTGATGTGTATCTCATGGTTAAGAAGAGTGAGGAATGGCTTGATCTTAAATGGATCATGTAACATAGGAGATCATACTTACAAGAGACATTTTCTTCCATTTTCGATATTTTAAAAACTTGATCTTTTAAGAGTCTCCTCAAAAGAGCATTTGATGAAATGAAAATGCATTAAAATCATGACCTCTTCTCTCCCTGTGCTCTCAGAACATTCTATCAGTCACTGCTCAGAACAAAATTAGCCTATTTGGCTGTGAGTCATCAGCATCTTTTATTTCTTCATCCTAATAGCCCGTCCCCCTGCACTTTCCATTGTAATCATGCAGGTGAAGGGATTGGGGAGTGAGAAACAGGCATGCAAACCAAAGGTGAATGGCTATAAAATCCCTGCTTTGACAGTTGGAAACCCTGAGCTACATCTGTCTCAGTCTGTTTTTCAAGGTCATACACCTACTTAGGGTTCCACTGCCTCAATTTCCTCATCTACAAATTAAAGGGAATATGAAACTTTTTTTTCCCAAAAACACAATACATACCTCTTTCTGTCATAGAAATCCAACAGCTGGATTTTTGCCTTTCAAATAATTACTTTAACATTGCATAGAAAACATCTGTTAAGGAATGTAATAGATTTTTCTGCTCTTCTGGTGTATGGTTTGCACAAGTCAATTATCTAAGACATTCATGACCACTTACATCAGTTCTGATTGGGATTCTGTTCGTCAGAAAAGAAAGTGAGCCTCAAGTTTGACATACTCAAACAGGCAGTGATCTGAAAACAGACCAGAAGACTCTCATTAAGAAGTGGGGCCTGGGGCTTCCCTGGTGGCGCAGGGGTTGAGAGTCCGCCTGCCGATGCAGGGGACACGGGTTCGTGCCCCCGTCTGGGAAGATCCCACATGCCGCGGAGCGGCTGGGCCCGTGAGGCGTGACCGCTGAGCCTGTGCGTCCGGAGCCTGTGCTCCGCAACGGGAGAGGCCACAACAGTGAGAGGCCCGCGTACCGCAAAAAAAAAAAAAAAAGAAGTGGGTCCTATGGGTTGTTACCTTCCAAGTTATGAATCCCCTGAGACACTGGTACATAAAGTATTTCCTACTCATCACTTCACAAGCATTTATTAAGCTTCTACTATCTGCTGCAACTGAGTAATCTTGTCACTCATTTGTCACCTTAGGATCTGCTGCTGAATCGCTGTGAAAATAGAAAGGCTCACGCATGACGTCTGACGCTAGAGTTGATATAATATTTATTCATAAGATTCATATATTCTTTTTTTTAACATCTTTATTGGAGTATAATTGTTTTACAACGGTGTGTTAGTTTCTGCTGTATAACAAAGTGAATCAGCTGTACATGTACATATATCCCCATATCGCCTCCCTTTTGCGTCTCCCTCCCACCCTCCCTATCCCACCCTCTAGGTGGACAAAAAGCACTGAGCTGATCTCCCTGTGCTATGCGGCTGCTTCCCACCAGCTATCGGTTTTACATTTGGTAGTGTATATTTGCCCATGCCACTCTCTCACTTCGTCCCAGCTTACCCTTCCACCTCCCTGTGTGATTCATATATTAAGAAGTAAATCAATTTCTTTGACTCTTTTTTCTCCTGTTACACCCCACTGAGTGAGTTTAGGAAAAGACTGCATTCGTAACGATTTCAGAAGGCTGCTCTGTGGCTTTGCAGAATATAAGAGCAGAGTTTTCAAAGTACTCCTTTGTTTACTAGCTAAGCTTCTTGAATGTAAGAACTATTTTATTCTTTTTTTTTTTAACTTTTAAGGAACTATCCCATAGTAGGTATAAGCAATCCATAAATGTTTGTTGAAGGAAAAAGAAGCCATAATTTTCACCCATTTAAGGCCTTCACAGGTTGCCATTAAGCCAAGTTTGAACAATACTGAATTAATCAATTTAGTATGAAATAAGTAACAATGATGATTGTATAAATGCCACTTATATAATGCCTTCCATGTATCAGGCATTGTGTAATATATATATATAATTACATTACATTAATTAATATATACTGTATAAATATATATAATTATTTAGTCCTTAGAACAACACTTTATGCCTTTAGTTTCTATAATCCATATTTAAACATTAAAAATTAAGACATTTAGCATTGTTCAGGAAGGGTCACATTCCATTTCATTGCTACTGAGACTTTAGTCCAAGAGCTTTTATAATTTAAAATTCATTTGATTAAATAACAGTTAAAATGAACTAATGATCAATAGATTCAAAGGTTATTGACTTAAGAGAAGAATATTTACAGAAATAATCTTAATTCTTTGTAAAGCAACATCACATAGACAACTATCATGCTTTCTTTTCCAATAGTTTCTAGTGTCTTTTTCATAGACAAGTTACAAAGCTGATGATCATTTCTATTGAAAAGCTATAAAGATTGACACCCATAGCACAGTATCTACTTGATAATTAATCATCCTGATTTTTATCAATATTTCTTTTTCAGGATTTGAAATACAAACAGGAGGAACTTAAGACTTTAGTAGACTCATACAAGAAACTGCTACCCTCGAAAAGCCCAAAGGTCTCACAAATAGAATAATCATTTATTTCTTCAATTATCTGAGTTGCAAATTAATTCTTTACCTGTTTTTTTTTTTTTTTTAAAAGGTCAATTTCCTTGACTAAAAACAATTCTGAATGATTCATCTATTTGATGTAAAACAAATCTGAATTTCTGGCTTACTTGCCTGTCAAAATCCTCTTTTTAAAATCCTGAATTTAAAACTCTGTTAACACTCATTCCACAATATTTGTAAGGCAAAATTTAAGTACCAAAAAGCAGCATAATGTAAAATTAACAGAGTGGCATTATAAGGGACCATATGACCAAAACATCTGCAACCTGACGATTATTTGTCTTCTTGCCCAGGTTTGGGGGAGGAAAATACAACAAAGATAAACTCTCCTACCCAAGCAACTTCCAGGAGTGTTTAACTAAACTTTAAGTGCATTGCAGGGATTTAGAAACATTCCAAAATGTTTAAGTGATCTGAAACGATATTAGAATGTTAGGTCTCAACTTTTTTTTGGTGCTTATTTTGTTTTTGAATGCGCACGAGAAAATTATGAGAGGTGAGTCTAATTTCATAAGGTTAATTGTTTGAAAGATTAGAATAGAAAGAAGTTTGTAAAAATATTTTGCTCATTTCCATGCATACTTAACTTATAAGTAGAGTCACCATACAATTTATACTCCAAATTGGGACACTTGGTGAATAAAAGGGGCACTATTAATAATTATAGTACATGTAAACTAAGACTGCCTTATGAAAACTGGGACATATAGTCACCCTATTTATAAATTAGCATATAAAGAAGAGACGGAGATATCGAAACAGAAATCTATAGGACTGAAATAGGATGGGTTTAAAAGCATTAGTATTCTATGTCTGTGACTCTATTTCTGTTTTGTAAATATGTTCATTTGTACCATTTTTTTAGATTCCACATAAAAGCGATATCATATGATATCTGTCTTTCTCTGTCTGACTTACTTCACTCAATCTCTAGGTCCTATGACAATCTCTAGGTCCATCCATGTTGCTGCAATGGTTACCAGCGGGGGAAAGGGGCATGGGGAGGGATAAACTGGGAGATTGGGATTGACATATACACACTACTAATATAAAATGGATAACTAGTAAGGACCTACTGTATAGCACAGGGAACTCTACTCAATACTCCGTAATGACCTAAATGGGAAAAGAATCTAAAAAACAGTAGATATATGTATATGTATAACTGCTTCACTTTGCTGTACACCTGAAACTAACACAACATTGTAAATTCAACTATATTTCAATAAAATTTTTTTAAAAATAAAGAATTAGTAAAGAGCGTTTAACTTTTAAACAGACTCTGGATTTAAAAGAAAGAGGTGGTCTGAATTGATACTATAAGTGAGAAGGAGGAAAGGGCTTACATTTTAAGAAGGGGGAAATGTTCAGAAAAATCAAGGAATGGGAGCTACATCTGGTTTTGAACAGACAGTGATAAAATGGGATCAAAAGTTAAGACGAGGCTATTTCAGAGGCTCTTCCTAAACCTACACAGCAGGATTATTTAAATGTCCTGTTTAAATATTACACTTAAAAAGGATCAAACCAGCAAGTTTTTTCCCTTCTAACTCTGGGGAAGTGTTCTTTCTCTTTGTTGTCACTGTAAGGGGAAACATCATAAATTCTTGTTCTAAATATGATTCAAAGTGAAGTCGTTCATTCACTTATTAAGAATATAAGGTTTTAGTCTCCACAAAGTAGCCATTCTGTTGACCGCCATCCCTCCTTCCTTTCTTCCCTTCTTACTTTCCGTCCCTCTTTCCTTCCTCCTTCCCTTCCTTCCTTCCCCGACTCACACCCCCTGTCCCTCCCTTTCTTTTAAGTAGAAACATAAACATCTCAGGTCTAAAGGTTATCAAAAACACACGACTTTGGATAACTCACAAAGGCAGTATCTTGCCAAGTTCTTGGTTTTACTGGAAATGCCACAGCACCGTGTGTCTTGTTATAGAAGCACAACCCACAGCATCTTCTGACAGTACAGCTGTTGTCAGGTGACAGTGTTGACGCCACCTCACCTCCTGCCGTGTGAGGACAGGATGGCTATACAGATGACATGGGAAAGATGTGGCCCAAGGTTTGTGCCACGATCTTTAGGCCCTGCTTGTTTCCTTCCCAGGATTCTCTGCAGATCCTGACCGTGTGCTCAGCACACTCTCCTGCTCTCCTGCAACACCCCTTCTTTATTCCCAGGAAAACCCTGCCACATCACTTCCCACTCTTTCCTTAATAAATAATGACCCAATTTATTTATTTAAAGGCCTGCTTTCTCCCTCCAGACTCTGCAGAGAAAAACTACAATTAATTCTTTTATAGAGAAAATGATTTACGTTTTCTGTTTTATGACCAGATAAAAAGCAGACAGTTTTACTTGTGAGGCTTTAGGTGTGATGCTCAGAGATTTCAGGAGAACACAACTCTGCCCCTTCTGCTAAGTGCAGTGAAAAACCTTGACCTTTAGAGGCAGGCCAGAGAAAATGTTTTTCAAGAGGACTGTCAAGAGCCTGGAGCCAGGGAGGAGTCTTAGTCTACCCCAGAGAGGCTGCTTTTCCCTTTCAAACCAGCTGTGCAGATCAATAATTTGGCTAATGACATGCCTGAAAAAGGCACTTTTCTCTAGAAACCCATTAATCAATTTACCAGCAACGCAAGCACATAAGAAGGTTGTACCTATTTACTATTTCATTATTGTATGTTGTAATATATAATATATATTATACTCTAAGAATGTCATATTAAAATATCTTGGCTCAGCCCAGGGAACTATACTTAATATTTTGTAATAACCTAAAAGGGAAAAGAATCTGGAAAAAAAAGAGATATATATGTATGTATAACTGAATCACTGTGCTGTACACCTGAAACTAACACAACATTGTAAATCAACTATACTTCAATTAAAAAAAATAAAAAATAAAATTACCCATGTTAGACGGCTGACAATTTCATGTGATTCAACCTAATAGGTTCTTAATAAAGATGTATTGAATACATAAAAAAATAATAAAAAAGTAGAAAATCTTGGCTCAATGCCTTTCAGACCCAGTCTTAAAACCTGAATCAAGAGGTTTTTGATTTGCTGTCATAAAAAATAAGCACCTCTTCCCATTGATATCTCTTTAAGTTTCATTGTCCTTTATAGACTTAAAATGAGTGAAAAGGTATTGGGTTGGCCGAAAGGTTTTTTAGTTTTTTCCCATAAGATGGCTCTAGTAGCACTTAGTTGTCTTTAACTTCATTCAAGACAATTTTGTTAGACTGTGTGTGACAGCTGTCATATCAGCGTGATTTAAAAAAAGACTTATCAAAATTGGTGAATTTTTGTGTAGCCATTTTAATATTCAAGATGGAAGAAAAAGCAACATTTTCAGCATATTATGCTTTATTATTTCAAGAAAGGTAAAATGCAACTGAAACAAAAAAAGATTTGTGCAGTGTATGGAGAAGGTGCTGTGCCCGATCGAATGTGTCAAAAGTGGTTTGTGAAGTTTCATGCTGGAGATTTCTCGCTGGACGATGCTCCATGGTCATGGAGACCAGTTGAAGTTGATAGCAATCAAATCGAGACATTCATTGAGAACAATCAACGTTATACCACGCGGGAGACAGCCAACATACTCAAAATATCCAAATCAAGTGTTGAAAATCATTTGCACCAGCTTGGTTATGTTAATCGCTTTGATATCTGGGTTCACGTAAGTAAAGCGGAAAAACCTTCTTGACAGTCTTTCTGCATGCGATTCTCTACTTAAACGTAATGAAAATGTTCCGTTTTTAAAACAAACTGTGACAGGTGATGAAAATGGGTACTGTACAATAATGTGGAATAGAAGAGATCATGAGGCAAGAGAAATGAACCATCACCAACCACACCAAAGGTCGGTCTTCATCCAAAGAAGGTGATGCTGTATATATGGTGGGATTGGAAGGGAGTCCTCTATTATGAGCTCCTTCCAGAAAACCAAACGATTAATTCCAACAAGTACTGCTCCCAATTAGACCAACTACAAGCAGCACTCGACAAAAAGCATCCCAAATTAGTCAACAGAAAATGCAGTCTTGCATCAGGATAACGTAAGACCTCCTGTTTCTTTGATGACCAGACAAAAACTGTTACAGCTTGGCTGGGAGGTTCTGATTCATCCTCCATATTCACCAGACATCGCATCTTTGGATTTCTGTTTATTTAGGTCTTTACAAAATTTTCCTAGTGGAAAAAATTTCAATTCCCTGGAAGACTGTAAAAGGCACCTGGGCCAGTTCTTTGCTCAAAAAGATAAAAAGTTTTGGGAAGATGGAATTATGAAGTTACCTGAAAAATGGCAGAAAGTAGTGAAATAAAAGGGTGAATACGTTGTTCGATAAAGTTCTTGGTGAAAATAAAAAATGTGTCTTTTATTTTTATTTAAAAACCAAAGGCACTTTTTGGCCAACCCAATAAAATACACATTAATGTCTGTGCTAGGGCACCCTACTGGGCCTGCCTAATGTCAAGAAACATGAGTTGCCTTCTTCAATAGCCCAAAGGAGAAAGTCTGCAACTCTGAACCATCCAGGACCGATTCATAAGCAGATGTAACACACCCTCTAGAAGCAGTTGTCCAATGTGTGTGGTTTTGGAATCAAGAATCATTTGTTCTATACCTTCTCCCCCAGTATCAGAAATTACCAAATCTTTGTCTATAACCAAACCCTTTAACTAACTTTCAAGCTCTGTACACACATGGTCTCATTTAATCAAACAACCAGCTGAAATAATTACTATTATTATCCCCACTTTAGAGATGAGAAAACAGCCTCAAAGGTCTTGAACTTCTAACTGGCTTCATCACAGACTTAATGATTTTATTTTTTTAAAAATTTGCACACAGGGAACAATACCCAATATCTTATAATAATCTATAAGGGAAAAGAATCTGAAAAAGAATATGTATGTGTATATAATATATATATATATATACACACATAACTGAATCACTTTGCTGTACACTTGAAACTAACACAACATTGTAAACCAACTATATTTCAATTTAAAAAATAAATTTAAAAAAATCTGCAAAGCTTATTTATCCAGTTTTCCTTTTTATACCTCAACTCAATGATCATGCAGATGGAAACTACTACCATGGGCAGATGTAAATACTTAATTGGACTTTACAAATACATATAAATATGACCTTGCTATCCAATCTAAACTTGGAATATCTGCTAGTACTGAGGATGAGTGATGAATTGAAGAATTGCAACTCTGAATTTTTGTTTCAAATACTGTCTTTTCTACCCTTAGAAAATGAAAGCTGCTTAAATTCTCATACGCTTGGAGGAAAAAAAAAAAAAAGAATCATTTGTTCTGGAATTTGTAGGCAGGTCTAGGTAGCAGAGATATAGTACCAGCTCATCTTCACCAGCCTTTTCAAACTCAGAGCTAAAAGGTACCCAGAGAAAGCATCCTATAGTTTCTTGATGAGTCTACACTCTCACTTTCCCTTCTACTACCAGTATTCTATTTACCCCATTATTTTGTACTTGTCTTTGCCTGTGATGCTGAACCTCCCACTTGTGATTCCAGAGAGTAGGTCTCTTTCTTGCCAAGACCAGCTCACAATATTGGCAAGATCAAAAATAGTCATGGCCTTTGAAAATACAGTGCTTCTGTTTGAAAGGCTCCCCTGAGCAGCAGGGAAGAGAAAAAAAGGTGAAGGAAAAGAACATCAGAGAGAGGCAGGCACACAGCTAAAATTCTTTCTTCTCTGCCCTTGGTCTTTTCTTGTCTCTTATTTCTTTCACAGCCCACTCATTTGCTCCCTCCCCTCTTCCTGGATTTTCACACTCTTAACTCTCCTCTCACTTTTCCTTTCTCTTTTAACCTTAGCACTGCCAACAGTTAAAGGACAAGATGGCGCCCTTATGAGCCGAAACAAATTCATCAGTGGTGATGGTCACCACCGTATGTGAATGGATTCTGACGGCCTGGTAATGACTTGTATGTTTAAAGAGGACACCTTCCAAGTTCTCTGCACAGCATTAGGTCCTTCATAGGAAACAAAACATTGCTTTTATGTAAGATGATTTCTAACAATACTACACTTTTAAGGCAACTTTTAAAAGTAAAGAAACCACTTGCAGTTCTACCACTCTGTCTTAAAACTTACCACTTTAATCTATTCTCTTTTAATATTTTCCAGACATACATTTTATACATTTGAAACCATAATGCACAAATACTTTTGCACCCTGCTTTTTTTTTTTTTTTTTTTTTTGCGGTACGCGGGCCTCTCACTGTTGTGGCCTCTCCCGTTGCGGAGCACAGGCTCCGGACGCGCAGGCTCAGCGGCCATGGCTCACGGGCCCAGCCGCTCCGCGGCATGCGCGATCCCCCCAGACCGGGGCACGAACCCGTGTCCCCTGCATCGGCAGGCGGACTCTCAACCACTGCGCCACCAGGGAAGCCCTGCACCCTGCTTTTTTAAAAAATAATAATCACATTTCCAAGTTGGGAAATAGTCTTCATAGTTTTTAAAAATTGTATGAGTCCATTGAATGAAATATTTATATAGTTCACACAAACATTCTATTATTACAACACTAAACCTCTGAACTGTTTTGAATAGAACACCGGCAAGCATGTTTGTGCATATGACATTTTCACATTTCAGATTATTTTTATAGACTGTCATCCCAGAAGAGGTATTAATGTGTCACAGGAGGTAACCATTTTATGACACCTAACACATATTACCAAATTTCACATCATAGCTTTTCCTTAAAAAAAAAGTTTTGAGTACCTTCCTCGTGGAAAGCAGTTTGCTAGATTTTGAGGCAGAAATGAATGCACTTAAAATACAGTCCTTGCCCTGAAAAATCATGCAATCTGTTTAGGGAAATGATACATACACGTGTGAAAAGAGAACTATATCGACTATGGGGTTTCAGAGAAAAAAGAACAAGATCCTAGTGAGCAGCAGTGGCTGAAGAGTTAGACTCTTAACTGAGTCTCAACTGAGTTGAGATGGAAGAATATCCAGCCAGTTAACAGTATGATAAGGAAGGAAATTAAGCAATCCGAGGAATTCCCTGTGACTCAAAAGCACCATGTGAATAAATTTAACTCAGTCTGATCCACGTCGATTGTAAACTTCCCAAGGGTAGTTCCATTGCTAGTAATAGTTATTCACCCTTGTCCTTGAAACTTTCTCTTCGCTTGTTACATCTGATGTGATTCTATAGAGGCTTACCTCCTCTGCCTCTAACCAGTCCTCTTCTTTCTTTCAAGTTCTTCTTCTAACAACCCCTTTAAATAAGCCATTTCTCCACATTCTCTTCCAGTCCTTCCACATTTTCTGCAGGTAATGTCACTTGATCTGTCATCTCTAGCCGTTACTTCTTGCTACTAACTCCCCAATCTCTATTCCCAGCTCTCAATTCTCCTTTTTGGTCTGATACATTTCCACCTGCAGCTGACAGCATTTGAAATCCAACAAGTCCAAAACTGAACCCTTTCTGTGTTCTCCAGATCATCTGAAAGCCTCACAGTTCAGAAGCACCATCATCTCTGATGCCTCTTTCATCCTCATGGCTCAGTTCAATCAAGTTTCCAAATCTGGTCCCAGCTTCACAGTGAATCCCAATTTCCTCCTATTGTAGGCCGTCGAAATCTCTCACCTAGAATATTGTGAGGATTCCTATGTGATCTGCTTGCCTCTAACCTCACCCACTTCAATCTACGCCCCACACCATTACCAGGTACCTTCCTAAAGCACAGAATAGATTGTATGACTTGTCTACACGAGGACTTCCAACAGATCTAGTCAGAGGCAGAGTCAAATCCAAATACATTAATGCATCTCCACTAATCCTTTATGACTTGGACCCATTATACTTCTCTAATTTCATCTCCTCATGCTACACCTGTCTACAGACAGAGAGACAGACAGACAGACACACACACACACACACACACACACACACACACACCCTTGGACCATTTAAAATTTACTGAAAATAAACATGGACTTTAACCCAGCTGAACCTTTTCTTCTGCAGTTTCCTTTGAATTGAATACTCTCACATGCTCTGGTCTACTGAAATCTAATACAAACTTTAGGTCCAACCAAATGTCATCACTTCCAAAAAGCCTTCCCAGACCTCTGTCTCCTCAACTTGAACTCCTATGTTCTAACTTCCTATAATCTGCAGCACAGAGTGGTTCACTTACATTTCTGTCTGCATGACTAGAATGTTCCTTGTCTGAAGGTCAAGTTAAGAAATTCCATAAATTGAAGTGTGACTAATTTTTTAATCTCTCTGGCCAAAGGCTGAGCTTCCCCCTGCTACTTGATAAATGGCTATTAGAGGATTGCCAGCTAAACCTAAAAGCCTTCAAGAAGGTGTTCAATAGAATTCTTATCCAATAGGTATGGAGAGAGGAGGGGAAGGAAGGAAAAAAGAGTCTGAGAAGTTACCAAAGATTTTCCTCTCCAATCAGCCCTATGACATATCTTTAATGATACATGAGATATCAAGAACTCTAATCACTTGTCATGATGGGTTCTTAATAAAAAATGTGGCATTGCAAATTCAAGTTCTTGTGCTAGGCTCTTTTGTCCCCGGTTCAAGGCCCTTGCTTAGGTTTAAAGTGAGAGCTTTAAGTTCAGAAGACTCCCAGGCTCTTAACTGTTCCTCAATCCCTTGCTGTTCCATGTGATGCTGACTGGTGTCCTAGCACATTGTGGGATGCCCTGATCCCCAGATAAACCTGAGGTAGGACAGAGGCGAGAGAGAGGAAGGGAATTTGCAACCAACACTCCCGCTTTATTTATCACTTACCCTGGGAAAGTACTGAGCTAACAGAAAAGGAAAAAAGAAAGCCAAGTTATTTAAAGAGCGGGAGCTAAAACATCAGAAACATTAACGTTTCTAAATAAAAAAGGGTGTAGAGCATGAGACTTTTTTAAAGTAGATTTCATATCTTAAGAAAACTGGATTTTAAATGATATTTTTGAATGGACCATACAGCCCTGTTTATTAGGACTCAGGGTTATTCCCAAGACCTATTTCTGACTTCCTGAGTTCATGACCTTAGGTGGCACTGTATTTTTTCCATTTGCGTAGCAGAGGCAAGTTAATGATAGTATCTGCTTTTGCCTGAAGTGAGGCTGGTAAAAGAAACACAGTAAAATTATGAGGATAAATGGTCGTGTCTCATCAAGACCAGTTCTCCATTACTCTTCAGGCTAAATTCCCACAGTATTTTGTTTTACTTGTTCAAAAACTATACATGTTGTTGGATTACATGTATGAAAAGAATAAAAAACCAGTGAACAATAAAGGCAATCTCTAAGTCTGACTAGATTTGATAAACTAAAATGAAATAGAAATCTAGAAGACATAGAGTGACACCTGATGCTTATTCCAACCTGGTATATGCATACCAATAGCTTACAATCTGAGAAAGAGAAGACTGTCTGTACACAGAATGCCTCATACTCTTAGTCTGTCGATTCTCTTTGCAAAGGTGCATGCATCAATTACTAGCTCAGGAAAGAAAACAAAATGAAAACATATTCCCTTTTTTTGCACTGACTGCTAAATGACTGACATTATGATTCAGTAAACTAAGGCACTTTGAACAAACAGCAGAATTCACTAATGTAGAATCTAATGGATACATGTGCTAAGTAACTATAAACTTATAACTATAGCTAAATATCTGATCCAGCATTATAAATTTATCTGCAAATAAGAACCACATACAAAACAGAATGAATAGAACTGTCTCAAGATAATCACAAATTATTTCTTTTTCCAAGTGTTACAGAGTGCTTATTATATAGTGTGGAGCAGTACATGGGCAGAGCAGTAGCCCTGGCTTCCTAGGTCTACAGACAAGGGTTCAAATCCTGACTCTGCTAAAACCCTTAGTAGCCCTGGGATTTCAGGATATTTACTTAACCGTTTCACACCCATTTCCTCTCTCAGAAAATGAGGGTGATAATCTCTATGTTATGGGATTGTCGTAAGAATTAACTGAGGGGATGCCATGTATCACGCTAAGCTTAGTGTCTGACACAAGATACAGTCTCAATAAATGTGCCTTCTATTATTATGAATGAGGCTAAAAAGTTGAACAGTCAAGACAGTGCTTCTAACTTCGTATTCTACAAGAAATTCACAGAACAATCTAGTTCAAACACACACGCACAATGAAAATACTTCCCCCAGTGCCCAACTGTGCTGGGTATTTCTCCGATTTGCTTCCATGGCCCATTTTGACACATAGAGTGAAGACCTCCCAGGAGAATCAGAAAATGTCCTATATATTAGTGGAATTTCCATTGAATGGAACAGGCTTTGGATAGAACCTTATCGATTATTTTCCTTGATGATGGTTTTTCTAATAGAGATTTACCAAAAGATTTCTGTAGTGACTTGGCAATACTCTAAGCATTTTATTTCTAAATCTTCTTGTGCTTTTCTGAAGGTCATGGGCTGGGTCTATGCAATTCTCTTTGCAGCAACACATGCAATCGGTTGCTTAGGAAATCCTTTTTGAGATGGTGAAGAGCTCTGCTTCTCATCAAGTGGCTTTGAACTTTGGCACTGCCAAGTCCTGACTCTGGATGTACCCTTCACATTACTACGTAATTCAATTCAAACAGCAACGTGATTATCCTCTCTCCCCAAGACTTGAGGAATGCGTTTCCCCTTGTGCTTTCTTATGTATCTTTATCAAGCCAGTCCATTCTAACGAAAGGATTCCACTATTCCCTAAATTCCTTATTCTGACCCTTCTCTTAACTTGAAGTCTCAGTGCTGTGTTGTGACACTAGGGGGAAAAAAGGCTAGGGAGTCAAAAATGGGTTAGGAACATAATTCTCTACCACGCTGCAGAAAAGAAGGACAGGGTTGGCTTAAATCCAAAGGTCAAATATATACAGGCTTTCTTCTGGGAAAAGAATGTCAAACCTGTTTAAAAGTCTTTTGAAGTGAGTTTACACTCCCAGACTTCCAAAATTAACCATCCGGCTGAATCATTCTGATATTTCTGTGAGCAAAGTTAGATAGATTAGCTTTCCAGGGTTATGTGTTATCAGATAAACAAAGCAATATATTTTACATAAATACTTTCGACCAAAATGGCATGGGGGAGCACAAGAAGCTGAAAAGATGCCCTCTGGGACTGCCCAAGGTTTTTCATAGACAGAGAGAGCAAATTCGCCACGTGAATGCAATTTTCAACACAATACTATGCAAGCCGGAACAGATGTACAGCCTCCTTTCCTAACTCTGCTTTTATTAATGCTTCTAAATTATGTGAGAATTTTAGGGCTTCAAACTGGATTAAAGGTTGGCTGAGTAGGATGCTAAATTGCGGGGGGAAAAACCTTAACAAAAATTCTTGGTGTGTCCCGTAAAAAGTCTCTTTCATTTCAGAATTACTTTCGTCGGAATGTCAAGGAGAAGAATCTCAAGTCTGTTTATTTTATTCAAGACCCAGGCCTCCCACTGAGCTCTCCCTGCTTTGTGATGGGAAACATATATGTTTCTATCACCACTATTTTCTGAAGAGCGTAAAGAAGAATGAATAAAACAGTTTTGATTTTTAGGGCCTCCTTAACTTAGTATTATTTTACCATATAATCAGTTGTCTCCTATTAGCTTGGAGTCAATAAACATCATATTATAAATACATCTATATGCAAAATCACGGATATCCCATTTTCTTGTGCCAACGTCAGCACATACAGGGAAACACAATGTTAGATAGAGTGAGTTAAAAGGAGGCTTAGAGATTATCCAGCTGCCTTATTTCAGAAGTTAATAAAATGAGCCTCAGAGAGGTTAGTCATTTCTCCCAAAAAAGCTTGTATCTGATCCTCCCCACAGCCCCCCCAAGTTCTAGTTCAGTGTGATACTGTGCGTGGAGGAAAGTAAAACTACCATGTACTGAATACTGTATGAGGCTTTCATGTCTTTTTCCCCATTCAGACACACTCAACAATTTAATATCATGCGTATCGTCATTTCTGTTTTATCCATAGATGTCCTAAGTGTAGTTTAAGGTCACGTATCTGGGCAATGACAATATTTTTTTATAGTCGTTGTGCATATTTTTGAAATAATACTAGAAAATAAAATTTATGAATACAATTTAGGTTATAACAAACAACACATATGCATAAACATTCTTAAAAGCTCATTTGATAGGTACCAGTAACAAGAGCATTATATGCGGTTCTACTAGGAGAAGAAAGGGTAACTTCTGCAATGCACTCAAAGGGCAAGAATCACTCTAAAAAAGGATGCTCTTAAAATGTCCCCCAAAACATTTTTATTCAGCCATAAATATGAATAACTGAAGTTGAGGGTTATAATGACAAAATTCTCAAACCATGGATCAAATGATGTCGTCTTTTCAGGCAGATAACACCATATTAGCAAAGAGGAAAGATATCTAATTTGTGTCTGGGACATTTAAAATAAATATAATGAGAACGAACTGCCTTCAGTCCTACAGCTCTCTCATTCTCATCCTGAAAGCAACCCCTTAACCTGCCAGGGTTGGGGTAGGGAGTGGAAAGACACTTCATGCCATCCTGCGCTATCCTTTTCTGTCCCTGACCTCTACCAGGGCCTGCAGTAAAAATCACTCATCTATCCTATAGCCCCAAAGCCAAAAACCCTATTCATATTAACTCATAGATCTCAACCTCCTGGGAGGGACCAGCGCTGCAGTTTTGTATACAACCATATTCTAAATCTCAAACGAGTTTCCAGCTAAGATAGGTAGGTAGGTAGATAGGTAGATAGATAGAGATGTGATATAGGTATATACAATATCTATATATTCATCCTCCTGCGCAGGTGGCTTTCATTCCTACTATCTTAGAAATTTAAATGTTGTAAAGACAAAATAAACAGACATATGTCCAGAAAGTTTAGCAGCATGTTCGTATATTTTTCTAATTTCTTAAAATATCAAAGTATAAATAACCACTGAAAGAACAAATGACTACTGTATACTTGATGTCTTTCAAATGGCTTCATCTGGAAAACATACTCCCTCTGACTAAGCAAAAGTGGTTGGTCTATAACTGTATTTAAATACACGTTATGTTGTCAAGTTAAATTTGCAAATAATACTGTCTATGAATAGGAAAATAAGATAGGAATGCCTGACAACAAACTAACTTCTTTTAAGAAATATGATAAGCATAGCTTCTTTCCTTATTTTTTAAAAAATCATGTGAATCATACCAAAGTGTCTTTTCTCCAAACTTAAAACTGTGACAGCCCTAAAAGAACAGGAATGTCTATTTTCCATGGACCCCAGGGGCAACCCAGGAATAGCCCTTTAGTACAAACTGCACAGTTCACAGAATTTTAAGTAGTCTTAAATAAGGTGATCCTCTTCTCAATGGGAAATGAATGTGTTTTGAAGCTCTGTCTTTTACATGATTAGCTGGCTCTGTGTGAAGCTGGGTCTTTAGGAATCTGACCTTATCGGTATACGTGGAATGGGCCTATGGGAAAAAGTCAAGAAAGATAAATGAATGAAGTTTGGAAAACACAACTAGTTGGTATATCAATCAAGGGATGGAGAATGAGTGGGAAGAAAGGAAACGTCCCACAGAGAGGGTAATGTTAGAGCTATATCTCAAAAAAACTGGGATTTACAAGTCAGAGAACATAGGGCACTGCATTTCCTATGATGTCATGTCATGGTTACAAACCAAATTTCTGCCTATGGTTAAAGGCCAATGGCTGGTCTCTGAGATGCTACACTTCACTCCAATAATAAGGCAGACTTTGGTTTCCCTAGGACCAGTTTGGCTGGAACTTTAAAGACATAGGAGCATCTGAAGTACAGCAATGATCACACTGCATTGTAATTATCTGGTTGCCCTGTCTCCTCTACTTGAAGGCGGGGAACATATTTATATCACACTGTACCAGTGTCTGACAAATTTATACTCTCAAATGACTAAACAAATCAATGAATGAGTAAGGATTTAACCAAGACAGCAAAGCCCTTGCAGGGGCCACTCTTGCCCCTTGCAGTCTGTAATGATGCTCACTAAAAAAAGCTCAGAATGCCCCAGGTTACATTGAGTCAGTTCTGAGTACCCCGGAGAGGTCTAAACCAGTCCAGAGGACTCCTTGGAGTTCCAGATCAATCTTAGTTAAAACTTCTCTGAAAAATAACTTCACATCCCTTAGGGAGGTTATCTAAACTGACCCTTTCCCCTGCAACTCCTCCAGCTACTGGTCCAGGCTCCACTTCTGGAGATGCTATCATAGCTACGGGTTGTTAGGTTCACTTTGGTTCACCACCAAAACAGGCACAGACCTCTGCGTCCTGCCAGCATGTTTCATTTCAGGGTACCTTAGTATTTTTGTTCCTGCTTCCTTTGTAAATGAAAAAAATTTTTTTAAAAAATATGAAATCCATGGAAAGATCATAGAATTTGGTGACAAAGATCTGAGTTTGAATCTTGGCTTTGCCACTTCCTGTTGGACCATGAGTGAGTTAACTCCCTGAGTCTCAGTTTGCTTACCTGAAGAAACAGGGATAATAGTACTTACTTCCTAGGAGGCAGTGGGCATCAAATATGACGTACCTGAGATAGTGAACCAAACAGGCATTCAGTAAATAGTGGCTTTAAAGATGCCTAAGAAAATAAGAACATTTTTGTAATGCACAAAAGCTAACCACTTTTTCTCAAGATGGCTGGAAACAAGGCGAATGCTACTTCTATTTAAATACAAACATGGTGATTGCGTTAGCTACTTAAATAATATACTGGGCACATTTTGCAGCCGCTGTGTAGCTTTAAAAATGCAAAATAAATTCCTTTTACTTGAAGAATAGGAGGAAAAGGAAATAAATTCACTGCGACAGAATGGTATGTTGAGATTTATACCTGAACTGCAATATTTTGTTAGGAATGGTTTTCCAGGAAAGGTTGCATCCTAATAATGATATTGTTTTATAAATAGTATAATGCTGTCATGGTCAGCTGATTTATACAGAAGTTTTTTTATGTATAGTTGATTTACAATGCTTCAGGTGTATAGCAAAGTGATTCAGTTGTGTGTGTATATATAAATATGTGCATGTATATATATACATATATATGTACATACATAATACATATGTTATGTATGAACGTACATATACACATATATGTATGTGCTACATACACGTATGCATACATATTTGTACATACATGTGTGTATATATATACACACACATATATATATTCTTTTTCAGATTCTTTTCCATTACAGGTTATCACAAGATGTTGCATATAGTTCCCTGTGCTATACAGTAGGTCCTTGTTGTATATCTATTTTATATATAGTACTCTGTATATGTTAATCCCAAACTCCTAACTTATCCCTCCGCTCGCCACCTTTCCCCTTTGGTAATCGTAAGTTTGTTTTCTGTATCTGTGAGTCCATTTCTGTTTTCTAACTAAGTTCATTTGTTTGTATCATTTTTTTAGATCCCACATATAAGTGATATCATATGATATTTGTCTTTCTTTGACTTACTTCACTTAGTATGATAATCTCTAGGTCCATCCTGTTTTATTGCCTTATGACTCTGAATTTTCTAAGCTTTAAGAAAGTACCTGACTCAAAGACAGCCTATCAAGGAAGTCAGGTAAAAAAGCAAGAAATACAGCAAACTATTCATCTCTATCAGCCCTTCCTCAATAATGCAACAGTAGTTATTCGATCCAAATAATGGGCACTCAGTGATAATATTCAGTAAGGACTAATCTCTTACTTTTCTCTTTCCCTAGATACTTTCCCCATGGTCTCCTAGACTTTTTACCCTTGGTTTCCTCAATTTATTTTTCTTGTTAGTTATATTCCTATATTCCTATTTATGCTTCTAGGAAAATATAAAATCAATCTTTCTGTGTGTGGAGAAATATACCATCCTGACGATTCCAGGAAATCTCCCTATTTCAATTATTTTAAGTTTTCCAAAGTACTGCATGACCATTAAATGCCTTGATTCTTTTTCACCTGTCAGTTCTATCATTTAATAAGCCTACATCACCTAAATTAGATCTGTCTTACTGGTATTTGGGTCAAAAAGTCACGTTTTAGGATGAGTTACAGCTGGAAAGGAAGAAAGCCTAAGGCTCAGAGAGGTAAAATGACGTAGGCAGCCTCACCCAGCTCATATGAACTCAGGAAACACGCGGGTCCAGAAGCTGTGCTCTGTCTCAACTCTCTCTCTCTCCCTCTCTCTCTCTCTCTCTCTCCTTCAATGAGGCTAAAACCCAGCCAACGGGTAATCTTAGTGGGCAGCATCTGGTAACTTTCCCGAAGACAGAGACATGTGAGTATTTGCAATAGAGAGGCATGGCCATTCTGCCTGTAAGGCAAATACTGACACACATAAAAGTAAATGTGACGCATACTAACCTGTACAAACAAACAAACAATAGCGTGTGTGTGTATGTGAAGGCCGGTGTTCTACAAACTGGATGATATGAAAGGAACACCAGCTATTCTGAGAACACTGAACCTGCCGGTGGCAGTTTACCCTGGGATGGGATGCAACACAAGTCAAGGCTCCTGGCCCACAAAACATGGTCCTTGATTCTGCTCCTGCTGTGTAAATGTCCTCATCTGGCATCAGACGCTATTGAAAGTACCCAATAAATATGTGTGAATGATTATTGAGAAGTGTAACTAACAAGACTGCAGGTGTGTTCCCAGCAATAAGTCACAATAACACGTTTCTATCACAAAAACTAGTGATGATTCTTACTCTGAAATTAGATGGTGAATGTCTTCAGTAATTAGATTTTCTGCTTGTTAAGATCTCCTAACAGGTACTGAAAGTTATACCATACACACTAGAGGAATCCAATAAAATGCTAGACTAACGACACATAGCTGTGACTTGAAATACTTGAAAACAATATATTACACATTAGAAATATAAGGAAACATAAACATAATTGAAATGATAAACAGGAATTAGCATTTAAGTTACCGATGAATACACGATCTTATGATAGAACTACCTGTTAAGCCACAGATGGTGAGCTTTCCTGGAAACCAGACTGCTGGTCTCAGTGAATGGGCTGCTCTTGTACACCCAAGGCAAAGAAAATTCAATACCCCCAACACAGATCACACAAGCGCAGAATCTGTCTGGAGTTCAAACACCAAGACGATTTATATATTAGTAAACAAATGCCCACTATTTGCCTCCAGCACCTTCCTTCAGGTTTCTTTGTTTAGTTCTTAGCAAGCATGCAAATAATAGGTGCCTCATTCCCGAGATGCCATTATCTGCAGCAACTGCTGTCTGGTAGGCTGTGATGCTCACGGCAGATCAGAGTATCCTGTTTAAAGATGGTCAGTGATTAGGTAAAGGGAACGTGCATTCTCTCGCTGCATTTCATCTATAGGTAGAGGCAGCCGTGCTTTGAGCTTCTCGCGAGAGCTGTGGCCATCCAGTTACAGAGAAGCTGAGGGTCCTCTGAAGTCAGGCGGAGCCACAACTCACTCCGTCATTTTTATATATACATGGTCTCGGAATTTGTTTTAGAACCATGTCCTTTACCTTTTTCACAATACCAGATCGAAAGAGAAAATAATTGAAGTACAAGGCAAATAAGTTCTGCACAGGTATGAAAAACTGTCCAGTATATACTCGTAAGTGAACAATGCAGGTTATGGAATAGAATGCAATCTATGATCCCCCTTAGCCATTTTGTATGTAACCAGTGAATGTCTTGCATGTGCATAGGGATATTTGGAAAGTACTCGATTATTAGCAATGAACCGGGTAAGGAAGTATGAGTTAGGTATTGTGGAATACTTTCAATTTCTAAGGTGTATCCAAACAGAGAGGTGGTTGTATAGATAGATAGACGGATAGATACTACTGTGTAATTCGAAAAGTCATGAACATACATCATGCAAAAAATAATCAAAATACAATATATCCTATGTATGCCTATTCTGCATACTTTCACAAATTCAGTTAAAAATACTAGGCCAATAAAGCGGAATACATTTCATCACTTCATGATTTTTTCGAGGTTTTAATGTGCACTGTGGATACCTATGGAGAATAAATAGTCACGTGAAGCAGAATAAAAATGTTCATATACAGAGAACAGAAGGTCCCGGTGCTCACTGTAGCCTGTACCCCTGTTAAATTTTGGCCAAATTGTTTTAAAGTCAAGATATTTTAGGTACTCTTTAGACATTAGAAGTGGTGGTCTATGATTCTCATCAACATATACCTTTGCTATCCATAAGGACCGTGTCGGGTTCAAATGCTCTGTCTTCATTCTGCAAATTGATCGGGCAAATTGGTCAAAAGGGCAATTGGGAGACTGGGCTTGTCAAACACAGCTCTCCATTTCTTCCTTGAGAAACCCAAGTTTAGGCTCAGGAGTTTTGCTGTGTGATCCTCTACCCAGCATAAGGACCCCACAGTGCTCAAGGTTTTCAGAGTTTAATACCTAAGTCTGACCCAGGCTAATCCATTTCTTGCTAAATTGCAAGCTCAGCGGGAGAGCAAGGAAAATGCAAGTTCTTCATGCAAGTCAGCCTCATAGGTGTGGAGGTCTGGAGGAAGTCTGAGGGAGTTATTTCAGAGACAATGAGAGGGCAAAGCACCCTCTCCCTGCCCAAAACACACCAGAGAGCTAGGCTTGAGGTTTTGTTCCTTTTTGCTTAAGGCTTTGATTCCTGCACAAATACAAATTCTCCTGAAAAAGTTCACAGTTTGGGCTATCGTCAGCCATCTTATAACCTACTATGGGTCATTTTATGTTTTCCATTTGGGAGAAAGCTCTTGAAGGAGCTGATGCCCAAGAGTAGAAAGGAGTGGAGTCTACAGAGGAGGGGAAGTAACCTGGGCTACTTCCTTGTTTGATACAGGACTAGCTTTGCTTTGTGTGCTCTCTGGTGTTTCGTGCCTTTTTTTTTTTTCACATATGAAAAAGTGAGATCAGCAATTCATTGCCTTCCCCAAAACAGGTTAATTCATCTTCAGGAAGGAGCTCAAAGAGCATTAGCAAGCGCTTTTCCCTAGGGTTAGCTTGATTTTCAAATGCATGTCGCAAATTTGGATGGATAAATAAAGCAAAGCAAGTGGTGGTGGTCAACAGTTGTCCTCTCAGCTGGCCTTAACTACCCTTCTAACTAGAACCATCGCACCACAAAAACACATTTAGATTACTCTGGAGTCTAAATCCAGTAACTGAGATGGAAGCTCTGGGCATTTTTATAAAACGAAAGAGAGTTCCTTCCATGGCTTTGCTGATCCTTAGCTTACCTCCTATGAACTAAGTCCTTCCTTGGCTTACCTCCTATGAGTTAGAAATTTTTTTTAATAACAAAAATGCTGTAGTGTTTTCAAAATACATAACCAATCAAACTATTGTGTCTTTCAGGTCTTATGAGATTCCAGCAAATATCAACAACCAGTTAAAACATCATGGTTTTGGACCTGGATTCTAGTCCTAGGTTTCAGCACATATTAACATCATGTCTTTAGGAAAGTTTCCTAACGTCTCTGAGCTTCTCCTTCTCACGTGCAAAAAAAAAAAAAAAGCTTCTCTTTCTTATGTGTACAATTAATATCACCTAGTTCTCAAGATTGTTTGTAAGACTATGTAAGTGTGTGTGAATGGACCCTTTTAAACCATAGGGTTATTTTAAAAACATTATTATTAATATTGGTTTTATGCATGACTTCCATTTCTGCCACCCACAGGGCAATGGTGATAATGGGCCAAATGTCACTGCACGGACCACCAGGAGGATCAGAATTCTCGCCTTAGCAAATCCTTCTAAAATGATGTACCCTATCTGCCTAGTGTATGGACACTGCTTATGATATTAAGGAAAAACATTTTTAACCTTAGAAAAAGGCAAAAAGGTGGATAGCATGTCTTTTCAGTATCATATGAGGGCACAGACCTAACCAAGGGTTATTTAATTATTTAGGGAAAGTATGTTTTGCTGGTTCAGTTTGTTTGTTATTGATTCAAGGTCCAAGACTTACTGAAGTTTCGTGTTAACGTGGAGAATTTTGTCTGGTAGAGATATAAAGAATTTATGTCTGATAGAAAAGATAACCCCAAAGGTTGCAATGTATTGCTCAGTAGATATGTACTAACCGCTTCTGTATCTCGAACAGCAATCTTAGTCTAGCATTTATTAAATGGCCTATACATACTTGGCTCTTTAAACTGGACTTGTGATCTTACTGAATCCCTAACTAATAAATAAGTTGAATAAATTTTTGACACGTTCTTTATATGTATGTAAGTCATGTTTTTAAGTTTTCTTAAACTATGCTTTAACTGTGATATAGAAATTTTGTTGTTGTGGAGGTCCCAACATTTTTCCAGTATCCTGATACTGGAAAAGAGAGTAATAGAACATGAATGGGAAGAGAAATGGATGAATGGCTAGATGGCAATGAAGAGTTTCTGGAAAATTTCAGTTAAAAATACTGTATGATATCACTTACACGTAGAATCTAAAAAATAATACAAATGAATGTCTACGCAAAACAGGAGCCGCTTCACAGACACAGAAAACAAACTCGTGGTTACCAAAAGGGAGAGGAAAGCGGGGAGGGGCAAATCAGGGAATGGAATTAACAGCTACTAACTACTATGTATAAAATAGATAAGCAACAAGGATACACTGTATAGCACAGGGAATTATAGCCATTATCTTGTAACAAACTATAATGGAGTAGAATCCGCAAAAATACTGAATCGCTATGCTGTACACCTGAAACTAACACAATATTGTAAATCAACTATATTTCAATTGAACAAATGTTAAGACTTGCTTTCTCTATGTATTCCGCCTGGGGGTCAACGTGCTGTTATATGGTTTATGGTGACAAGTAAGTTGGGGAAATTACTTAAAAAGTGGCTCCTTCTAATAACTGGAATGTACACTATCAAAGTTGCACTTGATGATTCTAAATTCTCATGGAATAAACTTCAATGTGCATTACTATCCGCTTATACTTTATATCTGAGCTGATGGAAACCCAGAGAGTTTAGGGGGTAACTAAAAGATCAGTCACTTAAAATATGAACAGTATTCCGTAGCCCTGACACTGTGCTAAACGTTCTCACCACTTTAAGATTTACACCTGGATGAAACTTATCCACACAGACGTCCTCACCACATATGGTAAAAGATAGCAAGCCCAATTCCAGCTGTAGCCTGTAATTTCTGCATAAGCTTGGACTTTCAGGACTTAAGCCTTCAAGACCTCATCTAATTATGGAGATATTGGACTAAATCAAGACTCTCTTTCTCTGTGAAATATTCAACACAAAAAAGGGAAGGCAAAAGATATATGATTCAATGTAAAACCTGGGAAACGCCCACTTAAAAAGAGTCAGAGTAGTATATAATAGACTCTCTAAAGAGTTCAGCTGCAAATAAACCTTTTAAATTCTGTTCAGTGATGCATTTCCTCGATCTGTTTGGCCATAGGATAACTCCCTTCTGCCCTACCGTTTTGTTTTGTTTTTTTTGTTTTTTTTTTTTGGCAGTACCGCGGGCCTTTCACTGTTGCGGCCTCTCCCGTTGCGGAGCACAGGCTCCGGACGCGCAGGCTCAGCGGCCATGGCTCACGGGCCCAGCCACTCCGCGGCACGTGGGATCTTCCCGGACCGGGGCACGAACCCGTGTCCCCTGCATCGGCAGGCGGACTCTCAACCACTGCGCCACCAGGGAAGCCCTGCCCTACCTTTTCTTGTCCATCACCTATGAACATGCCTATAAACAGCACCTATGAACTTTAAACTCAAGTTTTAAGTAACAGTTTAGGAAATTCTAGAATAATCATCTCTAAGGTCACTTGAGATAACTTCATTAAAATTTATATAGCACTTATTACTCTCCAGGAACTCTTCTATTCACTTAAGAAATATCAACCCATTCAGATCAGGTGAAAACACTGGTGCCTGTGACCGACAACCTGGTATGTACTAGGGCCCATAGGATTGCATACCTACATATGCAAAATTGTTCAGGTAATTATGCAGAGCTGGCTAGGGTTTAAAACAAAGGCATCGATTTCTATAAATGAAATACAAATATACCATAAGTTCTATAGTTGTGCTTATTACTGATTAAGGGTAAAGAGGTTCACAACAGACTGAAGAAATATGTGAATGGAAAATATAGTTTGAAAACTGCTTCGGGAGTTTCCAGACCACTCTACTTGTCATTTGGAATCAAAGAAAAACTCTTAAGCTTCTGCTCATGATTGAGTGAAGCTCAGAAATATTCCTTTCCATTTTTATTATGGAAATGTTGGTGACCCAAACATACAAAGCCATTCAATAATCAACTGAGGGTCAACTACATGCCAGTACCTGGGTCAGGTACAGGGATGGAGGTCCCAGGAATTTCACAATCTTATGAGGAAGACAGGGTCTGTACAATGTCAACCTAGTGGACCAGCCATAAGAGGGGAGAAAAGGTCCAGGGAAACTAACTGACCTAAGCCTTGGAGAAGTCATTTTGTAAGAAAGAAGGGGTCAGCGAGGGCAGATGTGAAAAACATACTCTGCTAGAGTTATTTAAAATATCGACTTGTTAGCAGCAGAGGATCAAAATCACCTGCCTTTTCCTGGTACAATTCAAAAAGACAGGCTCTGCTCCTTTCACAAGCTGTCTGTCTGGGACTTACTGCAATATTATTTTAAGGGGTCAAGGTGTGAGTCTATGCCAATGTAGGTGAGGGAAGATGCAGTGGAGAGAGAGATTCAGTGCAAACAGTGCAGTGTAAAGAATTCAGTGCAGTGTAAAGAATTTCTATCCAACCCCTCCCCTGTCCCTTAATGACAGAAGACAAAAGGGACAAGAAAGAGGGTCACCCCAGGTATGCACTACGAACATGCAGTAGTGGTTTTGTCTCTGAGAAAGTTCATCTTTCAGTAGACACCCAGACCCACTGTTTATTTTAATGTAAACTATTACAGAGAAAAACAACTAAGAGAAATGCACTCAGAAAGATCTGTGGACAGTAAACTATCTTATGAAGCAATATTTAAACGCTGTGAGAAAAAAAAATCACAAACTTTAAGTCTCCTAGTGGCCTTAGTCTCGGCCAATCTAGCCCAATGTACATAAGTTTAGAATTTTGAGGTTGAGCCTGCTGGGAAGCTCTTGTTCAGGACTGGCCTCAGGTTGTGTACCTAGCACGACCTAGATTCCCGGACTGATGCCAAGAATTCTTGAACCTGATACTCAAAACTGAGCATTAAATGTGGTAAAAAGCATCTGAGATCTGAGAGCACATACACACGCTTCCCCAACCAATCTCTCTTGCCCCGACAATCACCTTATGAACCAATCGGCACTGGTTAGGATGAACAAACCGTGGACAGCTTTGGGAGTTACCTGCAGTGTTTTGTTTGTTTGTCTGTTTTCGAAAAGGGGCAAGATGGTGTAATCCATGGATTTTCAAATTCGGTGACTGGCTCAGTTTGAGTAGTCCAAGATTGGAATACAAGGCTTTTCTAATCCTACTGGATCCTTCAGGGTCAAGACACTCTCTTCATTGTGTGGTGGATGCCCACGTTTCAGGGTGATAAGCGCGAAAAGTAAACATCTGAACACTCCATCTCCTTTGGTCACAATCAGAGCAGAGCAGAAAGCTTTCATTTTGGTACGACTACTCTTCACAGATCCCATACCTCTTACCACACACTTTAAAAGGAATGACTACATCTCTGCCTCATGAATACAACATACACATTTAAAAATAAACATGTTGGAAAACCAGTAGAGGTGCTTCACGACTAAATTTCCATTTATCTGCAAAGGAAATTGCAGCGTGATGGGGAAGAAAACATACTTATATTGGAGCTATGTAGGAAAGCATCCAGAAGATTCCTGGGAGCCCCAAGGAGAATGTCAGAGAAAGAACTCCACAGCCAAGAATATGACAGATGATACCTTCCAGCTCTTAGATGGACAGGGCCACTGATTTATTCCCAGAGCTGTCGGTCAATGAATAGAAGAAAAATGAAGCAAAGTTGTGTCTGAGTATCCCTAACTCTGAGCCATGATGCTTTACAATGACCAGAAAATCTGCATTTTGAAAACCTCTGATTTTCCTGAAGGATCCTGACTGTACTCTTCAGAACGAACAAGCTGCCTTTAAGACTCGGGAAGCCTGGCTGTGCATGTCTACATTTGGAGTTGTTTTAGTTTTCCTGTGTTGCAAACACTAAGTAATTGATGGCATGAGTAACAAGATTCCTTTCCCAAGTTGTTCTGTTGCTAGAGTTGCGACGGGCAGTTTCTTTCTTTATCACTGTACTCTGTGTTCAAGTGGACGGGCATCGCCAGGAATTTGTTAGAAATATAAGTTCAAGGGCTCTGCCCCAGATGGATTAGAATATCTGGGGGTGAGGCCCAGCACTCCGTGTTGGAACAGTCCCAGCCTTGAAATTACAGCACCATTCCTCCCAGGACCACCGCCTGCCATCAGAGTTATCGTGACCCTTTCTGGGAAAAAGAACAAGCCTGAGTCAATGTTTCATTCTCTTCCACCAGAGCTCTTGCTATAATGGAAGTGACAAGTCTGGCCTTTGGAGTACAGTCCCCCAAATGGAATGTAGGACACAGGAAGGCAAAGAGGGAAAAAAGTCTGAGTGCCAAACAGAGAAGAATGACCTGTGGGGCTAAGTTGTTTTGTCTGTATCCTGTCTAAAGGCACCAAAATTTACAGAGGATAAACTAAGGGAAGAAAAAAAAAAATCTTGGAGCTCTATGATGATTCAAGTTTGGAGTAATTGTAAATTGAGTAATAATCTGCGCATATTTTCAACCAGCATCTGTGTTTCACTAAGTTTCAGTCTGGCTTTTATTTCCCTGAGTAATCAGCCCACATACAAGCAGGTTAAGAGATGGAAAAAACACTTATTCCACTTTCTATTTCCCATGTCTCCTTTTGTACACATATCAAGGTACAGCATATGACATGAACAATTCCACAGAATCAAGGCAGTAGACAGAATTTTGGATAGAATTTGCGTAGTTTTCTGTGCCTGAGCTCAAATTCTGGCTCTGTCACTTACAGGCTCTTTGAAATGTGGCAATTAGCTTACCCTCTGTAGGACTTCCTTGTTCACTGATTTATCCATTCAACAATTATGGGGTTTTTTAGTAAATTTATTTATTTTATTTATTTTTGGCTGCGTTGGGTCTTCGTTGCTGCATGTGGGCTTTTCTCTAGTTGAGGTGAGCGGGGGCTACTCTTCGTTGTGGTGCACAGGCTTCTCATTGTGGTAGCTTCTCTTGTTGCAGAGCACCAGCTCTAGGTGTGCAGGCTTCAGTAGCTGTGGCATGTGGGCTCAGTAGTTGTGGCTCATGGGCTCTAGAGTGCAGGCTCAGTAGTTGTGGCACACAGGCTTAGTTGCTCCCCAGCATGTGGGATCTTCCCGAACCACGGCTCGAACCCGTGTCCCCTGCATTGGCAGGCAGATTCTTAACCACTGCAACACCAGGGAAATCCCAACAATTATGTTTTGAGTGGCTATTATGTACCAAAAAATGTTACAAATATCGCTTACACAGTGAACAAGAATGATACTATGATCTCATAGAACAAACTTTCCAGAGGAATTGGCATTACTTTATATATATGTATAAAGTAATGTCAATCTTGTGAAGAAAAATAAAGCAGGGTAGTAGGAATATAAAATGGGTGATGGTGAAGGTGATATTTAAACACAATAGGTAGTAAAGGCCTTTTTGATATTTGAGCAGAGAGCTGAGTGAAATGAAGACGTGAGGCTACTTCGGGAAAAAGCTTTCCAGAGGGAATAGCAAGTGCAAAAGTCCTGAGGCAGAAATGAGTGTGGAACGGTTGGAATACCAAGAAGGCCAATATGGCCAAGATGCATAAGGGAAAAAGAGGGTAGAGCTGGATCACGTGGGGTCTGTAGCCAATAGTATGGATTTGTGTGTGACAAGAACCCTTAACATAAGGTCCACCATCTTAGCAAATCTTTAAGCACACAATACAGTATTGTTAACTATAGGTACTATGTTGCACAGTAGATAACTAGGACTTAGTCACCTTGTAAAATTGAAACTTAGTAACCTTTTAGTAAGGTTACTCCTCTTTCCTCCCCCCCCCCAACCCCCCACTGTCAGCCTCTGGCAACCACCATCCTACTCTCTGCTTCTATTAGTTTCACTATTTTAGATTCCTCGTATATGCGGTATCATGTAGGGCTTGTCCTGTGTCTGACTTTTTCTTTTTTAAGTGTGATAGGAACACACTGGAGTTGGTTACACAGGAGAATGCTAGGATCTGACTTAGACTTTAAAGGATCATTCCAGCTGCTATGTAAGAATTCACTGGGGAGCTGAGAGAGGATGGAGTGGATCATGGGTAAGAAAGGAATCAGGTATCTGAAGAGAGACGGTGGTAGCTTGGACAAGCTGCGGAGGTGATGCGAGATGGACAGACAGGACATTTTTTAGAAGGAGGAGATAATCATTTACTAATGAAAGGATCAAGGATGACTGCTAGGTTTTTGCTCTGAGCAACTGGGTAAATGAGAATGATATTTATTGGAACCAGGAACCCAGAGAGAGGTGAGGGCTTGGGTGAGGAAAGGAATGTAAACCAAGAGTTGCTTTGGATGGGCTAAATTTAAGAGATCTATTTCCAATCTTCAAATTTGTAGTAGACACCTCACAGAGTGGATAGAGCATGAAATGGATAAAATGGTGTGAAGTACTCAGCACAGTGTAAGGCATATAAGAAATACACAATACATTAATGGTAAGGATAGACACAGATCTCAGTCCTTCAGGGGAAACTGAGTGTTGTTTCCCCTCAGGCTGGAATAAGATGATTTAAGAATGATGTGGCCAGGTGTTGAGTCTGCAGTAAACAGAAAGCCAGTGCTACCTCAGCACTTCCTAGAAAGCTACCTAGCTTCTTCTCACCTATACATTTAACCACATAAAAGGCAGAAGCTTTCTGAGGACCTCATATACCACACTTCCTTTCACCACAGGGCCTTTGCATGTACTAACAAAGAAGTCAGCAAGGAACAATGAGGAGAACCCAGGGCTCTGAGCCAGAAAACTTCAGTTCAATGCCTAGCTTCACCTCTTGCTATAAACGTGACATCAAAGAAGTTACATAGTTAACCTCTCTGACCCTTAGTTTCCTTATCTGTAAATGGGAATAACACACATACTGCAGAATTCTTGGGAAGGTTCAGTGAGAAAATATATGATTTTTCTTTAACGATACCAGGATTTTTTTAACTATGTATAACATCTATTGGCTTTAATGAAATGATCTATTAATGATTTTTAAATCAAGGAAGCTAAATACTTGCAAAATATTGTTCATTACTTTAACTTATAACTCTTGAAAAACAGGTGAAACATTATTGGCCAAAACTTGGGATCTTCATTTAGTCACCATTTATTTATCTCTTTGGCTATTTCCTTCTTTATATTAGAAGATATAATGGAATAAATGCAGTAATTCATTGTCTATGATGTCCTTTTGATTTCAGTCAAGCACAGTAGTCTAGTTTAAAACAAAAAGTCAGTAGTGAAATGTGAGATAAGAAAAAAACGTCTCATGTTAGTGACAAAGGGAAAGATTTAGGAGTCAGTAGTATAGGATATTGAAAAGGAAAAATACACAGTTAAGGAATTTTGTCTTTTTTATTATTATTATTTTTTTGCGGTACGCGGGCCTCTCACTGTTGGGGCCTCTCCCGTTGCGGAGCACAGGCTCTGGATGCGCAGGCTCAGTGGCCATGGCTCACGGGCCCAGCCGCTCCGCGGCATGTGGAATCCTCCTGGACCGGGGCACGAACCCGTGTCCCCTGCATCGGCAGGCAGACTCTCAACCACTGCGCCACCAGGGAAGCCCTAATTTTGTCTTTTTTAAATCACACTGAGGGACTTGTTAGTAAAGAGATTTTGGCACCTCCCTCGTCCATTATTCTCAGAGAACTAAAAGTTGCTAAGTATCTTCTATAAAGCAGAGTGCTAGGCTCTTTAATATATCACCTTCCTTTATTCCTCAGAGCACAACTCTTTCTTACTATCGTCTCCACTATACAGATCTGAAAACACGTTTAGAATTATCGAATGTGAATTCCAACACAGACATAAGTGTTTAATCCTAAATTTAAAGGAAGGTTTTCTAATTCTAAAGCCCATGTATTTTCTATATTTTCACCTTCAAATCAACCACATCACTAGTAATAAAATATAGAAATGAAATAAAATGACAGCTCACAACTCATATGTTTTTGATTTTTGTCTAGGGATCCACATTCAAATTTACAAGTAATTTAAATTAGAATTTTTTAAATGTTTAAAAAAAATTAGCTGTGTTTGCTCCAGTACTTATTTATTTACCAAAAGAAGAAGATCAGTAATTTGGGAGTTACAGAGAAGTTGAGAAGATGTTTTCCTCTTAATTTTCTCACAGGACTGAAACATTTTCAAGAACTGGAAGACAGTATGAAGGGCAAAAATGATACTGAACATGCGTGAGATTCTGGTTCAAACTGCAGTTTCTATCTGCTGGCATCTGAGGAAGAAGTCATTTAATGTCTCTGAAGGCAGGCATAACACCTCCTCTGTAAAAACAAGGGCTGGCTTAGCTAACTGTGCAGGCTCCTTCCAGTTTTGTATTTTGATCGTCCTGAGAACTGTTAGGGAAGAGCCATCACTGTGATCCTAAAAGGAAAATATCAGATCTCCCATCACATCAAAGAACCTATCTAGGGCTTCCCTCGTGGCGCAGTGGTTGAGAGTCCGTCTGCCGATGCAGAGGACACGGGTTCGTGCCCCGGTCCGGGAAGATCCCACGTGCCGCGGAGCAGCTGGGCCCGTGGGCCATGGCCGCTGAGCCTGCGCGTCCAGAGCCTGTGCTCCGCGGCGGGAGAGGCCACAGCAGTGAGAGGCCCGCGTGCCGCAAAAAAATAAAAGACTGAGGCCATGTCGTCATCATAATTACAGTCTCAGCATTGTGTCCTCTCCATTCCCTGCTCCCATCAACTTTCAATCATGACAGCTGATGGGGGCAGGGAAAGAGAGAGCCAGAGAGACATGCGGGACGTGGGGATGAATATGAATGAGTGATTTGGGAATTTCTGTTGAGAATGCTTTTTATGAAAAAAAAAAGAGGAAGACGAAATATTTTATGCTTACAATGGAAGTCAGAGAGACACAAAAGTGAATCCCATTCCTTCCCCATACTAGCTAACTGACCTCACTTAAGTTCCTTTCTGAACCTCAACTGTCTCCTCCGTGAAAGGGGATAATGGGAGTCTAGCTCACAGACTTACTGTGAAGATTAAAGAGCTAACAGATGAAAAGCACATGGCACAGTGCCTGGCATGTAAGAAGTAATCATTAAGCGAGGTATTTATCAACAACAAAAAGGTAAGGCCTATCTTCAGGTCGCACTCTCTGCAAACGTGGCAGCCTTCCAAAGTAATTTTGAAAACAAAACAAACTAGAAAAGAAAAACATATCATCTTTTTAACATTAGACTTATATATGATAATTCCAAAAAGGATGAGATTAATGTACAAGTCAAAAAAAGTTTGAAGCAAAGCAGAAAAAGAAATATGACATTTTCCCAGTAACACACAATTGTTCCTATTTCCTCAAGAGGGGACTGTTAATGGTAATATTAATATTAAAACAGAGCACCAAAGTAAGGAGAAATACTCACATCCAGAGACCATTAAATATCAAAGACTAAAAGTCTGGGCTTTTGTCTTAGACCATGCATTTTTCTAAATTCATAGCTTAGCCATCTTTTTTTACTAGTCAATTTTATGGTTTTTCGTCACTAGAATGTTTGTGCTTATATATTACTTATATCATATTTGTAGGAGTGTTTTAAATCCATTTCACCCAAGGAAGCCAAAATTTGTCTAAAGCTGTATTATCAATATGCTATATATCTGTTCTCGATAAATATTTATGTGTTACAATTGCCCCACCAAGCACCACTTCCACCCAAACAAACGAAAAGCATTTCTGGGTATAGCTGAACTATTACTCTATATTTAAATTTGGCATACCATTCATTTTACATACATAATACTATTTTAAGCATAATATATCTTATTGTACAAAACCAAAAGATGTTATAAAATATAAAGGCACAAAAACTACTCTTTCGATTAGCATAAATTACCACTTTTTGAGTACCTGTAAATGAGCCAGACACTCTGGTAGGAAGTTGGTATAAATTATCTTTAATCCTAAAAATTTTCCTGTCAAGAAGACATTATTGGGCTTCCCTGGTGGCACAGTGATTAAGAATCCGCCTGCCAGTGCAGGGGACATGGGTTCAAGCCCTGGTCCGGGAAGATCCCACATGCTGCGGAGCACCTAAGCCCGTGCGCCACAACGGCTGAGCCCATGCTCTAGAGCCCACGAGCCACAACTACTGAGCCTGCGTGCCACAACTACTGAAGTCCATGTGCCTAAAGCCTGTGCTCCACAACAAGACATGCCGCTGCAAAGAGAAGCCCGTGCACCGCAAGGAAGAGTAGCCCCTGCTCACCACAACTAGAGAAAGCCCGCACAGCATTGAAGACCCCACACAGTCAAAAATAAATAAATAGTGTATATGTGTCAATTGCAATCTCCCTTAAAAAAATAATAAGTTCATCTATTCCAAAAAACTTAAAAAAAAAAAGAAGATATTACTGTTGCCATTTTACAGATGATGAAATTAGGGCTTCAAGGAGCGTATGACCTGTCACAGGGCCTGGGCTATTATGTGACAGAGCTGAAAGGCAAATGCAGGTCCACCTAAACTTCACAGCTCCGTCCTTATCCTATTGCCTGTAATGCAGTGGACTGCATATTCTTCTAAGGAATATTTAATACACTAAGAAAATTTGGACAATCTCAGGTAAAGCATTATAACTTGATTTTGGCTAAGAATGGGACCTCCCACTATACTCTGTATCATTATTTTACAACATTTGTATATTAGCAATTTATAACTGGGGCCACATCTTACCTACTTTATTAGGTAGAGACTGAGTCTGAATTTTATTTTCATACAGAGACATCTAAACAGGCGATGAGTGAATGAGTACATATTACAGATTTGAAACATACCATGGAAATGATGTAGAGATGAGGCATTTCCCCTGACCCTCTCATCTCTGGCTTCTCACCCATGTTCCCATCACCCTGGTTAAAAGGCAGTACAGGTGATGGAGAACAGGGAGACAGTGGTTGCAATGAGAAGTTCTAAAGGAGAGAAAGATGCCATGAGTCACAGAGGCTTCTTTACAGCACTTCCCTTCCACAGTGATTCCTGGGCTGCTCACGACTTATCTTCTGAGATGTCTTCAGTGCCCTTATCTCCAATTCTGGTGTCTGTTCTTAGTGATGTGTTATATCTGAGTAGACTGGTCTACTGAATAGTGCATTCAGCAGAGAGCCAGAATACCTATATTTCAGCCCACTTTCCATCCAGGACAGAGCAAGCACTCCCAAACAACTTTCTGCATACACTAAAATCTGCCCATTGCTCATTAACTTGAAGAAAGATGGGCGGGGTGGGAGGAAGCTTTGATGGAGACAGTGAGGAACTCTGTGTACTACAGTTAACGGCTTAGCTTGCCTGTGTGTTGGAGGTTGTGGAGATTATCCAAATGAAAGATTCAAACCGACAAATCCAAGGGACTCCCCTGGGATCGTAAGGTGATGTAGAGCAAACACAAATCAAAGGGTTTTCAGAGCAGATCTCTCCCACACCATGCAAAATAGGTATATGTGTCGTCATAAAGAATTCAAAAGAAGCAGAAGCCAACCTAAGAAAAACAAAAGGCTTTTCAAATAAGCTTTGCTTATGTCCATCTAACGAAGGACTATACTCAACAATTGTGACAAGTTATTCTTTTAGAGATAAATAGATAAGTGGTTTGTATTCACCTAGTTGTTTGTTTTTGTTGTTTTTTAATTTAGTCACAAAAATTCAGGGAAGAAACCTGCACTTGCATTGGAGTTTGGACCCAATGTATCCTGAGAATAATTCAATTTAAGAACACATTCAATTAGGGAATTAAAGTGGCAGAGGCTAAATTTAGCCCAGAAAATTAAGATTATTATTTCTGAAATAATATTCTCCAAAGCTAAGAATAAACCGGGATGTTTACTGTGGAGTATAAGATTTCAGTGAATGTCTCAAATGCCAACCTTATGCTTTCCCATGCTGTTCCTTCCATTGGGGAGTGGACATTTCTATTCGTTATACAAAGGCTGGTGAATTCTCTTTCCATAATCTCTGGCAACTCAAAGAAACTTATGAGTCATCAGAACTCAGTAACAAAAACAGGCATAGAATTTAATTTGATTATGAAGACTATAACGTACAACTTTGTTCTTTAAAATTCTGGGAGCGGGTTTCCCTGGTGGCGCAGTGGTTGAGAGTCCGCCTGCCAATGCTGGGGACACGGGTTCGTGCCCCGGTCCAGGGAGATCCCACATGCCGCGGAGCGGCTGGGCCCGTGGGCCATGGCCGCTGAGCCTGCGCGTCCGGAGCCTGTGCTCCGCAACGGGAGAGGCCACAACAGTGAGAGGCCCGTGAACCACACCAAAAAAAAAAAAAAAATCTGGGAGCAATTTTGGCTATAGGTAAAGAGTGGCTAAAGTGACCCTTTAAGGTGACTTCTATGTGTACACAGGATTTAAGTCTCTAAGATTTGACTTAGTTCCTTTTGAAAATATGACTGATGTGGTCACATTTTAGCTCAAAAAAATTTTTTTTCCCATACAATTTGACTGCTTTAAGAAGGAGAGTGTTACTTTAAATTAACACCAGGATTCTAAGTTATTTGAAATTGGCATTGATGTTTGTCGTTGGATCCAGCTGAGTTAATCCCCATTCTCCAGTCATGTCTATACCAAATACCAAGTAAGAGCCTTCCAAGTCTTTGTGGCTTATCTGGTACATCTGTGAGAAACTAGGGAGGGTATTAAAAGCTGGCAGGGTGTACAGCTCATTTACGGAAGGTCCACACCCCACCTTATTTTTAAGTTCTTATCTCTGGATTCCTGAAAGGGTGGAGATCTCATAGTCACGCTTCTGTGTTCACCTTCTGACTTACTCCTGCTTCAGCCATAACTTTCTATCATCAATTACAAAGTTATTAAGGAGGAGAGGGGGGAAAATCTTTTTCGGTAAAATGTTTTGGTGAGAATACTTTTAGAAAACAGTCTCCTGAAAGCTCAAAACCTCCCTTCCTCAAATGTATGCTTGCTGTCGTATAGCTTTGTCTCTGTGTCTCCTTGGGGGCCAACCCCCGACAGCTAAAAAAGAGATGAAGCAAAAAGTAGCAATGCTTCTCCTAGAGCCCTTCCTTGTGGCCCCATCCTTCTCCTGGTCACTCAGCCATGAACACTTGACATCCTCTGTGATCCTCCCCTGTTCCTCATAGCCTATCCAAGTCCTGTGGATTTCTCATTAAGGAAAATGGCCATTATTAAACAATTTCCACCCTAACCTCGCTCCTTTCATGTCCCGTTTTAAATCACTAACACATGGAGTCCAACATTCTAACATCGTGAGTAAAAAACATTCTCTGGAGCTGAGAACAGTGAGAAGAATCCCCAACTATAGTAAACTTTGGGCATGTTATCATTCTTGGCCTGAGAACTAAGAGAGAACTAAAGGAGTATAGCCCACAGATGTACCCTTCTCCCTTAAAACTGCCCACATGCTCTCTACCTCCTCTTCCAAAGTCCACTTCTCCCTTTGAAACTTTTGTCCCAATTTCATCTCCCCAGTTGGTCCCTGATGGTGGTAAATGATACTATCACAGTTGCCATCTTGATGCCTGGACACCCTTTAATACAGGGAAAGCCCTTTGAAGGGAGGGAGACATCAAACTAGAAGCCACTTCCTCCTGGATCCAGAGCCTCTTTCTGACTTAGAGATGGGAAAATGAGTTAGACATTTAATAAGCATATCATTTTACTAACAGGGCACACAGATAGTAAGTGGTCGAACCATTAAAAATAAGGCCAAATTGAAAACTATATACATAAGTCATGTCATTCTTGTGCAGGTGTTTTCTTAGGACAGAGTCCCAGAAATGGGGTTGTTAGGTCAAAGGACAAATACGTCTCTAGTTCTGTTCATTATTTCCAGATCCCCCTCCATAAGGGTTATGCCACTTGGCACTCCCTCTAGGAACGTATGGGAGTGCTTGTTTTCTCCCAGCTTTGCAACCGAGTGCGATGTCAAACTGCTGAATTCTACCAGTCTAATGAATGAGAAACAGTTTTTTGGTGCAGTTTGAATTTACATTATCATGAGTGAGATTATCTATGTTTAAGGGCCCTTGGTATTCTCCCTTAAATTTCTGTATTTGGCAGAAGGCATTTGGTAATCCAAAGCCCTGTTTCTTTACCTGCAGGTCACACCCCATGGGCAGCTCGCCCATCTTCCACAGGTTCTAGAATTGAGTGAGGATGGATGGGACTTGTCTGTCAAAGGAACCCACGGATCTAGAAGGCTTTCTTCTTCTCATACTCAGTCTTTAGTTACTGGTTTGGCAGAAGCTGAATGTAGCGTGCGAAGGTGACTCTCCAGAGCATCGTAAGGAACATTACTTACTCCATAAATTTACATTCCGTGCTATTTTGGAATCTTGCCTGCATGATTAGTCTTCTCCTTTTTCTGAAATGTAGTATTCACAGTTTTGTAAGTTGTGTGAATTTTAAGAAAGAGGGGAATGAAGGAAGGATGAAAGGAAGGGAGGGAGGGAGGAAATATCATGTGACCCAGGTCTGATGTGGGGTACTCCACAAGGTCACGTTCAGTTCTAATCTCCTTTGACTTTATGAGGTAGGGCATGCCCAGAAGACATCTCTGTGGCAGGCAGGGACTCCCTCGGTCCATCTCACGGGCACTGTCAGAAGGGTGTGAGGGTCACCACTTCCATAATGCCATGAGAAATAGCCTAAGAAAGATGGGGGATTTTCTTTCAAATGGTATCAGAGACCCTGACAATAATCAGCATTCTTTCTCAGATGCAGAGCCACTCTGTTTTTATTGCTTGTCATGGACTTATGCATCTAGATAACAGTTTACCCTGAGGTCACATCACCAAGTCCATCAGAATCGAGCTTCACTTTAATTTGTGGTGCACACACACCTGTCCCTGATCCAGATCAGTATTTAAATGTCAGTATAAACTCCCTGGTGGTCCCAATCATTCTGTTTCTTTGGCATTTGCTTTTCCTGGTATTTTTTGCCATTTTATTACAACAGAGATTCTGATCTGCCAATGTCACTAAATTACTAAAATTTCTTCGGGTTCCACAAACCCGTGAAGTGGGATTTGCTGCAAATGCCTCATGTTCTGCTTGGCCCCTTCATTCCTTCAGTCATAAACACGTGCTGAGTCTGCAATACAGCAGGTGCCCCGCTGAGGGCTGAAGGTCAAAGTCATTCATCGTTGTGCACGAGCTGTTTTTTCTGAATGTTCTGCCACACTCCCTCCCCACAGATGCACTTCAGATGCCCCCTCCTCCAGAAAGCCTTACTGAGCTTCATCTCAGTCTGGATTATGTATGCCACTGCCACCCCAAACCCCAGCTCCCAGGTAGCTCCTTCTACTGTTATATATAACATTACACCTAGACCACTGCATGCCTGTCTCCACCTTTGATCTCTATCCCCTCAGCATCTATGACTGCCACACAAGAAGTTCTCAGATTTATGACTAACTGATCGAGTCAAGGGATGAAGAAACAATTCTTGTTCTCAAAGATCACATAAAAGCTAGTTGAGCTTTCCTAAGTTATTGATAAAACCCAGCAATACGTTTACGATGTCTTAAATACAAATTGTAATATTTTTGAATTATGAAATGTCGTCCAATGTACCTTTCAAAGATAACCTGGGTAGTATTAGAATAAGTTGATGTTGGTCTCAACCTCAGTCAAGGTCCTGCACAGGGAAGGGTCAAGCCAGACTAAACCACAGCTGAGAGAGACACATCACACTTTGGTCTGTTTCAATCCACCTGCATCTTTCAGGCTGTCACCTCTCCCTGCTCCCTGCCTTCCACAAACCTTGTTAATGTGGTGACAAATCAATGTGAGAGAACAGCAGTCGTATTTCTAGGTTAATTACAGAAACCTTGTCTCCTTAAGCCTCAATTATTTAAAAAAATGACAAAGGGTATATGCCATGTCTTCCTTGTTTCTTGTCATCAACTACCAAGTCCTACTGTAAACAAGGACACGCCACAACTATTCAGAGTTCGGTTACAACACACCAGTCAGTCTGCCAGTTCTATCTGCAGAAAACTGCAGGAAAAACTTTACGGATGCAGGTATGTTGGGGCAGGCAGCTCCTATGACAAAGAGTTCCTGCTTTATCCCAGCCAACAGCCAGGAGAGTGTATTTTTATGATAATCACCTACCCTTGAAATGACATTCTAAAAGATATTTAAAGAAAGGACGTAAACAGCAATATTTCTGTGCTGAGTGTAGAAGCAACCTCGTCCTCACGTTGATAACCAGCCTATAGCATACCAGCTACCTCACTGAACGCTGGTCAAAGAGATTCAAACCCACTGCCTGATGTGACAGTCCTTGGGCGTGTATCATTCTTCTTAACGAAAGTTCGGTGGATGCCTTCTTGCTCTCCCTTTCTCTCGCCTCCATCCCCTGACTTTAAGGGGACTCAAGCTGCTAGGAAGATAAATCTTTGTTTTTGAGTTGCATGGTATCTCTGTGCTGCCAGATATGTTATCCTGAAGTGTTTATGTAAACGAGAATAAAAGGGAATTCATCACAAAGTTATTTTTGCTCAGTGAATGCCAAAAAATAGATGCAGTGGAAGCAAAAAAGTTGCAGGGGGTGGTTCTGGTAATGACTTAGCCTTCATCCCTGTTATGATGAGGAAACTGGAGGGAGGCTGAGGAAAGCATCCATCCATGCACTCGTCCCCCCATTAACTCATTATTCATTCAGGCAAAATCCAGTAACTAGCTGAGGTTTTTACATCAGTCCTCAAATGCATGTACTTCTAAAAATTAAAATCTAAGCAGAGGATGAAAAAAAAAAGCCTACCACATGGTGCCTATATTTAAATACGTCCTAAAAAACTGTGGTTGCAGAAATACCTGTAGTCCCCATGAAGCATATTTCCATAGACATCCTGATAGCTAAAGAGTAGAAGTATAGTTTCAGGTACTTGGGAATACCAAAGGCAACGCATATATCAGAAATCTCCCCAAATTTGTTTTATTTTTCTTCATTGCAGCATCAAGAAGAGAACAAGGAATTGGGAGTAAGAAAATCCTGAGTTTGAGAACTGGCCCATCTTATTCTACTTATTCTCTCTAATTTATGGAGCTGAACTGAGGATCAAATAAATTAACTCATGCAATAACCATGTGGTTCACACGTTTATTCATATATTCATTCATTCATTCAACACCCAAGTGCTGTCCTAGGTGTAGTAGGAGTACACGGGTGAGAAAAACAGACAAGGCACCTACTATCATGGGGTTCTTGGTGTAGCAGGCAGCCAGATGCTGATAAAATAATCACACTAATGAATTTATAATGACAAATTAAAGTGTGTATTCCAACGGAGGGGTATGCTTCTCCACGTGCACAAAGAAGCCAACATTGACGGGGACACCGGGGCAAAATTCACTGAGGGAGACACTCTGAAGAGATAAATGAGAGAGTACTGGGTAACGGGGTAGGGATGGGATGGAATATGGAATGTGGAAAAGCCTCAGAAGAGAGCCCAGTGGTGGAAAAGAACCCTGAGGTCAATGTGGTTGTAAGCTGGGAATGGGCAGGAAAGAAGCGAGAGCGTAGCTCAAGATGGGGAGGGGGTGTCCAGCACACACACAGCTCCTTCAAAATGAAACATGCTGTCAATGCAAAGTTCACACTGAATTTCGAAGAGTTAGCACGAAAATAAATGCAAAATATCTCAATAATTATGTATATCGGTTGCATGTTGAAATGATAATATTTGGATATATTGAGTTAAATAAAATATATCATTAATTTCAGCTGCTTTTTTTTTTAATTTTTTAAGATGATTACTAGAGGTTACATACGTGGCTCATGTTATATGGTTATTGGAAGGTGTTGGTTGTACATGCAGAGCCTTTCAATTCCACACAAGCGTTTTTATCCTGAGCACAATGGGAAGCCTTGGACAGCTTTAAGCAGAGGAATCAGATGATCATTCCAGCTTCTGGGTGGAGAACAGATCAAAAGCCAGCTAGAGGAGATCTGGAAAATCAGCTATGGACTGCAACAGACTAGACAAGATGCTTCACAGCAGCTTGGTTTAGGGTCAAGAAGTACAGAGATGGGCTTCCCTGGTGGCGCAGTGGTTGAGAGTCCGCCTGCCGATGCAGGGGACACGGGTTCGTGCCCCGGTCCGGAGCGGCTGGGCCCGTAAGCCATGGCTGCTAAGCCTGGGCAGCCAGAGCCTGTGCTCCGCAACGGGAGAGGCCACAACAGCGAGAGGCCCGCATACCCCCGCCACCCAAAAAAAAGAAGGACAGAGATGAGAAGGGGAGAGGATGGAGGGATATTTAGGAGGAAAACATCAACAGGCCCCAGCAGTGAACTGCACATGGTGTTGAGATCCTCCACAGGGCAGAACTCCAGCTGGGAATACAAGATATATAAGGAAATATGTGCTATAACATCCTAAGTCCCACCTTAGAGGTATGAACTCAGTGTCGTGCGAGCACAAAGTGAAAAACAAGACGTGCTTGATGTACCATACAATGCTGCTGCTGTTTCTGTTTTACGACGGGTTTCATTAAAAATCGGGTTCCAACATCACGCCAAGAAATTGCATTCTGGTTAAAGCATTAAATATCTTTTACCCAGAGCTGAACTTAAATCAACAGATACATAAAGAGTATTGATCATGTGCAAGAGACGGAAAGACTGTCTCCTGAGGAGAAAAGGAAAGAGAACTCATACTTATTTAGTGCTCACTACCATGTACCTGGAGCTTTGTATGTGTAACTCATTCAATCCTTTTGAGAATCTTATGAGGTCATATTATTACCCCATTTTAGGGATAAGTAAAATGAGGTACAAAAAGGTTAAAAAAATTGATTGAAGCTCCATGAAGACGGGGGCCATTTTGATTTTTCTCCCCACTATATACCTACAGCCCAACTTTCTGCCTAGCATATACTGAAATGCTCAGTAAACATGGGTAGAATGAAAGAATAAACGTTATACAGTTCCTAAGAAGTAGAACCAAGTTTCAACCCTGTTGCATCTTGACTCAGCCACATGGTATCAAAGTTGGGGCTTTTTTTAAAAAACACAGAATTAGAGATAGCTTACTTATTTATATGTGGTTAACAGGTATTTATGTAATAGCTCTTTGTCTATGATAGATGGTCATCCCACACCTCACTGAGTAAGAACATTTAACATTTCCTGAAAACATGGTGCGCCAAATACTGTTCTAAGCATTTTACTTGCATTATCTTACTTATGCCTCATTCTTAGCATAAATATCTGTGAGGTAGGTATGATTATTTTTCTCATTTTATAGATTGGGAAACTGAGGAACAGTGAGGTTGTCACTTGCCCTGAGTCACACAGCTGTAAAGGCATTAACCCCAAGGAACCTAACTCAAGAGTCCATAACTCCCTTTGAACCACTCTGAGTCTGAACCCACTATTCCATGGGACCCTGGTTGTTACAAATATCTCCCTAGAATTAGCGTGCCATGGGTCCAGCACCCTCTCCCAGGGCCACACAGCGCGATGGCTTATCAGGGCACCTGCGCTGTGAATCTAGGAAATCATCCAAGGCTAAATGGTGATCAGACAACTGGAGAGTCAGAGCAAAATGAGTACAAAAAGAGCCTGTGGATCTCTTTCAATGCAAAGAGCACATTTATCCTGGGTCTAGAAATGTCCACTGGCAGGAAGCCATCATCTGTCTCAGATGACATTGTTTAGAGCAGGGAAAAGAGGTAAAACAAGGGGCTTAGTAAGCTGAAAACTTCCCAACAGCAGAGACCATCTAAGTAGGGTGTTAACAGTGAATTCAAGAGAGCCTTGTTTACTAATGGAGCTTAAGAGTTAAGATACTCTCTAAGCACACAGGGCATGAAGGGCTTACTAGCAGTTCAGATAATGAACTGGATGGTTGTGACCAGCCATCCAGGCATTTTATATGAGCTGTTTACTTCAAGTGTCAAATGACAAATTGATTCTGTGATGTCGAAGAGGGCTTAGTATTCTGATCTGAAAAATCTGTTGGGCAAATATGTGCCTGATGTGATCATTTCATTTCTTTCAATGCTTTGAAATGTCACAAACATTAGTAGAATCCCTAAAGGAATCCCATTTAAAAAATCGTCTTATTATTACTTATTAACAATTTTAGAACAATATTCAGTACCTGGCAGTTTGATATAAAAGGTTCCCATCTGGTGTCCATCAAGATGGTCTGAAGTACAAACAAGACCTCATTACAAGGTGGTCTAACCTATAAGGTGCCTCATTGCCTGTACACTGAGAGCAGCATGATGCTTTTCTACTCAATGGTGTCCTCTGCAGTCACTGGGAATTAGGAAAAGTCAATTGAATGCCCTGTGTGCTAAGTGGCCATACGTAATACATAGGGAGGACTGCCCCTGCCCACCTGGCAACCATGAGAAACAACCTTGCCAAGATTCCCAGCACTTGCTCTGTCAGAGAACTTATCAGACCTGACTATAATTGCTTGTCTCTAACTCCAGGAAGGCAAATCCTGCCCTCCTTTTGTATTAATTTTACTTATTTTTCATTCTTCATTACGGCATCCCTAGCATCTAGTACAATGCCTGGCATTACACATAGTGAATGAATGAATAAAACTTTTATATGTCTCATTAAATGTTGTCAGGAAATTAACAGTTTTAGAAGACATTATGAAATAGTGTTCTAGAAGAGTATTCTTCACAAGGTCTTCTGGTGGCCTTTATAAATGTCCTAACATTCAGACAAAAATTCTTAAGACCAGCAAATGAAGGCTGGTAATAAGGACTGAGGTGAAAGACGGAGTCAGTAGAAAAAAAAAAAAGGTGACAGTATTTATTTGCAAATGTAATAAATTAAGAAATAAAAAAGGTATTCAACAATATGTGGTCAGACATATTTCTTTTGGAGGGAAAAGATTAGTAATTGATACCCTAGGGGGTGGGGAGAATTATTCATTCATCTGTTTTTTGATTTTGGGGTTTTTGTTTTGTTTTGTTTTGCGGTACGTGGGCCTCTCACTGTTGTGGCCTCTCCCGTTGCGGAGCACAGGCTCCGGACACGTGGGCTCAGTGGCCATGGCTCACGGGCCCAGCCGCTCCGCGGCATGTGGGATCTTCCCGGACCGGGGCACAAACCCACGCCCCCTGCATCGGCAGGCGGACTCTCAACCACTGCGCCACCAGGGAAGCCCCGATTTGGGGGTATTTTTTACACAAAGCAAAGAGGAATAGTATATTACTTTTTACCTTGAAATTCACCTAAGATTATTTGAAACATAGCTTTTTCTTTGAAAATTGCCTCCTTCTTTTAAACACTATATACTTTTTTATGTTAGCAAATACATTCAGCTTGATTTCATTCAAATTTAATGCAACAGTAACTATGCTACTATAAGACATCTTCACTATCTATCTTTCTACTTTTCATCTAATAGGGAAGGAGTTGAACACCTTTGTATGGGTGTCCCACGGGTATCTGAAACTAAACACCAAGCTAAACTAACAGGTCCCCACAGACCTCACCACCACCCTGTACTTTCTATCTGGATGGACATTTACTTAAGGTGAACACTTTGGAATCATGTTTGCTTCCAGGTCTTTCTCCCACTCCCTTCCTTCATCTGCCCATATTTTGTCAGACATAAATTTTCTTTCCCAAATATCCTTTAAATCTATGTCTACCTTTCCATTCCCATTACCACTCTCTGTAAAATTTACATAATTTTCTAAACTGGTTTCTTTTCTCCCAGCTAGCCCCTAACCCCAAAAAAGCCTCCACATTATGTCATAAATAAATGCCTGTAAAATAAATGCTGATCATGTCACTTCCCTCTCTGTTGCTGAAGTAACAACTGCATAGAACAGCACTGTCCCAAGTTCTCCCCAGCCTGGACCCACCCACATTTCCAGGCACATCTCCTCTCCATCTTGTAATTTACCTTGAACAGGTTGCTCCCCAGACCACACCAGTCTATAAGTAAAAACAGGTCCACACCAGCAGGAACCAACCATATTTCAGTGGCTCTATTTCTATCTAATCTGTAGGAATGGCAACATCTTTCAAATTCCTCATAGCCAGGTCTTAGAGATCCCAAAGGGAAATTATTTTCTCCCCAAATGAACTATAATCCAATCTGATAATCTTTTCATCACATTCAACACCAGTTACCTCATGAAAATCATTACCTAGAAAAAAAATAATGATGAATGAATGTTTAAAGGATTGGTTCTAAATTAGCAGCAGTTCCGTAGTTTTGTTTACAATGGCAGCTATCGATCCTATCAGATCCAGTTTCTCTTTATAACAATATTTTATAACATTTTTCTTCCTTATCCATTATCTTAAATAATTAAACTTACTTACATTCCTAAAGGCAAATATACATACATAATGCACAGATGATAATATAAATTTAAAATGTAAGATATTAATTTACAATAAAATGTTATCGATTTAACTATGTAATTGTTCAGTAATAATTACACTAGGCTACATCCTCCAATAATGAATAAATTTGGATGTAAAAGAAAAATGAGAAGCGATTCCTGTCTAAAGGATACTGGAAAATGAAAAACAGATATACAGTATAAAGACGGGTCCCAGAAAAAGAAAAGGAAAAACAAAAACCAGTATTAGGATAAGATGTAAATAATCTTAATTTAAAGTAGGAATAATTTATCCAAGACAAATTACCAACCATCAAAGTGAAGAAAGAAAGGATTTATCATTGTGCTGCCAATTATCTTTAATATATAGGGTAGCAAAAAACAAAATAGTTTTTAATGCTTTGCTTAATATTTAATTATTAATAATATACTATGCTAATAAAATTACATATTTGCATGTGACAGTTATAACTGCAGATCAATATGGATATGGTGTCTTGATGACTCAAACAAGACAACTACTGTTGCCTTGGGATGCAATTTTCCAAAACTGTGAGCAATTCTTGGTAAAGTTCTAAACCAGGTGAAGTACAATCTTCCCTTTATTTGCAAGCCAGCTGCATCCCTCAAACATGATCAGATAATTATGAACTGAATTTTCACTCATGTGGATTTCTGGGAGACACTCAGAGTGACACGGAACACAAGGAGATTTTTTGTCATTTGAGACTGTCATGCAGTGCAGTTTATCCAGCACCCTAGTCCCCCACGTTCACTAAGTTCTAGTTCTGTTGCCTCCTCGTCACCAGGACAGCAATAACAAAGCCCCACCAATTATCCCAAAGCATCCCCAGAACCTCAACCCCCAGGAGGTACTGCTTTCATTCAGGATTACTGGCTTAGGACTTTTCTGTGTTAATCTGTACACCTGATCTAGGGGAGTGAAAGAGTTTTTACTGGTAAAGGTTGGTATTAGATGAATGTTACAATCATTCTCCACTTAAATAAAACTCAAGAGACACAAAACCAGACTTTCAGTCAATGAGATAAGCCATACATGCAACATGCTTTCTTTTTTGAATTTCAAGTTAAAGCGTATTGCCAAAAGAATAATAAACAGCTGATAATATAAGCTGTCTCCTTGCCCTTTTGCTGTCCAACTTTATACCCACTGAAATAATAACGATGAAGATGATGATGATGAAGATAGCACCTAACATTCACTTAAGCGTTTATTTCGTGCCACCACTAAACTGAGTGCTTTCAAAGCACATAAGCTACATAACAGCCCTCCGAGCTCCTCTTTGCGGTCCTTGTGAAGATGATCGATGATCCACGAGAAATAACCTGTCAATCATCTGACACGTGGTAAAAGATTGCAAAACAAAAGCTACTACCATTAAATCCCACACCACCCTGAGGCAATTACTCAAAAAAGCTTGTTTTACCATCGTGTCAGTTGTTCAGTAGTTATTTAGTTACACCATGAACAATACATTTCTTAAATAAACATGGAAACAAGCCGGTCAGATCAAGAGCCCTCCTTTAGATCTGCACCTCTTTGGCAGGTAGTAATACATGTACGTGGTTGGCTTCACTATTGATAACCGGTTGGGTTGAGGATTATGCCTAGTTAGGCAAATGGAGCTTTGGGTTTGGGCCCTGAGTTGTAACATTCATTTCTTTAAGGCTGATTGATTCTGGACAGCCACGTTATTTGCCTGTTCAGTAGGAGAAGAATTTTCCTAGGGAGATTTGCTCTGGTAGCATTTGGGGGGAAAAATGCCTGTGAGTTTTGGGGGAAAATGTGAGCACAATATAAGTGGTTTAAAAAATAACTAATTAAAACTACCCTGGAGTTTCTCACCTTGTTACCTCTATAGCGCTAAAGATAGTTTTTATAAGAGCAATGGATGAGGATAAGAAGATACAACAGGTGGAAATTTTTATCCTTTAAAATTTTTTTTTATTGAGAGAAGAAAGGGAACAGGTTCAGGGTGTGTATAGATAACAGATGGGAGAAGAAAAGGGAGATTTTAAGGTTATGGCTGGAGTACATGTCTCTTTAATCAAGAGATCAAGTAAGGGTCGTATTTATTGTATTGCGCGCATGTATTCTTTTAGCCCTAAAACCACTCTGGGATTGATCCATACTAAGCCATGTTCTCAATGAGTTATTTATGGTACTTTACCATTTTCTGAGTGTATTTAACTGCTTTACCTCATCTGAACCTCAGAAAACCACAGCGTAGGCAGGGAAGGTATTAAACTCAAATTTACACGTGACTAAACCAAAAACATGAAAATGGGACAAGAATTCAGACTTTCTCCTACCCAAGTTGGTGGCCCTTTTATCGGCTATATATTGTTGTATCATATTTTGATACTTAGCTTAATATCAGTTTGCTTCAGGGTTATGTTGTTATAAATTCAAACGTCTAAATAACCTGCAGAGAATAAAATCGATAATGTATGTGTTCACAGTTATCTAAATCCTTGGCATCCACACATAATGAGAGATGATTAACTGCCCATTTCACTTTTCACCTAGATATAGATAGCCAAATAATATTTTTCTACTCTTGGACTCAATCACACCATTCAAGAACCCCTACGGTAGGGAGACTCGGAGTCCCCTTTGGAAGATATCTTCGGGAATACTCCTTCTTACGCAGAGAGCATAAGTCAGGTTTCCTGTTTATCCAATGACCTGTCCATACCTACATTTATACACATAAACATGTCACTCATTTGCCTTGCATTTGAGAGTCTAAAAATTGCTCTACAATATTTAAAAAAAATAGGTTTGGGAGTCAGAAAACCAGGGCTTCATTCTTTCGCAGTACATTACAAGCTCCCTGAAAACTGTAATGGATATGCCTGTTTTATTTCTGTATTCTCAATTTGTCATACGAGGGTAATAAGAGTACCTGCCCCATAAGGACACTGTTAAACGGACTAATAAACATACATACTTCGAGCAACTTATAGTAAGCGCTCAATAAATGTTAGCTTTTATTATTATTACAGTTGCCCGTGCTTCTTAAAATAGGTCTGGCACACGGTAGTCATAAAATAAATGTTTACGTGGTGCATGTAAAATGAGTTGCAGTTTTGCCAATATGTGATCTGGGGGGAAGTTACTTCATCAGAAAAATAAGAATATAAAACCCACGATAATGAAAACGGCCTCACAAGGCTGTTATGAAGATCAAATGGAATAATACACATCAGAAAGGCTTTATCAAGTGTGGAATAAATGTTAATTGTCGTGTTTATTCTCTAATTCCATCCGCACAATAACACTGTTCTGCAGATGTGATTATGTTCATTTTATACATGAGGCAACAGGCTTAAAGAGGATTATGTAACTCGCTCAAGGTCATTTAGACGGCATGTAGGAACACTCAAACCAAAAAATTAGGTCTTTTTTGGTCCCTCCAATTCCAGTATCCTTTTCACTATTCATAACTGCTCCATACAGAACTATGATCTCTCTAGAACATTATTTCTGTGTGTTGCTGTGCTTGTTTTTTTATAAATGGCATTTGACAATGTTGATGAAAATGTAGTTTATATTTTAGAGAGATTTTTGTCATTACAAAGGAATAAAAAAAAGGGCATGGCAGCAATCCAATGACAGTAATTAACAAGTTCAATCAATCTAAAATCCTCTTAAAAGGACTTCATCTGCCAGTTTTAGGTTATACACATTAAAATTAAACATCTTAAAATTACACCGGAGATTTGCCATCTGATTTTCAAGGTTTGAAGGTGGTCCAAAAAGAGAGATGAATTACTGCAGTTCTAGGTGATTTCATAGGAATTTTTCACAAAACCAAACTGGTAGAATTGTAAGACCTCTCTGGAGAGTCCAGCCCCTGCCAGTGTGTTGGTCCCCAAAGACAAGCTTTCACATATAAAAGCTCATACCAACTCTTGCTGAGTCAAGCAGATGATGCCACATAGAATGAGCAGTCCCAGCTCTGTCACCTGTGCTGGCCTCCGTGGTGCCACTTCTGGCTTCCTTGTTCCTCTTCCTGGTCGCTACGTCCAGTTATTTCCTGGACATCAAACGTTAAGCCTAATGTTCAGCGTCTCCTTCTGCCTGTGTCTCCCAGCCAACCTGGAGTTTCCTGACATTGACCTTGGCTTACCTTCTCTGACACTACACTATAACTACTCTAACATCCAACTCTGATCTTTGCTTTGTCCTCGGCATTCATGGTACCCATATGCCCCCTTTTCCCTTACTGACTTACCTCCAAATTATGGCTTCTGGCCATAGCGGTCCAGCCCCATTTCTGCCCCTGCTCTGCTGATTTCTGATAAACGTTGGTAACTTGCTTCTTCCAATGGAAACACAATTTACCAAACTGTGCAGCAAGTCTTCTCCTTATCCCGTTGAAAACCACCCACCCAGTCTCAAGTAACGCAAATGGACATGTGTGATCCGTCTGTGCCATTCTGCCATAATTGTTCACCATCTCATCTAGATGCCTCTAGACTTTCCATGATATCTAAACATGCAGGTCTGAACTGGAATTGAATACTTGAGCTGTGATCCACCCAATACTGAGTGTAGGAAGACGATGAAATCTAAAAGATCTGGACGCATTGCTTCTGCTAAGATGCAGTCTAGGGTTACACCAGCTTTGTTCAGAGACACATTACACCACTGACTCACATGAAGCTTGAAGGCAACAAAAGCCTCCCTATCTTTACAGGAACTAGTGCCAGGCCAGGTCTCCCACTTCCTTATTATGCACTTGGTACTTTATCAAAACCAAAATTCAGATCGTTGTATTTATCCCAATTTCTTCCTATAATCCAATATTAAATATTACTTATTAATATACTAGACATTATATAAATATAACCTAATTAATATTAATGTCTGACATTGAATTTTATCGGGAAGAAGTGGGATTTGCTAGTTCCAGGGTAATCCTCTTCCGTTTTTATTAAAATTAGAACCATTTTCTGTTATTACTGTTCTTACCACCCTCACGTTGTCGTCCTCTAAGGTGGGTTGTTATGGCTGTGTCTGCAACTCCACGATGCTCACGGAACAAGCACCTACGTGATAACCACTAGCTGAGGACATAAATTACTAAGTGGGGAGCAAAAGCACCTGCACAGAATCTCTTGATTATTAATGTGCATGAGCTTCAACAGCTCCACTTTAAGAAAAACTGGATATTTTTAACAATGCTAAAAAAAAAAAGTCATGAAGAACCTAGGTGTAAGACAGGAATAAAGACACAGACCTACTAGAGAATGGACTTGAGGACAGCTGTGACAAAGCAAGAGAGAGGCATGGACATATATACACTACCAAACCTAAAATAGATAGCTAGTGGGAAGCAGCCGCATAGCACAGGGAGATCAGCTCGGTGCTTTGTGACCACCTAGAGGGGTGGGATAGAGAGGGTGGGAGGGAGGGAGACGCAAGAGGAAAGAGATATGGGAACATATGTATATGTATAACTGATTCACTTTGTTATAAAGCAGAAACTCACACACCACTGTAAAGCAATTATACTCTAATAAAGATTTAAAAAAATAATAATTTTAGAGCTTTGTCTTGTTTTCAGCCATCAGTTGTCTTGGGACGTTTCGTTCTATTCCAGTCCAATCTCAGTTGTTAAAGTAATGCTTATTGGGTCATGGATTGGCCAGCCCCATAGCCCCTGTCCTTCTATCTATGGCTTGTCAGGCATTTCAGTACATGTCAACACCAATACCACAGGATATGCCGGAAACAAAATTCTGGCAAGTCTATCTGGATTCTCTTTAGCAGCTTTTATAAATGTCTTTCCAGTTAAACTGTTGAGCCATTGGCTGAGCCAATTGGGGGAAATCAGCTGTGGGTTAAGCCTGGCGGCTGAACATCATGAGAAGGGATTTTACTTTACCACCACTGGGGTAGAAAAGAAATGAGGCAAAACACTGATTAGAAACATCGAAGAAATAATTCAGAATTTCCCCTTTGGTTTGTATCTTTGCAATATTTACACCTTTAAGGATAAAGATCTATGAAATAAAGCCCACAAAGAGGTAAAGAAGTTGAGATAACCATTGAACTTTGTGGGATGCCTGGTGGTCTTAGAAAACATGTCATGGAGAGATACGGCCTTCTAATAACTGCACATTCATAAATTCCGGATGTAACAGAAATATAATACACCTTAAAATTAAGAAAAAGGATTTCTTTCCTCTGTCACGGAGTCACTGTATGAACAGGAGTGGTAAGTCTTTCAGAGTTTCTTCTAGAACTGTAGCATAGGTTGGTGAGTCCTTAGGGCTTAGACATTTTTCTATAAGTTCAACAGAGGATGGGACATCAGATCCCTAGGAAATCAATTTGCATTTCCAACCTTCCCTCCAGGACACCCTCTCCGCTAGCTTCTTCTATCAAAAAGCCTCTCAAATGTCTCTTTTCTCTCCTCCCCCTCATTTCACCTCAAACTTGTGTGTAGGCTTCACTGGCCTCCTGTTGTTTTTCAAGTGACTTTGCTTTTTCCTGTGTACTTAACAGTCTAAATTATTCCCGAGTCGACCACGATCTCCTGGTGAAAATTTTACTTCTTAGATACCTTATTCTTATCAGACGACTTGAGCTTCTTGCTAAAAGTGTGTTTAACTCTAATAGGGAATGACAAAATATGCTAAATTTACAAAGTACACTAAACCTATAAATATATTACAATGGGAGCAAAGAAAGTCTTTACGATATTCTTGGGTCAGTATCTCAAGAAATTAATACCAACTTTAGTGTTTTACAATTTACAAAGCACTTTCACACCTGTTTTTTTATTTTAATTATGACAACCTCATTATTAACAGTATTATTAAGACTGTACTACTATTATCATCTCCGCTTTACAAATAAAGAAACTGAAGGTCCAAGAAGTTAAGAAACTTGAGAGATTGAGGAATGTAACCCCAACGCTCATGATTCTAAATTCAGTGCGTTAGTGTTTTTCTTTCCTTAGTCGTCTGGAACCACCCCCTTAGATTTCCATAGCAATAAGGACCACCTAAATATCATCTTCTGACTTGGGAGAGCTAAGACTCTCTGTCTTGCCTTTGCTCCCTCCAAGTTTCAGAAAAGTTTGTTTTAAGGGGATAATAACTAGAAAGGATCTCTTTTTCGCAAAATTGTGCCCAAGTTTCAAGGATTTCTAAGTATGATACTAGCGGCCTCCAGCCCCACTTCTGGAATGGTTCCAGTTTACATCATTTCAGGTTCTTGACCCAAGAACTTGGATTTCAAGCACAGACTGTGTCTTCTTTCCAAGGGATCAGCTTTTGATAAAGTGGATGAAAACTTCTCAAACTAAATTTCTACACTGTTGTCTTTCATACTAGCATCATCACGACAGAAATAAGGAGGGATTTGGGGAGGAAAAATAAGAGAAAAAAGGGCAAAGTCCCAGGGCAGCCCTGTCAACTATCATAGACCTGACTGGGAAAGTCATGGATAGTTTTCGATGATTCTGAACATGAGTCTGATGTCTGGCAAACACTGACTTCAATTTTAACCAGCCTCAGTTTCCCAATTCTTAAACCAAAAAAAAAAAAGAGAGAATAATATATTTTCCCTCTTAGGATTTTTGTGAGAACTGACTGAGATCGTGAAAGTAAAGCATAAAGCGCAGAACTTGCACATAGTAAATGTTCAATAAATCCTAGTTCTTTTTATTATTACGATATTTTTATCTGTTTCTGAAGATAGAACAAACGGAGACATATATATTTCAAGAGGGAACATACAAGAATTAAAGGTTAAATTGTATTTCTTTGGGATGGGGTGTGTAAAATTGCTCCATGCAGAGTTGACCCTGTTCTGTGGAAATGCTGTCTCTGGCACACAGTTTCTGAGCATGTGACATCGTTGGTTCCTCTGTTGCCATAGCAGCAGCCCTGCAGCCAGACAACATAGTTTTACAACAGAATGAGGTCCAGAGTCGGTCTCCCAGGCAAGCACTGAGAACCAAAAGCAGGGTTATATTCGTACATGAAATCGGGATGCAATGTCTTAGCCATTTCTTAGTTTATAAAAGCATTGTTTATTCCCTTCAGAGCAAATTCAATGCTTTTCCAAGCCATGGATGGCTGCAAAAGCCAAGTAATTTTTTAAAAAGAAGAAAATGACGATAAGCCCCTCCTAATGCAGGAAGGATTAGAGAGCTTGCTACCAGCGATCAAGAAATATTTACAATAATCACATTCATTCCAGACTGTCATCTATGAATCTAAACAGAAAACTTTAATCCTACAGACTGTAAGCTGATGCCATGGCTATATATGGTCACAGAACTCCTAAGGGAAGAAAAAGGAAAAGAAGGAGGAAAAAACCGCAGATGCCACGTCTTTTATAATTTGTGTATATGTTCTAGCACCCGGATCTGTTAACCTTGGCAAAATTTACAAGTAAGCTTCATTAATCAGCTTTATTCAAGTACATGTAACACATTCCATTTTAAGAAGCCACAAACTCCCCTCCCTTTGGGAAATCTCACTGTTTACCACGCTGCATTTTCTTCACAGATAAAACTGCTAGGACAAACATCAAAGACAGCTGGATTCTGTATTCTGTGGGCTTGACCGCCCCAGAGAGGGCAAGACATTAATTTTTCTTGGGGTCAACTTTTAAGACATTTTTTTCCCCCTCCTTTCTCTCTACCTCTTTTCGCCTTTAGGTTAGAAAAAATACTTCGTGAAAGCATTCAAATATTCTTAGAAATGGCAAGTCTTCCCACATTCTTTCTGGGTTGAAGACACTTCCACAAAGAGTTTGGGTTCTAGGGACTCTTGCTGAAGATACTTCCTCTCTTGCAGTTAACAGCCATTGTGTATAGGGTATTTCGTTGTTTCATCATTTCCCCCGTTTAACAATGGAAAGTCATTATCTCTGGCTTTGATCTTAACATAGGAAGGGAAAGCAAATTGCCTCACCTACTAGTGAATGGAAGGGAAATCCCGGGTGGTTTATAGGGAGAGGTGTCCAGGGAATACAAAGGAGAAAGGATGCTAAAGGGAAAAAAGGAATTCTTACAAAATACCAGCATCAACCTTATGGTTTCCATTGAAACTTACCCAACCGACTTGGAAAAAAATTAAACTTTGTCATCAACTTTAAACTGAGGAAGGAATCCCAGAAATGTCGAAATGGTCATCATCATGGTCATTATTACATTTTCTGGTTTGAAGGATGTCTCTTTAAAAAGCTGTTAACTTTTAGATTTGTGTTGTTACAATATTAAGAGTGGGTTTAAAAAAGGGTGACTGTCAACTGAGAAATTACAGTGCATGTGACTCTGTACCTTTACTAATATACAAAGCCCATAGGTCTTCTTTTTGGGTCAATCTCAGCAAAAGCGTGACTCTCCAAAAATAGATAGTCACAATTGTGATTAAATCTCCCAGGCTCAAAATTCACTGTCAATTTGAATAACACCCTAAATAACCAATAATAAAGTTATAGTCAACCTGCTTTTCCTCCCACTAAAATGACCCCAAGACTGATTTACAGTTTCAAGAGAAAACTAAGATCTCTTGAGTGCCTATTTTAAGGTAATCATTTTGCAGGTTGTTCTACACCTGCTACACTATTCAGCTGGCCCAACAACTCACTGGAATAGGCATTAATATATCTAATTTACAGATAAGTAAACAAATGCTCAGAGAACTTGAGTCCCAACCAAAATTGCACAGTAAGAGCTGGAACCCAGCATCCTTACTTTTCCTGCCTACAAACAAACAAACAAACAAAAACAGTAGGTAAACAAAAAAGGGTAAGGATCAATGGGAAGTGGTTTGGGTATTGGATTTTATTGTATGCATCCCCACCCTCCATCCCCCCATTCTTTGCTATCTGTGCACTACATCTTTTAACAGTACCCCTCAAGCAGTAGGTTTAGGTATTCTTCATACATCTTCAAGTGAGTATGGATTAGATGAATAGGAAGGCAGCTTGACAGAGTAACTAAATTCGTGTCATCTTCCCAAAAAATCTCAGAGAGAGGTATTGGTCTGTTTACAGATATGCTCCTTGCCTGATCCAGCGTGAAACACAAGGTGCAATGAAGTAAAAGTTTGGACTTCTCTAGTGTGGGGGCACCCACAAGTTCATGGAGGATTCAAAAGAAACATCCAGAAATAATATTAAGCTACAGAAAGAGCTCTATTAATGCCCCAAATGATATAGACAATGAAGAGAGGGAAGTTCCTTTGGATTCAGGTGGATAAGAAAACTCTAAAGAACAGAGTGAATGAATGAAGAGAAATTAGATACGGAAAAGGTTTAAGCCTATTTTGCAGTGTGTCTGTGAATCATTTAGAATTATAAACTGTAAATTTTGCACAAGGGAGACAGATCACAGCCAGGGAGATTATCTGGACCATGAATAGGCTTGGAGAAGGCGTGTAGAGGGGAGAGCTGGGCAAAGAAATGATGTAGAAAGTTATTACCCAAATCCAGCCTTGCTAGTGATAAGCTGTACCAATGTGTTAGTAGAAAGAACAAGGACAATCAGCTTCCCAGCCTGACGCACACACAGGATCCTTGCAGATACCCACTACTTTACATGGTGATAACGAAGCAGTACCAAGTGGTTTGTGAATGACCAAAGATGACATACATTCAAAGAGGTACTTTGCTTTTTGGAGTTGAAGCACTGAAAATATAGACTATCCATTATCTTTTAAAAAGGGGCCCCCTGCATTCTCATCTTTCTTATTTACCAGATCAAGCTTCATCGGTACAAGGGAGAAAGGTAATTACAGAGCAATAAATCTTCCATGGAAAGCACTCTACCTCTGGCTGTTTGATAATGAATTTATCATTCCGGAGAACAGCCCTGTCATTATGGATTAATCACCAAACACTCTGTTTTGGTAAGTTAATTGATGCTATGTTTGCAGCTGATGGCGGTCACAAGACACACTTGATATTTTAAAGAAATGTGAAGATGGAAGGAATGCTCAATCAGTTAATTAGCAACCACAAAACACAGCAAACAGACAGACAGAAAAGAAATGCTAAGGGAGTTCCAGAACAGCGAGTATTACGCAGGTATCAGTACTTTTGGTTTTGATGACTTCTCAAGACGGGACTGACCCAAACTATCGGTAATATTTCTCTTCTTGTTGGTCTGTTTGGTTTCTTTTTCAACTCAAGAAGGGAATTTTAAGACGATGGAGTCTAGAGCAGGGGGGATTTTTCTAACTAACAGACTTCCAGTATATCCACTTTGCAAAGTGCAGCTTATTTTTAAAGGATATCTTAATTGGATAGGTTTATATCCAATTAAGAAGAATTTTTATATGTTCCACTTTCAACATGGCATCAAATACTATAGCATCTTCATTAAACTTTCACGTATAACATACGACTCCAGGATCATTACCACAGATAGAATTAACAAAATTGGTTAAGAGATTTCTAGTCAATTATTCTCTTTAAAGGTGTTAGAGATTTTATTAGATAAGGAGAGATCCATCCGTCAAGAAACTGAAGCAACTGAAAGATTCAGCAACTCTATGAAGCCAAGCGTTAAGGTTTGTAGGTTGACTCCTTCAGCAAGATATTTAGAACTCAGAATAAAGAGGTAGACTTTCCAACTTAAAAGTGTCTCCAGAGTACATTTTTTCTGACATCATTATCATGCTATTTTCTTTTATAAATTTATTTATTTATTTGTTTTTATTTTTAGCTGTGTTGGGTCTTCATTGCTGCGCACGGGCTTTCTCTAGTTGCGGCGACCGGGGGCTACTCTTCGTTGCGGTGCGCAGGCTTCTCACTGCGGTGGCTTCTCTTGTTGCGGAGCACAGGCTCTAGGCGCGCGGGCTTCAGTAGTTGTGCCTCGCAGGCTCTAGAGCGCAAGTATTTCCTGGCAACCTCAACTGTGTAACGATGTACGGTGTAGGCACCCTAATGATTTCTTTTTTATGTGATCTGACCTAAGCCAATTTGCTTCTCAGTATTTTGGTAAATGTTCATGGTCACCTGGGATTAGAGGTAGATGGTAGCTATGGTCTCTTCTCTTACAATTTCACTACTAAGTGGCCTTTTCCATGAAAGCAAATCTAGGCCAAACTCTGCTAAAACTTCCACATTTACTTATAAGCAAGCACAAAAATAGGCATCATAAACGCAGGGAAGTCCCATTCTGTTGACAGTCGCACACGTGCCGTATAAGAAATGTTCATGCTGAGGCAGATGAAAGCATCGAGAGCAGGACCAGGCAACCAATCAGTCGAATTGGCAGCAGAGCCCCCATGAAACAGTTGCCATCAGACCAATGATGCTCTGACCCTGAGTATGAACTGCTTCAAAGGTGTTGGACATCTGGGCTAACAGTTTCTGTACATCCTTAATGCAGGCGCAGTGGGACCTACAGAATCTCTCTAGGCAGCCAAAAAGTTTGAACACTTCTCATTTCCAAAATGGAAACTTATCTCTTATATCTCATAATTACTGAACTCTCTATCATGGTATGATTGGCAGATTTCTAAAATGACTCCCAGTGACCCATGACCATGTATAATCCCCTTCTCTTGAGCATGGGAAGTACCTGTAACTTTCTTCTAACCAATAGAATATGACAACGGTGATGGGATAGCACTCCCAAGATTAGATTGTATTATATACCAAAAGTGCAGAGTGTGTGCAAATGTATTTAAAGTCCCCAATCATTTGACTTTGAGTTAATGAAAAGAGAGTTTTTCCTGGGTGCTCCTCATCTAATTAGGTCAGCCTTTTATAAGCGGGTCCAGGTCATCACTGAAAAAAGATACTCAAAGGGATTCTCCTGTGGGCTTCAACAAGCAAGCCACCATGAAGTACAACCACGTGAACTTTGACAAGGCCCCCATGCATCAGAAAAGATCCCTGCCTTAACCAACACCTTGACTGCGGGCTTGTGAGACCCAGAGCTGAAGGCCCAGTTAAACTCTGCATGGGCTTCTATCCCGTGGAAAGTGCAAGGAGTTAAATGCCTATTGTTTGAGGCCACTATGTTTCCAGTAATTTGTTATGCTGTAATAGAAAACTAATATATATGGATCGTGATAAAGGTATTTGTAGTGCTTTAAGCACCACCTCTGGAATAGGTGTTTCAGATGCTAACTAACAGCCCTACTAACAGCCCTGGAGGACAGCTCAGAATGAATCAAAGCACACATGCATCACATTGTTTATTCATAGGCATATCTGAATAACCTTCCACGTAGACAATAAAATACTCTGTTCCATATATTTGGTCTCTGGGCTACAGGTACCGCATTATAGAGTAGGAGCTGGAGGCATCCCCAGATAGGTTTGGTCCTCTCCCAGCCTTTCTAAACAGCTCTACTACTGTTCTCTCCCTATTACAGAAAACAAAGGAGAGCCCCAGAAATTTGCAGCCACTTTCTCAAGGCCGCTTGCTTGAAGACCAAGACTGCAGCTTCAAGACTTGAAAATCTCACAGCCAAGTGAAACCTTTTTTATCCCACCCAGCTGTAACCCTTCTCATGGCCTTATAATTCCCAGCTTAAGCTCTCCTTCAATTCACAGGCTTTATAGAAAATTATCCTGTATTCCTAGACATCACTTATTCATTCATCAAACATGATTAAGCACTTCCTCTGTGTCAGGCATTGTTCAAGGAGCTGGTGATAAAGGAGCGAACAGAACAAACAAATGTCCCTGTCTTCCCAGGGCTTAAATAGCAATAGCAACTAAACACAACAATCAAATATCTAATATAGTATATTTGATGTTGATAAGTGCAAAGGGGCAAAGTAGCACAGAGATGGATGAGGGAGATGGAATTTTCTATAGAGTCTCAGGGAAGACCTCTTGGAGAAAGTGACATTTGAGTAATGGCAGAGAGGATACTTAGAAGAATAGCACTCCAGGCAGAAGGAAGCATGCAAACTGGTTGGGTGGAGACCTTGAAGTAGGAGACCTAGAAAAACTGCAGGAGGCCTGGGTGGCCGAAGCAGGATAAGCCACGGGGAGAAGGAGCCTGAGAGGCGACGGGAGGCCAGGTCTGGAGGAGCTTTCACTCTGAATGAGGGAGGAAGCCAGGAGAGGGTTTTGAGCAGAAGATTGTCAGGGAGACGCCTTTCTTGGGACTTTTCAATTGGAACCAAGTCAAAGTGTTCATATATCCGGAAGTGGCTTCTACCCATCCTGTGGAAGAAGAGGCAGAGTCTTGTTGGCAGAGAAAGAGGAATGAATTAAATACGCGGAAAAGTGCAGAAGTCAGAGGGTAGGAAAGAACTCAGCCTGGCGTCCCTTTCATGCTCCTGTTCTTGTTAAACTCTTCTGGGGGCCCAGCTCCCTCACTGCCCTCTTTAAAGCGACCTTGCCTCTCACTTCACTGAGAGGAGCTCAAATGTCACCTCCTTGGAGAGGACTTCCCTGACCACATTTTCTAAAACAGCAGTCTCCCACACTTGACCCCCTCACCCATAGCATCTATCACCACTTTACATTACATCCTTTATTTGCTTGTTTAGTCTGTCCCCTGGGTCAGCACGTACCCCCCATGAGGGCAGGCTCTCTGCCCATCTTTTTCACTGTTCTACCTCTACTAGTTTCTAGAATGGCATCTGCCTCAGAATAGAAGCTGTTTTAATACCTCTTGGAGTGAGTAAATGAAGAAATGCAAAAACTTCAATTCCCCATTGCTATTTACTCCCATATCAGTGGTTCCTCTGCTAGGGGGGGCTTGTTAAAAGATGGGTGGCTGGACCCTCTCTCCAGAATTTCTGATTCAGGTTTGAGTGCCAGGACAGAGAGAACTGTTCTAGATCTAGTTAGCTTCTGTGAGTAGCGACAAGTTTCAGCTTGTAGAGATGACTTGAATTCTCTCTTTAAAAGTCGATTGGAGTTCTCAGGCTACATTTAAGGTAAATCCCATAACCACCGTAAAAGTGGAACAACTCACTCAAATATTTTGCCAATATGGAGCTATTAAGATAGAGTTCTAGTAGATCTAATACTGTTGAAGGTGGGCATGTGACTAAAGCATTTACAAAATAAATAAATAAATAAAGCACTCCCAATCTAGTTTGCAGTGACTTGATACCACATGCCAGCACTTTGTGAAACTATAATTGCATCATAATATCCACAGTGAGCGTCATGCAAAATTGCATCTTAATACTTTTAACTTGTTGTTGCATCTCAACAGCAATACTAAGAGGTAAGCCAGACAGCTATTCTTGTACTCATTTTCCACATAACAGAGCTGAGGCTTGGAGAGGTTAACAGCCCCCAGGCCAGGCCATGCTGAGAGGCAGTAGGATTAGACTCAATTATATGTCAAGGATGCCAGGTCCTTGCCTCCACAGTCTAGTGGCAAAACAACTTAAAAAAGAATAAATCAATCACAGGCATTGCCATGAAATGCCCCGAACGTGGGCATTATTCAATTTCTTCATGATATTTTGGCATCTTCACAAAGAAAACTCACAAGGGGGAAAAAAAAAAGTATCTGTGTCATCCCACTTTTTTTTTTTAACCAAGCACTATAAGACAGATGTTTAGATAATTCTTTGATTTGTTCATCGAAGTTTGACTGAAATCATCACTAATTCCTCTGCACAAGTGGGTTCTGCCAGCTGCTCTCGAAGCATGCTTCATTGTCCTAATAAAGCAAAAGAAAGTAACTCTTGGCAAGTGATGAGTGCCTTAATTATTTTGTTGCTACAGTTTTGAGGATTTCAGTGATTGTGCTTAAAGGAATTTCCTGAGTAATGAGGGTCCACACTGGATCTGAGTAGGTTTTTCACAACTTTAGCAAAGCAGAAATTACTGACTACTCTGGCAACGGCCAGATTTGGCCTTTCTACTAAAATAAGGGTTACCAGGTGTCCTACTTCTTTAGGGAATGTGCTACTTTTGAACAAATCACCCTGCGTATCTGACCCAAAGTAGGGCAGTAAAAATGTCTCTTTTTCTGTGACACGCCAGATTCTTTTCCTCCCTCAGCTTTGACTCGCAGAGTTGCCACACATTTCAGTGGCTGAGTTGGAAGCTTTTCCCAGGTTGAAGAAACCCAGACTCTGTGGGTCCCATATTCTCTATGCTTCCTAGAAGAGAATACGACCACAGAGAGGAAATTTTCCACCAAGCAGGCTAGCCAAGTTCTCTAGGTTGTAGATCCCCGTCAATCTCTGCGGTTGCCCCAGACATCAGAATCAGGGCTTGGCTGTGCTCGGCAATAACACCAGCTCTGCCTGAAATGGTTTACTGTATGATGAATGCTCAAACGTCACCTCCTCCAGGGAGCCCTTCACAATCCATCACATCCTCCACCCACCACACACACACCTGGTTGGAACTCTCTTTTCCATTTCTCTGTCCTTCCATAACACTCCTCTTATACTTCTCTTCAAATGATTATAACAGGCTGCCTAGTATTTTAGAAGCTCCAGTGGGACAAATTTCATGGCTGCTTCCCATATCTCCACGAACTTGTGAACCCTCAACCGATATTTCTAGAATAGATTTCTCCCTCTTCAGTTTAGCAAAATCCAATGCACTTTATCATATTCAGGTCAAATGTGCTCTACTGTACCCCATTCTTCCCGCCTCCATTCAGTTGGTCTAACCTTCCTTCCCAATCTCAGATACTCACACATTCGTCTATGTAACACTATATTGTAATTATTTATTTACATATCTGTCTTCTTCACTAGAGTGAATCCATTAAGATAAGCTAACTCCAATGGCCTTCCACAGAGCCTAGCGCATCGTAGGGACTCAGCAAGACTTGACAGGAGAAGCTCTCCTAACCAATCTCTACCTAATGATGAACTTAGAATGAACTTGATGATGACCTTTCTGCTCTCCATGACACGTGAAGTACCTGCCCCTAGTAGATTATTCCCAGGTATACTTGGACGGTGGAAGTGCAGTTACCAAGGGTCAGGCTGTTTATTCCCAAACCTGTTTATGCCACTTTTGTTACTGTAATTACATAATCTGATTAAATATCATATGAACTAATGAAATATGGCTGCTAAAGAGACAGTTATTCCTATGAAAATCCAGTAGAATGCTCTGCAAATACTCAACTGAGACTAGTGGTTGTTGCTGCTGCTGTTTTTAATTGTTTAATTTGATGTGGGCAAGACAGCTGTAGAAGATTGGGCAAAAAATCTGGATGAACTCTGCAATTAGACTGCCTTGCAACTATTAACTGCAACTGAAAATTGTACATTATGGGTGTGGTTTAAGCAAATAAGAAAACACAGAATTATAAGCAGCGGATTTTTACTTAAAGAAAAACTACTAATTCTGTGAAAATATTAGTGAGTGAAAGTACAATTATATGTTTTAGTTGAAATCCAATGTCTATTCATTTTAAGTTTATTTGTAATTCCTGCTTTAATTTACATTGTGATTAACTACCAGGCAGAGAATTAGAGGGATTCTATTGTAATTATTTTATGTCCTTCTTGATTGACTCATTCATTTGTTCATTTGAATATTTGATGAATACTACACTTTATTTGCTTTTATATTATCTAATGCACCATCTATCTGTATTATGGCTATAAGCTTGTTGACATATGAGTGTGGGATACAGTGCCTGACAAATTAGAAGTACCTAATAGTTGCATAATTAATTAATGGAGACCTGTTATTCCTCACTTGGACTCTATTTTTTTTAATGTGCCTCTTTTGACACATCTTCTTACTCAAAAAAAAAAAAAAATGGAGTTGATAAACTACATAGGAGTAAAAGTAGGAAGAAACAAGCTTTTCAGGTACTGGCTGGGATTTAAAATTAAATGGTTTTTTTCCACATTTTTGCAAAGCTAATTGAAACCACATACACAACTTTGTAGCCAATCTACCTAAGAGGAGTTGATTGTTCCTCTTTGGTTGTACCTGACTTTCACTGCTATTTATCTGCATAAAGGGGCACCATAGAATGTAGAGCTATATTTTCATAGTACAATTGGTTGGGCTGATTATGCTGAACTCAACTGTACCAGCAGGAGATTAGCTTAGGGTACTTAAGAATTAGTTGAGACAGATGGGCCACTAACTAGTGGAGTCTCTCCCACTTATTAATCAATTCAGCCACATTGACGTATGTGTACAGATGAAAGCACAGTCCTGGGAAGCATCTCAGACTGACATCTTTAAATTGTGACTGAAAACGACGTGACCCCTTTTCAAAACAATTACTGTGAAATATGTTCCCTTTTAGGCCAGATAAATAAACATTTATGTTATTGATGAGTCGAGCCACTTGGAAATAGGGGTTACTATGATGGACACTGATTAGAACGCTACATTTGAGAGTTAATTAAATTCATAGAAGTGCTTCAACTTGAATTGCTATAAAACAGTCATTTGGAGATGTTGCACAGATCATTTTAATATATGTATGTGTCCCTAGCAGACATAACATACATCTGTTACATAATGTTCTTCGGCTGTACACTTCATAGACGATGATTTTTGTCTCAGCGGTATCTTCACTCTCATTCCACAGTACTCATACATAATTGGTGACAGAGAAAATGCTGAAAAACATCTCTTTCAATACTGACTTCAAGTTTCTAGACAACAAGAAGGGTCTATTTAAAACTTTTAGCTCACTTGCTGATGAGAGTGGGCAAAACAAACAACCTGTACATCTAAGCAACATTCTATAGTATCAGTAGTTCATGTTGCCTTGGCAAATGTTTTTGCTAAACCCACGGCTTTCTGACAATTTTTGTTGAACATTTTCCATTTTAAAATTTCTTGTTTTATTCAGAAGCTAGGGCCAAATCAAATGAAAACTCAAAGTGAGTTTTCCTATATATATACTAGGTACTTTGCTAAATACATGCACGTGTGTGTGTTGTGTGTGTGTATGTGTGTGTGTGTGTAAATAATGCTTCCAATGATGACCTGAAGCTTTACCTAAACTATTCCTATTTCATATTTGATCCTGTTGATAGGTTTATTCAACAGAGACCATATTGACAATTTGTGGAGATCAATAATTGGCTAGTGCAGTGAGCATTTTTTCCCCCTGTATGTCTTAGCTGCCCGAGAGTGATCTGACTTCCCTATCCCCAATCCCCTGGTGAATGCCCTGTGTACTAAGAGGGTGAGCTGAACACCCAATTCTTAAACCCTTTGGTGGCAATCTTAAGCCACGAATTCACAATACTTCCTGCTTACAATCTAACCTACGCTTCCAGGGTTTTCTCATAATATAACGATAATATAAAAATCCTTATCATTAAGTGTAAGTTTTAGCAAATGAAATTGCTATAGTATGGTTTGGACTAAAGGTGGTTACAACAATCTCTGTGTTAGTTACCAAAAATCCTAAGCCTACCACTTAGACTATTTTTATCTTACCTAAAAAAACTTACTGCCCCATATGCCATCCAACTGAGGAAGCAGCCCAAACTCTCCCAGTGTTATTCCTTTCCTAACCCCAATGTCATTTGGTGGGTCTCATAACTCGCTGTAGGGCAGCAAAGGAGTTTAAATTATGAGAAATTATTTTCACCTAAATTTGTATTATAGAAACTTAAAGAGCTTATACATATAGAAAAGTATAATGAAGAAAAGTACTATTATAATAATCCAGCACAGCTGATAATGCTTACTTTCTTCCAATTTATAGACACATACACACAATTTGGTATTCTACCATTTAACAACATGTCATGAACATCTTCCCCTTATCATTCAAAATTCCTCAAAATTATCCTTTTCCATGGCAACATAACTATGCAGATATACCATAATTTATCGTTGGGCATTAGAATGAAAGAAACATCTCCCTGGAAGATCTGGACTATATGGCCTAGTTATTATAGTAAAGTTAAAGTATTAATAGAAAGTAGACTATTTTTAGATGCTTTTTAAGTGACAGATTCAGCTTTCTTTTCCTGTCCCCTTCACTGGCGTTCCTTAAAGGGAAGGTTCTGTTCAGCTTGCGACTATCTCTCGGCTTAGAATCATATAATTATTCACCACTTTTTTTTAAAGTTTTCAGTTGTGAACAAGGTGTTATCTTAAGTGGGGCTGATTCACCTTCAGCTCTAAAACTGATGGCAATTTCTCACATGCTTCCTGCTAATTATTCTAAATAGTTATAGGAGCATAATTATAAACCCAGTAGTTTCTGAGTGTGGTCTCTGAACCAGCTATCTCAACGTTACCTAAGAATTTGCTAGAATGCCAACTCTTGGGTGCCATTCCAGATTTACTAAATCATAAACCCTGGGGATGAGGCTCAGCGATTTGTGTTTGAATAAACCTCCAGGTGACCTTGATGCTTACTCAAGCATGATCCTATAGCTAGACCATGCTGTTGAGGTAAGCCATCGCACATAAGCATAAACCCACCTAGGCAAACACCAGTTCTTTCAAAAATCTGGTGCATAATACCTATCCCAGCAACATTTTCATGTCACCGGCCTGAGTCTATCTTCATCTGAACCCTTTGGTATGATCACTCCAAATAAGCTTCCTAAGAGAATGTGAAGTAAAGTTCATCAAAGATCTCTAACCAATTGGGTGGAAGTTTTATCTTACTCTAGCATGTCTATTTTCTGATAGGAAGCAGCCTGAAGGGGCAAACAGTAAATACGGAAGCCACCAAATGGCTCTTTGTGGATTTATCCTGAGGCAGCTCTAGCATGCTGTGGAGCTGCTTCTGGACACATCACTGACAAGACAGATCATTTTTTTGGAGGCTGTTTATACTTGCTTTTGATTTTTTCTAACTTGAAAAATGTGACTCTCAAAAAGTGCTCCTCTGCTAATCCTTCCTGCCATATGTTCTATTCTCCTCTAAAATATACGTACACGTATTATATATTTAAAATCTAATCCATATATAATTTTATATTTAAATAACTCCATTTTAGGGGAAAGGCTAAGGCTGCTTTGAGAAAAAGTAATTTATTATTCAGAATAGGAAGGAGATGCTAGTGTGACATTAAGGATTTGAATAAATAGGAAGATGAATCCTTTCAAAAAAGCAGAGTATAAAACCAGAAATATCTTCTGTAAGCTCTGACGTCCTATTTTAAGAAAATGCAATTGTTCTGGCTAACGGTAAACCAGAAGCTTACAGCCTAATTTCTCTCTCCCTGTTCAGTGTGGGGTAGTCATAGAGCCAGAAGGAATTTGACACTAACCATAAAATCTTCTCCTGTAAATCTCCCAGGATTCATGAGAGCATTAGGTCTTTCATGCTCTTTCTTTCTCAGAGCCTTTACTTCAAAGTCTTCTGGGACTAGAAGAGCCCTTGGCAATCATCCAGTCTCCATATTGTTGAACTTTCAGTCCCAGACCCTAGAATTACTGAACCTTACAGGAAAGTTAGGGGGGCACTTAAACCAAATGTTCTCACTTATCAGCCAATACGATGAAGTCAGGTAGACAAAAAGGTTTATCCGTATCACACAGTAATAAAGAGACAAGGATCCACTTTTTCAGGCAGAGCCCTCAGCCCTATGTCACTGGCCTCCATCACTACCAATATCACCCTAGTGACGAAATGACCTTTACCACTGGGATGTTTTTACACAGAACTAAACTTGATCCAAGATCAAGTTCAACATCATTTCTTCTCATTCAGTCCTCAAGTGGAGACGCTGATGATCAAAAAGTATTAGAGGGGAAGATAAGAGAATGAATGAAGAGAACAAGGGAAATATCATGGTTATGATTAACGGATCAAAGAACGGCTTCTGGTATTAATGTTTACAAACATTGGGACAGATTATACTATTCGTCTCTGGGTTCACTTACTTTTACCCTACATGGAGTTAAATACTTACTGTTTGTGCCTTTTGAGAACCCTAAAGATTATCGTGTACTAGTAAATGTGTACACTTTTGGTGGCATGAGTCAGTAGATAAGACAAGGGTAGGAAAAATGCATTGTCACATCAGTGCCAGTACTGACTGAATTTTATTGGTCTTTCATCTTTATCCCAGATATATAAACTCACTCAGATTATTTTAAAAATGTAAACTCTTTTATAGAATAAAATGTCAAGAACAAAGTCACGACATCCAAAACATAAATGTTAGCATTACCTCTAGACTTTCTGAAAACTCAAGAAGTGTGATAATGAGAACACACTTCTCACCTCACAGCTCTGTATTATTTAGCTAAGGAAAAAAACCCAACAACCATCCAAATATATCCTACTGCGCTTTGGGGACGTTCATCAAAGGATGTACGCCAAGAAACCTACCAATCTTTGCTTGTGGTCACTTTATCTGGCATTACAATACAAAAAAATCTCACAAAGTTTATGAGATGACATTTACAGGATCGAAGGAAGGATTTCTATGCTCCAAATGTTTATCTGTCCTCTTACAGCTCAGCAGTTTTTCAGTACATAAAAATAATTTGCACTCCCACTTGCTGTAAAACATTATTACATTCTTTTCCTATTTCCATTGTGAAGCCTTAATTCTGAAAAAATATATATATATACATACAAACTCTAATTTATATAAGCTCTTTCCAATTCCATATAAACCCATGTGAAGATGCTCCCAGCAAACACAATGAGGGGATAACTGTGTAATGTAAAGGGATAAAAAGTTCGAATATTATCCTTGTGTTCTTTGATTTGTCAAAATTCACCTTGTATCATAATTGGATACCACAGCTGGAAGAATCAGTGATTTTAGTTATATAAGAATCTCTGTCACCAGACAAAGAACTAATGTAACCTAAGTGGACTAAATTACCCAATCAACCAAAAAACTGAAAAGGACAGCATTCATACCTATGCCTATTACCTTTAGCGTGGCAGTAGGTTACTCAGTTATCACAAGTCCTGAGAACACAACTACGTTACTTTAAACTAGTGGTTCTAAACCAGTGGTCATTTGCCCTCTACGTGACATGTGGCAATGTCTAGAGAAATTTTTAGTTGTTACAATTTGGGGGATGCTACTGGCATCTAGTGAGAAGGACCCAGGGCTGCTGCTGAATATTCCAGAATGCACAGGACAGCTCCCACAACAAAGAATTATCTGGACCAAAACGTCAACAGTGCTCAGCTGAGAAGCCCTGCCCTAAACGTTAAGAACTAGACACCCAATACAGTTGCAATGTCATGCAAATCCCTACTTTCTAAGTGGGGACAGGATGGGTGAGGACTGTTATTCTAGGGAGAGTAATTTGTTCCAGTTTAGGTGTTTATGTCCACTAAACTAGTAAGATGTTTGCCTTCTCTAATGTGGATTTATCAGGGAAGTGAAATTTAACTCTTATATTTAAAATTTGGTGTTTGCTCTTGGTGCTTTTTGTGATTTTCTGCAAGAGATAATTTTAACAAAGCAAAATGACAGATTTAATTTTATCGTCAAGTTTCTGCTATACACTTTGATAAGATTATACGGAGCATATTATGAACGTCTAATACATATTTATCACTTATGAAAAAAATAAAAGTCCGTGAACCAATTTCTGCTCTCTTCCTTTCTAGAGAACTGTGATTGCATTTTTCCTCTTTCTCTAACATGTATAAGGTGCCTGTTGCCATAGCAATCACTGATTTAGCACATGTTTTTTCCTCCTTCTTTTAAAATATTAGTTTCCATTCCTGCCAAGGAGGAACATATTAATCTACCCATTATGCTAGCTTAGGGAAGCCGAAAGCCATACAAGTTGCCATTTACACAAAGGTTCCCAGAAAGTCCATTGTTGGTATCTTTTGTGCCAAGAACTCTATCCCAGTCCCAGAGAGGAAATGGGACACTGAAATAAAAAGATTCTGGAGCTAAGGAGGTAGGGTCTCTCTTCTTTTCCACAAAGTTTCCCAGCAGGGTGTGAAACCTCAAACTCCCAAATATCATGTCTACTTAAACTAAGTAACTCTGTGACTGGATATAGCTTTAAAAACCACTGATATCCAGAAAACAGGCACTAACTAGATAAAACTTTTTAAAACAAAAATGTACCTTCATCTACTGACCTCTAAGGATAGGACCGAAACAGTAACAACAATAAAAACAAAAAAGAAAATCCTTTGAGGGGACTAATACAAAAAGTAGGAAAGTCTCACTGAAGAAACCAGAATCAACTGTTGAATTCTTGATAAAATAAAAAGTCCTGCTTGAGACTCCTGACTGATTAAACTCTTTCTAGGATTAGGTAACTCAGATCTTGAATCTGATCTAGCCTTGCTATTCAGACCTCGAAATGCCTCTAAACATATCTCTCCAGAACTGTGTCCAGGCCTGTCTTAGGACAAGGGTCTGTGTTAACCTGGATTTTTATAACTGACATTCCAAGCTGGGAAGACCAGATTCTTCCCAATTTCTCTAATCAAATCCACTGGCTTTCCTGCCTGTGGTATTCCATAAATCTGTCCAGCCACTAATGGGAAATGCCACATACTTGGGTGACTTTAGGCTCCCTAAAATTTCTGACCTACTTACTGCTTTAAGAGAAGAAAGGCAGTGGTGGGAAGAAAAACAAAAGGAAAGCTGAAGGATTTTCAATTTTTAGAAATATCTGCTTATTATCGGAGTGATGGAAACTCAAAATTAAGACATGGGAAAGAAAAGATTAGAGATGTGAAGTTGAAGCTGTCCCTTACCCAAAGCTTTACAGAATTGTCTCACAGCTACATGGGAGCCTCAAAGCACGAACGGCCTGCTGTAAAGGAGCGGACCATTTGTTTTCACCAACAGCATCATGGAGAATGAACACACATCGTCTTTTAAACAGACCCTTAAATCTATCCTTGAAACTAACTCTTAAAAACTTAAAATTCAGCATATTTACTGTTATTTTCCACTAGAAAAAAAAAAAGACCTGGCCATGCATTTCCTTTTAACATCATGGAAGTGGGCAAGGGCTTAAACAGAAGAAAGATATTACTTCCTGAAACCTTGGATGTTTTGCTAAAAACACTCAAAGGAATGCATCTCTGTTAGAAAAACAAAAACATTTGATAAAACGTTTCTAAAGCTATTGGTCTGTAAAGGAAAACGTGAGAAATATGTAATTGGGAGCAAATATGCATTCGATTGCACTAAGTAAGACCATTCTTCTGCTTTAGATCCTCAGTTCACTGACAGAAAGTGTTTGTTAATTAGGCAGCAATTTAAAAGGTATCACCTTTCCTCTAGATGTCAATTGTTCACTCAGCCATGAATTGCGAAGGTTACGTGAATCTATGGACGGTTTGTAAACCGCTTAGAGCCCAGATTTCAATTCTGTTGCCAGTAATAATAATAATACCACCATTTTATCCTAGTATCTAATGCAAACTTAAGATCACTAGAAAACCATGATAGAAATTTGAAAGCAACAGATTTCAAAACAAGACTGCACCAAAGGATAACACACAATTAAATACCTTTTCAATTACCTACACAACCTGGAAAAAATAGTTGACAACGAAAAAGTGTGATGAGAAATATCTGATTAACTCATTAATATTTTCTGGAACCTGATGTTTCACTAAGAAGAGAAAAAAGTTACTGGTGTAAAAAGATTTTATCTCTGTTAAGCGTATGCTTTTAGCCACCATCATCTGTAGAAACTAGGTAGAGCACAAGAAGAGAAATAAAAGAAACAAGCCAGAGAAACAGTAGGTGGTTGTGTTGATGACAGCTAATCCAGTGACGATGACTTGACTTTCTAGGTCAGTCCTCCAGCTACTGTACAGAGACTTAACTCTCAGGATGGCACTGAGAAGGTGTACTTTCTCGGCCTGAATAAGATTTGACAGGTTCTAAGCAGGAAGATCAGCATTTGCATCTGCAATTTCTATGGCCCTGGGAAAGTAATGTCTTAGTGCTGCTTCCGTAACTGAAACGTGGTGATGAGCATCTCTTAGGACTCCCTTGTAGGGACTAGACCAGTGAATTTTATTAAACAGAAAAAAACAGAACTGTTGTTTTACGGATTAAATAAAAATAAGTATGTCATGCTTAAAGCAATTCCTGGTACAGAGTAGGTATCCAATAATGTGTCTGATCTTTTCCCTTTGTCTCTTTCAGACCTATACTTCCATGTTCAATATTCGTGGTGTAAACAGCTTATAAGCTAATGTGCCCATTTGATGGTCTAGTTTATGACTGCCAGGCCAGTTCTCTCAGTTGATACAAATGAGTATTATGGACAATTAAGTTCAGGATCGGTTCCAACAAGAATTAATTGCCTTGTCTTATTCCATAGTCAAAGGTCACCTCAATCGAGTTTTCCATTGCTTTCAATGAAGACAAGGAAACGAACTGTTACTAATCTGCTCTCATTGGTGGAAAATCAGTGCAAAATTACCCACAGATCGTAGGCATGAGCACCCCCTGTGCACACGAAAGTTTCCTTGTTGTCATTATTATATATCTGGATACATTTGCAGAGCCTGGCTATTCGAGATGGGCCTTCTCCACACTGGCTGCCCATTAGAATCATTTATATAGCTTCAAAAATATGTCAGTGTTCAGGCCTCACCCTGAGAAAAGCAGAACAAAGCTTTCTGAAATGGAAAGGGTTCTCACCAGGAGGACCACCCTGTGAATCCATAGAAAGAGAGATCAGGGGTCAAAGGAAAATATTCTCTTTCTCCCCTGAGAATCACCATCATTTGCACGGATCTCTAAGGCTGGCTACATGACCCAGAGCACTTTCTTAAAGTGGGACACAGTGTGCTCTGAATCCAGACCTGACTGAATTTATCACGGCTGGGTAGCTGCTGCCTTACGGAGAATGGCCCAAGGGACACTAAACTTACACATTCAACAGCTGAGCCAACGGATGCTTCAACTGCCAGGGACATAACAGAATGGGGAGACCCTCCGTTCACCTTCCATGGGTGCCAGCTTGGCAAAATGGCATTTTTTCCCTGCAGTCATTCAAAGAAAATAATCTAGCAACTCCCATAGCCTGTTAGCTCTCAAAATACTAGGAGGCATTTTTTCTTTACCAGCTTATTTTCAGTGCAAACCAGATTCCAGCCTCAAGAAAAGCACAAAGCACGCCTCCTTCTAGTCTTGATCTGATTTTTCAATTCTTCTGACTGATCTGGCCTCCAACTCGCTGGCTTTCCAGGAGTCTATCAGCGCTACTACGCTCTCATGATCGACTGTTGATGACCGTCCTAGGCCTCGGAAGAAGCAATGGATTTCAATGTTTACAAAGACTGTCACTGCAGCTTATCGAGAAACAGGCCAATATATATTACTGTCATATCCAAATGCCTTGAAAGAAAGAATCATTGCTGTTCACTGAAATTTTATATATATACTATATGATATACATATAATCCTATTTATATAATATCCTATATTATATATATATCCTATATATATATATATTTCCTATTTGTTCACTATTTTGGGGGAAGAGAAAATGAGCTAGAAGAAGTCCAGTCTTAGCTTCTTGACCTGTTACCATTTAAAAGTGACATTTAATTTTTCAAATTACTGTTCCTCATCACCTAAGCTACTAATTTATTCTGTTTTCTTTTTTGAAAAATGTTGTAACGCACATTTATCCACGGTGCAGGTCTGGGGTGAGGTGGGAATGTGTTCAAATGGGTCCTGCTTTAGTTGTGGTGACACAGGGTGCAGGGCTGGAAGCTTGCAGGTCCTATTTTTACTGTGGTGTTGAAGCAGGACAATAAAGTCCACTAGAAGTGCAAATATATACACACATATATTTATATAAATACATAAAACAAACATATATACATACACACATACATATGGCAAAATAAACTATACACAAAAATACTGTTTATATTTGGCAATAGATTTTATTTATTTACTTATTTGCGGTATGCGGGCCTCTCAACCACTGCGCCACCAGGGAAGCCCTATATTTGGCAATAGATTTTAAAAACTGACTTTTGAAGATGAAACAAGGCATGTGGAGGTATGAACAGCTGGAAAGCCCCAACAGACAGAGCACCTCTCAGAGATTCGTCCATTGGGATCAGCTACTATTTAGAAAGTCCACTTATATTTGCTAATATGTCCAATGCATATAAAAGAGGAAAGAACAGGCAAGGCAGCTGAAGTGTTACTTCACTCCCTTTCACTGGGTTAGGTCAGAACTGCAGAAGGGCTGAAGGTCCCCCACCAGCTTGAGCTCCCAACACTGGAAGGCATGCTGCAGCCAGCAAGACGCCTTGGAGAAACCAAAGGTGAGATTGGCTGACATGACTTTTGTGAGGCCCTGTCTGCCTCCGTTTCCACACACACACACACACACACACACACACACACACACACACACACACACACCCGCCCCCGGGGTCAAGGCCACCGGGGAACAATGTGATCAGCACATGCCAGGCAGGCTGTGGTCACTGGGACCCTGCCCAGGTCACGGCCACACTAGCATGATTTCTGCAGAACCTCTGGAGGGGAAGTCGGCTGAAGGAATTTTACTCAGGTCTGAAACGGCCCAGTCTCTAGAGGTCTGGATCCAAAAAGATTCCAATTTTTTGTCTGATTCTCACCAGAATGAAAAACCATTTAAATCCTCCCTAGGGGCCTTAAATTGTTGTTTCCAAAAATGCTATGCTGTGGGAAACACTAATATTAAATAAATAGCCCCTCTCGTTTTTACCAAGGACATTTGAAAAAAAAAAATCACCGATGAAGAATCGGGATGCTGTTTTAAGTTGCTGGAAATGACAACATGAAAACCATTTTTCTAAATTCCGTAGCCAATTAACAACCTTTCTCACTAGTCACTACATTCCATTTCCTTTAACAAATAGGTACCTTAAGTTGAGGGAGAACACAGTCAGAGGCTGAAGGCAGATCCTAGAACTGAAAGATGAGGGTGGATAACTGAGGGACAGACTCATCCAGCGGAGACAAAGAAAAGCAATCAGACTGGGCTATCTGAGAACTCACCAAGGGAGCTAGAAGCCAGGCAAAATGTCCTTGGCAAGATAGCAAATTTTTCCTTGAAAATCGAACCATACATTTACTGGGTTCTTCTTTTCCAATCTTTTGTTTTCTCTTCGCCTCTGAGTAACAGCTGTTTGTGAAACTTTCATGGGTCAGATGGGGCGGAAAGGGGAGAAGGAGAGGCAGCAGGGGGGAGGGAGGGGGAGAGCGTCCCTGCCGGCAAACAGCGGGGGCTGAACTGCCTCCTCCAGGGTGAGGGTGAAGTGGGAGGGCCAGGGCAGCCTGGGAGAGAGAGGTGCCAGTTCTCTTGCAAGGAGGGGTCAGGGGAGGGCTCTTCTCAGAAAACTGGGAGAGATTCCCATGGTGATGTCAGAAACAGAGCACCTGCCTTCTAAGGACTTTGCCAACTGGCAGAGGGGGCATGGGCCGCAGTGCCAATTCTCTCTGTAAGAAGGAAAGGCAGGAAATGGGCAGGGAGCATTCAACTCAGTGGGAAAAGCCACCTTTGAATGACACGAGAGAGCCGACAGCAGGGGCAGAACGTGGCATCGCGGTCCCCGCGGTGAGGGAGACGTCCCTATTTTATATCTGCATGGCGTTTTACCGTCTACAAAACACAGCCTCCATCACACCCAAGCCTCACAGTGATCTGGCGAGGCGGGCACAATTATCGCTATTTTCCAGATGAAGAAATGATCACCCAGAAATAAGTGATGTACTTGATTGCCAGCTTTCTAATGTTCTTTCTACGACACGTAAGCAGCTTCTCTGGGGCACGTCTGCACAGAATGAGTAGAGTTAGAAGGGCTTTGAAAACAGTCATGTATTCATACGATGCTATTACTATTATTAGCATTGTTCCTGGCCAGTTCATACCTAAAGACAGTTGTTCTTTCCATGGGTAGAAGGAAAGAAGACAAACTCTGAGCTTAGAAGGAAAAATAAGGTATCTTCCCAAATACTATGACATCAAAGGTCTAACTCATCCACTGGCCACTGGGAGAGCCTCCTTTAACCGCTAAACCAATGACCTCACCGCCCCCCCCCCAAAAAAAGCTACATCTTGACCTGTCCTAACTTCCAAATCATCTTGATTTGCTGTCTCCCCAAATTTGACTTCCGTGTATTGTCAGCCCTCTTTAGGAACGCCACAGATAAATGAAAACTCTGCAGCAACAGAAAATATATGGGGATACAGTACCAACTCTGAGTTTCTTCGGTGAATCCAAATACAGTATTGATTTTGGTATGTGTTGGAATATCGGTTTCAATAAAGAACTATTCCGTTGGGTTTGGGGTCCTCATTTAACTTCATACTGCCTCAGAGCACTCTGAGTTTGCTGTTGAATCAGGCCCTCGTTGGGCTTCCGGGTTCAGGCAGATTTTGCCACTTTGCAGTGACTGCAGGCAATATGGCATCACCCACAGGCTGCTCGACAAGAAGGACAGAGACCCAAATCTCAAGCCCGTTTCGGTCTCCATCTCCTAGTGACACGTTAGAAAACCCTAATAGGGGCTATCTTTGAGTGCCTTTCATGTGCTTTGATCTTGATACAGGGTATCTTTAATCCTCACAATAACAGGCAAGGTAGATCCATTTTTTTGTACAGATGAGAAACTAAAGCCCAACAAAGTCAGATGACTTGACCAAGGTCACTAAATCAGCACACAAGGAAGCCACCCTTCCCTGTATCTAGAACTGCAAAACTTTCATCTTTCTCCACTCTACCCAAAAGGCATTTTTCCCTCATTTACTTTACAAACTTCAAAGATGATGAATGGTATCTTTGGAAGGTTGCCTTTAATATAAGTTTGTGTTATTAGAGTTCTACACACATACCCACCTGCTAATTTGCTTTCTTCCCCTATGTGCCCATGGTTTGGTTCTAAAGGCTCAATTCCAGGTATAGCTCTCCAGCCAGGAAGGAGAGTCCACATTCCACCCACCGAAGAACCACACTTTTGTAACAGCAGATTCCTCATCACTCCAAAAACCAAAACGATAGCTTAAAACTATCCTACTCTAAACTACATATAGCTGATGACTAATAATTATATTTATCCCGAGTCTATATTTCTTAATGAAATTTAGCAATAAAAATCCTGTTCGTTAATTGTATTCAATGCATGTAGTTGTACTTAATGCAGAATTTCAGGTTAGGATTCTTACAAATTTGAATGTAATCACAAAATAAGATGTCTAATTTTGGTATTTTTCTGGTTTTAAATGTGTATGTCCAATTGTGGAATCAATCACCTTCCGGTTGCCTGGCTTTGAATTGGCTTGCCCTCCATTCCAGTGGTCCTCCCTCCAGTATATTCTATTGCAGGCACAAACATCCTTCAGGAACTGCTTGGAACCCAAGGTCTTAATCCTAAAATCCCCCTTTCAGACTTCAGTCTCCTTTCTGGCCATTCTTTATCTATCTTTCTTACTGACTTCCAGTTGCCAATCTATAGATTCTTAGCTCACAAAGTCTCTCAGGCATATTCCTTCTTTCCACTCTGCCTTCCTTTGATGTCCAAGTCCGTTTTGTTTTTTTTTTTAATTTTACTCAAGTACAGTTGATTTCCACTGTTGTGTTAATTTCTTCTGTACAGCAAGTGACTCAGTTATACATACCTATATATAATATATACACATATTATATGTATTCTTTTTCATATTCTTTTCCATTATGATTGGTCACAGAATACTGAATTTAGTTCCTGTGCTATACAGTATGACCTTGTCGTTTATCCATCCTGTATATCATAGTTTGCCTCTGCTAATCTCAAACTCCCATGTTCAGGCTCTTATCTAGTTTTCACTCAACTCAACTAACAAACCTATGCTCAAGTTCCATCAGACTAACTTTCATAGAACATGAATACAATTTTAAACTACTCAAAGAGCTCAGCCACTTGCCCTCTGAATATTAAAATGTCTACTCAACTTGGCATTCAAGGCCTTTGAAAAGTTTAACCCAACTAACCTTTTCAAGTGTTATCTTCTAAATACCACTTATTTTCAGGATCCTATACCTTAGATAAAGTACAGTGGTGTTATTCTTTAGTTTTCCTGTCTCCATGTCTTTGCTCGAGCTATTTCTGGCTCCTGAATAGCTCTGCCCAACCTAGATTGTTAGAATGTTACCCATGTCTTTCAAGGTCTAAGTCTCCACATTACCTGCTTTTCTTCTATGGTATCTTCATCATGATTCTTTGTATTACAGATATTTATATACATTTCTTCTCCCATACTAAATTTAACGTTGTATTCATTTTAATGTCTACTAAAACTTCTTGCACAGTATAAAAATTTAGTTTTGAATAAATGGGCTAGTAAAAAATAATTGAGTTCTTAATACCTATATCCTTGTATGTTAAATGAAACAATATTCCCTAAAGCCAAAGTAGATTCTACTTACAATTAGTGTTACGTTTTTACTAACTGAATTCTATATCCCACTTTTATGGAAAACTAACCTTTATCTATTTCTATATATCAATATAACATTTTGTGTGTGTAATTGTGGGGCTGTTTAATTCATTAAAATGAGTGAAGATTTTCAATTTTTCTTTGTTGAGTTTATGAGTCATCTTTAAAAACTAGTCAGTGCTTATTGAAAAATGGTATGCAGTCAGGTTTAACTAACTCTGAATTTAAACTAACTAAACTTACTTAACCTATAGACTTTTATTGATTAAAACATAGGTGCTAAACAGAACCTCAAATTTCACTTTGACTTTCATCACAACCCAGATTAGTATTCATTTTTCCCTTAGTTATGGCTGCCATCTATCCAGTGCTCAAGATAAACTGTCTTCACCACATCACCCAGCAGAACTTCCATCCCGTCTTTTCCACCACAGGAAAGTGGGGAGAAAGCCTGCAAGTACTGTTCTGGAGTCACTGTTCAGCTAGTCACCTTGACTCTACCATCATTACCTGTGCCTTTAACTCTGTGCTCAAGTATATTGCCTCTCTCAGATTAAAGCCTCTCTCAGATTAAAGCCTTTGCTATTAGCTGCTGACACAACTGCACCATTTGGTTTTTATTTGTGACCTGTTGCTCCAGATCTGAGTCACAGTTCACAGAATGAAAGCCATGAATTTCTCCTCTAATCGGGCATTTGTGCCTTTCATAAGTGGCCCTCCAATGTATAAGGTACAGGTTCTATCCACAAGACACATCAATAGCACCATATGAAATCATTGTTGAACTTAAAGTTAGATTTAAATTAGTATTTCAAGTTAATCTTCACTGAATAGGAAATATTAAAAATGAGGCAGGCGTGAAAAATACCAAGCAACTGGCTTTATTCAGTACAGCATGCTAATTCCCTTTATTCAAAAGTAAACATTTTGCAAAGCAAAAAATTCTCCTATTAAACTCAAGCATTAAGAAGAAAGACTCTTAATTACTCGAGGAGGAAATGCATTTGCTCCAGGATTAGCAGGTTAGCAGCGTAAACAGCCGAGGGAGCTTTCTCAATGGCTCCCCTTCCAAAGAGCCCCAGCGGCCACCACTGCCTCATTCCCCTCAAGCCACAGAAGCCAACACCTGTGTCCATTAGCTGCAGTTTTCCACACTTACAAAGACATTATTGTTCACCAAGGGAGTGCCTGGGGTTTTGTCCTCGCTTTCCCTACAGGAGGAAATTCAGTAGAACCCTCTAAATGGTCTGAAACAGTCAAGACATTGACCATCTGACTCCTAGGTTTTCTAGGCAATCTTCTCAGGTGGAAAACCTTCCTCTCTGTTATTCCTCTGTTCATACAGTTAGCTCGCAGTTCAACATTAGCTTCAGACTAGTAAGAGAACATTGTGCAAGTTTCAAAAAGCACAGATCCTATTCCTAGAAAGCACTCTGGCATCCAAGACAAATGTGTAACTAATAATGAATAATAATAGCATTGTCTTTGAAGGCAAGAGCACAAAAATACATCGATGAAGTAAAAATAAACCCCTAAAAAAATAAACAAACTCCTGACAGGGCCATATGTGCCCTGAAGAAAATAAGTAGAAAGCGTTTGTTGCTTTTGATTATTAAGTGGCACTATTTCATTTGATTATTTTAAAAATGTTACTTTTCATAGATTTAAGATGATCAGGGATTTACAGATCCACTGGTATCTAATAGAGCATATTAACCTGAGACAAACAAGATAAAGGAAATCCATGAATTTTCACATAGTTCTCTACAGCTCCCTCAGCTGTCAATCATTAGTGGAAGAAATGCTTCTCTCTATACATATCTGACAAACATCCTTTTTCTCTTTTTTTTTGTCCTTATGTGTGTACACCTATGATCACCACACTTGCACCATTTTTTAGTCCTTTGCAAACACCAAGATCAGTTCTACACTCCATCTGTAATGTATTGCTTTTGCTGATTCTTCGGGAATACATTTTTTTTTTTTTGCAACAGATACAGTGATATGAAAAGACCATATTAAAATATGTAATTTTATGCAACAGCTATCAAATTTGTAAAATTCAACATCCCAGGAGTTTGTGCATGTTGAGGAAACAAATCCAAGAAAGACGTAGCTAAATTAATGAATCATCATTCCTTCACTGGTCATCAATGCCCCAGATTCACTAAAAGATAGAACATGGACTCTAAGGACCATCGGGCTGACTTAGGGTGATGTTTGCATTTTCATGATCAGAAAGCAGAACTAAAGCATTTCAGCAGTTCAGGCTGGCATGGGTACACTGCTTCCTAGTTTGAAATGCATAATTAACCAGAAAGCTAGTTGTCGAACAGCTTAACAGATTGTCCAAAAGTGACCTCACTGCTGTTCAAATGGATGCTGAAAGGTAAGGTGCCATGGTGGCTTTTTGTTTTCTAGACAAGCTACATCCAAGCAATTGACAAAGACTGATTTTTTTCTTTTTTTTCAAAGCCTATGAAAGCTTATGGGTAACAGCAATTATTTATGTCTGTCAAATACTTGTATCCAGAAGTAGATTTAAAATCCCTTGAAAATTCTGTAATTTACTGAACCACTGAGCGAGCCCATGCTACTCCCCCTCCCCAGACCCACAGAATGTAACTCATTTCAATGGAGAATTGGAGTCAATGATGTAAAGGAGGGAGTCCTGATCGGCAGAAGGGGGAAAATGCTAGGAAAGCATGCTTCCCAATTTCCGTAAGAAATACCCTTGTTTCTTAAATAAGCAAATACCAATTACTGGACAGAATAGCCACAGTTCAGAGCATAAATGCATCCCATTTTTGTTGCTGATGCAGATGTCAGGGAAGAATTAGTGGCTTAGCGTTAGGATGGGCTGTATACCTACATTTGCTGAAGCAATTACTGCAAGAAAAAAATAAATATGGGAAACATTTGTGGATCAAAGCCAAGGAATGTCTTAAATATAGATTGCTTAAGAAAAGTACATAGATGTTTCCATATCTTGTAAATGATAGTTTTCAAGAGGTTGCCTTTAAAATAAAATGGATGGGGACACTTGGCCCCTTTTCCAGCATATCCTACAAACAAGAATTCTTGGGAGACATGCCCCAATTCATCTTCCAACTTCCAACAAAGAGAAAGGATTTCACTGTTTTACATTTGCACTACAGTGCTCGCATGATGGTTTCTGGTTAGTTTGGTCATGTTTCATTTTCAGAAATGTTAGAATGGGAAGGATGAAATAATTCTTCAACCCTTAATCTTTGACAATTTTAACAAAATACAGTGTTTATACTTGTGCTAACAGGTGTTTTATTTTTTCCTTGTCCATTTTTTTCTACTCTGGTCAATCCATGTAACACACTAACTGTGAATTATTTTGACTGCATTAATAAGTTTTGACCTGAAATCTAATTTAAATTGCCATAAATTCGCCTTGTTCCTTGAAAATGATTGGCATGAGTTTGAAAAATCTGTTAGCTGAGTCCTCAATGACTATCAGAATCTTGACAAAATCATCCCATGCAATACATCGCTGTATGCTACATAGTTATCATCCTCTTTCTTTTTTTTTTTTTGCGGTACGCGGGCCTCTCACTGTTGTGGCCTCTCCTGTTGTGGAGCACAGGCTCCGGACGCGCAGGCTCAGCGGCCATGGCTCACGGGCCCAGCCGCTCCGCGGCATGTGGGATCTTCTCGGACCGGGGCACGAACACGCGTCCCCTGTGCATCGGCAGGCGGACTCTCAACCACTGCGCCACCAGGGAAGCCCTATCATCCTCTTTCTATAGTGCAGAGCTTCTCAGTGTCTTCCTCTCATGGGAAAAAGCAACTAATATGAGATTCATTTGTTATCAGTCATCTCTACAAAATATGCACGAACACAAATACACATACACACAGAAGCTCATGTCTTCAAAAAATTTATACAAATAAGCCAAAGAGTGTGCTAAATATGGTCTCAGGAAACATTTAGAGCATGCTCCCTTTGATATGCAAGATGAATACAACAGAAGATATATCTGCTCTTGGAGTTTTGTGCATTCCTGGACTTTCTGATTCTCTGTGAATGCACAGTGATTTTGGCAAGATGTCAGAATGTTCCCCAGCAATTTTCAATACAATGTTCAATACATAAATGCCAAACCGGGAACTTTAGAAATTTTAATTGGGTTGTAGGGCTATCGATGTCTGCAGCTTTTCACTACCAGACAGGTGGGGTGGGAAAGGATGTCAACACCTGAGCTGTGATGAGGGCTGAGTGTGGAGGGAATGGTAGGAAAGCCAGAGGTGAAATCAGCGTGGCGGAACCAAGGGAAAGCCAAGGGCCTTTCCTGCCCAGCACGGCTGCGTGTGCGGTGCTAAGGGCCTGGCCACGAAGACAGGGCCGGTGTGGTTATACGTTTCCATCAAGCCTACAATCTAACCACTGCAGCTGATCCCGTTGGTTCCAAGCCAAAGCATGTCGTGGGTCACTTCTCTGACGCTCAGAGGCACCCACAGAAGGACTTAATGTCCCACATTCACCACTTGGGGCTTAAACTTAGGTAAGTTACCGTACGCTATGTACTCCCCGTATCTATGCCACATGCTGACTGTATAGACATGAACAGGAACAACACAATCCGTCTCTGGGCTGTGTTCTCCCATTTCTCCCCCCAGTTTTCTTCCTTCATGATTGCAGTGCCAACAGCGGACTGAGGATGAGGCTAAGCAAGTTCTGGGCCCAGTGGTGCCCCTTCCGAACTGCACGAGCTTAGTAAGTCACTTCCTAGATTGCTCCTGGACTGGTTCCTTATCTATGAAAGGAGACGTTTAACTAGATGCTATCTAGGGTTCCTTTCGCTTCTAAATGTCACGGTTTCTTCTTTCTTGGTAGTTTGCTCTGTCCCTGCCTTTGGCCTGTGTCCATTTCTCCATTTCCATTTCCCGAGTTATGAATCCTTCACCTCAGTGAAGCTCCTCTTCCCACCTTCATGGGTCCCCTGCCTGGGAAAACATCATCTGTCTGGAAATGGAGCTCCCACAGCTCTCAGCATATAGGGTTCCATTGCTCTACCTGCATAGACCGTCAGCCTCTGTCAAAAAAGACCTTTTCTCTCTTATTTCTCCTATCTTCCCAACTTTGTGACAATTAACACTGCATTTGGTAAGTATCTTTGGAATAACTGACTTTTCTAACCTTCTTGGAAGGTCCCCTTAGACAAAGAGAATGGTCACGAAGAGTCGCTCTTTGCTTTTCTGCTCAACTCTCTTCACAAAGAGCCGGCCTGGTGTTCTGTCTCTTCTGAGGTGACTTTTCTGAGCTGTGGGTCTTCACTGGTGCTTATAATTACTAACCCATTTGCATTTATTTACTCACAAGTACAGGCAAATAACTGTATTGGGCACCAAGGACTATATTCCATAAGTAACAAAGTCAGAGATATATTCTCTCCATAAGAGTTTAATCACCTTCTATCATACTAGTCTGTGAGTTTGGCCATGGAAGGGGACATGTTTTCTTTATCCCTCTCAACTTCCTTCTTTAGCTCTTTCCTCCCCATCATCCAACAACTCCTGACATAGCTGGAGGCATCAAACATCCTTTAGTACATGCTGACTGAAAGTTTGGGGTTGAACCAGATCACGTCCAATCTACACTCATTCCCTCAAGTCTTCATTTTACGTTGTTCTCTGTAAGATAGGCCAGCATTCAGATGCCCCTCCCGGCCTTACTTCATCCGTATTTTCTTTTAGGCAGCGGCTGTCTTCATTGCTGTGGCACATCTCTGCTGAGTCACACAAACAGAGGTCCATTTGGAAATACAAAGTGGAGAGATTGTCTCTTGTTTTATTTTCTGTATGTCCCTCCTGAAAGCACGTGGAGTTTGGGCACTTTGGACTTTCCCTTCATGCAAAGGACACAATAAAACATAATTCAACTGCCTGAATCTGGGCTAAAAGAGACAGCACTTAGCATTGGGGAACAAGGTAGCGACAAGTAGGTGGCCCAACTGGGAACAGAAAGCACAGGGACAGAGCTGCTAATTAACAAACCGCTGCACACTAAGCATGTCTTCGTGCTCACAAGTGGTGAGACAGCACTAAAGTCCCATATTTTGGAGAGGCTCTAAACTTCATGAGTTTGATCAGGGTTCAGCAATATAAATTATTTGTCCCTTGGGCTTGACCAATTCTGCTATGCCGAAAGATACAGCATGGGAGAAAATCTGAACTACGGTATTCAGTTAAAAGATATTAATATTGGAAAATAATTTATAGCCTTAGGAAGCCTTAGAAAAAAACAAATTTTCCTTGGTCACTTAACTGCAACTCACAGGAATGAAATATGTTATCATTATGTAACATGCTCTACATCAGAGTAAGTGATTATACTTAAACATAACTTTTGATATGATTGCAAAATACCAATTCAAGAAAGGCCTGCAAAATTCTTCCTATTTTTGAGACCAGGAGCCAAGAATGCAAAAGGTACTTTCCTCAGAGAGAACAAATCTTCCTGAAATAGTCACACTGGTTCAGCTTCTGGTCCTCATTTGAAATGGCCTATTAGTTGAATGAAATACCACCTATAAGCACTCAATCATATTTTGTTAATAGGGGTATATTCTGTTTTTTTTTTTCTTTTGGGAAAATAATTCTGCAGATTCAGCCTTCAGAAATGCACTTGGAGATAACAGAGAAACCAGGGTTTTTGACCTGCTTCGTAGCCAAAAGATAATGCAGCCTTGGGCTCTTTGTCAAGAACTCCTGCTTCAAAATTGTCCAAAGCAAGCTGCTGGCCAGAAATGAATTTGAACCCCTGCAAAGGGTTTTAAATTCACAAACCTTCAGAAACACACACATACACAATACCACATCAGAGCTTCAGTTTCTCAAGAGTGGGTATGTGGTCATCAATTTAGAATACGCTAATTCTTACAGTACAAACTCCAACCATCATCTAGCTTGCTGGATAGAAAAGAGTTTGAGGCGTGGCAAATAATGAGGCTGGAGAGTGGAAAGAGGAGAAATAAAATACTCAGGGTTTTGGAAGTAATTACAATGGAATCATCTTGCACAGAACACGGTGGAAATTATGCATCCCGATGCCATACTGTCCAAAGGTTGGCAGTATCATTCTAAAGGGCAGGAGTGGTAGTGAGAATGTAGTCATATGCATATGGACCCCTTGTTCCTACTTTGCCTATCCGCCAACCAATGAAGCCGCTAATTTATTCATGAGCTGTTAGTCCCTATTCCCATCCCTTCACCACCAAAAATGGGGTGCTGTGAGCAATGTAAAAATAGCCCCGTGAACAGAAGCAACCACAGACTAAGAGTGAGAGGAATAAAAAGGAGGACAAAGAAAGAAAAGAAAAAGAAGGGGGGGGGGGCAACCTCCAGAAGCAAATGCTAGAGGAAACCTATAAAATACAAACTTTCTGGTTTAACTTTTCAATACATTATGGGGCTTTCCCATGCATGCCTCTTTTCACTAAAGCTTCAGGCAATAAATCTTAGATACGGTTTGTTAGATTATTATAGTACCCCTCTAAGGGCACTGAAATGATGTAATGAGAAATCAGAACATCAGAACACTAAATTATCCCATGTTTCAGGAATTCCAGCAAAACCTGTCAATTTGACTTGTTACTGGCCGAATAAGGATGAAACCAACATCGCATACTAGGGATAACACTGAAGGTAATTTTAATTGGTTTGCTTTAAAAGCTATCTACATGGTGACTAATAAAAGAGGCTTATGTAGTCTATCAGTAGTTGAAGATTTATGAGCACTACAGGAAAGATTAAAATTAGCAGATATCTATTTGCAGAAATAGTGGTGAAAAAATAGAATTGTGAGATTTTCCTACCATATAAATATAGTCATCATCATAATTCTAACATGCCATTTTTACACGTCCTCTCACTCTTTGAAATCCCCTGTAAATTATCTTTAATATTTGACAATAACAATATTATCAATACCATTTTATTAACAAAGCATTTTTACATATCTCATGATACTGATCGCAGCACTTTAAGAAATATTTTCTTTTAGAAAAAGAAACTGAGTCTTAAGAACATATAACTAAATTAGCTATGCCCACAAGGGCAGCAAATGAGATTCAAACTGAGGTTTTTGACCCCAAGAATGGTGATCATTCTGTAATATTGCAATACAGCTGCAAGCTTAATAAATTATTTTGAAAAATAATTATTTTTTTAGCTTGTATTTGATTTTGGAACCAGACTAAAGTTATTTGGCACTAAGACTTTTAAATCATGTGAATGATCAGAAAGATAATGCCGTATGAAACTTTTTAAAATAGATGTTATCTATGGCTCTGAAGATAATTGCAAAAGAGGAATACAAGAAGGACTTTGAAGAATAAGGGTATTTTGGAATCCAGGAACACTTCACAGGTGACAAATTTAATGTATGAGAACGGCTGGCACAGTATTTTGCACATAGTAGACAATAAATATTAGCAAAAAAATTTTTAAGGGAAGCACTTCTATAAGTACAGATAAGATTTTCTAATAAATAATCTCATCAGAAAATTATGCACATATTAGATATGTAAATTGGTACAGATTCTACTAAAATAACTTGGTAAAAGTTACTAAGAGCCTTAATATGACTATATATTTTGGTCTACTTCTTCTAATTTAAGGATTTAACTTAAAGAACTAAGTGTCCACCAAGATTTTTTTTCCAAAATGTTCACTATGGCATTCATTGTTTATATGTAAACACTTGTTGAAAAAAAAACAAAATCAAAAGAAAATCCAATAATAGGGGCCTCACTAAGTAAATTGTATTTATATAATAGAATATTATTCAGCTATTAAGATTTTATTTTAAAGAATTTTATTTATGTAAGGAATATTTTAAACACATACCTACAAAGCAAAAGAGAGAGCAAAACAAAGATTATATATACTAAAAGGTAAAAAGTCATTATCTCTGGTTTGCGAGCTTACTTACAATTTTCTCCCTATCTTTTGAAAATATTTTATATTGGGTACATGATTTTTTTTACAGACACCTAAGCTATTTTAAAGTCAGTATCTTAATAATGGTCAACATGGATTGAGTTTTTACCACGTGGCAGACATGGTTCTCACCTTTCTACAGATATTATCTCATTTACTTCTCATAAAAATCTTTGATGTGGAGCTATTTATCCTGTTTAATAGGTGAGAAAACTGGGGCAGGGAGACATTAAACAACCAGCCCAACATTACCTTCCAAATAAACATCTGAGCTAGGACATGAAACAAATCATCTGACTCCAGACTCACGCTCTTCAGGACCACGCTCTACTATTCATACTATACAGGTGGTTTAGGGATGTGTCCGAACATATTAACGTCACAGAGGAAGCAATCTCCTACAACTGGGACTCTCATCTACGAAGGTGAATAACCCTGTGGGTGAGATGGCTTGTGATTCTGGTGGTATACGAAGTGTATTTAACTTAATTTACTTTACACCTTCTCTAAGTTAAATACACTTAATACGAAGTGTATTTAACTTGATTTACTTTACACCTTCTCTCTAAATACCATGTGAGTTTCATATCACATGGAAACACTCATGTCGTAGCTTTTTTGAGGCTTTATTACATATAATATTATTGCACAGCATGATGAACCTAAATCAACATCCTTTAAGTAGGAACTCAAAGGTATACAAAGGTGTAATGTGTGTCAAGAAGTTTTATTCCAATTTTCTTTGTTTATAAGGCAGATATTTACTAATCCCTGGGTACGTAGGTAAAGGTGTAATAGATGTAAATAAAAGAAGATGCATATGTTCTCATGAACGATAAGCTGACCCGTTGCAGGCACCTGGTGAAGTGTTTCACGAGGTAATACCTGAATTACACAGATTGATTTACCACCTAACAGCTGCTCAGAAAATTCCTTTCTTGAGTCTCATATTTTATACCAATTGAAAAAGGAAATATATAGGAAGTATGCAAGAGAAATAACCTAATGTTTAAATTGCACCTTAATTGTAAGAACAATTTAGAAACAGAAAACTAAAACCTTGATTTCCCTAATGTAAAAAGATTGCTCATGCCCGTCAAGTAGTTTATAAAATGAAACACAAATCAAAGTGATTACAGAGCTACTAATGTCTGAAACTGCATTCTTTGCTGCCTTTTATTTTAGGTGTTGATTTTGTTAAAAAACAATACTGAGACCAAAACTCTGGGAACTGTTGAGGTTCTAGCCACTGAGACAGGTAGACTGTGGGGAAGTAAACATCTGTACATGTCTGCATCTATATATAGAGTTCTACATGAGATGTAGCAACCGGGTGGGTTTTAATGTGATGGTGTGACTGATGTGTACCTAGCACACTGGGACCACTGCATAATGTTACCTGTATATTCTGCTGAGTAACATGGGTGTGGTGAATTAAAACTCTCAGATTTATTTTTTACTAAAGGATATTTCCAGGTCTAATAATTCTGATTCTGTATTTGCCTGATTGATTTTTCCTTGGGCTAAATTCTCTATTGTTCTTGCCTTGACTGATCTATAATTACCTATCACTTCATTAATTTAAATACTGAATTCTTCCAATATTTTTCTCTTCCATCCACTCTTATGCTTAAATAAGGACTTGTTTTAGTCTCTTGGAAGTTTATTCACTGTTCAGGTAATTTTGCAATACCTTTTCCCTTTCTTTTTTTTTTTTTTTTTTTTTTTGTGGTACGCGGGCCTCTCACTGTTGTGGCCTCTTCCGTTGCAGAGCAGGCTCAGTGGCCATGGCTCACGGGCCTAGCCACTCCATGGCATGTGGGATCTTCACGGACCGGGGCACGAACCCGTGTCCCCTGCATCGGCAGGCGGACTCTCAACCACTGCGCCACCAGGGAAGCCCTCCCTTTCTTATGAATCAATAAATAAGCCTCGTTTGTCATAACTTTATGATGAGTCAACATATGTACTACAGAAAACAGAGAGTTAACTTGACTGGAATGAATTGGCTTATGCCTAGAGATCAATATATTTTCCTTTCTACTCCTACATGGCCATCCTGAAAAGAACACTATAGGTTAAAAAAAGAAGAAAATGATTTATAATAAGACAGTAGGAATCAATGTAAGAAAGCCCTTTGCAGATGGTAACATAGGGGAAGAAAGACACAGATGGATCTGTGTCATCTGGATACCAAAGAGCATGGACCATCTGGCTCAGATGGTTGTTGTAGGAGGGAGTGGAAGAGTATGTAAGGACAGGGCCCAGAGGAGTATCCATGGAATGCATGAAGAATGATGGGGATAGCCTAAAGAAGCTCACCAAGCATTTCTCTAGGCTTGGCCAATCAAGTCTAAGGACATATAAGGTAAGACATGGTCACAGAGTCTCAGGAGGGTGTAATGCTGCTGAATAATTACATTTTAAAGCTGGAAGGGACTTCAGAGATTCTTTTTTTTTTTTCTTAAATAAAGACATAATTGGTAACTTTTTGTGTGCTCCAGAGAACACTATACTTACAATCCCACAGATCTGCTTCTACAATTTCCCTGAAGACAGAGAAGAAAAAATCAATTGTTTAATCCATACAAAAAATAAAAAGGAAACCTGTCAATGTGGTTTGACTAGCAAACCACCGGAGTTGTGGTTTAGGCATAATGGATTCCCTCTTCCATTGCCTCTAATCTAATTAATCCCTCATATCTGTCTGCATTCTAGAAGATGTGTTTACCAACCAAGTTGCATTAGATGATTTTTGAATAGCTTCATTGGAAAAAAAAAATGGATAGGATGTGGGTAAGTGAAGCAGACAGAAACATCAAAGTCTTTCATTTCTGATGACTATTGCTCTCATTACAATTGTCTTTAGTAGAAACACAATCTCTACTTTTCTGAAACGGCACGCACTTAGAGAGTGGTTAAAATTAGGGTAACTATGCCATACTTCCTAATTATTACAACTGCATAATTATTAATAATGCCCCCCTTTACTAGAAAAAGTGCTCCGATATGGACAATAAATTACACGGTTACCCTAATACGCAGTGACAGGAATGTCGATTTAAATAAGACATCGTACCATTTTAACAGATCAATCCAGTGGATGTATATGATTTTGCAAATTCAGAACTTAGCAAGACTCCCTAAGAAAGGATTTAAGCTTCACTTATTTGGTTTTTAGGTTACTTGTTGTCTTTCAATGTGTTTCTTTTTTGTAAATGACTACGCCAAGAAAACTAAGGCACAGAGTGATTAAAAAACAAAAAGAACTACAAATCAAGTTTCCTCATACTTCACTGTAAATCTTATTCAGTGTTACGTGATTTTTTTAAATGTCTTCCCTCAAAAGGACAGCAACCATTTCTTCTGAAATGGAAGAAAATGTATAAATCATTTACTGCAACTCTGATTTTACAGAAAACTGAGTTTACAAAAACTGAAGCTCAGAGAAATGAAATGACTTGCCCAAAGTTACTGGTCTGGTTAGTGGTAGAGCTGGGTCGGAGGACTCGGATTCACACATGTGAACATGTGTTTAGGACCCAGCCAACATTTCTCTCAGTGGGCAAAGTAAGTTTGTTTCCATAAATCAGCATTTTTTTTTTTTTTTTTTTTTTTTTTTGCGGTACGCGGGCCTCTCACTGTTGTGGCCTCTCCCGTTGCGGAGCACAGGCTCCCGACGCGCAGGCTCAGCGGCCATGGCTCACGGGCCCAGCCGCTCCGTGGCATGTGGGATCTTCCTGGACCGGGGCACGAACCCGTGTCCCCTGCATTGGCAGGCGGACTCTCAACCACTGCGCCACCTGGGAAGCCCCATAAATCAGCATTTTAAACTGTCTTAGACTATTGATATTTGACAACTTCTTAAAATAATGCAAAGAAGATCCTCCCTGTTCTGCATCTTGTCACTAACTTCAGTGCAACAGACTTTAACAGGAGAAAGAAGAATAGGAACTTTGGGAGGACTCGCCAAAGAGACATCACTGGGGATTGGGAGCTAAACTAAGAAAAGCATAATCAAGTTTTATTTCTTAATATTCAGTCTAATACAAAGTCTAATTGGCTTTAAAGCAAGTGTTAGGATTAGTTCTGCCAAAAATTTAAAGGTAAAAGTTTTAAAACACGTGTTTAGAGCAATGTATTTAAAACAAAAATAGTGAAAAAGCCATCCTTAAGGTGCTTTTATTTCCTTCCTGACACAGATTTAAATACTGTGTTAGATATTGAGTTGAATTAGAATGTGCATTTGAATTCAGAGTAATATGTTTGCTCACTGAATTCATCATATCAATAAATTCTTCTTGTATGAAGATTTAGTACATATATTACAATAAATTCTTCTTGCATATATTGGATGCCCCCATCTGTCTAACACGTATACAAATTTAGACAAATCATACTTATTTAGGGATTCTTTTCCATCATGGAATCAGTCAGTGTGCTGTGAATATCGTGTATGGTCGTAATTGTGAAAAAACTGATTATCATTTTCAGATAGTTCAGATGAGGTTTCACCATACTTTTCACAATTACCAAGAGGATTCAACTCTTTGTAACAAATATGTTTGGGGATTATTATTTTAAAAAGAAGAAGAAAAAGACAGGAGAGAAGAAAAATTAATCTTGTACAACTGCAGACCAAGCGCTACTGAACTCCCAAGGCACTTTGTCTCTATCATCATGATTATATCACTATGTTAGAATTATTGTGTTATAATTGTTCTTTTTTCTATTAAAATTTAAGCTTGGAAAAAAGGGACTCTCAATCGTCTTCAAGTCTCTAGATTAAGCACAAAAGCCACAGTTAAGAAGTTAATACATTTCTGCTGAATTAACTGGTCGATTAACACACGGATAGATGCAAGAAACAGAATTGGTAAGGAATAAAGATAAGTTTAGATAATGTGGACAAAAGCAGCATGCCAGGCATGATGAAGATCCATGGGTAAGTTGCTAATGTAACCAGCTTCTTGTAAGGCAGCATTATCAACATTGACGTAAAAGGAATCACCCAAGTCCAAGGGCCTGTGTGTATTTTGGGGGTAAGACTAAGAATACTATCCTGGCATTGTCACGTGAGGAATTTCATTTCACAGCAATCATAACAGAAGTGGACATTCCACTACTTCAATACAGCATATTATTACTCTTATTATTCCAATCATAATCCGCCACCCACCTCTAACTCCTAGTAACTCGACTGATCTCACAAAAACTTCTCGGGCATATTTATAGCATCATCCTAGATACTCCTGAGGCAAGGAGCTGCAGAGCACAAAGAATCAAAATGCAACACTTTCCCCTCCTTGGCCAAACAATTTAATCGCAGTGGAATCTTGCTAAAATACTCTTCAAAAGGATAATAAAAGAAATAATTGGGCTTCCCTGGTGCCGCAGTGGTTGAGAGTCCGCCTGCCGATGCAGGGGACGCGGGTTCGTGCCCCGGTCCGGGAAGATCCCACATGCCGCGGAGCGGCTGGGCCCGTGAGCCATGGCCGCTGAGCCTGCGCGTCCGGAGCCTGTGCTCCGCAACGGGAGAGGCCACAACAGTGAGAGGCCCGCGTACCGCAAAAAAAAAAAAAAAAAAGAAAGAAAGAATTGCCATGAAAACTTAGTGGGAATGAGAGTGGGTACCCAGCTAGGCAGCTTCTCCAGAGTTTGACTTGATAGCATATGAAAGAGATGTAGGGTAAGTATTAGACCCAACAACCAACCACTTGGTGTAAGGTCAAGAACACCAAATGAGGTGTCAATATACTACTTGGTTTCCTGTTTGGGCTCTGCTATTTATTAAAATTCTTCTCACTCTGTGAACTTACATTTTCTCACGTGTAAACGTTTTGTTGCTTCCCCCTTTCTTTCTGCTATCTTTTCAAAATGATTTGTTGAGCTCCTACTATGTATCCATCACTGTGGAACTCTCTCTGCCCTAAAATAAATGCACTAATGCCTCAAAGGATTGGTGTGAAGATGAAATAGACACACAGGAACCTTGTAAATAGCATAGTGTTATGTAAAAGGAAAAAGTCTGATCTCTGACCCCTCCTGTGTTCTCTACTAGCCCTAGTTCTCTGGTCTCCATATTTTATCTTGCTTCCCCTCCCGCCCTCCACCCAAATTATGATTTCACTGACAGGGTATATTCTGGGCTGCATCTTATACTTTTGATCATTTTCTGTAGCTATCATTTTTACTAGGCTTGTAGAGACAACTAACTGCCTTGAGTTCCCCTCCCCTAAGCACAAGCACATGTGCACACACACAAGGTACACACACATGCACCACACACACAGTCCCAAAACTCCGTAGCGTGTGCGTCTTAAGAAAAGGAAGAGAAGAAATCCCTCTGCCTAATTCCCAGCAAGCCTATCTTAGAATTCCATAAATAACCAGCTGGAAAGTAACTGAAGGCTACAAGGATAGCACCTAACATTTACTGAGACCTTACTATACTGCAGGTACGGGCTAGCTGGATTTAATCCTTTGAAATAGGTTCTATTATCCTCACTCTATAGACGATGAAACTGAAACACAGAGAGGTTGAAAATTTATGAATCTATGCAGTTGATGAGTGACAGAGCAAGGATTTAAGCCCCGGCTAGTGTGGCCCACAATCACTGCTCTCAATCATACTACTACCGCAGATGATGGTTCTGGGTAGCTACGACAACGGTCACAAAGACCATCGACTAAGGAAAGTGCTAAGACCTTCACTTCTGACCACTGTCATTTTGTGTCCATAATGAATACCTTCCATTCACTCTCATTCTGTGTGCAAGTTAGGGAAGCAACAAATTTTAAATGAACATAGCAGAGTTAGGCACACTGACAGCCTAACTGTAAAAAAGGAAATATGTGTGTGTGTGTGTGTGTGTGTGTGTGTGTCTATATATATATATATATATATATATATATATATATATATAACAAGGACTCAAAACTCAGTAGACTTAAAGACTGGAAAACTTTACTGTAAGACCAAAGACCCAGATCCACCTCAAAATATCCCAAGGATTTCCTACGTGAGAACTGATGATTAAATTAACAACCAAATAAAAACACATCCGTTTAAGAGAATATAGTTCACAATGGCTATGGAAGTCATGGGCTATTAGGAAAGATGTTCCTTTCCTAAAAGAATTCAAACTATACAATATGCTTCAGTTATTCAAACAACTAATTTGTGCAGGATATTTTAACCCTAGATATTGATAGGTAAATGAAGACTTAGTATTATTATTTTATTATATCTACTTTTATATTTATAGCTATACTTGTGTTTGTATTTATTGTATTAGTATTATATTATATTAATACCCTTAATATTCTACCATCCTATTAGACTTTGTGTAGGTCAGATGAATCACTTCCTATAACACATCGACTTAAACCATGCCAGAACTCACCCACATAGAGTTCTTTTTCCTTATGAACAACTCAGAAAGGACCCCTGCAGTTTACTTTCTTGCCCTGGTAATCTGTCCATCCTCCTTCAACGCCGTGTCCAGATACTCTGCGATGCTGAGCTACCTGAGTCTGGGACCCTGAAGGCAGTAAGCCCCAGCTGATTGAATTCCTGGCTAGGTGGCTTCAATGTCTGTATTAGCCTTGTTGTTTATGCTCAATAAATTCATACCATTTAGAGGAAAGACTCAGACATGAGTAACATCCGCTTCCCCTCGTAATGCACAGGATTAGGAAACAAAGTTGAAGACAGGCAGCTGCTCAGGTTCAAAGCCAATGTTGCCACCTTTCCCTACTTCACATCCCTCTGAGTTCACGATGGCTATGAACAATGAACCAGAATTGAATTGTTCCCAGTCTCTGCTCTTCTGGTCTCTATCTGAGAGGGCAGCCAAATGGTGACAAGAGCCATCTGGGGGAGCGGAACGGGAGGCGCAGTGTGGCTCTCTTCTGGGGAAGAGCAGGCACACGGCGTGGTTGCTTCTGCCCGCAGCCTTGCTGACAGCTCAGCGTCCTTCCTTCTCAGCCTAAAGAGCAGCGGCAAAAGCCCCCTCAAAAGGCACTGTAAGGATGGGGCCAAGGAAGGCAGGATGGCACGGAGAGGCGATGGGCTGTGCTACAGCCACGTTGCTGTAGGACTGGATATCTGTACAGCTACCGCCTCAAGTAGAACGTGAGTTCTCCATGGCAGGGGCCATGTCCTGGTCACCACTCTTGTCCCAGCATCTTACAAGGGACTTGACACAGGAGGGTATTCATAAAGTGGAGTGGGTACCAGCCCTATTGGATCCCACCAGCTTCCTCTGGCTCCTCAAGCATGTGTACATTTGACTCCAAGGACAAAGTGGCTGTCTATTTTTAATAAAGCAGCAGTTTGAGTGAATCCCACGTCTCTTTTCTTCCTCTTAAAATGCCTTTCGTTTGTTTGCTTGAGCAAGAATCTGAACTAATTCCAGGCTTCGCTTCATTTTAGTAACAGCCGAAATCTAATCAGTGCTGTACACTCTCTGCCTCTGTCTCTGTCCCTCTGCCCGCCTTCCTTCTTCCCTCTTCCCTCTTTCTCTGTCCATTCCCACCCTTTTCCTACTCTCCCTGCCTCCACCTCTCTCTCTTTCTCCCTCGCCTCTCTATTCTCTCCCCTTCTCTTTCTACAAATTAAACAGAATAGCTCGTTTTAAACACAGTGTCAAGTTAAGATTGCAACGTTTATTAACGTGCTAGGATGAAAGCTGTCCTTTGGGAGTTGTTTTTGTTTTATTGTGCCCTAAAAATTAAACTCTATGTTAATAGGACTTAATCTTGCTTTCCCACCCTTATCTTGGTAAATAATAAATGTGTGTGTGTGAGAGAGGAAAGTTCTCTTTTGAAAGGGAAAAGTTGGGGGCTTCTTAATGTTAAATGTTACAATTAGTTATATTTATAAACATATCGGCGGTGAATTTACTCCAAACAGACCAGTAATTCTCCTGCAAAAGTTTAAAAAATAAAATAAAACTTTACTTGAAAGCAAATGAGTTACAGACACACCTGAATACTGAGTTTGTATAAAGTGTATACAGGTTGTCTTTGGACAGTCATCTGACTCTAGTTCGAAGTGGTTTTGTTGCTGTTCTTGTGCCATAGAAAGAATGTGGGTCAAAAGCAAGAGTGACTTGGAATTGGACTTTTGAAAAAGCTGCTGAAAATTCCATTTGCTGTGGGTAGGTCTGTATCCTTTGAACTGCCATGTGGGTCCCTTCCTCTAGGAAAACCTCCTAACCAAGAATTCTTACTGTTAATGACCTCCAGGGTCAGAGATTATAACTTCTTAAACTTAGTGGCAGTGCTGACGCAAGGTAACAAGCATCCTCTGGTAGATGGGTCATCACTACTTTACACTGTCTTGTAATATACAAAAAGGAAAGACCAAGAAACTACTATTTTAAGAAAGGAGAAAAGCTGCATTCACTGTTCGGCCATATGAAGAAGTTAAATGTTACAGAGCCAGTGCAGGCGATGACAGAACGCTATTAATAGAGTTTCTTTACTCTTTAGGAAAAGAGGAAATAAATACTCTGAGAGAGAAGAGAATAGACAATAATTTGGGCAGGTCAGGTACATGGAGGGATTTAGAGTTTTTCTTGCTTCTCAAACGCAGTTCATCATGGCTCTTCTAGGTTGATGGAGTGTCGGGGGCAATGCTGTTCAAGAACTCCAGAAAAGATACATGACTGTTCTAGTTTCTCATCTTCGGAACTGCACGACCACATGTAGTCAGGGTCACAGCACCATGACCTGCTTGCTCGTCCCCATCTCACCTATGAAAGCCATTCGAGGGGAGAGGAGGACAGCCCAGAGGAGGCAACGTAGCCTTTACAGTCAGGCAGTCCTACTGCTAAATTCTAGATCTTCCCCTATTAGCTGTGTGAACCAAAGAAAGTGAGTTATTCTCTAAGCCTCAACTTCTTCATCTGCAAAATAGCACCTAACTAACACAGTTGTGAGGATTAAATCAAATGAATATTGTAAGGAAAACAGCATGAAACCTGGCTTTCAATATGTCTTAGTACCATCTCCGCCACCACTGTCGCTTCGCAAATTACCATCACATCCAAAACCACCACCTCCAACACCACCATTATCACCACCACGACCATCATCACCACCTGCACCACTACCACCACCATATCCAAAACCACAACCTCTAATACCACCACCACCACAACCACCAGTATCATTATCATCACCACTATCACCTTCACCACCATCCCCACCACTACCACCATCATCACCACCTACACCATTACCACCACCATCACCACCACCATATCCAAAACCACAACCTCCAATACCACCACCACCACAACCACCAGTATCATTATCATCACCACCACCACCATCACCTACATACACCACTACCACCACCATCACCACCAGCTCCAGTATCACTGCCATTATCACCACTACCACCAGCACCACAATTACCAATACCATTACCACCTTTACCACCATCGTCCTCATTTTACAGGTGAGGAAACTGACTCAGAGCTCAAGTAATTTGCTGAAAGTTACAAAGCTAGTAGGGGACAAAGGTAGATCTCCAATCCTGGGTATGGAAGCCAAGTTGAGAGCTCCTCCTAAGTCCACCTTTTATCTCAGAAAGCCTAACATGGAAAAGCCAGGTGGTCTTGGTTTCAAGGGTCACCCCAGGGCTTCAAGGGTACCCAGCACGCAGGATCTCTCTTACCTAAGCTTTAAAAATTGTATCTAGAAATAAAATATTCCAGGTTTGTCATTAATATCTGAGTTACCAGACATAGTGAAACTTCCCTGATTTCTGCTTCTGGTTGTTTTTGTCCCTTGCCTGCATATCCTCAACTGTCACAGAGAACACAATGCCTATTCCCCTATCTGACCCTATAGAGACACTGTAAGAGGGAAAGAAAATGTCATGGAGAGCACTGGGTCCTGGGGAGAAAGGCAGGGAATGAAAAGGCATTGTTTATTTCGCCTGGCTTTACAACAAGCCTGCTGTATAGGCCTGTAAAAAGAAGGAGCTCTGGAAGGCTCAACCTTTGGCAAACAGATCTGGTATTACGTAGGCAGTCTGTCAAGCCAGGAGAGGAAGCAAAGGAGGAGATTTCCTTTAATTCTGCCCATATTGTTTACTGCTTGTTTTCCCTTCCAGGACTTTCTGGACTTCCCCACTCCCAGGACAGAAAGCGCAAGGCATTGTGGGAAGCCGGCAGCAAAACCCCACTAGCTGCTGGTTGGTTCCATTGACACCTTCCACAGGACTCCCCTCAGCTCGCTCACCCAAGCCAGTGATAAAGATCTCTAGTGCCACGGACCCACCTTGCATTTGGCTGTCCTTTCCTTCTTTCCTGCCACCTGGCCCAGAGCCACTTCTATTCTACTGTTGCAAGGATAACCCTTAAGAGTTGCATGGCATTTACAATGTAACAGGGGCCTAACAGCTTTCCTATCCCAAAGAATGAATCTCCAGTGAGCAGATTTCAGTAACCATGCCAGAACATGACCAAGATACCTTATAGGAAAACCTCTATGGTTCTCAAGCTATTGTAACCCATTGGCAATTTTCTACACCTCAGCTAACAAGGACAGAATAGCTAACAACAAATAAAACCCCAGTACAGGTGTTATACCCTCAAGGTGTCTCCATTCAAAAGAATTAAGCACGTTTAAATCTCCTTCCATGGGTTACCAGTGACCTCAGGAAGGAAAACCAAAGAAAATCTTTTCCCACTTCACAATTTGATGTGACATCTGCCTGGGTTCTACCAAGATGATGGTTGTACACTGGTATCACCGAGAAGATGGAGGGAATGGGGAGGCAGAGTGGGTTAAGGGCTACTCCAGTTGTTATAGGATTAAAGGAAGTCAAAAGCATTTCTAGAGACCAAGGACTAATTCACTAAGTGCAAAAGAAAATACTGGCAACATTTTACTAGAAATCTTGTGAAGTTCGCTTAGAAACTCTAAGACGCAATGAGATACAGAGGGGCGAGCACATACGCTTTTTTTTTTTTTAAGTAGAACAGGTATTTTTTCATTTAACAATTTTTAATTTTTACGTTACTGTAGTAAAAAACATTTGATGAGATCCACCTTCTTAACCGATTTTTAAGAGTCCAGCACAATATTGTTAACTACAGGTACAATGCTGTACGGCAGACTTCTAGAATGTACTCGTTTTGCATTACTGAAACTTTATACCCGTTGGTTAACAACTCCCCGTTTTCCCTTCCCTTTCCGCCGGCAACCACAATTCTGCTCTTTGCTTCTCTGAGTGATATCTCCTATCTATTTTAGATATCTCATATAAGTAGAATCATGCAGTACTGGTCTTCTGTGATTGGCTTAAAGGGATATATACTCAGATTAAGTTAAATGCCCTCATAATGACTTAAAATCCCATTAAATGAAATAATGCCATTTGCAGCAACATGGATGGACCTAGAGATTATGATACTAAACGAAGTAAGTCAGAGAAAGACAATTACCATATAATATCACTTACATGTGCAATCTAAAATATAACACGAATGAACGTATCTACGAAACTGAAACAGATTCACAGACATAGCGAACAGACTCGTGGTTGCCAAGGGGGAGGGAGTTGTTGGGGAGGGATGGAGGGGGAGTTTGGGGTTAGCAGATGCAAACCAGTATATGCAGAATGGATAAGCAACAAGGTCCTACTGTGTAGCACAGGGAATTATATTCAATATCCTGGAATAAACCATAATGAAAAAGAATATAAACAAGAATGTATATATATATATATATATGCATATATATGCATATATATATGCATAACTGAATCACTTTGCTATACAGCAGAAATCAACACAACATTGTAAATCAACTATACTTCAATTAAAAAAATAAAATGCCACTAAAGAAAATGAATGGTCCCTGAGTCTTTCACTAATATTGAGAACCATCTTATTTATTGAAAATGTCCACACACTCAGGTTTACCAAGTTATGATTCCATCTTAAAATGCACATCACATTTTTTTATCCAATTATGCTTCCAGCACATGCAAATATTTTGCCCTAAATTAAGGCTTCTCCTACCACTTATACCTTATCTTTGTAATGATGTTCGTACTTCACAAAATATGTTATCTCATTAGCTCCCATTTTAGAGTATCTGGAGGATATTTCTTCTGTTTCCTTCATAATGATTAGCCCAGCGCTGAACGCAGATCAGGAGCTTAGCAAGTATGCGCAGATCGATTGTTATATAAATTCTTCTCTAACCCTGAACCAGAGAAACAAAGAGCCCCCTACGTGATAGCCTTGAATGATGACTCAGAAAAGAATCCATACTTTAAACACTTCAGTGTGTCTAAACTATGACATCTCCTCATGTGCTAAGATAAAACTTCTTTACATAACTATATCATAACCCCAGACTCTAATCAGCAGTGGGAAAATGAGGTTACAACAGCAAACACAGCAATCTGATTGACATGGTAAACAACCCTTCTGCACATAATCAATTTAGGCGCCCGCCAGCAGTGAATTAGAACTTGTCATTTTTTTTGGCTCTTACCCTGTCTTATTTTTTATAATAGTTATGCATGCAGGAAAACATATACATTTATAAAAACATTTCTTGTAGTTATAGTTTAGATTTTCAGATGATACTACATGTGGTTCGCTTCTAAGAAGAGAGAAATATTCCAGACTGAAAAGATAACCCACCAAAGCAGAAGTCCATTAAAACCCTAAAATTATTCCACCCAAATTTCTTACATTACACAGGAAAACTTTATGTCAGTGTAAAATATCACGCTTCCGTCACTTTAATAGGCTAAACGTTACAGATAAAATGCTTCTGCCACAAAGTAAATCTGGAATATGTTGGATTCTAGGTAATATGTGCTAACAGTCTTTCTTGTCTAATACTACATTCTCTAGTTTTTTTCATCATTTTGGATTCCCCCAAACACACATTATTATTCTTGCTCTGATCATTTCAAATTTTCGTAATATTTTTTTCATTTTTTTAATAGCTGATTGCCTTCTCGTATTACATATTTGTTCTACTCTCAGAATTGAATTGCTATCTCATATAGCTAGGTCTTTACTCCTTGGGATTCCATAGAGCAAGAAAAGAATACTAGTAATATAAATAGCAAAACCAAAGTACTTATTTTCCGTGGAATATAATAATAATGATTCCATAAAACCTATATATTATTAAAAATTTCTTTTCTATGTATTTTTCCAAAAAAGTGATGCCAATATTTTGCATCCAAAAGCTATATTTGTTGAGATGTCTTGCATATCGTATGTGCTAGAGTTAATGAAGTTACAATCAAACTTGAAAATGTAATAGTCTTTAAAGCTAAATTAATTCTGGACAGATCCATTGCTTAACAAATTATGGCTAGAAACTCCCAGTAAAATGATTTGCTAAGCAAGATGTTATGTAAATTTTCCAACCTACATTCTTTGTTTTCCAACTTTGAATTTTAAATGTATAACAGTAAATGCTCATGATCTTTTGCGTAATCTTCCCCAAATGACATGATTGCTGGGCTATAACTAAGTAATTAAATTTGATTTGTATCTACTCTAGTTAATTAAACTTAACATTTTCCAGAACAGTCAAGCTAACACGTTAGACCTTGAAAAACCAAACAACATTTTGTAATAATTATTACCACTAAACTTTCATCATTAAAGAACAAACATCAGTAGCACTTCAAATCTGTGGATGTCACCTACCAAATCACAAATCAAATTAGCATATTCTTCATTTATTTTTTATTAGCTGTTAACATTAGACAGAATTCCCTGTTGAAAGTCAAGATCAGCTGGCATGGGTTTAGTATTTGTCACTGATTGAGTTTATACAAAAGCATGGGCTAACTGTTAATTATATCTATGTAATGAGTTTTTGCATTGTAATTTTCAAATGTTTTGCCGAGAATACATTTTATTAGAGACTACAAACACCACTTACCACTTACAGGTATTTTCCTCAAATATGGATTTTGATCTTAAAAGAGGTCATGTTGAAATAATTCAACTCATTTACATAAAAATATGAATGAATAGGTACAGACATGTTTATTTTCTAAACTTAAGAGACTTCTTCTACACTAAATATGAGGCAAAGATTAGGAATCTGTCTTGTTCTTAAAAGCTATGAATCAGTAAACCTGATTGCCTCTTGATCTCCATCCCTGATCAGACTGGACCCTATTTCTACCTTGGTGAATGGCTTCTTAAACTTAGATATACTTTAAATCCAGGCTTTTCCAGGAATCTCTTTATGATGCTCTGGAAAGAATCACAAATTCTGGGTTCATGCACATCATTAAACAAACAAAAAAAATTTTTTTAAGTATCTAATGAAGCTCAGTGGCGTCAATAGTCCCATCTATGTATTTTAGGTTTTTGAGAAAGTCATCTCTCAAGAGTAACGAATTGGATGAAATATAAATTCATTTTTAAAGATAAATCGAGTTGTGTCTACATAGTTCAACTAGGCTGCATGATGACAAACTCTCTTTCACTTGGATCTGACTGTGTGGACCTGGCATTGGAAACTACCAGAGGAAAAATGATCCATAACAAGAAAGAGTAAGGGATCTTGATAATATTATGTTTTTCTAAAAGCATTCTGTCTGAATTCTTGGTGCCTAGCCTAAGGCTAAGTCCCAGGCACTGCAATAAATTTATTCAAGCAATAGACTGATTAACCATCTACAAACCTCGTCAGTAGTAAAACTCTACAACATTAAGATAAAAACGCCTTAAAATTAAAATTCTAGAAAGAAGAGAAAAATGTAGGGCTGTAATTTCATTTCACTTATAAATAAAATGTTTTGCCGTTGGTAAAATTTCATATTTCAACTTAGCAAATAAAATATAGGAAGAATTTTATAAAACTAGGAAATGGCCATTGATCTAGAATATGCCTAGAACACACATACAGAGATGCTGATAATTCCACCAGTTCTTACCGGCTTTCACAAGGTATCTAAAATTCTAAAGCTGAAATCTGGCAATATTCCTTCCTTAGCAAGAATGAAATCAATTTAACGGCACAGGCTGAATGTTTGAAATGGAGCTTGACAGAATAAATTATACCATCAAATCACTGTCTCTTTTTTTCCCTTCTTCATCTTCTACTACACTGTGCCCAAAAGAAAGTTATTTATTTGTGCTTTGGTAGAAGTCCTGGATGGGAAAGTCTGCCTCTCGAACAAGTAGAGAGCCAGTATTCTCAGGAGAAAGCAAGATCACATTTTCTTGAGAAAACACCCTAAGTAAAATGAGTATATAAAACAAAACACTAATTTGCTCGTATTTAAGAGCTACCCTTGTGAGTTCATTTAACAACATGCAGTATTCCTTTAACAACATTCAATATCACTTGTAATCCATGTAAAACTGTATCAAATACAAGAGGGTTCAATAATTGAAATGATTATAAAATGGAATGAGCAAGAATTCCTAGCAAAGAAATAAAGTTTATGTGCTAATGTGGGCAGGATCACATTCAACACGGGCCTTTGGGAAAATCCTTCCTTGGGTGTGCAGTGTATTCATTTGCTATTATATTACTATCTTTCAGTAAAATATTTGTCCCGACAAAACACATCTCGCTAAGCGGAACATTAACAACGTAAGGACCAATGTAAAATAGATATTCAACAAAAGCTCTCCCCACATACACATCCGAAGATGGCTATTATCTCTCTTTGCTTGATTTCATTGTGATATCACACTAACTGTCCATCTCTATACAACAACGTCAAAGAGGTGATAGATACTGGAAGGCTCTTTCAGAAAAATCTGTTTCCTCTGCCCATCCGGCTCCCTTTGTTTTTGTTTTCCCTTCACTTCTTGTAGAAGAAATTTCATCTTGGAGAGAATGCACCCCATTTGATATATCACATGCCATTTACACAAGAGTTAACTATTTTGAGAACAAACTATATTTTATATTGTTTCTCCTGAAACTCCTAAGTTGCCAATGATTCCACCAACATAATCATCCACTGGAATGTCCTATTTTTGCACTGCAGATATTATAAATAGTTTCCTTTCGTCCTTCCAGTCAGGATACTGCTCATCGAGTCACATTTTCTGGTTTGCTCTTGGTAAGTGCAATGCCCCTGGCCCTCGGCAAGGAAGGAGGAAAAGCTCTCTAAACGGCAGCTGTCTTTGGAATAATTATCGCACAACCCGCCATTCTGTGTTACAGTGTTGGCAGATGTCACTGTAAAGTGCCAGTAGGAAGAGCAAATTGTTCCCCACTTTTTTTTCTCTGACCTGCTCCCTGTCAACTCGGATGCTTGGACAGAATCCTACTTCTCTCCCCATCCTTATACCAGCAGGGTAAAAGGGTTTGTTTAATCATGTAAAGTAAAATCAGACTGGAACTAAATAAGAGCTAAATGACTTTCCCCACTGGCATAAAACTGAAAAGGCAGGATTGGTCATTAAGTCATAATTAAGCATTAGCAGTTAAGCAGAAACATTATATAATCACAAAAACAGTGTCAGATAAAAGCAGCAGAAATCATTTCAGCCAGCCCTGGTAGCCAGGCAATTCTTTTCAGGGATGTTTCTTTTTTGGGCTCTCCCAATTTGTACACAGTAATGAAGTTAGGACATAATGTGAGGTTTTCAATGTTCCCTTTCTGTGTGTATATTACGTGATCAAGATAGAACACAAATTTTTCAACCCATCGTAAGTGCTTGGATAAATTCTGTCAGAAGACTCATTCTATAAATCTACTTAAAAACTATAAATGTACTTAAAAACTGTAAAAGTACAAAAGTAAAAATAAAATCAAATTAGGATCTCTGGGTATACAGTATATTGATCAGTGGTATAGGAGCTAGAAGCTAGGATATTTCAATATTTTGAAAGTCATCTTGTATAGTAACTATTCCATTCTTTCTTTGCCATTTAGTTTTTAAAAAAACAAGCACACATTCGCACATCCACAAACGCAACTCAACCACACACATAGGTATAAAGAAAGAACTTACACAATTTCATCGTTCTGGAACTCGAGCTCTCCGCACGTGTCCTCAAAGTCCTCTCCTCCGCCTCTGGCGGTCCCTTCAATGGTTTTATAGGGGACGATAACATTTCCGCGTGCTCCAGATGTTCTCAATACTTTCACCTCCATGATGCCAATGCTCTCACTCACGTGAGTCACAGGTTCCTCAAAAGTAAAGATGCCTGCGTGGTCATCGTCAAAAATAGTCACGGTGGCAGTGGAGGGAGATCCCAGGCAAGCGAGGGTAGAGACATGATTGGCTTCCAGGATGCCGTCTTCCGAGGCTTCAGAAGATACTTTGACGTTGCTGAGATGCACAAGGAAATTCTCATCTTCCTCAAAGATGTCGTCATCGATGATGCCGACTCTGATTTCCTTCTGGGTCTCACCAGGCTTAAAGACCACAGTTCCTTCGGTAAATTCGTAATCAGACCCGGCATTGGCTGTACCATCCTCTGTTCTGAAGTCGACAAACACAGTGTTGGTCAAATCACCACCTCTGCGGATAATGGTCAGGGCTACCGTACCACAGTTCTCCAGACACTGATATGTTCCTTGTTCAAAGAAGATCTTACTGACGGGGTCATTTTCAGCCACTTCCGTGTTGACCTCATGCATGCTGACGGCCTTTCTGGCTTGGTCAGCCGCATGCCTCTTTAAAATGTTGCCTGCTCCGGTCATCAGGCGGGTAGCCTGAATTCGGTAAAATGCTCGACTTTTTTGCTGCTGACTTAAGACCTGGTAGTTGGCTAATTCTATCAATTGTTCTATTTCCTTCTCCGGATGCTTCTGCTTGAGTTCCTTCAGAATCCTAGCCATTTCTCGCCTGGCTTCTTCATCATCTTGGTCCCTCTCATCGACTTCCAGAACTAGGGCACCATCTAAGAAACTGTCAACGTGGGAATTGACCACTTTCCCATCCATCTCAATTTCTGTCTTGGAAGATGGCCTGTCTCCTTCATGTTCAATAATCATTCCCCTCTGCTTGCCAGCCCGGTACCTCTTGTAGACATACTTGTAAAACAGAAGCCTCCTATCTGCCACCCAAGCGAACACAACACAGATGGGAAAGAAGAAGAAAGTAAGCAAACCTTCCCAGACCTCCACGACCCCAGGAGAGATGACAGACAAAATGATGTAAAGCCAGGTATAGGCAAAGATGCTCCAGGCTGCTGTCACAAAGAACACACGCAAATGCTTAATCTTCCTCGTCTCCCCATCTGGGACGACGTAAACACAAAGTGCAATAATGATGAACATATTGAATGCGGCACTCCCCACAATGGTGCTAGGACCGAGGTCTCCTGCAGTGAAGTTATGGCCACACACCTCAATTACTGAAAGGAGAATCTCTGGAGCTGAAGATCCCAGGGCCATCAAGGTCAGGTTGGACACCGTCTCATTCCAGATCCTCACAGTTGTCTTGGTGGTCTCTCCGTTGGGTTTCTTTATGGTGATTTCTTTTTCTTGAGACGTGATGACTTCTATAGAGGACATGAATCGGTCGGCAATGATAGAGACTCCGAGAAACATGTAGACCATGGCCACAAAATACACAGTCGCTCTAGCAATTTTGTCCCCAAAGGAAGGGTCTTGGGGCTCCCAAATGGGTAAAATCACCCCTTTCTTACAGTAATAGGAGCCAGTACACTCGCCGGTTTCATTGCCTTCTCCTTCCATTTCTGTCTCAGCGCTTATATGATCCACGTGGGAAAACAAGAGAGCCACCATGACTAACACATGAAATCCCATCGAAAAGGTGGGTGAGAGACTGAATCGCAGCATGTTGGACAATGGCAGAGTTCCAACTGTCCCAACCTACTGGGAAAAATAAGATAGGGGGAGGGTGGGGGGAAAAGAATCACATCATTAGATCCAGATCCAAAGCATGACTAATTACTTATTTTTATTACTTTTACTAATGATTTGTTTATATTTGACTATCACAACGTCTACGGAGAATCATGATTCTAAGAAACCATCTGTGATTAAGCAATCCTTGGTAACGTTTACAGCCCAGTCTCTCCACTTGAGGATTTTCTACATGTAATCCCCATTCACTGAGCAATGTACACAGCTGACTTACTGGAATGAAATGTTCAATTATATCCTTGCCTTGTTGAATACACATGCATGCATGCTAACAGCCAATGAGAAAAAACAAAAAATTTTGACACATTGAATAATTTTCTCCTTGTTGCTAAGGCAGATTTCCTTTTAAACTGTGGTTAGTACAATCACCTTCCAGAAACTGTTTCATCCCCAAAATCACCTCGTTAAGAGTGATGCTATGAAATTTAGACTCTAAAAATCCTACCAACGCAAGGCTTGGTGATGATCTTAAATTCTAGAGCACAACTTTTCACTGCATTTCATGAAATCATGTCCTATGGCTCTTGGCAGCAGACAAATCTTCAAGCTTGCTTGCAGTCAAAGCTCAATGGCATTTGTACTTGAGAGGAAAAAAAATCTGCTATAAGGCAATATTTCCACACATTCAGTACAGTTTTTAAAAGCACGTTTTAACGAGAGCACGTTTCCTCCTAATTTTCAGCAAGCCCAGGTCTCCTGTTGCATTAGCAGCCGGGCATCTGGTTCCTCAAGCACTGCTCTTCATATCTGTGTACAGATCTCGCTCTAGAATCTGCAGGCTGCCCACACAGGAAGGGGAGATAAGCAGGTCCAGGTCTAGGAGTGTGTAAGTAAGACTCTTGCTTGGCAGGCTGTGAAATCAGCGTTACCAGCCATAAAATGTTCCTTCTCTGTGTCGATGTCAGACTCGCCATGGTCATTCTAAAATACATATTAGTTCTATAGAGGATTCAAGTGACCCAAAAATGCAAGGGCAATAATCCCATCTAAATTAGCTCATGTGACAAAATGACAGCGACCACAACGTATACATGTGATGAAGGGCAGTAAGCAATTAGGGATATGGCAACAGCATCACTGGCGGGGGAATTCAGGTGCATGGTAGCTCCATCCACCACTCTGCCTTGCTTACCAAGCTGTGTGCCTCTTAGTGACCTTGTATCACCTCTGATTCCAGGGCTCTGGTGAAGGTGGTGGGGGCAGGCGCTGAAGCTAAGAAGGGTCTGCTCCAAGTCAGGGTAGGTCTGTTCTGGAAAGCCAGTTATGGTTATGACATCGGATAACACGGGGATAAGAAGGGTCCTGAGACAGAGCTTAGCCCTGTGGCCTGACACAAAGTTAAAAGTGGAGCTGAGTTAGACCCGCTCATAGCCTCAGGCTGTCTGAGAGTCACACCCACATTCACCTAGACTCTCTGGCCTCTGTTTGAGGCTGATGGCTTGTACTGAAAACTGCACCTGGGCCCAGGAGAACCTCCACCCTGGCCCAGCCCATTCTGGCACACCCTCCGCAAGCCCACCATCACCTAAAGTCCTTGTTTTTAGCTCATCAATGTTGGGGGATAAGTTTTGACCGTTTTCCCATGCTAAAGAAGACACAGCGGAGGGCTGCGGTGGTGGAATTCCATTCTAAGTAAAAGGTCGAAAACTAGAAGAAGCATATTTTCAAAACATGCAGAAGTTCACGGCCAGTGTGTCTACTTGTTCAGTCATTACTGGGCTTGGGTGGGTTACAGGAGGCCTCCTTAAAACAAGGTAACAATGAACAGCCTGTAAGAGCAGTGGCAGACCCAGTTCTAACTCCCTTATGCCACAATTTATTCCCCATATTAATGAGAGCCACCCAGACAAATTTAAAAGGGTATGCTAGGCTCTCTTCTAGGTCCTGAGAATTCATCAATGAATTTTTTTTAAAGTCTCCATCTTTGTGGACCTTATATTCTAATATAAGGACCTCTGTGGACCTTATATTCTAATGAGGAGGAAACAAACAAATAAATGTAAATGTCAGATGGTAAAAAGTGCTATAGTGGTGGGGGGTAGGGAGCAATTTCAATAGGACAGGAAGTCTATAAGTGTCAGCGTGTGAGTGTGTTAGTGTGTGTGTCAGTGTGTGCACACACATGGCATGCATGATTTTATAATGGATGGTTTAAAGAAGGCCTCTCTGATAAGGTGCAAAGGACTCTGAGCAAAGTCCTGAAGGAAGAAAGGGGCCAAGCTTTGTGGATAGTTGCAGAAAGAGAATTCCAAGATAAGCGCAAAGACCCAGATGAGAATTGTGCTCTGCACAGTCTAGGAACCACGAAGAAACCAACGTGCTGAGAGGGCAGTGAGTGAAGGGAGCAGGGCTCAAGAGCTGGGAACACAGTGGGGATGGATTATGAGGGCCACTGAGGACATTATAAGATGCTGGCTTTGACTGTGAGGGAGATGGGAATCGTAGGGAGGTTCCGATCAGAAGTGTGATGTGAGCTGATTTTCCTTTTCAAGCGATCTCTCTGCTCGTTCAGTGAAGAATAGACTATAGGGGTAAGAGTAGAAACAAGGAAGCCAGTATTTGCCTATTATACAAAACAAATCTGATTTATAAATGATCCCCAATGCCTGCTAGGTATATAAAACGATACGGTAAAGATCTAAAGTTTAAAAAGGAGAAAGAAACATTTGCAGTGACCCTTTTGGAAGATGTACAGCTTAAAACGTCTTGGTAACCTGTCAGGATCAGAAAGGTTAAGTATTTGCTCAGAGGGAGTAGGACAGAACACAGAGAGCCAACACTGGACAGAGACTTGAGGCTGCGCCTGTCTCCAGAACTGATAGAATTAACCACTCCCTTCAAACCACTGCCAAGTCTCATCATTCCATTCCTCACGTTTCAGCCAAAACAAACTTCCTAAAGTGCAGATCAGACTCTCTCACTCCCCTTAAAACTCTTCGTGGGCTGCCTATTGCCCTGAAGACAAACCCAAATCCCCTCAATAGGGCGTTTATACCTTTTAGGATCCGGCCTCTGAGCTCCAGAATCTGGGAATTCTCTCCGCTCCCTGAACATGACAACACTTTCTTACCTCCGGGTCTTTGCACGTTGTGTTTTCTGTACCCTGAACTATTTTCCTTCTTAGAAGGAAGTTTCAAAATGGCACAACAGCAAATCAGAGTTGATTGCCTGAGACCGAAATACCAGGCTCCGTTCTTAAACACTGTCCCAGACACCATGCTAAATTCTTCACAGGGGTCCTTATATCGAATGCTTCTAAGAACCAGCATTGCCCTGTTACACAACTCCTAATGTTGCCATTTCCACTAGAGTCTGTGCGAATAGCACCCCTGGACTTGCGCAGTGCACAGTGCCCTAACAATAGCCCTATAGGATAGATATTATAAGCCCATTTTGTAGGTGGGAAGACTGAGGCTCGGACAGGTTAAGTTCTTGCTGAAAGTCAGACACATAGTAACTAAGATTCAAAGCCTGGTCTGTCTCTGAGATGATATAATTCACTGCTCCGTTCTACCATCCCTGAGAGCATGTAAAATAATCTTTGAGAATGATTGGATTTGGGCTTGGACTAGCCCATTGGAAAACCTCCTGGCTCCCAAGAGGAGGACCTAGGTAGCAAAAGTCCCATGGAAGGATGACAACAAGCCCGGTTCTATGTTATGGATTAGAGGCTTAGACAAGCATGCACAGCTCTGAGGTAACCTGTGGGCTGGGATGTTCCTAGAGACAGCTGACCCCCGCTTTCCCACCTTTTAGCAATTACCTGGCAACCTCTCCTGCAAGTACTCTCAGGGCAATCTCTTAGGTCTGCCCCACCCACATCTCCCAATATGTTCTCAACCCAAAGGGTACCAATGTCTAAGGGTGGACTGAGCAGTAAAAATCCATCATCACTATCAGAGAAAAAGGAAGGGGGCTTCTGAGGTTAATTCAAAAATGTCATAATTGTATTCAAAAGGTGGCAGTGGTCTGATGTGTGAAGTCAGTGGACAAAAAACACTGCTATAACTTATTAGCCATGAAGCAACTGGAAAGAACTCTCTGGACTTCAGTTTCTTTCTTTATTAAATTAACGCCAAATCTAAATGCTTGTGAGGGTATGGGGTAGGTGTCATCTAAATGAGAGTTCTTTCTTCATTTTTTGTCTCCATTCTTTTAGGGTCTTGCCTCTGTCATCAGATTCAAAGAGATCTCTACCTGACTCTCCCCACTTTCTCCTCAAATATATATTTTCATGAAAATTAAGCAGGAAATAGAGGCCACTGATATGTTGGTCTGCTGCCTGGCCGCCTTCTGCCCTGATCTACTGAACTCTGTAACACAGGGTAGACTGATCTTCATGGTGGTTTCAGATCAACTCTTAACATCCACAGCTAGTTCTTACTTAGGAATATCCATTACATCATCCAAATGAGCCTTCAGCACAGTAGCAAGAATACTCACATTATCTTCTGCTTACTATTTATTTATTTGTAAATTTATTTATTTATTTGTTTTTATTTTTGGCTGTATTGGGTCTTCATTGCTGTGCACAGGCTTTCTCTATCTGTAGTGAGCGGGGGCTACTCTTTGTTGCAGCGCGCGGACTTCTCATTGTCGTGGCTTCTCTTATTGCAGAGCACGGGCTCTAGAGCGCAGGCTCAGTAGTTGTGGCACACGGGCTTAGGTGCTCCGCAGCATGAGGGATCTTCCCAGGCCAGGGATCAAACCCGTATGCCCTGCATTGGCAGGTGGATTCTTAACCACTGCACCACCAGGGAAGCCCTCACTATTTATTTGAAAACAAACCAAACAGCCCCAGAACCTAGAGATGGCAGACCTGAATGGAACTGACAAAGGATGGTGAACAGGTATCAAACTGAGTGAGCCCAGCCACCTATGTTGAAGGGAGAGGTCCCAAAAATGGATGTATGTACCTGCAAGACAGATCTTTATCAAAACTGCCACAGTGGAGGTCCAACGAGTAGTTAGGCAGCGCAGCAGTGAGGAACTATGGCGGTTTTGACTACAAGGAGAACTGACTCAGACAGAAGGAATACCTCTGGCATTCTCACCAGTCCTATGCTTGGGGCAGCCTAATCTCATTCTGCTGACTGGCAGCTGGGGTTATTCCAAGGAACTCCCTGACTCTCCATCAGGACCTGGAATCCCCTTCTATGTGATTCTTGCTGACTGAAAGCCTAAAGCTAAGCAGTGAATCTGTTTCTAAGGCAACAGTAAAGCAACCACAAATTCTTATTCACTATGGATGCAAGCACTTCCAAATTCTTCTAGACAAAGAGATGATGCCAGAGGATGACTTTTCTTATCTGATCATCCACTGAGGGTGCCAATTACTGTTCTGGCCCTCAACCTCAGGCCATCAGGCCGTGACCACACTTCAGAAAGGAGCTCGTTCAGTTTCCACAACGACTCTCTGCTATTACTTTTTTTTTTCTTTCCAAAGAGAGTTGCTTCTTTGCTGCCTGATAAATGAGGACAGGTCCTCTAGGAGACAAGCTGTGAGACATCACATAAGGGGCTCAAGCCCTCTTGCCTAAGCTTACAAGACTGGAGTCAGGACCCTGTCCCATCTCAGAAAACACCCACCTCATTCATCAAAGGTAGCAACTGGGGCGACAGGCAACGTGGCCAAAAAAAGAAAGATGGATTTAGGATTTAGGACAATGCATATGTTATTGAAAAGTCATGAGACTCTTTTTCTGTACTTTGTTTTTTGATATAGAAATTACTTTTTAATGAAGTATAGTTGATTTACAATGTTGTGTTAATTTCTGCTGTACAGCGAAGTGACTCAGTTATACACAGATATGCACTCTTTTTTATATTCTTTTCCATTATGGTTTGCCCCCGGATATTGAATATAGTTTCCTGTGCTATATGGTAGGACCTTGTTGTTTATGCATTCTATATGTAATAGTTTGCGTCTACTAACCCCAAGCTTCCACTCCATCCCTTCCCCACCCTCCACCCCCTTGGCAACCACAAGTCTGTTCTCTATGCCTGTGAGTCCTAGAACTTATTACTTTTTATACACTATATAATTTACTTAATGGTTCTGCTTATTGTCTCTCTCTCTCTCTCTCTCTCTGTTTCTCTCTAACGGATGTCAACGCTGCAAGAGTAGGGATTTCTGTCTCTTTTGTTCACCCAGTTCCGAGAGCAGAGCCTGCTATATGGAAGATGCACAGCACCTGCTTTTATTAAATGAATAAAATATTTCTCATTGGGTCATGTGCTGATTCACCAAATCTCTGATGTGGAATCAGAATCCGAGGGCTGAACCCAGGCATATGCATTTAGAAATGTTCCTTATGTAAAAGGGATGCCCCTAAACTGAGCAGAGGCCGGTGTCAGACTGAAAAGCCAATGTCAGTGTTGGGTAGAGGAGAGGAATTGTGATTCAGTCATTCACAGAGAACCTCAGGCTAGAAAACCTGATCTCCAGCATCAAGAGAGGGGCTGGGACCCTGACATTTTCCCCAGCACCTGGTAGTTGGTCCTCCTATACCAGCCCTGGCTTGCTGATTTCTTCTGGAATGCCAAGATCATCTGCTCTGTTGAGAGGGTCCTAATATTTTGCACATCCTCAAGGGAGCATATCTTCTTCTCCTTTCAGGACACTAAAAAGACATCTAGTCAAACACCAACCCCCAATCACCTCTATTACAGAGGCCCCATAAAAGGGAAAGAGCACAAAGAATTTAAATATATTACCTCTGCATTCGGACATGGATATATGGGTAGAAGGAAGAAAGGTGGAGAATAGAGTCTTCCAATGGAAGGAAGAATTTGAAGGGAAGATACTCTGCTAATCTTGGTCTCCATGTAGAGTCAGCCAGGACGATCCTCAGATGTGTTCTGCCAGGACCAAGGGCAGTGGAAGGGCCCCCCTCAGGGGCCTTTATGACAATCATGACTGCCACCACTGACTGGGCACTTGCTTTGTCCCAGGTGCTCTGTTGATTACTCTGCATGCGTTATCTTTTCGGACAATATTGCAAGGAGGTATTGTCATTCCCATTTTACAAACGAGAAAAAATCAATCGTTCATCAAAGTAAACCGGGCTGAAATCATACGAATCTAAGTGACAGATAGGATTTAAATCCAGGCATTTTGCATGATAAACAGAATGCTTTCCAAAACGGCAGGACCTTTTCATTTGTTTGTTTTCACTACACAGGTTAGCAATACTGTTCTGTCTTAGCAACTTACTTAGGTACTCAGTGTGGAATAACCTTCCCACGCTGCCCCTCCTTCCCACCTGAATAAATGGTGTCTTTGGATCATCTCATTCACGTTTCCCTCTCCTGTCTCATGCCTGCCCACCCCGCAAGAAAGGCTTTTGTAAGCACTCCTATTCATCACATAGCAAGGGAAAGAGGATCCACTTGGGGGATCATCAGCTAAAATCTGAGGTCTGAAATCCCTCCAAAGTCATGTAATAATCTCAAGGTTTTTCCATTCAGTCAGGAGAAAAGAAAATAGAGAATGAAATCCTAGCCATGAACAAGCAAAACTAAAATAAAAGAGGGCAATGCAGAAAGCTGGGGAGAATGATATTGAATTGTAGCCTAACAAGGAAGTTAATACTTGGCCCTAAAAACAATAAGTCAATATTTTTTCGAGAATCTCAATTCAGCAGCCCACAGATTTACTGTCTTGGGGTCAAGACACTAATTTTTAACTGTTAAGTAATCCAAATAAAAGGGAAAACAACACATTCATTCATGGGTTTGTCTGCCAAGTTTTTCTTAGCCACTCGTATGTGCCAGACACCATGTTACAAAGATGAATAAGATAATATCCCCCCCCCAAAAAAATAAAAAGATAATATCCCCAAAGAAGCTCACATTCTAGTGGGGCCTTACAAGAGTCAAGGAGTGAGTCCCCTTTCTGGAAGACATAACTCTTTCATTACTAGGGGATCACAGAAGAGGAGAGATTTTCCAGGGATTCAGACAGTGAGACCGTGACTACACCTGGACGCTCTCAAAGTGGACCACCTAGTTCCCAGGTTAACATATCTGGGGTCTTGGGGTCATAAAACTGGGCTTCTAGAAACCTCCAACTGCTCAGCATACAGTCCTGGAATCAAAAGATTTCAAATGTAGTGAATTCCCGGAGGAGGGCCTTGGATCGCCTTTTCTGTACTCTGAATCTTTCAGGGGCCTTGTGTTGGACAATGGTTACTATTTCAGGTAATAATTTGGTCACCATCCACCCTGAAGAGAAAGAGCAGCCTTTCTTTGATGTTCAACCTTACACACTGAAAAAAAAAAAAAAAAAAAAAAAATGAGGCCATATGCATGCATTTATTTCTGGGTCACCAAAAAAGATTTCCTACCTAAAAATATTTTCCACACTAGCTTGTTGACATTTCACCTTCAGACCTTTGTTTCAGTGAAGTATAGCCCTCCTGATATTTCTAGTTCTAAGAGAGGGGATCATTCATTCATTTGTTCCTCAAACACTTATTGAGGGCTTCTATGTGCAAAGCACCAGACCAAACACCGTGGGAAGTACAAAGATGATTGACTCATGGCCCCTGTTTCTGACGAAGTTACAGTCTTCCAGTAATAGTTACTCAAATGACCATGAATAGAAGAATATGGAAAATTCCATAAAAGGAGGGGACTAGAAGGATGACAGAAGTCGGAGAGAGTTGAGGACATTCCAGAAGGAAGCAATGATATGACAAAAGGCATAGAACAATGCTTTTTCAACTTCAGGTCACCTAAGGATCATCTGGAAAACTCACTCAAGTGCAGACAACTGGGCCCTATCATCAGATACACAGTATCTCTAAGGAGGAACCCCCAAATCTGAATTTTCCCGAGCACCCTAGGTGATTCTGATAGGGGTGGTCTTGGCATTGGCACGTAGGGTAGAAAGGCAGAACTGGGTAGGAGGAAAAAACTGGCATAAAGGGCATCGGGCATGTTTAGCAAACAAAGACTGGAGAGCAGAGGACTTAAATAAGGTCCTCGATGGAAGGCAGTACCTTAAAATTAGAAGATAGCGTTTGTTGTAATATCAGTAAGTTGTTGATATGAAAGTGTATCAGATGGGCTCTCCTTGTCACAGATTGGGACTCCAGACAGCATCAAAATATGAAGCCCCTTGGTGACTGTGTGTGTGAGGTAAGACAGAAGAGGGTAGAGAAAAATGGACCCTAACAGGAGCATCAACAGGGCCCCCCAAAGAGGAGATTAAATCATGGGGAGTAACTTACACGTACTTCGTAATTTTGCCAAGGGTTTGTTCTGCTTTCCTTAAGGAGAAACAGCTAAGGATGGCGAGGACTCCACATAGACACAGGACAAAGAACCAGACCCACGCGAGTCTTCAGAGACCTTCTAATCAGGTTCTGTCCACAAGCCCTGAACAGAGGTCAACAGTACACAGCAACAAAAACCCCAAACTGGAAGGCTTAGGTGGTGAGGAAAGCTGTGCTCTTTACACGAGGGGCTCTGGGTGGGGCCTCACCAACTCCCCTGTTCCTTCAACTCAAGGGTAAATCTTTGCAGTCCCTCTTCTGGCTCGCTAGTCTGCCTCTTGGGACTGGGGATGTTTAACACAGACTCCAATTTCAAGCTATGTGATAGGAACATGCAGATGTCTTTTTTAAAAAAAATCTTTTTTAATAAGGAAAATACTGGTTATGTGAAGAGAGGCTGGTGAATTTCATCAGCTTTCTCCCTGAGTCATTAAGCTTCATCTTCGAGCAGATTGCTGTTTGGGGGATACGACCCTATCAACTCGAAGTCTGTAGGTCTTTTATAGTTTCCTGCATAGTCAAAAAGCATAATCCTTTAAAGAATAAGATGCTCTTGAGGAGAACAGAAGTAGGAAGTAAAAAGAAATTAAAAGAAAAACAAACCTCAAGTTGATACTCACATAATGGTGACCCTTCATCAATATTCTAAAGTTCCTGACAATACACACAGTGACATGGGTCTAAAACTAGGTGTGTATGTATATACAAAAAATCCATTTTTTAAATGGAAGCAGCTTAAAAAGGAACTAACCAAATTTTTGTTTACAGAAATAAATTGAGTAGCTTTTTGGGAGGGAAAATATGAACTTTTTACACAAAACCCTGAACACAGTTTATGAAACATACAGTTTCTCTACTAGGTAAGGTATCTAGTGAACATGTCCTTTAAACCAATCCCATACACCTGTATTTGAAGAATTGTTTAAATATCGGCTTATGGCTTATGGTTTTAATGTTGGTAACTATGCCACAACTATTATGTTATTGTCTTTTTGTGATAGGTGAGGATTACATAGGAGCTTTTGAAAAAGAGAAAAAATTTAGTGGAGAAAGAAATACTCATCATTTAATCATTTCATTAACAAGTGAAAATAGTAACCTGCCTATTAAGTCCTTGCTTAAGCAAGGACTGTTTTCACCAGGATCAATGACTAATGAGAGAACATGCATTCCTTCCTTCATTCAGCAAACACTGAATGTCTATTATACATCTGGCAAGATATGCGGGGCTAGAACCATGAACTAAACAAGACACAATCTCTCTCTTCCCTGAATTTATTATCTAGATGGGAAGACAGATGATAGATGTTAATTTAAATTGTTACAGAAAGAAGCATTTATTAATTGATAAATGCTATGAAGGAAAAACACAGTCCTACAAGAGTCAGTAATGGAGAACCTGACCTACTAGGGTATTAGGGAAGACTGCTGATGAAATAACATGAGTCAAAACTTTTTAAAAGACACTCAGCAGGAAGCCAGGCTAAAGGTTGCTGTAGTGCAAGGCCTTAGGTTAACACTTATGCAATTACCCTTCTCTGTAATGGGATTACTCACAGACCTACCTTCTTAGATATGCTGGGCGTTGAGATCATGTTTAGACAATACTAAAAACAGCTTCCGTAATTTACATGAGAGTTTACCCCTCTGAGGTCATAGTCAGACAGTTGAAATTAACTGCATGCTGCTGGGGGCAATATGGTAGATTGGAAGGGTCGTTGGTCTAGGAGCCAAAAGAAATGAGTGCTGGTCTTGGCTCTCACTGGCCAGTCATGTGGCCTTGGACAAGTCATTTTCCCTTTCTCAGCCTGATCTGTAAAACTGAGGAATTTGGCTAACAACCCCAAGCTATGATATTCTGATCCCTCACTTTGGCGTTCAAGGTCATCAATACGTTGCCTGTCTAACTCCCCAGGCTTACTGTTCCTGGTAGACAACTGAGCTACTAAATAAAAATTACCCAAATATGCACCCTGTTTTTCTTTCTCATGCTTTTCTACCCGTCCTCCATGACCCATCTCAAATGTCCAATTCCCCTTCATTAAAATGCGTTTAGTGCCAGGAAGGGCCCTAAAAGTCATTTAACGTTGCCCCTTCCCCTTTTTCCCCCACATGAAAACTCAGGCCATCATAACTTAAAAGACTTTTTCAAAGCCATGCATCTCAGAAGTGACAGAGCCAGGCTCTAAAACAAGGTGTCTAAGTTTCTAGGCCAGATCTCTTCCCACGACACCAACCCCTATTGCTGGGTTTCCTGCAGCCCCCTAAGACGGCCTGTGTGTATCTCTTACAATCTGTGTCTCAAGGGAGGCTCAAGAGGGAGGGGATATGGGGACATGTGTATGCATATGACTGATACGCTTTGTTGTGCAACAGGAACTAACATGGTATTGTGAAGCAATTATACTCCAATAAAGATCTATTAAAAAAAAAAGAGTTGGCAAACTATGGCCAACAGGTCATATTTAGCTCCCCACCTGTTTTTATAATGCCTATTTAATTTTTTTTTACATTTTGAAATGATTGAAAAAAATTTAAAAAAACAATATTTCATGACATGAAAATTATATGATGTTCAAATTTCAGTGTAAGTAAACAATGTTTTACAGAACACAGCATGCTCACGCATTTAAGTATCGTCAATGGCTTTCATGCTACAACAGCAGTGTTGAGTAGCTGTGACAGGCTCTGTGGTCCACAAAGCCAAAAATATTTACTATGTGGCTTTGAAAAACAGCTTTGTGACCTTTGGTGTAGTCCTTATGTATGCCCTTATTTTCGAGCTCTCCATGGCGACCTTCGCAATTAGCATGTCCACATAAAGGCGCACAGGTAGAAACAGTGCTCTCTCACTGGTCATCTCTCAAGTAGGAAGGACCAATCCTCACTGAGCACTCATGTGCCAGAGGCAGTTCCAAATGTTTTACAAGCATTAATGTATTATTCCTCACAAAAATCCCATAAGGTTCTTTACTACTATTACTCCCATTTAATAGATGAAGAAAATGAGGCACAGAAAAGTTAAGTATCTTGCACAATGTAAAATATGCCATTTGTTGAATTCAAACAAATATTAAAACTAACATGATATGCCTGCTGACCTCAGAGAACTCTGGTCTGAGTACCATAGGGAACTTCATTGCTTTTGTCAATATCCTCGATATAGAAGCAAATTCATAGTTTTCTTTCCACCTGAGGAAATCATTGCTAGACATCCACGGACTCCTGAGGCCAGAAAACACAGGCACATTTCTAGAGGGCTTCTATATTATCAAAGAAAAAAGGGAGATGTAACTTTGGTGAAATGACTTCAGAGTCATAGATCTAGATTCAATAATGTCCCATTTCACTCTTATTGAGTCATTTAATTTCATATGGCCTCCATTTGCTTATTTGTTAATAAAAAAACTAGCTGATCTCTGATGTGTCTTCCAGTGCTAGCTATGGGTCTAAGCAGCACGAGCACTGATAAGGAGAAGTTCTGAAAAAGGGCCAGGGGCAGCTGCACGGCCAGGAGAAGAAAGTGAGGAGTTAAGTTGGTGGGGGGGGAAGAGTCACCAACTGTGTCCAACATCAACTCACAAATTTCAGCTCCAGGGGGCTCACATCCCCCAGCATTTGAAAGGCAGATGGTTTTGGAAGAGTGACAACCTGCAACTTCTGAGGGACATGTGACACGTGACTGAGCCCCTCCCCAAGCTCTATCCTTTTGCCCCTGGCTGATGCCACTCACTTTGGGGGCACTACCAAGGTGCAGAGAGGAAGTGGAGGTTGGCGTGTAGAGTAAGCAGACCCATTCTCTAAACCTGCTGCAACTGGGTGCTATACATTGAACGGAGCAGAGCCAAAGGGGGCCCCGGGTCCTGTGCTCTAGGGGGAAGCGGAAGTGAGGAACTGGAGAAGCTCAAGGGAGAAAGCATCAGAGCCATTCGGTGCTCAAGAAAGAAAGAAAAACCACCTGTGATGGCCCAGAAATCATAACCGTCAAATTTAAGGTCTGTTCCTTGCTTCACCTCTCAGACTGATACAGCTCCTCTCCTCCAAGGCATGCTGGAAATTCATCAATTTTGGGTTCCTGTGTAAAATACATGCGAGCAGTGATTTATGGTAGCATCTGTTTCAGATCCACAGTTCCCATGGCATGGTCTTAACCGGGACATGCAGCTAGCTTGAAGTCTGGAAATGGCCCTAACCTTGCTCCAGGGTGGTCCTTGTCATAAATTAGCTGGGGCTGGTTTACATGTTTTAAAAATAGCGAGGCTTTATTTATTTGCAAAGTCCTTTCACTCTTTGAGAACCAACTAAAATGCTTCCTCCTCCTCCATGAAGCCTTTTCCAATGTTCTCTTCTTCCTCTCAACTCTAAAGCACTGGGCTCATTAGATAGCTGCAGCCATCCATCTACCTCACTCAGCCCAGTGTTTAGGCGTTCTAGACCATACATCCCTAAGAACAGGGAACACAGCGCAAAGAGCATGTTTTGCGCATGGCTTTGAAACAGCCTCAAAAACGGGTACCATCACCTATTCACTCTTGGACAAGTTATTTAACCGAGCCATAGTCGTCATCTTTAAGTCAAGATCAGGATGCTTTCTTGCAACGGTGTTAAGTGAGAAAACATGTACAAAGTGCTTAGACTGATGTCTGCAACATAATGGGTATTCAACAAACATCACATAACTCCTCTTCAGCATCTGCATTCTCTGAAAAGCCCAGCGCAGTGCCTTGCATACACTGAGTGCTCAATAAATATCACAGTTGGATTGAAGAAAATTGCTGAATCACTCTCTTGTCTGTTTGACTTCATTTCACATTAGATTCAAGCAGGAAATTATTAACTTATTCTGACTTCACATGCAATGACATCTACAGAGTGATGATTTTTTCTATCTTTTCTAAAAAATTAAGATGGGGCTTCCCTGGTGGCGCAGTGGTTGAGAATCTGCCTGCCAATGCAGGGGACACGGGTTCGAGTCCTGGTCTGGGAAGATCCCACAGGCCACGGAGCAACTGGGCCCGTGAGCCACAACTACTGAGCCTGCGCGTCTGGAGCCTGTGCTCTGCAACAAGAGAGGCCGCGACAGTGAGAGGCCCACGCACCGCGATGAAGAGTGTACCCCGCTCGCCGCAACTAGAGAACGCCCTCGCACAGAAACGAAGACCCAACACAGCCAAAAATAAATAAATAAATAAAAATTTAAAGTGACATGTCATTTTAAAAAAATAAATTAAACTAAAAAATTAAGATGGACTCTAATATTTACATTTATGTTCCTATGTCTATTACATATGCAAAAAAAAACATTTGTCCGAACAAGTATCACACTAGTGTTCTAGGTTACTAGTATGAATATTCCAAAATGATACAGTAGAAGCCATTCAAGACTTTAAGCATATGATTTCACACTACGGGACATATTTCACCCATTTCTCAGAAGAGTAAATTTTCAAGAAAGATCAAATTTTTGTTACCTTTGCTGACCCAGAAGTAAAATGTCAGGGTGACAGTTTATCTTTGCCTCTGTCTGGCTACTCTCTACCCGCCCCCCCACTTCAGCAGCCTGGTTCCCGGGTACTTCCCCATCAGAATGGCCCTCTGGGGGCACTAACTGGACAGCAACCCATTTCAAACTTCTTTCACTTCCTCTGCATCATCCTGTGTTCCAGCCCTCAGAACTCTTCTGCCCGCTGATCTGATAAACCAATCCAAGTTAGTAAATGAACAGATGCGAATGGTTTGTGAGAAGGAATGGTAGCTCTTTCCTAGGTAATCTCGTTGCGTTCTATTAGGGATCTACTAGATAGAATTACTTTATTCAAATGAATGTCTCTAATAGTAAGAATTTCTGATCCTACATTGGCTGAAGGATAAATGCTTTGAATCCAGGGATGTTTTGTGCTTCTCAAATCACTTTCTAGACAGCTGCCTATAACATACTTGCCCCTGATCACAAACACACTTCCATCACTTCAGCTGCTTTCCATCACTTCAGGACTTTTCTCCTTCCCTACGTTCTCCTCCTCCTCCTGAAATTGGCTAGAAAGTTTCAGGTAGCGAGAAAACGGGATTCTCGTGAACCTTGGTCTATCCTGTTACTTACTATACACTCTTGGCTGCGCCGATCAAAGGACAATCACAAATGTAGACATAAAACACTTAGGGTTCAAAACATAGTTGACAACAAAGAGAGCCTACAACAAACACTTGAGGCCTCATGGGCTGCGAGCAACTGTCTTCCAAGTTGAGTCAACACGCTAGAAAAAGACGCCTGGTCTCATCTGTATTCTCAACTGCTTGTGAGGAAATCATGCCAGTAAGAGTAGTTTACCCCAGGAGTCTCCAGTTCAGAAAATGAGCTGCTTGATTTATAAACCCTATTGAGAACCTAATCATCGATTAGTTGTTTTCAAAATATGTGCTGTATATCTTTTGTGAAGTGTGTGTGTATGGTGTGTGTGTGTGCGTGTGCGCATGTGCGTATGCATGTGCCCTTTGGCCTGCATGGGCCTGTGTGTGTGTGTGTGTGTGTGTGTGTGTGCGTGCGTGCGTGTGAGAGGCTGAGGAGGGAGAGAGGGAGGCAGGAAGAGAGAGAAAAAGAGAGAGGATAGATGCAGACACATTCACACACAGGTATCTTTTGGAAGAGAAAAAAAGAAAACTGAAAATAATCCCACTTCACTTAATGAGGCCCCACTGGACTAGCCCTGAGTCCAAATCAGAGTCTCAGAGGCAAGACTCTGAAAGCTCACTTTCCCAGAACCCAGTCCATCTCAGTGGGTCAGACAGCACCTGACGTTTACTTCCACTAAATCTCAAGGACATCTCCAGGGGATAGACCTCCCTTTGTTCAGAGAGAAAATTGGAAGCAGCGAGTTCAGCAACCTACTGCCTTCGTTAGCATCAATTACCACTGAAAATTAGAACCTAAGTGATAGGCAGCTGAGGGAATGGATTCTGAAATCTAGGGAAAGTCAGGGAGAACATTTGCCACAAGAGGGAGCAGAAGAATTGGATCAGATGGGAAACCGTTTGGTAGAGGTTATGACGAGAGGTCGGACCATGAGGTATGGATGATACTGGAAGACGTTTTGACGAGACATTTATCCCTTAGAGGAAAAAAAATAAAAGAGGATGGAAGGATCTGGAAGAAGTGAGATCTCAGCACTCTGATTCCTAAGTTGGTAGCAAATGTAAAGCAACAATTTTTAGAGAAAAGCAACATACATACATACAGCAAAAGTATCAAGCTTGCAAGGTATGTGCTCTACCATCCTCTTTTAATTGTGTATTTCTTTTTCCAGATTTACTTTCTATTCCAATTTAGCTCTTGTTTATTTCCATGCTGATGGGGCAGACTGCTCGCTTCTTACCTACGTGCTTTTCTTCCTCTACCTGAAGTCATCACGGAGAAAGGGCCTCTGTTACTGAATTGCAACATGAAAATCAGATGGTACAGTCCTAAAATGCACTTACTTTGAGAAAAACCCATCCATGAGCTAAATGTATGCTTTGTACTTGCAACTTCGTTGGATCTACAGAGCTTTTCTCACCATTTATTTTGTCAAAGAAACAGATTAAGTACTTACAGGGAAGGAACTATGCGTTTACTTTGCAAGATAAATAAAAGTCTATTTTTGTCTGATAAAAAACATCTTAAATATAGCTTGCTAACAAAATGCTGAAGCTCTCCTGGAATATTTTATTTTCAACACATAGTAAATTTGAAAGAGCAATTAATGTAATTCCTGCAAATAGTCCTGTAGGTGTTACTGACTATACTTCACCTTCTTTTTGCAATTTCACCTTCCTTTTGTAATTTCATTTGTAGTTAAAGCACTGCTAGGGCTATGCATTTTTCTTCCCTTTCATGGTCAACAAAAGGGTCATCTAGTACTTAATCTTAATCCAAAATGATACAGTAGAAACCATTAAATAGTAATGATAAAGTAAATAGAAAGATAGACAGTAGGTAGGTAGGTAGACAGGTACACAGATAGATAGATATAAAGCACAGCCTTCATATTCTTTTAATTTGTTACACTCCTCTTCCAGCCCTGCTAAGCTTTTAAGACAGAGTAAAGGAAGTCTGATTGTCATGGACACTTACATTCTTTGCTGTCCCTGCACAGCTCAGTAGTGAACAACAGTTTACCTCTGTCCAGTTTTTTTTCTTTTTCCCTGGGAATTAATCATGCCATATTTAATAAAAGAGCCAGTTTAGGGGGAAAAAATTAAGGCTCCTTTTTTAGTAGGTGGGAGAAATCCTAGCTAAAGAGCCCTCAGATCCAAATGGAATCCTTCAAGCAGGCAGAGTCCCTAAAACGAAAACCATTTAAGAAAACACATACTGCTTCTGAGGAAATAAGGGGATCTTTCCCCACCTTCTCACTCTCAAGGCCCCAAAGATGGAGCAAGCTAGCTCTCTCTTCCTCCTTTTTTTCACGCGAGACTAACCTCACAATTAAGCAAGTTTAGCAAACCCATAGAGGTAAATTCAAGCAACACAGGATTTGAAAGAGGAGCCTCAAAGCAATCACTCCTATTCCGGCTTTGTTTTCTTTTCTGAAATGAATGAAACATCTAAATACATTTTCCTCCCTCTTTTCCTGACTTGCTGCACAAGTAGCTCTGAGAAAGAGAAAACGTGCGAGTGAGTGAGTGAGTGTGTGTGTGTGTGTGTGTGTGTTGGGGAGTGTGGGTGGGAGGTATGCTTTCAGAATCCCCTCCTGGTTGCACCCCATTTCCCTTAGGAAATCTTCACACAGATGCTAGACTGTGGATGTTCAGCTGCTCCTATTCGGAGAGACCCAAGCTATGCCTTTAACCAGATCTGATCAGACTCTCCACCTACTCTACTAGCTCCTCCATGATAGGGATGCCTGTACTGTCTTTACATCCGTCATTTTTTAAAAAGCTTCTTCCACTTCACCTCCTACTGATATCCTTTTTTTTTTTTTTTTTTTTAGTCTTTACACCTCCAGCAGGACAAAGTTTGTATTGTTATATTCACAACCACTAGTGGCTGACTAGCAGTAGACAGCGCCAGCAAGGGAGCCAGGCAAAGAGGGGTTAAACAAATACCTAGTGCAAAGCAGGACTTTCTTTCCAGCGACTGCGGACACCAAGCACATTGCTTTTTCTCACAAAATTCTTTGTTAAATTTGATCACTCTGCTCCCAACCCAACCATTGCCACTTTGTCTGGAGAGGGAAATACGAATTGCCGGCCCAAGCCATTCATCAGTCAACACAATCCGTAAGGGAAGGGGGAATTGAAAAACCACGGAGGCACACATACTATATTTTTAAAAGCATCGCCCGGGTGGATTTGGTTTCTGTAGCCTACCGTCCACCCAGAAGACCTCCCTCTTCTTCATTAAGGAGGATCCAAGAAGGATATCCTCACGTCTCAGAACACAGACCATTTCCCCAAGAGCCAGCGAAGCTCCGGAGGCAGACAATGCAGCGGCAAAGTTCCCTTCGAATGTCCTGGGGAAAGATGCCTCTGCGCGCAGGATCCCCAACGCACACTCGGGCTGGGTGCCCAGAGACTGGGACCCTGCAGCCCACTCCCCCGCCGCTTCTCTCCCTTGCCTGTCCCCCCGCCCCGGCCACACCTCCCTCCTCTCCGCAGTCGAAGCTGAAGGAGCACCCAGGGCTGGCCGGAAAAGAGGAGACTCGCGAGTGTGGCCTTGGGGAAGACCCCAGGGATTACCGGGAGGAGGGGTGACCGCGGAGCAGAGCCCAGTGGGTGGGGACGCCTGGATCCCCAGCAGCGTTGCATTCCGGGTGGACTTCGCTCTTCGCGCCCTGAATCCTTAAGCCCAGCGCGGTGCAGGGTGCAGCATCTCTCCTCAGCAGCCCTTTCTTGCTCCGGCAGCCGGCACTGGCAGGCGGGCACCCTCAACGCCCAGACGCACCAGCCAGAGCAATTTCACTCCCCGAGAAGCGCGGACACCCCCAGAAAATGGGTGGGGACACACACAGACACACACAATTTAGGAGCTGGTCCTTTGCCAAAGCGGAGGGAAGTGTAGCCTTCTGAACAAATGGAAAACAGTTGGCGGTATCTGACCAAATCCTTTCTGCTGCCCTTCCGAAGATCCTACCTGGTTTGGGGGAGTGCGGCTGGATCCTTCCCCCGTTCCTCCACGTTAGTAGGAAAGACGGCGCACTCCCTCCTTTTAAATAGCTCCCGAGCTGGGAAAGGTCGCTCCCATCTTCGGGGGGAAGCACAAAGCGGGCGGCGGCGGGCAAGCTCCCGTGCAGCGCCGGCGCGAGCAGGAGCGTCGGCGGCGGCAGGCAGCCGGTGCGCGCGGGCGGGAGGCAGCGCGGAGGCCGGGAGGCTGGGAGGGCCGGGGCCCGGGCGGCGCGCGCGCTCCGCTCCCCTCCCTCCCTTCCTCCCGCGCACACTCGCCCGCCAGCCCGCCGCCCGCAGCCTCGCACTCGCTCTCACGCGCGCTCCGCCCCGCCGCCGCCGGCGCCCCGGCCCCCCGCGCGCCCCCACCCCGGCGGCCTCGGCCACCGCGGGCGAGAGGAGCCGGCGCGTTTCTGGAGCTCCGGGCGGGCGGGCAGCAATTCCAGCCTCCCAGCCTCGGCCGCGGAGAAGGTTTTCGACGTCCTCCCGGCTCTCGGCCCCGCAGTGCGTCCCGGCCGCACGCTAGCGCTTTCCCCGGCGACCAGCCCATGGAGTACACGCGCAGACCGACGCTGCAACTTTTCTTTGCCACCTTCCTCCCTTCACCCACAGACAGAACCGCCACCCCGGCTCGCCCACCCGTTTCTCACCTCTGAAATTGTTCAGCCAGATATATCTTTCTTCCTCCACTTTCTATCCCCCCGCTAAAGGAAGCTTTCCTTTAGCGGAGGGATCCGGGGAGGTATCAATGATTTTCTCTGAAATCCTCACTCCGTGTTTTTCCTACTTACCAGACCTGCACAGCAATACGCTGGCTAGGAGCTGCTGACACAAGCAGATAAGGATTGCGGGGCGGCGGGGGGGGGGGGTTGTTAATTCCCCAGCCAAGAACTCCAAAAGATTCTCCCTTTTGGTATTTCCCTCAAAGATTGCAGCTCACTTGGGAATAAAGACCAAGAGGCTGCTTAATGTGAAAGCCCTGCAGCTTTTAAAACTACAGAGAAGAGTAAAAGCTGAGCATTAAGGTTAAGTTGGGAAAGATCTAATGCAGCAATCGACGAACCATTCATTGCCCTTTCCAAGAGAAGCATTATCATTGCCAATACACCACTTCGCCATAATTAATACAGGAGCACTGCATCAGGCCCTTGCTCTCTTGACAGCTCATTCATCCTTACAAATCCTTAATGACTTGGCAGGATGAAAGGCTAGACCCGCTGTGGAGTTCACATCAGACACACCTGGGAAGCTAGTTAAAAATGCGGATTGTAGCGTCCTATCTTGAGACTCTGATGCAGCTCTCAAGGTGGACTCCAAGTTTGTATTTTTAAAGCACGAGTTGATGTTCGCCCCTGGTGTGGTTTGCTAAAGTGTGGGGCATCAGGGGCAGCTATGTGGAGGGTGAGAGTGGGAGGGAGACCAAAGTACTAGACAGAAAGTTAAGTTTCTTAATAGAGTTTTCCCCCGTACTTACAGCACAGCTCTGGGCAGCCAGGCCACAGGAAAAGAGCGATTCGGACTCCAGGAATCCCACTGTTTGACTATGAGGCAAAGAGCAGGGGGATGGGAAAAGTAGCCCTCCTCTGCCTCTTTGCCAGTGGCTCTCAACCTCTGACTGCACCTCAGAATCTCCTGGGGAGCTTTTAAAAATCCCAGGGCTTAGGCCACACCCCAGGCAGAGTAGCTTGGAATCTCTGGGGGTGGGACCTGGGCATCAGTAATTATTTTTAAGTTTCCCTGGTTGGTGCCCATGTGTAACCAAAGCTGAGAACCATGTTCTTGGCCAATGCTCCTCAAACATGAATGCATATGTGAATCACCTGGAGATTGCAGTTTCTGAAACAGGCCTGTTATCTGCATTTCTAGCAAACTCACAAGTGATGGTGATGCTTTCTGAGTGAGAACTGCACTTTAATGAGCAGGGGCTTGGTACATCATCCTAGTGGTTGTGGACACAGCTTGACGGAGGAAACTCTGAGCTTCTTCTTGTCTTGTATATTCCCAGGACTCATTCTTGCCTAAGAATATTTTCCTTTCCTCTGCGATGAATTAAACTTTCTTGGAAGCCACTCTCCATGCAAACTTTTTGTTAGACTGCACTGACTAATGGGTGTGAACAGAATGACATGAGGGGAGACGCAGGTCACCACCTCTCTGTTAGCGTATGGCCTCAGCCAAAAATGACATAGGGTCCTGACTTCAAGAGAGTGTGAGAGGCAGACATTTGGCCTACACGCAAGGAAAGGGGCTTGGAGAGAGAAGTGGCTGCTTTGTCAATGACATTGAGAAAAGCATATAACTAAAGGCTCCACCCATAGGAAATAGGACAAAGCTAACTGAAGGGATTGAATGGAAGAGCTAAATGAAAATGTGAGTGGGCTATATCTCATTGGAACGGATTTTGTAGAAAGGGTGAGGCCTGTTATTGCTATTATGGACCACTTAGTGAAAGCACAGATTTTTCTTGAAAGTGTAAGCATGCTTCTGACATGGAGTGATAAAAGCCCTGTTCTTAAATGTCTATATTCCAGTGGTGCCCCAAATCCATCTTGTCGGCAGCAGAGAAGGCATTAAGATGACATCTTGGTTTTCTTTATTCCTCTTTCTTTCCAATTTAGACTGATATTTAGGTTAATTTGGATATTTGAGTAAAACAAACTACATGAAGTAGTTTTCTCTATTACCTAAAACCATTAAAAGGTAGCCTAGTACCTAGTGATTTGACACCATTTTTTATTTGGCTCAATTTCTGACCCCCTAATTTTCTTTTCCTTTCATTTCTCATTAAAGGCATATTTATAAGGGTTCCAGGGCCCCGAGGGAAATCAAACCCTTTGCTCCCTCCTAAATGTCATACATGACTGGCTTCTTATTACAAGAATTATCAAAGGCTACATCACTGGCACAAAGCTCTAGGTAAGGAAACAGGCTGCTACAGGCTCTGACTCTGGAAAGAAAAAATATTGTATGTAGGAAGGTGGTGATTTACATTCCAATGGCAACACTATTTCCTAATTCATTCTTGCATATTGATTGCCATTCTTTCCTTTGGACTTAAGAGTCAGTTATGGGCCTCCACTGTTATCTAGCCAAAGCAGTTGGCATGGCCATTTTGCAGACTCCACAGGGAAATCACTAAGAGTTGATACATTCTAAAGGTGCTTCAGATTTTCGTGAACTATTTCCCTGGAAACCTTCAGGGGATCTTTTATCAAACTCACTTTCAAACCAAATGAAAATATTGTGAATTAGGCCAGTCTACAGAAAAATTAGACATGTGATCGGGGGTACCCCAAATTTTACTTTTAATATGGTATTAAAACAGTCAACACTTTTCATCATGGGGAAAACAAGTACTTCGTTGTAATTCCTTTCACTTTTACAGTACTTTGAATTACTTAGGTCAGAGGTACCATCGTTGTTTTGTTTTGTTTCTTCACTTCTTGGAGCTCCTTCAGTGTGTTAATATAGCTCTAGTTTATTCCCACCTCATTTCCTACTCTGTCCGTCTTCACCACTCACCTATCTGCTCCTTCATGGGTTCAGTCTGATACTGGTTTCTACATAAGAAAAAAGGATTATAGCATCTGCAGCCTGGCCAGCAAGAGAGTGGAGCTTAGCATTAGCTATTCTCCCATACCCAGGAACCTCAGGGGAACCACTGGGCCAGGTTTTGTTTGCTGCTGATTGGATCCTGGGTTTGCTTCAAGCGTGACTGTGGGGATTCTTGGTGACTTCTAAGTGCTACCGTTCCTCCTCCCTGCTGTCTTGTTCCTGAAATTAAATTTTTGCTTCTCTGTTTTGTTTTGACCAGTTGAACCCCACATAGTCAGTGGCCCTGCTGGTGGGTGGAATCAGCCTTCCCCGTAGACTCAAAGTTATAACCCACCCTTCCTCAGTGCTCCGTCACTGTAAAGTCACCCACTTCCTCTGAATTTGTCACAGTCTTTGGACACCAGAGGTCTTCACTTCTGCATTTGAGGAACTTATAGTCAACAGTTGGGCTTGTGCAAAATCCTGACACTTTCATTTTCCATTTCTTCCCCTTAGAACATTGAGGACATTCGTTTGTACCCCAAAACCTTATCAATGGTGAGGTTACCAGTCAGTAACTCAATGGCAGAATCATTATCTAGATCAACTGGTGGGTCAGAAAAGAACAGAGACTGGCTAAGAATTAAGGCTTTGGAGTCATACTACCTGGGTTTGAATCTCACCTCTGGCTGTATGACCTTGGGAAGTTTTTTTAACCTTTGTGTGTCACAATACCTTTGTCTGGAAAACCTAGATCACAAATCGCCTTCAAGAATTTATGAAAAGTATAAAATGTATATAATGTGCTTGACATAGTTCCTGATCATAGTAATTACTCAATGTTGTTGTTATTATTGGTAAATTTCCATAAAAATGATACCCATAAAGTAAAAAATATTCTATGTAATTGGGTTCAACATAATCAGGCCATGTCATTACTAATAATGATTATGCTGAGGTTTTTGTTATGCAGAATTCTATACAATGAGTAATCCAGGAAAGTGGATGCCCCTACAGTACGAGAGTACTTTCCCTCTCTGTAATGAAAGAAGTTGCTTGTGCACTTTCTGATTTTGTAAGTACAGAGTGCGGTTACGTGATCAATAAAGGGGGTACCACATTCTTGCTGGATCACAGCATTTCTTTTCCTATATGTTCCTCTTTTCCTATGATCTCCTCTCTATTATAATCTAAGGGTTTAATTTCCAATAGAGCCATTTTAAACAAATTCCACTCCGAGGAAGATCTTGTTTGTCACATTAGTTTTCTTAACAGGGGACCTTATCTAGAGGACAGAAACTTTTTTACTAAGTTTGCACAAACTCAACATTGATTCAAGGACTCCATCAACAGGGATTCAAGACGAAGTCCCTGGGGTCCTCTGTACCAGGAAGTTGTTCCCTACAATCCAGTTCTGAAGCAACATCCCTGAGAGATTGTACTTTAGGTTTTCAGTAAATCTCTTTTCTTTGGCATTGTCTATGATATTTAGCTCTCTCACTGCATCTTCAGTTGCTGGTCACTGATTAGAATCTCTGAGAACTGCCAGTGTTTTAGTGGTGACCACAGTGCCCGGACAGTCGCCCTTGAAAATGGTCATAACCAAGATACCTAAGGGGAAAATGGACTGAATTTATGGATGTCTTAATCCATGGTTTTAATGCTGCTGATTCTGCTACCACTGGAAGTGTCTGGAAGTAATGAAACTATATGCTCTTGTTTCTTTAAAAATTCAGAATCTTACATAGCGTGACCTAAAGAGTCCGTAGCAATTACGAGTCAGAAAAGTTCAGAAACTACATACTATTTTCCCTTTCTTTTAAAATGTTATCCTGTCACACAAAAGTCTTAGCCATCTTTGGATTTGTTTAAGAATTTCTGAGTGTAGACCCCAAAAAATGTTAGTTGTGTAGATATTAAAATTATTTATTAAAATTGTTTGACATCTACAACCTAAATTTTAGATAAGCAATCCTTATGAGCTAAGGAGGGAATTATGATTACCCTCATTTTACAAGTTGAGAAAGTACAGAGAGATTTGCCCCATACTAGCTGCACATAACTATCAGTTGTGTTGTTTCAAAATAATACTGAAGCCCAGGTCCGCTCTTGGAGATTTTGTTCCCACTGTTCTGAAGTGGAATATGGGTACCGGCATTTTTTTTAGTTCCCTGGTTGGTTCTAGGTTCAGCCAGAGCTGAGAACCATGGGCCTAGGATCCAATAGCAAATTAGTGGTAAAGACAAGTGAAAAAAGTCCCCTTACATCTGCCATAATGCCGTTTCTATTCTGCTGCTGCATCGAACATTGGTATTTAACAGCATATAAAAATGGGGATGCCTCTTGGAAATGTAAGGTAACTTAGAAATGTTTAAGGACCTTTTCTGAGTCTCTAAGAGACACAGGTGGGTATTGTAATTGACCTGACAAAGATAGATGAGCAGATTGGAACAGATGATCAAGAAAGGCAAATCCAAGACTGCAGGGCCTCTGTCTCTCTTTTTGAACTGTCAGACCCCAGCATCTAGAGCAGTTTTGGGTTCATAGTAGATGAATTAATAAAACACATACTGTCCCCTATAGGGGGACTGGCCTATGTAGACAATAGATGGATTTGGGTTATAGGGTAAACACTTTGGCCCCTGTCCAGTGCAAATTGCAACTTAATAGCTATCATCTCCTCCTAGCTGCAGTGCAGGCTGTAGTTAGCAACTGACATGGTCACCATATCCACACCCACAGTCCTGCCTGGCCACCTGCTCTGTGATGACAGATTGTCTGTGACATTGCAGGAGACCGGACTACAAGAGATGGCAATCTGACCGAGCCTCAGGCTTGCGCCTGTAAGCTGACCCCTTGTCAGTTATCTCAGCAATTAATTACTTATAAGCCCTTGTTTGATCCAGTTTGTAAGCATGTCAGAGAATCTCTTATTTCCTGTTATCTTTAGGCATGTATTGTGTAGATATTGACTTATATTTTCTTTTTGTCTTTTTCAAAAATCAAGGAATCAGTGAAGTTGCTGAGAGGTTCAAAATCAGTCATTAGGCAACTCTAATTAAAAGCAAGAAGATTATGACCCATGCATTGCTCTCTTTTGAGATGAACAATGATAGATGTGAAGCCTAAAAATGATACTTGAAATAAGCATTTTTTGTCTTCCTGTTTCTTTTGTCAAAAAAAAATTTCTAAATGTACATATTGCTCAAGGAAAGGCAGATTTTAGACAAAATTATTCAACACAGCAAATGCCTACCTAACTCATACTAAATGATCAATAAGTATGTGTTGCTCTTCCCTGGTGGCGCAGTGGTTGAGAGTCTGCCTGCCGATGCAGGGGGCATGGGTTCGTGCCCCGGTCCGGGAAGATCCCACGTGCCGCGGAGCGGCTGGGCCCGTGAGCCATGGCTGCTGAGCCTGCGCGTCCGGAGCCTGTGCTCCGCAATGGGAGAGGCCACAGCCGTGAGAGGCCCGCGTACCGAAAAAAAAAAAAGGTATGTGTTGAATAAATGATGCAAATTCGTGGAACATGCCTAATTATAGGGCAGTCATTTAAAGAAAATTTCATAGCAGATTTACTAGCTGAATTTTTAAATAATTCAGGCAAAATTTAGCAAGTGACTACTCCATTGACCGCCATGAACCAAGTCCTGTGGTGACCAAAAATGGCTTAGACACCACCCATGACCTCTAGGAATTTAGTAGCTAGAACTCGACTCTGGAGATTTTTGAGCACGCAAGCCCTATAGCCAGACACACACTTTATGAAGAGGCATCTTGAGTGTATGACATGTAAGAGTGGGCGTGGTCAGGAATAAAGAGACCAGCAAGGAGTTGGTCACAGTCACCCCACAGAAGGCCAGGTGAGAGGACTCTAAACAACGACTGGAGAAGAAAGGGAAGAAAATAGTAATTTTTGCTTTGGCTCAATTCTTGGCAGAGTCTTTTTTTTTTCATGGATGATCTCAATTTTGTTTCACTGATGTCTTAAATATTAATACACTGAGCACAGGAAAAAAAAGCTCAGAAAGGCATATATCAAAATGTTAACAATAATTATCACTAGGTACTGTGCTTCCAGGAGAATTTTATTTTCTTTGTGTGTCTGTGTGTTTTTGTGTCCTTCCCAATTTTTCAACAATTACTTTTGTAATTGAAAGCAAAAGTATGCCAACTGGACAAAGGAAAAAGGAGAGAAAAGGACACTCATGTCAGTTGCTGATCCTAACATGAGAATGCCCACAAGTCTATTTCCAAATGACATAGTAAATATCATCCTCCTTGAAAATCAAATTATAAAAGGCAGGCTAGCATTTGGGAAAATAAAGACCAATTCAGAAGACAGAGCAGTGGCGTGTTCCCTGCAGAATTAGAATAGAGGCAGATCCTCATTTCAGATGATTCCCAAGTCCAGAGTGGGTTCACCACATCAGTGTGTGCCCAGCAGAAAGGAAAAGACCGGAGGAGCCTCACACACCACTCAAGAAGCCCATCAGAAAGGAGAGGCTCAGAAAGGAAAGACTCTTGGATCAAGCAGCACTCTCCCTGGCACTGAGGGCTCCCCACCCCCATATCTCTCTTAAGCTAAATTCGCACCCACCCAGCCCAGTATTTAAAAAAAAACCAAAAAACAACACACTGGGGTTTCATTTTCAGAGGACTCATCATGGATGGTTTCCATTGGAACCCATCTGACTTCTATAAGGCTGTGAGTCTTCTGGGAAGAAACACTCCTTAAACAGTAGCCTGCTCAAGTGGGTAGGGGGCAGGGTAGCCTTCTCCAGCAGGCAGGGGGAACACTTCATCACTGAGAAGCTGCACAGGGATGAGAAGGAGCAGAGGACCCTTAGTTGGTTTTAGTATTGTGTTTAAGTTCTCTAGAGACTATGCACCCCCTTATTCTTTGCAACTTAAATTGACTCTTCCCACTGCCTAGTCCCCTGGATGTGTGGCTGCCTTTTAAAATAGGTTGTAGAAAGCTGAGAATATCTGGTAGTCTTTCTAAGACACATAGAGCTGAACTGTAACCAGGGAGCAGGTGAAAAGATTCTCTCTCCTACATGTACCCCATCCTCTCCACAAGAAAAGCTCCAGACATTTAAATCCATGGTGTGGGAAAGCCAAAGGGAGCCAATTTTGATGAAGTAGGGACTTCATAAAGAGCCTCTTGCTTCCCCTAACTACAGCTGCTTTTAATATTATTTTAGAAATATACAGAATCAGTGAAGGGAGTCGGAATGGAATCGTTACATTTAATCAATTTTTTATCTTTTGATTTTATATATATATTCTAATGAACATTGTTTTGCTCAAAACAGTCTTATGTGTTGGCTAACAAATATCAATAGAAAGATAAAATCATTGGTTTGATTTTTCGTATGTATTTCTGATATCCCTTGTGACACACCCTTGATCTGACACAAACTAGAAAATTGTATCTATGTCATTATGAGAAATCTAGTGTTAATTTAACACTAAAACACTACTTATCGTAAGATTTATTTTTGAAATGGAAAGCATACGCTAGGCTTTTTGATCTTTATCTCCTTGTTTTAAGGTGAAATGTTTTTATTTTGTTTAAAAAATTTTAAAATATTTAATTATTAATTAAAATTAAATAATTTAAAATAAATTTATTTAAATAAATCAAATACAATGCTATTTATATGTAAATGGTAATGTTAGAAAAATGCCTAATGAATTTCCTGACAAGTTTGGAACCTTCTTTCCTTCTTCTGTGAGAGACAGTGTCTTATGATCAGAGCAGATATGAACTTGAATTTTATGGAAGTGGGCTTGAGTTTTCGTACTTACCTGCTAGCTATACAATCATAGATAAAAGTTCTTTATTCATTCAGTCACTTATTTGAGTATTTTAAAGTTCCTATTAAGCGGGGTACTGAATTAGACAGAAAGGGGTCATCAGTGCACACATGAACAAATGGGGCTTTCATCTTGGGGGGAAAAAGAGATATTTACAAAATTACACAATTTTCTAACAGAGGGAGCTGACCTTTTTGTTTTTAGGAGAGTCTGTTCAGCTCTAAAATATGGCTAGGAGCTGGCTAGGAGCAGAGGAGGGTAAATTCAGTTTAGTCCTGGACATAAGAAGCTTCAGGTGCAAAGGCCCTGTGGTGAGAAGGCGCAGTCTAGGTACTCTAAGTAGGTCAGAGGGTGTAAAGCCCAGAAAGTGAGGAAGAGAGGGGTGTTAGCAGGGGCTAGAGGGTAGGCAGGGCCATGCAGTGCTGTAGGGTTTGGTATTTGGTCTCACTCTTAAGATCAAGATAACTCATCTGTGCATTCTGAGGACTTGCCTTAGTTTCTTCCGGAACAATTAGCCTTGCAGTTACTAACCTCTCCTCACTTTCCGACTCTCCTTGCTCACACAGGGTTTACCAGAATTCCTTCCACGTTTGGTATTAAGGGAGAGACTTAATTTGTTAAGTCATGTATTCCTGAGATGATTTTATTTAACGCCATTGGGCCTTATCAGGGCTCTCCTGCATGATTATCAATAATCACTACAATGTCCAAAATTCCCTACCAGTTGGCTGTTCAGCTTATTCAGTGGAATCCTGATCTTTCTATGCCCACATATCTTCCAGATATGTTCTTCTAAATTACTCTCATGTAGTAATAGATAAGAAGAAATATCGATAGCCAAAGGGAATAAAAATGCACTGGCTCAATTCTGGAAGGAGACAATGCATTTCATGACTTTGAAACACTCCTACATCTTCACCTGTTTATTTGCAGTGAACATTTCTGCATGGTGGTGTACAGACAAATTGGTGATTATGCCCAGTAAGCTACCCATTCTGTAATGAGCTGTAAGACAGTATTCAGCTAGTTCCTCCTTTTTGAGGTCAAGAGAGGAGGCTCCCAAAAGAATTGCTTTAAAAATTGTAAAAAAGCAAGACCGGCATCTGATTTCCCAGTCTTAGCCTTCAGTTTACTTCTGAAGCATGTACTCCTTGAGTGGGGGAAAGAGCACGGGGAGAAATGGGATGGAGTGGTCTCAGAAGTGGGACTTTAGTGGGGAAAGGAGATAGGGACAGCAGACCTCCCAAGGACTCAGAACAGGAGACGGATTTTGTGTGAAGCCGTCATCGTGGGGGTAGGGGGAGGAATCAACCTAAAATAATAGTCCTCCAGTCACACAGAAGTTCCTCAAAGCTTGGAGTAAAGGGTTCTACCCCAGGAGGACAGTGGCAGACTCTACCTAAAGATTCTGAGCATGTAACCAACAAGATGGGTCAGCAGTATGAAGGAGCTGCAACCCTGCCACAAGAGGGGTTACCGCCACTCCTGCCTGCCAGATCCCAACAAGAGTATAAAGGAAGGAGGGCGAGGAGAAGGTAGACCGTATCCCCTTCCTCTTCAAGTCTCTCAAACAGTGGTTCTCGACTAAGGTGTTACTGCTACTTGGGGGAAGCCTGGAAAGTCACTGGGTGCCTTGTCACAATAATATGGACATTGCAGTGGACATTTATGGGGCTGGACCAAGGATGCAACATTATCTTGCAATGTGTGAGATGGCCCCATACGATGAATATTTGTCCTTCATTCCACATACTTTTCAAATGTTCTACAGGATACTATTATCCAAGCCTAGCGCCTTACTCAGTTTTTACATACGAACCAAGTACTTTTTGCATGTTTTAACATGTGTTGATTGTTCCAGGAATGTAACTACTGTGTATATTGAGAAAAGATTATACTTTGTTTCATTTGGAATTTAACAAGAGCTAGTCACCATTTTGGAAAATCACTGATGCCAGTTACTTGATAATCACCCTTTGCAGCTGTTGCCCTAGGAGAGGGGGTGCTGCTTAATTGGACAGGCATCTGCTGTTCCATTGTATCTTCTAGGGTGAAAATTGAGTTCATAAATTGAACAACTTATTGATTTATTAGAAAATATTGGCAGATATTAGAGTTATAGTATGCAGAACTTGAAAAAAAATTATTCAGGAAATAGGTTATATTATCAATTTTATTTCAGTATGTTGGAAAAATTGCTACAATGTATTTTTATAAAAGGGGAAAGATGGGTCTGAAGGAATTGATAACCTCTCCAAGTTTGTTACTCTCTAAGACTTAACAAATGCAGCCTGCTGTGTCAAGGGCAAGAGTTGGGAGAGAAATTTAAATCGATTATGATTATCAGATTGAAATTTAAAAATGAAAGGGAATGAGTCAATTACAAGAGGCTCTTTCAATAACTAAAACTGAAAATTTGCTGGACTGATATGCCCTTCAGGAAGCCACTGTAGGGAAGAGCTTCCCCAGAGCCCCACTGGAGGCTCTCCTTGGAAAATGACTCAAGGGTCTTTTCTGCAGCTATTATATCCAATTGGATGGTCGTCTACCTGCCACATAATTGAAGAGTGGAAAGAATATCTAGTTCCAGTTCTGCTACTAACTAGTTGCTGGTAAACTCACTACCACTGTAATCGAGCAGGACCCTATGAGGCCTTCCCAGAATAGACACCCGCCGCCATGTCCTCCACCTGCCTTTTTTCTGTAAGAAAACCTTAGTCAAAGAATAAGTTTAATCAGAGAAGTGAGAAAATACAGAAAGAAAGGAAAACAGTCAAGTAAGACAAAATAAAAATACTTTAACCATTAAAGTCAAGGACCTCTAGTTCTTCCTCAAGGGCTCTAGATACTACTCTGAGCCACGTCCTTTAAGCTGTTTTGCAGATACTGAAACCCTCACCAGGTGGAAGACGTTAACTGGATGCTGCCCACGAGCATGGACACCCCGGACCGGTTGGAACCAGAAGGTTGATGATGCTGACTCCCACTGACCTCACCACCAGCCAATCAGTAGAATGTCCACGAGCTGATCACGCTCTGCTCATTGAACACTATAAGGCTCCTCACGTGGGAGACACAGTTTTGAGGGCACTTGCCTGCTGCAGCCCCCTTTGCCTGGCAATGCAATACAGTATTCTTTCCTATTTCACCCAAAACTCTGTCTCTGAGCTTCTATTTGGCACCAATGAACAGAGGCCGAGTTTCGTCAATACCACTCTGAGCCTTCCTTCCCTTGCAAATGGAGGGTGCTAAGAACTTGTCCGTTCTTTCAATATTACTGTGAGAACAATTTTGTACAATAAGTATAAAATGTTCTGTAATAAAAAGAAATACGATTCTGTACCTTCTTGCATTCCATGGCACTGAGACCCATGCGGGGCATGTAGGACTATCTAATAGTTCATGCTAGTGGTTGCATGTATCTGCACCCTTCCCGCCCCACCCCAAGGAGCACAGATGCTGAAAGTTTTGACTTGGTCTCCATATCTCCAATGGTTTATGCTTAATTTCTCCATTCACATGTATTATGTACCTGAAAAAAAAAAGCTATTTATGATTACTTAACATCATTAACTTATTTCTAAATGGCCCAAGAGAGCATTATATATAATAGTGTCTAGGTATTGAGATTAATCATAGATTTTATAGGAAAACAAAATATGCAGAGAAAGAAAGAAGCAAAATAAGTGTTTTAAAAGGTCAATTAGGGCTTCCCTGGTGGCTCAGTGGTTGAGAGTCCGCCTGCCGATGCAGGGGACACGGGTTCGTGCCCAGGTCCGGGAAGATCCCACATGCCACGGAGCGGCTGGGCCTGTGAGCCATGGCCACTGAGCCTGCGCGTCCGGAGCCTGTGCTCCTCATCGGGAGAGGCCACAACAGTGAGAGTCCCGCGTACCGAAAAAAAAAAAAAAAAAAAAAGGTGAATTAATTTGAAAGTGAAATCCCACCTGGTGCACACCAGGAGAGAAGCTAATTAAATCCTCTGAAAGGAGCAGAGTGGATCCCCACGGCTGGCTGGAGGCTGCGCTGATTAGAACACAATGTTTATCCTGTCCCTTAAAGTATCTATCTGACCCTCAGGAGGGTCAATTTCAACTTTTCAGCTTTTTCAGTTGTTCATCTTCAATTTTCACCTGTCCAAAGGCTCCACTGTTAACCCCAAGCTGCCCATCTTGAAAAAGTCTCCTTCTGTATAAGCTGAGATTGTGGTGGGGACTGATGGAAACTCAGTCTCAGTGCTAAAGGAACAACTCCGTATGAAAGGGTTTGCCCTATAGAGCATCGCCCTATAGATCACACGGTAGCACTGCCCTCCTAAACAAGGGGGTGATGGTGCTATTAAGTACTATTACGTATGGCCGGAGGGAGGACAAATGTCTAAATTGTTTCATTCACTTTTCATCTTTCTCCTCTTAATTGAAAACATTGCTGGCTGCTGTCTTTGTCTCTATTTTCTCCTACAGAATGATGATTCGCTACCATTTTGCTCTTTTGAGGCAATTTCTGCCTTAACTAAGAAAAGAGACGTATAATATCTCTTTGCATTTGACATTCACATGAATAACTTCTGTCCTTGTTATTCCCTTCAGAATGCTGTCCACTTTAATTAAATCCTGATTAATTTTCATTTTTTTCTCCAGAGAAAACAACAGTGGTTTTCTGTGGATTCACTAGTATCTATGTTCATTATCTTTATCTGTTACACTAAATGATATTGAATTTTTATGGCTCTTACCTTTGTAATCTTCACAAAGTAATTTTTTTTTTTTGCGGTACACGGGCCTCTCACTGCTGTGGCCTCTCCTGTTACGGAGCACAGGCTCCGGACACACAGGCTCAGCGGTCATGGCTCATGGGCCCAGCCGCTCTGCGGCATGTGGGATCTTCCCAGACCGGGGCACGAACCCATGTCCCCCGCATTGGCAGGCGGACCCTCAACCACTGCGCCACCAGGGAAGCCCCACAAAGTAATTTTTGATAACAAAATTTGAACTTTTTCATATGTGACTTATGATTGTGCAAAAATTAATTACTCTTAAATATGGGTATAACTATAAGCAAATTGCTTCAGCTTCCTCGAACTCAGGATGATTATCTGTAAAATGGGGATGTGGAACAGGTTTCTGTCTCTTCCCCCAATTAAAACATTGAGATTCCATGATATAAAGTCTCAGTACTTACTCATGGTTTCAAAGTTCACTTCCCATTATTTGATCTACATTGTATCTAAGAGAGGTGATATGTAATTATTAACTTTCCCTTCCATGATTGGGAATTCTCTTGTGTTCAAAACATAGTCATTCATTTTCCTTGGAAAGATAACTTTGAGATAACACGAACATTAGTGGCACTTACGTTTTAAAAAGTAAGTGGTATTTATGTATTTTTTTTTACTATTTACTATTATTGCTTTTTATAGAAATAGGCTCTTTCCTATTCATCTAAACAGTTATTTTTAAAATCAACAAGCACTCAATTATTTTGATTATGAAGACTTTTCATGTCTTTCCACATGCTTCTTAGCCCTTTCTGAAACAGAAAGGGCTTGTAGGTAATCATAATTTTCTATTTTTAATTTCTTCTTAATTAAAAGTAGCTCTACTGTATTTTGTGTATTCCCAGTGTGCATAAATCTTTTGTATGCAATAATCTATGTTTAAATACTTTCTTCACTTTTTATTGTAGTAAGTCTCTAATATACATAAAAGTACACGGAGAAATAGAACCAGTTCCCATGTATCCATCTTTAGCTTCACTGGTTAATGACAAATAGTCAATTTTGTGGTACACAGATCTCTCCTCCACCTTACAGGTTTGATCATTTTAAAGCCACTCCTGGATATCACAACATTTTTCTTTTGTCTTCAGCTGGAGATGGTATTTAAGGTGGTGGCTTGGGCCATTTCAGGGGGTTGCTTCCTTTTCCTAGGACTCTCCCATGTACACAGATGGTATACATGTTATTAAACTTCTGTTTGTTTTTCACCTTTTAATCTATCTTTTATCACAGGCATCTCAGCCAAGAGCCTAGAAGGGTGGAGGAAAGTTTATTTTTCCTCCCCTACACTCTCATCAATTCTTTGGTTACCCTCAATTTCGATTTGAACAGTGTTTTAATACTTTCATGAAATTCTCTCTGTGTACATTCCCTATTTTCTCTTATGTGAAATAGTCCATAAATCTATATATTTCCTTTGGAAAACAGGATGTAAGTAAAAATTTGAAATTGCATTAATTTAATTAAAGCTCCATACTTTATAGAAACTTAAAAAATTTCCATTTATGTTTAAATCTAAACAGTTTTTCTAGAAGGCGATCTGGCAAAGTTTTTATTTTTATTGTGCATTCCCTTAAATCTGCTTCGAGTAACTTATCCTAAGAAAATAATTGAAAAGTATGTAAAAATATAAATGCCCAGAAATTCAACACAGCATTGTTTATAGTAGGAAAAACTTATTGCAAACAATCTAAATGTCTAACAATAGGCTGTCTAACACATGATGATCACCATGACAGCCATTAAAAATGGAATTACAGCTCTATGTTGACATAAACAGAATGATCTGTATATCAATACAGAATACAGATCTTTATTGACATGAACACATATTGTGTTAAAAGCATGTTACAAACCATTATGTATAGTTGGATGTTTTATTTGTAAAAAGAATAATTTTATATGAATAGATACAGGTATGTTGACATATACATAGAGAAATTCTGAAAGACTATCCTTTCAAATGTTACTTATATTTATTGATTTCTGGTAGCATTTGAGTAGTTGAGCAATTTTCTCTCTCTGCTTTACTTACTTTCATTAATACATGAATTAGTTTCACAATTAACTATGAATAAAAGTATTTATTCATATCAACAATAAATACTTCTTTAATTGAAAAAACCCAATAAATCAATTATCAATTTGTAAATAAAGAAGATTCCTGGTCATTGTCATTTAAGTCTAACAGGTACCACCGTTTCTTCTACACTTAAATCTCATAGTGCAGATTATAAACAGGTAAGTGGTTTTTATGTACTATGATTTCTACTAAGCCAACTGTTGAAATTTTATGTCTAGATTTGATGCTTCTTATTACCTGTGAAATTGCTGATTTTCTACTGAAGCAGGTTGAAGGCAGCTTTACACTGAAGGTTCAGTTGCCCAAACAGAAACCTTTCCACTGCTAATGTTCTGTGGTACATGGAACCTCTATATGTACATGCTATTTCATCTTTAGAACCACTCTCTGGTACAAGTATTGATAACCTTATTTTATAGATGAGAGAGAAAAATCCCATTTTCACACAGCTACTAAAATCCTAAACTGGGACTTGGACCCAGGAATTTTTACTCAAGTCCATTTTTTGCCTGCTTGACCACTGCATTCCCATGTCAGTCTCATTCATTTCTTTCCTACCTTGAAGGTCTTATCCAACGTCCTAACCACACAGAGAATATAGTACTTAATTCTCTGCCACCACATTTCTGGAACAGATTACTTTATCCGTCGATGTCTAAACTCTCATAGCACTAGCACAATTTCAGCTCCTGTGAAATAGGGACAGACTACTTCCCCGATCACCCTATGTACTGAGATGGTAATAAATTGTGAGCTAAGCACACTGAATTGCTATTTCTGCCTAAAAATAATGTTTCTCCATCAGTTATATAGAGGAAGCACACCCTTCATTAAAATAAAAAGTTACTGACCTCAGGCATCTCTCTGGAAATACCCTATTCATATACCCCAAGGCAATAAAGTTGACAGGAAATCTGGAATGATTGCAGCAATTGCAATGAGTTAAAACAGGTTTTTTAAAAAAATTATAAATAGAGACAATATCAGATAACTGTGGCAAGATAGGGCAAGATTCGTTTTTAAACGAAACTTAAGACAAAACTTTAATATACACTTTTCTATATCATGCTGGCAAATCTTAAAAAATGAAGAAATTTTAGAAGATGTTTATCCAGCTATGATGCATCATCTAATAGATGAAAAGCGTAGAGCATAAAGTCCATAGGACAGAGCACTCTTCTGTCTTGGGAAAGGAATGGCCTGAGACTGACTGTGAACAAACTTGACCTATATCTAAACCAGAGGGATTACAAACACAGGCATAAAAGCAAAGGAATCAAGGTGGTATGAAAAGCCAAGTGCTGTCAATGGTAACATTCTGACTCGCATATGTTAAAGACATGCCCATTTCACATGACAACCCTGCACTAAACTTAACTTACATGTTGTGTAATAAAAGACATAGGGCTTCCCTGGTGGCACAGTGGATAAGAATCTGCCTGCCAGTGCAGGGGACACAGGTTCGATCCCTGGTCTGGGAAGATCCCACATGCCGTGGAACATCTAAGCCCGTGCGCCACAACTACTGAGCCCGTGTGCCACAACTACTGAAGCCCACCGCCTAGAGACCGTGCTCCACAGCAAGAGAAGCCACTGCAATGAGAAGACCGCGCACGGCATCAAAGAGTAGCCCTTGCTCGCCGCAGCTAGAGAAAGCCCGCGTGCAGCAACGAAGACCCAACACAGCCAAAAATAAATAAAATAAGAATAAAAATAAATTTAAAAAAACATAAAATATTAAAGTGGAAGATCTGGATTCAAGCCTGACAACGTGCATCACCCCAAATAATCTTTAATCTCTGTGAGCTTCATAAAATCGCTCCTTTTAGAAAATAGAAATGGAGCATTCCATTCCGCCTACCCCACGGAGTTGGTGAGATTATATGAAAACACACGTGAGAAAGTATTTGGTGAAACATAAAGCACTATATTAATATAAGGCTGAGTGTTTAGAATTATTTGTCAATTACACCCAACACTTTTCTAGGCTGTTTCAAAGATGTATAGTCCTCCAAAACACATTTTTTTAAGTGCCTACTACGTACCAGTCCTATTCTAAGTGCTGCAGGTATAGCAGTAAACACTATAAAAGTTTCTGCCCTTCTGGAACATAATCAGTGGAGATTACAATCGTAGACTATTAGAATTGTGAGAGATATTGACTCACTCAACTCCACAGATGTTTCTGAGCACCTGCCATTGTGTCACGCATGATGATGGAATAGAAATATACATACCTGTTGTTGTGGAGCTGGTGATTTAGAAGGTAGCCTGGAGCCTGCCAAGTTTAAGGTGAGCTTAACACAGCATAATACAGCTAAGGTAATGCATACAGGAGACCATAGTTGAGATCTGGGAGTCGGGAAGGCATTCTGAAAGAAGTACCACTCACACCAGAAGACAGAACACAGAATGGAGGTAGCGGGTAAATTTCCCATTCTATTCTGCATTTTAGAGTATAGTGGTCTGGGCTGAGTATACCCAAGGGAGAGACACGGACGATCTAGAAATCATAGCACATGGCAAATGATGGAAGAACTGAAGATATTTAGCCTGGAATATTGAAGACTAAAACATAATAAATACCTAAGTGTAAATAAGTTACACTTATTTGGTATCATTCTAGTTAGCAAATTTCAATCAATGGCCAATTATAAACCTTCCCCAAATCCTCACTTCCACCTCTTCTATTTCTTCTGTGAATATCCTTCCCTCACTATTTAACTGACATCCCCTCAGCTCCATTCCAACACCCTTATCCCTCTTCCTTGCTTTATTTTTCTCCACAGCACATAACACCTTCTGACACATATATCTTTTACTTATTTTATTATGTATTAGTCTGCCTTGTCTCAAAATAATATGTCATGTGAAGGTAGGGGTTTTATATGTTTTGCTCATTGCTATATTTCAAGTTCATAGAAGAATGTCTGGTCCACCGATACTTGTTGGATAAATAAAGGAGTATTGTTCAGAATATGAAATGGGTTGCCTCACAGAGCAGTTTATTTCCATTATAGACAATCAAAGCATAATGGATGTGTTTACTAGAATATTAATGCAATGGATAAAGAGTTGAATTAGATGGTCCTATGATTTTTTTCTGATAGAAAGATATAGACTTTTCCTTTTGTACATCCATTGGTGGGGAACTTATTACCTCAAACAAGATGGGTGGACATCTTTCATCTTTTCTCTTTTCTTCTTACATTGGACCAAATTCTGCCATTCTGAAAGCTCTATTCAGTGATCCTAATTCTAATTTGAATTGATATGCAGTGTAGATCTACACATAAACTGATTTAGGATTGAAAACATGCCAACATAGAACTTGCACAAATTATAATCCTAGAGCTAATATAAAAATAATTCACATTATCTAGGACTTTCCATTTAAGATTATTTCCACTGCTGTCCTTTCTTCAGTGCAAATGATGAGGCTGGCTCTCTCCGTAGACTGTCTTCCTACAAGGCTGGTTTTCACGGTGTCCCATCATGCTATGTCAGGACAATTGTCCTCTAGCTGTATGATTTTAAATATAGCCTCCTGGCTTGGGAAGCTGAGTTGTCAGGAGATGATATATTAAGACTAACAGTATGTCTTTTCTATAATTACTGATCTTCATAAGGTGCAGTCTCATTTCTCCTTTGGGACATGTATTTAACATGCACAATGCAGCCTTATCACGTGGTTACTAGGTAGAGCACCAGAAGGGGCCATTTATCAATACTTTTAGATGAAAATGTGTATGATTGCTCAGAAAATGATACTATCTCTGATACTATCTCCATGGTAAGAGTAAGTTTATCTTTCAATTTCTAATCACTTTGAAATCTCAATACTTCCTAAGTTTTTAATGTCAGCTTCCTTTTTTCCTCCACAGTTCGTGACGATATTGTTTTATTCTCAGAAATGATTATAATGGTAGCTAACATTTCTATATTAACTATAAGAGTAGCTAACATTTATTAAATGTGCCTAGCCCTGTTCTGGATACTCTACAAATATGAACTTATTTAATCTGCTTACCAGCCCTTTGGTTTAGGAACTAATATTATCCATATTTTGGAGTTAAAGAAACTGAAGCATGGAAGGGTTGAATAAATCTAGGTTGTTTGGTTTGGGAATCTGAGCTCATGGCCACAATGCTAGACCTTAAAACTCTCCATGGGTTACCATTTGGATTCATGTTTGTAAAGCTTTAGTTATCTGTAAGTGCAAATAAGCTGAAACAATTGTCTGAGTATACACTAAATACATTTGTGGAAAGAGAAAGACATAATGGATGCCAAAGTGTGTGTGTGTGTGTGTGTGTGTGTGTGTGTGTGTGTGTACATATAAATCATGTATATATGATTTCTTGGAGACCTGAGAAATATATTTAACTAAAGTGATCGGGGCTATTTATTTTACTATATACTCATTGTCATAAATTTAATTTATAAAATACTTAGCAACCTATCTGTTGATAGTTTAGTGTCTTAGAGTGGCAGTAACTATGTGCTTCCCCATTATACTCTTAAAAATCAGTGTGGATCCAAAAGAGCTTTTGCTCATGTGGGTTCTACCTAGACATATTTATTGTATTAGAAACGAAAACTAAGACTTTATTAATATTTAGTTATTCATTCAATAAAAATAACATACCCATTACATATGAACATAAATAACATTTATACCAAAATAACTACATTTTCCAAAATAAAAATTTTTAGCAAGAAGAATGATCTTGTTTTCCATATGTGCAAATATTTCTAAAGTTTGGCTTCAGAGAGACAGCTGGGTTTTCATATTTGCTTTTCCATTTAGTCTGTTGCAATATCACATACGCTGTAGCCTCTAGAAAGCTACAGTGTACACTTAGGAGAAAATGAGAATGAAAAGGCAAACACCATCTTCATATTATTATGAAAATAGCATTGACCTAATGGACCCCCTGAAATAGTCTCTGAGATGAGCAGGGGTCCCTAAATCATTCTTTGAGAACTGCTGTCTTAGAATGACTGACTAGGAGAAAACCAAAAGAAAACTTACGGCTTCCTTGAGATGATTCCATAAACCGTAGTTTCTCCTAAAATTTCTGTTTCCCCCCAGAATGTAATATTCTATGATGCTTCAGAATTTTTAAAGGGTTTTGGGGGAAATTATCTTGTCTAAGTAATTTTCTATTCAAAATATAGTTAACAACTTTAACATATTCCCAGATTTGTCTTATCTCTAAGAGCTCTCGTTTTGTTTCAAAGCATGGAAACAAATAAGTAATGAGAAATTAACAACATTATTTACAAGTCAATTAAAGCATTTTGAGGTTGTGGAAATTTTTGATTTTTTTATGAAAGCGTAAAATTCTCTGTCAGGAATCATGACTTTTTCCTATTCACGTATTCCTCATATCACCCCATTTATAACAATCTATCTTCACTGGTATTCCTCAAAGGGGACCCTATAGAGGCTCTGGACCTGAGGCCTAAAGCTGAATGCTGTCTCAGTGTCCCAGGACTACCTGGCACTTTTGTCCAAACTCCTTTGCCTGACTGCATTTGCCAAGAGGCTGAATTTTTGATAGCTACTGGAGCCAGTTCATTCATTCAGGGACAGAGAAATAAAGCCTTACCCTTATGAAGCTTACCTTCAGCTGGGAAAGACTGAAAATAAACAAAGATGTAATCTAATGTTGGGTAGTAATAAGGCCATTAAACAGTTATGCAAGTTATGGGCTAGAGAATGGCAAAGAAGGGGTTTAGGTAAGGTGGTCAGGAAAGGGCCCCCTCAGCAGGCAATCTGAATAAAGTGACAGAGAAGGCTATTTCTAGGGCAAAAGCAGTCCTGGCAGAGGTCACAGAAAATGTGAATTCCCTGAGGTCAGAAGAAACTTAGCTTATTTGCATTTGAGAAAACAGCAGGAGCCACTGTGGCTGGAACCAGAAGAACAAGCCCTAGAGACAGAAAAAGTGACATGAAGGCCATCAGAAGCTGTTATAATTTATTCGAGCAGTGCCAAAAGTTACAGGAAGGTTTTGGGTAGAAGAGTCCCTCTGAGTACACCAGCGGGAATCAGCCTGGGGGCATGATGGAAGCAGGGAGACAGTGGGGAGAGACTTGCTGGTGGCTTTCACTAGGATGTTAGCAGTGGGAGGGGACTGGTCCAGTTTGGGAAGTATTTGGACGGTAGAGACAAGGCGATTAGCTGATGGATCAAAAGTGGGATGGATATATGAAAAAGAAGGTAGACAAGGGCGAGTGGAGTTTTCTACTGAGCAAGTGGGTGAACGTAGTTGCTGTTTGGGGCTAGAAATAAAAAGTTTTGTTTTGAAAGTATTAAGTTTGAGATGCCTAGTAGACACCCAAGTAGGGATGTTGACTTCTCAGTTGAGTATATGAGTTTAGATCAGTATTGTGGCCTGAGACTGAAAATTTGAGTATTATTGGAATATTGAGTATATATGGTCACTAAATCCATGGGACTAGGTGGAATCAAATGAGTGAGAGCAGAAAGAAGAGGAGAAGGGGGTCTGAGGACTGAGCCCAGAGCACTCCCGCATTAAATGACTGAGAAAAAGAGGAGGACCTAGGAAGGACACTATTGATGGAACAAACGGCCATTGACGTAGGAGGACATCAAGGAGAATGTGATGTCCTGAGGGCCAAGAGATGCACAAGTTTAGGAAAGCGGGCAGCGGCCACACTAGATGGTAGGTCCTCTGCCTGCTCTGGATTCTACTCCTAAGGCTTCACTTTGAGTTATTCTGCCTTTATTTAGGTCTTATCCACTTCCTAGACTGTCCCTACCCTGTGCCACAGCAGGCTTGAGATGTCATAGACCAGGATCCTTGCCCCATAACTGCTCAAAGCTCATCCCTCTTGACAGTTCACAGAGAAATCTTCTAATGAACAAGCACCGTATGTATCAACTCGAAACAAATTGGTTTGCTGTATTCAACACCCAAACCCACAAAAAACAACAAGATAGTTGCCCAGTAGTTGTCTTCTGGGAACATTATATTCACTGAATATTTTTCATATTTATGGGAAAATAATTGGCGTTCATAATGATGTCCCTAAATTAATATGTGGTCCCCCAAACCTTCTGAATCATTAACAAAAAACTAATTACACTGAGCATCTTTTAGGGTTAAGCATAATATCTCATGTTCTAGTTATTCTAGAATTAGGAATTAACGTGTGGTCATATAGCTAAACTCTACTAGCCTTAATAATTGATTGAATAAAAAATGATATTTTCTAAGCGCAGCTAATAAAAGACTTTGCTGGAAATTGAATCAGCAGAAAGGAGAGGCAAGAAATATCGGTGACGAGGGCTGTCTGTTTCTGTGCATGGTCAGTGCCAATAAAAGAACATGGATGGGGAACGAACGCGCAGGGGACGCTGAGGCTGCTGGTCTGGGAAGCGCACTTGGAGAACCACTACCCAGAGGAGACGCGTTAAGACCCAGCATCTCCAGCCTGCCTGCCTTTAAGCCAGGCCCAAGTCTGAGGAGCCCAGGATCAAGCTACTTGCCTGGCCTTCCCAAAGGATAAGAAGACCGAATATCTTCAGAGACATCTATAGTTCCACCAGCTGGAAAGCCCTAATCTATAGAAATGAAGTACCCATAGCACAGACCCTGTACTTCAAGTTCCTGGCTCTGTCCCTTACCCCGCCAAGAAAAACAACACAGAATTCCACCCTCTTGCCTTGGCTTACATTGCTGTCCAGCCTCCAAAGCCACACCAGAAATACATCTACACGCGGAACAACACCTACAGAACACCTACTGAACGCTGGCAGAAGACCTCAGACCTCCCAAAAGGCAAGAACCTCCCCACGTACCTGGGTAGGGCAAAAGAAAAAAGAAAAAACAGAGACAAAAGAATAGGGATGGGACCCGCACCAGTGGGAGGGAGCCGTGAAGGAGGAAAGGTGTCCACACACTAGGAAGCCCGTTCGTGGGCGGAGACTGCGGGGGGCGGAAGGGGGAAGCTGCGGAGCCACGGAGGAGAGCGCAGCCACAGGGGTGCGGAGGGCAAAGCGGAGAGATTCCCGCACAGAGGATCGGTGCCGACCGGCACTCACGAGCCCGAGAGGCTTGTGTGCTCACCTGCCGGGGCGGGCGGGGCTGCGAGCTGAGGCTCGGGCTTCGGTCAGAGAGCAGGGAGAGGACTGGGGTTGGCGGCGTGAACACAGCCTGCAGGGGGTTAGTGCGCCACGGCTAGCCTAGCCGGGAGGGAGTCCAGGGAAAAGTCTGGAACTGCCGAAGAGGGAAGAGGCTTTTTCTTCCCTCTTTGTTTCCTGGTGCGCGAGGGGAGGGGATTAAGAGCGCTGCTTAAAGGAGCCCCAGAGACGGGCGCGAGCCGCGGCTAAAAGCACGGACCCCAGAGACGGGCATGAGACGCTAAGGCTGCTGCTGCCGCCACCAAGAAGCCTGTGTGCGAGCACAGGTCACTATCCACACCCCCCTTCCGGGAGCCTGTGCAGCCCGCCACTGCCAGGGTCCCGGGATCCAGGGACAACTTCCCCGGGAGAACGCACGGCGCGCCTCAGGCCGGTGCAACGTCACGTCGGCCTCTGCCGCCGCAGCCCCGCCCCGCACTCCGTACCCCTCCCTCCCCCCGGCCTGAGTGAGCCGGAGCCACCGAATCAGCGGCTCCTTTAACCCCGTCCTGTCTGAGCGAAGAACAGACGCCCTCCGGCGACCTACACGCAGAGGCGGGGCCAAATCCAAAGCTGAGCCCCTGGGAGCTGTGCGAACAAAGAAGAGAAAGGGAAATCTCTCCCAGCAGCCTCAGAAACAGCGGATTAAAGCTCCACAATCAACTTGATGTACCCTGCATCTGTGGAATACATGACTAGACAACGAATCATCCCAAATTGAGGAGGTGGACTTGGAGAGCAAGATTTATGATTTTTTCCCCTTTTCCTTTTTTGTGAGTGTGTATGTGTATGCTTCTCTGTGAGATTCTGTCTGTATAGCTTTGCTTTCACCATTTGTCCTAGGGTTCTATCCATCCATTGTTTCCTTTTTTTTTAAATTTTTTGCTTAATAATTATTTTTTATTTTAATAAGTTTATTTTATTTTATCTTATTTTATTTTATTTTATCTTCTTTCTTTCTTTCTTTCTTTCCTCCCTCCTTCCTTCCTCCCTCCCTCCCTCACAAGCTCCCTCCTTTTTTTCTTCCTTCCTTCCTTCCTTTCTCTCTCTTTTTTTCCTTTCTTTCTTCCTTCCTTCCTTTCTTTCTTTCTCGCTTTCTTTCTTTCTTTCTTTCTTTCTAATTTTTCTCCCTTTTATTCTGAGCTGTGTGGACGAAAGGCTCTTGGTGCTGCAGCCAGGAGTCAGTGCTGTGCCTCTGAGGTGGGAGAGCCAACTTCAGGACACCGGTCCACAAGAGACCTCCCAGCCCCACATAATATCAAACGGTGAAAATCTCCCAGAGATCTCCGTCTCAACGCCAGCACCCAGCTTCACTCAACAACCAACAAGCTACAGTGCTGGACACCCTATGCCAAACAACTAGCAAGACAGGAACACAACCCCACCCATTAGCAGAGAGGCTGCCTAAAATCATAATAAGTCCACAGACACCCCAAAACACACCACCAGACGTGGACCTGCCCACCAGAAAGACAAGATCCAGCCTCATCCACCAGAACACAGGCACTAGTCCCCTCCACCAGGAAGCCTACACAACCCACTGAACCAACTGTAGCCACTGGGGAGAGACACCAAAAACAACGGGAACTACGAACCTGCAGCCTGCAAAAAGGACACCCCAGACACAGTAAGATAAGCAAAATGAGAAGACAGAAAAACACACAGAAGATGAAAGAGCAAGATAAAAACGCACCAGACCTAACAAATGAAGAGGAAATAGGCAGTCTACCTGAAAAAGAATTCAGAATAATGATAGTAAAGATGATCCAAAATCGTGGAAATAGAATAGACAAAATGCAAGAAACATTTAACAAGGACCTAGAAGAACAAAAGATGAAACAAGCAATGATGAACAACACAATAAATGAAATGAAAAATACTCTAGATGGGATCAATAGCAGAATAAGTGAGGCAGAAGAACGGATAAGTGACCTGGAAGATAAAAAAGTGGACATAACTACTGCAGAGCAGAATAAAGAAAAAAGAACTGAGGGCAGTCTCAGAGACCTCTGGGACAACATTAAACGCACCAACATTTGAATTATAGGGGTTCCAGAAGAAGAAGAGAAAAAGAAAGGGACTGAGAAAATATTTGAAGACATCATAGTTGAAAACTTCCCTAATATGGGAAAGGAAATAGTTAATCAAGTCCAGGAAGCACAGAGAGTCCCATACAGGATAAATCCAAGCAGAAATACGCCAAGACACATATTAATCAAACTATCAAAAATTAAATACAAAGAAAACATATTAAAAGCAGCAAGGGAAAAACAACAAATAACACACAAGGGAATCCCCATAAGGTTCACAGCTGATCTTTCAGCAGAAATTCTGCAAGCCAGTAGGGACTGGCAGGACATATTTAAAGTGATGAAGGAGAAAAACTTTCAAGATTACTGTACCCAGCAAGGATCTCATTCATATTTGATGGAGAAATTAAAACCTTTACAGACAAGCAAAGCTGAGAGAGTTCAGCACCACCAAACCAGCTTTACAGCAAATGCTAAAGGAACTTCTCTAGGCAAGAAACACAAGAGAAGAAAAAGACCTACAATAACAAACACAAAACAATTAAGAAAATAGGGATAGGAACATACATATCGACAATTACCTTAAATGTAAATGGACTAAATGCTCCCACCAAAAGACACAGATTGGCTGAATGGATACAAAACCAAGACCCATATATATGCTGTCTACAAGAGACCCATTTCAGACCTAGAGACACATACAGACTGAAAGTAAGAGGATGGAAAAAGATATTGCATGCAAATGGAAACCAAAAGAAAGCTGGAGTAGCAATTCTCATATCAAACAAAATAGACTTTAAAATAAAGACTACTAGAAGAGACAAAGAAGGACACTACATAATGATCAAGGGATCGATCCAAGATGAAGATATAACAATTGTAAATATTTATGCACCCAACATAGGAGCACCTGAATACATAAGGCAAATACTAACAGCCATAAAAGGGGAAATCAACAGTAACACATTCATAGTAGGGGACTTTAACACCCCACTCTCACCAATGGACAGATCATCCAAAATGAAAATAAATAAGGAAACACAAGCTTTAAATGATACATTAAACAACATGGACTTAATTGATATTTATAGGACACTCCATCCAAAAACAACAGAATACACATTTTTCCCAAGTGCTCATGGAACATTGTCCAGGATAGATCATATCTTGGGTCACAAATCAAGCCTTGGTAAATTTAAGAAAATTGAAATTGTATCAAACATCTTTTCCAACCACAACGCTATGAGACTAGATATCAATTACAGGAAAAGATCTGTAAAAAATACAAACACATGGAGGCTAAACAATACACTACTTAATAACGAAGTGAGCACTGAAGAAATCAAAGAGAAAATAAAAAAATACCTAGAAACAAATGACAATGGACACACAACAACCCAAAACCTATGGGATGCAGCAAAAGCAATTCTAAGAGGGAAGTTTGTAGCAATACAATCCTACCTTAAGAAACAGGAAACATCTCAACTAAACAACCTAACCTTGCACCTAAAGAAATGAGAGAAAGAACAACAAAAAACCCCCAACGTTAGCAGAAGGAAAGAAGTCATAAAAATCAGATCAGAAATAAATGAAAAAGAAATGAAGGAAACGATAGCAAAGATCAATAAAACTAAAAGCTGGTTCTTTGAGAAGATAAACAAAATTGATAAACCATTAGCCAGACTCATCAAGAAAATAAGGGAGAAGACTCAAATCAATAGAATTAGAAATGTAAAAGGAGAAGTAACAACTGACACTGCAGAAATACAAAAGATCGTGAGAGATTACTACAAGCAACTCTATGCCAGTAAAATGGACAATCTGGAAGAAATGGACAAATTCTTAGAAATGCACAAACTGCCAAGACTGAATCAGAAAGAAATAGAAAATATGAACAGACCAATTACAAGCACTGAAATTGAAACTGTGATTAAAAATCTTCCAACAAACAAAAGCCCAGGATCAGATGGCTTCACAGGCGAATTCTCTCAAACATTTAGAGAAGAGTTAACACCTATACTTCTCAAACTTCCAAAATATAACAGAGGGAGGAACACTCCCAAACTCATTGTACGAGGCCACCATCACCCTGATACCAAAACCAGACAAGGATGTCACAAAGAAAGAAAACTACAGGCCAATATCACTGATGAACATAGTTGCAAAAATCCTCAACAAAATACTAGCGAACAGAATCCAACAGCACATTAAAAGGATCATACACCATGATCAAGTGGGGTTTATTCCAGGAATGCAAGAATTCTTCAATATATACAAATCAATCAATCATTGTGATACACCATATTAACAAATTGAAGGAGAAAAACCATATGATCATCTCAATAGATGCAGAGAAAGCTTTTGACAAAATTCAACACCCATTTATGATAAAAACCCTGCAGAAAGTAGGCATAGAGGGAACTTTCCTCAATATAATAAAGGCCATATATGACAAACCCACAGCCAACATCATCCTCAATGGTGAAAAACTGAAAGCATTTCTACTAAGATCAGGAGCAAGACAAGGTTTCCCACTCTCACCACTCTTATTCAACATAGTTTTGGAAGTCTTAGCCACACCAATCAGAGAAGAAAAGGAAATAAAAGGAATCTAAATCAGAAAAGAAGAAGTAAAGCTGTCACTGTTTGCAGATGACATGATACTATACACAGAGAATCCTAAAGATGCTACCAGAAAACTACTAGAGCTAATCAATGAATTTGGTAAAGTAGCAGGGTACAAAATTAATGCACAGAAATCTCTGGCATTCCTATACACTAATGTTGAAAAATCTGAAATTGAAATCAAGAAAACATTCCCATTTACCATTGCAACAAAAAGAATAAAATATCTAGGAATAAACCTACCTAAAGAGACAAAAGACCTATATTCAGAAAATTTTAAGACACTGATGAAAAAAATTAAAGATGATACAAATAGATGGAGAGATATACCATATTCTTGGTTTGGAAGAATCAACATTGTGAAAATGACTCTACTACCCAAAGCAATCTACAGATTCAATGCAATCCCTATCAAACTACCAATGACATTTTTCACAGAACTAGAACAAAAAATTTCACAACTTGTATGGAAACACAAAAGACCCCGAATAGCCAAAGCAATCTTGAGAACGAAAAACGGAGCTGGAGGAATCAGGCTCCCTGACTTCAGACTATACTACAAAGCTACAGTAATCAAGACAGTATGGTACTGGCACAAAAACAGAAAGATAGATCAATGGAACAGGATAGAAAGCCCAGAGATAAACCCACGCACATATGGTCACCTTATCTTTGATAAAGGAGGCAGGAATGTACAGTGGAGAAAGGACAGCCTCTTCAATAAGTGGTGCTGGGAGAACTGGACAGGTACATGTAAAAGTATGAGATTAGATCACTCCCTAACACCATACACAAAAATAAGCTGAAAATGGATTAAAGACGTAAATGTAAGACCAGAACCTATCAAACTCTTAGAGGAAAGCATAGGCAGAACACTCTATGACATAAATCACAGCAAGATCCTTTTTGACCCACTTCCTAGAGAAATGGAAATAAAAACAAAAATTAAAAAATGGGACCTAATGAAACTTCAAAGCTTTTGCACAGCAAAGGAAACCATAAACAAGACCAAAAGACAGCCCTCAGAATGGGAGAAAATATTTGCAAATGAAGCAACTGACAAAGGATTAATCTCCAAAATTTATAAGCAGCTCATGCAGCTCAATAACAAAAAACAAACAACCCAATCCAAAAATAGGCAGAAGACCTAAATAGACATTTCTCCACAGAAGATATACAGAATGCCAACAAACACATGAAAGAATGCTCAACATCATTAATCATTAGAGAAATGAAAATCAAAACTATAATGAGATAGCATCTCACACCAGTCAGAATGGCCATCATCAAAAAATCTAGAAACAATAAATGCTGGAGAGAGTGTGGAGAAAAGGGAACACTCTTGCACTGATGGTGGGAATGTGAATTGGGTACAGCCACTATGGAGAACAGTATGGAGGTTCCTTAAAAAACTACAAATAGAACTACCATATGACCCAGCAATCCCACTACTGGCATATACCCTGAGAAAACCATAATTCAAAAAGAGTCATGTACCAAAATGTTCATTGCAGCTCTATTTACAATAGCCCAGAGATGGAAGCAACCTAAGTGTCCATCATCGGATGACTGGATAAAGAAGATGTGGCACATATATACAATGGAATATTACTCAGCCATAAAAAGAAATGAAATTGGGCTTCCCTGGTGGTGCAGTGGATGAGAGTCCGCCTGCCAATGCAGGGGACACGGGTTCATGCTCCGGTTCGGGAATATCCCACGTGCCGCGGAGCAGCTGGGCCCGTGAGCCATGGCCTCTCAGCCTGCGCGTCCGGAGCCTGTGCTTCGCGACGGGAGAGGCGCAGCAGTGAGAGGCCCACGTACCGCAAAAAAGGAAAAAAAAAAAAAAAGAAATGAAATTGAGCTAATTGTAATGAGGTGGATGGACCTAGAGTCTGTCATACAGAGTGAAGTAAGTTAGAAAGAGAAAGACAAATACCGTATGTTAACACATATATATGGAATTTAAGAAAAAAAAATGTCATGAAGAACCTAGGGGTAAGACAGGAATAAAGACACAGACCTACTAGAGAATAGACTTGACGATATGGGGAGGGGGAAGGGTAAGCTGTGACAAAACGAGAGAGTGGCATGGATATATACACACTACCAAACGTAAGGTAGACATCTAGTGGGAAGCAGCCGCATAGCACAGAGAGATCAGCTGGGTGCTTTGTGACCACCTAGAGGGGTGGGATAGGGAGGGTGGGAGGGAGGGAGACGCAAGAGGGAAGAGATATGGGAACATATGTATATGTATAACTGATTCACTTTGTTATAAAGCAGAAGCTAACACACCATTGTAAAGCAATTATACGCCAATAAAGATGTAAAAAATAAATAAATAAATAAATAAAACGTGAAAACTGAAAAAAAAAACATGGATGAAGCTTCGGATCATAGTACATGCAGAGAAATGAAGTGAGGGTTGGTCTGGGTAATGCACGTTTTAAGGCAGGTGTTGTCAGGTGAAGAAAAGCGGACGTTAAGAGGAGGTGAAGCATAAATGATGTGGGGAGTACGTTGTGGTTCAGGCACAATTTGCATGGGTCAGCCCTGAGGCCTCAGTTCCTGGTGGGAAACTAATGACATAAAGAAAAAATGACAGCATAAGGAATGGTTCTGAGGTTCTGATATCAGACTAAGAAAAAGCCGCTGTCACACCCTATGAATGCTTCAGCACCCCTGCTGTTGTATACTCTGGGTGTACAGTACAACCTCCAGGCAAGCTGGAAAAATGGTGAGGTGCCTAAGGACTGGAACTTGCCTGAAACACTGCAGATCTAGTACAGACCCAGGCATCCGCCTCTAAACAAGAAAGGGGAGAAGGTAAGGGAAAGTGAGTTCTCAACTTTCATGGGAATGCTGCTTTCATTCACTTTTTAAATCCAATCATTTAACCAATGAACATTTACTGCAGTCCTACTAGCTGGGTCTGTGGAGAGAAGCAGAGGTGAATAAGTAAAAATCTTTGCCTTCCAGAAGTTTCCAGCTTGACATGCGGGGAAGACAGAGGGACAAGCAAGCAAATACAGAATAGAGGTATGATTGGGGTGTTATGCCATGTAGAGAGAAGAGGGGGCTTTGCACAGAGAGGAAGGGAATGAAGAGGAGAAGATCAAATAGGGCTTTCAAGAGAAGCTGATGGCTGCGTTGAGTCTTAAAGGACCACTAGAGGTTTTCTAGGAAGACTTGCTGGAGGAGTGACATGCAAAACCACAGTGGCATGAGACATCAACTTGCTTCCTGTGATGTACAAAGACGTTTGGTCTGTTTAGAACGCTTAATGCATATGGAAAAGTGATGAGAAATAAAGACTGAGAAATACAGGGTTGTATAGGCCACCCAATCCAAATTTGAGATTTTAACTGAAGAATAAAAAAAAAAGTCAAAAGGATTTAGACTGTCACTAATTGATTATGGCAATTTAGGTAGCTGGGACTTTGGTCCTTAGATCCCTACTATGAATTCTGATGCTTGAACATAATACCTTAACTCTTGGAGAGATTTTCATCTACACACAATTTAGCTGGTAACAGGGTCATCCCATGAGCTACCATAGCAACTTTCAGAGTTCAGATGTGGAGTGAAGGAAACCTCTTTACCGTCCTTACACTACACAATTCAATCATTCTTTTAATGAAGTTTATTGATTAACTCCTGTAGACAGAGGACTTTAATGTCTTTTCAAACTTATGAATGAACCTCCAAAAAGTGGGACACACACTTGGATGCTGTGAACTTCTGTCCTGATGGTATGACCATATCAAGAAGAGTAGAGTATCTCATGGGAAATGTACACTTCTTTACTCTCCAGGGAAGGTAACTGGGATGGAGGCTATGCAACGTTCTCTTGGTATAGTGATCAGCCATTTCAGGTTTCCTAATATAATCGTCTTTCCACAGTCTATCTTGTTCACTTGTTCACTCCTTTCCTTAGAGCACCAAGCCTAATGCCTACTGCATAATAAGTACACGTTAAATTTTGAAGGGGTGAGTGAACCAGTATATCAATGAATAAAGGTTATCAGACTAATTTCTCTGATATTTTGGTCTGGATAATATGGTTATAACTAATCTATGGGTACATTTTACCTATAGCCAACATAATATTGGCAATAACTGTGTCATGCATTATTTATAACATTCAATGTTAAAAACACACATAATGTAATTCTCTGAAAATGAGAATAGAGAGCTCATTAAATGAATATGTGAATTTCTTGGGCAACATGATCTTTTTTCATTTATTTATTTATTTTTAGTTTTTTAGTTTATTTTTCTAGGCCGAACTACAATGGAGTCTGAAGAAAATGTAAGGTTTCTATCATCTTAAAAGACAAGACCTTATGACATAGTCCTAGGCTGAGAGCTGAGTCTGTAGTTTCCTAGTCTTAGAACCCTCTGAAAACATGCAAGTAAATCAATCCAGTCCACTTTGCTTCAGGTTATTTATCTGTAAAATGATCCACCTGCTCCTCTCCCCCAGCCCCCTCCCTGTTTCTTTGTCCCACATTATTAGAAAGAGTATAACTTCTTGCCACTTAAACAGGACTTTAGAAATGATCCCTCAGCTTTTAAGGCACCACCCAAATGCAAAAGACTCTTGACCTTCTGCTGAAGGAAGAAAAGGGGTCAGGTGGCTTGGAAGGTTTTCCTTCCTCTGGCTGAAGATGAACTTTACTGCATTTTTCTCTGCTCTGTACACTTAAGCCACATGAGTAATTTGCCCTTGAGTTGAACTGCTGAATTTCAGTACAGATGTGTGTGTGCGCCTATGTGCATGTGTGTGTGTGTGTCTGTGTGTGTGTGTGTGTGTGTGTGTGTGTGTGTAGAGGGGGAGATTTGGTCAATGTGGGAACTGTATGCAAAGACATTGGTTAATAAAATCTCAAGGGGCCCCAGAAAATGCTTAGTACTGGGTTGTCCATCCCTGAGTTAGAGTAGCTTGACATGGCATAATGATTTTCCAGAGTAGTTTTGACTCAAAAGTTTTCAGGAGCTATTTGGACGGCAGCTCAGGGAAAGACCGAATGATCACAATATATTAAGAGCTTCTCAGAAAAAGATGCTATGTTAATACATGGCAGTTATTATTCCAGTCTTCCTTCTCGACCACAAATTTTGGCATCAAATTGTGAAAAGCCAGTGATACAGTTTCTGGAGAGTTGTTTCACACTTTTTTTCCTGTGTATTAATTTTGTTTGAGTGGTACTTTCTTCATTCTGCCTTTTCATATTTAGCTATGTCTTGGTTGGAGATGATAGAAACACTTTCCCCCTCCCAGTTTTTTAATCTCTACACACACACACACACACACACACACACACACACACACACACACACACACTATTACCATTTTGCTGAAAAACAAAACAGGCCACCTGTTTAAGGCAGTTCTACCTGTCACGGTGAGGACAATTGTTATTTGAGCCATAATCAGCAGGGTGCTGGGCTGAACCAAGTGTCTTTCGTGCCCTGTTTACATATTGCTGAGGCCAACTAAACTCAATATGACCTTTACAGAGGCTAAACCATCCCGACAAATTGTAATAGCCAGTCATCTTTGTAACTGCAAATGCAAACATTAAAAAAAAAGAAATACTATTTAAAGCAACGTAAGTTAGTCAAATGTACTATTTATTTAAAAGTCTATGGTTTTTCTTTTGGGTGGTGAAAAGCTCAGGTAGTTTGTTCTTTTCCTTGACAAATTCTCCTGTACATTTCTCTTTCTCTCCTGAAAAAAATGAGTCTCTGATGGGTTTCAAAGTATCTCAGAGAGAGTAGAATTTCAATATGATTTTTATACTTTGATGGACTTTTTAAACGCATTTTTACTGAAGTGTAGTTGATTTACAATGTGTTAATTTTTGCCGTACAGCAAAGTGATTCAGCTATAATATAAAATACATTCTTTTTTAATATTTTTTTCCATTATGGTCTATCATAGGATATTGGAATATAGTCCCCTGTGCTATATATAGTAGGACCTTGTTGTTTATCCATTCTATATGTAATAGTTTACATCTGCTAATCCCAAACCTCCAATCCATTTCTCCCCTACCCGCCCTCCCCCTTGGCAACCACAAGTCTGTTCTTTGATGGATTTTCTGAAAGGAAATTTATACCAGTTTCCCTAGATATTGCATTTCATTATCGACCAAATAATTTTAAACCTCAGGAAAACTTTCAGTCTTCATTAATTCAGACCTCTAATTCAGAACATGCAAGCGTTCAAACGTGTTATTGTTGAATAAACATTTTAAGTATCTAAATTCTTAGGCTCCTTTTTGGTAGAAATTCAATTCTAAATTGGCATCTTTTAAAAATAAGTGTTCAAGAGATGCCATACTTTGTATTTTTGTATGTAATTTTAACTCATAAATTTAAAATTACTTTTCTTGTCTAATTACTTTATGTTTACAGCCCATGGTCACAATGAATTCATTGTCCCACTAGAACCTGAACACCAAATTCTTAATATGCTATTTATCTTCCTATCACAAACTTTCTCAGGCTTAGGGAATTCATAAATGTTCTCACAAACTCATAAAGATCTTCCTCTTGGTCACTTGGCTGGATATCACTTTTTTCCTCAATGTAGTCTGATCTCAAGTTAACAGTGATGAGTACTTCATACGTTCTACAGATGAGGACACACAGACGTTTCTCGTCTTGGTTAGAAAGAGAAAATATTCCAGGGGTAATAAGTAGGGTTTTCATGTTATCTTTTATAACACTAGTTTTATTTGTATTTGGGGAAAATCACTGCTAAAATATTAACAATAAATGATTGCTTCCATCTTGGTTTTGATCACAGGGTGCTTTGACGTCCTAACACTTCTGCTTTTGGGGAAAACATTTTAAAAATCATTGATGTTGGGAGAGAAATACAGGCCTATTACACTTCCCTTCATTGTTTATCTCCTCAGAGGGGTCCGTTTCGTAGCTGTGCAACTGCTAAGCCCTGGTCCCCACCCATGTGCTGGTAATTAATGCCCTGGTCGATTTCTTCCTGACTCCACGATCTGTTGATGTAGCTATGAAAATGGACTGAGGGCCTGTGATAAGGTTTCCACAGAGACTTGATTTTACTGAGAAATGGGGGAAAAACAGGACAAGGCCAGAATACAAGAACAGAATCCTTTTCTTGTTTATTCAAATTGCGATTCTGATTTTCTCTAGTGCCAGGAGAGAGACCACAACATCTCCTCTTTAGAAGCAAAGCAAAAACCTCATGAAACCTTGAAAGAGGAAGCCAAAAGTTGCTCTCTTCCCTAAATGAACGGCTTTTTGCCACCAAAGGTTAGGCTGCCCTAACTTTGCTTAGACGAAAGAGGTTGAGTGTATTAGTTGAAATCCTAACCAACAACCCTTGTTAGGGCGAAGGGGTTTCAGGCACATAAATATTCAAGTTGTGTTGGTACGCTGACCGCTCTTAAAATACCTCTTTTCCCAGATCGTATCTCATCAGGAATGAATGAACTCAGAGATGTGCTCAGAGATGAAGACCTGGATGCTGTGTGGCACCCGTGACCAGCACCCACTGTCTAATCTTACATTTTAAAGAAATCTGTGTGTCTATAACTGCATCAATGTTTAAACACAAGGGTGTAAAAATGCAAAAGACCATAACCATAACCTTTTAACTATACTAACATCCTTTAATGTGGGAAGAGGAGAAGGGAGTGCATTTTTTGCCCATAGATACAACTATGTCAAGAAAAAAAAAAAAAGCAGGACATCATTCATAGAGTTGTTCTCTAAAAGGAAGCAAACGTTCTCCTGTGTGTGTGTATGTGTGTTGTGTGTTTGTGTCTGTGTGTTTGCATACGTGCACAGGCACTTAGTATTTTAAAGAACATGAGTTAACATGGGGAGGAATAAGGGATATAAAAAAGAGAGCAATTAATTGGTTCTGTGGCATATCATATCATATCTTTTCAAGGTTTAAGCTCTGAATGTCACCTCACATGCAGATGAGTGCCATGTGGATGTGTAAGCACCACAGTTTTCGGGGAGGTTGTCAAAACAGGCAATGAATTCAGCCATACCTGGACTTAAATCCCTGCCACATGTTGGCTGTGTGATTTTTACCCAAGCTTACTTAATCTGCTTGCGCTTTAGTTTTCTCATTCATAAAATAGGAATGCCACCTCTCTTGCTGGCTTGTTGTCAAAATTCAAGAAGATAACATTTGTAGAGCATCTAGCACTGTGTCTTTAAAAGAGTAGCAGTCAATAATTCTCAGATTCCTCTTGTCTGTCCGTCAAAAAACAACGTAGCTTAATTTGAGCTAATAAAATCTCATACTGCAGAGAATTATCATAATCTTTACCACTGGGCTAATGGGTAGGGGAGGGAATGGAATATTTATTCTTGAAAATACACAGATGGAAAACAAATGGTTCAGAAGTCTTAACCTTTTCAGACAAGTTGCTTTTGCATACTGAAAAGCAGGTTCCCCATTCTTCCTGTCTCTACTCCTGTCTGACTCTCAAAATTCAGAGAATTCCTTGACTGGGGCAAATCCTGACCAAGGTGGTCAGGTTTCTGATTCTTCCACAGCCTTTGGTTTGGCAATTTCAGAATCAGGGTTGTGTAGTTTAAAATAAGAATTTCAGAGTTGGAAAAGCTATTGCAATAGAGTGTTTCAAATTTTAAGGCACGTTAGAATCACTTGAAAAATGAAGATTTGTAGGACTCATCCCCAAAGATTCTCTTTTTGAAGGTGTATATTCCAGGTTCCTGCATTTTTTAAACAAGGTCCCGGGTGTTTCTGATTCAGTTGGCTTGCGCGCACATGGAGGGTGGGCTGAGGGCTGTGTAATCCAAGGTTTCACTCAGTGCGGGGTCATTTATGGCTCCCAATTCAATGCAAAACTGCCAGGGGATCCTTGAAGTTTTGTAGGGACAGAAACTTACACCGTTTGGCTGCCTGCTTTTAAAAAAACCAAGAAAAAAGAACTTACTCTTGTAAATTTTGTCAAAGCATATAATCACGTGAACAGATTGCCAGGACTTCTCCCAGGGCCTGGGAGGGGACCCCTGGATATGAGGGCCTCTGGACATAAGCTTCCTTAGCTTCACCATCCACTTCCGAGTACTACCATGACAATCCATCCTCGTTATTGTCTGTGTTTTACACAATTAGAAAACTGAGGAACAGTGACATTAAGTAACTTGCTGTGGTCTCACAGTAAGTGGCAGAGCTCGGATTTGAATCCAGGCAGCTTGTCTCCAGAGCCTTTGTTCTTTTTGCCATGACAACATAATGCCTCTTATAGCTACTTCCTGTTTTCTGAAAGCCATAGAGGCAATGCTTCTTATTTCTGTTTTAGGAGCCACAGTTACACTCTGGATGAAATAAAGTGCTGATGACAATACATGAAAATATACAATGAGTAGTCAAATATTTATGCATAATTAGTGACTATTAAGTTACTCTATTGACATATATCTTTATATTTTAAAATCTAAATTTAAAATACACCATCACTGAAAATATATATTGAGAAATTTATATATGATAAACAATTGATGAAGACTTTGAGTGATTAAAAGTATAAGAATTTACATCTCTGACTCCCAGAAGCTTATAATTTCATAAACCAAGGGTGTGTATAAAGGGGGAGGGTGTGTAAGACAGTCTTAAATTTATAAGGAGCATGAGAAATTATGTGGGAAGCTTCAGCATTCAGAGAGGAGAGAAAGCAGAATCCTAGTCTCCACAAAAGAAGAGCCACATTGAACAAAAACCAAACAAAACAAAAGAAAAAAACAAACTGACAGAGATTGCTAATCTTCTAGCCCAATATTCTGTTAGTAACAGACCCTTCAACTTTAACTGCTTTATAAAGTCTATTTTGCTGTAAAGTGTGGCCACAAGACTAAGTTCTGGCTGATGAGATGGAAACAGACATGTCATGTGACAACTTCTGGAAAACCTCTTAAAAGGCAGCTGACATGTTCCCTTTGTTTCTTTCTCTTCCCCTTTCTCCTTTCTGCTGGTTTGAATGCAGACTGATGGCTGGAATTTGAGCAGCTATGATGATTCGTGAGACAGCACACTAGGGTTGGCAAAGCATCAAGCTAGAAGGAGTCCTAGTGATCATTATATCAGCCCTGAACTGCTTATTTTCAGATTATGTTCATCAGAGAGAGACAGACCACTCTCTTATGTAAGAAATGTTTACGGTTTCTGTCATTTGCAGCTGAACTTAATGGTAACTGATAGAAACTTTTATTACGAATGCTGACCCCAGCCACTGTTCTACTAAGACGATTTCATTGTAGAAAGCAGATATAACTGTAGCTAACATTATATGACTACGCTTTAAAAATGTATTCTTTTTATGCATCCAAATAAAATGAGCACTCACAAACTGTCACTTTGGGAGGAAATATTATTATTCCAACTGGACCGCTACCAGTCAAATTAGTGTTAGAGATTTTCCTTTGGAACTGCATTTAAACGATTTCCATAGTCACCTTATTCTAAATTAGATCCCTTGGTAGACATTGCTTGGGTGATTTTTGCTTCTAAGTATTTGATATCCTTACTTTCTTTTTTGAAAATTCTCTATCTTATGAGTTTGGGTAACTCCCTCTGCCTTCTCCAGTCTTCTATCAGGATTTGTTTTCCCCTGCATCACTTCTTTTCTCACTAGATTACCTATTTATTATAAAGGGATATTAAAGGATACGAATCAACAGCTAGATGAAGAGATACATGGAGTGAAGGAATTCTGTCTTCCTGTAGTGTGGGGTGTGGCACGGAGGAATGTGCAAGTGTTCTGGCTCCCCAACAGGGAAGCTCTCCTGAATAAAGCGCTCCTTGCATCGCTTATTAACATTACCCCATATCTTCCTCTAGAAGGGAAGCTCCGTGAAGGGAGGGACGATATCTTATTGTATTGCTCAACCCCAGGGCCTAGTGCATAATTGAGCCTGTCAGATCATAGGTGTTCAGCAATTATTATTCAGTCAATAAATGTTAAGTCAGAACTTGCTTTTCACCATAGATGTTGAAGAGTCTGGGTACTTGCTTCACTGGCCCCTGGGCACCTAGAATATGGGCACATAACCTGCCATCAGCCAAAGGCACCTGGCTCTGCCTCTCGAACAATGGGGCATCTGTTCTGGACTAGTGCAAGCAGCGGCAACGTCCAATTTCTAGGTATAGCAGTGCTTACAGTGGCCTTTGGAAGGACTAGCATTATCCAATATGGGAGAAGGAGTGGTGACACAAGCTTGGCATCCAGGAAGGTTTGTGATAAAGCAGCGTGGGTTGGAGTATGGCCGCCTACACTCCAAGCCTCCTTCTCCACTCTTCCCAGGGATGCCATGAGCTTCCCCGTATCCTTACAATAAATTATTTTTGGGTAACCTTATCATAGAGGCCCTCCCTGATGATTCTACACCACCCTCTAGCATTCCCTGTCCTCAACACCCAAGCCTAGTGAGAAAGGCTTGAGAGTTTGAAATGTGCCTTCCGGAATTTGGAGAACATAATGTGTGACATACATTCAAAAAGTCAAAGGTGAGAGTCAGTTACAGTCACGTAAGTTAGCAGGGCAGAGGGAGAGAGGGCTGAGGTCTGCCTTTGGGACTTAAGTGAACAACCACAGGCAACATTCAGAGGATGTGTTAAGTGCTTTTCATGGACTAGATGTGGGCCACTAACCCAAGAGAGCTGGAGTGGGGTCATGTTAGTTTCTATATATTAGGGCCACCCCACCTGGTGTGTGATGGAACCTGAGGGGAAGGACACAGGGGAAGATGGAAGGGCAAGCCTGAGAAAAACACAATGAACTGCTTGCATGTTGGGAATTATAATTCAGTGTATCCCCTGCTGGGATCTCTTAAGAATCCAAGACAGTTCCCGAGAGAGTCAGACACCTGCCAGATTATGAGAAATCATCCTATTAAAGAACTCTACTGTAACTCTGATTGGGTTAGCAAGAATAGAGGAGGGGGTGCTTCCCTGGTGGCTCAGTGGTTGAGAGTCCGCCTGCCGATGCAGCGGACACGGGTTCGTGCCCCGGTCCGGGAGGATCCCACGTGCCGCGGAGCGGCTGGGCCCATGAGCCATGGCCGCTGGGCCTGCGCGTCCGGAGCCTGTGCTCCGCAGCGGGAGAGGCCACAGCGGTGAGAGGCCCGCGTACCGCAAAAAAAAAAAAAAAAAAAAAAAAAAGAATAGAGGAGGGGGAGTGGAGAAGCCAGCAGGCAAGGAGAGCGCAGCCATCTTCCTCCTCTCTCTCCCAGCCTTCACTTTGCAAGTCATCAGCCTGCAGCCATTCTCAACAGGGCCCAGGGAAAAGGGCTCAACCTTATATCAGATGAAACTGATCATTATGTGGAAACAGGCAACCTGCTTTCTGAACTGGGACTATGTTAACGTCCTGAAGGGACTGCAGAACTTCTACTAACAATCGCGTTTTACCACTTACTGCCCAGGTTTGTATCTAGGTTTAAAAGAACAGGGAGGAAAAACAAGGCTGCTTATATGATCATTCCCTGTTAGCCTTGTTTGTTCAAATGGTCAGTTACTTTTAAATATCAGGGGATGGTAAGCAAACAACGCAGCGGGTGATAGTTCTTCCTCCCCTTGGTCATCTTCCCCTCTTTATCTCAGGGATCATTGTTGGCAGTTTGCTCTGATTTCTCCCATCACATGAAAACACAAATGGGAAAAGAATTTGAAAAAGAATAGATACATGTATATGTATAACCGAATCACTTTGCTGTATACCTGAAACTAACACAACGTTGTAAATCGACCATACTCCAATATAAAATAAAAATTAAAAAAAAAAACACAGTAAACAAACATTTTTAAAATTGAATAATTTTAACTGTGTTATTAGTGGCTAAAACTGTTGCTCTTTCTGGAATAATTACCACTTCAAAGAGATTCCCTGGAAAACAATATTAATAAAAAGTAATCCATCAATGCTGAAATTTTAACAAAGGAGAGAAGACATTCTATATGTGGTACCTTTCCACCATACCTGCTAGAAAATTTAATATATGATCTGAGCATATCAGGCATTTAGTTATTTGTTGAATGAATAAATGATAAATAAATTGCTTGTCTACAAATGGCCCGGCTGGTAGATGCAATGCAAGTGCAAACTTCTGAGATGCGAAGGAAATTGGTGGAGAGTATGAAGCAAATCACTTTTACAGGGTAAGTGGTGTGGAAGGAAGGAGCAGATGTTTGATTCTAGGAGCAAAATCAACAAGTTCATGCTTGGAGAACCAATACTAATCATGAAAAATCAGCCAGCCAACATTGTAAAACAGTTGCTTTGGGGGGATTAATAATTAAACTAACAAAGCACTATCTTTCAGAAAAGAGAAAATCTGTTTCTTCTAAATAAATTAATTCAAGTATTAGAGAAAGATCAATTGCTCAATAATTATTTATTGAAAGCCCATGAAGTGATTAATACCATGGAGAATGACCTGGAATCTAAGAATCCCTCGGTACTGTATTGATTACTTGTAATTTTAATGTTAATTATTCACAAACATTTTCCATATTTCTCCTAATCAATTGCATTGTTGGTTGTCTCATAGGTATCATAGCATTAGAGGTGGAAGGGATCTTTAAGAATGTTTCACTAATACTCAGCCCAAATTTTCCAAAATGTAATTCTTTATATGCTGGACATGTACCCTTACCGTAAGCCACATGCTTGATAATTTCTTTATTGGAAAATAGGTTACACGTGGTGATGACCTAGTATAAATAGCAAATGACTGTTGCAAATATTAGTTACACAGTTCATGTGTCTTCACATGGTATTATATACTTTTTTATTGTCTATATTTCTGCATTTTCACTTTGTTGGTACAGAACTGTTATATTCATTCTATAAGTGCCTTAAAGTTTGGTGGCTTTTTTCTCTTCACTCAGCTCAATGTCATTTCCTCAAGAAAATTTTCCCTGATCATCCAGAGGTAGCGACCCCTGCTACATACCCTATACTTCTAGAAATATACTTACTATAACTGTAATGAGTGAAAATTATAAAATTCGTGTTTAATATCTAGCTCTGCACTGCAGCATAAGCTCATCAAGGGCAGAGAATGTTCATTCTGGTGTTCCCAGCGTCAAGCGTAGCAGGTACACAAAGTAGGTACACTAGGATGTTGCCTGGCGCATATGAGATGCCCAAGAAATGACTGCATGAATGATTGCAACAAATAATAACTGAGAACATATTTTGTTCTTCCCTTAACTGTGCAAATTATAAGATAGCCATAGTTCGATTTGGGGCCATTTTTCTTGGCCAACCTACTCTTGTAGCTCATCTGAGAGTGCCACTTTCATACTTCAAGCCCCTTAAGTATAAGTTTCCTGGGCTTCCCTGGTGGCGCAGTGGTTGAGAGTGCGCCTGCCGATGTAGGGGACACGGGTTCCCCGGTCCGGGAAGATCCCACGTGCCGCGGAGCGGCTGGGCCCGTGAGCCGTGGCCGCTGAGCCCGCGCGTCCGGAGCCTGTGCTCCGCAACGGGAGAGGCCACAACAGTGAGAGGTCCGCATACAGCAAAAAAAAAAAAAAAAAAAAAAAAAAAAGAATAAGTTTCCTTTATTCATTCAATAAGTATTTGTTTTCACCTATGTGTGAAGCTGAACTTATCTTCTGAATTTTACATTCCTTTGTTAACTTGCTACCTGCCATCTAATCAAATAATTCTAAATTGACTTGGAAGTGCCCTTAAAGACTATATTGTACAAAATATTTTATAATAAAGCATTTTCTTTAGTAACACATCTCAGAATTAGTTGTCTGACACTCTATGAACACTTTTAATCACCCTAAAGAAACTCACTTCTTTGCAAGGAAGCCCAACGGTTTGCTGTACCTATTAAATTACTGGAAACTTCCTTGTTGCTGTCCTGGACCCTTCCATACTATAAAGTCTCCTCTGGCTGCTGGTGTCGTACTCTAAACAAAACCCTCAACTTTTGTAAGATGGACCTTTCTGTAACAGCAGAAAGCTCTTATGCCTTCTCAAATAAATTTAAACATTCATGGCTCCTTCACCAGTTCATCACTGAAGTTCTGATCAGATGTTTTGCCTTACTTATCATTTATATTTTCTTAACTCTTTAAAAATGTGGTGGCCAAAGCAAGTACAGTATTCCCCAGATGGCAAATTTATTGCTTTGAAAAGTGGGAATTTTGCCACGTATGAACTTCATAAGGGTCCCAAGATTCAATATTAACTGACCGGCAGTTTGTCCTAAGATAACAGGGCATGATAAACGCACTATTTCCATTAGACTGTGCCCAGCGCCTCAGAAAACACGAAGAGCCCAATAATTGGCAGAGGCAGTTACATTTTATCATTTCATTTCCCTTCACAAATGTCAATGATAATGAACCAATCAAACGTTGCTTTGGTTTCATCTAATTGTCTGCTTAACCTTCTCCACCTTGACAGGCTGGCAATACAAAACAATACAGTTGTTTATGCTACGGATGCTTAAACAAATGGTCAACAGATGTATTCAAACAATGCCTTCTAGAAAACTACAATCATGATACAAGAGAAATAATACAGATGGCCAAAAAGAGTATTGATATCTTCTACTTCAGTGTGAGTATCAAATGTGGTAGAAGTTATCTCAGCATGTCCCTGGACCTGGATTCTTAATCAGATCATCTCTCATGAAACCTAATTCTACCATGAGACAATAAGATAGATCTGTCTCTAACAAATAATTCCATATTTGACTTTTTAAAATTATCACAGTTTTGGAAAACACAGACGATAACATATCAATGCATAAAAAATATAAAGAATATGTAGAAAATGGGAATTATGTCCAAGAACACCATATGAATGAGGTTTGCTGTTGGTATCATTCCAGTCTATTGTATGTAAAACCTTCAATGGAAGTTGCATAAATCGTTTTTGAGAAGAAGGTGGTATAAATTTTGAAAAGTATTGTTGAAAAATTCACTTTCTTTTTTCAACTATTCACTCAACAGCATGTTTTGTGTGTAGGAAATATACAATGCTATTGAGTTGTCGATGGTGAAAAATCCCGTGCTGTCATGCTTCCTGGAGGAGGTGGCATTAGAGACAAAATATGTAAGATGTAGGGATCCATACTACTAAATACTGATTTCCACCACTCAGACTCTCTCCTTAATATCTGATAATTTTCAACACTTTAGATCCATGACGTACATTTCCCCTAAATATCCCAGAAATAACTTTAGTTATAGAAAATGGCCGATTGAGAGAAATTTTTCACATTTCTGTCTCCCTTTTTTTAATCCTCCAATTAAGATAGAGTCTAGTTTGGATTTCCTTTCTAAAACTAATGTCTCAGAGCTCTTAATAACCTTTTATTTTGCTTGAATAAAGCAGCATATAAACCTTTACTATTCCTGCAGTTTGGGAGAAGATAACTGGATATATTGATACAGTAGAAAGAGGAAAAAACAGTTAATTCCTATTCACTACTCAAAACAGAGAACCAGAGTTTCAATTGAGATACTACCTTAAAAAGAAGGAAAACTGTCAACTCTCATTACTCGGGTGGGGTGTTTACTCTGAATCCCAGGGAGTGAAAGAAGCCCTTTGCAGTGCCTGCTGACTCAGACCAGTTTTCCTACTGCTGCTAAAAAGGCAGGGCTGGGTTGCCTAATTGAGAAAGCTTAATGGTCAGCCATGGCATTGAAGCAGACACTGGTGCTTAATCACTTTTTCATGCTCCAGTAAGTAAACTTTTAATGGACAGATAACACCATCTTAATCTCTGATACTACTTCATGGAAAAACGATACAACCAGTCCCAAGGAAGGAGACATTTAAAATAACAATGATAATAAGGGAGGTTAAAAAGTTTAAAGCCAGCTGACTACATATCTGGCTTTGAGTTTAGCATTAATTTACAGGTAGGAATGAGTCTTTGAATAAACTTTTATCCTTTCAGAAGCAAGAGCTATTAAAGAGGTGGATAGACAGAAATGAAAGGTCTTTACATGTGTGAAATACACAAGATTAGATGAAATGCCAGACTAGCCTTTGCTGTTACCACAAGGGGGACACCTTCTGTGGACAGAGACAGACTGAAATAAAGTGAAGGCTTTTTAAATCCATATTCCTCCTCTCTCATCTCCCCCAAGCACACCGAGAAAGCTGGTTAAAGACTGTAAATGACAGGGAATTGCCATGAGACAGAATTGAGGAGATTCGGGTCATCAAAATGCTCTTAGGATTGACACTTGCCATCTCATTTCATAAATGTGCAGGCAAATTCTCTTGCAACAGAATTCACAAACTGCTCACTCTTGAGTTGCTCCTTTTTTTTTTTTTTTTTTTTTTCTTGAGAGCCTGCTCAGCCCGTGGAAAGAATGAGCATGTCCCCTTTTAACGGTCAAAAGGGAAGTCTCATCTGACAGTGTACTTTTGAACAAAACCAACTTTTTTTTTTTTTTTTAAGTAAAGTGACCAAAGGCTGGCTGGGGGTGGGGGAGCGTGAAGGGGGAAGAGGAAAAGCAAAGCAAAGATTTTTGCGCTAAGCCGTTCATTTCCTCATTCATATTTTGTCTTCTTCTCCTACCCCAAATCATCTTTACTCATACTTAAGTTCACAGGGGGTCTTTCCTGGTGTCATTTTAGTATTAGATAGCATTTGATTTCTTTACTCAAATGAGATTTTTCAGGACTGTGTTCATGTCTTAGGATTCTTAATATCTTCACAGAGTATCTCCTCATTGTAACATTTCAGTGAAAGTGGAGAGAGGATACACACTGCTCTGTGACTGAGCCTTCCATCTGCATGGGGGTAGATTGCAGTGCTGTAGGAGACTGTGGCTCTGTGACAGAGGAAAGAATCTTGGGTTTGAAAGGAGAAGATCCATGTTAGAATCCCACAAGATAATCATAATTATAGTAACAGTAATACTCTAACGAGGATAATTGTCATTGATTGGGTGCTTACTCTGAGTCAGGCACGGCATTAACTGCTTTGCAAACATCTGTAGCTGCTGCATCAACCTAGGAGGTTATCAGGATCCCTGTCTCACAGATAGAACACTAAGGCTTAGAAAAAGAGACTAGCCTATGGGGACACATTGCTGGTAATTTACAACAGACACTGAGTTAGAAATCGGGTCTATCTGCTCAGTTTCACCATCTGTAAAACAGAAGTATAATGTACCTCAAATTTTGCTGTGCGTAAATAGGATTACATGAGCCTTGGAAACCAAAAATAAATATATATGCAAAAGTATTTGTGTTGGGACTTCCCTGGCGGTCCAGTGGTTATGACCCCGTACTTCAAATCCAGGGGGTGTGGGTTCGATCCCTGGTCGGGCACTAAGATCCCACGTGCTACGGGTGGCGTGGCCAAAAAAACAAAGAAAACAAAAGTATTTGTGTTAAGGTCAGCATGACATATAGACCAGGTGCCAAATGGGAAACGGAGACCTCATAAGGTGGGTTACAGGGCCGAGGAAAGTAGGGACAACTTGCCTTCCCAAAGTCATGGTTCTATGCCTTTTCATGAACCTAAAAGTCTTTTCTCACTTTTCTGACATTGTGTTACTCCTTTAAGATGCCAGAGCAGCCTTTTCTACTCTGGTGGGAAGAGGACTGTGGCATATTGTTGGAAGGGGGATTGGGGAAGAGATTCAGTTTCACTGTGGGATTAGAACACTTTGGTTGAAGAAGGAGAGGGGCTAGAAGAAAGCTTGAGGGCAGAAGAATAGACAGACTCAGTTCTCTTTCTTGAGACAGATGCAGTACTTAATTCTTAGGCTTCTGCTTTAACAAGGGTCATTAAGTGGCTTCCTGACAACTTTCCATGTGGTTGGTCTCCGGTCCGGGAAAGGATCAGAACGTTGGTCGGCGAGATTCTTTCATAGGAACAATCCCCAGACTTTAGCCAACAAAACATTTTTCTAAATTACCAAGAAGCCAATACGGTATCACCTTATTAAAAAGGCGGTCCTCAGGTTTTACAGCCCAATGTGAAGCTAGGAAACTCACTCACCTTCACATCATGGCCATTTCTTCAAACATTTTTAAAAATTAATTTATAGTGGCAAAATACACATAAAACGTACTATCTTAACCATTTTTGATGCATCGCTAGTTGATTATGTATTAAGGATATTCATATTATTGTGCAAACATCACCACCATCCATCTCCAGAACTCATTTGCAACAGCGTGGATGAAACTGGAGGACATTATGCTAAGTGAAATAAGCCGGACACAGACAAATACTGTATGATCTCAGTTATGTGTAGAATCTAAAAAAAACTAAAACCAAAACCAAGCAAAACAAAAACATCAAACTCATAGGAAAAGAGATCAGACTGATGATTACCAGAAGCAGAGGGAGCCAGGAGCGGGGATTGGAGGAAGGCGGTCAAAAGGTACTACAAACTTCCAGCTTTAAGGTAAATAAACACCAGGGATGTAATGTACAACGTGATGACTGTAGCTAACACTGATATATAGGAACGTTACTAAGACAATAAATCCTAAGAGTTCTCATTACACAGAGAAAAATTTTTTCTTTCCTTCTTTCTTTTCTTTTTGTTGTATCTATATGAGATGACGGAATTTAGCTGAACCTATTGTGATAATCATTTCACAATATGTGTACATCAAACCATCATGATGTATGCCTTGAACTTATATAGTCACGTATGCCAACTATTTCTCAATAAAACTGAAACAAAACAAAAAAACCCTGAACTCATAGTAACAGGTCTGAGAGTTTCCAGAGATCTGAGAGAGGGGCAAAAATGGAGATTTAAAAAAATAATAAAGAAAAAAGAAAGTAGAATGGTGGCTACCAGGGGCTGGGGAAAGGGGGGACGTGATGATATGCTTCTAACGTTTTACATTGTGCCATTAAACCTGTGTTAAAAACAAACACAACAATCTGTTTTTTCCTCTCCTATCAAGACACATTCATGAGAGCTTTGATGACATTAAATATGTATAAGTTTTTCTTTCACCAAGAAACTAGTGAAAGTGTATGGGTATTTTACTCATATCCAAGGAAATATGCAACATTTTAACATCATAGATCACTTGGAATGTTTATTATGTATGAGGGCAGATGCAATGTATTTGACTTTGAAATATGTGGCTCATTGGAAAGAATGGAGAGATGGGTTTCTTGTTATTGTTTTAACCTTCAATTATTGATTTGGATTCTAAATAGAAACTTTAGTATTTCAGAAGGTAATAAACAGAGAATAATTTTTGTTGTGTAGTTTTCAGATCTTCATTTACTCTTTTCATATCCTCTGTTTGTTTTTCTGAATCTTCCACTCATACATGGAATACATAAACTGTGCTTCTTTTTATAAACACAAATATATTAATTTATTCAAGACTGATTAAAACTTCCTAGATATCTAGTATTCCAATAACTGTTGAGGAAACAAAGATGAGTATCTTTTAAGTACTTAATGAAACTTCAATAAATGAAAAATGCTGTGTATATGCTGCAAGTGTGAAATTGCATATAACATGATAATATTTTGAGATGATTTGTGGGGAATGGGAAGAATCATGGATTCACAACTATCTATTCATATAACCAGGGATGTCCAAGAATAAAACTTGAAATGAAAGACTTGTAAGTTTAACAAAGATATTGAACACAAGGTATTAGTAATATCAGTGAAAAGAAGCAAAAATTACTGTATAAAGCACAGTAGAGCTTTATGACGACTGACATCTAGTTGGAACACATGAACACAGATGCTAATCGTATTATAGAGAAACATCTGTTATACTAGATTCAAAATAAGAATATTTACAAGTCAGGAACAATGGGGAATCGATAAGCAATCTTTTCTCATATCTGAACTTGAAAACACTGCCATTCACTATACTTCCTACCAAATTTATATTTCTTTAATATAAGAATGTGAAAATAAAAAGCTGCATGATAAAATATAGAATTTGTATTCTGCATTTGTAAGGCCCAAAGACAAACTAACACAAAAGAGGTTCTCTCCGTATAAAAAAGGATAATACATAACATCTGTGTTTTTCCTGTACATAAAATTCAACCGTTGTGATGGACCTTTGGTGATCATCCAATTCAAGCTCTTAGTTTATGGTAGAAGAAGCTTAGATCCAGAAAATGAAAATAAATTTACCAAGATCACAGAACTGGTGAGTTGGAGAACCTAGCCTAGACCCCAGTTCTTCCGCCATCATCATCCAGTGACTTTTCCCATATTATTTATGCCAGTGGACAGGCATTGGGACCTATAGACTGCATCTTAATGGGGTTTCCTTCTTTATTTTCTTTCTCCCAACTTTTTTTTTTAATTGATACTTTTTCCCTTTTTGCAGCTTTGAGAAACGTGAGGTCAGACTCAACCTACCCAAATGTGCCTTCTCCCTTCTGCAGGCCTCTGCAATCACTATAATCAAATATTTGAGTCATTTGGCCCAAGTTCTAATAACACAGAAACCTGACGGGTCTGGCTGTCCCACTGCCTTTTGATGATACACCCATTTTCCTTGTTATTTCTTTTAGGTACCTGGGTATTTTTTTCCTCAATCCAATAACTCTTGAAAAATGTTTTTACTGCATACACTAAAAATAAACTCCAGGTTCCAAAGAGGAAACACAAGCGTGAGAAATTGTTTTGAGATTAAATAAATTATAAATATGTAAAGCCAAATGGGACCTAGAGGTTATTTAGTTTCATCTTTCCTTTGGCCGATGTTCAAGAAAGTTCATGTCACGCATTCATGAATGTAATTTGTGTCAGCCATTGGCAGAGCTGGGATCAGCAGCAAGAATTTTTGTCTTTCTGTCTGATGATTTTTGTTGTATTGTCTACGGAAAATGCAGATGGAAATACACGGGGAAACAATGAAAGGGAACTATTTGTCATATATCATGGTTTTATGTTTTCTCACCCGTCATCTCATTTGGCCATCCCTCCCCCACCAAAACCAGTGAAGCCTACATTCCTATTTTTCATTTACAAATGAAGAACTGAAGCTAACACTTGAGTGAGAAGTCATACTGCTGGGAGATGAAATTTGATACTAGATTTGTCTGTTTACCTTTAACATAAGCACCATGATAACTAAAGTGAAGATAAAGTTGAAAAGCTATGTATCAGTTGATACACCAATTTATGATTGTTCATAGGCACAATCTCTTTAATGGTCACGAAATAAATAATGTCATTTTGCATGGTGATTATCTGAGTCATAAGACATCGTGGATAAAGCATAAATTTTAATGTCAAGCAGACATATGTTCAAATTCTGGCTTGTCTGTCTAGATAGAATGTAGTAGCTCAACAAACGAGAGTCATAATAATAATTTTTGTAATTATTCTCTTTGTGTCTGAAAGTAAAGTGTCTTCTGAGGAACAACGCATCCTATGTTAAAAATTTAGGAGAAAAGAGAAGGGTTCAAGTCCAGGACAAATTCTTAAAGCATGTTTTTATTTCATTTCCAATTATGCTTTCTTATTTCTCATCAGATGACAATGACTAGGACAATTTATGTACAAATGATAAGCAATATCAAGAACAAAGAGTGGGCCTAGGAACAAATCACAGATGTATCAGCAGATAAAAAACCAACATGTACAACGAGAGCCTTGTTACAAGTCTATGACTCCATTGTTTCATGTAACTTTTGACCATGAACTTTACAGCAAGAAAGGATTCCAGTGGTTACCAAGTCCAGCTACCTCACCCCATAGAGGAAACAGAGGTCTGGAGAAGATTAGTGCCTTGCCAATTATTCGCTTTGTGACAAAATTGGAAATTGGAGCCAGGACATAGAATTCTGAATGTAATAGTTTTCCTTTTAATCTCCAAGCCTTGAAACTGGTGCCTGTTTATAAAGACTTACCTCCTTTGTTGTTAGGGTTAACCTTTGTCATAATGGACTGTCAGTGATTCTTCAGTTGTTAGGTGTCAGAAATTATTTGGTCCTCAAAGAGTATCATTTTATCTTTTTTTTTTTTTTTAAATAAAGCAATCCCACTCAGGGGTACATTTGAGGAATTCGGGAGAAAACTCCTCTAACAATGATGAGACACTCACTGCTTACTCATTATCATTTTTTTCCTCATTGGCAGGAAACACTTTAACTCTAATAAATGGAAAAAATACAAAGCCTAAGTCAAATTTTAGGTTCTATCTAATTTTTTAGATGTTATCTAAATGGGATACCACATTGCTCTACATAAACAGATGATGTGACTAGAAATGCTTGGTATTTCCCATGTGCACATTGGTAAACTGAGGCAAGTTTCCAGATGCAAATGGAGGTATTACCCAAGCTGTATTTGGTTTTGTCTGATTAAAACCCATTTTTCAAAATATTACCCAAAAGGATTTCAGAACTGTCTGAACACAGAAAATACTGCTCATGACAAGTACTTCAAAATGTGGATTAAGATCTGGATAACCCTGCTAAAAATGCTAATGGAAACTTTTCGTTACCACCATGTGTTGCTTTTGCCCTTTATAACCGGATAAACCAGTGCTTGATTTTTGAAAAGTTATTCTCAGAATATTTTTGAATATTGGAAGGCAAAATAATTAAAAGGAAAATATTCATCTAGAAGAGAGATATTTCAATCACCCTCTCTTCCGTGTAAGTCCTCTCATGTTGAGGCTGGTAAGGTTGATAGCTTTTGAGATTGGTGAGTTTGGGCAGCCTTACAATAAACAGACTGTATATTCTGGACTTAAACCACCCAAGTCCACACATCATGTGAATGAGTAATGCTACAAAAAGTTAGTCAGGTGGACCTTAGAATGTAAATAACAAATAAGATTTTTAAAATTAGCTCAACAGGTTGGAGCTAAATGAGGAATAGACCTCCTGTTGGGGGCATGTGGAAGACAAGAGACAAACATAACTCCTTTGCATACATTTTCTTCTAGTTCTTCATCCAATGAGAATGATTTTGACTTATTCGTTTCATTATTCAATAAACATTTATGGACTACACCCATCGTATGTCAGATACTGTGCCTTCATATGTAAAGTTCTTCATATGTAAAGATGAGTAAGATAAGTATGTGTCCCCAAGTTGCTTAGAGTCAAATGAGGAGGCAGAAAAATACACCTTGACAATACTAAGTATTAGTACGAGACATATGCAGGGTGCAGTAGGAACACAAAGGGAGGATACAAATCAGAATCGGATAATGGGGAGGGAAGCCTCACAGAGAGAATGGTTCTTGTATTGAGTCTTAAAGCAAGTGCAGGGTTTGTTAAGTGAAAAGAGGGGGGAAAAAAAAACACTGAAGAAAGAGGGCAAGGAACATGTGAGAAAATGGAGCTCTGAGCCATTCTTGACTATTTCAGTGAAACGTAAGTAATCTGGTGAAGCCGGGACACAGGACATTTATTGGGAGGTGGAGAGGGCCGAGCTTAGGAAGGTACGCAGGGCTACAATTTCAAAGGTCTTTGGCCCCAAGCTAATGAATTAGGATTTTATCCTGGAAGATACAGGGATTCATTAAAAGATTTTACATATGTGTATGCCAGGTCAAGATTGTGTTGAACAAGATCACTTTGGCAACCAAGTGGAGGATAGCTGGGAGTGGCCAGGATGGGGGAAGGGCATCTCTTAGCGTGCTGTTGCAATAACTCATGTAATAAGCTATAAAAGGCAGTAATGGATATGAGAGCCTTCAGGGGGTATGAACTAAAAGATTCAGTGACTGATTTGTTGTGGTGGGGAGACAGCAAGTCAAAGAAAGGAGTCTAAGCTGACTTCTTGGTTTAAGGTTAAAGTGTTATATAAACCAGAAACACTGGTGAGGTGGGTAGTAGCAAGATGAGTTTAATCTGCAACATATTAGGTTTAAGTAAGGGGACCTGTGGAAATAGGTTGAATAGAAAGTTGAAGGTATGGATGGGAGGGTGGACAGTAAATATTAGTAACGGGAAACTAGAGTCAAAGATAAAAGTGATGGTAAAATAGTAGCTGGTTCCTCTAAATTTGTTCAGATACTTTGCATAAGTAAGTTACATTCCAATGTATGAAACCTTTTTATAAGAGAACGTTGAATCAGTCAGTACTCTTTGAGGAGCTCTGGAGATTGGAAAAGGAGCTATGAAAGTACAAATAAGCAAACAGAGTTTCAATGTTCAAAGTCAAGTCAGACTAACCTCATGACACTGAGGGATCTTAAACTAACTGAAGAGAAAAGTGCTGTTGGTACATGATTTCTGACCTTCATCAGGATGTTTTGCATAACTACACAGAAGCACTTTGGACCGAATGGAAGAATATGGGCTGTCTGATTATGCGTTTAGGTGGAGTCCTTACTAAATAACGGTGCTCAAAGATTGCTGACTCAGGCTGGATGGCAAGTGACTGATGTGTTGCATGGCACTGTCCTTGCCTTTGGCTAAATACTTTGTCAGAGTATAGGATAAAGATATAAAAGCCATTCTCACCACATTTGCAATAGATGTCAAAGTTGAAAAACGAAAACAGACTGGATGGCATTCAGGATCCACAGACATCTTAATAGACGCAATTTAAAAAGGGTGGGTCTCTACATCCTACACTGTTGGTGGGAATGTAAATTGCTGCAGCCACTGTGGAAGACAGTATAGAGCTTCCTTAAAAAACTAAAGTTAAGGTTACCATATGATCCAGCAACCCCACTCCTGGGCATATATCCAGAGAAAACTCTCATTTGAAAAGATACATGCACCCCAATGATCATAGCAGCGCTATTTACAATAGCCAAGACATGGAAGCAACCTAAATGTCTATCGACAGATGAATGGATAAAGATGTGGTATATATATACAGTGGAATACTACTCGGTCATAAAAAAATGAAATAATGCCATTTGCATCAACATGGATGGATCTACAAATTATCATACTAAGTGAAGTAAGTCAGAAAGAGAAAGACAGATACCATATGATATCATTTATATGTGGAACCTAAAATGTGATACAAATGAACTTATTTAGAAAACAGAAACAGACTCACAGACATAGAAAACAAACTTACGGTTACCAAAGGGGACTGGGGGGAGGAGGGGGGATAAATTAGGAGTTTGGGATTAGCAGATGCAAACTACTATATATGAAATAGATAAACAACAAGGTCCTACCACACAGTACAGGGAACTATACTCAATATCTTATAATAAACTATAATGGAAAAGAAAAAAAAAACAATGGTGGGTCTCAATGTCCTGCACCCGGAGCCCTCAAGATCACCTGCAAGTACTTTTGGACTGAGTTGTGGCTCTCAACCCCATCAACACATCAATTAAGTAAATTAAAAAATGGAAAAACACCTTCCAAGATGAGTTTTCAGACATTCAATTAAGTAGGAATTCACACACATGTCCGAAGGGGACCCACTAAGAAACTGGAGCCATAAAGTTTGAGACAAACGTAATAACCGCTGGTCTTCAGAGACTGCAAGTGATGTCAGTCGGAATAGGAATCATGTTCTATGTGATCATAAGGACTAGAATTAGATTAAAAAGTTATCTTTTCTCCATTAATTTCTTGCCCACAGTAGAGGGAATAATAGTGTTGGCTCTGGAACCAGATTTGTCCAGCTCTACTATTTATTATTTGTGTGACCTTAGGAAGGTTTACTTAGTCCTTCCTGCTATCATTTTCCTCACGTGAAAATGAGGATAATAAGAGGATCCAGCTTATAAGGTTATTGCCAGGATTTAATGAGTTAATGTATGTAAAAGCACTGAGGAAAGTGCCTGATGTGTAGAAATTGCTTGATGTGTCAGCTACTATTGTTGGTAGTAGTTACAGGAGTGTAGAGGGTAACCATCCCCTCACCCTGCCCCGCCAAAGGAAATATTAAGTAGAAGAAGAGATGTAGAGAGGCACTCTTTGAGCACCTTTTAAGAATTTACGGATCATTTGTAAGCCAGTGTCTAGAAGTTGGTGACAGTTCCCAAGAATTCTGATTGCTGACTCACCCACATAACTCCCGTCAGATTGTATGGGAAGCAGCTGCAAGCAATATCCACCACCCTAGGATGCAGGACAACTTTCTGCTTGGGTACCTGGCAAGGTTAGGTACTTCTTTCATTTCTGAACTCATCTTCTCGCCTTCATACTTTACATATTTAGTTTTCCACATGTGTTTCTGGCCTCTGTGTCAATGGCAATTCAGAATCTGTTTTTCTGGTCCACTGTCCCTGACTCTGATCCCAAGTCCTTACTAGAGGAGGAAAGGGCACCAAGAACCTTTTACTTTTAAAAATTCCCAGGCATCAACTTAAGTCCGTAGAACCACAAGCACACAGCAAATATTAGATTTTCATGGAAAATGAAAAACAGGCTTCTTTGCATCTACCGGGGTTAAGAACAACCCTGATATTTTGGTAACTGCTAAATCAGCGTGACACTGCTTTTGAATTGCAGTTTGGAGCTCCACACACCACTGAGTTTTCTACCCAGTAATCGAACTAAAATGCCTGGGTCAGATCTTAGAATCATATCCATCCATCGTCTACTCCACGCTATCCCTGGACCATACCTTTCTCCTGCACTGCTATTCCCCATACTGAGTTCCATGGAAGGCTGGTGTCACAAGATATTATCTTCTTGAAAAAATAAAATCTATAGACATATAACTGAGAAACACTGCATATGATCAACAGTGCTTAGGTATTCCCAAAGCAAATTAGCTTCTTAAAAGAACTCCTTTAGTAAGAACCAGTTTACCTGGGTTTAACCTAGTAGTCCCTAGTTTATTCTCTCATAGAATTACTTTTAGTTTATAGCCCATTAATACTCAGTTCACTAGTATTTGGTGGAAGATTCTGGTAGCTACTAATTTTGGCTGATTTTCTTTGAACACCTACTCAGTACTAATTTATTGTTGAAAAAAGCCCTTTAATTAGGGCGAGCATATGTCCCAGTTTGCCTGGGACATTCCCAGTTCACTGCTGTTGATCCAGTGTGATTATAATTCTTCCCCCTTTTACTCTCAAAAATGTTCTGATTCTGGTGACCACTTATGTAGACGCTCGACCTGTAAGGTGTCTATTATTATCATCTGCTTGCTTGCTTTACTTATTTATTTTTTGCCTTTCTACAATTTATCCTCCCTACTGCAGCTGGAATTAAGTGTTAAAAATGTAAGTTAGTTCATTTCATGTCTCAGTTCATAATCCTTGAGTAGATTCCTAGCACTCTTGGAATTAAAATCCCCTAACCGAGTCTTCCAAGTCTATGGGCTTCAAAGACCTAATGAATTAGCTGCTACCTATATCTCTGATGTCATTTTTTATCACTCTCCTACTTTTTATAGAGCCTCATTGGGCTCCTTATTGTTCCTAGAACAGATCACATATGCTCCTACCTCAATGCCTTTATACTTGCTAGTTTTTCCCTCTGTCTGGAAATCTTCTCCCCAATTATTCACCTGATTTGTTTCCTCACTGCATTTAGTTTTCTGCTCAAATTTCATTTCCTTTGACCACCCTCTCTAAAAGCACTTTCCCTCCTCTTTCTCTGTCTCCTTATCCTGCTGTGCTTTCTGTTTGTGTTTATATTGTCTGAGTTATAACTCTAATACCGCAGTTACATTAGCACTCCAGTACCTCCATTGGAGTGTGTATATCCTCTTTGTATACCATTTCTATAATGTTCAGTTCTTCAACATATTAGCAAAACAATTAAAAATAAATGCTCACCCTTGCTCACTTTAGAACACTGACATTTTAAAATAATTTGCCAATTTCATTAATCTCCCTCAGTGCTAGGTATTTTGATTGGCAAGTGCTCTCTTTCGACTGGCATGCAGTGTTTTGAAACATATGGATTAAATCTACCTTTCTCGTTTCCTTGTTTTTCAAAATTGATCTGTAATCGATCCAGAAACACTTAAAAGCAGAGACTTTCTAGACACTACCCAGTACAGACTCCTAGGAAGACAGGGAAGCACACTAAGGAAGGCAAATGTTCCTTCAAGTCCTTCAACAGGTATAGGGACATCTGTCACCTTTTGGTTTGTTCCTCATCAAGCCCTTTGGGAGTTGCCTGTTGCCCACCTGGCAGGGATTTCAATAGTGTTGCCGCATCTCATCTCTTACACAGGTGGGACCTGAGCAAAGTTTAATAAGAAGAATATTTCATCCCCTGGGGATGCAGTGAGTGGCCCAAGTTTCAGATAGTGTTATAACCTTGGGATCATAGTATCAAAGGAACTCTTTCTTTCTATCTTCTCACTCTGCTTTACCCTCCATCCTAAATCAAGCTCTTACCATGAAGCAGCAAAGATTGGGTTAATGATCTCTGGACATCATCCTAATACTGGCCATTTCAGAAGAATTAAAATCCTTCCATTTCCCAGCATACATATCAATTCCCCAATAGGATTCTGGTTGTTTCCATTTAGTTCATCCTAAGCCAATGCATATAAATATAAAGGCAAACAGACACGGTAGATATAACCCTAGAGATGAATGCTATACTATAGTCATTTAAAAACTTTCTTTAGAGCAATTCCTACTCATCACCCCGTGGTTTATCTTCCCAATGTATCCTCCCTTTCATCACAGCACACATTTGATCCACTGAAGAAGGCATAAACATTTTAGCTTGGTTTCTACCTTCCCTCCCAGCTTTATGTTGCTTTTTGACTTGTCCTGGATTAATGTTTTGTTATCAATCTCTGGAATGGTTCTCTTCTTTAACTTTACATCCTGTGCCTTTATTAATGAATTCTTTGAGAGGAAGGACTGTGTCTGAGTCATCATTTTATACACAAAAGCACAGCATTTGGAAATAGTAGATGCTCAGTAAATGCTTACTGAATGAATAACAATAATAGCTACCATTTATTGAGTAATTATTATTACATATTACATGCTTTATCTCATTGGTTCTTACAAGAAGATCGAGGTAATCATTTAAAAATATTTTTTTTGGGCTTTCCTGGTGGTGCAGTGGTTGAGAGTCCGCCTGCCGATGCAGGGGACACGGGTTTGTGCCCCGGTCCGGGAAGATCCCACATGCCGCGGAGTGGCTGGGCCCGTGAGCCATGGCCGCTGAGCCTGCGCGTCCGGGACAAAAATAAATAAATAAATAAATAAAATATTTTTTTGGTATCTCCTTAGCGCAGGCGTGATTTGTTAGAGTATTTGAATACTTTTACATGATTTTAAATAATAACTACATTACTTAGAGTAAGTAAAGAATATTCATTTAGCCACTCAGTTATTCATCAGACATTAATTGTCTACTTTGTGTCAGGAAATGGTAGTGGAGATACAAAATTAAGAGGTATCACAAATCTGGTCACAGCCCTGGCTCAACCTTTCTGTACTGCCACCCCCTCACCTCCCATTCCCCTGCCACTGCCTTCAGAACAAAGTTCCACCTTCTTAGCAAGATAAGGGAGTTTTTTTTTTTTCTGCCATCGCATTTCCAGGCTCACCGCTGGCTAATCCACACCTCAAATCTCAGCAATAGCAAAACACTGATAGAGATCAGTCTAGTGATTACCTTAGAGGGGAAAAATGTCTGGAAAGGGTTATCAGGGGACCTTCTGAGGTGCTGATAATGGTTCTGTGTCTTGATCTAGGTGCTGAATACACGGACACGTGAGTGAATTCTGTTTATGGGAATGCGTTGAACCGCACAGCCACGTGTTTCTGGGGGTATACTACACTTCAATAAAGAGTCAAAAACAAGTTAACCCAACCAAACAGCCACCTCTTGCAATGCTGAACTATTTGCTGTTTCCCATCCCTAATGTGGCATATTTTCCTCCAGACTTTTGCATATGCTGCCGCCTCCCTGGGTCACCACTGGCCTGTGCTATTAACTTTTTCCCATAGTTCTCTATGAAACTGCTTTGCGACAGCCTGTTCCTGTGATTCTCTGCCCCACCAGACTAAGTTCTTCAGTGCTGTGTCTCCTGGTATTTAATGTAGCTCCAGGAACTCAAGGAGTTTAGTATAGTGACAGAACCACATAATTTTACTGGTGCGAAATGCTGGGAGAGCTCAATTCTAAGTGCTCTGGGAACGCAATAAAAGAAAGCACACAGGCATACAAATACAGTACACAAACGTATCTTCTACAGAGGGCTGAATCAAAAGAGAACATATAATTTGTGCCTTTATCACCTCCCCAAAACAACAAAAACAATACTCAAAAGACTTTTCTATACTTTTAGAAGAGCTATGCATATATATGGGTGAAGCTCTTCAAGTTGGAACTTAAACTGGCATTCTGTAAGCTAGGCACCCTTCTACTCTTTTTGCATAGAGACCCATTAAATAGCTTGTCCTTTGTGTTAAAACCATAGGCCTGGGTTTAATCAATTCTTTCAGAGTTAACTATTGATATTTCCAGGGGATTTTTCCATGATTGGATGACAGCTATATTTCATCCTATGTATTAACTCTTGTCAGTTAGTGGTGGGTGCCTGCAACAATCCACTGAGAATGACTCTGAGACGAATCTAGGCTGAGTCAGTGACGATGACATGATTGATGTTTGCCACGGATGCTGTGAGGTCAGGGAGGGCAGTGAATGGGCTACCTCTCATCCGGATTCTAAATCATCATTTAGCATAACAACAAGGTCATGCCCAGATTATCTTTCTGCAGGATTTCTCTGAGCTAGTGACATGTTAGTGTGTCCTCTGAATATCTGAGATGGAGGTTCATTTTATACAATATATCACAGATGCTGTTTTTGGGTAATGGAACCTTTGATTTCACCAAATTGAAGAACAATTCCTTCTCAGATCCCATTTTGGAAGATGTGGTTTGGAAGGTCACAACCTTGCTGAACTTTTGGAGATCTGGTTCTCAAACCAGTCAATGAATATTTATTAGATGTTCCCTTGAAAAATAGATAAAATTATGCAGTAAATTGGGCATATTTTGTTTTAACTAAACCCAAGTGGATTATTGAGGGAAAAAAAAATGAGCTTTGGGACATATATTCTCTAAATTATTTATTTAGTCTGTGTTCCCCAAAAGATCATGGGCCTAAACTGTGGCTTTGGGACACACATACTGAACAAAAGCTAAGTATATAACTGTTACTTCAATTTTGTTTCTTTATAACGAAACTTCGGGTGTCTGGTATTTAGCATACTGTGTTTTTGTTTTAGGTTTTCAGTGCTTTGAATTGCTTAGGAAATTATGTGCTTTATGTTAATTATTATGGCAGTTTGTTGATAGTGCTGTTGATCGTTGACAGTTTAAAAAGTGTAACCTATTAGGGACTACAGATTTCTGGGAACTGCAGGAACCCCATTTTTTGTTTAAGTCGCTAATCTTTTGATTTTCTTTCCCTATCCCTTACGTGAATCAAAGTAGATATTTTTCTTTTTAAGGCAAAAGAATATTTAAATTAATAGCAGCAGAATCATCTCTGGGGAAACAATATAACAAATGATCTTGAATGTGTAACAGAGTAAAAATAGAGTGGTAGAAGGTGGATTTGACCTCGATTCCTCTGCACACGCCTGATAAAAAGTAAAAAGAGGTAATCTTTCATTACATTCTCTTTGCAAAACAAGAAGTGAATAACTTCTTTATAATTTGTATTGTCATAGTTAAAATACACTTCATTATAATTTTCATAAAACTAATACACAACTCTACAATACTGGTGAAAATTTTATGTTGAATTCCTGCAGGTCTGATGCTCATAAGCATAATCTAAGATGTAAGTTGAATGCCGGGTAGAGCTCTTGTTCTTCATTTAAAATTTTGAATTGGAATTTAAATGCAGTTTAATATGTCTGTGAGATGGGTCCCTGAATACAATACTAACTTTCATTTAAACGATTTTTATCTCATTTTATCATTTTTATACAAATCATCTTTGCTACATAACTGTGAAGACGGGGAAGGATGTAAAAATTTTGACACACATTTATCGAAAAGTAGGTAATAAGGGAGGGAAAGAAAATGGAGTACAGTCCATTCTCTTTAAAATAACAGTTTAACCTCTATTTCTGAAAAGTGTCCAGTCAACAATTTATAAATGTTAGTTTATAAAGAGCAATCAATTTCTTTTTTTTGCGGTACATGGGCCTCTCCCGTTGCAACAGAGCACAGGCTCCGGACACGCAGGCTCAGCGGCCATGGCTTACGGGCCCAGCCGCCCCGCGGCATGTGGGATCTTCCCGGACTGGGGCACGAACCCGCGTCCCCTGCATCGGCAGGCGGACTCTCAACCACTGCGCCACCAGGGAAGCCCAATACCATTTCTTATATAGTTGGTACTCAGAAACATTGTTTCAAATGATTAGTTTACTCATTAAACAGATTAAGTGGACAATCTGAGAATAACATGGTTTGCTCTCACTTCTTGTCAGACACTATGCTGAATACTTTTCGTACATTAATTTTTTCATGCATTAATCTATTTGTTTCTATTTTTAAAAGGCCAAGAAAGAGTTGCGGGACAGGAAAACAGAGGCTAAGAAGAAGCTTCAAATCCTGTCTCTTCTGTTTACTTGTTGTGTGACTTTGGGCATATTACCAACACTTCTTTGCATAACTATTCACAGAGTGGTTGCCAATCTTGTAAGGTAATTGTTAGAATTTATGAATTAATCTATGTGACTTGCTTAGAAGTGTGCTTGGAAAATAGTGGAGGACAACGCATGTCAAGATAGTTATTAGGTAACTCGACCAACGTGACAATAAGAAGTGTAGTTGGGATTTGTCTGAATCTAGAACTCAGGGTTTTAACCAAAAAAAAAGAATTTTTATTTCTTAATATTTTATCCATCTGGGTAAAGCGGTGGTAAAATTAGTGAAGATTTGGAAATAGTTTTTAAAATTATATTTCTTTGAATGAAATTCAACAACAGCTTGTGATGGATAATAGCATAATAACAGCATAATAGATAAGAGTTTATATGTCATTTTACATACGATTGCATCTTATCTCTCAGAGGGCAAGCTGCTGGAGAAACTAAAGAACTAGAGTTATTATTACTATTATATATTATTATTAATTGGAATATAATACATTACTATGAATAGGGTAAATATTCAATGGATTCTTCTATCTCTACCTAAAACAGACCTTGTTCAGAAAAATGATTTAAGAAATACCTTTTTAACCGGTGCCCTTCTCTTCTATTAAGATATGACTTAATTTTTGAAAGTTTTTTTAATATTCATGAGGGAATATATATCTGTATCTTTTTTTTTTTTTTGCGGTACGCGGGCCTCTCACTGTTGCGGCCTCTCCCGTTGCGGAGCACAGGCTCCTGATGCGCAGGCTCAGTGGCCATGGCTCACGGCCTAGCCGCTCTGCGGCATGTGGGATCTTCCCGGACCGGGGCACGAACCCGTGTCCCCTGCATCGGCAGGCGGACTCTCAACCACTGTGCCACCAGGGAAGCCCTCTATTTATTTTTGATATCTTAAATGATAGTTTCCAGACTCACCATGGTATGATTTGAAGTAAGAGGGGAATTCAATTTCATAATCAATCAGTTCAAGAGTATTTAATCAATATCTGACAAATGTTCAAAGTTAATGGTGGGTTAATTCTAGAAACTGACTTGAAAGGAGTTTAAGAATTCATCTATACTCTCTTTGAGATGTGATCACTCTTCTGTTTAATATTTCTAGTGACAGGGAAGTTAGTCTCAAGAAAAATCCATTTGATTTTAACATTGCTTACAAAGATGGTACCACCATTTACAGGCCATTAAGCTAAACTCTTTATTTGAACTTTGCCAATTTATCCCTTCAATATGGTCATTGCTGTCCATAATTTGCAGAGAAGAGAAATAGAGGCTTAAAAAGATGATGTTACCTGTCCAAAGTCACATGGCCATTAATACATTGAAGAGCCAGACCTGAAACTCAGGCTGTTAGACTCCAATCACCCTCAGCAGTCATAACTCGAATCACTGCTCCACCCACTTTCTCGAAGAGTCCTCTTTACCCTGAGTTGGAATCTAGAGGAGTTATTTATTTTATCTCTACTTGCATTCAACCCAGAATCATTTCTGCAGACCTCAGAGAGCCCAGCCTTCAGTTCCTACTTAAAGGAAAGGAGTATTTTGTAGCCCTTCATTGCCTCTTGGTATTGTGGCTAGTGTCAATTTCTTATTCATATGTATTGATATGTGATAAATTAATATATCTTCTGAGTAAAATCACACACCCTCTCTCCAAAGTTCTTGACATTTAGAAAGGCAAAAGGCAAAAAAGAGAATGACTTGCCTAATCCTTAGAAAACTGTTGCTATCCAAACTTAATATGCCCTTTCAAGATGACTATTTGATAATTTGCTAAAACAATATGAAACTTCATTTAGCAGCTATAGTTAAGAAACATAATGTCACATATATGTATATATATTTTTACCTTTCAATAATTGTGGTCAGCATTCACATAGGTTTCAGCCTAGGGAGCATGAGAGATATCAAATAGATCTGTATCAGTACTTTATTGTAGAGAAAACTTCTTTTTAAATACGTTGAAACTTTTAAATAGGAACGCCCTGTCAGTGAAGATTACATCAATCAAACTTCCAGAAAAGTCCTCTTTCTTGGAAAGATTACACTTTTTTATCTTCATCTGTGGGTTCTGTTAACCTCCCCCCGCCCCCCGATGAAATAAATTGGACTGGTTACCACTTTTTTTTTTTTTTTTTACGGTACGCGGGCCTCTCACTGCTGTGGCCTCTCCCGTTGCGGAGCACAGGCTCCGGACGCGCAGGCTCAGCGGCCATGGCTCACGGGCCCAGCCGCTCCGCGGCATGTGGGATCTTCCCGGACCAGGGCACGAACCCGCGTCCCCTGCATCGGCAGGCGGACTCTCAACCACTGCGCCACCAGGGAAGCCCAGGTTACCACTTTTTTACTGCAGAAAGAAAGGGCTTCTCAATGTTGGTTGCACATTAGGATTTCACGGGATAGATTAAAAAAATAAGCTACCTTTGCCTGGACCCCATGAGCATATTTAGTTGATCAGGGGGACATCACCCCCACCAAGTGATTTTAAAGTGTTGAGAACCATGGATCATCTCATGGCAAGACGCTGATGAAATAGGAAAGGCCATTTTCTCCTCAGCTAAGTGCCATGGGAATTTGTTCCCCTTTCATTTCTTGATATACCTGAAAACTACTTTAACAATTCTCTGCCATGGAGTTTTCTTCTAATATCTCACCAGGACAATTGAAATGCAAGTGTAATTTTAAGTAATGAAAGAAGAGCAGTATGGGCAGATGGGTTCTGATCAGGTGAGCTGAATCTCTTCACTTTCCATTGATTGACCTTGGAGAAACTATACAGCCTCTCAGGCCTTTTAACTCCTCACCAGGACCATCTCCTAGTCTCATGCTTAACGTCATTTAAAAAAATCTTGAAATATTCAGTGGTTTGTCTGGGACCACTCAATTTTTAATCACTGGAGAAAATTATATTTTATTTGAAGTTTGCAAGGGAATTTTTTTTTTAGAGTAACCATTGTTATCATTTCCTTGAAACTTAATGACCTTTCCTCTGGATCACAATTTTCCATGCCTTTGGAAAAGCATACAAATTCTCCCCCAACAGTTTCAGGGATATTGTTTGCCATCAAAGCCCGTAAAAAGTCTGTTCCCCCTACTCGTTGCAGCACCATCAACCAGGCCCAGGAACTATCCACCCTGGCCCTTCACAGACAGAATCCTCATATCTGTGCTCTATGCTCTTAGGACAAATTTCAACTTTCCTGTTATCGTTGGCCACTGTAAATTTACTTCTACATCAGCTAACTATAGCATAGAGCATTCATGTCATTTTTTTTTCCACAAAAGTCTATCAACACTTCCAATTCTCTTCTCAAAATACGATCTCAAGATTTTCTAACACATACAGTCATCACCGAATGCTTAAGAAGTCATAAGTCATTAGTAGTTGATGGTCAATTTTTTTCCCATAGATGACATACTATATATATAAAATAGCAATAAGTCATTCTTTATTACTTATATTACACTTCTTAAATTTGTTTGCTGAAGAAAAACAGGAACAGGAACAGACATTTCTCATAAGAAGTGCACCCTTGAAATGTACTTGGCAATAAGCAAATGAGAAAACAGTAGATGATGTCATATACGTATTGCATCTTATCACAAATACTAGTGACATAATTTAGAATAACCTTTTACATATTTTACATATTGAAAATTGACAAAACTCCTGCTGTGCTGGTACTGTTCCTTTTGGAAAGCCGGCTGGTATGTAGTGTTTAAGTATTTTAAAACCATCCTTTTGTAGGCCTGTTCCACTTTAGCTAAAGTTATGACAGCTTAGTTAGCTCTGTTAGTTTAAAAAAAGACGGCATAGTTTATTCTCTCTCCCTCTCTCTCTCTCCTGCAGATACAGAATATTAGTATTGGCTTGGCCAAAAAGTTTGCTCGTAACAGCTTACGGAAAAACCCGAACGAACTTTTGGGCCAAGCCAATATTTTTAAATGAAGTAAAATAGCCTATTTTAGAGATGTGGAAAGGGTTAATTTGAATGTGTTGTTAATTTAACATGCTGTCAGTTTAAATAGACGAGACATGAACAGGAGTAATTTGATGAAAATTTATAATAATAATATTTTAGTGATGATAATGTATTCTTACTGAAATAGAACCATGTTTTCTCTTTCCCTGCCACTTTTTTTTGGTATTAGAGAACGTCCACAACTTGAAAGAAACCACTACATAACTAAAGTCACTTCACCTGTATCCTTTTCCCAACTATCTAATTTATCCAAAGAACATCTCCTTGGTCAGTATTACAAGCTGTTTTATTATTTTTTTACACTTGTTTATTAATCATTTTCCATGTCATGTTTTGTCATCAGAGAAGGAAAAAATTATATTCAATTTTTCTTTCTTTTTTTCTCTCACATTCTATCTTAAGATTAAAAAACTTAAGAGTTGGTTCAAATCTTCCTTGAAATACAGACACAATATTCTCAGCAAGAGAAATTTTGAATTTAAATTCCATTATCTTGTGTAAAAATTCTTTTAGTTCAATCTTGAAAACACACACACATTTTATAGATATGACCTGCAATTTTCCCCCCGACTTCTGTGTTTTGCAGAGGTTCACAGGTTTTGTTAACAATTTTAAAAGAACTGCTTAATGATCTAACGATTACAATTTGGTAATTAGCTGGAATAGCATTTCAACATGTAACGGATATGCTTTGGCTGGGTTAACCAGTATCCTGGAAACTAGACTAGAGTCATAGCGATTCTGATATTGTTCTTGTCTTCAAAGCCATGCTTTTACTTTGAACCCCGAGACATCTAGCTTTTGTGATTCTGCCACTATCTACCGTTCCCCGAACATTACCAATGGCAAAACTATAGTCATATAGCTTTCCCCTCAAGCTCCATAGTTTTCAGTCATTAGCCAAAAAGAAAGAAAATGTCGAAGGTACTGAGAAAAGTCTAGTGCTTAAAGCTGGTTTCAGCAATTTCAACTTGCGCAAGACCCCATGTTTGTGAAAACAACCCAAGAATCTTTGAACAGGATGTAATCAACCTCCGATCTGCTGAGAAACACTGCAAAAATGACTTCAGCTGCCAAAAATAATAACGTCGTTTACAAGCAGCTCTTCCTAGGTCTAAGGAAGAACTAACCACACATGTTAAGTTTATGCTGGATTTGGACGCATAAGCAAGGTAAAGGGCAAATCCTCCCTCCCTCCCCTAAAATACACTGCATCAGAACCCACGAGAAGCTGGGGCCCATTTCAAAGGTGCTGGCAATATTGAGGGAGATTCGTATCCCCAGAAATCCGAACAGTAAGTGACCCCGGACAAAGCGATTCTATTTGGGAGCAATTCCATGCTGCCACTTTCCCTCTGTAAACAAGCTGCCCTGTCTTGCGAAGGCAGAGCTTGTTAAATACCTCTTAGTCACCAGCCCCAACCCAAATCTTTCTTTTTTTTTTCCAAAATATTATCTGGCAGCTTCCCTTAAGGGACATCAAGAGCTTGGGAGGGAATATTCACGAATGATCTTTTAGATAACGTTTCATCACAAAAGCCCTGCACCTACCTCTGTGGAGCCGGGCTGATCAGTCCGCATGGGCTGGATGTGAAAAAAGACCCGGGGTGATGGTTTCTCCAAATTTACCAGAAAGAAAGGACCTGGGATGCTTGTCCTTTAAGTGTCTCTAAACATGGTTTGCATAGCTGGATCTCTGCTTATCTGTGCCTTTCGGCTTTCGCTTCCATACATGGATCTGTTCCCAACAGTAACTCCAAGCTGTCGAAAAGAAGCTATCTGGCAGCACTCCGCTTCATCCAACACATGGCTGATAAAAATACACATATAGAGATCCTTCCAGCCAGGCCCATGTCCCGCCCCTCCATCCTGCCACTATGCCTTTTCGCAAATACACGTTCAGATTGGCATTTTTGCTCTCCAGACATTTAGAGAACAACCAGTTTTTACCTGATTCCCACATAGAGCTTTTAGGAGATGGGTTTCCTGAGCTCTGTGAAAACAGATATGATTACAGTTCCTTACTAGGGTTTTCATCCTTAAAGATTTTAGTGATAAGATATATATGTGAGACCTGAAAAATATTAGGGAATGAATGAATGAATGGCTGAACAATGGATAACATTGTATAGGGATGAATAAATACACAAGGTATTTCTTTAACTGGAATAGTTGTTAATACTCTGGGTTGTTTGTCTTAAAGGAGAAGGCAGTAGCACCTGGTCAAAGTAATCAAAATCTCTAAGAGAGGAGGAAGGGCCAGGTTCGTATTTGAACAGCTTCTCACTTAGGATAATTGGGACAGTTCCTACTAAGCGACCATCTAGCATATGGTTTGAGATTCAGGAAACTTTTTTTCTTTAATGTTAAAGAATGTAAACCTGAATGGAATACTAATTACTACATTTGTTAACTGTCAGTAGTACTTTAACTGACACATAGCTGTGACCTACATTTTAAGTGGTGGGATGGGTATGGAGGGGGATAAGTCCTGCTCTGTCTAGTAGAGAGGTGAGACGTACTCCCCTAGGAAGTCCCAGTTCTTTTGAAATCTAGCTTTTCCGGTTTTAAAGTTCTCTCTCTCTCTTTTTTTTCAATTTGTTGTTACTCGTGTAATAAGAGGTCAAAATATGGAGAGAGAGAGAGACCTTTCAAATAACATTTCCCACTGGTTAACTTTTTCAAAATCATGTTAAAACTCTTGTGGAATCTCTTGTTAGAAAAAAAGAAGAAAAAAGAAATTTGAGGCATACAGGCAAAATTCATTTTGGTATATTGAAATGGAGCTAATTTGCTTAAAATATTCCAGAGGAAAAAGGGAGGGACGGACAAAACAAGGTTAACAAAATGATCATTTTTGCAGGTAGTCTATAGGTACACCTATCAACCTGTGAATAGAGAGGTCATTATACTACCTTCTCTACTTTGTGTAGGTTTTAACATGTCTATAGAAGAAAAAAGAGAGAAGGATACAAAACAGATATATTTATGACAAGTTAGAAAACTCCTAGGTTTTAGTAATCTCTGTGCAACAGCACTAAGGCCAGAACGATAGGAGGCAACATTGTTTTTTATTAAAAATATTCTGTTATTCCAACCTCTCCCTGCCTCCCTCCCAGCAATTTTTATATATGCAAATACTATATTTATGTATTTATATATATATTTATATTTTTATATATACATTTTATATATAATATATTATACATTATCTGCATAATAATCTATTCCCTTTATATTATTATATACTCTATATAATAATAATATTTATATCTAGGGAAAATTGAGATATGATATTTAAAAAGCTGACTAAACGTAGCTCAGTGATGGGCTTCGTAGACGGTGACCTTACCCAGGAGTCATTCAATACCCTCCCTTCCTTGCCTTTTTCTACTATAGAAGTGCAAAAGCAAAACTCTTTTTTCTCCTTGTCCCTTGCAGTTAGGGATGACCATGGTAACACCATTCTGGCCAAGCAGGTGTAAACAGGAGGCCCCTGGGCGTGACTTCAGGAAAGCTTTTATTTATTTGTTAAAAAGTGATAGGTTCAGGGGCTTCCCTGGTGGTGCAGTGGTTGGGAGTCCGCCTGCCGATGTAGGGGACGCGGGTTCGTGGCCCGGTCCGGGAAGATCCCACATGCCGTGGAGCGGCTGGGCCTGTGAACCATGGCCGCTGAGCCTGTGCGTCCGGAGCCTCTGCTCCGCAACGGGAGAGGCCACAACAGTGAGAGGCCTGTGTACCGCAAAAAAAAAAAAAGGGGGACAGGTTCAGCTTTTACCCGTCTTGTCCTTTTACCCCTTCCACCTAGTTCCTTCTGAGAGAGCAAACTCAAAGCCTGAAATTGCAGCTGCTGTTTGATGACCAGGAGGGGACAAGCAGGAGGACAAAGGCCTGCAAAGCAAGGAAGGTAGACCAGACAGACGAAAGAATTTCAGTTCTCGCCAGCAATCTTGAGTTGCTGTAGTGATCTTGATCTGCCCACCTCAAACTTCTTATCAGAAGAGAAAAATAAAACCATAATGAATACAAAAGAGTGGATTCTGGATGATGAACTCAGGACGTGAATGAAAAGACCATGCTGTGGTCCTCGCTCTGTTACTTACGAGCTGCATGACATTGGTCATATCACAGTTCTGTTTCTTCATCTGCTCGTTCCTCAAGTGAACCCTTGACCTTCTTACCCTAGAATTATCCTATGAATTAATGTGTGTGGGATAGCTTCCCACACTGGAACGGATGATATGAATGTACGGCGTTCTTTAGTTAATTAGCAGGGCGGTTGATATGTTAGGACCCACAGTGACTACGTGTAACAGGGCGCGGGACTCTCCTTTCTGTTCAAAGAATTTGCAGACAGTTTGACTGGCTTAACTTAAAACCTCGGGAATTCTTAGGAACATCCAAGGTATGAGAAGCTTGTATATTCCAAAACGTGTTTGCCCATTTTGGGTTGGCCAAACTGAGTTGGCATGTTCTCGGTGGGGTTGGCTGTGGAAGTGGCCCAGCTTCCTGTCTTAGCTTGGATAATCAGTACTCTAGGCCAGGGAGATCTTCCTCAACTCTGGAGGATGCCTTGGGGTGTGTGTATAAGGAAAAGATCTCTTGTTAAGGAGGTTCAAGGCCTACCATGTTTCCAATGAAAGAGGCTAAATTAGTCTCCGTGAAACTTGTAAATGAGAAAGTCAGGATTTAACGTATTGCCATCAATTTGTCTAACGCCATGGAGAAGGATATAGCATAGTGCATCTGGGCACACTCTTTCACTATGGGATACTTTACACAAGATGTTCCTTTCATCGGAAAGTTCTGCACCTTCCCCCAAGGGTATGTACACATGCATATACTCCACCTTTGTCTGTCAGAAGAACATACCTTCAGGCTTCTAAGATTCAGCTCAGTGTCTCTTCCTTTCTGAAGTCTTTCCAGACCTCACCGCCAGGTGTTCTAAAGCACATATGGCATATTGTAGGTTTTTCCAACCTCTCCACCCTTGGCTATTAGACTGTGAGCTCCTGGAGGACAGGGAAATCATGTTGCTGTCATTAGGGAATGCAAACTGAAACCACAAAGAGATACCACTCCACAAACACTAGGATAGCTAGAATAAAAAAGTCAGATAGGGCTTCCCTGGTGGCGCAGTGGTTGAGAGTCCACCTGCCGATGCAGGGGACACGGGTTCGTGCCCCAGTCCGGGAAGATCCCACATGCCGCGAAGCGGCTGGGCCCGTGAGCCATGGCCGCTGAGCCTGCGCGTCCGGAGCCTGTGCTCCGCAACAGGAGAGGCCACAACAGTGAGAGGCCCGCGAACCGCAAAAAAAAAAAAAGTCAGATAGCAAAAAAGATAACATGCATGTGGAGAAATTGAACCCTCCTACACTGCTGGTGAGAATATAAAATGGCGCAACTGCCTCAGAACACAATCTGGCAGTTCCTCAAATGATGAAGCATAGAATTCCCAGCAATTCCATTCCCGAGTACATACCCAAGAGGAATGAAAACAAATGTCCATACAAAAGCTTGTACACAAATATTTACAGCAGCATCATTCATTATAGCCAAAAGTTGTAAACCATTGAGGTGTTCGTTAACAGATGAATGAATAAACAGCATAGGGTATATCTATACAGTGGAATATCATTCAGCCAGAAAGAGGAATGAAGTATTGATTCATGCTACAAATGCATGAACTCTGGAAACACGCTAGTTGAAAGAAGCCAGTCAAAAGCAAAATGTTGCTTTTGTATTCCCAACACACATCACAGTGTCTGTTGTATAGTAACCTTTACAAGCTTGTTGAAAAACTAAATGCATTGATAAATGAGTGAAAAATGGATAAATGCCAGTTAACTCTCAACGAGTGACCATTAGCCTGGCAGCCCTCCTTGCTGCGTAAGGTATAAAAATCTCAAATAGCCCACTGTCCATCTGGATAGAGACTGTCAACTCAAAGCAGACAGAAAAACAGAGCGTCCAAAAATATCAACATTGTTTTGATTTACCTGGGCAGATTACCTGATGCTTCCAGTTACCTAAAACAGCAGGCCATGGTGTTAGCACAGATCATTTAGAGTGGATGTCCGACACAAATTATTAGTATTAAAGAGGGAGGTGAGGATTGTCATTTTTAAAAAGATCACAGATATTCAATTTTTGGTGATAAAATATTTTTTTTGTCTAAGCATATGGAGGGAATCTTTTACTAAAGATTTTTAAGGCACACAGCAAGTTTTCAAAGGGTTTCAAGGCAAATTAATAGCAAAAAACCCCATTCTATCTTTCAAGACTAGCAATGAGAAAAAGAGATTAAATATAGTTCTTACCCTTGAAGAACCAGCTCAAATGTCATTTTTCTTCTAAATAGATTTTCTTGACTTGCTCCCAGCATCACCACTGACATAGTAATTAAATTTTGTCTGTTAGCACAGTGTCCAAACATCTTCTTTAAAACACCTTTATTGAGATATAATTCACATGCCAGACCATTCACTGAACTAAAGTGTACATACAATTCAATGGTTTTTAGTATATTCGCAGATATGCGCAACCATCACCACAATCAATATTAGAACATTTTCATCTCATTCCTATCCTTCCATCCTCCCCAGCTCTAAGGAACCAGTAATCAACTTTCTGTCTCTATGGATCTCCCTATTCTGGACTTTTATATGAATGGAATCATGTAATATGTGGTCTTTTGTGACTGGCTTCTTTCATCTTCTTGAAGATATGCCTATTTAGATTTTTTGCCCGTTTTTTAATTGGGTTATTTGTCCTTTTATTACTCACTTGTAAATGTCCTTTATACATTCTAGATACAATTCACTTAGCAGATATATGATTTGCAAATACTTTCTTGCATTCTGTGTATTGTTTTTTCATTTTCTTGATGACACTCTTTGAAGTACAAGTTTTAAATATTGATCAAATCCAATTTATTTATTTTTTCTTTTGTTGCTCATACTTTTGTTATCATAGCTAAGAATCCTTTGCCAAGTCAGAAGTCATGCAGGTTTGTCCCTATGCTTTCTTCTATAAGCTTTAGTTCTTACATGTAGGTATTCCATCTAGTTTGAACTAACTTTTCTTTATGAAATGCACTTCATTCTTTTGTGTCTTGATATCCGTTTGTCCCAGCACTATTTGTTGAAAAGACTGTTCCTTCTCATTGAATAGTCTTGGTAACCTTGATGATTATCAGTTGACTTTAGATGTATAGGTTTATGTCTGGAGTCTCAATTTATTCCTGTTAAGCTATATGTCTATCCTTTGCCAGTAACACACTGTCTTCATTACATTATTTTGTAGTAAGTTTTGAAATTAGGATGTGTGAATTCTCCTATTTGTTCTTCTTTTTTCCAGAATGATTTGGCTATTCTGGGTTCCTTTCAATTCAGTATGAATTTCAGAATCGTATTTTCAATTTTTATAATGAAGTCAGCTGAAATTCTGATAGGAATTATGTTGAATCTGTAGATCAGTTTAGGGAGTAATGCCATCTTCACAGTGTACAATCTTCTGATACGTAAACATGGGATGCTTTCCATTTCTTTGGATTATCTTTAATTTCTTTCAAAAATGTTTTGTAGTTTTCAGAGTACGTTTTGCACTTTTTGATAAATTTATTTCTAAGTATGGTATTTTTTTGATGCTATTGTGGATGGAATTGTCTTCTTCCTTTCATTTTCAGATGGAAAATGAAGTCACCTGGGTCTTTGTTTTCTTTATGTGTAGTTTTTTGAAAACTAATTCAATCTCTACACTCGCTATAATTTTACTCAGATTGTCTATTTCTTCCTAAATTAGTTTAGGTAGTTTGTGTCTTTCGAGGAATTTGTCATTTCATCTAAGTTATCAATATGTTAGCATACAATTGTTCACAATATTTCTTTTAATCATTTTTTATTTCTGTAAGATTGGTAATAATGTCCCCTCTTAATGTCTTAAGGCTCTTTTTTTCTTGGTCAAGCTAGCTAAACATTTGCCAATTTATGTTTACAATTGTTGTATCTTTCTGATGAATTGGCTTCTTTCCATTATAAAATGTCCCTTTTTATCTGTAGTAACATTTTCTATTTTAATATCTATTTTGTCTAACTTAGTATTTCCTATGGTTGCTATTTGCATGATCTATCATTTTTCTATCCTTTAACTTTCAATCCATTTGTGTCTTTGAATCTAAAGTGTATCTTCTGTAGACATGTCACTGGATCATGTCTTTCATTTGCTTGCTTTTAATCCAGTCTGACAATCTCTGCCTTTTGATTGGATTGTTTAACCTACTCACATTTAATATTATTGATATAGTTGAATATACATGTTTCATTGTACTTTTTATTTTCTGTATGTCTCATGTCTTTTTTTGTTCCCCTATTCCTACTTTACTGATTTCTTTTTCACTAAGTGAATATTTTTTAATGTAACATGTTAATTCCTTTAATGATTTTTTACTATGTTTTTGAATTATTATTTAGTGGTTGCTCTAGAGTTACTATATACATATTAACTCATCAGAATCAGTTTCAGATTTAAAGTAGCTTAATTACAGCAATACAGAGAAATACTACTCCTATATAGCTCATTCCTTTTCCTCCTTTTTGTAATATTTTTGTTATAGGTATTATAATTATTAATGTTCCAAAACCAACAGTACATTGTTACAACTATTACTTTACCACCTATAATCACTTTATTAGCCCAATACATCTTTGCTCCCACTGCCTCCTTTGTGCTATTTTTGGCAAATATATTACAGATTTATTACATTTTTATATGTTATAGGTCTAACAAGACTGCACTAAGGCCAATTTACTAAGGCCAGTTGGGAGCCAGAGGATCTTTTCAACCTGGAAAGTGAGCAATCTAAGGGCAAGAGTGAGCTTGTTGTTGTTATGTATAGAAATTTGTAGCTTAGTAAATGTTTTGGCTACTTTACTATTGACCATCACTATTTCTCTTTCACCTAATGGAGAAATTGACCACTAACCTTGTAAGGCTGTAGTTTTCATTATGTATTATAAATGTGTGATTAATGGAAAAAGATAGCTCTATTGGCAAAGCTGTATGAGTTCAATATAGTCCCATGGCTAGTAATTTTCTGACCTGGCTCAGTCTCTTAAAACTCCAAGCATAGGGTAGAGAGTTGGCTTTCCCTGTCCTTTCTATGTAAGGTGAACCTCAGCATTTATGGAGATAAACTTTCAAACTCCCTATTTGATTCTTCTTCTGACTTTCCTTCTTGTCAGCCAGTGTGTTTTCTGTCATTTCCTTCTCCAGACTGATTCGATGACTTTCAATCCTATCTTTCTCTCTGCTGTGGTCTCTCCACAGATTCCTAGCTGTTTAAACACCCCCTTTGTTTTGCAGGGCTGCACAAATTACCTCATCTAATTATTGCACTTATAGACATCCCAAGGGCAGGAATACTTGCAAACAGTCATTAAAGACATAAGGTTTGGAGCTAGGAACAGGGCAAAAATTGGCAAATGAAGTATTACATCATGAGACATACTTTAGTATAAGATGTCTAAAATGTAGCCTCTTACCTGAAGGTGATAGGTGAAGTTGTGATCTGGTCTTCCATGACTATCTGCCTTGATTCTAATAAAATATCACATCATCAATATTTGTACTCATTTTTACTAAAATAGGTTATATTTTATTATCTCAGAAGCATACTAGCTAATGGAACTCTGAAGTAACTTTCTTCTACTCTACAATCAAGCACTGAAATGTCTGGAAGGAAGTGAAACTATTAAATTCTGGTGGCATTCCCAGATGAAAGCGTCACAAATCCAAACACTGAGTGACTCAGTCCACCCACTGGTGTGGCTTTTATCTCTGGTCCTCAGCAGGTATCAGATCTGTATCCCAGCAAGTAGGTTGCAGACTGCCCGGCCTACAGACCTTCTGCCTAGGCTTTCTTAAAACTGCAGACCCACTTTGATTTTGTTTGTTTTTTGCGGTACACGGGCCTCTCAACTGTTGTGGCCTCTCCCACTGCGGAGCACAGGCTCTGGACGTGCAGGCTCAGCGGTCATGGCTCACGGGTCCAGCCGCTCCACGGCACGTGGGATCTTCCCAGACCGGGGCACAAACCCGTGTCCCCTACATCGGCAGGCGGACTCTCAACCACTGCGCCACCAGGGAAGCCATGATTTTTATATCTTTTTATTGAACTGAAATCACCAATAGATGACAAAATGTCTATCTAACACTGGGCATTATTTCTGCCTGTAGCTCATCCTTTTATTTAGATTCAGCATCTTGGTTACTGATACATAGGTGAACACAAACTGGGATCTTGCTAGATTCCTTAAGACTTGTTTTAGTTCAGGCTGCATCAGCAGAATACCATGGACTGGGTGACTTACACAGCAAACATTAGTGGAAGTGCAGGAGTTCTGGAGTCTGGAAGGCTGAGATCAGGGTGCCAGCATGATTGGGTTCTTGGTGAAACTCCTCTTCCTAGTTTACAGATAGGCACCTTCTTGCTGTGTCCTCACATGATGGAGACTGAGAGCATTGGTCTCTTCAGTCTCTTATAAGGGTACCGATCCCATCATGGGGACTTCATTCTCATGACCTCCTCTAAACTTAATTACCTCCTAAAGCCTTCATCACATTCAAATATGATTGGGGATTAGGGCTTCAACATATGGATTTTGGGCAGACACAGACATTCATTCAATAACAGGACTTGATTATTGTTACTTGTTATTCTTCACTTCTCTGTTGTGGAGGAGCTGCCACTGTGCCTTGTTATTTTAATTATGCACATAAGCCCTGTACTATAAATATCTCCCATTCTATGGGTTGCCTTTTCACTCTATTAATGACATCATTCTGATTTTCCTTTGGTTCTTTGAATAGCTGGCTTCTGTAAATCTTGTGGGTCTCACCTCAGATATAAAGTCCTCAGCAAGATCTTCTTTAATCACATTCTTTAGAATTACATCAATGAAACATTTTAAGCAGAGGCACGTTGTGATCCGATTTACATTTTTAGAAGATCAATCATGCTGCTGTGTAGATGATAGATATGAGAGACCAGTTAACATGCTCTTGAGAAATTCCCGAGTACATCTTGGTTGCCCTCGGTTTAAGACGGTGGCAGCAGAGGGGAAAGTAGTAGATGAAGCCTGAGATATATTTAACAGTGAAATCTGGGATTTGGTGAATTGAATGTGAGAGACTGAGAGAGACAGTGGTAGCATGTTTGCCTCTCAGATTTCTGGCTTAAGTATTTGGGTGGATGAGTGCACCATTTAAAGCCAAATTCTTATCTTGCCCCTCCCTGTTCAACATTTTTCAATACTTCCCCAAACCCTTCAGGATAAAGTGTAAATATCTTAAATTAGTTTTCAAAATGTTTCAACAGTTACTCGTTCACATCTTATTCTCATCTCTGGTCACTCACCCACCAAGGTTCTTTCATTCATTCACTGCAAACGACTTGGTGTGCATATGCATTCTGGCCAGTTAGAAAACCTTGGTTTTCCTTACACTTCTTATGCTATTTCCCCCCATGCCTTTTCTTTTTGCCTAGACTATCCTTCATTCTTTGTTTAGCTAACTCTCTTTGAATTTAAAGGCTCAGATCAACTGTTCCCTCCTCTGGGAAGAAGATGTTTCCTGTATAGTTTAGGTAGTGGCATACATTGACATTCCACTCTATAATTGTAGGGTAATTACTGTTTTATTGGTTTGCTTTTCAATTAGCCTTCAAGTTTCATAAAGTCAGAAAATAGATTTGATTTGTACTTGTACCATTAGGACTTAGCATACAATAGGTGTTCAGTACACTATATAACTGAATAAATGACTAAATGGACAGATGAATAAATTATTCTTGATTCGAAGGATAGAGAAAGATTTCATGGAATAATTGCCTGGAATTTTGCCTTTGAATTAGACTCTTCACTCTTAAGCAGGGATAGGATTGAGACAGGCATAAATCCTGGCACAGATCAAGTACCAAGTATATGTGTCCTGAGTTCCTGAGTGAATAAATGGTAAGTGAGAAGGCAGGGATTCCGCGCAGACAGAAGAGTTGGGGTAGTAGTAACATGGTACTGGATGTGTTTGGCTAATTGTGAGGGGTCCACTTTTTTGGCTGACTCTCGGGGTGATTGAAGGGGATAGTGGAAACCCAGAGGGCCTCAAGTGGCAGGCGCAGCATTTTGGTTTGTGGTCTGTTAAGTGGAGGAGTTATGGCACTGTCGAAATTGCTGAAGTTGGGATTAACATATACACACTACCATGTATAAAATAGATAACCCACAAAGACCTATTGTATAGTATAGGGAACTCTACTCAATATATTTTTTGTTTGTTTTCTTATTTTATTAGAGTATAGTTGATGTACAATGTTGTGTTAGTTTCAGGTATACAGCAAAGTGATTCAGTTATACGTCTACATACATTCATTCTTCTTCAGATTCTTTTCTCATATAGGTTATCACAGAATATTGAGTAGAGTTCCCTGTGTTATACAGTAGGTCCTTGTTGGTTGTCTATCTTATATATAGTAGTTTGTAATACTCAATATTTTGTAATAACCTATAAGGGAAGAGAATCTGAAGAATATAGACATATATGTATATATATATATACGTATATATATATATATATAACTGAATTACAGTGCTATACACCTGAATCTAACACAATATTGGAAATCAATTATACTTCATTAAAAATTTTTATTGAAAAATTAAAACATAAAAAAGGAATGATATTACCAACACCAATAAATAATTGCTGTTTTTTATAAGACTTCATTTTCCTACTTGATAAGATTTGATGATAACAGAATACTAGAACAGTCATAGAAGCAAATGTTTACAGAGACAGGTTGGTGTATTCTCATTTGGCACCCTATGGAAGAAAATACTTAATGCCTTCTTTGTTCCTAAAGGGACACCTTACATTCTAAGTCAACTATTGAATTTAATATGTTAGAGGAGAAGAAGGAAAAGACAGAGAGGTGTAGTATGTGTAATCACTGGTCAGAATGAAGTGCTGGGGCTTCAGCTAGTTTGAAAATTGATTTGCCATGCTAACATGATTGCTGGCATTTTAAATTCTGTCCAGAGCATTGGAAAGCAGAATCATTGTACTTAACATAATAGATTGCCTCTAAGGGGTCTCTTAAATAATTCTAATAATCCTATATAACAGGTATATTTAATTCGTTTGCTGTCTTTATTGTTAAAATATTTGATTATTTGTGTTATACATCCTTGTATTTCAGATTATGCGATCTGGTGCTTTGAAGTCATTACTGGAAACCTGGCTCTAACTGAGCTGGCCGTATCCAGGAAGATGATCTAAATCCATCTTATTGTCGCTCTCTTCGAAGGGCTTGATTCTCCTATTCTGTGCCATTTGTAAATGACAGGCTCTCTTGCCTCCTCTTCTTTCCAAACTCATGTCCCATGACCTGCAAGAAACGTTTTGTTATTATTATTTGCAAGGAGAATGTTCAAGCTTCTACTTAGGAGACCTCGAACAAAAGAATAGAAAGCCTGAAGTGGTCTCAAATTCCTTCTGGGCACCAAGGTCTCCAGCCCATCATAGGTGCCCAATGATACTCTTTGCCTTTATGTGACATACGAGGACCTCACTCCAGGGTGGGGGCAGAACATTATACTTATTACAGAATTTAGTTCTATACCTCACTAAAAAAATAAGCAAGACAAAACAGTATTCAATTATTTTTGCTTTCTATTGGGACTATAGATTTTCCTTTTTAAGTGGATTCGAATATTCCTGACTTCAGAATCTGACCTATTATGCACTTTGTAATCTATTTATAATACCTAACATAGTGTTCTATTCTGAAATAAATGAATTCCTAAAGGAATAAATAACTTCCTAAGGGAATATTACTTCCCTTAATTCACTCAGATTTTGCTCTTATCCAAATTATTTGTCACTAGACCCTGACTATAAAAAAAATCAGTGCTTAAAAAGCTTTACTAATTATAATACTGCATCATTTAAAGTCTTTTTTTTTTTTTTTTTTGCGGTACGCGGGCCTCTCACTGTTGGGGCCCCTCCCGTTGCGGAGCACAGGCTCCGGACGCGCAGGCTCAGCGGCCATGGCTCACGGGCCCAGCCGCTCCGCGGCACGTGGGATCCTCCCGGACCGGGGCACGAACCCGTGTCCCCTGCATCGGCAGGCGGACTCCCAACCACTGCGCCACCAGGGAAGCCCTAAAGTCTATGTTAACTTCCCATACAGACAGCCTCATTAAGCACAATTATGTCCGTGGGTTTATCTCTATAGAACAGGCAGAGACATTAATGCTACAATAAAGCACAATGAAAAAGTGGGTTTTTTATTTTTTTGACATAAGTTTTGTTGAGTTATATTAGGCAGAGCTTGAAGAGATGAACTGAAATAAGAGTAAGCAATTTCGAGGCATTTTGACTGCAATTGTTGGACAACTGAGTGGAGAGAAAACACTGGAATGCCTTATTACCATTCTCTCTCAACAGCCTAGTTGGACCCCAGGGAATATTTTTTCGGGGGGAGGGTGATTTAAAGGCAGTGACGAATGAGCAGGCTAGCTGGGATCAGATTGAGTAGGGCCAGTAAGGTTGGTACTAACTTGGGGGAATTGAGTGGTGACAATGAGGCTGAAAATGTAGGAAAGCATCTCTCCAAACACACCTGGCCATTGGTCCCAAAGAAAAATCAAGAGACTTTAAAAAAATTGCGGGTTACTAAACATTTCTTAGGAACTAGCCATGTCTGGAGGCTCGTTACACCCGTCTAAGCCCATCAGTTATTATATATGTCATCTAAGCTATTCATTAACACAGGAAAAATGCAATGGTAAGTGTTTAGAAAAATGCACAGATGTTACATGAAGATGTATGTTTCTCCCAACCAGAGATTATATTATTTAAGATACGTTAGAACTATCTACAAGCTACTTTAATGAGATGGCTTTCTGAATGAAACAAGTTCAGGAAATCACTCAGCTTTTCTTCAGTCTTTTCCTCCCGCTTGTAAAATTTTAACCACGGTGGAGGGAGAAAATCTCTGGTCCAAACAACAACACATTTCTTATCCACAGGTACAGGTAAATGGAAACTACAGCTCTTCAATGACAGCATTAGTCACTGTGATTTTTAAAAATTTGTTACAGAGTCAACGTGGTAAGCGTCATAAAATGCTTCAGCGCATTCCTGTGCTTGTGCATTTGCTCCAAGGACATAAAGAGGCAAATCTTAAAGCAATGTGTTCTGGTCAAGAAACAGCTGGCAACGGCAGCAACCTGATATGGAGCCATCAAGAACTGAAGGGTTTTTTTTATTTTTTTATTTTTTGCGGTACGTGGGCCTCTCACTGCTGTGGCCTCTCCCGTTGTGGAGCACAGGCTCCGGATGTGCAGGCTCAGCGGCCGTGGCTCACGGGCCCAGCCGCTCCGCGGCATGTGGGATCCTCCCGGACCGGGGCACGAACCCGTGTCCCCTGCATCGGCAGGCGGACTCTCAACCACTGCGCCACCGGGGAAGCCCTGAAGGTTTATTTTGAATGAGAGGTGTTGTCCACCTGTGAGACTGAGTGATGGCAGCCGAGAATAAGTGCAAACAGAATCAATAGTGAGTCCAGGTATGAAGTTATTGGGACTCTATCTTGTGTGCCATCTTTTTCTGCTGCCGTGTTCACACCACATCCACAGACTGCAATTCTGTCTGTGGAGGAGGAAGACAGTTCTTCAGTTTATTCTTATTCTTAATGACAACTTCTGAGCTGTCATGATTTGGAATTATAATGATAAAAATGGATCTTTCAGATAAAAGAAGCAATATATTCCAAAGTCGAATTATGTATTGGACAAGTAAGAATGCGTCATCATTAGTCTTTAATATGCTTTGCCTCTACAGTTTGCCATCAGTTTTTTATATTAGTTGTTCTCCCTTTTCTGTAGTTGTATGGCTTTGAGCCAAGTCATTTCATCCTTCCTGGTCCCTACCAAGGCTACAATTTTATTGCTATAGACCATAGGAACTGCTCAATTAATTATTTGTTGTTGAACAACCTAAAATTGCAACATTTTCTATTTGGACGCCACTTTAAGAATTTGCGTAGGGAGGGTGGGAGAGAGGGAGACACAAGAGGGAAGAGATATGGGAACATATGTATATGTATAACTGATTCACTTTGTTATAAAGCAGAAACTAACACACCATTGTAAAGCAATTATACTCCAATAAAGATGTAAAAAAAAAAGAATTTGCAAATACTTTAGCATACATTATTTAATTAAACTTCACCGTGACACAAAGATAATATTGTCAAAAATATGTGTTTTTTTTTTTTTTTTTTTTTTGCAGTACGCGGGCCTCTCACTGGTGTGGCCTCTCCCGCTGCGGAGCACAGGCTCCGGACGCGCAGGCTCAGCGGCCATGGCTCACGGGCCCAGCCGCTCCGCGGCACGTGGGATCTTCCCGGACCAGGGCACGAACCCGTGTCCCCTGCATTGACAGGCGGACTCTCAACCACTGCGCCACCAGGGAAGCCCAAAAATATGTGTTTTTTAAGCCTCATTATTTTATAGTCATACTCCATGTATCATACACACATATCACAGACACAGAGAAAGACAGACACATACCTATGTAAGCAATATTCCCCAAACTTTTGCTTTGTGCTTTGTTGTAGGATTTCCTTATCAATAAAGTTAAAAAGAAATAGAAACCCTCCTCCTAGTTATATTACAAAAAAGACCATTTAATGATTCAGAAATCTTTCCCCTTTCCTTTTTTTGGGGGATTCCTATAATTATGTAAGGCACTGATTGGGCCAGTTACCACGTGGAATATGAATATGAATAAGATGAAATTCTTCACTTCAATGAGATTAAAAGTCATTTGCTTTCTTCACCCAATCCTTCCCAACCAGCACTCTCACTAGACAATTTCAGTTGAAAAAAAGGCACTTATTTTAGAACCTGGGGAGGCAAGCTGGAGCCTGGGCAGACTTTACACTTGTTGGAACTGTTCTGACAGTGCTTAGATGTACAACACTCTTTTTCATCTGGTTGCCTTTATAATGCAAAGGGTAGAGGCAAATGATTCAGAGCACAATCAGTGGGTCCAGTATTGAAATACTCCTCTTAATGACAATACCAGCTTCCTTTATTTGTTCATGGATCACTTGACAAATGAGAAAGAACAGCAGGCCTTCGAGGACCTAGAGAGCTGGCTCCGGATTCATTACCAAGGGAGGGTGTTAAAATGCATAGAAATGTTAAATCCCTACGAAAAAAAATCAATGAATGACACATCTAGTTGCAGTTCATTTGACCTTGATTTAAAAATCACTTGCAATCTTAAAAAAGAATGGTTCTGAAGTATAAAAAGTATTTGAGTTTCACCTGCTGAATGTTAATGCATTTGAAATACCGGAGGGGAAGCTGTCAAAAGGAAGAAGAATATCTGTATCACCACCCACACTCTCTCAAACAAAAATTATAATGTAGTTGTACGGAAGTGCATTCTGTGTAACACGGATTTTGTTAAAATGTGTGTGTGTGATCCTATAGGCTTAAAAAGCGTCAGGTCTGACCATGAGACAAAATAATAATACCACTAGTTGGTATTCATACAGCATTTTTCTATTGAGGACCCTAAAGCGTTTTATGGGCATAACTCCATCTTCTTGTGTTGTTATTTGGAATCTTAGCCAGAACGCTTTAGCATATCTAGCAAGCTGGAAAGTGGTCAAGCCTCCCTGTAGATGAAGTTTTTAGGGATTTAATTTCTTGTTGCAAACCTGGGAGACAAGAGGGTAATGATCGCTAAACCTAGGCAACTCACGCACCTGGGTGATGCCTCCGTGGAGTGTTGCTACACATGGTATGTAGGACATCATTTAAGCCCCAGCCCCAGCAATGCTACGCTCCATTTAATACTCTGCCAAGTAACAAATTAAAAGGCACAACTTTAACTCAATCACTTTTTTGAAAGGTCTTTACTTCAAACTGTCTTTCCTGAGAAGTGAGGATTTATTCCAAAAATGAAAATCTGACGAAGAGGCTATATAAGACTTTCTAGTGTTACAGAAACAGTCTATAAAATTATTTTTCTAGTTAAAGCATTTATATTTCACATCAAGATTGTTATTTTAAGGTTAAGATTTTTATTAAGGTTAAGATATTTATTAAAGAACCACTGGGTCCTTATGATATGAGGATTTATCCAAGATAAAGCATATCGTTGCCATGGAGATCAGTAAATAGTCTTGATCTGGAATACTAGTTCCCACTGCCAAGACATGGGTAGAAGAAGGTGGTTCCCACAAACTCTGTTTTCTCTAGACTAAAAATACAGTATGATTTCTATTAAAGGTCAATTAAAAAAATTTCTTGGTGGTTTAGCCTAAAGGAAACATACCCTATCATTTTCAGAACAATTAAGCAGTGAGCTCACGATCCACTATTTTGAGATTATATTTGTAGGCAATATTAATTATGCTCACACTATCTCATGTCAAAGGTGGTGTAGCAACTGCAGCTTTTTTTAGTGCTGTTTCATATGGTCTTAAAAAAATAAATAGTTTATAGAGATACATACATTACAGACATAAATTACTTCCTTTTAAGGTTGCCAGTATAAGCTTAGCACATTGAAGTTAACTTTAAAAAGTTGGGTTGGTTTGCAAAATATTGCTCCAGATGGTTGTGATGAACATGAATTCTATCAAGATTGTTTTTATGCCCTCTACTCAAGAAAGCGAAAGCCTTGCAATTTTTCCTTAAGTTTATTATTAAATAATATGTCAACATAAATTTAATTAACATATATATATATTATATATGAGGCTATAGAATTTGCAAAGTGATTTTACCACGAATCATTTTGCCTGATGTACTTCACATTACGGTACACGGGCCTCTCACTGTTGTGGTCTCTCCCGTTGCGGAGCACAGGCTCCGGCCGCGCAGGCTCAGCGGCCATGGCTCACGGGCCAAACCACTCCGCGGCACGCGGGGTCCTCTCAGTCCGGGGTATGAACCTGTGTTCCCCAGCATCGGCAGGCGGACTCTCAACCACTGCGCCACCAAGGAAGCCTAAGGGTAGGTTCTTTATACAGAGTATTTGTTCGGCTGTTTCCAGTTGGTTTTTTTTTTGCGGTACGCGGGCCTCCCACTGCTGTGGCCCCTCCCAACGTGGAGCACAGGCTCCGGACGCGCAGGCTCCGCGGCCATGGCTCACGGGCCCAGCCGCTCCACAGCACGTGGGGTCCTCTCAGTCCGGGGTACGAACTCGTGTCCCCCAGCATCGGCAGGCGGACTCTCAACCACTGCGCCACCAGGGAAACCCAAGGGTAGGTTCTTTATACAGAGTATTTGTTCGGCTGTTTCCAGTTTTTTTTTTTTTTTTGTGATACGCGGGCCTCTCACTGCTGTGGCCCCTCCCGCCGTGGAGCACAGGCTCCGGACGCGCAGGTTCAGCGGCCATGGCTCACGGGCCCAGCTGCTCCGCGGCACGTGGGGTCCTCTCGGACTGAGGTACGAACCCGTGTCCCCTACATCGGCAGGCGGACTCTCAACCACAGCGCCACCAGGGAAGCCCACGGGTAGGTTCTTTATATAGTTCGGCTGTTTCCAGTTTTTTTTTTTTTTTGCGGTATGCGGGCCTCTCACCGCTGTGGCCCCTCCCGCCGTGGAGCACAGGCTCCGGACGCGCAGGCTCAGCGGCCATGGCTCACGGGCCCAGCCGCTCCGCGGCATGTGGGATCTTCCCAGACCAGGGCACGAACCCGCGTCCCCTGCATCGGCAGGCGGACTCTCAACCACTGCGCCACCAGGGAAGCCCATGTTTCCAGTTTTAAATGAGTGTAATTCATCAAGGGATCAACGCTTACTAAAGAACTAAAGTATATGCATATTGATGGACTCTGCTTGTAGTTCTAAAGCACGTGCTTTCCTCTGCTGAAACATCACTTTTTTTATGCAGGCTCATCCCTCCCTGAACATCATTTATAAAATCTGTAACTCGACTTGATAAGGAACTCATTTTTCTCACCTGCCCCCCAGGAGAGACGTCTGCTGGTTCCTGCTAGCCAGGTCCCCAGAGTTAAATGTTTCATGTCTCTATCGGCTTCCTTATCATCTTACCCTTCATTCCTACGAGCCACCTCCATGACTTTCCACAATTTTAATTCTCTCCTTAAATTATAGAGTTCGCTTCTTATGTTTGCAACCAGAGAATCCTGCTTGCTACAGAAGAGTAAAAAGAAAGTGTTTTAATTAGTGCTTTCTCCCCATTTGAGCAGTACTGTAAAATAACCCAATATTTTTGTCATCAGGCATTATTTATTACAGCAATATTATACTTTTCTTAAATTCCTAACATTCATTTACTGAGATATTGTAACTTTTGCTTGCCTCTCACAATGTTTTTCCTTCCCTGTTTTAGGGGGAGGGGCCCCAAATGAAATGTACCTGTTTACCAAAGCTCCCTAAAATCTTTATTGTTTGGAGCTGTGGCTCCCAAACTGTATTAGACTCAGCTGGGTTTCAGACTCACTCATTTGGACAGTGCACCACTTAAGAGTCTCATTTAGGAGACAGAGAAGCTGAAGTTTTGGTTGCCTAGGTAATTCTCTAGGTCAAGGACAAAATTGTGTCTCCTTTTCACCAGTCTAAGAATCTGTTTGCTCTGCTAATTGAACTACTCCAATCACATCAGTACTGTCCCTGACCCGCAGTGAGGCAGGTAAGAAATCCGTTCCGCAGTGGCGGGTGAGCCTCCTGCATGCCACCCACAAGTCTTAGCATAACAGACACTACTTGGCAAAGGTAAGCGTACCAAAGTGAAAGCCATGTTCTTGGTGAGTTCATTTATTCCTCCCAGAGCATTAGTATTTCCCCCTCAAAGATCATCATTACGTGACTGTGAAGAGATGCTTTCCAAACTCTGGAAATCACGAGGAGTAAAGACTAGTGGGGGAAGTGTGACAGTGGGTGGCTCTCACCCCCACTGCCCCTAGCGGTTAAAGCTCAGTTGATGTCTTGTCTTCCCCAATTTTGTATATTTACAAAAAACCCAGGTCCCGGGAAGCCTATATTCAGTTCAGGGACAGAAGATAAACGCAAGCATCATCATATCCACTCTTTATCCCTTTTCCTTCTTAACATGTTAAAGGAGGAATGATGAGAACTTAGAGAAAACAGTTACGTTGAAAACTTATTCTCTCGAATCCAGTCTGCTTCCCCTCCTCTGTCCCTGTGTCAGCCATGATCACAACCATTTGCGCAATGACCCAGGTTGGGAACCAAGCTTTCCAGCTGGTTTCGGTGCCTCCTATCTCCTCTCTACATTGCATCCAATATGATATATATATTTTTGATGGACATTTAGGTTGCTTCCATGACCTGGCTATTGTAAATTGTGCTGCCATGAACATTGGGGTGCATGTATCTTTTTGAATTAGAGTTTTCATATCTTCCAGATATATGCCCAGGAGTGGGATTTCTGGTTCATATGGCAACTCTATGTTTAGTTTTTTGAAGAACCTCCATACTGTTCTCCATAATGGCTGCACCAATCTACATTCCCACCAACAGTGTAGGACGGTTCCCTTTTCTCCACACCTTCTCCAGCGTTTATTATTTGTAGACTTTTTGATGATGGCCATTCTGACTGGTGATACCTCATTGTAGTTTTGATTTGCATTTCTCTAATAATTAGTGATGTTGAGCATATTTTCATGTGGCTGTTGGCCATCTGTATGTCTTCTTTGGAGAAATGTCTATTTAGGTCTTCTGCCCATTTTCTGATTTTTTTTTTTGACACTGAGCTGTATAAATTGTTCGTATATTTTGGAAATTAAGCCCTTGTCAGTCGCATCGTTTGCAGATATTTTCTCCCATTCCATAGGTTGTCTTTTCATTTTGTTTATGGTTTCCTTTTCTGTGCAAAAGCTTTTAGGTTTAATTAGGTCCCATTTATTTATTTTTGTTTTTATTTCCATTACTCTAGGAGACAGATCCAAAAAAATATTGCTGCAGTTTATGTCAAAGTGTATCCTGCCTATGTTTTCATCTAGGAGTTTTATAGTATCTGGTCTTACATTTAGGTCTTTAATCCATTTTGAGTTTATTTTTGTATATGGTGTTAGAGAATGTTCTAATTTCATTCTTTTACATGTGGCTGTCCAGTTTTCCCAGCACCACTTATTGAAGAGGCTGTCTTTTCTCCTTTGTACAATATGATCTTTACTAAGCTTGGATCTGATTTTATCACCCTGCTGATTTAAATCTTTCTGTGGCTTCTCAGCGCTTTGTGGTTACTCTCAAATTCCCCAGCTTGCTATACAAGTTCCTTCCTGATTTGACACCTGCCTGCTTCTTTCAATTCATCTTGCAACCCTGTCTCCCAAGCACCTTTCTCTCCGGTCGGTCATATTAAACTATTTGCCTCTGTCCACAAGGATTTCACACAGATAGATGTCATTCGCTCTACTTAAAAACCTTCTTGATATTTTTTTTGCTACCCATTAGATACTCATTCTTCAAAACCAAGTTTTTGAAAAGGAACCCTTCTGATCTCTTAATGATAAAGACATGTTTTCCTCTGTGTCTCCAAATCACCCTCAGCAGCCATTTTAGCACCTGTCACATGAGATTACTTTGCTGCTTTACAGCTCTGTCTTCCACTAGACGTAAAACTCTAGAAGGGGAAAGAGTGTTTCCCTTTGTCTTTAATGTGCCCCAGCACCTAGTCATGTGCATGGAACGTAGAAAGCGATCACATTTGCTTTTGGAATTAAAGAAGAACTTTGAATGAGTCAATAAAACAAGTAGGTAGATGATGTAGACAAACATCTGAAGTCAGCCGGGAAGGCAGACTTGCAAAGCACACGTTCCCACAAACAATTCCTCGTGGCTAACTACCTCCTTGTGCAATCTCACCTCCAATCTTTCCATCTTGCTGAAACCTGGTTTTTCAGGCCCAGCCCGCCCACTCTCCCTAGGACTCTAGGTGAGACTCTTTTCCCTCCGTCATAAGCATCTATTGGGTATCATGTACTCTTGCTTAACCAAGCTATTTTATTTCCCTGAACCAATTAGCTCCACATTTTCACCTCTTCTGATATGTTTTTCTCAATTAATAGAAAAAGAAGTAAATTCTCATGAGTATTCCTATATCTAAACATGGAACTTATCAACCACTTTAACCTGAACCCTGGGCAGCTGCATTGCTTTGTTAGGCTACAGTACATAGAGGAAAGGATGAGAGCTGCCTATCATATCCAGAGACCAGAGTGTGAACCTCAGTCTTCTCATTTTTATCTGCGTCACGTACGTAGAGTGTGTTACCTTTCTCTTTAAGCCTCAGGCTTTTGCAGCAAAGTTGGGGATTACAGTATCTTCCATAAGCAGTTTTGTAGTTTTAAAGGATGAGATCTGCAAGGCCTTTCATCCTGGCCTAACACATAGTAGTTTCTCTGTAGATCAATAGTAATTATGTATGTTAACATGAAGAATCTTTCCGTTGGTATCTGATATACTGAATTTCATTTCGTTTCACCCTCCTAGGTCATTAAATATTTTAAATCAAATTAAGTAGAGTCTGTGAGACAAGAGGATCTGAGTCCTAAATAGTAAAAAGATTTTATTTCAGTTATAGTAACATTACATACATTGATGTGTGAATATTGAGGTTACTTTATTTCTTGATTGGAAAGTTTTTTATCATTACCCTTCAAATGTAGATGTGGACATAAATGTGAAAGACAGCAAAAGATCCAGGTCTGAGTGTTTTCCTGTACTGTCCTTCCCTTTGCCCATTTACTTCATCCTTTCTTGCCATTATTTCCATGGTTCTGTAATCTCCTGTTTGAGTACTCAGTGTTCTTATTTTTGCTCATATCTGGCCCAGTTCATTATTTAGAGGGCTTTATTTAACTCACTTCTCTGGCTTACTAAATTCAATCTCTCACGGTTTTCTTAGACTTGTGTAAACCTTTTCTTCCTGTGCTGATGATTCTCCATTTGCCTCCTTAGATTCATTCTTTCCTTTCTATATCCTGCTCCGTAGCCTGGGAGATCAACCTCAAGAATAGAATCACCTGGATTTTCTTGCCCTCTGGCTTTCCAATGGGCTCAGTCAACGAGAGGCACTGGAAATGATCCTGAAGCCTGGGAGAAGGGGTAGCTTGATGTATTAGATTCCTCCTGCCACATCAGCTCACTCGTTGACTGGCCAGAGTCCTGGCAGGGGCTGCCCTTGTTCTGGCCACAACTTATGTTGGACAGACCCACCTCCATAGCTCCATCTCTATGAGGCTTCGTTAACACTTTTTGTTTCCCTTACTATTTTATGTGTAGGTGTGAAAGAGCCTTCCTGAAATCAGAGTTCCTGGGCAACTCATGTATTCTTTTTGGTTCCTGAACCCTGCTCCAACATCTATAAAAATCCCTTCATGAAATGCTTTGCAGTTAAATCTTTCCTGCTGGGATCTGATTCAATTTCAGTATATCATCAGTGCCAGGAAAAAGATATCTGCTTGCTGGGATTTGGCTCCAAGGGCTCACAGTGGGTGAGATTACTTGTTGAGTGATGAGATTGAGGTCTATGGGAGTTAAATTACTTGCCCAAGATCACATGGCTGGTCAATGCATAGTCAGTTCTTTCAAATATTTATTGAAACCTAGAATTAGTCAGGCAGTGGAGATAAAGATAAAACATAGCCCCTGCCCTTAATGACTTGCACTTTAGTATAGGAGAGAGATATATAACCCAATATTTAAAGTATAGCAAGAATAAATGCCCAGTGCTAAGATAACTGGAGTAGGAAAACCCAACTTCATCTAGGCTTTGCAGTTGAAACCAAGAGATGAGATGGGGGAAAAACGATGGTTATTTGAGTAGCGTGTAAAGCATGCCTTCAACCTGTCTTCTCTCACCATTTTTCTTGCTGCAGCTCTGGTGATTAGAGCCCAGTCCAAGCCCCGTTTTTTTTCTCCTGGAGCACGGTAACAGTCTTCTGTAAAGTAGTGTATAATCCCTACTGCCCGTCCTTACGTTGTGGTCCATTCCTTACACTGTGGTCAGCATAAGTTTTCAAAATGCAAATCTGAGACAATTCTCTGCTTAAAAGTGTGCAATAACTCTCAATTTTCCTTAGGATGAAGAAAAGGTATGACTAATAAGGGCTTACATTGACTGGTTTCTGCCCCTGCCGCTGACTTTGTTTCTGACTACCCATCTCTTCTCTCTTTTTGTTTTTTTTTAATAAATTTATTTATAAATTTATTTTTGGCTGTGTTGGGTCTTCGTTGCTTCGTGCTGGGTTTCTCTATTTGCGGTGAGCAGAGGCTACTCTTCGTTGTGGTGTGTGGGCTTCTCATGGCGGTAGCTTCTCTTGTTGCAGAGCACCGGCTCTAGGCTGCAGGCTTCAGTAGTTGCCGCACGTGGTCTCAGTAGTTGTGGCTCGCGGGCTCTAGAGTGCAGACTCAGTAGTTGTAGCGCACAGGGCTTAGTTGCTCTGTGGCATGTGGGATCTTCTTAGACCAGGGATCAAACCCGTGTCCCATGCATTGGCAGGTGGATTCTCTACCACTGCACCACCAGGGAAGCCCCTCTTTCAGTTTTAACCTGTCCAGCCTTCTTTTAGTTCCTTGAAAATATTATTTTCCTCCATCACACGACTTTTGCACATTCTGTTCCCTGTCTTTAAAGGCTCCTCTGAACTTCCTGCTATTTATCTGGTAATTTCGATCCAAACTTCAAACATTAGCTGGAAAATCACTTCCTTGAGGAGAACACCTCGGAAAATTCCCAGGCCACACGAGGCCCCCATTATCTGCTTTCCTAACACCATACAAGTTACTTTTCGCAGCATTTATCCCAATTCTAATGAAATTAAATGCAGTCAGTTTTATATTTTTCACTCCTTGAGAATGGGTATGATTTCCATTTCTTCACCACCTTATCCCCCGCATTAGATCAAATGCTATAATGATGGTAAAACCTCAGTAATTTTTGAATGACTGTGTGAATGATTATGAAGAAAACCTGGACTCTGAGAAAGTGTTGTACATTAGGGAAATGTGCATGTAATTGGAGTGATGAAACATGAGGCTGGAGAAGACTACAAAAGCCAAATCTTGAAGGGCCTTAAATGCATAATAAGTTTGGACTTACTGTTAAGTGTGAAAAGTGGCCACTTTTTTTTTTTTCTTTTTTTTTAAGCTTGGAATCTTTCAGGTTTGTTGACTGGCTGAAGAAGGGATTGTCATAGAGAGAAGCCGGAGTCAAGCAGACTAATTAAGGGGCAAATGCATTCATCTGGCAGAGGAAAATTAAGCGCAGTTATTTTTCAAATTTGCTGCATATCTTAATCACCTGGATAGCTAATAAATCCCACAGAGGCCCAGGCTCCTTGAAGTGGGGTAGGGCATAGGCCTTTGCGTTACACATTTCCCCAGGGGATTCTGATACCCATACATTTCTTTTTTTCCAGTCGATTAGTTTACTGTTCCTTTTCCTTATAAGGATGGAAAAAGTTACACAAATGTCAGTAAGCATTTTGGACTTCCCAGGGCTCTCTTCCTTCCTTTTGTTTCTGGTACTGTATTGTTGGTCATCATTGGTCATATGTTTTCAGCAGCTGGGGATCAAGTGTTGATTTTCTCTCCCAAAATAATTTAGCCTTTTCAAAGAAGTTTTCTGTTGTAGCCTTTCTGATTAGCCTTGTCCCTATTTCTTCTTAGAAGCCCTTGATTTCTCCATAAAGAAAACTTAAACGTGTCATCAAACATGTATCCTTACAAAAAGTAGACTCAATATTTTGCAAAAGAGCTTCTAGCAAGCTTAGTGAAGGTATGTGTTACCTTTCTCTGATTCTTTTACCCTACTGTATCACTGTCTTCTCTAATTCCTTTATCCCAGGCTAATCTCTGACCTCAGCCTGTCTTCACTGAGTGTCTCACTCTGCCACCTTGGGTTTTCTACTCCCACAGAGCCGTGTCTGCGGTGCTGGTGCTTTGAGAGTCCAGGTACCTCATGGAGAGGGGTAGAGAGGGAAGGGGCATAAACATATCCATTTGCATTGTCAAAAAAAAAATGCCCTCCTAAATAGGGCCTCCTATGTGCTCACTATACCACTTTGTGGTCTGGCTGGGGCAGGAACTACCATCTCCATGGTAAAGACACCAGGACTCATAAGGGTTAAATGACTGCATAAGGTCATGCAGTTTGGGAGCATTCCACGTTAGTTTTTGTCTGTATCTTCTGAATGCAGCTTCAGGATTCTTTCCACTACTTCATGCCTACATCTCTATTTTGGGAATACTATCAGTAGTGCTTGAACGTGTCTTTGGGAAATCCCGTCATTCACTTAAGCACTTTGTGAGGTGCTTTGATTATGAAAAAAAAAAAAAAAAGAATCTTAAAGCTTTGCTATGATGACAACTAAGAATGTTGACAGCCTATTAAAATAAGACATAAGGATTTAGGAAGATATGTATAATCACACTGTATGTCCTCAAAAGCACAGTGATTAATACCGCTGGAAGTTTCCCCCATAGAAGACATGAGGAGAATAGTAGCGGGAGACAGTTCCTTCTGTTTCTGGCATAGGCAAGTTTTCTTCCACAAATGCAGGATAAAAGGATGCTATTGTCACTGATTTTCATTCCATACAAACAGCATAGTACCGACTGTGGAGTACAAGATACTCAAATGCCTTTGAGAAGAGCAATAAAAGAGGTATGATATTGGACTTTGGATCAACGACCGAATGACATTGGATTCAGGCTGACTTGAGCTCCTTGTAGGGCTGTGGCTAAAATTAAATGAAATAAGAAAAAAAAAGTTATTACACAGTGCCTTGAACGTGTGTTAAAAACAATTTAGTAAATTGCTTTATGCTGTCAGATAAATGAGATTGTTGACCTGAAACATACTGCCATATATTTCTCCAGCAGAGATGGGTTTATTTGGGATCAGCAGAGAATTGCGGTGTGGGGTCTGCACCTATGGCAGTCCCCTCAGGGCAAGGGAAGGAGAACACTTTTATAGAGAGGAAAAGGACGTCGGGTGGGCTCTGGTAAACAAGGGGTCCATGGCTTTTCATTGACAGAGTCCTTGCCAGGAAAGGAGAGAAGTCTTCTTCCTGTTGGGATCTGCTATCATCACAGGGTACGAGAGCTCTCCCTCCGGTCTCGCAACTCTACTCAATTGAGGTTTATTAATGTTTTATATTTCCCCCTTTTGATCAAGATTTTTTCTTTGAATCTGTCTCTAATCAAGAGTCAGGTTTTTCTAGTTTCAGCATCTTTTTGTCTCTCAATGTCAAGAAGGGCATTTCCCGGGTGTAGTGCCTCAGAAAGTGCACAAACTGGAAACCTGTTAAAGTCACGATCTAGTAACAAAGAGGGAGAACTTTAAGGCACTTTTTATCTAATGTCCATATGGTATCAAGATCAGAAGACATTGGAGATCATCTGAAGCATTATGTCATCTTCAAAAGTTTGGTGACAAACTTCCAGCAGGCCTGTGTCTGAATATTTTTCCAAATCTGTTTCAGTTTCCGGAAAATTGTGTGTTCAAGTCACTAGATGATGTGCAGGCCCAGTCAGGGTTTGGTGCTTTCTTTAAGTGTGTCACGTGAATCTAGGAGTTTATTCCTTGGAATTTGGCAACAAAAGGCTTGGTTAGCAATACTTGATAGGAGCCTTTTCAGTGAGGTTACAGAGAGTTCTTCTGGAGGTATCTTTTCCAATGGATGACATTCCTGTTTGTAAGGTCGGATCTTAACAAACGGCACCGCGAAACAGAGGAAAGCTTCAAGTGAGCTCTATTAGGGAGCGCTCCCAGGCGAGGTTCACTGGTCCGAGAGAAAGGGGCCAGAGAAGTCGCACCTGGGCGAGGGTTGGGCAAGATTTTATAGGGGAAGAAGGGAAGGGGGTGTGGTGAGTCTGCGAGGGCGCAGGGTATTCCTTATTTGGTGGTCTCTTCGGGTATCGTGGCAATATCTGGTGCTGGTCGCATCAGTCTTGGGACCATTAGTCACGCCGCTCGAAAGGCGGGAAGGCTGGGCCGGGTGAAAAGTCCCCAGGTCAGTTTCTGGAACTGGGTGGTCCGGAGAGTTTCAGTCTGATGCAACCTGTGAATCTGATTGTGTTCCCCTGCCTCGGGCCAGTTGGCCTTACACTATTTAGTGATTTTCATCCAATGCTGGGCCTTGCCCTTGCTAACTAGCACATGAACTAGCTGATATAAATTAGAGAAACCACATTGATAAGTTTGAAGGACTATATTAAATTCCTCAGAAAATCTGTGAGGATCTTCAGTTTGGGAAAATCTTTGACTGTGGATCACAGTTCAGCTTTAGTTTAGGGAGACTACGAAATTCGTGTTTAGCCTCTATATCCTCAGATGCCTTAACTTTAAAGAGACAGGTTCTGAAAAATTCAGAGGAAAAGAGTGGGGAAGAGTTTCAGAAGAAAGGGAAGGTTTGGTGGGAGAATTAGTATGGGGGGATTGAGGGTATAGTGGAAGCTTAGGCTGCTTAGAAGGGAAGGAAGAAGATGGCGCAGGAGGTGGAACGTGAAACAAAGAAGCCAAGAAAGGAGAGCCTGAGGCTTTGATTTTATCCTTATTTAAGTGTTTGTTTGCTTCAGTTAATCTTGACATCTTGTTTTGTAGAGAGACAGTTTTAGACTCCTGAAAACATTGGGAAGCCTCAAATTACAAATGGAAATAACCATTCTACTCAGTTCTGGAAATTTTTGTGATATTGTAATTCGACTTGGTTTTAAGGAAATTAAGTTAGAGGATTTCAAAAGTTCCCCATAATGGCCATTGATATGTTAAATTGCTTTAGGTCAGGCCCCTCCCTTTAGTTAAAAATGTGCATGAGGAAGGACCTTAGTTTTTAAACATAAGATCAGCTGGAGTCCTTGTAGGGGGGATGCCCTCAAAACAGTTAGGGATCCCATTTCCTAGAGGATTTTCCTCTAGAAGAAAGAAGAATTTTCAAACAGCTTAGACAGCTTACAGCACAAATGGCTCAATTCAAACAGCTGGCAAGACAATTCCAACCAATTCAAAGGAAACAGTTTGGTCCCAGAGGAGCCAGACCAAGGGCTTTTCAGCCTGTTTCCAGAAAATAGCTCTTCCAAAGGAATAGGCCTAAGGCTGTAAACCTGGTAGAGTTTCATTTGAAGCACCCCTTTCAAAGGAATTGGACCAAAGGCAATTTCAGCCAGCATCAGTTGAAAATTTGATCTCAAGATAAGATTAAATAAAAAAATGAGTATTTGCATACAGAACATGGCCTTAACCAGAAAGATGAAAATTTTATATAGATCCTGAATAAAGCCTGGAGAACTTGAAATGCAAAGAGGACAAAGACATACTTCAAACCCAGTGTTGGCAGGAAAAGCAGTGAATGACAGTGGGCTCAACTGCGGGTACCACACCTGTTTGCTCACCAGCCCCAGAACCATTGGGAGTCTTCTCTGGTCCCTCTATTGGCCACCGAAATGTTGACCTGAAACAAATGGACTGCAAGATATTTCCCCAGCAAAGACGGGTTTATCTGGGATCAGCAGAGAATTAGTTTGGGGTCTGCAACCATGGCAATCCCCCCATGGCAAGGGAAGGAGGACAGTTTTACAGAGAAGAAAAGGAAGTGGAGAGGGCTCTAGTAAACAGAGAGTCCATGGTCCTTCATTGGCTGAGTCCTTGTTGGGAAAGAAGAGGAGACTTCTTCCTGTTGGGCTTTGCTTTCATCACAGGGAGTGTGAGCTCCCCCTCATGGTCTCTCAATTCTATTTAATTGAGGTTTCTGTTTATTAATTTTTTACAAGATCAGAGCATTCAGAAGATGCTGCTGGATTGGGGGGGAAATAAAAAAATAGTTCACAACAGTCAAAATTAGTTATTTTAACCAATAAATAAGCTGGCAACATATCTGAATACTTCTCTTTATAAATTTTCTTTTGTAAAAGTGATCCTAAGCCACAGATTGCATTTATAATCATCTAGGAGGTCAAACAAACAAACAAACAAAATATACCCCAAATATCAAGGCTTACTTCAGACCAATTAAATCTGAATTTCTGGGGAGAGTCAAGATATATATATATATTTAAGCTCCACAGGTGATTCTAACATGTGAGCACAGGTGAGAAACAGGGGTTGTAACATCAATGGTCTTGGGTAACTTAATCACAGAGACTTTCTTTCAATGACCATGATTTATGTGTGTCTGTTTCAGGGTCAATGATAAAGCCCATTGGTTTGTGCCCTCCTTTCTTCTCATGATGGTTCTATTCATAATTCCTCAGTTTCCTGAAGAGGATCTGGCAGACACATCAGCCTGCAGTGTCCCTTGAAATGTTAAGTGACGTGTAAAACTAATTTGAGAGCTGGTCCAGAGCTGAAGCCTTGCAGCTGGAGGAAAGACACAAATGCAGAGGCTTCTTAGTGCTTGATTACAAGCTGCTGTGACTGTTTCTTACTTTTCCTTATCTCCCTGGTTACTTTCCTTTCCCACTTTTCCATTACTTACCTATTAATTTGTGTTTCTCAGTTTCTTGTTCATTTTTCTTTATTTTTTCTTTCACTTTCTCTTCTCAGAGAAAGCATACTTGCTTGAGGATAAGAAAACTAGGCTGACATGTATCCACTGTAATGCCAGCAAGTTCTACCAGCTCCACTTTGATTTTTGATTCCATAACAGTTTTAGAGTGGCTTAGATGTTTTTTTTTTGATTCCTAGATTAACACAGTACAACTTAGCTTTTGTATTAATGGTATGTCCCAAGAATACTTATCAAATGTTAATTGGTTAAATTTTAATGGTTATCCAATGGTGATGTGTTGGTGTACAATTGTTCAAAGTAATCTCTTCATATCATTTTTACTTCTGTAGAATCACTAGTAATGTCCTCATCTTCATTGCTCATTTTAGTAATATTTCTCCTTTTTCTTAGTTCATCTAGCTAAATATTTGTCAATTGGTCTTTTCAAAGAATCAACTTTTGATTTCAATAATTTCCTCCATTATTTTCTGTTCTCTACTTTGTTTATCTCCACTCTAACTTTCATTATATCCTTCCTTCTGCTAGCTTGGGGTTTAGTTTGTTCTTTTTTATATGGTTCCTTAAGTTGTAAAATTAAGTTGTTGATTTGAGATTTTTCTTGTTTTTATTTTTTTAATGTAAGCATTTATAGCTATAAATTTCCCCCTTAAGCACTGCTTTTGCTATGTTCTATAAGTTTTAGCAAATTGTGTTTTAATTTTCATCTATCTCTAAGTATTTCCTAATTCCACTTGTAAGTTTTTCTTTGATCCATTGGTTGTTTAATAATGTGTTGTTGAATTTCCAAAAAATTGTGAAATTTCCAGTTTTACCTCTCTTACTGATTTCTGTCTTCCACTGTGGTCAGAAAAGATACTTTGTATGAAATCTATCTTTCATATCTATTGAGACCCTAATTTTTAATGTATTAGTCTCATAAATCATGTTGAAAACAAAAATGTAGTTACCAACTCCACTTGTACAAACTCCACAGTCGTTACAATAATGCAAGCTATTATACTTGCCCTTATGTTGTTCTTTATTGCGATCTTTATTTTGCCTTATAGCTTTCAGTTACTATCTAGTATCCTGTCTTATCACCCTGCAAGTGCTCCCTTGAGCAGTTCTTGCTAGCTGGGTCTAGTGGTAACAGACTCCCTCAACTTTTCTTTATCTGGGAATATCTTAATATCTCCCTCACTTTTGAAGGATAATTTTGCCAAATATAGGATTCTTGGTTGACAGTTGTTTTCCTTCAGCATTTTGAATATATTGGCCCACTGTCTTGTGGCTTCCAGAGTTTCTGATCAGAAATACATTGATAATCTTATTGAAGATACATTGTATATGATGAATTGCCTCTCTCTTGTGTTTTTAAAATTCCCTTTGTCTTTGTCTTTCTGAAGTTTGATTATAATGTGTCTCAGTATGGACCTCTTTGAATTCATCTTTCTTGAAATTTGAAATTCAGGCATGGTATTTGAGAGAGAGTTGAAATAATGTGGATGTATGAGCTAAAGCAGAGTGTGGTTCAAATGGAAAGATAAGTTAGCCAAGGGCAGAACTCCAGACATTAGCCAGGTGTTATCTTTAGTGGACTCTCCACATTCAGAGTTTAGTAGGATTTCTGCAGGTTTAACTGAATGAAAGATCTTCTGACTCATTCTCTATTAATCATATTTTATATCCCTTTCGAATCTCCGAGAAAAAATGAACCTAAATGAGAGTACATTATGCTTTTTTATTTTTAAAAAGATTAATGTATTAGAGCAGCAGTAATACGTTTCTTAATAATAATAAAAAATGCTTAATCATTTAAAAATATTCACCAGAAGAGAGGTACAACGATAGAGATTATATTCACAGTCCTATAAAGTAAGAACAATTCATAACCTCATATTGCAGGTGAAGTACATGAAGCTTAGAGAATTTAATAACTGGGGTTCAAATTGAGGTTCCAAAGCTCTAGATCCCACACTCTAAACCAGTGGTTTTAAAGCATTACTGATACCTAGATCCACGTTCAGAGATTTTGACTTAATTGCCTCAAATAGGGCTCAGGCATTGGTCCGAAAAGCTCCCCTGGCAATTCTGACTGCAGCCAGAGATACAACCCAGGGCTTTAAACCTTATCACTTCACTGCCTCCTTTTTGGAAGATGCCACCGCATTGCACTATCTCAGTGACTTCCCCAGAGTTCAATGTAATTAGTGCCCAGTGGAGCTGTGTAGCGCGGCTCAGCGCAAACCCACTCTCTGAAAAAGCCTTCAAATCCAAGAGTTTTAATAAGTATAATTAATTGGAACTCCTTTTACTTAAAGGCAATTGGAGTTGGGATAGTTTTTCTACCTCTTTTATGATTATGTGATAGTTTTTAAGAACTTAAGAGACCCTACATACTTAGCAAGAATTACTAGTATCAAAAGGAAAAGAATTACTGCTATCGATTTGCTTATCTGATTGATTATAATCAATCAGTAGAATCACAGATCCAGGAATAGGCACAAAAGTTTTGAAATGGAGAGCAATGCCATGGTGTTACTATGCAGAGTGATGTTGGTGGGGCAAGGTAGGAATGACGTAGCCTTCAAAGGAGGACAGTTAGAACAAACTGTCATTCTCAATTCTTACAGATTTCTTACTCCTTTTGAAAATCTTTAGCTTCATTTACTCCTGTGAGGACTTCACAGAGCTCCTGACCAACTAGAAGTGGTCTAGGGATCTACTGGAAAATAGCAACGACAAAATCAAGGGAAAGGCAGGATAGAAGTAGGCTGAGAGTCTAGACGGAATAATCCTGTTGTAATCCTGGGAAGGTGTGATGTCATCCTCCAGCACCATCCCAGACATTCCTGAATGGAGACAGTGGGAACAGAACCAGAGCAATACAAACTTTAGCTCTTATGGAAAGAGAATGGGCACTGGAGACAGACAGTCCAGTCTAGCCTGATACTTTACTAGCTGTGTGACCTTGGGTAAAATAATTAACCTCTCTGAATTTCAATTTGCTCTTCTATAAAAGGAGGTGGTGATACTTCCCTCCCAGGCTTTATGTGAACTCCTAAATGTGAAAAGTACCCAGCTCAAGCCTCTTTACTGATTTCTCCTTCACATTGGCCTCAGGTGAAGCACAGTGGTAGCCAAAGCAGAAAGTGCAAGGGAATGGCAGCCATGGTGGTGCTGATTCAAAGAGAAGGTGAAAATGAGGTGGGCCAGACACGGAGCACAGTTGCGGGATTTGAAACCCCCGTTATGGCCACAGTCACACCCAATCAATTCCATTTATTTGCAAAAAAAAAGAACCACCAATAAATGTTGGAGAGGGTGTGGAGAAAAGGGAACGCTCTTGCACTGCTGGTGGGAATGTGAATTGGTACAGCCACTATGGAGAACAGTATGGAGGTTCCTTAAAAAACTACAAATAGAACTACTATATGACCCAGCAATCCCACTACTGGGCATATACCCTGAGAAAACCAGAATTCAAAAAGAGTCATGTACCAAAATGTTCATTGCAGCTCTATTTACAATAGCCCGGAGATGGAAACAACCTAAGTGTCCATCATCGGATGAATGGATAAAGAAGATGTGGCACATATATACAATGGAATATTACTCAGCCATAAAAAGAAACGAAATTGAGTTATTTGTAGTGAGGTGGATGGACCTAGAGTCTGTCATACAGAGTGAAGTAAGTCAGAAAGAGAAAAACAAATACCGTATGCTAACACATATATGTGGAATCTAAGGAAGAAAAAAATAAAAGGTCATGAAGACCCTAGGGGCAAGACAGGAATAAAGACACAGACCTACTAGAGAATGGACTTGAGGATATGGGGAGGGGGAAGGGTAAGCTGTGACAAAGCGAGAGAGTGGCATGGACATATATACACTACCAAACGTGAAATAGATAGCTAGTGGGAAACAGCCTCATAGCACAGGGAGATCAGCTCGGTGCTTTGTGACCACCTGGAGGGATGGGATAGGGAGGGTGGGAGGGAGGGAGATGCAAGAAGGAAGAGATATGGGAACATATGTGTATGTACAACTGATTCACTTTGTTATAAAGCAGAAACTAACACGCCATTGGAAAGCAATTATACTCCAATAAAGATGTAAAAAAAAAAAAAAGAAAGAACCACCCTTGTAATGCTGCAGCCTCTTACCCTTCTGGGAGTATTTCAGCTTGCCCTGCTTTTGGCAGGATCAGCTGGAAACTCTGTAGAGTCTCCTCAGAAAGAGCACGGGCTATAGTCATTTCATTTTCTAATGCTGCTGTCTGTTTTCATTTAATTAAGAAGGCTGACCTTTAGAGAGTTTATTTTTTTCTCTTCCCTTTGCTGAGCTTACTCATGATCCTAATGGAAGCTGAAAATCTGATGGTGAAGAGGGCCGAATTTTCACTGATCAGGCTTAACACATTGTTCCTCTCCTTACAAAGAAATGACACAGGCGTAATTATAGATGCATAAGCCAAAATCCCTTTCAGATAAACCTAACCTCAAGTAGATGAGTAGGTGGGAAATGTAGGAAATGAGAGATAAGCCCAAGAGGAATGTATATCAAAAATAGTATCCCATATTCCAAAGAACAAAGGCCCTGAGAACACATAGCCTTGTAATTAGCCTTTATCCAAAGCAAATTACAGTCAGATTCTTACTCAGTCCTTTAAAGCTCTGGATATAGAGAAGTAGCTACTTAAAACATCTGTTGTGTACAGCATTTGCTGTGCTCCTTAGGTAGAATGGCCACATGAACCAGTGAGAAAGGGCATAAGGGCCTGTTAGGGCCAATGCCGTAGGACAGTGGCACTGCATGTGCTGCCTTTGCCAGTGGTTGGTGATGTGCTCTGTGAGATTAGCAAGCAGGTGGGGACCCTCAAGCACTGGGTGGAGCTGTAAGAATAATCTGGCGTTTGCTCCACCCTGGATTTATCCAGAAACTCTCATGAGCCAGTCTTTGCTTAGGAAAGTCCACGAGCATCTACTCAGACCCTAAGTGTAAGATCCACTGCTGCTGTGTTTGTGTTCTTTGCTCTTGGTGCCCTTTTCACTTTCTATTAGGGAATACATTTCCTCAGGTCTTCACAGAGACCGTTCACCAGATGGAATGAGATTTTGTGACTGAAATAGAGCTGACTCTCACTCACGTCCTGTTTGATGAATAAATAAGGGCACCATTGTCATTACGAGAGTAACACCACCCTGATGACAGCTCTTTCGGGTGATGATGAACTTAAGTCCCTGGAGTTTAACAATGACCCTCTTCCTAGTTTCATCCAATTAGTAAGCTAGTCTTCTTTAATCAGCTGTCATTGGTTTATGGACAGATAAAACAATACGATAACTGTTGGAACTAAACCTTTGGTCCCGAGAAATTCTGAAGTTTGTGTCTCCCCAGCCGTGAGCACTTTTACTCCTGTACCCCAACAGTAACAAGTGAGTATTAGGGGCAGAGTTGGAGTATTTGATTCCCTTCTTTTGTAAAATATCATTACATATGAAATGGAGCAAGGAGAAAAATAAACAAAATGTAATGGGACCTTTGAATAAATCTATGTAAATCCTAAATCACAGTATTATACCCCCTAGTTTTCTCCAACAGTGTTAGAAATAGTGAATTAACATGATTCTTTCCAAGTATATTTCCACTGAGGGAAAAGAGAGACTGTTTCTCATGTTGCTAATCTAATAGCCTTGCCTCAGGTGTTGGCATCACTTTAAATGAAGAAAAGGTCAGAGAACTGAGGCAATAAGCAGTGCTGCACTTAACAGCATCTCTTTCTACTTTCCCAGCAGTCTTCCTGCCCTTGGATATTCTTAATCCATTATAAATGATTTCATTGGACGTCACATAATTTGCCACATATATGAATGAACTCAAGGAAAGAAGTGCTGTAAACAAAATTGTTTTTGTGCCCCTATTGGTATCTACGGCTACACACACACACACACACATGCTCTCATTTTAATAATGAGAAATCAAAGTCATTTTCAGCTTTGAGCTCTAGTATGTAATAGATTCCTTCTCAGCTCAGCTCATTATAACCTTTAAGTGAAATTTGAGGCCAAGCAGCAATTCTTACAGCATATTAGTCCTTTAACAGCAGCGATATTGAAGTGTCTGACTATTTTTATTGGAGCTGGTGTGGCATTTAAATGTATTCTTGTGCATGATTTTAACAGTAATCACATAGATCACAGTAGAAATAAAGTCCATCCACAAAGAAGGTACTAGGTGGAGGGAGCTGCAGATCCTTTATAAACGGCTGTTGGGAGAATCCTGTAAAGGCTCTGTCTTCTATTTTTAGGATGACAGGTATTTGCTGATGGAAAGATTTCTTTTTTACCTATCATTTTTTTCCCCAGATATTAACAACATCTGCAGTATTTTCTCCAGCTGATGTTATGATCCATATGGCAGACTTAACACAATGCCTGTCAGTTGCCTAAATCCCCCCCCCCCCGAGGAAAGCAGTTTGCACACACCTCCTTATGTGTCATCTTTGCTCTTATTTCTTTTTCCAGATAACAGATCTGTGAAGCTCAACGATGCTGGAAGCTATCACTGCTGTCCTGAACTAGTGTTACTGGACTCCTCCCCAGGGAACCAGCGGCATCTATTTAAGATACACTTTTAGGTGAGTCTGTGGGACAACTTTGCTGAATAGAAGTGTTCTTAGTAGAAAGCATCAGTGTCTTAACAAAAGAATATTGGCCTTGAATGTACAGAACAAAAGTCAAGGTTTGTGCAGCATGGTAAGTGAGGGTCAGGGTGATCCAATATGGAGATGCAGTAACGTTCTTTTCTTCAGCAGCTTACTGTTCCAGACTAATCATAGCCAGGGGAGAGGGCAAATGCTGAAGAGGCTCTATGTTCCTTCCTTGGTAATGGCTGCAGGTGACCTTGAGTGTGTGTAGATGGGCAAGTGGCTGTAAATCTGAGTCCAAAATAAGTTTTCCTTGATTAATATTTTAATTAGAAATTTAAATTATTCATTTATAAAGATAATTATTCCATTTCCAATCTCCCTTCTTTTCTCTGTTCCTTCTTGCTTTAAAAAAAGGAGAGAAACTGTGGCTTTATCTCTTAATCTAATTCATAGCTGCTCCTCTTGGCAGGCAGAGAGAGAGAAAGGGAATCCAGTGACAGAATGTCCAAAGGTGACAATATGATACCAACATACAGTGCAATGACAAGGAGAGTGAAAGAGAGCGTGCTGCTCAAAGGGAGATATAACCAAGGAGGATAATAGGATGGAACAGAACAGAAAAGATGGCACAGGTTTTATTTTTTCCAACAAGAATATATCACATGGTTGGCTGGTGCTGTCTTTAATGTTGTCATACAAACGGCTGTAAAACCCACTCATGGTTCTTACAAAGACAAGAAGCCTTTGTTGCCAGAGGACCCTGCTGGTATTTCTGTTGCACCTCTTAGGTGTTACTGTTACTGTGTGGTTGCCCATATTCCCCAGGAAACCACTGGAGCAAATGGTTTTTGGCTTAGGCATCTCTGTTTACCCAGAGCCAGCAGAGAGCCTGACGCATAATAATCACCTAACAAATGTTTATTAAATTGTTCGTTTGAAAATTGGGTCAAAATGAGTTGTTCTTCTAGGACTCTACCGGTAAGAGAGCGTTGATCAAGACCCCAAGATTCCAAAGCCTGGGGCTATCCCCAAAGGGGGTCTTGCATTTGATGAGAATATTTTCTGTAAGACTGGGCAAGGGGTGTAAAAGAAAATGTACTTGCTATTCAGTGCCAGGAAATAGCAACAAAGCATCCAAGAGGAAGCACAGAATTCATACAGAAAGAGAGAGAAGTAGAGGACACGGAGGAGAGTAGAAAAGTCCACTTGTACAGATGTTTGGGGAAAGGCAGGTGCGGGAAGACAATAATAGGAAGGGAGATCCTAGGAGACTCATACAAGACTCCTAAGTGAGAGGATAACTTGGGGTGTACAGATGTGTAGCCATCAATTTCAGAGGCCATACACATCCGTCTACATGGTCATGGCACATTTGTTGTAGAAATTGCTCAAAAGCTCATATATAAAACTGACGGTTGAAGTAGATGCCTACCGTTTGTGTAATCTATGTTTGGTTGTAAATAAGAGGAAAGTAGTTAGAGGTGGCCATAAAGAGGGTGTTGGGAGAGGGAAATTGAACTTGGATCCATTCATTTCATAATGCAGGGACATATCTTTAACCACTTCAAATTTATCTCTCAATCTTGCCAGTGTCTATATATTTGCTTCTATGTATATTCAGCTATAGTCTTTAATTTAAGCCATTTTTCTATTTTATCTCCTTTGCCAAATTAAAAATAAAAGACTTCTTCCTCTCATTTTCTGCAATACAGTTTTGAACCAATATAAAACTATAAAAATCTTTGCCTGGTTTTTCTAATACAGATATTTTGCTCATTTTTATAGTTTTATATCCTTGCTTTTCAGAAGTTCCATTGTCTTCATTATATAACACTAAAATCCTTTCCTTAGCTTCCTTTTTATAATAAAATTATAAAGCTTTTGCTATGGTTCAGAAAATCACATCTCCAGTAAAAGCACTCTGAACTGTATTATCTCTTCATCACTAATTTACCCTTTTAACCGTATAGACCAGTGAGATACCGAATGTCAAAATAAATTCTTCCTTTTCTCAAGAGAAGTTAGTAACCTGTGCTCCTAGAATGCGGTCAACGTGGGAAAAGAATGCTAATACAGCATACCTCATTTTATTGCACTTCACGAGTACTGCTTTTTTATAATAAATACTGTTTTTTACAATTTGTATGTTTGTGGCAACCCCGCAATGAGTGAGTCTGTCGGCACCATTCTCCCAGTAGCATTTGCTCACTTCGCGTCTCTGTGTCACATTTTGGTAATTCTAGCAATATTGCACACTTTTTCATTATTATTATATCTGTTATAGTTATCAGTGATCTCATGTTACACTACCACTCACTGAAGTCTCAGATGATGGTTGGCATTTTTAGAAATAGAGTATTTTTTAATTAAGGTATGTCCTTTGAAAAATAGACATAATGCTAATGCAAAGTTAATAGACTATGGTATAGTCTAAACATAAATTTTATATATACTGGGAAATCAAAAAGTTAGTGTGAGTTGCTTGATTACGATATTTGCTTTATTGCACTAGTCTGGAACCAAATCCATGATATCTCTGAGGTAGGCTCGTGTAGTATTATGGACTGATTTTAGATCAAATACACTTAAGTTCTGAGGAGGAACAAGTAATCCATAAGCACACAGTAATTACAACACTAATTATTTTAGTTACTTTGATTTTTATCCTTCTTCAGCTCAGCTAGTTGTGTACATAGAGAGTCTTATAGACTTACAGATAGACCTTATCTTAAGATCTTATTTATGCTTATCTTACAGAGCATAGATAGTACCATGAGGACAAAAACATAGTTAAAGGAATTTTGGCATCCTCTGAATTTGCCTGGCATTGCAGTAACCTAAGTAATCACTTTCTGGATCAAAATTCAATGTGATTTCTTCTAGTTTTAAAGCCTCAAATTTGTTCTTTATCTTAACTCTGTTCCTTTCATTGGGTTGTTCATTATCAATTGGCTTCTGATCGAAAAGAAGGACTTGGAAAATATTAAGAAAGAATTGATTTTCTCCAATTAATTTGTGCTCTGTCTTGTTTTAGTTTTTAAGATAAACAGTTTGAAAATTATTTCATATTTCATTAGTATTATTTTTCACAATGAATCAGAAAACGATTCTATTTTGGCTTAGGGCAGATTTTAAACTTTTCAACAATGGAATTTAGCCTCAGAAGTAATATTTTGAATGAATGATTCTTGACCCTAATTTTTCTAATACATAATATTACATATTTTAAACATTTTAAAAAGCACAACCCACTTCAGCATTTTGTTTTCACTTTTTTAAAAATAACAATACAGTTTCCTTAAATAACTGTTCTTCTTTTGATACGGACTTTATTTTTTATACATCAGGTTCTTATTAGTTATCTATTTTATACATATTAGTGTATATATGTCAATTGCAATCTCCCAGTTCATACCACCACGACCGCCCCCCCCGCCCACTTTCCCCCCTTGGTGTCCATACGTTTGTTCTCTACATCTGTGTCTCTATTTCTGCCTTGCAAACTGGTTCATCTGTACCGTTTTTCTAGATTCCACATATACGCATTAATATACGATATTTGGTTTTCTCTCTCTGACTGACTTCACTCTGTATAACAGTCTCTAGGTCCATCCACGTCTCTACAAGTGACCCAATTTCGTTTCTTTTTATGGCTGAGTAATATTCCATTGTATATATTGGTACAGTCTATTTGACACAAATCTTTCCTTTCTTCCCTTATCCTCATTTGTGAAATAATCATTAGTAATGCCATTAGTATTTTTAATTCATTTTATGTGAAAGCTCCCAGAGATTCTCATAGGATCCACAACTATTACATTCTGTGAACAGAAATGAATGAATGCATCAAAATGCATGTATTCAGTATTTTAAAAATTGTTGAGAGCATCTCGCTGAGTGTCACCATCTCTAATGAGTGTCTAAATGGCAATGAGCTTCGAGTGTCATTGTAGCCAGCTCTTTGGGTATGCCTTTTCTACATCTTTAGTTCTTTAGAACAAAGTTCTATGCTAGTTTCTCATGCTTATTTGAACAATATCCAGGTACGTAGAAATAATATTTAATTTCTTTTAACTTCCAGATTTTAGTGTTGAGACGCCTACACCTAATCTAATTGTAGCATCAAAAACAACTCAAGCACTTTTTGTTAAATTTGAATATGGAAAAGTAAAGTGGTGGAAAAAAGAACCACTGTAAATAGTTTAAACCCCAGGAAAAAATATCAGAAGTAGTTCTCTTTTGATTTCTCAACAAGTTTTTTTCTAGTTTAGTATTTTAGTTTTCACAAACATCTCCCATATATTTGCTGTTGCTGGGCACCCATTTTGTTACCGTGCTGCTATTCACTCTAGTGTAAAGACCAAATGTCACAATCTTGCAATAGATGGATACATTCTATGACTATAATTTGAGAAATAACCAATTAATAATGGGTTTTATTAATATAATACAGGTGTATTAAGCTCTGACTATACTTATGGATCTATACTAGGTATCATAAGAAATATAAAGGGTATGACCAATGGTCTTTGTCTGAAGAAGCTGTTCACTTTGAGAAGAGACACTGTATTAATATGAAATGTAACATAGGCAATGGCAATAATAAGGCAGCCCAGTGTTTAGATGCAGAGTAAGCAAGACCTATGTTGCGTCTGACTTGGCAAGGCAAGCAGTGGGACTTGAATTGCATGTGTAAGAAGAAATAAGCTTTCTACAGATGGGGAGTGGGGTGGAGGGCATTTTAGGCTGGAAACATAGTATGAATCAGGGCAGAGTGATAGGAATGTAGGTGACAGGTTTGCAAGGCTGTTTGCATTAGTACCCTTGGAGCAGAGGATGTAAGTACATGTATAGACCTATGTGTAGAGGAAGACGGGCATGTAGTGGAACACTGGAAAGAGTCGGTGGATGTTTATGGAAGCTAGGAGGGTCAGTTCGATGTTGAACTTTATTCTGAACCTTATTCTATAGATAGTTCTAAGCCTCTAAAGATATCTGAGCTAAACAGTTGCCTTATATGAAACAGTTTTTTGTAATATTAATCTGACAATATTTCACAGATTGCTTTGGAAAAGGAAGAAAAGAGAGCTCAGTGAGGAAAGTATTCAATAATCCAGGCACAAAAGATACAGACCAAAAATAGCATGGTGGGGTGGAAAAGATAAAAATTCTAAATGGTGGTTTTAGATTTTTCAGTTCAAGGCAAAGCAGAGAGAGCTATCTTATGAAATTTGTCTGCTGTCTTTCTGCCAGTCTGCCTGTTTATATTCTGACCTGATATTCTGATAGAGAATGTATTTTGAGATTGTCCTCTGTGTCTTTCATCCTTGTTACAAAGGACTGGTCCAGTGACTATTGTGATTCCTGTAAAACTCTTAGCCAATCTGAGGACAAAGAATCTCACTCAGATGAAAAAAATAGAACTGTCTATCTGGATGTTGTAAAATATTCCATTTTTAGTAATTTTTAAACCTATTGAACCACACATATTATAATCTACCTCTGAAAGTTTGTGAAATTCAAGAGCTCTGAAGTGTTCAATCCCAGATTTACCCTATTTTATGGGTGACTTTGGACAAGTCATTTAACCTCTGGGTTTTCTCATTTCCAAAACTGGCATGATAACAGTAACCTAGGAAAACTGAATGCAATAGCATATAGAATACTTCACACTGAGCCACACATATATTAAGTACTCAATAATTGTTAGCAATTACTAACTTGCAGAAAAGTATTATTTTTGCTTTTATGTCAAATAATTTTGCTTTTCATGTGACACCAAATATCATAGTTTCCCTTATTTGTGGTTTTGCTTTCTGGGGTTTCAGTTACCTGTGATCAACTGCAGTCTGAAAATACTAAATGGAAAATTCCAGAAATAAACTATTCACAAGTTTTAAATTGCCGACAGCTCTAAGTAGGGTGATGCACTCTCTCACTGTATGGCTCCATCCTGCCTGGGACATGAATCATCCGTTTGTCCAACGTATCCCTGCCCGTTAGCTACTTAGTAGCCACCCTGGTTATCTGGTTATCAGAATGACTGTCATGGTATCACAGTACTTGAGTTCAAGTCCCCCTATTTTACTTAACAGTGTCCCCAGAGCACAGGAGTTGTGAGGCTGGCAACTCATATATCCCAAAGAGAAGCCATAAGTGCTTACTTTATGTGAAAATGTGCAAGTTCTCAACTTTAATAAGAAGAAAAATCGTGTGATGAGGTTGCTAAGACCTATGATAAGAACAAATCTTCTATCTGTGTTAAATCTTGAAGAAGGAAAAATAAATTTGTGGTAGTTTTGCTGTCACCCACCTCTTAAACTGCAAAAGTTATGGCCACAGTGCATGATAAGTGCTTAGTTAAGAGGGAAAAGGCATTAAATTTGTACAATAAAATGTTTTGTGTGTGTGTGAGAGAGATCCACATAACTTTTATTGCTATTGTTATAGTATATTGTTATAATTGTCCTATTTTATGATTCATTATTGTTGTTAATCTCTCACTGTGACTAATTTATTAAGTTAAACTTTATCACAGGGATGTATATATAGGAAAAAATATAGTATATATAGGGTTCAGTACTATCCACTCTTTCAGACATCCACTGAGGGTCTTGGGATGTATCCTGAGCAGATAAGGGAACAACTGTATAGTTCATGATGAGTATGTAATTGTTGATAACCATATTGAGTTTCAGTCTCCAAATTATTTTTTAATTCATTATTTCAGTTACTTCAGTAGCAATAACTTTTCAATATCACTTTATTTTGATGTAATCTTGATACAATATGTACTGATGTTAATTGATTCAAATTAACAACAGTATATGGAGATACTATTTGGTTCTGTTCATGAAACATTCATTGAAACCTATGTACTGTGTTAAATATATATGTTATGGCCCTTGACCTCAAGGAGATTGTAGGCAATAGACACATACGTAAATAATGGTTACAGTATAGTGTCATACTAAATATAGGCATAAGGAACAGGATTAGCCCAGTTCATTATCTTGGAACAAAAATGACTTAGCAAAAGAGTGACATGCAAATTATGCTTTTTAGCTATTAATCTATTGAATGCCAGGATTATATTTGTTTTATAGGGTATTGTGGGGTAGAAGTTGGAGAGGAAGTGCATTTGTAAAGCGTGGTTATCCAGGAAATGTGATGCATTCAGAGTGCTCTATTTCCAAAGTGCTAAAGCAAAAATCTATAGCTAGGACGATACGGAGAATAAGGCTTCAGGTCGAAAGGCAAGATCTAGACCAGTGCTGTCCAATAGAAATAAGATGTTAACCACATACGTAACTAAATTTTCTAATAGCTAGATTAAAAAATATAAAGAAATAAGCAAAATTAATTTTATAACATTTTATTTAAGCCAATACATCTAAAATATTACCATTATATACATGAATTACAAGTAATTCATGTAAGTAATGAGATCTTTCGTCTTTGTAAAAATGTGAAGTCTCCAAAATCCACATGTATGTCACATTCACAGCACATCTCAAATTGAACCAGTCACGTTTCAAGTACTTAATAGCCACATGAGGTTAATGGCCACTGTGTTGAAGAGTACAGGACAGATTCAGACCATGAAGAGCTTGAGCACCCTATTGAAGAATTTAGACTATTGACCTTTGATAATATGTAAAGTCTACTCATCTGATGAATGTCAGAATTATATTTTCTCTAAGATACTGAGGATGTTGATGGCTAGCAAAAATATGTGGACAGCAGACATGGAGATATTTGTATTCTGCTGTTGATCAATCAACTCCAGTCAGGAAGGAAAAGAAGAGAAAGTCATACTTAAGGACAAGAGATTTTTCACCCCAGTTCCCAATAGAGGATACAGCGAGCTTGGCTGGACCCCCATGGAGATGGAGAATACCATTACCAAAACCAAGGCATCCTGAATAGAAGTAAAGCAACCTCAAAGGTCAGTTTAGGTACTTCCACATCAGTGCTCGAACTTAGATCTCACTATTCCACAGTGAGAAGAGGGATAAGCATGTATACTGACAAGGAGTGCTGAAGGAAAGGATCACGTGAGAGAGAGAGTATTTGTGGGGAGGAGTGAGCTGTTTTCAGATTATTGTCAGGTTTCTAGTCTTGGGAGAAAACATCTTTAGTGAGAAAGATTAATGTCTTAAGTGAGAAAGATACTAGAGTCCCCCTGATATCTTACCATTTAACCCATATGCCCCAGACCACTCAACTCTTCACTCTTAATGTGTGGAGAGAAGAGTAGTTCAGAGAACCACACCATGTATCTGTCAACTTGTTATCTGACATGATGGCTTCAAGCTTAGCACAATGGCCAATAAACTGTCATTAGTTAGGCAGTGTGAAGAATAGTGCCTTTGCTCACAGAAATGGGATGATTTGACCCGTTCTTGGGAAGGAAGCCATGAGACCTCCACGAAGGGTATTTCAACTCTACCAAGAGGCCAATATAAGTTTCTAGACACATTTCTGGATTTTCAAAATATTTGGGGTTAAGTATTTCTTGGTTTCTAAGGGTGAGAGAAGCATTATTATTATTTATTTTGCTTCACCAAATGTTGTAGCATACTGGTTATAAGCTGGGAAGGTCATACATCCTGTTTGGCATATAATATTTTGTTTTAGTTCATTCCAAGTGTCCCTCCCCACACCCCACCCCTGCTCCAGTATTCTATTTAGTTTTTCGTGTATCACATTAAAAAGGTAGTAAGTTATTATTAGTAGTTGCATTAAAATAAGTCAGAATGAATGTATTACTCTCTGACTTTGTACTTCTAGCTTCGGTCGTGGTCCCATCAAACAGTGATTGATACGTATGTATAGTAGATAGAATTTTTAGCTTTAAAGGTCATGAAATCTTAAAGAAGACCAATAATAACCCTCTCTCCTGCCCCAAACCTTTACAGAATTAATTAAACATATCTCTTTGAGGTATTAGCCAGCAGGTACTTGCTGATAAACCAAATTGTGTGTTGACAGGAAAAGCTAGGGAGCGGTATATCTTTCTGGTTTCATTTGATAATGGAAAAAAGTACTCAACTCTGTCGCTTCTGCCAGCCACTTTGTGCTAAAGCCAGTTGTGCTGTGGTCTGTGTCATTGGCCTCAAGATGCACGAGGTCTCCAGGTAACTAGTTAGTAGGGTCAGTAGAAAATAGAGGAAATTATAGGCTACTTGTATGTGAAATAGGTAGAGGAAATAGAGGCTAAGTAGTTCATCACAGAGTTTATAGAGAGCAGTCTGAACTATCTCATAGTAGTTTTGTAATGTAAATCTACATTGTTTCTTGTCTTTTTGAAAGATACTATTAAAGCAGCAGTGAGCTCAAAAACTAAAAATTCTGGAAAAATAAAAAAATAAGTTCTACATTTGCATTTCTTAAAAAGGTTGATTAAAGCTAAATTGCACAAATAATTTGTCAACATTTACCATTCTTCATGAGGGTTGTGGTGATGTCACTGAACACGTGACAAACAAGAAACAAATCTGCTGAATAAGCAGTTACATCTACTTCAAAAGTTAATAATTGTTTTAAGAAGACTTACCATGACAATAATTTTACACATGGAGCTGCAGAAAGTGCATTTCGTATCACAGTGTCATTTTTTATTTAGATCAAAGAATTATTTTTATAAATGTCACTGATTGTTGATTTCAAATTTTCTTGTTCATGTTTGAAAAGTGCTAGCATATTAGTTCCATCAGTAGAAAAATTCAGCAGTGTTAAACGATGTCAGTATTATATCAGTGTCATCTGATTTCAAAGAGAAAATAAATTAATTCCAAAAATAATTCAATTTTTAATCCAATTCATGGAATCCAAGTGGTGCTTTCAAACTTCATTTAATAAAAGGTGAAATATTTGACCATTATATAGGTACAATTGCTAATTTTTGAAAATGAAAGTTCTAAACTTTGGTTGTATTTGTTTTGAAATTTTGGAAATCTTTAACTAAAGCATTCAATGAGTAGAGTGCCAAAAATGTTCAACTCCTGAAGCTTTAGTGAATTGAAGTTATTGAGAATAAGGCAAACAAAAACATATTGAAATATATGCCTACAAAAACCAGGAAAAGTGGAATCAGTTAAACACAGAGAGCAGAGTATAAGATTTAATACTAAAATTACATAGTTGTGCTCTGTGATATATCTTGACTTTGGGAAAAACGTATGAATAGAGCTCATAGTTTTAATTGGATTCATGTCTATTCTGAGAAGGCCTTTGATTTTATGGCAACTAAATTTTGCTAAATATTCAAATGAATCATAAATAAAAGTCATTTAATGAGTTTTGATTTGTAAACATTTTTCAGAAATATTCTGAATGAAGGTAAAATGATAGTATGTGTGACACAATATTTGAGATAAAATTTTTATGCATTTTAATTAAAAATTGAATTGAGGATATTCTTTCTGCATAATTTGCTCTGAGCTTACCAGTTATCTCAGCACCTGTAGTGAGTGGATTTACAATTAAAACTCTTATGCTCTATGGAGTTGAGTCAATTGAAGATGTCAACAGACAATTTCAAACTCATTAACCAAAAAATGCGTCATTGAGAAAGCTTTTACCAATTTTATGAAAAATTAAAAATAGTAAAACAATATTAAAAATACATTCTTTAGAAAAAATTCCAGTGTTACAGTGTAAGAGATGTACAGCCAAGAAATTGACTCAGCAGCACTGTGACTCAGTGCCAAGATTAATTATTCTGCTTATATATTTAAAAAAATATTTTGTTTAATATAAATAGCATTTTGTTATAATATATGCTATTTACATTAATACTTATAACATTTTATGTTGTTATTTTCATTTTTAGAGTTTTATCTATGAATATTGTCAAATACATCATTTTATGTCTATCAACATAACAAAACTATTTTTCTATCAAAAATATATGAACTACTGAACAATTTTTATTACTTTTAGTGCATCCTTTCACTTTCAAAATTGTACAGATTCTGGTTTGAAAGACAAGAGAAATCTCTAGAGCCCAGCTTCCTGACCCTAATATCATGCTCTGCCTCTTCCTACCTTTGAGAATTTCAATAGTTAAACTATTTAAAGTGACTCAGTTTCCTTATTTATAAAAATGGAGATATAGCAATGCAAATCTCTTAGGGTCGTGAGGATTAAATGAGCGACTAATTGAATGCTTGTTATCATCACTATCATCATCATTGTCTTCTAAAATTTTTATGAAGGTGGCATAATGTTATAACCTGCTTAAAATTAGTGAAAACCAATAAAGTATCCAATGTGTATTGCAAAAAGAGAGAGAGAAAGGAAAAGAATGTTAAGTAAAGAGAAACAAAGTTATAAAACAAATTTGGAAAAAAATCGTTTGGCACTTTTTATAACAGGTTAGTGTTTTTCAGAAATATTAGTGCTTTTTATTTAAAATGTGTAAATAGGGTTATTTTTTTCTCCATATGTGCAAGATGAATGTTTTTATCTCAAAATAATAACTATGATAGGTACTTCCAATGCTGTAAGATAATTCAAATACTCAAATAACTACTTTAAAGTATTATTTATTAAAAAAGAAAAAAAATAGCAAATCACATATGGTATTTCATAGTTTTTGCCTAAAAAAAGTATTGCTTGAGTAATAGAGGCTTTGGGAATAGTTACTATTCCTGGTAAGAGGCATAAGATTATGGAAGTTATATTTCTTCTTTGTACATGTAACAGATAAAAGAATATTTGCAGTAGAAAGGAATACTTTGCAAAATTGTTCCTTGTGTAGATGTCTCAATTCAAAGTAAATTTCTTTTCGCTTGGAGTTTCTATTTCTCTTTCTCTGTTACTAAATAAAATGGTATTTGCATTTTACAACTGTAATTAAAATTTACTAGTTTTATATTTTATTTTACAAATCTAACATTTACATGAGCTAAATTTTAAATTGAGGTCTTAATAAAATCTTTAAATAATTAGTGTTCAAAGCAAAAGTTAAACAGAATTACTATTAATTAGAATGCTTATTTATTCCTTTATGGACAGATACAAATTTGGATCTTAGCCATTAATTTTTGTACAGAAGAGGCAGTTTTAGAGAAACATAGTACAAATTATTTATAAATCTATAGTAAAATATAGCTTTCCCTGCTAGAACTGCCAGATTGTGATTGTTGTTGTTGCTGTGTGTGTGTGTGTGCATAGGACACCGTGCTAAATTTGAATGTTAGAGAAACAACTTGTAATTCTTTGTATAATTATGTTCCAAGTATTGCATGGGATATACTCATTATAAAAAATTATTTACCTGGAATTTAAATTTAACTGGCTTTCTTGTACTTTGTCTGGCAACCCTACTTTCTTCATCCTATATATGTATATATAAATGTATTTATTCAGATACTTTGAATTCCTTACCTGGAAATCTTTTTTTTCAATTGAAGTATAATTGATTTACAGTGTTGTGTTAGTTTCAGGTATACAGCAAAGTGATTCACTTATATGTACATATACGTTCAGCCTAAGGAATTTGGTGATATCCTTGATGTCTTTATTCTTCCTCATTCTATATCTAATCTTTTTTTAATATACTAAATTATTGTTTATTTTAGATATTTGGGGGCATTTTTTAATTGAAGTGTAGTTAATTTACAATGTTGTGTTAGTTTCAATTGTACAGGAAAACGATTCAGTTATACATATATATGTACATATATATACTTTTACAGATTCTTTTCCATTAAAGGTTATTACAAGATATTGAATATAGTTCCCTGTGCTATACAGTAGGTCCTTGTTGTTTATTTTATATATAGCAATGTATATCTGTTAATCCCAAACTCCTAATTTATCCCTTGCCCCACTTTATTCTTTGGTAACCATAAGTTTGTTTTCTATGTCTGTGAATCTATTATATTTCTGTTTTGTAAATAAGTTAATTTGTATCACTTCTGTAGATTCCACATATAAGTGATATCATATGATATTTGTCTTTCTCTTTCTGACTTACTTCAGTTAGTACGATCATCTCTAGGTCCATCCATGTTGCTGCAAATGGCATTATTTCATTCTTTTTTATGGCTGAATAATATTCCATTGTATTTATATACAGGGCATCTCCTTTATCCATTCATCTGTTGATGAACATTTAGATAGTTTCCATGCATGTCTTGGCTACTATGAATAGTGCTGCTATGAACATTGGGGTGCATGTATCTTTTTGAATTATACTTTTGTCCAGATATATGCCCAGGAGTGGGATTTCTGGATCATATGGCAACTCTATTTTTAGTTTTTTGAGGAACCTCCATACTGTTCTTCATAGTGGCTGCACCAATTTACATTCCCACCAAAAGTGTAGGAGGTTCTCTTTTCTCCACACCCTCTCCAGTATTTATTATTTGTAGACATTTTTTTTTTTTTTTTGCGGTACGCGGGCCTCTCACTTTTGTGGCCTCTCCCATTGCGGAGCACATGCTCCGGACGCACAGGCTCAGTGGCCATGGCTCACAGGCCTAGCCGCTCCGCGGCATGTGGGATCTTCCCAGACTGGGACACGAACCCATGTCCCCTGCATCGGTAGGCAGACTCTCAACCACTGCGCCACCAGGGAAGTCCCCTATTTGTAGACATTTTGATGATGGCCATTCTGACCAGTGTGAGGTGATACCTCATTGTAGTTTTGATTGGCATTTCTCTAATAATGAGTGATGCTGAGCGTCTTCTCATGTGCCTGTTGTTCATCTGTATGTCTTCTTTGGAGAAATATCTATTTAGGTTTTCTGCCTATGTTTTGATTGGGTTGTTTGTTTGTTTGATATTGAGCTGTAAAAGCTGTTCATATATTTTGGAAATTAATCCCTTGCTGGTTGCATTGTTTGCAATTATTTTCTCCCAGTCAATAGGCTGTTTCTTCATTTGTTTATGGTTTCGTTCAGTGTGCAAGAGCTTTTTTTTTTTTTTTTGTGTGTGGTACGCGGGCCTCTCACTGTTGTGGCCTCTCCCGTTGCGAAGCACAGGCTCCGGGATATTTAGTTGTTAGTGTATAGAAAAAATCTTTTGATATAATGTAATATTCTCCACATACATACCACCAAGTTTACTTTAACCCAGTATTTAATACTTGTAAAAAAAAAAAAAAAAAAGGAGTGGATGGGTGAGAGAGATTAAGAAAGACAGAGTTATTGATGGACTACAAACAAATTTCCTCTATGGAAGAAAATAGACACATTATTACATTGAGAACATAAAAGCAAAGAAAGCCTCTATAAGCTAATGCTGAATTGTAATTCTTTGGAACTTGATAGAATATTCTTTTAACAAAACGAAAGTGTGAAATTGTATACATTTCTATTTATAAGAAATAACGCTAGAATACATTAAAGTGAAGAAAATCATAGAGGGATTTTTTTACCATACTTTCCCAATTCCCTCACAATTAAGCTCTTTTATACTTTCAATTGATGAGTACACAGTATGTTTATATAATAGTAAATTTAATTGCTAACTGAAATTTAGATGCCATCTATAAAAACAAATTAGAACAGTTTTCAAATGAGCAGCTGATTGAGTATTCATTTCAAATAAAGGTTAATTCAAGATTCACACATTTCACCAACATAGTAATATTTGTAAGCATAAAAATATAGCCTCCAAAATTATGAAAAGAAATTTTTTTTTTAACCTCTTGAACTTGGTATGATTATCCACCTAACAAAAGAGAATCAATTTTAAATAAAATTGAAAAAGACTTGTGTTGCTTTATTTTGATTTCTTTTATGTAAATCTTATAACTTTCTTCTATCAGTATTATAATTTTAGAAAATTAAAACATATTAAAATATACTACATTTCTAGTAAGAGTAATCATCAAATATAATTCAAAAGGTCTTGAAAAGATATGTGTTCGATATATATGAGAACTGTCAAAGCATTTTCAGAATTACAAAAGGACAAGAATAATAAATATACTTTATTATAATACAAAAAGCACAATAACTGAATACTGGAGACATCAGTAGGTATGATAAGTTATTGCAATAAGTCATAAGTTCTTATAGCTTAAAAAATTCAGTAGATATTTGGATGGTTGCTTGTTTTGTTTGGTCAAACTTCATAGAGTATTCTACAATTCTACAATTCATCTGAGAGAACTAACGGGTGAAAACAAAAAAAATACCATTTTGAAAAAAAATGTTTAATGAGGTAAGGCTGACCTTATTACATATTACGACAAAATGAATGTTCAGTTAATCAAAACAATATTGCAAGAGTTGACTTTATGTTAACATTTTATCCAAAAAAAATGTGAACAAGAATGTGGAATTAGAATAAATAATTGATTATTTTAGGGAAAAACTTTGGATAACTACTGTTCATTCACTGTACATAACAAAATAAAAGTCAGAGTTATTAAAGTCCTAATTTTTAAGAAAAATAACAATCTAGAAGAAATGGAAGTAATGATCTTACAGTAAGGAAAGTTTCTCAGTTAATGAATATCAAAGGAAAAAATGCATAGAGTTTATTATCTAACAAAATTACACTACATAAAATATACACAAAATATGATATACATAAAATATAATACAAAAATAAATAGCATACCCCAAAATAATATACATAAACTAAATAAAATAAATATATACATGAATATGAAAATAAGAATACATATCAATGGTTCATAAAACAATAAAATAAAAAATCTAAAATAAAAATGCAATAAATCATAATACACAAAATATAATCTGTGGTACACATAAAACATTTGCATAGCTAAAACAATTGAACACAGAGACAATGTTTACAATTACTTTGGTGGAGATTCAACTCCCTTAAAAACAGCCTTCAGAACTGAGATGAAAATCACCAAGAATCTTAGATAAAACTTGGCAAAAGATGCAAATAGACACTTCATATGGAAAAACAAACATATAATATGTTCGATATAACATGTAACCAAAAATTAGAATTAAAACAACAAAGCACCCTCCTCCCACTATTTTTTGCTTGTAAAATTAATAAATATAAGCCTAGGATTGTTGACAGTGGAGTAAAAGCGATAATCTTACATATTACTGTGGGATTTTAAGTTGGTTTAAACTTTCTGGAAAGAAAGTTGATCATTTTATTGAGTCTTTTAAATATTCATACATTTTGAGTAAGTTCACTTCTTCTAGGAATTTATTCTAAAGAAATCATCAATCAGATATGCCGATATGTATTTACATGACAGATTTTCATGACAGTTTTTAAAATAATGTCCAAAATTGGAAATGACCCCATTCCCCAATAAAAGGGAAATGATGATATAAATATCAAAATATTCATGTAACATATTTTGAAGCAACTAAAAGAGTGCTTTCAAAATTATTTAATAATATGGAGAAAAGTTCATGTTTTAATTAGCAGTCAAAACAACAATTCAGCCAGTCTCTTAAATTGTTAACGTCAGGTCCAGCCCTCCAATAAGAATTAGAATTCCATGCTTTGTTATATTTTTCCTACTGCTTCATACCTGCAACAAAAGGTATCCATTACAGCTTCGGAAAGACAAGCAGTTACCAAATGAAAAATCTGGAATTCATGTTTTGAGGACTATGAAACGAGAAACTTGTGGAATACTATCAGTGACCTCAAAATTACAATGAAAATAAACAACGTTTATGTGTTGTCAAACAAAATTTGCAGGTAATTTTGCAATTAATAAAGGCAAGAGGGAGATTGCTAAGGATTACAGATTGAAGTCTTCACATATCTCTGATTCATTTCAAAATATTCTATGGAAGAAAAAAAGACTTTTTCTCAAACACTTTCTCTAGAAAGCCTAAGCGTTTATAGATAGCTGCTGGTCCGGATTGTATTGTTATTCTTGTGGGTCTCCCTCCTGCTGATTGATGATGCATGTGCACTTAGCAAGTTGGCAGATTTCCCTTTAAGGGGATGACCCAGCATCCCCAAATAGACTGATTTTATACTTAAATACTGAAATAATTGTTCTGGGAATGAGGTAGACACTTCAGAGTCTCTTAAGTTTCCTTATATTCCACTGTTTTATTTGCTAAGAAGATTATGAAAACTCTGCCAATACAATTTGGTAAAAGGCTAATTAACAATGAATGAGGATCGTTGATTGAGATATTGTTATGTAAGCAAATAGAACAATGCCAGGCGACATCGTTTATTATACAATGTATGCCTCAATTAAAATTTCATGTGATATAGTGCATGCAGATTTTCTAGAATACACAGGAATGTTTTAGAAATTAAAGCCTTTATATAGTGTGCTTAGTAAACTCTGAGAACAGCAAATCTATAGAATATTCAAGCCAAGCAAGAGAGTTTCAGAGAAGGACAAAGTATTAACCTTAAATGTGAATGCATTTCCATTTATAAATTTAGCTTAAATCAATTTGTGTCTAATTTCCCTGTAATCATATCCTGGTATTTAAAAATCATAAATACATTTTTAAAACCTTTTATTGACATTGTAATGATCCATATTCAATTCAGAGTGGCCTTGGTTATGTTCTTAGTTAGATGATATCAAATAAGAACATGATGACTACAACTTGTTCAGACTACAGGTGTATCAGCAATGAAAACTGCTTGTAAAATTTTCAGCTCCTTGGATCCACATTTTCATGTTTGGTTTTCCAAAGGCAGCCCCTTCAGTTCTTTTTTCCTTGAGAGATGATTCATGTACCATAGCATTTATATCTTTTTAGTGTTTTTAGTGTATCCACAATGTTGGGTAGCATCACCACTGTTTAATTTCAGAACATTGTCACCATCCCCCAGAGAAAGCCCACACCCATTAACAGTCACTCCCCATTACCCCTCTCCCCAACCCCTGGCAACTACCATTTGACATTCTGTCTCTATAGATTTTCCAACTCTGGACATGTTACACAAATGTCATATAATATGTGGCCTTTTCTGTTTGGCTTTTTCAACTTAGCATAATGTGTTCAAGGTCATCCATGTTGTAGCATAAATCAGTACTTTATTTCTTTTTATGGCTGAATAATATTTTATTATAGAGATTTATTACATTTTGTTTAGCCATTCATCAGTTGATGAACATTTGGGTGGTTTGCACTCTCTGGCCATTATGAATAGTGCTACAATGAACATTTGTATACAAGTTTTTATGTGGACATATGTTTTCACTTCTTTTGGATATTTATCTAGGAGTGGCATTCCTGGGTCATGGGGTAGTTCTACATTTAACCTTTGTGGGATTCCCAAAGAATTTCCTAAAGCACTGCATTCTTTTACATTTCACCAGGCGAGGTATGAGGGTTCCAACTTCTCCACATACTAACACTAGTTATTGCTTTTCTTTCTAATGATATCAATCCTATTCTTCATTCTTAAATAAAAAATCCAATTAATCTATTAGACTATCCTTTTCCATAATGAGGCTGACTATCCTAGCAAACTCTTAATGATTATAACTTTTTCCTCAACTATTGTTTTCATCATTTTGAGCAATGGAAATTGTACAACCATATTATATTTATAATTGAATTATTAGTTTTGTACATTTATTTAACTAATACATTTATTAAAAGATGAAATGATACCTACTTGTGTATCACACATGAAAAACCTATCATTCTTTTTTTTTTTTAAACTTTTATTTATTTATTTTTTTGTGGTATGCGGGCCTCTCATTGCTGTGGCCTCTCCCGTTGCGGAGCACAGGCTCCAGATGCACAGGCTCAGCGGCCATGGCTCACGGGCCCAGCCGCTCCGCGGCATGTGGGATCTTCCCAGACCGGGGCACGAACCCGTGTCTCCTGCATCGGCAGGCGGACTCGCAACCACTGCGCCAGCAGGGAAGCCCCGAAAAACCTATCATTCTTAAAAGACTGTTGAATTCCAGAGCCTACGTGTTAATTCCAGTTTTGTAGTTTGTTACTTATGTGACCTTTGACAAGTGAAATGAACTATTCTTTGCTTCATTTTTGATATCTGTGAAGTGGAGAAAATGCTACACCCTTGAAGTGAAATAGTGGAAATTTCATGAATACGTTGGTTTCCTAATGATGCTGTTACAAATTAACACAAATGTGACAGCTTAAACAATGCGCATGTATTATCTTACAGTTCTAAAGGGGGTATTTTGACATAAATCTCACTGGGCTGAAATCAAGATGTTGGCAGAGCTGCATTCCTTTTTGTAGGTCTGTTTGCTTGACGTTTCCAGTTTCTAAAAGCTGCCCCATTCCCTGACTCATGGTCTCCTCTCTCTGCCTTCAAAGCCAACAAGGGCAGGTAGATGCCTTATACTTTTATCTCTCTGACCAACCAGAGAAGGTTCTCCACTTGTAAGTATGCAGGATTAGAATGGACCCATCCAGATAACCCAGGATAATCTCTCCATCTCAAGGTCCTTAATTTAACCACATCTGCAAAATCATTTTTTCCGTATAAGGTAACATGTTCACAGATTCTAGGGATTATGGAATGGACATCTTTGTAGGGTCATTATTTTGCCTATCACAATGAGATAATATATATCTCATGATATATCTGGCACACAATTAATGCTGGATAAATATTATTTTTCCTTTTTATTGTTTAAAATAGGTACTGAATGATAAAAGGACAATGGACAACAATTCAACTGTGCCAAGGAGATAGATGACCAAATCTGAGAAAACTATACATAAAAACTTAAAATACAAACACTGTTATTCTTCCAGAATAATTCCTGCTGTGGCATATTAGTACAGCTGTGTAACCTTCTGTTTGCCAGATAAGCATCTTGGCATTAAGCAGTTGAAGTATACTCACTGCCAGCCATAAGCAGCTCATCTTTCCTTTGGCCTAGCAGCCAAAGCATCTCAGCGCCATTTGGATAAATTTTGTTTTTGCAATCTGAACATCATAGTCCTTTACCTAAAAACAAAGAGACACGAGAGACAGTGATAGAGGAAGACAATATTGTCACTATTCTGAGAAGTAGACTCTTAGCTCTGTTCTCTGTGATGAATGAGATTTTTCCTTCATTTATTAACATCAGTGTCTATAACTTCTGAGTCTCTGGTGCTTGATGTGTACCCATAGCTTTCAGGATAGTGGACACAATAGTGTTTAGGGAGCAAAGACATTATCCACATAGTTGCTAACTTCCGTATTATGAAGTATGAAGTCATTTCTAATTTCTCTCTTGCATCTCTGCTACACACACACACACACACACACACACACACACACACACACACACACACACACACACACACACACACACACACACATATCAATGCTTTCTTCCAAATAGCTGGTGCAGTGGCAAGAAATTTATTACTTGACAACTTTTGTGATTAAAAGATGATTGAATGGCAGTAAGGTATTAAATGTTAAGTACCTTAAAAACAGCAATCATTATTATCATCATCACCACCATTGTAAATAAGTCTCTTAATAAATTAAAATAAATGTTTTGCTTAACAGGAAAATAAAATGTGGTCTCATTGGTGGAGACCAGAGCCGAGGAAAATCACTTTATTAATAACATTGGAAATGTCAATTTCTCCCTTAGGATTATCTTTTCTCTTCTGTAACCACCGTGACTTTTTGCCTAAGGGAATTAAATCTGAAATTAGGACTAGTCATTTTGTTTCTCAGATCAAAAAAGGCAATTACAGACTTTCTGAATTAAAAATCATTCTTGATGTTTTAAAAGCAATTCTTGCCCTAGGTGAGCTAGGATTTCAGTCTAATGCCACCCAAATTTCAGTAAACTAATTGCATTGTCAAAAATGACTACAAAAGAAATGATGTTTCTCCTATTTTGTGGACATTTTTCTGTCTGTAAAAACTTGGTCAATATTTGCCAATTTAAAAATACGGTCCTCCCTCTGTATGCTGAGGGGAATTGATTCCAACAGCCCATACCACTTCCTCCCCCGCAAACGCAGGTAGCAAAATCTGTGGATGCTCGAGTCCCTCATATAAAATGTGTCATACAGTCAGCCCTCCATATCTGTGGGTTAGATATGCTCTTGAGAAGATCAAAAGAGATAAGCATGGAGTTTCTGTATCTCTGAGACTTAGAGTTGCGCACATAGACTCTTTCTAGGTGGGGCTTAGGAAGAGAATTGTGTATTTACCTTGCACACCTGACAGTACAAGGACCAGGCTTGTTTTATTTAGTGGGAAAAGAGTGTGTAGCGAGGGGTGAATTGACCTGGAGGAATTGATAGCGGCAGTTCAAGTACTGTTTGCCTCTGAAATCCTTGCTGCTGTTGACATCTCTCCTTTGTTGTCAGTCTCTAAAATAAATTAAAGATTTTGTTCCCTCGAGAAAAGAAAGCTGTAATTCATGCTTCATGTAAGTCAGCAAAAAAGTTTCTGCCAAAGGCTGAGTATCTGAAATATCGCAGTAAAAAGACCTAAATCAATAAAGAAGAAAAAGTTAAAAACAAATATATAATAATAATAAAAGAAAAATTTAAATATATCTGGCAATGCCATATTTTACTGTAAGAGTCAAGTTAGAGGTTGAAACAGAGCTTATAAGAGAGGTATGTTCTATGGTACCCATTAATTTTTTCAGTTGATTATTTACAAGATACTTTTAATAAGAGATGGGTAAAATCAGAGAAAAGGAAGCAAATAAAAATTACCTACACTTCTAGTATTAGTACAAATTATCATTTGTATTTTGGCATATTCACCTTGTTCATTTCTTTGCAAATTATTATAATTTTGTTTGTAAATTTTCCTTTTACTGTGATTTCAAATGTGCAGAGTATTTCCTGATATTTTAAACCAGATTTAGCAAGTGTTAAACTTTGCCTCATTTGCTGTGTCATCTTCTCTCTTCACACGTTTGCACACGTACACGCACACACACATCTATCTATTTATACATAGTTATCTGCAGCCACATTCCTAGGTAAGCATATTTTTTTCTCAATCATTTGAGATCAGTGGGAGGTATCATATCTCTACCCCTAAATACCTATAAAATAAAAAACTGAGCATTGTTACAATACATTATCTAATCTACAGTACATATTTAAATGTTGCCAATTGTCCCAGTAATGTATTTTACAGTTTTCCTTCCCTCAGCAAGGCATATAAACTAGATCACATCTTGCATGTATTATACTTATCATGTCTAGTTCATCTCCATTAATCTGCAAAACATCCTCAGCATTTCTGTCTTTCTTGACTTTGACATTTTTAAGAGAACAGGTAATCATCATAATAATAATATAAATATAGAATGTTCTGCACTTTGAGTGTTTTTGGTGTTTCTTCATGATTTGATTTGGGTTTTGCATTATTGTTTTGCAAGAATACCACAAGAATGATGCTGTACCCTTCTCACTTCTCATACCAGGAGGCACATGGTGTCAGTTTGTTCCAGTACTGATAACATGAACTTCGGTCATGTGCTTAGGTGGTGTTTGCAACAATTCTCCACTATAAATTATTTTCCCATTTACAATGAATCTATAACTTGTGGGTAGGCACCTGAAGACTATGTAAATATCTTAATCTTCATCAACCTCACACTTTAAATTTAGCAAACATTGATGATGATTTCTAACCCTATCATTTCTTCCGTATTTATTAGTTGGCATTCTATTGATAGAGGTTTCTTATCTCCCCCGTCTGTTATTGATTAGTTTATTCATATATATTCATATAGATTCATGGGTTTCTATTTTATTCAAAGTTACTTATTATTACTGTATTTTTTTTTTTTTTTTTTTGCGGTACGCGGGCCTCTCACTGCCGTGGCCTCTCCCGTTGCGGAGCACAGGCTCCGGACATGCAGGCTCAGCGGCCATGGCTCACGAGCCCAGCCGCTCCGTGGCATGTGGGATCTTCCCGGACCGGGGCACGAACCCGTGTCCCGTGCATCGGCAGTCGGACTCTCAACCACTGCGCCACCAGGGAAGCCCTGTTACTGTATTATTGTTGTTATGCTCAAGTTGCCTTAGATTTGGCCAGTGGGAACTTTTACAGTCTTTTTGCTCACCTCCATGATTTATTAAGCATTCCTTTAATGTGGTGAAAATGTTCCAGACCCATGTTGGATTTTCTCTGCCCCAGATCTTTACTATTAGTATTTGGTAGTAGTATTTACTTCAATGGGTCCTGTTTCCTTTTACTAGAGAATGACATTTGACACTAAGTTCTGGGGAATAAATGTATTCATTGTTACTGGTGTGTCATTTCCTCTAGGCCACTCAGCAGACAGAGCTAGAAAATATATGCACACACACACACACACACACACACACACACACACACACACACACACACACCCACCCACCCACCCACCCCTATACATTTACAGGTGTACATATCTATTCCTCTATTTATCTGTGTAATAACTGAGTTCATATTAATTCCAGTGCAACACCACAGGGGACATTCTAGTTTTCCCCCTTTCCATATTTGTAACTCCTATTGCCAATAGTGAGAAAACTGGCTCTTGTTTTCATATATATGTATTTCTTCAATCCCAGAATCCAGAGAAAGTTGTTTCAAGGTTGTTGCAGGTTATTTTTATTAACAGAAAACCAATCAATCAATAAAATAAATCGGTTGAGTGTGAGTGTGTATATACATACCATCACATTCACCCTCTTAAAGTATACAATTCAGTGGTTTTTAGTATATTCAGTATATATATAGTATATAAAGTTGTGTTACCACCATCACTATCTAATCCCAGAACATTCTCATCAACCTCCCTCCAAAATAATCCCATACTCCTTATAAGTGTTCTCCATTGCCCTTCTCCTAGTCCCTGGACAACATTAGTCTGCAGGTAAATAATAGTTCCATAATACACTAGGGGCAGCTCCAATTACTGCAGAAAGAATGAAACAGAAGAAGAATGCTATTTATGCTCTTGAAAATGCAGAGGCTTCTTGAAGAGCCCATGAGAGAGGAATGGGATCTAGCTAGGTCACATGTTTCAGCTGCACCCCAAACAGCTCCTGTGAAGGAAGTAAAGACAAAGACGCTAAGCTTCCTTAGGGGCAGGTTTCACAAGCTGAAGTAATTCCATAGTAAAGGTAGTCACTGTGAGGTAGAAACAAAAAACCTACTCTTTAGGTTTGAATAAGTGCAGCTCTGAGGTAGTGAATTTCTGAATGTTTTAGGAAGACAGCAATGTCTCAAATACTATTTCCTAAAATAGGAGACAGGATGTCTCTAGGGATTCAGGTATGATGAATGCATAGTGCCAGGACAGCCCTGATGGATTTGGATTTCACTGGGTGGCCATTTTAATGGTTAGATCTAAAGCAAAATTGGAACAGAGAGGTTGGAGATACTCAGTGGGAAGCACACTTCTTCCCCACACCTGATATTTCCTTCCAGATGGAGAAAGTTCCACTAGGTTGAAGTCCCTGTGCACCCTTCATCCCCACATTTAATCATCCCAGGGACAAAGGAATACATTAGTTGGTGAATTTTGGACTAGGGAACTGGCATGCATGTTTCTTTGCTCCCCGAGAGCAGTCTTGTCCATAAAACAAGAATTCTGCTTTTCTCTTTCATGCTGTGAGTGTTTCAGAAACAATTTCTGCCTTATGTAGCGCTCTGTACTAGTTCTGTGCTGGTTGTGACTTGTCTAATTCTGAGAGTCAGTATTCGGAGTACGTTTCTTTAAAGATATAAGCCACATTCTTTTTTTTTTTTTTTTTTTTTTTGCGGTACGCGGGCCTCTCACTGTTGCGGCTTCTCCCGTTGCGGAGCACAGGCTCCAGACGTGCAGGCTCCGGACGCGCAGGCTCAGCGGCCATGGCTCACGAGCCCAGCCGCTCCGCGGCATGTGGGATCTTCCCGGACCGGGGCATGAACCCGTGTCCCCTGCATCGGCAGGCGGACTCTCAACCACTGCGCCATCAGGGAAGAGCCCTAAGCTACATTCTTCACGTTTAATTATTCTTAGCTGGTTCTTTTTTTCGCATTTCTCAATTGGTTCAGTTCTTTTGTAGAGATGAGATTTTGTTATTGGACCACCTAAATCGTGTTTTCACTTGCTAACATACCAATGCTGCATTCTCTGAAGCTTAGGTTACTGTGATATCTCTAACCTAATCTTATTTACTTCTTATTTTTTAGAATTATGCCGAGGATTCTTATCCCATTATTTATTAAGGCGACTGTATGTCTCTATGTTAATGATATAAAATACTTTATCATTGTAATGCTTTTGGTGCAGTGCTAAAAATCTGCAGTGTGACATTGTTGAAACTGAAACTCCCACCTGGTTTATGTTGTTGTTTGGCTGTGTGTGAAAATAGAAATATTACAATATTAAAAATAATTTTTATTTCTTCTTTATACAACTACCATTAAATTTCTTTGGTTTTCGTTTCACTTATATTTCATCCTAAGTTATGAAACATGCTTATGTGGGGTTTTCATTCAATACACTAAAATCTTTTCTTGTGCTACATAATTTAAATCTAATTATATCCATGCATTTAAAACATTAATCACAGAAATTTGTCAGTGTAATATATTCTGCTCAAACTTCTGACTTATTTCTTTATTCTCTCCCTATGTCTCTGCTTTCATTTACTAATTATTTTCTAAAAATGGGGAAATGGTAGTGGTAGGCAGAGACACACAAAGATAGGGCTTCCTTTGCTTTTTATCAGTTTTATGGATTATATTCTAAAAACTGAATACTGAATATATTCTCAGGATAGTCTGTCAGCGTATGATTTTGATAAACTACCATTGTGTATAAAGCAAGATACACAAAATATTCAGCAATAAAAATAATGAGACTATTTCTTATTTTGAGAGAAATTTTAAAAGTTCTTGAGACCCTTGTAAGTCCATATACAGGAAGAGGCAAACTCGTCCATGTAGATAAAATAGGCGAAATCATTTTGGAAAGCAATTTGGATGCCTAGATCAAGATCCTTAACAATATGCACACACTTTGATCATTTTGGGAACATTATGCTAAATACAGTGCTTTTAATTTTTTAAAGAAGACTTTATGCACAAAGACTTTTATAATAAAGAAATGTAGAACACCTGAGCTTTTTAACAAAAATAATGGTAAGATAAAGCATGATGTATAAACATAAGAGAATATATTAGCTATTAAATTATGTTAATGAGTCCAGTTTAATATGCAGGATACATAAGTCATAATACTAAAAGGAAATTATACATTCACTATGATGACAATATAAAACTGAAAAAATCCAAATCTGTGAAATATAGAAATATTTAGAAGGAAATAAGACAAAATATTTATCGTGGCTGTTTTAGAAATATTGAATAAATGTAATATTTTTCTTGAATTTTTAATTTTTCAATCACAATTTCAATGACTGTGGACTGTCATGTGAATAACATTCATAATAAAACCCTTTTTATTTTAAAATTTAATGTACAAATAATAGTAAATGTACAGATATCAAAATGACTATCTATGTAATTTCTTGGATTGAGTTAATCCATGAAGCCTCACAGTGGAGTTAAATTTAACTTAAATTCTGGAAGTGGAGAGAGATACAGAGGGCTAAAAAAAAAAATTAAGTTCTTATTTGATGCTTGTTTAGTAGGTGTTGCTCATAGAAGCATGAGGGAAACAGTATGGATTCACTAGCTCTATTCTTCCATGTGGATTTTTAAAAAATTACTCTGCAACTCAGGAATCTTTCTAGTTGTAACTATAAGTTTTTATTTGCCTCTGTAAAATTTTGCTTATACCCTTTACATGTAGTTTTTTCTCTTGCTTTGTATGCCATCTTTTCTGTTAAATTCATTTTTCCCTTGAGGATTTGATTAGTCAGCCCCTTAGAGAAAGAATTGAAATAGTAAATAAAGGAGTCTTGAGATCCGAAAGGGGGTGGTTTACATTAATAAGAATTCTCTTTCCTACCGTATGTGGAGGTGAGAATAATATTCTTAAGTGCTGCAACTTCTAAAGCACTGCCTAACACAAATAATAAATACAAATATTACAATAGTGTATGAACTGTTGAAGAAAGTACTCTATATTCTCAAACTCTAGAGGTAATCTTTACATGATATTGTAATCCTATATGATGAAGTGTGTATGTATGCACTGCTATATATGATACATATCATTATATTTAATTTATAATTTCAACATTATTACAGCATACATACTCTTCTCTAAAACATATTTTATTAAATATTTCATGTTTTTTCCCTCAAGTCAAAGTACGTAGGGCATCTTCATCCTCCTTAAAAATTATATTGTGTACTATTATGAGAACGAGCCATAATTAGTTTTCTTTAATTTTTATTGATGATCATTTAGATTATCTTGCAATCACTGTCCTTGTATATATAACTTTGCTCTGATTATATTTGCAAAGCAGGAGCATTAAATATAATTGGGACCTGGTTATTATTGAGTTAAGCTTGTGTTATACAAGTAAAGGGTAGGCAGTATATCCAGTGACAGTAGAGATAGGGCAATACAAATTGATCTGTCTTTAGAATTGCCCTTACAGGAATTAGATTGTAAGAGAATGGTCCAATCAGAGAACTAAGAAATATTACTGTGATCATCAATCAAGAGAATAATGGTCATGATTATGATGATAAATTTTATTAAAAGCTTATGATGTGCCAGTGAATAAGTTAAACCATCTTACATAATTCCTACAAAAACCCTATTAAGAAAATTATACTATTATGCCCATTTTGCAAATGAAGAAATTAAGGTAAATTAATTCGACACAGGTCACATAGTGGAATCTATTTTCATAGCAAGAATTCAGTTTCATCATATATAATCCCATGAACAAGTGTACCAGTAAAAGTAGAGAGAACAATGAATAGAAATATCTGCACCCCAAGTCCTTGTTGAGGTTGGCCTCTAGCTATTGAAATGACTCTGGTTACGACCGTAATGAGTGACAGTGTGAGAAATGAAAAAACGCCAGGCATTGTGTCAGGACCACTCAGTCTTTTCACCTCCACAAACTCCTAATTCAAGGTGATATTTTGCTGTTTAAATGAGCTTAAGTATATTCAAATACTTTGTAGTCTATAAAATGGGGAAGTGAGAAAATGATGAGATTGTGATGATTATGTGTGTTAATTATCATGAGTTTCATGCATTTCAGTTAGAAAATCATAGATGTCCAAGAAGATAAAGGACAGTTGAGCCAGTTAATTATATCAAAGTGTTCCATGATAAAGTCTCTTACTTATATCTGAGTACATAAAGGCTGAAACAGAAAGGAAGTGGGAGAAAACCTATAGAGGAGCTGAATCACTACTCTTTCTTTAATTTCTTTAATTTTACTACTATCCAATGATGACTTCTTTAGATTAGATCACGTACTATTTTGGCCACTTGAACAATTTTGCAGTGGACCAATAGTGACTGAAATCAGTTTTAAAAAGCAAAATTCATGTATTATAAACTTCCAGGACAACCACTTAGATATTAAATCAAGACATTTGCTTCACTGTTGATTTCATTTTTCTCTCTTATCTTCCACAGTGGTAGGGTCAAGGTTAGCTGATTTTTTACCTTGAAAGTCTCACTTAAATCTGTCCCTTCTTTTCTACCATGATTAAGAATTCCAGTGGCTTCCCTGGTGGCGCAGTGGTTAAGAGTCTGCCTGCCAATGCAGGGGACAAGGGTACGAGCCCTGGTCCGGGAAGATCACACATGCCGCGGAGCAACTAAGCCCGCGAGCCACAACTACTGAGCCCGCGTGCTGCAACTACTGAAGCCCGCACACCTAGAGTCTGCGCTCCGCAACAAGAGAAGCCACCGCAATGAGAAGCCCACACACTGCAATGAAGAGTAGTTCCCGCTCGCTGCAACTAGAGAAATCCGGCGTGCACCAGAATTCCACATTGATGACAGAAGATAAAAAGTATTCTCCCACCCTGGGGTGGGACCCAGGGAAACCAGATAATTTACAATGAGGTAGAAATGAGGCAAAGGACTTGTTTCCTAATTAAGGAACATGAGGGTTGAAGTTGGTAGAGAGGGATTTGAGGGAAGATCAGAAAGAAGCTTTCCTGATCAACATCCCAGACCCCCCGTCCCATGGTTCCCAGGTAAGGAAGTGGCAACGAGCCAAAAAGGTGGTAGGCATGAGCTTCTATGAAGTTAACATGTTTCAGATTCTCAATACTTGTTGCTCATTACAATTAATATTATCTTTATATGACTCTTTATAAGGATACATCTGGTTTAAAGGCCCTCAGAAGAGAATTTGTCTTGGGGTGTGGGCAGAAGGGATATGGGTGTAGCTATAAAACAGCAACATGAAAAAAAAAAGGGACTTCCCTGGCTGTCCAGTGGTTGCAACTCTGCGCTCCTGCTGTGGGGGTCACAGGCTTGATCCCTGGTTGGGGAACACGGATCCCATGTACCGTGAGGCATGGCCAAAAAATAAAAACAGCACCATGAGTGATCCTTGTGGTGATGTAAATTGTCTGCATGTTGACGGTATCGTGTCAATGTCTCGGTTGTGATATTTAACTGTTGTTTTGCAAGATGTTGTCAATGGGGATACAAAGTATCTATCTGTTTTCTTACAACTGCATGTGAATCTATAACTGTCTCAAAATATTAAAAAAAAAAAAGAAGAGAGTTTGTCTTGGAATGTGAAGCTCTCTCTCTCTCTCTGTCTCCACATATATCTCTATATTCATCTCTATATCTATCTATGTATCTATCTAAGTATCTATCTGTGTATGTATGTATGTATGTATCTGGTTATTTTTTGTTGGTTTTCTTATTTTATTTATTTTTTGATGCTGCTTTTATAGTGATAAATATGTTGCTACTTTGAGCTGCAATATTTTTAAAGCTAACGAATAAGGGGTAACATCAAAAGAACTGATGAGAGCAAAGTAAGTAATCACCCTTATTCTTTGGCTCATTTCCCTAGTCTTAGCACAGAAAGCAAGCCCTTTAAAGGATAAGTAAAAAACATTATGAGTAGAGGAAACTTTCCATAGACTCTCTCCTAATTGGCCACATTTTATCTGTTGGCTATTTATATTTCTACCCACTGTAGCATCAGGAAACTGAAGCTTGGGGAAAACCAATGCTTTAGAAATGCATTTGGGGCTCACTCAAACTTGATTTTATACATGGAAATGTTGGCGGATTTATCAGATAAGGGCAAGTTAATACCACTACCAAAATTATAAAAACAGCAACCTCCAACAACTGATACTGTATATTTTCCACTTTTATAAAAATATAGTTTTACCTATAAATATTTAGTTGTGTCTGGAAGAAATCATTGGGAATGACTCCTTAACTGGATTTTTCTCTGGTTGGAGAAGTAAGCTTTTCCAAAGTGTGTGGACCTTCTTTGAGCTGCCATGGCTACGTCTGACATTCCTTTTTATGTGCCTGTCAAGTTTTCTTCAAGGAGCTTAGGAGTGCTTGCTGGGAGAGTATACATGGGAGTGGCGGCAAAGAAAAGACATAAAGAGAGGGAAATAGGGGAAGGTGGAGAAGGAAGAAAAATCTGTGTCTTAAACATTCTCACAACTATTTCATTGGAATTACTTTTCAGATGAAAATTTGTTACTGAAATACAGAACCATCTCAATTATCTTTGGTTTTAGTGTTTTTGGTTAATTTAAATTATCCTGGAAAGAATTTTAAACTTTAAGAATACTACTGATTATTTAAAATATCTTTTTCTTTAGATATACAAAAGTAGCAGTTAAATATCCTAATTGTTCAGGTTGAGTCTATGAATCCCATTGACTCTATTTTCCTGTTTAGTATACTCCTAAAGGTGTTTGGTACAATCATCTGCTCGCTCTTTCTACCCCTTTCATTGCCCAAGAAGGATACTCATTTCCACCCTATTTGTTCTCTTTGCACTGTCATTAGACCTTGACTGGAGTTCTAGCAGGGCATGACCAAGGTTAGGAGATGCTTAGACAACACCACAGCAGCAGCTCTATGCATACGAGGCAATCCACCAAGAGATAATACCTCTTTCATCTAGGAACATAGGGACCTGATAAAGACTGTCAACTAGAGAGTGTGATACAAGGTATAGGGCATTCCAATTCCACAAGAAAAGTAATGTGATTTACCATGAGGCAATAAAATAGGTCCATGGCAATCTTTTGACTGTATCTCTTTACTATAATATCTGTTAGGTATCTGTTTCTAGCCCAAATGAGAATAGAAAAGATGTAATTCTGTGCCATCACTGTAAGCTGTCTTGTATATTAAAAATGAAGATAGAGCTCAAAAAAGGAGAGCCACAGCTCTGTTCATAGACCTTACTTGTAGACACTCCTCTATTTGTGCTCCCTAGAAAACAGAAGGTCTTGTGATTGAAAGAATTAAAAAAGAGAGTGAGAGACATTAAGGAAGAGAATAAACAAAAGGGACAAAAGACAGAGAAACATGGAAGGGTAATTTCTGAGAATTACTTAATTTTATACTGAGTAGAAATAAAGGGATTTTACTGAAAGATATTTTTAACTCATGTCTTAGTCTTAGAGCTCTGAGAATTTCATTTTCTTTGACTTGGAAAAAGACCCATTAGTTAATTTGGGGCATAGTAAGGAGAAGAATTCTCTAAAAAATAAGTCTGCATATAAACCTATTGAATAGCCAAAATTTGGAGTACTGACAACACCAAATACTAGCAAGGAAGTGGAGCAACAGGAACTCCTGTTCGCTGCTGGGGGAAATGCAAAATGGTGCAGCCGCTTTGGAAGACAGTTTGGTGGTTTCTCACAAATTTGAATATACTCTTACCATAAAATTTAAGAATGATGTTCCTTGATATTTACCTGAAGGAGGTAAAAACTTATGTCCACACAAACACACGTATATGGATGTTAATAGCAGCTTTATTCATAATTACTAAAACTTAAAATCAACCATTAGTCCTTCCGTAGGTGAATGGATACATAGGCTGTAGTACAGCCAGATAATGGACTACTATTCCATACTAAAGAGAAATGAACTATCGAGCCGTGAGAAGTTGTGGAGGCATTTTAACCTCATATTACTAAGCAAAAAGACAGCATACTCTATGATACCAACTATATGACACTCTGGAAAAGACAAAACTATGGAGACATTAAACTGATCTCTTGGTCTCCAGGGGTGAGGGTGGGGAGAAAGGATGAATAAGGAAAAACCCAGAAAATTTTTAGGGCAATGTAAATGCTTTGCATAATATTAAAATTATGGCTATATATCATTATACATTTGTCCAAATCTATAGAATGTACCACAGCAAGAGTGAATCAGAATGGAAACTGTGGACCTTGGGTGATTGTGATGTGTCCATACAGCTTCATATTTGGTAGCAGTGCAGCCTGGTGCTAATAATCAGGAGACTATGCAGGTATGGAGTCAGGGGGGATACGGAAAACTTCTGTATCTATCATTTAATTTTGTTGTGAATTTAAACTGTTCTGAAAAATAAAGTCTTAAGAAAATAGGCCTATGTATATACCTTTGATACAAGAGTGGTCTTTTTTTTTTTTTTTTTTTTTTTGCGGTACATGGGCCTCTCACTGTTGTGCCCTCTCCCGCTGCGGAGCACAGGCTCCGGACGTGGAGGCTCAGCGGCCATGGCTCATGGGCTCAGCCGCTCCGCAGCATGTGAGATCTTCCTGGACCGGGGCACGAACCCGTGTTCCCTGCATCGGCAGGCGGACTCTCAACCACTGCGCCACCAGGGAAGCCCCAGCAATCTTATATTGATGGGACTTTGGGGAATGGGAGTGAGGGTCCAGTCCTGGTTAGAATTGGTGCCAGAAAAAGAATGGCCACTGTAAGAGTTGAAACAAGAGGTCCAGAGCGACCAACCATGGAACAAGAGATAATCAGAAGAATATAAGGTGCTTGGTATGCCTCAGAAATGCTTTTAGGGCTCTGGGCTTTCCACCATATATGGCATGCGTTCTTGGGATTCATTATTTGGAAATAATTATCTCAAAGGTGGGAGACTTGGAGTTAACCTCTTGATAATATCAAGAGGCAATATGAGTTTAATAAATTTTTTGTGTGGTTATTAGATGAGATTAGCAGCTACCTTGAGGGATCCTTACTTGAATCCAGATTTTTAAAAGCTATGTGATCTTGAGTACGTTAATTCTACTCATTTCTTGCATATGTAACATGGGGATAAACAGTGCATTTTTGAGGGTTAGGCATGATGTCTGCAGGACAATTTGGGCCAGCAATTTTCCTGTTAGAAATTTATCTTGAGGAAATAAGCATACAGGTATGCAAAGGTATATGTATAGTAGTAACCTTCTTGATGCATTTTTGGACAGCAACAAATTAGAAGTATTTTACATGTTCGACAATAGATAAGTTAAATAAATTGTAGTGTAATCACATGAAGAAATGCTCTATATTTATTATGAATGACTATACATGTCAATATTTAGTGACAAGATTTCCATATTGTTTTTCATATTATTGTTACATGACAAAGAAGTTTATGAAATTGTCCAATCTTTTTTGTGTATTTGTGTATGTATGTGTACATGTGTGCATGTATATATGCATGTATGTAGAAAAATGGCAGGGTATATACAGCAATGGAAAATAATTATTTTGTTAGTTTTATATCACCTTTCTTTTTAAAATTTAATAAGTTATTTAAGGCAGCAGAACAATAACCCTTCCACAAAACCATTCACAAACAACTGTAACACAGTAGATATGGCAGTGTGTTTTTTGAAATGTGATTGTGGGAGATTTGGGTATCTCTAAGGTGATGAAATTCTGATGGGCTTATTTTCTTACTTCTTTTTTCCATATGGTCTATTTTTTAAATGAACATGACTATGTATTACTTTTATAATAAGAAAAAACAAAATTCTTTTTATTTTGATAAAACAAAGATATACATTCAGTACCTGGCAAGATACTAGAACTCTCAATGTATATTTGTTATAATTATCATGGGTAACTAGTAAAAGTGAGGTAATTTGGTATCCTATCAGTTGACAGAAGTCATAAGGTTGACTTAGCTCATGGATTTTAAAGGTGTACTAGCAAACGTGTATTATCCCTAGAAAATTTAAATAGATCCTACTTGAGTAGTAGAAATATGTATTTGCATTTCATTTGGTCTAGAAAAACCATATGGAAATGTTATTTTCACTGGACTGAAAGCTGTATTGTTAAAATGCTTTCCAAAACATCCTAAAATTTTCCTATAAATAATATATTTTTATGATGAATCATAATGATCTAATTTTCTGAATGCATTGTTAAGGGTTGGTGTCATGGTCACAATGCTCTTGGTCATTCAATAATTCACCATTGCAGGTACTACATACACTGTCTGTAGGGCTTGTATGCTCTTTTTAGGTTTGAGTTTCTAATGTACTCACTGAAGAACCAGCCTAAAAATAGCAAACGGAGCCTCTCTGTGCTTATCAGATGGCTGCAAATCCTTTGGAAAATGCATGGGAGAGAGAGCTGCCAGGTATATTGTCTCTCTTAACTAGGGTTAAGGCTAAGACCGAGAGGCATGAATCTCCGAGAAAGGAGCTGGCTGCTTCCTCATCCAGAAGGCGTTCCCTTCTGACAGCCGGATTCGAAGTGGAGGCTCTGCAATCACGGTCCACTTTTTCCCAAACAGCCTCTCTGGGCAGAAGGCCCACTGCCTGATTAATCTTGCCTTCCTCGAAACAGTAGGGAATCAGCAAAACACTCAATGTGGAATCCGTGTCTGAACTCACATGCTATTTGGGGCTCGGAGGGCAGGTACACTGGGACCTCTGTGTGGGAGCATTTGTTCTGAAGAGGATGATGTATTGATTTTGCATTTTAGAGGCTCTCTTGCTTTGAAAGCTGACTGAGGTAATTTAAAGGATATCAATTAAGGATCTTCATATCTGACTGCAAATAATTATCATCTGGGAATCCTTTAAAAAATACAGATTTAAGCTGCTGATTTTCCTACCTCAGTGAAGCCTTCCTGAGTCAGAATCCTTTGGGGTAGGGCCCAGAAATAATTATTTTTAATAAAATATTCCACTGATTTTGATGTACAGTCAGGTTTGAAAATCATTTCTTAATCTATCTGAGATAAATAAGTAAAAAATCTGTGGAAGAATAACATAACAAGCTGAAGGGGAGAGAGGAAACTGAGAAAGAAAAGGGTGTGAGAAGGAGAATGAGAAAAATCATTGCTAAAAACTAATAATGGGAAAGAGAGCGAGAGATATAAACTTCAAATGGAAGGAAATATTAAGCACTGCAGCAGGCAGCTGCCAACTGCGAGTTGTACTGGTCTAGAAGAAAGGAGCCAGGAAGGAGCCAGGAGAGCAGTGCTTCCTAATCCGCAGGGGCTGCAGTTACTCTTGCATTCGTCATTTGTACACTAAGAGTAAATTAATTGTAATAAGACATTTTCACTGAACAAATGTTTCTTGCTTGGAAAATCAGTGCTTCGGGTTGCCACTCCTTTGATGCTCCAGCAGGATTGCTGAACGTTATCTTGGGGCAATGTTCTATTCTACCGATGTTATCATTTAATTATACCTCCATCACACCCAACCTTCCAGGTGTTAAATGAAATACTTCCTAAAAAATGTACGCCTTCAATAGGAACATGTAAACTAGGAAAGTAGAAATGTTTCAAATCCATACGGCTCAAAGTATCATCTTATGTCATGGGACCCCCATGTGTGGTAGCAAAAGTCATCATTTTGACTCCTATTGAACAAAATCTAATTCAGTCTGAAAATACTGGGGAACGGAAAAAAATGTCTATTATTAGTTTTAATATGGAAAATGTTTAAGAAATGGAAGTGCTCTTAGGTTAAATGTCAAAATGAGAAAAAATATAAGCTAAGCTAAAATTGCTTTTATAAATATGACTAGATAATTCACATGTAAGAAATATATTGACTTTCAAGACTTCCAAGACTTTACTTGGACTTTCAGTCATTCATTTCTGCAGCTCCTACATCAAAACTCTACCGTGAGCTCTAGTGGTGTCTTTGCAAAGAAACCTGTGCTCCTCTCATCCTAAAAAACAAGACCTTCCACCCTCTGAGTCTCATGGTCTCTAGGGCAAGAAAATACTATAGACTTCTTTTCATTTGCAAAACGGGCAAAATAGTAGTATCTACTATGTGAGAAATGAGTGAATTAATATGCAGAGTTTGGGAAAATGACACATTGTATAAACATTGTACAAGTGTTTGCTGTGACTCATAAAGGCTAAGATTCTCCTATGGATTTTTAAGCTCTATGAACAATTTCCCCTCCATTTTCCCATATTTGTTCTTATAACATTCACTGCCTTGTAGCAACACATTTTAAGTGACATAATACTTTGTTTAGTAATAGTTAAAGAGTTGTGTGTCAGGGGTAGTTCCAGAGATCGGTAGTCTCTTATTCTTAATGTCCCTTCGTGCATTTATATCAAAAAAATTCAAATAAAAATCCTGTCACAGCCTTTGGTTTTAAAGGAGATTGAAGATAACAATGGAAAGCCAAAGGAAGGGAAAAAAGATTTGAGAGGGACGCAAAGAAAACGTGTTCCTGCTGCAGAATGGCTACCCTCTGATGAGACTGAGACATCGTAGATGGGACAGAGAGGGAGGGACTTCTCATTTACATCAGAGAGAGACAGGTACAGCCACCAAACTGCTCTCCTCACTTAAGTTGTAGAACTTTTGTTTGATCTTTCTCCATCCCTCACCTATGTTTGTCCTTTTTACAGTTCTCTACAAAATTCCCCCAATAATACCCCCTTTCACAGTATTACTTTACTACCTAAAGTTCCCACAGACTTCTCCCTTAAACTGTTGCTGTGTCCTCTAGCCACCCCGCCCCCATCTCCCTGCCACAATTAGCTGAACTTGCTGTGTTGTGACACCAGAAACAGAGAATGCAATATGTTCATCTTAAACTGTGGTCAGAATATCGAAGATTATGCATCCCAAATAGAATGAACACCATGTTTCCTGACACCAACTGTTTACAAATAATGTATGCCTAGCACCTCTGTGTTTTTTAAGTTAATATGGTACAATTGATATTCTGCCTGTATTGCTATGCTTTCCCTCTCCCACTGCCTTGTAAAATTTGTTAGTTTTATCATTTTAAATGTCAGTTGTCTTCACAAAACAACCTCCTTTTTATTTAATGGCTTCAATTAGAAAGAGAAATTTAAGTCGTACATATACATCACAAAGACAGAAAGAGTGAAAGGGAGATAACATAAAATTTTAAAAGAGTGAGTGCAACTGAAATGAAAGCTTACTACATTTTCTAAAAGAGAATGAGTGCTTTTTTCCATCAAGAAAAATGATAGTACTGGTATATGACTTTTATTTCAATATCAATAATTTTTCCCAAGAGAACAAAGTCACTACCTGAATTCTAAGACAGGGAAACACCTTCCAGATATTTCCTGAAAAAAAAAAATCAGAAAACCCAGATGACCTCGAGTATGGTGATGCCTTTTTAGGTGAAACCCCGAAGGGATAATCCATGAAAGAAGTAACTGATGTGCTGGACCTCATTAAAATATAAAACTTCTGCTCTGTGAAAGACAGAATTCAAGAGAACTAGAAGACAAGCTACAGACCTGTACAAAATCTTTACAAAAGATTAAAAAAATCTGAGATAGTACTGTTATCCAAACATACAAAGAACTCTTAAAACTCAAAATTCAGAAAACAACCTGATTTAAAAATGGGCCAAAGACCTTAGTAGACACCTCACCAAATAAAATATGCAAATGACAAACATACAAAGAACGCTCCAAGTCATATATCATCAGGGAAATGCAAATGAAAACCACTGCATGTCTACTACAGTGGCCCAGATTTGGAACACTGACACCACCAAATGATGACAAGGATGTGAAGCATCAGGAACTCTCATTCATTGCTGGTGAGAATGTAAAGGGGTGCAGCCACTTTGAAAAACAGTGTGGCAGTTTCTTCAAAAACTAAACATACTCTTACCATATGATCCAGCAGTCATTCTTCTTGGTATTTACCTAAAGGAGTTGAAAACTATGTCCACACAAAAACCTGCACACAAAAGATTACAGAGCTTTATTAGTAATTGCCAAAAACTTGGAAGAAACCAAGATGGCTTTCAGGGTGTGAATGGATAAAATGTGGTACATTCAGACAATGGGATATCATTCAGTGCTAAAAAGAAGGGACCTATCAAGCCATGAAAAGACATAAAGGAAACTTAAATTTATATTATTAAATGAAAGAAGTCAATCTGAAGAGGCTGCATACTGTATGTTTCCAGCTATATGACATTTTGGAAAAGGCAAAACTATTAAGACATGAAAAGATTACGAGTTTCCAGGGGTTGGGGCAAGGGCAAGAGATAAATGGGTGGAGCACAGAGGTTTCTGAGGGCAGTGAAAATACTCTGGATGATACCATAATGATGGATACATGTCATTACATGTTATGCCAAATCCACAGAACGTACAACGCAACACCAAGAGTGAACTGTAGTGTAAACTATGGATCTGGGGTGATTATGATGTGACAGTGTAGGTTGATCAATTGAAAATTCCCACTTTGGAGGGGCATGTTAATAGTGGGAAGGCTGTACATGTGTGGGGATAGGAGCTATATCAGACATCTCTATACCTTCTGCTCAATTTTGCTATGAACCCAAAACTGCTCTAGAAAAATTATCTTGATAAAAAATAAAATAAATAAAATTAAAGAATTTCTCTTCAGAGCACAAATGAAAGAAGACTAGATGTCATGTGAGGAAGAATCAACCAGGGCCCTCTGTTCATTTACCTTGGCATCAATGCCAGATCCCATTTACGATGTATGTTTTGGTAGCACCCTCTTTTTTTTTTTTTTTTTTTTTTTGCGGTACGCGGGCCTCTCACTGTTGTGGCCTCTCCCCTTGCGGAGCACAGGCTCTGGACGTGCAGGCTCAGCGGCCATGGCTCACGGGCTCAGCCGCTCCACGGCATGTGGGATCCTTCCCGACCGGGGCACGAACCCGTGTCCCCTGCATCGGCAGGCGGACTCTAAACCACTGAGCCACCAGGGAAGCCCGGTAGCACCCTCTTGATTCTCCAGTTTGGCCACTGAGTCCTATCATTTTGGAGCTATTTGCATATCATTTTCTTCCCATCTGTATATTATTGAATACTTCCAACTGATCAAAAAATTTTTTTCCTTGAATTCAATAAGGAGTGACAGTCCTTCTTCTGTTAGTGAAAATAACAGGAAATAATATGGGGTAGAGGAAAGAAGAGACCATTCCCAATGGAAATTATAATGGACCAAGAATCTGGAGCTGAAATTTAATTTTGATGATGCAAAAATCCATTGTTGTGCAGTGTCCGAACAGCCTATTAAAAGGGAGATTATGCAGTCAATCACTGATTATTTGGTCTACACACATTTAACCTTGATATCTAGGCTGTCCTGTTTGTGGCATTTAATCTGTGTGTTTTTCTGATTATATATTTAAGGTAGATTTATGTATAAAGCTGTTGTTGAATCCTTTGTCTTGTATATTGTCTAAGATCTATTGTATAAATAACCACATAATTAATTGTGGTTAAACCATTTATTCATTCAAACAACTATAATTTCAGAGCCTTAGTGGTAGAAATTAGCTAGCAAAAGATGCAGAATCCTTCTCCTAATCAATCTTACAATCAGGTAAGAAAGAGAAGCAGCAAACCAGTGAACAAACAAATAATAGTAGTAAAAATGTTTATCTCACTTGATACCATCAAACTTCTCTTTTATCAGGCAATAAGCCTTACATGGCTTAATATATTTCCATGTTTGCTTTGGCAGATTAGAAGGCCAGAATGAACTTTCAGGAAGAGGAATGATATAAAGAGAAAGGATAGGAAATAAACAACCTGAGTTTGACTCTCATTCCTTCAGCTTTTACTTGTGAAAAGTTTCTTGTGTGAAACTGCATTTCCGAGGCTCTGCTTTCTCATTTCAACATGGAATTCACTAACACCTGGACTTCTTATCTCATTGTTTTCAGAAACCAATGGCACCATGTACATAAGGGTAACACAAGTAATTTATAAATAAAAGACATTAAGGAATCATTCTTAAATTAACGAAATAAATTGCATTAGATTTCTTTTCTGCTTTAAAGCTATGACTGACACTTTCCTATATATATAAGAGCAAATATATTTTATACATTTTGTTAAAGTTTCACTAAATCTTTTTGAAATGGAATATTAAATTCTAGGATTAGGAAAAAAACCTTAAAGTTTATCAAGTCCAACTACCACTTGATGTTTAAAATCTCATCTATAACTTCCACATAATATGTGAGTTTAATTATGCCAAAGTTTCCATTCCTTTAGTGATGGGGGATTTAGAACTTACTGAAACAGTTCATTCTGACTTAAAAACTATGTCAGAAACGTCTTCCTAATTTGGAACTGGAATGTCTCCTGGTAGCTTCTGCCAAATGTTCCTAAATTACAAAGACACTGGGTATGTAAGTGCAGGTTGTGCACTGTACAAGGACGCTGATTGATGAGGCATTGTTCTGATGGTAAACGTTGTGCAGTTGTCTGTTTACTAAGATTTTTTTTTTCTGGCCAATGGAAATAAATTAAGGAGGAAATGCTATTTAAAAATTCTTGCAAAGGTACCTTTGGGTTAACAGCAGCCCTGTTTTATCATTTGTAGTCAGATAGATAAAAGCCCATCCCTCCTCCCATGGTGACCTCTTGGATATTTATTTTGGTCAGTATAGTTCCAAGAGCCTGTAGACTCCCTCTCTGAGAGGGACTCAGGTTTCGATTTCTAAATCACAAGTTGCCCACCTTGATAAATATAAAAAGAAAGGTAACAATTTTGAAAAGCATCTAACTACTTATAATAACATGTAAAACATCATGCAATATTTTCTCTAATGTGGAGTTGCAGGGGGATTGTAACGTGCCGCAGTATTTTGAAGAATCGATTATCAGTAATACACATTAAAATGTAAAGATTTCTTATGAAATTTCTGATATTACCCAAATAACATGTAAAGGCACTTTTTATAACACTCTCATGTTATCCCCTAGTGTATCATAGGAGCTTCCATTGTCTGTTAAGAATAGATTCAAAATATCACCTGCTCAAAGATATTCTTATCCAGTGTGTGCATATCAATAACATTCAGTGTTATTTAGCTAAATTTATATTGTTAAACAAGCGATTCTGATATTAAAATAGAATCTATATCTTGGTTTTGAATCTCACACATCTGGTTTTAAAGAGACAATGAATATTGTTGAGCAATTAAATTTTATCTAAAATTTATAGCTTAAAGGGAAGGGGGTGGGATTAGAATAAAGGTATGATCATTAACAAACATTTTATTACACACTGCCTTTCCATTTTTAGCTAAATGGCTCTCAATTCTTGTATCTCCTACCTAGTAATTTCTGTCTGGATTTTTTTTTTTTTCTAGAACAGGACTTACCACCTGTAAAACCATTATATATTTCTTAAATAAGAAAAAATGATGCAATTTTCATTGCAGAAGTTAAGCTAGTTCCAAAGCATTTGAATTAAAAAAGTGCGAGTTTACCTCCTTGCCAGGCCAGCCATCCAATTTCCCAGGGCCAATCACAAACCTTAATTTTTTTGTTTATCTCTTAAGCCATATTTTTGTGTCTATACAAGAACTGTTTAGACACATTAATATTTTAGAAATACAAATGGAGTTCCTTCATTTATTCAACAGATATAGAGTCTACTTTTTTTTTGGCAGTGTTCATTCTTGTACTTGGGGATAGACAGATAATAAAGCAAAAGAAGAAAATAATAGATAAATATATAAGACCAATAAGGAAAATGAAACAGGGCAGCCTGACAGTGATGGATGGGATGGTGTTTCATTAGATTGGTGGACAGGGAAATCCTCCCTGAGGGGTGGCGTGGGGACAGAGTATTCCAGGACAATGAAATGAACTGAGGCAAAAACAAGATTAGCACCATCAAGGAACAAAACCAAGTTCCCAAGGAATGAATCAGAATAAGGGAAGAGAAAGGGGTAGAAATAATGTGAGAGAAGTAGTAAGTATCTGTAGGGTCTTCCAGGCTGTGATGGGGAGCCTGGATTTTATTTTTAAGTGTGATGTGAAGTTGCTGGAGGGTTTTAAGGAGGTAAATTACATCAATTTATTTTTATTTAAAAATTATCACTCTGGCCACAATGTGGAGGGGAGATTATACAGACATATCTTAGAGATACTGGGGTTTCAGGTCCAGAGCCCTGTAGTAAAGTGAATGTCACAATAAAGTGAATCACATGAATTTTTTAGTTTCTTGGTGCATGTAAAAGTTATATTTAACTATACTGTAGTCTATTAAGTGTATAATAGCATTATACCTAAAAAGTACATATTTTTATTAAATTAAAAAATACTTTATGGCTAAAAAATGCTAACCGTCGTCTGAATCTTCAGTGAGTCGTAATCCTTTTGCTGATGGAGTGTCTTGCTTTGATGCTGGTGCTGCTGACTGATCAGAGGGGTGGTTGCTGAAAGCTGGGGCGACCGTGGCAATTTCTTAAAATAAGACAACAGTGACGTTTGCTACATCGATTGACTCTTCCTTTCACGAACAAGTTCTCTGTAGCATGCAATGCGTGTGATAGCATTTTACTCACAGTAGGACTTCTTACAAAATTGGAGTCAGTCCTCTCAAACCCTGCTGCTGCTTTATGAACTGAATTTATGTAAGATTCTAAATCTTTTCTTGTCATCTCAGCAATCTTCACATCATCTTCACCAGGAGTAGCTTCCATCTCAAGAAACCACTTGCTTTGCTCAACCATAAGAAGCAACTCCTCATCCATTCAAGTTTTATCATGAGATTGCAGCAATTCAGTCACATCTTCAGACTCCACTTTTAATGCTAGTTCTCTTGCTATTTCCACCACATCTTCAGTTACTTCCTCCACTGAAGTCTTGAGCCCCTCAAAGTCATCCAGGGGGGTTGGAATCCACTTCTTCCAAACACCTGCTAATGTTGGTATTTTGATCTCTTCCTATGAATCACCAATGTTCTTAATAGCATCTGAACTTTTTACAGAAGATTTTCAACTTACTTTGCCCAGATCCAAAAGAGGAATCACTATCTATAGGCTTATTAAATTTGTCCCTTAAATAATAAGACTTGAAAATTGAAATTACTCCTTGATCCATGGACTGCAGAATGGAGGTTGTGTTAGCAGGCATGAAAACAACATGAGTCTTGTACTTCTCCATCAGAACTCTTGGGTGACCAGATGCATTGTCAATGAGCAGTCATATTTTTAAAGGAATCTTTTTGTCCGAGCAGTAGGTCTCAACAGTGGGCTTAAAATATTTAGTAAACCATTTTGTAAATAGATGTGCTGTCATCTAGACTTTGTTGTTCTGTTTATAGAGAACAGAGTAAATTTAGTATAATTCTTAAGGGCCCTAGGATTTTCAGAATGGTAAATTAACATTGGCTTCAACTTAAAGTCACCAGCCTCCTTAGCCCCTAACAAGAGAGCTGGCCTGTCCTTTGATACTTTGAAGCCAGGCATTGACTTCTCTCTAGCTGTGAAAGTCCTAGGTGGTATCTTCTTCCAGTAGAAGGCTGTTTCGTCCACATTGAATATCTGTTGTTTAGTGTAGCCGCCTTCATTACATTCTTAGCCGGATCTTCTGAATAACTTCCTGCAGCCTCTGTATCTGCACTTGCTGCTTCACCTTGCACTTCGGTGTTATAGAGACGGCTTCTTTCCCTAAACCTCATGACCCAGCTTCTGATAGTTCCAGACTTTTCTTCTGTAGCTTCCTCGCCTCTCTCATCCTTTATAGAAATGAAGAGCATTAGAGCCTTGCTGTGGATTAGGTGTTAATTTAAGGGAATGCTGTGGCTGGTTTGATCTTCTATCCGGGCCACTAAAACTTCTGCCATATAAGCAACATGGCTGCTTCTTGTTCTTATCACTTGTTTATTCCAATGGAGTAGTACTATAATTTCCTTCAAAAACTTTTCTGTTGCATTCAAAACTTGGCTAACTGTTTGGGCAAAAGGCCTAGCTTTCAGTCTATCTCAGCTTTCCACATGCCGCCCTCACTAAATTCAATCACTTCTAGCTTTAGATATAAAGTGAGAGACATGCAATTCTTCCTTTCACTTGAACATTTAGAGGCCATAGTAGGATTATTAATCAGCCTAATTTCAATAATGTTGTATCTCAGGGACTAGGGAAGCCCAAGGAGAAAGAGAAATGGGGGAACAGTCAGAACACACATAAAATTTATCAAATTCACCCAGCTAATATGGGTGTCATGATGTCTCAAAAAAATTATAATGGTAACATCAAAGATCACCATGACACATACAATAATAGTGAAAAAGTTTGAAGTATTGTGAGAATTACAAAATTGTGACATAGTGCTATAAAGTCAGCAAGTGCTGTTGGTTAAAAGGCACTGATAGACTTGCTCAGTGCAGGGTTGCCATAAACCTTTCATTTGTGAAAAACTTAACAGCTGCAAAGTGCAATAAATCAAAGTGCAATAAAATGAGCTATGCAAGCAGATGGAGGTAGAAGTCGATGGGAGTTTATTGTGTTCACAGGATGGTGGTAGTGCTGGGACTGAATAATAGAGGGTGGAGGTAAGGACATCAATTAGGAGGGAATGTAGGGCATCTGGAACAGAGTGGCAGCTGTCTAGATAGAACTGAACAGAATTGGTATATGTTTTAGGGAAACAGTCAGCATAGGGGTGTGGTGAGATGAGGGGATGAGTAGAATACTTTAAGATAAATCCTAGGATACTGGCTTGGGCAAGTGAGTAAATGGTGATGCACTTTATAGGAAGGGAAAAGATTAGGCTGAAGGCACATTTTGGCATACGTTCAATTGAAGCTGCCCCTTAGAAATGCAAGTGAATATGTCAAGTGGCTGGTTGACTATTAAAAAAAAAAACTGGCGTTCAGGGAAATTCAGAGAATGAGTCAGAGGCATAATTTGGAGAGTCATCACCATGGATGGTAGTTAAAATCAAGTGAGTGGCTAAGGGATCCTAGTACATATTTTAATTTTTATGCAGTATTTTTTTTGTGTGTGCAGTACGCGGGCCTTTCACTGCTGTGGCCTCTCTCGTTGCGGAGCACAGGCTCCGGACGCACAGGCTCAGCGGCCATGGCTCACGGGCCCAGCCGCTCCGTGGCATGTGGGATCTTCCCGGACCGGGGCACGAACCCGTGTCCCCTGCATCGGCAGGCGGACTCTCAACCACTGTGCCACCAGGGAAACCCTTTAATGCAGTTTTTGCTTTTTATTTTTTGCTCTATGTTTCCTAATTTTATTATTTATTTATTCCTTCTTCACCCTCTCATTTGCTGGTTTTTGGGAAAGTTGAATCAAGAATTTATTCTTTACATTTTAAAAATTTGAATTATTTTCACTTATAAAAAAGACATATATATATATGTGTATGTACATATATATATATATGGTAATGCAAGTGCTTTTCTAGGAGTACAGATGCACATAGCGTAAAAAGTAAGCCCCTCTGCTTACCCTGTCCCCTAGATACTCACTTCCTCTCAGGAGAAGCAATGTAGGGTCCAGTTGTTTTACACAAATGGGAGTTTATTAAATAGGTTCTTCTATACCTTGTTTATGTCACTGGGCATTGGATGTTGAAAAAATTTCTGTGTTCCACTCTATGGTGTACCGTAACTTATTTGACTAGTCTGTTGAAGCACATTTGGCTTCTTTTTATTCTTTTGTTATTCTTTCCTATTTCCCGCATTATCTGCTTGTTTACTTTCTGTTTATCTCTAGCTACTACTCCATTTTTTGGTTCTATTTTACAGCAAATTCCTTGGAAGTGCTGATCATAATCACTAAAATCCTTTCCCATTCTCTGTCTCGTTACATATAAAAGGTGTTTATTGTCCGTTTCTGTAATGACTGTCTTACTACCTTTAATTCTTTCCTGATCTCTACCACTTCAGTTGCCTTTTATTTGTTATGTTCCTTTCTTCCTGTTTGCTTTACATCAACTCTGTATTCATCCCTTTTGTAATCTTTCATGAACGTTCTTTGTGTGTGAATGGAGGCCATCGTTTTCTGGTCTGCCCTTTGTACAAGTAATGGGCAGAGGCGATCAGTAGCTTCCAAATGGGAATGGTTTCTCAAAATACTTTCTAAATAAATATGCTGTGTCTCCTGTTCTAGGGGCAACACATTCCTGAGTCTTTTCTCTAGAGGGAGCAGGTACTGTGGAGCCAGTTCAGCGTGTTTCTAGCATACCTCTCCTGGATTTATATCTGCCCAGTCCAGTTTTGCTAGCAGATGCAAGGTGATTTTCCCTTCCTGTCCTGCCTCATTTGCAGTTTATTTCTCATGTTGTGAGTCATGTTTGGAGACATAAATGGGGTACTCTTGGCATCACTTCTTTCTCAGCTTCTGCTCTGATGCCCTGTGCTCTAGAACCAAATTCCCAAATTATTCTTCCTCTGGCCAACCCACACGCCCAGCTCTCGTCATTCTAAGAGATGTATCATTGGTCTCTCAGGATGGCGTCATTATTTTGAGAGAAATAAAGAACACTGTTTGAGATGTGGAGACATGTTTTAGACATTTGGTGTCCTCCCTGGATTTGGATGAGTTTCGGCAGATAATATTCTTGTCTTAGCTGTTTCCTGTTTTGTTTTTGAAAGGGATTTTCAAAGTTATTTTTGTTTCTTAGGTTAATATTGGTTATTTTCATGAAAGAAAAGGAGGAAAAAAACCCTTATTTTTTCTCTTCAGACTTCTGTGGGTCTTCAGCAATCCAATAATTCTTCAGTAATCTAGGTATTCTTTCTCAACAAATGAGCTTATTTCTTACTAAGCAGAGGAAACTGATTTCAATTTCCTAATCTCCTACTTGTAAAGTTATCCACACTTTCCCTGTACAGAGGCTGTGCTAGCATGTATATGCATAACTTCATTTAATTGCTACCTCCTGTGGAATAGGGATTATTATTACTATTTTAGAGATGAAGAAACTGAGGCTCAGATAAATTAAGAATTCTGAAGTTGCACAGATATGGAGCAGGAATTGAGCCTAGTTCATGATGGAGCAGTAAACGGAGCCCAGATTTGATTCTTAAATACTATGATCTATGCATCGTAAAGATCATATCAGTAGAATATTAGATTTTATTGATATTTTATTATTCAGTTGATTATTATACAAATAACTTTTTACTTACTAGGACCTGTCTTTGGAAGGTAGTCCTATAACGTGGTTGTTAAGAAGAATGTAGGTTCTAATACCTATTATATCTACTAACTTATTTGCTTGCGTGTAGAGTGATTTGAGGGCTGAATAACAAAGTTGTGAAGGTACCTAGTTATAGGTTGTGTGGATGAAATTATGGCAGGTGTTCAGTAAGTGCTCTTTAGCCCCTCTTGTCAAAATCACGCCCCAAGCAATTGATCAAGCAAAAATTATCTATTGACCGACTCAGGGTACCAGTTGACACTCCTTGATTGCAGTAACAGCGTGGCCAGCCAACAAGTTTCCCAAGAGGGGGCATTTAAGGTTATCACGATACTTTCAAATCTTCTCTTTACTTTCTTATACCTCTGCAATACAATCCAAAGTTTACCATGTCTAGAGATGGTTTCGTGGGTGTATAATTATCCCCAAGCTCATTAAATTGTGTACATTGTATATGTAAAGCTTTTTACATGTGAATCATACCTCAATAAAGCAGTTTAAAATTTTTGTCATGAGAAAAAAAAAAACCCACGAAAAACAAAGATCACCATGTCATGCATGGAGGACAGGGATTATACCTGAGTTTTGAAAATCAGCATGGTGTCATGGACATATTAGGAACCTTGGGGTTAGATACATGTAGGTTTGAATTCCACCTTTGGCATTTATTAGTTGGTTGGGAAAAAATTTCAATTCTCTGAGCTCATTGTAAATTCTCATTGTAAAGAGAAAAAAGCTCACCAGATTGATATGAGAATTAAACTGTATAAGATGAGGAAAAGTATGTGCACAAAGTGGGCATTCAAACCAATTTCTATTTATTTTCTCACTACTCATATTGTATCTTTTGCCATCCAGGCTAACAACTTTGAAAAAAATTTGAACACCCAATAAGCTTTTATAATATTTGAGATTTTATTACAATGAAATAATAGAACAGGGCATCCTTAAAGACTCGTAATATGATACAAGAAACAGTTTATAAAAAATTACACTGAAGGCTATGCATTGTGCAAAGAGATTCTGAAAACCTTTTGATAAAATTGCAACAGCAGGGAGACCCTTGGTAGGAACACATTCAGATACTAAAATAGTTCACACATATGTATAATAATTGAGCAAATAATTCAACTGAATTGTCCAATGAGAGATTTCTCAATGCAGAAGAGGAAAAGCAGAGAGCATTAGGAATTTTTTTTTCAGGAAAATAGGAAATTTACTTAAAGCCTGTCAAAGGGCAAATCTGAGAGTCCTCATCAAGGAAAGTTGCTTCACTGCTTGAGGATTTGTTATAAGACCCGTCAAGGAGAAGTGAAAGAAAATGTTAATGTATGTGGTCTTGAAGAAAAATCTGTGAGATAAAGAAAATTTCAATTTTTAATTTAATACTTAAGTGAAAGTTCTGTCATATTCATAACCCTAACATGATAGAAATAAGTGTGTCTCAGCTAGCAAAGAATGCTTCCATTTATGCTTTTGCATTTTTATGTAGCTCAGAACAGGAATGCTTGGGGCATGGAGTGACAGCATTTAGTTAGCAGGGGTGTCTGAGTTCTCTCAATTGGACATTGGAGGAAATGTTCCATTGGACTGTTCAGTCAGCTCGTCCCAATTCTGTACCTGCAAGCCCTTGCTCCACAATATAGCAGATGGAAACTATTGATGCAAAGAAAATCAGCACACTGAAGATATTCTTTATTAAGCAGAAATTCATTTCAATATCACAATGGTTCATGTAAAATATCCCTCGATATCATGACCACATCTCTTGCCGTCATCATTTGTCCCTGGGTCCCATGTCATTTCCTACTAGACTCTTTCTTGCATGACATGTCTTCAGATCCTCTCAAGCTCAGTTGTTCTCCTGGTGTGCTCAGCTCCATTGGCCTCTGATAATTCATCTGCACAGCTTCTGTTCCAAAGTTTCCTCCTAACCAAAGTCTCTCTCAGCCATCATGGACCCCCAGAACTTTCTCTGAGTACCTTATATATTAGTGGGGGGAAAACTTTAATATCTGTCTGTGATCAGGAAAGGGGTTTAGAATTAGTGAAAAGAGCCCTGGGCTTGGAAACAACATCTGTCTTTAAATCCCCTCTCGGCCTTTTGTTGCTGTGTGGCCTCGGGCAAAATAATCTCTTTAAATTTGTTCGCTCATCTGTGGATGCTTACGAGAGCTAAATAAAATAAAGTATATGAAAGCATTGTGTTGTGATACATGGTGTGATATAGAAGTCAGTTTTCAGGGTCATCATCAGCACAGTTCTTGCAGCAGCAGAAGCGATGGGCACCATCCAATCACTGAATATCTCCTTCGGAAACTTATTCCTTCTATTTACAATTCAGCCACCTCTACACAGGAGGTGTGCTTCCTGCTTGCAGAGTAGCAAATTTTCTCTTCTTCAGCGATTTTAAGTGCACTCAGAGGTAATGACTATCTGCAGATAATGGGGCTGAAATTTCACTTGAGCTCTGGGGTCTTGGTTTCTTAATGAAAATAAGACCAAAGGACTCTTTTAAATAAATAACTCCTTCTAGGTCAAGGGCTGGCGAGGCGTTCAAATACACCTTGATTCATGTCTCTTTAAGCACTGAATGTTAACAGATCAAATATGGTTGCAAATGCTAGGTACTACTTCCAGTCCTCCCTCAACCCCCAACACACACACCTGATGGCAAACAAGACTACATGTCCTGCATTAAACTTTCCAAACTCTGAAAAGAAAAGCCATCTGGCAAAGCCTAGATGCTGTGCTATAGCAATGCCATGGACCCACTGGTATCTGAATATGAAAATGATATTTTTTAGAAAATAAAAGAAAAACTCCTTTTTACCTTTCTCTCTTCACTTTCTCCTTCCCTCACATGCCCCCAAATTCTGAAGTGCAAGCCACCAAGCAGGGTCTTGTTTCTATTATTTTGGCGGTTACTCCAGAAACAACTTAGAAACAGAAGTGATGTGACTAGAAACAAGTGATGTGACTCTTCTAATCCCAGCATCTGGTGTCATTCGCTTCTCAAGTCCTGTGGTCCCTGGTGCCATGGAATGACCAGCAGTCTCCTAGGTTTGTTTATTTACTCACCGACATCTCTGAGCTTTTGCTCTTCCTTTGTATTAAATACTCTTCTATTCTTGGTCAACTGAGCAAATCCATAATTGTGGATCAAGTCCAAGGCAAACAATACTTCTGGGATGCTTTCCCCACTTGACCGCTTGTCATGTGGTCTTGTTTTTACATATGCCATCATGATGTCTACTCCAGATCTCTTTGGACAGTCCTTAGTAGATTGTACTCTAATTTATTAGCAGCTTACCATCTCATTACTTTTTTTTATTGAGACAGAGTGTGACTTTATCTTGATACCCCTAGTCTGTACTATAGTGCCTAGAAAGAGTGAATGCTTAATAAAGCTGATTTAGATACTAAATAAAGAATGGCTTCTGGTTTTATACAAATTAATTAATTAGCTTCATTTTATGCACACATTTTATTCTCAGTGAGTAATAAAAATTAAGGAGATAGGGAACTGAGACTTCAAATTAATTCCTTTTTAAGGCTTCTAAGAAAAAAATTAAAGCCTCAGAACAGACTTTACCTATTTCACTTACATTCAGTTCTATGTACCAAATATAAAAATACGTGGCTCTGAGGTCAGGCATTTGAGTACTAAAATTTAGTATACTGAATATAGCAAGAGGAATAAAAGAGAAATAATTTGATTGTTGAAAAATAATTGTATTAAAATCTGCAGCAAATGCTCTTTTAGTAGTAGATTCCTAAATCCCCCCAATGCTAGTATTACTCAAGATAAAATCTATCCAATCATACAAGTTGTTTTTTAAGGAAAATAATTCCATGCTCTTAAAAAATACCTTGTTAGTTGCTTTCTTTCTGGAATTATTTATTTTTTTGGCAAAGAGTACTTCTGTAAATGACTTTGTAGCAATCCCTGTCAGTATTTGATGGGTATATTGTTTAATTTACTTTTATTTTATGATTTTTCTATGAAGAGATTAGACACAGGTATACAATTTGATATATACATATATTGTTCTTTATTTTAAAAAGCACTCATTCACACAAAACAATTTTGCTAATTTTTAAAATTGTACTAACACAAGGGGGCTTTGTAGAGCAGTGGTTATAAATGTTGAGGATGGAAGCTGATAAAATTTGGGTTGAATTCCAGCTCCATTCCTTGCTAGCTGGTGACCCTGGATGGTTCAACAAAAGTGTCTGGATCTCCATTTCTCATCTGTGAAATGGGGATGTTTATACCTACTTAGCAGAGTAGTTTTAAGGCTCAGCATAAGTTAATGCATTCACAGCTGTTAGCATGGTTCAGGCCCTTAGTGATTCCTTAATAAATGGTGCCTGTTCTTATCACTGGTATCTTCACCATCATCAATACTCTGGAATATAAGCTTCAAAAGGGTAGAAACTGTACCTGGTTTGTTCACTGCTTGCATGCCCAGTGACTTTTCATTTTGTCTCACACATAGCAGTCTATCAATGTTTCTGTTGAATGAAGGAATGAGAAACTGAATATGAATACTGTCATAATTATGTCACTGACAAAAATCGTATTAGTTAAATTATTGGTGCCTATCCTTACAATTGGAATAGTTAGGAATGATAAGTATTTCATTTGGTCATCTCTGTGTAAACGTTGTAATCAGCATCTTCTCTGAAAGAAATGATTGAGCCCATGTTAAATTCCTGTGAAAAGTTAATTCTCAAATTTACACTCAGTAGAAAGTTTTATTTAATTACATTCTTTTTATTCTTTCATAGAATATCATTTCATAAGTTTTGCCAATGAAAATATGAATGTACTACACTAGCATCTGATGAACATCTGGTCAGCTGGTACACTACACAAGAGATGGATGTGCTAGTGGAGACTGTGCTTATCCAAAACAAATCTAAGCCAAATAAAGCAATACACATAAAAGTAGAAAACATTCATGGCTTCTTTCATTTACCGATACATCCATTTACCCATCCATCCATCCATTTAACCATCCATCAGGAGACACGTTTACTGAGCATTGGCTACGTTTCAGGTATTATGTTGGGCTTTTAGGGATACAATAATGAATTTAGGCACAGCTTCTGTGGGCAGTTAGGTCACATTGTTGCAGGAAAGAAAGGTACATAGACCAGTGTTTAGAATACTATGATGTAAGTAGCAAGAAAGAGTGGTACACAGAGCACTGTGAGAATACATGGATATACATGAAAAGGCCTTAGTGTTCTCAGCCTTGTAGCGGAGGTGGCTGTGGTCCTGAGGCAAGGTTATTGAACTGGTAGAGAGGACTTTATCAAGAAGGTGAGGCTGATGGGAGGCTAAAAATGAAAAGGATTTGCCGAATGAAGACACAGTTTAGTAAATATGTCAATCACCTAGGAAGTTGTGAGGAATTCAGTTTGTTGGTATAAGCAATAAATCATACACAGAAAATATTTATAACATGAATGTATATTTTAAATAGTAGTACCAACACAAACATCCATGTACCCATGTACACAACTTAAGAACCAAAATATTACTAACTTAAACTCTCTGATTCTCTCCCCAGTTTCGTCCCCTTTTTTCCGTCCCCCTCAGAGCATATATTGTATGGTTAGCCCCTTGTTTTTCTTGTTTTCACCAAATGTGTATCCATCTAAAATAAGTCTTTTATCATGACACTTTTTAAACTTGGTGTATATACAGAACCATATAGTATGGAATGTCTAGAAGTTGCTGTTTTGCTCAACATTTAGTTTATTAGATTCAGCCATGTTGACTAGGGTAGACACAGTTCATTCAGTTTTACTGTTATATATTTTCTGAGCGTAAATATGTCATCATTTTTACATGATGGGCCTTTGAGTCGTTTGCCTTTTTTTACTGCCATGAACAACGCTACCTATGCAAATTTTGTTTTGGTGGGGTGTGGTGGGAGTTGTCTCCTGAAGAAAGTATGTGAGAGTTTCTCTGTGTTGTAAACATACTGATTACTACTAATGATTATGGGTTTATTCCTCTGTCATTTTGTGTACTATACATTTTTCTTGAAATATGTTTCTCCTGCTATTAACATATGATCATAAACGTTATCAGTTTTCATTATCTTTTAATCTCTGCTGTTTCTGTGGTTATATCCCTTTTGATACCTAGCATTCTTAGCTTACTAATTTTCAGCTTTATCTCTTTTTTAATAGAATCTGTATTATGAAGTCTTCAAGCTTTTCTCTCTGGGCAACTCTTGATGCATATCATAAGTTTTGAGATATAATATTTTATTATTAATCATTATAAAATTTGGCCTATCAAAGTATTTTTTAAGGGCTTCCCTGGTGGCGCAGTGGTTGAGAGTCTGCCTGCCAATGCAGGAGACACGGGTTCGTGCCCCGGTCCGGGAAGATCCCACATGCAGCGGAGTGGCTGGGCCCGTGAGCCATGGCCGCTGAACCTGCGTGTCCGGAGCCTGTGCTCCGCAACGGGAGAGGCCACAACAGTGAGAGGCCCACATACGGCAAAAAAAAAAAAAAAAAAAGTATTTTTTAAGAATTTTCAAATACATAGTTTGTTTCTTTACATTTTCCATATTTATATCTAACCCAACTTCATTCTTAAGACTGTGGTTCATATGATACTAGTGTTTGAAAAACGTTGAGACTCATGTTAGGGTCTAAAATGTGACCAATATTCATTCATTTGCCTGAATGCCTGAAAAAAAATATTTTCCAATTGTTTGGTGCAAGATTTTATGTCTATTAGATCATATTTGCTAACCATATAGTTCAAATATTATGTACTTTCCTGGTTTTTCTGTGTGCTTTGTCTGTAATTACTAGAAGTTTAATAAAATCTCTGATCATGCTGTTGTATTTGAAAATTTATCATTGCAATTTAATACTTTGTAGCTTTATAGTTTTGAAATTATTTTTAATATGATTCTTGTAAACCTCATCTATCTCAGGAAAAAATTCAGTCTGACAATTTTGGATTGTTTTCACTGAAGACTGTGCTGTATTAATTTGTTAGGATAATGATACTGGAATTTTTTCTATCTTCTTATTTCTTTCCTTTTATTTTTTCTACTATTTGACTTCTTTTTTTTTCTCATCTGTATTTTTTTGATACGGTGTGCTTTACTTTTTATTTAATTCAGATGTTCCCCTCTACTACTTTGGAAATTTAACACTTAATTTTTTTTTTTTTTGGTACGCGGGCCTCTCACTGTTGTGGCCTCTCCCGTTGCGGAGCACAGGCTCCAGACGCGCAGGCTCAGCGGCCATGGCTCACGGGCCCAGCCGCTCTGCGTCATATGGGGTCTTCCCGGACCGGGGCATGAGCCCATGTCCCCTGCATCGGCAGGCAGACTCTCAACCACTGTGCCACCAGGGAAGCCCCAACACTTAATTTTAATTTTTTCAATGTTTACAATAAAAATTTTACATGCATACAAAACAATATTTAATATCTAAAGTAGCAGTGGTGCTCTACCAGAATTTTGATAAATAAACTTACTTGTCTATTAATCATTACATGTCTTCAGCATGGCTCTAACATGTCATTTTTTCCAGGTTTGTTGTTTCATTCTTTTAACAAAGATGTCAAATAGATGAAATCCACTGTGTTCTGTGAGTTGGTCTTAAACGTTAAAAAAACAAACACGAGGCAGTGTTGAACCCAGAACAGAATAATAATGGGCTGCTTCTGAAACCATTTTTCCAAATAAACACTTATTTAGGAGTTCAAATATAAAACAAATAAAAGTGTAGCTGCTCTGTTTGAAGCAGCTCCCCTGCAGTGCTGGAGCTCCAGAGAATATTATTTGAAAAATCACTCTGCATAACTCCTACCATGAAAGTGTCTAATGTAGCAGAAGTTTTCTTTTCTCCTGATCTGCCTGCCCTTTGACTAATTTCTAATTAATTGGGGATTAGAAGGAATGTTTCAAAATTTTCACCTGAAGGGTGGCTGTTTAAAGCTTAGATTTTCTTTCTAGAAAATGGAAATTACATATTTTTAATAAACAGAACTGTCCTCAGAAATAGCAGTTCACCAAGAAGGAAAGAAAAAAATGGGAAGGAATAGTAAGCTAAAGGTGGAACACTTGAAAGGAGAAAAAAGACTCTACTGGCTATCTATTGTACAACTGTGAAACAGGAGAGCAAATCTGATTGCCATTTATACCTACTGGAAAAATGAACAATCTGGGTTTTTTTTTTATTATTTTCTGAGGTGCATTACTAGGCTTTCAAAATCCTCTGTCATACTGAGAGACATATCTAATGCATCTCTTCAGTCTTATTTCTCTAATAAAGGGATTATGCTCCAGTAAAGTAAATTGATGATTTTCCAATCCACCTTTGATCAGTTGACCTTGAACACCTGAGATGTCTTTTTTTTTTTTTTGCGGTACGCGGGCCTCTCTGTTGTGGTCTCTCCCGCTGCGGAGCACAGGCTCTGGACGCGCAGGCTCAGCGGCCATGGCTCACGGGCTCAGCAGCCATGGCTCACGGGCCCAGCCACTCGGCGGCATGTGGGATCTTCCCAGACCCGGGCACAAACCTGTGTCCCCTGCATTGGCAGGCGGACTCTCAACCACTGCGCCACCAGGGAAGCCCTGAGATGTCTTTTTCTCTCTCCATTCAAATTATTTCTGCCCTTCAGGAGCTTGCCCAAGTCCCACTTTCTCCATACAAATTTTGCCTTCTTTGAATTCTCATAACATTTCCAGTTTGAATGACAAAGGAGAATATTTAATAATAGACTGTCTTGTAGGGATTGCTACTGCTTTCTTCACAGCAGATAGTGCTTTTCACAGAGATGATGACTGCCAAAATTTAACTCCATGGCTTTGGGGAAATTTTCTGAAAAATTTGACCTCAGTTTATGCATCTGTCAAATGGGTTGGAAACAGCCTTTATTTTTTTCATCCTCCTCTGAGACTATAAGACTCCTTTTGCTTGTTTGTGTGTGTGTGTGTGTAATATATATAATATATATATGTATATATATATTATATATATATATAGAGAAAGGTATATAGTTGATGTACAATATTATATGTTTCAGGTGTACAACATAGTGATGCACAATTTTTAAAGGTTATATTCCATTTATGGTTATTATAAAATATTGGCTATATTCCTTGTGCTGTATAATATATCCTTATAGCTTATTTATTTTATACATAGTAGTTTGTACCTCTTAACCCCCTACCCCTATCTTCCCCTTTCCCCCTCCCCTCTCCCCACTGGTAACCTAGTTTGAGTCAGTTTCTGTTTTGTTATATGTATTTATTTGCTTTATTTTTTAGACTTCACATATAAATGATACCATATAACATTTGGCTTTCTCTCTCTGACTTATTTTTTACTGGTTTGAAAATCTTTGAGATATGTTATATCCTACTTTTTAAGATTCCCTTCCATTCCATTCCCCTCTCCCACTTTTAGAACAAAACAGAGCACATACAAATATCAAATAAAACTAATTGACATTGGCATTACATTGGTTGGAATAAAATGGTTTCATCTGTGTAATGTACTTATTTCACACGAACACATACATGTAAACACTTTTACTCAGTAAGAGAGGATCAAGCCCTACTGTACGGAAGGTAAAGATTTTAGATTCCAGATCTATTTAGTTAAAGAATTGTCTTTGCTAAATTAACAAATACTGATATATATATATATATATATATAATTTTTTTTTTTCCCTCCTGTAACGGTCTAATTAGGAACTTTAGGTAACTCTTTAAGTAGCTGGAATAATAATGGAATGAATGGATGGATGAATACAGACCAGTAAATCCTCATCTAAACACTTGACATCCCAGAGGTTTAGAACGATCCCTTCAGTGATTTCAGACTGAAATCATAGTTTCTGAAGGACCTTGAGAAAGCTTCTAATATGATGAGGTGTAGGTTATATCAATGAGATAAAAATTAGAAGACCATACCATGTGTTCTTTCTCTAAATTTTCCTGGCAAGGAATATGAATGCTACATAGAGTATTTTTCTTCCCTGGAAAATAGAATAATGTATAGACTAAAATAACATTTGCAACTTCTAGAATAACACCCCTCAGTTATGATGAATGAATTAATTTAGGCTTTCCGCATTTTAGTTTATTTTAATTAGAATGAGATTTATTTTGACATGTCACTCTAAAGTAATGAGAAATTTATCTAATATGAGGAATTTATCTAATACAGCTTTAATCTCCTGATGAAATGGGAAATATATAGCCACTGAAATGTCAAAGTTATTTATAGCTGCCTCTTAGAACACTGGGTTCTTGCTTACAGAGTGGCTAATAGTGGGGATCGAGATTTTATATAGTGTAGCGACTCTGCACTAATTGTGTGACTTGGGGAAAGTTGTTTAATCTTTCTGTGCCTCACTAATCTCTTTTTCATAGTGTTTTAATGGGGATAAAAGTGAGATAACCTATGTAAATTGCTTTTCACAGAGCTGGGCACATAATAAGAACCAATAAATTATAAACATACATATTTTACTTTATACATATATAGAGAGTGTTTATAAAAAGTTGAACATTTTCAAAAAATATGTTACTCAGTAACAAAGTTATTTAAGAATACATAATCATGTGGCTAAAACCAATTTTAAATACACTACCACCGTTATTTCCATCATCTTACAAATATGTGCCCCTTAAATTGTTGTTACAAAGTCTGCATCAATCCTGTGGCTTCTAGCCATGAGAGAGAGAGAGGTGACAAGAAATCACATAATGTCATGTCTGGGATCTGGGTGGCCACTGTTCTCAAGACAGGGTAATGTGTTTAATGTTTAGAATAGATTGCTGCACAGTACAGCACTGTGGATGGCATTCATCTGGGAAGGAACTGTGTCCTAGGAATAAAGTCTCTTTCTACTAAAATATGAAACTATCAGAGACCTAACAGTAGAGTGGAATGGTATCACTCCACCATTAGGTCTAAATATATTATCATTGTCGCTATGTCCTACAAAATTAAAAAAAAAATGGAGTAATGAATTAAGTGCAAAAAAAGATATTCGATGTTGCAAATCCCTTATGTGTTTTGTAGTCACAGAACCCAATTGGATAAATTCTATCACAAGGACAGAGATAATTAGAATTCTAAGGGCATCCCTTGAGTTTGGTGCCTAGTACATGTGCATGTATAATATGAATTCTGAATAATACATTTTGAAAGTAATTTATACATATATAATGATAGCCATTTAGTTCAGACTAAATAATTACCTATTATTCAAGGAGCATATTTTTGAGATTTTCCCTTCTGTCTTTGAAACACTAATGAGAAGAAATAGAATCCATATAATCTGGTGAAGGTGTCTGCATCAAATTCTAAATTCTGGACCTAACCCTTGATAGTTGGGCAGGAATTCGGAAAGAAAGCCTACGCTGGTTAATAGGTGAATAGATCTCTCTAGGAGTCACAAATGAATTTGATATAGTGATGCTATGTCATCACCTTAAGGAAGGCGGCAAACAAGGGAGGGGTCATGTTTGAGGTGAGGCATTTTGGATAAAGAAAGAGCAAACTGAACTGGAAAGTCTGAAGATTTAAGGAGCAGTTGACCACTTAGAAGTAGGGCCAGGGGATTGGGAGGAAGTACACAAATGAGAACCACAGCTGGGAAATAGCATATTTTCCTTCTTGTCTCATACAGTCTGTTTAGAATCTAGTGAATATGGAGCAAAGAACAGCTACAGTTATTATTCCTGGTTCAAAAAGATGATATCTCTCTTCCCTCTTCAGCATTGGTTGAAGAGCAAAAAATTACATTGAAACCCAGTTCTATTTTGATACCCAACAATTAAACCTACCTCACTTTTTTTTCCTCCCCAAATTGATTAGCTTGTATTCTTTACTACCCTCCACAGGTCCCAGTTTCCTAGTCACAATTCAGTTTTCATATTGTCGTTTTCACAGATTATTAGTAAAAATGAACTAAAGTGGGGCTTTGATCTTGCCTGAAGGGCTCTGTGAACAATACCATTTATCCTCTTCCTTTGTTTAGAATCCCTCAGCCCAGCTGCTTCAACTCTAGTCATTTCTTATTGTAAACCTGAGGCCAATTTGCTGTCACTCTCTGAGTTGTACAATAATCCTTCATGCTTACGAAAATGTAGATATTGCTTGTTCTTCTCACCAATTACAACATTCATTATCGTATCTAAATAGCGATCAGAATTTCAGTCTTAGTTTGTTTTCAGTCCATGTGTTAACTATTCCTGTAACTGCCTCTCACTCTGTATTTGAGAGGTTTTGTACTTAATTTTGTTAGAATTTTCACATTTTTCCTTCCAGAATTTCTGAGAGTTCTTGGTAGGCTGCTGCTTCATTTTCCTCTGAATTCACATAATAGGTTGTCATTAGCTACAGAGGGCGTATAATTCTATTAAGTGTTTAGTATTCATTACACTCTTAGTCTCAGCAGTTGTGGACTCTTCTCTAGGTTCTGTTCCACATTGTAGGACTATCAGATAAGTTCAGACTAAGGGATTTCCTCCAGACTCCATTCCTCCAAAAGTATTTGTCTCAGTACGTTTTCATTACTCATTTATCCTTTGTTACAGGTGGCTGAATAATTCTCTTTTCAGCCATCGTTTAATTAGACTTAAATAGTTGTCTGCCCTATCACATTTAAGCTCTATCTTGTCCAGACAATGATATCATCAGACACCCACTAAGGCTTAAAACATCGATAACATCTGCTGCTCTTCTGCAAAGGCCACTTTCTGACTAGAAAGGCAGCCCCAAAATTAAGAAGAAAAGGTAAGGAAAAGGCATTCTCTTCCAAGCTTCCTCCCACCCTCCCCTCCAGGTACGGTGAGTATATAAGTCTTAGGGTTGCCATATTTATACCCATCAGTGCCTGTCTTATGAAGACCATAGAGGTTTGAACACATCAAAAGAGAGATTAATTTTGGTATCAGTTACCACAGGAATATAAGGAAACCAGTGGAGAACTGGTAAGCATAGAGGCCTGTCAGTGTGATGCCTGGGACTTGAGCTGGTACAAGCTAACTGGAGTCTGCCCAGTGCAAGTGGCTGCTTAGAAGGAGGAAACCACGAGGTAAACAATAGACTGGAAATGAGTGAAAGACACAATGCAAAGCAGGTCTTCTAGATTTATGCCACCCTCTGCAGATCTTCTAGATTTATGCCACCCTCTGTGTGTCTTTAGCCTTGGCTATCCTTCAGCTTTCAGCAAATTCTTTGAATGGCCCCCTTACACCAATAAAGTTTCAGTTTGAATATATATATATATTCCTAAACTTGGACTAACACGTTTAAATTAAAGAGGAGGAATTGGAGGTCTGTGAGACAGAGCCAGTAGGAATGAGTGAGCGTTCACCAGGAGATGGTGAATTTCCAGAAATAAACTGGTGTTGGGACGTGTAACTTTCCACCTCTACATAGCAATTTGCTCCTAATGTGCACTTTGGAAGTTCTGGGGCTCGTTTTTACTACGGAAAGAACTTTAATTTGTAAAAAGACAAACGTTTTTTTAAATGAAGAAGACACTAGGGTAGGGAGACTGAGATGAAGCAGGGTGAGATTGTAGCAGACAGATGAACCTTTCAGTGAGGAATGCTATCTCAAAGTAAAAGTTTCAGAGAGCACTCTGTTTGCCAGCGTACGTAGATAAATCTGAAAAAAAAATCAATAAATAAAAGATCAAAGACTGTTTGCAGCACACACACATTATTTTCACATCTTTTATGTAGCTTCGTCTCTTCTTAATAGCCCTGAAGTTCTATTAATCAATTATTTTAACACCAGACTAGATATAATTGGTAATTTTTTGTTAAACTGATCTGAAACCATACTCTAAAACACTCTTAAACAAATATATGAAATCATCATAGCCTACTGGTTAAAAATGCTGGCCCTGGGCTTCCCTGGTGGTGGAGTGGTTGAGGGTCTGCCTGCTGATGCAGGGGACGCGGGTTCGTGCCCCGGTCCGGGAAGATCCCACCTGCCACGGAGCGGCTGGGCCCGTGAGCCATGGCCGCCGAGCCTGCGCGTCCGGAGCCTGTGCTCCGCAACGGGAGAGGCCACAACAGTGAGAAGCCCGTGTACCGCAAAAATAAACAAATAAATAAATAAAAATGCTGGCCCTGATGTTAATCCTCCATCTGCCCCTCTCCCTGACCCATTTCCACTGTTTAATCACTGTTCTTTGGTGCAAGTTATTTAAACCTCTGTGTTATGCTTTTCTCTGGAGCTTATTTCACACATTAATATAAGTAAATGGGTTAGAGAAATGCCAGGTATATGGTAAGTGCTCAGTAAATATTGGCTGATATCATTTTAATAGCAGTTTAATTTCATATCATTATTTTCCCTCATATATGTGACTTCATTGTGGCTCATCAGTAAAACTATATGCATAAATAATTGTCAAATGAAACACTTAAAACAATCTATTCTCAAATCCTTCTTTCATATAGGGACATGCATTTAAATTTCAATGTATTGTGTGTTATTCCATGTGAAAAAGGGTATATGGGGCTATTTGAAAAAAATATAGCCCACTGAGACTATATGTAGTTAGATGTCCCTTAGACAACTCAGTGATGTGATGTCTACTTTTGGAGTAGTTAAAAGGGAGGTTCAGCAAGATGCTGCTTATTCAGAGAGATACATACTAGAATGTAAGTTCCATGAAATAGGGATTCTTGTCTGTTTTTTTCACTGTCCTATACCAATACCTAGAAAAGTGCCTGGTACATAAAGGGTGATCACTAAATATGTGTTATATAAAGAAAATGCAATATCTTTAGGACCATGTACTGAAAAGACCATCAGTGATTTCAAGTAAGAGCAATAAATCAGTCTTACAGGCAGATGCTTTGGCTCTTTTTGAAATCTGTTTCTCAAAGGGGCAACTCTCAATATAGCCCATTCTAGGTGGAGCTGCAGTGGGTGGCCATTAATAAGACAATAGTGAAGTAGTGATTTTCCCAAAAGACAGTATTTATAGATTGTATAACACTAAGGAGTCTTTAGAAGTGCTTTCATTTTTTAGCACGGTCATCAGGAAAGGCAGAAAGAAATCCTTAAGTTCTAAGAAATAGTATAATAAAAGCAGGGTAATAATAGATATTTTGAGGTAGGAAAATGTGAGGACCAAATAGAAAAGTCTTTATGCCTGAAAAAGAAAGAACAATAAAAGTGGGGGTGAATATCTTAGTTATGATTTTGTTTATGTTGAATTTTTTTATGTTGAATGACTGTCTTCTTTAAACTTTTCTCCTCATGAAAATGGCTCAATACTATTGAAAAATAAAACTTCAGGAAAATAAGAACTTTAGAAAACTTCCTTTGTGCTATTTTTAGGTATTCAAAGAGAAGCATAAACAACTTTGGACAGCAAATTTTCATTAATTTTTATGCATTTATAATTACTAATATTTTCTCAGTGTCATCTTTTATTTTGTTCTTTCTTTCATGACCTCATCTTCAAAGCAACAAATATACTTTAACAGGAAAAAAAGGAAAGGGTTAAAAACAAAAGTTTCTGAGAAGAGCCCCCCAGATCGATTAAATATCACAAAAACTCAGAGAAATATGTAGTAATAATATATTTACTATTTATCAAATTAACAAATTTGAGGAAATACCATTTAATGTTGATGAGGGATGGTAATACAGAGGCATTTATAAATCTTCTGTAGGAGTGAAAACTGATATATGTTTTCTGGAAATCAAGATGAGGATATGTATGAAATGTCTGAAAAGCAATGCTTCTTTTCATCTAGAAAATTCGTTTTTATTTATCCATATACTAAGGAAATAATCAGAGTGATGTTAAAGTTTTTGCACAAAGATGATCATGATACCTTTATATGGGTGAATATTTCAGTATAATCTAAAAGGTAATGATTAAATAGTATATTCATTAATATTTACTGTCATATTTTCTTCTAGGAAGGATTTAAAGCAAATAATGATTAAATTAGATGTAGCTCATGCACATGGTGGATACAGTATATCTTGAAATGATACTAAAATGTATGTGCATTGATGTTGGAAAATGCTTTTATTGTTAACTGAAAACTTCAAGAATCATTGTTCATTGTATTATTAATTACAAAAAAATGGATAGAAGGAAATAATAGATGAAAAACAGATTTCAGCATGTTAAAAACTATTGCTTTAGGTAAAGAAATGAGGAAAATACCTCTAGAGAACACTCCATGCAGCATTAGCATGGAGGGACAACAAATGGGCACAAGAAAACTATTTGTGGGATGGAAATATTCATTGTCTTGAATTATGATTATGTTTTGGGGTGTATACACATTAAAAACATTAAATTAACATTTTAAATATGAGGCGTTTATTGAAACTCAATTATATTTCAATAAATGTGTTAACATTTTAAAAAAGTAGCCATAATATTCTTGGAGAAGAACAAAGTGAGTGGGTTTGTTCTATGCAGACTTTTTATAATGCTACTCTAAATAAGATAGTGTGATATACATGTAAAGATAGACAAATAAAAGCAGTAGAATAAAATAGAGATTACAGAAAAAGACCCAAGCATACGTGGAGTGTTAATTTATAAAAAGAGTGCTACTCCAGAGCTGGGAAAGGAAAATATTTTTCAATAGATCATGCTGGGGCATTTTATATCCATAAAAATAAAAATGAAATATAGCTCCTACTTCATGTCATACACAAAACTATCTTTTATGTAAAACATAAATCAAAATACAAAAAGCAAAACAATAAAAACTCTGGAGCACAGTGAAAGAAAATATCTTAATGATCTCAGATGAGTAAAATATATCTCAAACAAAGCAAGAACTCTAATCAGGAGATTAAGGTGAATAAATTTGAGTACATTAAGATTGTTCATCAAAAGATTCCATTAAGATAGCGGAAAGGCAAGCTGTAGTCTTGGTGAAGAAATTTTCAACTCATAAAACATGGCTATATCCAAAATCAGTAAGAAAAAAACAGACAAGTAAGCAGAAAATGAGACAATGACTTGAAGAGGCCTAGGAATATTGAAAATAGCCATAAATCCATGAAAAAGTGGTCAAGCTCATTGGTAATCAGGAAAACGGAAAATAAGACCAAAATAACATTCTACAGCATAACCTCTTGGATGACTAAAATTTCAGGCTGACACATAATGGGAACTCTCAGGTACTGCTGGTGAGGGTGTAAATTGGTACTATTACTTTGGTAAACTATTTGGCATTATTCGCTGAAGTTGATCACGTACAAACTCTATAACCTAGCAATTATATATATATATATATATATATATATATATATATATATAAAATATAGAAAAACGTATCTTAGTTTAAATATCTGTGTGCTCTAGTAGTTATGTGCTCAGATCAGCAAGTACTAGCCCAGAGAGCCAGCTGTTAAATTTTCAGAAACCTTGTGATTTGACTTTTAGACCAGTGGTAGCTTGAAACTGGTCATTGTCATAGTATTTATATTAGAATTTTGTTCAATGTCATATAGTGCGGCTCTTCCCCCGCCACCCCAAGAACCAGTATATAATATGTGTACAAAGATACATGTAAAGCAATGCTTATAGTAGTGTTATTTGCAATAACCTCAAACTGGTAACAACCCTAATGTCTGTCTAAGGCAAAAATGATACATAAGTTGTGGTATGTCTATACACTAGAATAGTTATGGCAATAAAAATAAATGAACTACAGCTATGTACAGCCATAATAATGATTATAATTTTAAAAAGCGCTAATAATATGAGGTACTTAATGTATACCAGACCATCTCTCTCTTTTTAGAATATATATGTGTGTTTCTATCCTTAGAAAAAATAATGTGAATACATATAAAATGCTATCTTTGTGTGATAGCATTATAGGTTATTAATTCCTTTATACTTTATTTTATACTGATAAAATATTGCTTTATAATCAAGAAAAAGCAATAGAATTAACTTTATTTTCAAAGTAAAATATAGGATGGTAGCCATGATAGTGGGGATATAATGTTTTTAATTGTTCTGGTGATATTGATATAGAGGTGTCTTACAAGATATGTGACTATGTAGATATTATTTAAATGTACTGATTTTTGTTTCTTTCAACTTTAAAATTGGAATAAGGATATTGCATACTTCATAGGGTATTTGTGAAGATAAAAATAAGATATATGTGCCTTGCATAGTTACCAGCACAGAGTAGGAGTACAATATGTTTTACCTAGTGTATTAATGTCTGCTTACTTCCAGCTCTATTAAGCAGTCCTTAATCTATTATAAGATCCTTTAAAATCATTTATTTGGATTGTGATAAAGATGGAACACCTTTATAATTAATAATATACCATTGTTATTTAGCTTATGGACACAAGTGATGAAGCTTCAGTAGTAGGATTTGGGAGTTACCAAAAGGAGGAAGGTTTAATTGAGCAGTACCTGAGGATTTAGTTAACCGGTACCTGAGTTTATTCAGAGAATATTTACCATTTTATGTGTGTGCTCGATTTATATACCTGCTTTTAAGTCCTTGAAATGTGAAGGCATCATATTCACTGACACTTATATACAACTCCTGGAGGACTGACACATTTCTTTATCAGCTCTGCCACAGTTGCTAGCTCTCTCCTTTTTCTCTACTCTCTATAGCTTCTATTTTGACCAGACACACCTTGTTCAGTCAGTTTAGTCAAAGAGATAGTTACCCATCATTGTGTGTGCAATTTAAGTTTTGTAAATGTAAGCTCTGACTCATTAAATGTCACAGACTTGCTTTAACTGAGAGAGTGCATTTCACTTTGATTCAATCAATGAGTTGCTAATTAAACCTCCTTGATCTTTGTCATAGAAACATCCCACCAGCGTGCATAAATGTTTTAATTATTTTGAAGGCATTAATTTTTTTAATATTATATATAGCACTCTGCTAAACACATTAGCGTTTCTTGTAAGGCTGGTTTAGAGGTGCTGAACTCCTGTAGCTTTTGCTTGTCTGTATAACTCTATCTCTTCTTCAAATCTGAATGATAGCCTTGCCAGGTAGAGTATTCTCAGTTGGAGGGTTTTTTTCCTTTCATCAGTTTAAATATATCATGCCACTCTTTTCTTGCGTGCAGAGTTTCTGCTGAAAAGTCAGCTGATGGTCTCAGGGAAGTTCCCTTTTTATCTATAGGTGGGTATCTAGTTCCTTTTCTCTTGCTGCTTTTAAGATTCTCTCTTTATCTTTATTTTCTGTCATTTTAATTATTTTGATGTGGACCTCTTCAGGTTCATCTTATTTGGAACTCTCTGTGCTTCTGGGAGCTGGATGTCTGTTTACTTTCCCAGATTAGGGAAGTTTTCAGCTATTAGTTCTTCAAATAAGTTCTCTGTCCCTTTCTTTCTTCTTTTCCTTCTGGGACACCTATAATGCAGGTGTTAGTATGCTTGATGTTGTCCCAAAAGTCTCAAGGTATCCTAACTTTTTTTTTTTTGTATTCTTTTTTTTTTTCTGTTCAGCTTGGGTGACTTCCACTACTCCATTTTCCACTTCACTGATCCACTCCTCTGTGACATATAATCTACTGTTGATTCTTTCTAGTATATTTTTTATTTCAATTATTGTATTCTTCAGCTCTGTTGGATTCTTTTTTATATTTTGTAACTCTGTTATTTTCATTGTGGTTATCTATTTGTCTTCTGACTTTTATAGAGCAGCTTAATGATCGTTACCTTGAACTCTTCATCTGGTAGATTGCTTATCTCCACTTCTTTAGTTCTGGGGTTTTATCCTGTTCCTTCCTTTGGAAGATGTTCCTCCGTCTCCTCATTTTGACTGATTCTTTATGTTTACTTCTATATGTCAGGTAGGTCGGTTATATTTCCCAATCTTGTAGAAGTGACCTCATATAGGAGATGTCCTTTGGGGCCCAGCAGCGCACTCCCCTCTGTTCACCAGAGCTATATCCTCTAGGGTGATCCCCCTGTGGGCTGTGCGGGCCCTTCTGTTGCAGTGGGGTTGACTACTGTCGGCACACTGTAGGCAGGTCTGGCCCCTGGCCTAGTTGGCTGCCAGGCCCTGCCTCATGCGGTGGCTGCTGGCCTGCTGGTGGGTGGGTCCTGGCATGGCTGACTATTGGTCCCAGGGATCCCAGGTCTGATCCTGGGTGGAGCCTCAGGGGCCTGAGGCTGGTGCCAGCCTGCTGGTGGGCAAGTAAGCCCCTGGCACTAATGGGCTAGAGGGAGGATTCCAAAATGGCACTTGCTAGCACCACTGTCCTTGTGGTAGAATGAGCTCCCCCAAATGGCTGTCACCAGCATTGTTGTCCCCAGGTTGCCTCCTGCCTCTCTGGGAGACTCTCTAAATCAGCAAGTTGGTCTGACCCAACTCCTTTCAAATTATTGCCTCTGTACTGAGTCTCAGAGCTTGTGAGAGTTTGTGTCTTTTAAGAGAAGAATCTCTGTTTCCTATAGCCCTCTGGCTTTCCCATATGCAAGCCTGCTGGCCTTCAAAGCCAGATGTTCTGGGGACTTTTCTTCCCAGTGTAGGACCCCAAGGCTGGGGAGCATGATGTGGGGCTTGAACTCCTTGCTCCTTGGGGAGAACCTCGCAATTGTGATTATCCTCCCATTTGTGGGTCACCTACCTAGGGGTATGAATCTTGACTGTATTGTGTGTCTGCTCCTCGTTCGTGTTCTGTTGTGTTTCTTTCTTTATATCTTTAGTTTTGGAAAATCTTTCTAGTCTTCAGGTCATTCGCATGACTAGCTGCTCTTGTAAATAGTTGTAATTTTGGTGTGCCCATGGGAGGAGTTGAGCTCAGGGTCTTCCTATGCTGGCATCTTGGCCACACTTACATTGTTTTTCATGCAAGGAATTAGTACAGTTTAATAGCAATAAGGCTTTCCTCAGATTCTGGACTATCTGTTCAAATACCAACTTTACATCTTATAAGCAGAGTGACTTTGGTAAAGTTACTTCACATCTTTGTGCCTCAGTTTTGACATTCCATGTATTAACATTGTCTCCCTCCAACTCAAGAATAATCATATGCAACCTCTGTATTCTTCTTTCTTTTCATTTTAGTTTTGCTATATATTATGTACCTTTATTGTTGAATTTGTGTGCTTTTAAAATTTATATAAATAGTATAATACTCTATGTAATCATCTATATCTTTCTTTTTACATCCAATGATATGTTTCTAACATTCAATAATTTGATGTTTGTAGCAGACCATTCATTTTCACTGTTATATAGTATTCCCTTGTCTGACTATACCAAAACACATCTGTCTATACTTATATGTATGGTCATTTTGAGTTTTTATAATTTGAGATCCAGCAATGCCATAAATATTTTTTATGAGTCTCTTGAGACACATGCTCAAGAGTTTTCTAAGGTACTTATCTAGAAATAGCTTCCGAGTCCTGAATTTGCATGTACATAACTCCACCAGATAATACTAAATTGTTTTCCAAGGTACTGCATTACTTCACTCTCCCACCAGCTAACATGTGGCATTATCATAACTTGCTATTTTTTTTTAACTGGTGGGTATAAAATGTCATTTTATTATGATTAAAATTCGCATTTCTTGGATTACAAGTAAGGCAGAACATTTTTTTTTTTCATTTTTGCGTTGCCCCTCCAAATTTCCTTTTCTGTGAAATATCCATTATGTGAAATCAGGGTTACATTTCTATTCAAAGTCTTCGCTGTTCTTTTAGATTAGATTAATATGTTCTAATTTTAAAAGATCCCACATTGAAAATTTCTGAATAACAAAGCAAAAAATTACACAAAATTTGAGTATATTGTGGTATTTTCATTATTGAAGGACTTTTGCCATTGCATATTAATAATTTTAAGCAGAACATCTAAACTTTTAATTATACTGTTGAGGTAGGAATACCTTATAGTAAGTTCATTATTTGTGGATGAACTTCTTGAGGAATCAACTATGAATCTCTACAGAGACTGAAATACAGCAACAGCTCATTGTAAATATTTTAAATTAATCAACTGACTGTTAATGTAAAGTATGAAGAGCTGTGAAAGAATAAACATAAATGAAGTTAAAATTAAACATTCTTCAGTTATATCCATCAGTGGGACAGTGTTTATCAATTTATATAAACATCATGTTTAGAGGAAAGCGCTAATATTATATAATATATGATACCCTGATGAAATATGCCTGTTTAGATATTTGGATGTGTCATTTAACAGTGCATAAAACACATTAGCTTTTCTGTGGTTTCCCATATGCCCATTGTAGAATATTTTCTATGTTGATAATAGGTAAGAACTTGACTTTAAAAAGCAGTTTTTTGTGTGTGTGTGTTGTCAAGGTACTTTCCTGGGCAGTGAGTTAATGAAGTGGGCTTAGAATGACTAGGGAAGATATAGGGAAAGATACTTTTACTCACTTGGACAGTAAAATCACTCTATTGAGAGATAGAATAATGTTAGAATATCAAGATTTATAAGAATAATGTTAGAATATCAAGATTCATATCTGCAGGACATCTGATTCACATATCCTCAGTTTTTCTTCTATGTGGCATGAATCAATGCAAAATAGTATTCAGTTATATTAAAGCTCATCTTTAAAACTTTCATATTTAAGCTCATTTTTAAAACTTTTATATTTAAGCAGTCTATTATTGCTTCTTCATCATTTGATGTGCCAGGACTCAGAAGAGATCTAAGCAATATCCCGTCGTACAAAGATTACAGTCATAAATTACAATTTTTCATACATTTGTTGAAACGATTTCTCCCCAGTACATTTTACTTCTAGCTTGACAATGACAGTTGCGTTTGGGGAGTTAGCAGAAAACAAGGGTTGAATTACCACTTATACGACTAAAAATCTTTAAGGCATTTGATGAATCATTTTTTATATCCTTGTTTTAGTTTTGACAAATGTACTATGGAAATAATATTAGTCATCTCATAATTTCCTTTCTGAGATCTTTGGAGGATACACATATTTTAAAAAATATATTTCTTTTTTTTTTTACATCTTTATTGGAGTATAATTGCTTTAAAATGTTGTGTTAGTTTCTGCTGTATAACAAAGTGAATCAGCTATATGTATACATATATCCTTACATCCCCTTCCTCTTGCGTCTCCCTCCCACCCTCCCTATCCCACCCCTCTAGGTGGTCACAAAGCACCGAGCTGGTCTCACTGTGCTATGGGGCTGCTTCCCACTATCTATTTTACATTTGGTAGTGTATACATGTCAATGCCACTCTCTCACTTCGTCCCAGCTTACCCTTCCCCCTCCCTGTGTCCTCAAGTCCATCATCTACGTCTGCGTCTTTATTCCTGTCCTGCTCCAAGATTCTTCAGAACCATTTTTTTTTTTTTGGATTCTATATATATGTGTTAGCATACGGTATTTGACTTACTTCACTTACTTACTTCACTTACTTCACTCTGACTTACTTCACTCTGTATGACAGACTCTAGGTTCATCCACCTCACTACAAATAACTCAGTTTCATTTCTTTTTATTGCTGAGTAATATTCCACTGTATATGTGTGCCACATCTTCTTTATCCATTCATGTGTAGATGGACACTTAGGTTGCTTCCATGTCCTGGCTGTTGTAAATAGAGCTGCAATTGTGGTACATGACTCTTTTTGAATTATGGTTTTCTCAGGGTATATGCCCAGTAGTGGGATTGCTGGGTCATATGGTAGTTCTATCTTTAGTTTTTTAAGGAACCTCCATACTGTTCTCCATAGTGGCTATATCAGTTTACATTCCCACCAACAGTGCAAGAGGGTTCCCTTTTCTCCACACCCTCTCCAGCATTCATTGTTTGTAGATTTTTTGATGATGGCCATTCTGACTGGTGTGAGGTGATACCTCATTTTGGTTTTGATTTACATTTCTCTGATGATTAGTGATGTTGAGCATCCTTTCATGTGTTTGTTGGCAATCTGTATATCTTCTCTGGAGAAATGTCAGTTTAGGTCTTCTGCCCATTTTTGGATTGGGTTGTTTGTTTTTTTGATATTGAGCTGCATGAGCTGCTTATAGATTTTGGAGATCAATCCTTTGTCAGTTGCTTCGATTGCAAATATTTTCTCCCATTCTGAGGGTTGTCTTTTCATCTTGTTTATGGTTTTCCTTGCTGTGTAAAAGTTGTTAAGTTTCATTAGGTCCTATTCATTTATTTTTGTTTTTATTTCCATTACTCTAGGAGGTGGGTCAAAAAGGATCTTGCTGTGATTTATGTCATAGAGTGTTCTGCCTATGTTTTCCTCTAAGAGTTTTATGGTGTCTGGTCTTACATTTAGGTCTTTAATCCATTTTGAGTTTGTTTTTGTATATGGTGTTAGGAAGTCATCTAATTTCATTCTTTTACATGTAGCTGTAGGAAGTTATCTAATTTCGTTCTTTTACAGTTTTCCCTGCACCATTTATAGAAGGGGCTGTCTTTTCTCCATTGTATATTCTTGTCTCCTTTGTCAAAGATAAGGTGACCATATGTGTGTGGGTTTATCTCTGGGCTTTCCATCCTGTTCCATTGACCTATATTTCTGTTTTTGTGTCAATACCATACGGTCTTGATTACTGTAGGTTTGTAGTATAGTCTGAAGTCAGGGAGCCTGATTCCTCCAGCTCCGTTTTTCTTTCTCAAGATTGCTTTGGCTATTTGGGGTCTTCTGTGTTTCCATACAAATTGTGAAATTTTTTGTTCTAGTTCTGTGAAAAATGCCAGTGGTAGTTTGATAGGGATTGCATTGAATCTGTAGATTGCTTTGGGTAGTAGAGTCATTTTCACAATGTTGATTCTTCCAATCCAAGAACGTGGTATATCTTTCCATCTATTTGTATCATCTTTAATTTCTTTCATTAGTGTCTTATAATTTTCTGCATACAGGTCTTTTGTCTCCTTAGGTAGGTTTATTCCTAGATATTTTATTCTTTTTGTTGCAATGGTAAATGGGAGTGTTTTCTCAATTTCACTTTCAGATTTTTCATCATTAGTGTATAGGAATGCAAGAGATTTCTGTGCATTAATTTTGTAACCTGCTACTTTACCAAGTTCATTGATTAGCTCTAGTAGTTTTCTGGTAGCATCTTTAGGATTCTCTATGTATATTATCCTGTCATCTGCAAACAGTGACAGTTTTACCTCTTCCTTTCTAATTTGGATTCCTTTTATTTCTTTTTCTTCTTTTTTTAAGCATCTAGAAGTAAGGTATATGATGTGCAATTTAAGTTCACATAGTAAGTCATAGTAAAAGCTACAACAAACTGCAGGTGGCTTTTCAATTTGCTTTCACGTCTCAGAAAATTTTAAATTGGTGACAAAGAATTTCTTGGCAACTTATAAAAGGAAAACTAATCTTAATGTTTTGCTTCTTGAAGGTAATAGTCAATAATAAAATCCAGTTGACAACCAAGCTTTTCTATCATGATCTAACTGCCAGAAAAGAGCTTAAGTGAGGTTTTGTTCTGGTTCTTTTAGACAAGGTGAATTTACTTATAGGTCTGTGGAAACCTTTTTGAATATAGCCTGCTGCTGGAAGCTCACAATTATTTAGTGCTGACTGTAATTGGATCTTGGAGGAGGTAACTGAGAGCATGTTGAGCCGTTTTGCCAAAAATGAAGCTTTTAGTTTTCCTGAGAACACATTTTAAAATACTGGTGTTTACTTGAAGATTATCTGACCTGCCAAAGAATTCCTTTTTTTAAAATAAGAAAATATATTTACAATTGGGAGGTGTTGAATTTTCTTTTAAAAAATTTCCAATAACTTGGAAGATAGAAAAACTAGAAGGAAAATGGTTTAACGTAGTTACAAAACAGTTTGGTTAATCCTGAGATGTTAATTTTCCTTTAGCATCATTTATGACAATTTCTTTTGCAAACAAAAATTGCAAAGCCATCAGAATATTCAGATCTAGGCAAATACAAAATGATGGCAACTTTTTATTTTTGGCATATTATGTCCAGTATTCTTTGGTGTACAGTGGTGAAAACCATAATCATTTTTTTTCTGGTGACTGATATGCTTTTTGTTTTTGTATCAGGAGAGCTACCAATGTCTTATGTTAACTGTGTCCTGGTTATAGTTTGCATTGTATACCCATGTAGGAAAAAAATAGCATAATCTTTTAGATTATACAACAATTTGTTTATTGTATTTAATTTTTATTAACAAGGTCGATTATTCCCTAGGAACTGGTAAGAAAATGAGTCATCTGTCATCATCACTTTCACTGAAACGAGTGTATTTTTCATTTTGAATCCATTTATTCAATACAGCTATGAATCATTCCTGGTAATTTTTTGGTAGGTAAGAAGTCATAGAGATAAGTTATGCTTGGGGGCATAATTTTTCTATAAAACCGTGTGTAGACCTGGAAGCTAATCCGTAGAGAGACATGTACAGACTATATTTCTGTAGTTTAAATTCATATCAGATCATGTTATTTATTTTATTTTACTATATTGGCTCTTTCCACTATCTCAAAATTATATATGACTTATGTCTAAAATCACTACCAGAAGTAAGTAAAAAACTTATTATTATTAGTGCATTATTAAAATCTAAAGACTATTTCTTATTTTATATCCTAACTTTAGACTGTTCCTATTTTGTCATTAAAGATTTCTTCAACATATGCCCATTTTTCTCCTTTTCCAAAAGCCCTAATATTAGAATAATTTTGTAGCCTCAGTTCCTCTCCATGTTTCTTACGTGTTCTTTCAGGTTTTTAACTCTCTGTCTTTTTGTGCAAGGTTCTAAGTGACTTCCTCAGAACTTCCTTCTAATTCTCTCTTCAGTTGAGCTCGGTCTATTGTTGAACTTACAAGTGTTTTATTTCAGTTTTTATATTTTGTATCCACAGTTTCTAATTGGATCTTATACATTGCTAATTGGTCCTATTCCACCTTTTCTTGTGTTTGTACTATAACTTCATTTGTTTTTGGGTGAATGTCACTCCTTCACTTAACTCTTATAGCATCTAAAAGAGACTAATTTAAAAGTCTTTCTTCCCCCCAGATTGCTCCATAAATGTGCTTTAAATCTGGATTGACTAAATGTGACATTTTTGTGTTTATTTTATTTGTATACCCCTTTCAATTAGTGAATTGTGCAAAATAGTTCATACAGATAATTGATTGCATTAAAATGAAATATACAGTTTAAAGAACATTTTTAAAGTAAATGTCCATGAAAACAATCAAGAAATGGAAATAGAACTTTAATCTCTCTTCCATTAACTCAGAGTGGAAAAGAAATTTCTGCAAAGCATGTGTAACTATAGAAATACTCATATGAATTTGGGATTTTTTTGGAAGCTTGATACAGAATAAACTTTTGAAAATATTTCACATACACTTCAGAGAAATGTTACAGAGTTCTAGATATGTTTTTAAAGTAAATCTTAATAATCTTTTTAAGTGTCACCATCTCTTTCTTTTCTCTCTCATTCTCTCTCCCTCCTGCTGGTTTTCATCTAAGTTCGTGGTGGGTTCTTTAGAATGAATATTTGTAGACTTAAAGGTTTAGGCAAAATTATTTATTCAACAGATTGTAATCATAGTTTGAAAACAAGTGTATAGTAAGAAGGATATAAGTTATAAAGAACTTGTTGAACATCCTTCACAGATAATACAAGGAAATTATCTGGAATGATCTCTGTTTTTTGCCTCTGACAGTAGCTTCAGGACTGCAATCAATTGAATTTGCTCAGGTCCCAGAAGTCCATGACCAGCTGAGGGGGCTGTCGACTATATATATATATATGTATATATATATATACACACACACACGGACCTGAGCTGGGAGCAGGGCAGGTGTGCTGTATTTAGCTCAGCCACAAACGTGTAAAACGCCTTACTTTGCATATTTGCACTATCATACCCTTTATCTTACTGATGATTAATATGAAAACTGCTCCAAGACCTTGGATTACTTTCTAAAAGAATTAACTCTACTTGGCTCCCTTCTCATTATTTTAGAAATCAGTTTGTTTATGTTCTTCTAGAGCTTCAGTTTGAAGACTGTGGCCTGAATGCAGTTCCATCGATGAGAGTACAAAGAGAGGAACTGGATATCTTGGCGAGGGCTCTGGGCAGTTGTGGTTAGTGGGCTTGGTCTTTGCTTTTCCTTCTGAAATTCTTTTTAAAAACTTGCACTAGTGTTCAGTAGACCTATTTGTTGTGTTTGTTTGGGTATCCCCAAGACTTCTGTATTTCTTTCCAATTCAGTGTGGAATGCTTGGAATTTTGTCCAGACGGATAATCAGCTTCAGATGTTGAATGTTCCTGTTCTACCTGCCCCTCACCCAGCAGGTCTTCCCAGTTAGGTGAGGGAAATGATAGGTACATACATGGATTTTGGCTATGACACTGTTCTGCGGTAGAGAACAATTTCCCTTGGCCTTGGCCGTGCGAATAGTTCTCCACCCACCTCACAGTCCTTCAGAGGATGTGCTCTTACTCATCAGATACTTCCCTCCCCCTGCCTTTCTTTTTGCTAGATTTTTTTTCTTTTTTGTCACCGGGGATAATTATTTCTGGGCAATTAGGATTCATAGGTTTCCTCCCTCTACCTTGCTTCTCACTCTGGAAAAAGCCAGTGGCAAACCATGGCAATTTTCTGGCTCTAAGTTGTTAAGTTGACCCAGGACTGCTTCTTCACTACAGGAATTATCTGCATATTTTCTCTGAGCTTTCTACATACCTTGCCATTTAGCTGGTCTCCAAATTGGGGAATTGTGAATGAGCTTTTTAAATATATGTATACTTATCTTCACTTCCACCATGCATTCTTTTGGAGAAGAGGTATGGGGAAAGAGTAGTAAACTCTGGACTCTCTGTCCTTATTTCCCCCAATAGCCATTTTTCAAAGATTATAGTATGGAAATACTTTTTCTTTTGTTAACTGCTAGTTCATAGTAACTGTAATTTTACATTAAAAAAATTTTGAGGGAGAGTCTGTGATTTAGCTCTACTTGATTACATGAATTATCAGTGTGTTGAGTGAACTTTTAAAAAATCTACTTTTGTGGAGTTCAGTATAAATGTCTGACAGTACCCACTCATCCAAATTTCGGAAAGGATGTGGTAATCAGACATCTGAGAATGACCTCAATAGCCCTTGCCCTTGTATAATTCCCTCATCTAAGATACGATACGATATGGTTATATATGTTGCATGGCCAGAGAAATTTTGCAGATGTAATTAAAGTTACTAATAAGTTGATCCCATTTCCTTAAGATAGGGGGGTTAGGAGGACCTTCAAGATGGCGGAGGAGTAAGCCATGGAGATCACCTTCCTCCCCAGAAATACATCTACATGTGGAACAACTCCTACAGAACACCCACTGAACACTGGCAGAAGACCTCAGACTTCCCAAAAGGCAAGAAACTCCCCACGTAGCTGTGTAGCGCAAAAGAAAAAAGGAAAAAACAGAGACAAAGAATAGGGACGGGTCCTGCACCAGTGGGAGACTGGGGTTGGCGGTGTGAACACAGCCTGAAGGGGGCTAGTGCGCCACGGCTAGCCGGGAGGGAGCCCGGGAAAAGTCTGGACGTGCCGAAGAGGCAAGAGACCATTGTTTCAGGGTGCACGAGGAGAGGGTATCCAGATCAACACCTAAACAAGCTCCAGAGACGGGCACGAGCTGCAGCTATCAGTGCAGACCCCAGAGACGGGCATGAGACGCTAAGGCTGCTACTGCAGCCACCAAGAAGCCAGTGTATGAGCACAGGTCACTCTCCACACCTCCCCTCCCGGGAGCCTGTGCAGCCCGCCACTGCCAGGGTCCCGTGATCCAGGGACAACTCCCCCGGGAGAACGCAGGTGTGCCTCAGGCTGGTGCAACGTCATGCTGGCCTCTGCCGCCGCAGGCCCGCCCCACACTCCGTGCCCCTCCCTACCCCCCTCCCCACCCACCTGAGTGAGCCAGAGCCCCCGAATCAGCTGCTCCTTTAACCCCGTCCTGTCTGAGTGAAGAGCAGACGCCCTCAGGTGACCTACACGCAGAGGCGGGGCCAAATGCAAAGCTGAACCCCGGGAACTGTGCGAACAAAGAAGAGAAAGGCTTCTCTCCCAGAAGCCTCAGAAGCAGCGGATTAAATCCCCATAATCAAGGACATGGAAGCAACCTAAGTGTCTATCAACACATGAATGGATAAAGAAGATGTGGCACATACATACAATGGAATATTACTCAGCCATAAATAGAAACGAAATTGAGTTATTTGTAGTGAGGTAGATGGACCTAGAGACTGTCATACAGAGTAAAGTAAGTCGGAAAGAGAAAAACAAATACCGTATGTTAACACATATATATGGAAACTAAAAAGAAAAAAAAAGGTTCTGAAGATCCTAGGGGCATGGCAGGAATAAAGATACAGACGTAGATGATGGACTTGAGGACACGGGGAGGGGGAAGGGTAAGCTGGGATGGAGTGAGCGAGTGGCATGGACATATATACACTACCAAACGTAAAATAGCTAGCTAGTGGGAAGCAGCCACATAGCACAGGGAGATCAGCTCGGTGCTTTGTGACCACCTAGAGGGGTGGGACAGGGAGGGTGGGAGGGAGACGCAAGAGGGAGGAGATATGGGGATATATTCATACGTATAGCTGATTCACATTGTTATACAGCAGAAACTAACATAACAATGTAAAGCAATTATACTCCAAAAAAGATGTTTAAAAAAAAAGATAGGGAGGTTATCTGGGTGGGCCAGGCCCAATAAGGTGGGCCCCTTTACAAACAGAAAGCCTTCTATGGCTGGCGACAGAAGAGGAGGTCAGGGAGATGTAAGTGATGTAGAGGACTTGATGGGCCATTACTGACTGGAAGATGGAGGGGTCCAAGTGAGAAGGGATGCAGCTGGAATCCAGGAGCCAAAAATGGTCCCCAGCTGACAGCCAGCAGGATGACGGGACTTCAAATCTACAGGTACAGGAACTGGATTTTTCCAAGAATCTGAATGAGCCTGGAAATGGAAGCTTCCCCAGAGCTCCCACATAAGAGCCCAGTGTGGCCAAAACTTTGATTTCAGCCTTGTGAGACGCTAAGCATGGAACACAGTTGAGCCCACCCAGACTTCTGACCTACAGGATTGTGAGTGAATAAATGGGTTTTCTTTTAAGCCACTAAGTTTGTGGCAATTTGTTCTGCAACTGTGGAATATGAATTCAAGGCACATTCCAAACAGTCTGCACGGAAATGTGGAAGGCATATACCTATCCTTGCAGAAATATTTTACTGTTCAGAAGATGCTGTGTATCAGATTTAAGAACCCATTCCCTTTTCCATGTGATCACATTTGCTTCTACTGTTTCCTAACTTCCAACCCTCTTTTTGATTCTATTAAGAACTCCTCTCCTACTTGGCTCTGTCTCCTGGCCTGATCCACCAATCTCAATTTCCATCAACCCTCTGGTGAGATTTGTAGCTCACTAGGATCTGGTCCCATCCTCTCTCCTCCCTTTTCTGGCCCTACCCATCCATCTGTCTCACTTTTGTTGTTGTTGTTTTGTTTTGTTTTGTTTTTGTTTTTTTTCTATGCCATAGCTCTGTTGAATAAAAGGGAGTGCTAAGTTAATTTTGTTCCTTTTCCGTAAATTTCATTCCATTTAGAAATAATTAATCTTGTACTCTGACAGTATATACAGAACAACTGTGGATATTTAAAGAAAATTGCCATGAAGCCTGGCATGCATTACTTTTACAAACAAGGAAGAACTTTTTAGTTTAAAATAAATATCGCAGTGATAGATATGTATAGTTAAGTTTATTCAATAAGAAAATATTCCAAATACTTCAAAAATTTCAAATAGGGGACTTCCCTGGTGGCGCAGTGGTTGAGAGTCTGCCTGCCGATGCAGGGGACACGGGTTTGTGCCCTGGTCCGGGAAGATCCCACGTGCCGCGAAGCGGCTGGGCCCGTGAGCCATGGCCGCTGAGCCTGTGCGTCCGGCGCCTGTGTTCCGCAACGGGAGAGGCCACAACAGTGAGAGGCCCGCGTACTGAAAAAAAAAAAAAAAAAAAAATTCAAATAGGTATTTAGGTTGCCCCATGAAACACACATCCTTATCATTCTTTATGTCTGTGCTATTTAGTTCTGTAGTTTTTTTAAAATTGATGTAGATATCATACTCTGAAAATGTTTCTGAGTAGGAAAGAAATTGTAATTAAAATAAAGCAAAAGAAACACTAATTTACCACATACTTGATACCTTTCTTTCTCTTTCCTCCAGTACAACCCAAAATACTTTAAATAGGGTGTACAAAGGTATAAAGATCACAAATAGACATATGGGAAAGGAAGAAAGAAGTTACAAAGAGAAAATATTTTTATTTAATACCAAAAATTCGTCTTACCAAGTTTGGAGGATTTATTCTTAAAGGAAAAAATAAAATGTCTAATAAATAATCTGGCATATGGGAAAAAGTGAGGTTTCTGGTAGTCAACTAATTTTTGAAATCAATTTGTGTAAACAAAGGCTATTTCATGAATCTTTGATTCTTTAAAATTGATTCTATCTGATTCACACTCAGATAGATGTGGAAACATGGTTCATTTAAAGTAGCATAATTATATGTTACAAAAATGATATTCATTTATTCTCTGTTTTCCATGATTATAATACTATTGAAGTCACAGGATATTACAGATTATGTGAGGCCCTATGGGAAATATTTTATAGGAATGCATACTAACATTCTTGTTTCTCCCCACTATGTCCTGTACTATCCCAATACCAACCTGTGATAAAAATTCAGAAAGACAGACTGTGTTGACAGAATAGTACTTGGGAAGGAAATTTATTCATATGAAGTACAATTTGTTTGGAACAAAGACATTTTGCAAAGTAATTTTAGTTTGTATCAAAAATTAGAGAAATTGGCACACTTCTCTGAAAGACTTCTGTCTTAGAATCATTGATTATGGAAGTTGGGTACCTTAAAAATCATTAAGATATCACCTCCTGTATGCAGTGCAATCTAAATTACACACAGCAGACTTCCCACAAAGTAAATCCTTAAATCCAAAGTAATGTATCTTATCAACATTACTTCTTAGTACCCTTTATAAGTCTTTTTCAAAATCTTTTAAAGTCTAGGCACTCTTTCCTTAGCCAGGGTACACTGGAGAGGAAAATACAGTGTGGTTACACCTGGATCAAAATGGAACAGAAGCCATTTAGGAATCTACAAAAAATAAACTATGTATTGATGTTAACACCTTCATTTATTTAGCACTCCATCAGCTATCCAGATTACATGGGTAGTTCTCTCATCAGGAATTCATGAATATAGTATAACTGAAAAGTATATATTTTATTTTCCTCTTAGATTAAAACATCATGAGAACAAAGGTCAGTTTATTCAGACTTGTCCAGATACAAAGCTCAACAGGAGTGTTCAGTGTATATGTGTGTGTGTGTGTTTTATTCTGTGCTACATTTTTAATTTTTTGCTTATAAGTTGTTATTCACCATCAATTTTAACGTTCTAAAGGGCAGAGGGCATATTTCTGTAATTCTCTTAGTAAAGTGTCATGATGAAATGAAAGACCATTAAGTGATTTTCTTATTTGCTTTTATTTATGTTATTGTTTTTAGTAGTTTTACACATTTTAGAAGCAGAAAAACTATCAAGTAATGAAGTTTCGCTATTTTTTATCTTTGGATAACAGTCAAGCTTTTACATAGACAATAGTCTATCTAATTAAATTTACTGAGGAGCTCACATTTCCAGAACAAATGTGTGGTGACATCTCTATCATCTTACTTGCATCTCTTCCATGGTTACCTCTGATGGCTATAGACATAGGAATAGTTTCCTCAGCTAAGGTCTGATTTATTTCCCCTAATATACTTCTCTTTTAACTAAAAGTGCATAAAGGTAAATAGAATGTGTTTGCTGTTCTTGAAAACTGCATAGACCAGTGGGGAAAGACAAACAAGTTAATGTAATAGTAAGCAAAATGAGCATTTATCATGTGGGCCTTTAATCTCAATGCACTGTGACTAAAATTTAAGCCACATAGGTATTGGAAAAAAGAGCTAATTTTCTATATGATCATATAATATTCCACTTATTTAAAAATTCCATATTGTTATTCTTTCACCAAGGTCCCTTTCCTTGATAAAATTGGGATGATTTATCTTTATTTCTTTTAGAACTGGCATTCACTTTTAATGTGCATCAAAATTTTTAGTGAAAATATTGTATTTCTCAGAAAGATCGAAGCATTTAACGATAAATTCCTGACATAAGCTCATTTATTTTAAGTGTGGAGGCATTCTTCAAATTAATAATTAAGTCAAAATATTATAGCAGAACAAAGTTCATATAAGATAGTGGATCTCATTTGGATGGTGTTTTAATATCCATCATATTACTTTGATATTTAAGCAGACTTCTTGGTGAAATTTAATGTAATTTATTGGTGATTAGGTTGATGTCGAGGAAATAAATGCTTATTTTGTCTTTCATTTTCTCTTTCCCCTTGTTTCTCTCTCTTACCTTCTAGCGACCAGTTTTTTAATTCCAGGAAAATCTTTTAGCTTTCCGTGACTCCTTCATATATCTCAGGCACCCTATTTTTCTTTTAACATAATCATATAAATTAGCCCCTTTCTCTTTCTCCACTACAAGTCAGATTTCCAGCACCTGAAATGAGAGGGAAATAAAACTTGGCTGGAAGAACTGGATTTAAATCACAACTTGGTCACTCCTTTCCTCTGTGAGAAGAGTGAAGTGAACTGTTTAACAGTCTGGACTCTCCAGCCAGACTGCCTGGATTTTAATTCCAGCCCTGTAATCTAACTAGCTGACTAACCTTGAGTAAATATTACCTCTATGTGCCTCAGCTGCTCCATCAGTAAAATAATTATAAAAGTTCATACCAACTAGAATTTTTATGAGGATTAAATAAATACATACGTACAAATTGCTTAGAATAATACCTAGCATAGGGTAAAAACACTAGACATCTTTGCTAGTATTGTTAGGCTATTATTATTTGATCTTTGGTAAGTCATTCAGTTTTTATATCTCTAAAATGGCATATTTTGCTATGTACATTGGAAGGTAACAATTCAATAAATTTTTATTGCAGATAAAGCCAAACTCTTGACTTTAGGAGTCAGGTATAAATGTGGTCTAACCTGTAGACTACTGATATTTTAGTAGTATTCCCTATATAGTAAACTTATCACTTAGTGCCTTTCACCATCAGACTCCTTAGGCAACAGAATACACCTTTTTAAAGGTATATTTTATTCAAAGTGAAGATGAGGTTGCTGGGCTAAGTTCTCATTGTTTTCCAAACCGAATTCAGTCAACGTTGCTGAATCTCCAACTCATCTCTCTGAGAGCTGAGGTACTGAAAGGAGAGACTTCTGTCTTGGGGAGGATTGGTTATAGGCCCAGCTCTGCTCCCCAGTTGCTACATGCTAGGTTGTCTGGCATAATGAAGGCGATGATACTGAAGTTTGTGATCTAGGCTTCCAAGAAACTACACTGCTTAACAGTTGTTCACTCAACAAACCATGTTCCAATACATCTTCTAGGCCCTAGGCATAGAGCAGAAAAATCAGAACTTATATTCTAGCTTGGGAAGGCATCTAATAAACAAAAATGAATTACATAACTAGCGTAACAAATGGTGAAAATTCAGGGGAGGAGAGAAAGCAGTACCTGGGATTGGGGGCTGTAAATTTATGAATCTAGTGTTGGGAAAACCACTCTAACTTTTGAGCAGAGACCTTTGAAGATAAAAATAGAGTTGCACTTTACTAAGGAATGGACAATTTCAAGAAATGCATCATGTGGGGTAAAAAAACAAGAATTTGGTTAGGTTTGAAATATCTGTTAGACATTTGTGTGAAGACGTTCTGTATGCTACTAAGTATCTGAATATGGAGAACTGGGGGACAGTCCTGGCTGGATATATACATATAATAGTTTATCAACATATAACTAATATTTAAAGTCATGAGACTAGGTGTGATTATATAGGGAGGGGATGAAGTTAAAGAAGAATAGCGAAGAGGAAATAAATGAGTATAAAATAAAAATGTTTATTTTCCTTATTCTTAATTGATTTAATAGGACTATTTTTTCAAAATAACGATAGCCACAATGCTTTTGATTATGTATACTTAAGTATATTATATATTTATGCTTAAATATAAGTGAAATAAATGACAGCAATAATACAAAGGACATAAAATAATTAGGATTATTTTGTTATTATAAAATACTCATGCTACCTATTGAAGTAGGATAGTGTTATTTGGAAGTTGACTTGGATTAGTTGCAAATGTATATTACCAAACTGTAGGGAAACTACTTAAAATTGTTTTAAGTATAATTAATGTGCTAAGAAAGGAGAGAAAATGGAATTATATAAAATGTTCAATTAAAAACACAAAAGGAAGACAAAGAGTGGAAGACAAAACTGGGAAAAAGGAGCAAGTTCAACAAATAAAAAACAATAACAAATATGGTAGATATTAATCCAACTATATTGATAATCATTTTAAAATCAGTGGTCAGGGGACTTCCCTGGTGGCACAGTGGTTAAGAATCCACCTGCCAATGCAGGGGACACGGGTTTGAGGCCTGATCTGGGAAGATCCCACATGCTGCGGAGCAGCTAAGCCCGTAAGCCACAACTACTGAACCCACGTGCCAGAACTACTGAAGCCTGTGCCTAGAGTGTGTGCTCCGCAACAAGAGAAGCCACTCCATGAGAAGCCTCCACTTACTGCAAATAGAGAAAGCCCGTGCGCAGAAACAAAGACCCAATACAGCCAAAAATAAAGAAATTTATAAAAAAAAAGAAAAATAGGGCTTCCCTGGTGGCGCAGTGGTTGAGAGTCCACCTGCCGATGCAGGGGACACTGGTTCGTGCCCCGGTCCGGGAAGATCCCACATGCTGCGGAGTGGCTGGGCCCGTGAGCCATGGCCGCTGAACCTGCGCGTCCGGAGCCTGTGCTCCGCCACGGGAGAGGCCGCAACAGTGAGAGGCCCGCGTACTGCAAAAAAAAAAAAAAAAAAGAAAAAGAAATCAGTGGTCTAAGTATGTCAATCAAAAGACAGAGATTATCAGAGTGGATCAAAAACCACACCCAAGTATATGTTGTCTACAAGAAACCCACTTTAAATATAAAGACATATATAGAGTAAAAGTAAAAGAATGGAGAAAGCTCTACTATGCTAAATTTAATGAATAGAAAGCAGGAATAGCTATATTAATTTCAGACAGAGCAGACTTCAGAACAAGGATAGTTATCAGGGAGAAAGGGGGGTGTAACATAACAATAAAAGTGTCAATTCTCCAAGAAGACATAACAATTATTAACATGTATATACCTGACAAGAGTATCAAACTACATAAGGCAAAAATTGATAGAACTTCAAGGAGAAATAGATACAACCACTGTCATAGTTGGAGACTTCAACACCCCTCTACCACAAATGGACAAATGGATCCAGTAGGCAGAAAATCAGTCTTTTCAAGAAATGGTGCTGGAACAACTGGATAGCTACAAACACACACACACAGTCACATACCTTACAGCCTTCACAAAAGTTAACTCAAAATGGAATATAGATCTAAGTGTAAAACACAAAACTACAAAATTCCTTGAAGGTAATATAAGAGAAAACTTATATGATCTTGGATATGGTGATGACTAAGATTCGACACCAAAGACCTGATCCATGTAAGAAATAATTGATTATCTGGACTTCATTAAAATTAAAAATTTGTGCTCTGCAAAAGACAATGCTAAGAGAATGAGCAGATGCACAGACTTGGAGAAAACCATTGGAGAAGACACATCTGATAGAGGACTTTCATCCAAAATATACAAAATACTTAACACGTAACCATAAGAAAACAAACAACCCGATTTAAAAATCGATCAAAAACCTGAATGAACACCTCACCAAAGAAGATATACAGATGGCAAATAAGCATATGAAAAGATGTTCCCCATCATATGTCATCAGGGAAATGCAAATTAAAAGAACAATGAGATACCACTACATACCTATTAGAATGGCCATAATTAAGGACAGCACCAAATGCTGGAAAGGATGGGAGGCAACATCAAGTCTCATTCATTGCTGGTGGGAATGCAAAATGATGCAACCATATTGGAAGACAGTTTGACAGTTTCCTACAAACCTAAACATACTCTTACCATGCCATTCAGCAGTTGCACTCCTTAGTGTTTACCCAAAAGAGCAAGTGAGTTGAAAACTTATGTCTACACAAACACCTGCACACACATATTTATAGCAGGTTATCCACAACTGCCCAAACTGGCTGACAAAGATGTTCTTCAGTAGGTGAATGGTTAACTAAATGGTGGCACATCCAGATAATGGAATATTGGTCAGTCCTGAAAAGAGATGAGCTATCAAGCCGTGAAAAGACACAGAAAAATCATAAATGCATATTAGTAATAAGCCAATCTGAAAAGGCTAAATACTGTGGGATCCTAACTATATGGCAAACTGTGGAAATAGTAAAAATTGGAAAAGGCAAACTGTGAAAATAGTAAAAATATCAGTGGTTGTTAATGGGTTAGGGGATAAGGAGGCATGAATGCACAAAGCACAGAGGATTTTTAGGTCAGTGAGACTACTGTGTATGATAGTAAAATGGTAGATACATGTCACTATATATTTGACCAAATCCAGAGTGTACATCCCCAAGAGTGAAACCTATTGCAAACTATGGACTGTGGGTGATCATGATGTATCAATGTAGGTTCATTACTTGTAACAATGTACCATTCCAGTGGGAGATATTCATAACTGGGGAGGATATGTATGTGTGAGATCAGGAGGCTAATGGGATATCGTTGTACCTTCCACTCAATTTTGCTGTGAACATAAAAGTACTCTAAGAATTAAAATATATTTAAAAAAAAAACATGCTAGATGGCCAAATACTTAGAGTCAAGGCATAGGGTATTCAAGTGATAGAATATATAGGAAACACTCAGAGTTTTGTGAAAAGTCCAATGGAAAACATTCAGTGATTACATTTTTATTAACCTCTTATAGTCATCCTTTTTTTAATATTGAAAGCTTCATATTTTTGTATGGACAACATAAAATGTTACTGACATAGACATTAACGAATCACATCTTTAACAGAATTCAACAAATGCTCAAAAAACAAAAGAAAAGAAAAAACAAACAACTGTACACCTCAAGGAACTAGAAAAAGAAGAACAAACTAAGCCCAAAGTTAGTAAAAGAAAGAATAAAGATCAGAATGGAAATAAATGAAATAGAAACTACAATGACAATAAAGAGCAATGCAAACTGAGTTGATTTCAAAAAAAAATGAACAAAATCGACAAACCATTAGCTAGACTTATCAAGAAAAAAGAGAAGGCTCAAATAAATTTATAAATGAAAGAAGATACATTACAACTGATACCACAGAAATATAAAGGGTCACAAGAGACTATATGACAACAAATTGGAAAATATACAAGAAATGGATAAATTCCTAAAAACATACAACCGTATCAAGACTGAATCATGAAGAAATAGAAAATCTGAACAGATCAATTACTAGTAAGGAGACTGAATCTGTAATCAGAAACTCTCAACAAAGAAAATACTAGGAACAGATGACTTCATTGGTTAATTCTACCAAATTTTAAAGAACTAATACCAATTCTTCTCAAACTCTTTAAAAAACAGAAATGGAAACACTTTAAAATTCATTTTACAAGGTCAGCGTTACCCTGATTCCAAAGCCAGACTAGGGCACTGTAAGAACAGAAAATTACAGGTCAATATTCCTGATAAATATAGATGCAAAAATCCTCAACAAAATATTAGCAAACAGAATTGAACGATACATTAAAAGAATCATACACCACGATCAAGTGGAATTTATTCTAGGGATTCAACGATGGTTCAACACGTGCAAATCAATATAAATATGTTACATTAACAAAATAAAAGATAAAAATCATATGATCATCTCAATAGATGTGGAAAAATCATTTGACAGAAATTAACATCCATTTATGATTACAAAAAAAACTCTCAACAAAGTGTATAGAGCAAGCGTAACTGTCTTTCTTGCTTGCAGGAGCCCTTACACATCATATGAACTGCTTCAGAACTGTACATTGAGTTCATCTCTTTGGTGTATTAGGAATAAAACTGTTGCCAGTGACCAGTCCCTGCTCCTGAAAATCACTCTGCTGGCTTCCTGCTAAAACTCAGTTCAAAATTCCAACATTCTTTTGGAGTTCACTAAAATAAAAACTCCCTGTATCTTGATTTTTGTACATTCCCACATCTTTTGACAAGTCACTTTATCATTCAGTGGCTGACAGATCATCGTGTTTAATACTCTTCACTAGACCTACTTTATCCTAATTAGGCCACCTCTATGATAAGACCCAAAGCAGGTGTCCTGCATCTATAACTAGGAGGATGTCATCTAGAAAAGAAAGGAAACATTTCTTTTCACAGAGTTTCTAATGTTGGTTATTTTCTTCATTTTGGCTACTAACCTCCTCAGTGAGGTGATACTGAAGCAAGTACAATTAACTTGAAATCTTTATTTTGCTCTTGTATGGTTCTCCTCTGAACTAATTTTTTTTTTCAGACACATGTTTATCTTACTATATCTGTACTTTATGAGTCCATGATTTTGACAAGTGAGAGACAAAAAACCCACAAACAAAATAAATCGCCTTAATGTATTATCAGGTTTCACCATAAGTGCCAAAAAATACAGGAAGTTTTAAAGTTTTGGGGGGTTTTTTTGTCTTAAGATTTTAATCATGGATTTTACCTTGAGGGTAAGTGATTTTGATGGGAATCTACTTTTTCCTACATCTATTTTTTTTCAAATCCCGTGGATTCAGTAATTACCTTTTGAAGATAGAAGGCAGTTTCAGATATTATTTTTAAGCCACTTTTGCTCTATGTTGTATATAATGCTTTAATTTTTAAAATTCTTCAAAATATCAAAACCCTGGCCTAGTTCATGCACATTTTCTGACTCAGAAAGCCTTGCCCTGTGACAATAATAACCTGCACTGTTAAAAGGACTTGCAGCAGACTTAAAAAACACTGCCATACGGTTAACTTGACCTGGTTTTATTTGATTTTAGGTTTCCCGAAGTAATACAATACGTGTTTTGCTATGAGTCAGAAAGAATCAAGGTTTATTCCTGATTTGGGTCCAGGTCATGCAGGAATCTTAAAGAGGTGAAAGATAGATAGATGAGCTGCATTCTAGAAGACCATAATAAAATCTTTGGGTGCTAGTGTCATAATTTTACATTTTTTATTTGTCTAATTTGTTATAGTTTTCAAAAATATCTGCTCTTGAGTTGCGATTATGCAGCCCCTTCTCCCACTCCTTCAATGTTCATTAGAAATTAATTTACAAATACAATATGCATCTGTAAATTACCTATATAACCAATTAAATAAATGATGATAAATGCATATGATGAAATATGCTATAATTATTAAAATGACTATATATTTGGATTAGGACTATAGATAATTTTTATTTTCTTCATTGTACATTTTTATAGTTCCCAAATTATCAACAATTAGCATGTATTATTTTTGTAATCAGAAAGAAATGATGTTTCGAAACACACTTCATTCTAAATATAGAACTTAATTTGTTTTCAAATAGTCAAATTTTCAAATGATACTCAAGGGAATATTTGAGAAAATAATATGCAATTAATAAATTAAAAGTAGTTTATTTGGCTTATATTTTATTACGGAGCCAGATTCAAAAAAGTTGCTATTAGGTAAACATTTATACGGACTACTTCTTTCTTACTCTTACAATGATCATCACCAATATTTTACACAGAAAATTGAATAAATATGTTTCAAAAACAAATTATTGTCAAAAATTATCATAAAGCAAGCAACACATTTGTAACAGAATCAATCTTGTCATCACTTGTTTAAAATTCATGTGTCTTCATTGGTTAGAAAATAACATTCAAACAAACACTTTTTTATGCTATTTGCTATCTGAATCTAAAATTTCCCCAGCACATCATCCCAAATGGTCTCCTAGCACTGCCTTTCAGTCCCATCACATTTCCCAGAAATTTACAAGCCCAAACTCCAGAATCATAATCCAATAAATTAGATATTAATAATACAGAATATACCATTTCTTGCCTTCTCACCTCTCCTTAAAACACCAACACTCCCCTCCTCTTTCCTCATTCTTATATGATGACTTCTCTTATTTCATTGAGCAAATAGAAGCTATCAGAACAGATTTTTAAAAAATCTTTCCATTACCAAATCCTCTTAAGATCTGCACTGGTATCCTCCACTTTCCTCCGGTAGTAAAGGGCAAGCTCTCGTTGCTCCTTTCTACGTTCCATTTTTTTATTGGATCCCATCTCTTTTTGGATACACAAACTTTTCTCCTGCAATTATCCACTCTCTTTACATATACATCAGGGATCTTTCCCTCTTTATAAAATTGTTTTCTTTGGAAACAAATAAGAATGTCTCTTATTTTTATGAGACTCTCTGGAGGGCAAATCTCTCTCCAGTTACTGTCCCATTTCTCTTGCCAAGGGGGGAAAAAATCGTTTAGGTAACTCGAGTAGAGGTTAAAGGCTTTATTCACCTGGTGCATATCAAGGGCCACCTGAAGACCAGGTAACTTGAGTCAAAGTGGGATTTTATAGAGAGAGGAGCAGAAAGGAAGACTTGTGGTTTCACTCACATAGCAGTTTTCACCTCTGTCTCTTGTGAAACTCGCTGTTGGGTCGGTTGAAGATTGTTCCAGTTTTCCATTCCTTCTACTTGGTATTCTTGGCACAATGACATCCCAATAACTGTCAGAACAGTTTTTATCAAGAGCTGTTTGGTAAGCCTGTGGTTTGTTGGTTAGACAAGGTTCAAGGGTGGGAGATTTAGGAAAAAAAAGGAGGAAAAAGAAAAAGAAAATGGAACCGAAGCTATGGTTGGAGCAAGGGAAACGGGTCTCTGTATCACATCTGTTTTAATCCTTTGCACTCTGCTTTCCTTTTATAGGAAAATTCCAGGAAATTGCTTTTCATACCCTTTATTGTCTTTAATGCCCTACTTCCCATTCTCTCTAATCAGGCTTTCTTCCCCAAGTAATCAAGCTTTCTTCCCTATAGTCCAATGAAAACCCTCTTGTCACGGGTTTTCAATGGTGGCCATTTTATCAAATCCAATATTAAACACCCAGTTTTCATCTTACTCAAAATCTCATCATTTGATGTTGTGCAATTTCTGCCTTGTTAATAGATTAAGATCTCTCTGGAAGATAATCTTAGTTAAAATTATATACACAGTCCACCCAAATAAATATTTAGGTCACCAATGACCTCATCACTGCTAAATCCAATGGTAAATTCCCAGTCTTACCTCACTTGATATATTTGACTCAGTTGTCTTTCTTGAACACTTTCTTCACCTGTCTTGTGGGATTCCTCCCTGTCATTGTTTTCCTGGAGACTTTCTGAACTAACTAACTGTCCATTTCTTCTCAGTCTCTTTTTAGTACCTCTGCTTTTTCCCCTAGACTTTCTATGTTATGGAGCCCCAAGTCTCACACTTCCTCCTTTTCCTGTTTGCTTTTCCTCACTTCCTAGATGGTTTTATTTGGTACTGCTCGTTTTAAATGAAAACCTGTGGGCTGATGATTCACTGTCAAAGTTATATCTCTAGGCCCACAGTTTACCTTGAAATTCAGTCTCAAGATTTTGTTTCACCTTTGAAGGTAAGGGCTTTGATTGTCTGGTTCACAGCTCTGTTATTAACGTCTGGAATAGTGTCTGACATATGGTAGGTGTTCCATACAGTTCTGTTGAATCAATGACTGAATAAATTTTCTGTTATTCCTGCAGCACACAACCTGTTATGTATTTATAACAGTTTCATTTTGAAGCATCCTCTTATCCCTGGGACGGTAATTTTTCTTTTCTTTTTTTTCTTTTTCTTTATTTTTTTTTTAATAACATAATACTTCATTTAGTTATTGCATAAGTTTGGCAAACAGCACAAAACTTCAGCAACATTTTAAACATGTAAAAAAGTCAAATGCTGAACAGTACTGGAAATCTGTTTTTACATAGTTGGTAATGATAAATACAGGTAGGGTGCTGCAAAGCTAGCAAAATACCAAGGATGGCTTGGCTTCTGAACATATACCACAAAAACACACACAAAAGCAATATAATTTATCTTTACAAAAATTACAGCCAAGCAATAAAAAAGGATGTTAATAACGAAGATATTAACACGTATGTTTATTATGTGTGTTACACGTATGTTTATTATGTGTATCTTATGCATTGAAATGCTACACCTTTACCCTGAAATGCCGTGTGTAGAGAGCCAGACAGAGTAAATTTAGGCTTATCACTGAGGTTAAGAATTATCTGAGAATTTAATGCTTGTATGTAACATACTCAATTAAAACTTGCTATATACAAGTTCCTAGACCACAACAATGCATTTCACTGTATATCTGAGAAGTTGAGTCTTCTTTGCTGGCATTGTAAAATTTTTGACCAGTGTCAAAATTCTTGTAAAACACACATTGAAGGCATTTTCTAGTGTATACAATGTTTGGGGGCATTAAAGAATGTGGGAGAAATTCTTAGATTTCACACTAAGTTTCTGCTGAGCTTTGTCAAAGCAAACAGCTCAACTATAAGGCAAGAAAAATTAACCCCCTATAACAAATTAGTGGGTCTTACCAAATAAAGATAAGAATTCAACCTTAGGAAAAAACTCCCTACATAAGCAGGTCTGAAACAGTGGACACTAAAATGAACATCTAAAAATTACCTAACATCTTGATATTCAGTCATTGGTTCAGAAGCCTGACAATGTTTTGGCATATTTTATCTAATTAATTTTTTTGTTGTTGTTTTTTAACATCTTTATTGGAATATAATTGCTCCACAATACTGTGTTAGTTTCTGCTTTCTGCTTTTAACAAAGTGAATCAGCTGTACATATACATACATCCCCATATCTCCTCCCTCTTGCATCTCCCTCCCACCCTCCCTATCCCACCCCTCTAGGTGGTCACAAAGCACCAAGCTGATCTCCCTGTGCTATGTGGTTGCTTCCCACTAAATATTTTATGTTTGGTAGTGTATATATGTCCATGCCACTCTCTCACTTTGTGGGACGGTAATTTTTAACTATTTCTTTCTGAGAGGTCTTCTAGATCTTTCCCAGGAATGGGTCAATTTTTAATCGATCATTCCTCTGTCATTCTATAGCACTTTGCACATATCCACAATGTCATTATTAAATTGGAGAGCTTTATAGTAGTCACTGGTGTATGGATTGGTACATCCTATTAGGATGTGAATTATTTGAGGACTGGAATCATGTTTCATGTACCTTTTTGTCTCCAACACCTAACACCATGCTTGGCATATTATAGATGCAATGACATTTTCGTTGAAAATTGAGACCATTTTCTTCAGTTTGCATAATAAGAACTTAAATCTGTTTCAAAACTTCATAAAGCTTCTCTTTTTTCTGGTTTATAAGTGCAGTGATCTAGCTTTCTTGAGATTCCATGACCAATTCTTTTAAAATTTATTTTATAATAGAGATGTTCATTCCATCATCCTATTGGCCAACAGTGTCCCATTATAGCCATTTATATCTACTAGTAAAAGAAGAATAATCACTCTGCCTTGGGTTCAATCCTGATTTACAGGCTTTTTTAGGTAGAAATAAAAATAGCAATCAAAATATAATGCAAATGTGAGTTTGGAGGTTTGGGGCTTCTTTGTAAATATTTACAAATTAAAATTAATTTCTTTTCAGTATTGTGTATTATTTTCCACCATCAACTCAATGTTATTTACATGTCTGTACATGTATACATGCATAAATATATTCACACATACCTATGATGGAAGAGTGAGAGATAAAAATAGAAAGAATTACATCAAAATAATAGTTGTTCTCTCTGGGAGACAATTTTTATTTATATATATTTTTCTGTATTTATTTTTTCTATCTTTTATGTATTTTCAAAATTAGTCCAATCATCTTATATGTTTTGTCGCAAAAATATATTAGTCTAAAACAAAAGAGGAGCTATATAATTCTCAAATCTTTAAATCAGACAATAAAATTAGTTTTTAATTTAATATAAAACTTGCATTTTTATTTAGGAATTTTTCTCTTGTTTCTCAAGAGTGACAAAACTAATAGAATATAACAATAGAAGGAGTGGTGAACAGAAAATTCACTGACTCTGAAAACCCTGATCTTGGTTTTCACTTTCATAAATTATGTGACATTTAGAAGGGACTTCACTTTTCTGGCCATCAGTTCCTCTGTCTCTGAACCTAAAGGGCTGGGGCAGATGACCTCTAAAAATCCTCCTCTGGACTCATAAGTTCATTATGAAAATTATTTCTGGGTGCTCTTTGAAATAATGATCTCAAAGTGTCTGAAATTCAGAAAATATCCAGTTCTACAAACCACAGTGTGATAAACATGGCAGAGTTCAACATCGATCTTGACTCTTCTGTTGGGAATTTCTCATTTCAGTTTCTTGTGGGAACCAACAGTTACCGACATATTTTTTACATATATATATATATATATATATACACACACACACACACACATATGTACATATATGTAAAACCATATATGCTTCCATGATTCTGAGCCTTCCTAGGTGCAAGCTACAATTAGAATGTGTGTGAGAGGACATTCAGTTTTGGACGTCATAAGTGTAATTTCAAACACTTTAAAAGAGAGAAAGAAAAGGTTCTGAAAACATTTCTGTAAAATGGGCTTCCTTGGATATGTAGAAGTTGCACATGTGCCAAACTGTGTGTAAGTAAGTTAAGACAGGATCCAATTGATAAGTGCTCGTCTCATAGCCCCAGGCACGTGGTTAAGAAGCAGCTGGAGAAATTGTAAGAATGCCTGAGCAAAATTTAAGCTCCTAGCCAGCTGATATGTTGGGCTCCTGCAGTGCATGGGAGAGACGTACGGTAATGAATGTGTGTGCCAGGAATACTCTGTAATAAAAATGTTTTAACATGGGCTAAATTCAGCTATTTTTTTTTACTAAAATTACTACTTTGATTTGTTCTTGGGAGATTTCCTTCCCAATTGTCTCCCTCTCTGGGGACTGACCTTGTGTGAGAAGCAGGGAGAGTAAGGTCCTTGAGAAAGTGAGGAAACTAAAAACAATAGGGCTGAGATACAGCACAGGGTGGAAAGCAAAGAGGATGCTAAGTACCTCTGGAAGGGTGAGAAAGTGGGTTGCTGCCCACCCACTGCCTCCAGAAAGGCATCAGCTAAAACCAGGGCTCAGCCTTGATAACAGCTGTAATAATAATAGTATTTTTAAAACATACTTCTCTAAAGAACTCAAAGCCCTTCCCACTCACAATCTTACTGTGCCTGCAGAGGCCCAGCTACTCGACCCCAGTTAGGCAGGGAGCATTACAAAGAGAATCAAGAGTTGTGGCTTTTGCGGACCATTGTTCTTTCTTGCTGTAGCATCTAGAGCCCAGGAAAGCAGGAAGCATAGAAGCTTCAATACCTTTCACCTCATGATTATTATTTCCTTGTAACCCTCAGGAACAAAAACAAACATTAAAAAAAAAATCACATACCTTTTCTAAAATTTTGTAACTTTGCAAGAATATTTTTGTCAGTTTTCAGCCTGTTTCTCCTCTTCTCAATGTAACTTCTCTTTTCCTGGGTATCCATCATTCCCTTCTTAATAGCCTCAGGTACACAAGCTATGCCCTATAGGCTCATTATTAAAAAATCACTCAGGTTTTTAACTTAAGTTAAATTTCTTGAGTCTCATATATTCTAGACCATACTAACTACTTTTCAAGCATGATAGAATCAAAGAAAACAAATTAGTCTTAAAATTTTCATAATAATCATGAGCAGTACCACTAATACAGGTGTAAACATGACTTCTAGATTCTTCTTCAGTATTCATATAATCTTTAAAAATAGAGTAATATAATTGATATCCATCCTCTGATAGTCATTAACATGCTGTTATATTCCTTCAAAACATACAACTGTGAAAGATTCAACTAACTCTGCTTATTTTCTGCTACTGAAGTGTTCTTTTCTCTCCCATTTGCCCACCTTGACAGTGTAGAATTCAAGACTACCAAAGATAGGATATGAGTTTAGTGGCTCATTTTCCAAATATGCAGCAAGGCATGAGTACATTCAGTAAAGAATGCTGGCTAATAGATAATGAGTGTAAGATGATTGGCTTCTGTTTTAAATTTAGCATGTGTATACATCTTTAAGGGGAGATGCTCTCAATGGTGTAGTTTGGAAAAGAAATCATGACAACTATGGGACATATCCTGATGGTTTCTTTTATTCTGAGCTTGGAGGTAAAATATTGGAGAACACATAGAATTAAACAAAGTTTGAAAATTTGCCCACTCACAAATAGCTCATGCCTGTTACCTATTTTCAAATTATGTATGCTGCCTATAAATGTGATTTGTTTATATTTAGCTAAATAAAAGAAACAAGGACATGTTATTTTGGAGATAGAAGAGGTTTTGAAGAGCTCGTCAGATGGCTTAATTTTATGGAAATTTAAACGTCGTGCACAGAAAATTACTCTTCTGATAGAAATGTCAGTCTCACCACATGCCAAGCTTCTCTACCCCCACTATGTTCTGTGGTTCATGCAGCCACAGGAATGTTGGTGTGAAAATATATAGTTATGTAACGTATGTTGTACTGAGCCATATTAGGGTATTTTATAACGCAATATTTATTTATTTCTGAACATTTTCCGGGATACTTTTCAGAAGTAACTGCTAGAGCCAAAGTTGTCCTTGTCCTTAGACAGACCTTGTCTGGTGTTCAGTAAATAATCATCTAGATGTGAGCATGATTTTTTATTCTAATACCCATTTCCTTGAATCAATCTGGTTGGAAAAGGAAAGTGAACAAAATTGTTCCAATATGTTATAAACACTCTCATCTTCATGTGGAAATTCTTATTTAAAAACCCTGGAGCCATATTTTTGACAAAAAAAAAAAAAAGAAAAGAAAGAGCAGATGTATCAAAATTCTCTCATCTTGATTATGATATTAGAAAATATATGTAGCTTATTTTTTAAAACTAGAGCATCACATCATGATTCTTTCATTAGGATTAATAAAATATATTTTCAGAGTTCATAAAAAATGTGATTTTTTTCCTCCTGAAAATAATAGGCAGTAGTCAATGTGATTTTCCAGACAAGATAATAATGTCTTGGCTTTCATCACATTAGTACCTCTGTGTCAATAATCACAGCATGTTTCCAAGCACTTTTCACAGAAGGACTTTTCCAAAATACTTGCTATGCTAGTAACTTAAGAGAACACCTGTATTACCTCTTCTTTCTTGTCCCCTCCTCCATCCCCCTTTTTCTGGCTCCTGACATACAGCAAGAAGGACTTTTCACCAATATCTTTATTGGTTCTGTTTCTCTCTTTCTCTCTTCCTGTCTTTGTCTCTCTGCCCAACCCCATATATATAGACTATATGAAAATAGATATATAATTCCTTTAATTATAATTTACATGTATTACCATGCAGCATATTATATTATTTAATTATTTATAATAATTAAAATCATTTTAATTTTCTTGTCCAAGATGAATCATCTTTTTAGAAGTAAGTTGCCATGGCAGTTTTGAAAGAGTATGATTTATTCTATTGAAACACCTAATTCTCATGCTTTCACAGTTGGTGGTTTTCAGGCAAAGCAGGTAAAATTTCAAAATGGAATTATGCGTCTTGCATGGAAGACAGCTTTTAGCTAAGACCAAGCTATGTCCTGAAACTCAATGGCACAGTCTATGCTGTTTGTAGATTTAAATATGTATTTTTATGCTGTGTGTTACTTCTAGGCTAGAATCACCTTCAAATATTTATATATGAAAATAATCTTAGGAAACACTTTGAGAGAAATCCAAAGAAAGCATAGAATTAGATCACCAAATCTCTCATACACATCCCAGATTGGACCAAATATTAATAATTTAACTGCGGACTGTATATACTGACTTCTCCTTCAGTTAGCTACTAATTTTTTTAAAATTTGGACTCTTCCAACTATGATAACAATTTTTATATGATGAAGAAAAATTTTAAAGGTCTAAGAAGTTTTTATCCCATTCATTAATACCCACCATAAACATTTATTGAATACTGTTTAAAATGGAAAATTATCAGTTTAATCTTATTCCTTAAAACATTTTTCTCTAGTAGTAACTTTATTTATTAATAATATTAAAAGGGAAAGGTATAAAATAAAATTAAGTGAAGTTGTACTAGATAGCAACTAATTCCTTGATAGCTGAATGCATGCCCTCCTTCTGACTTCCCCATGTAGGACTGAATTTTAATAACTGCAAAAGTTAAGCAAGAAAAATAACTACAGTAAAGAGTAGAAGAGCTAACTTGACGTAACTGTGAGGCAAACTTTACAATGTGCATTGAGTAGCAAATGCAACTGTCATAGTGCAAACTTATATTTTATCATAAATCTGAATTTTATGAATAACTATTTTGAGTAGAGTACTTTCGCTTACATATTTTATAATTAACTTCAGACTTAAGATGACAGTTTGAACACAAACATTTATTCCCTCTAGGATATTCCCTCTAGAATCCCACTCAAAATGTCAGACAGAGGAAGAAATTTTTGCAAAATGAGCAAATATTCCAAGACAGAATGAGAGGGGTTATTAGAATCACAAATTTCAGAAGCTAATAAGCAGGTGGCCAAAAGGGTCTTAACGCAAACCTGATCTCTAAGCCAGGGGAGAAAGCCAAGAAGAGACCAATTAAATACTAGCTAACAACCCAAACACACAAAAGATGATAGCACTTGTAACATTGGAAGTGGCAATAAAACTAGGACTAAAAAGAAAAGGATTGATCAAAGATGTCTTAAGATGAAATTAAGAAATGTTCGGATCCTCTTCCATCCTGAGCAGTGAAACCACACCAGCAGAAAACTGAAGATTTAGCTTCTGGAAAATGTGAAGAGAACATCTGCTCTTGGGAATAGCAATGGGGCTGAGAATAGAGACACATTCTGAAAACTGGGGAGTCAACTGAATTCTGAGATCCCCTGCTTTCGTTTCCAGTTATTAAGGGCTCAATTGTGTCTCCGCACCACCAAATTCATATGTTGAAATCCTAACCCCCAGTATCTCAGAATATGACTGTATTTGGAAATAGGACCTTTAAAGAGCTGATTAAGTCAAAATGGGGCCTTCGTGGTGGGGGCCTAATCCAGTCTGATGGTGACCTTACAAGAAGAGGAACCTTGGACGTACAGAGAGGGACCAGAGATGCACACACACAGGGGGGAAGACTATATGAAGACACAAGGAAGGCAGTCTTGAGCAAGGTAAGAAGAGAGCCCTCAGGGGAAAACAAATTTGCTGACACCTTGATCTTGGACTGCTAGTGTCTGGAACTGTGAGAAATAAATTTCTGTTGCTTAAGCCACCCAGTCTCTGGTATTTTGTTATGGCAACTCTAGCAAACTAATATATCAGTTAACTTCAAGAATACTGGCAAATTCTGGGCAAAAAATTTAAAGAACCTTCTGTGGAGACAATGTTGATTGCTACAACTTCTTAATTCCAATTAAAAAATCAGACAAGGAGTGATATATTTGTCAAAACTTGGATGATATACTTCAGTATTTTCAAAAAGGTAGGTATATAATAAATATAGTTGATTCAATAGAATTAGAAAATTACAAGTTTAATCAAATTACTAATTCTTTTATGATTTTCTAAACTACTTTTCATTGAAGTATAGTTGATTTACAATATTATAGTAGTTTCAGGTATGCGATATAGTGATTCAACATTTCCATAGATTATTCTCCGTTTAAAGTTATTACAAAATAATGGCTATATTCCTGTGTTGTACAATATATCCTTGTTGCTGATTTATTTTATTTACTTATTTTTTAACATCTTTATAATTGCTTTATATTGATGTGTTAGTTTCTGCTGTATAAAAAAGTGAATCAGCTATATATATACCTATACCCCCATATCCTCTCCCTCTTGCGTGTCCCTCCCACCCTCCCTATCCCACCCCTCTAGGTGGTCACAAAGCACACAGCTGTTCTCCCTGTGCAATGGGGCTGCTTCCCACTAACTATCTATTTTACATATGGTAGTGTATATATGCCACTCTCTCAGTTCGTCCCAGCTTACCCTTCCCCCTCCCTATGTCCTCAAGTCCATTCTCTATGTCTGCATCTTTATTCCTGTCCTGCCCCTGTGTTCTTCAGAACCTTTTTTTTCTTTTTCTTTTTAGATTCCATATGTATGTGTTAGCATCCGGTATTTCTTTTTCTCTTTCTGACTTACGTCACTCTGTATGACAGACTCTAGGTCCGTCCACCTCACTACAAATAACTCAATTTCATTTCTATTTATGGCTGAGTAATATTCCATTGTATATATGTGCCACATCTTCTTTATCCATTCATGTGTTGATGGACACTTAGGTTGCTTCCATGTCCTGGCTATTGTAAATAGTGCTGCAGTGAACATTGTGGTACATGTCTCTTTTTGAATTATGGTTTTCTCAGGGTATATGGTCAGTAGTGGGATTGCTGAGTTATATGGCAGTTCTATTTTTAATTTTTTAAAGAACCTTCATACTGTTCTCCATAGTGGCTGTATCAATTTATATTCCCACCAACAGTGCAAGAGGGTTCCCTTTTCTCCACACCCTCTCCAGCATTTATTGTTTCTAGATTTTTTGATGATGGCATTCTGACCGGTGTGAGGTGATACCTCATTGTAGTTTTGATTTGCATTTCTCTGATGATTAGTGATGTTGAGCATCCTTTCATGTCTTTGTTGGAAATCTGTATATCTTCTTTGTAGAAATGTCTATTTAGGTCTTCTGCCCATTTTTGGATTGCGTTACTTGTTTGTTTTTTTTTTAACATCTTTATTGGGGTATAATTGCTTTACAGTGGTGTGCTAGTTTCTGCTTTATAACAAAGTGAATCAGTTATACATATGTTCCCATATCTCTTCCCTCTTGTGTCTCCCTCCCTCCCACCCTCCCTATCCCACCCCTCTAGGTGGTCACAGAGCACTTAGCTGATATCCCTGTGCTATGCGGCTGCTTCCCACTAGCTATCTACCTTACGTTTGGTAGTGTATATATGTCCATGCCTCTCTCTCGCTTTGTCACAGCTCACCCTTCCCCCTCTCCATATCCTCAAGTCCGTTCTCCAGTAGGTCTGTGTCTTTATTCCTGTCTTACTCCTAGGTTCTACATGACATTATTTTTTTTCTTAAATTCCATATATATGTGTTAGCATACGGTATTTGTCTTTCTCTTTCTGACTTACTTCACTCTGTATGACAGACTCTAGGTCTATCCACCTCATTACAAATAGCTCAATTTCATTTCTTTTTATGGCTGAGTAATATTCCATTGTATATATGTGCCACATCTTCTTTATCCATTCATCCGATGATGGGCACTTAGGTTGTTTCCATCTCCGGGCTACTGTAAATAGAGCTGCAATGAACATTTTGGTACATGACTCTTTTTGAATTTTGGTTTTCTCAGGGTATATGCCCAGTAGTGGGATTGCTGGGTCCTATGGTAGTTCTATTTGTAGTTTTTTAAGGAACCTCCATACTGTTCTTCATAGTGGCTGGACCAATTCACATTCCCACCAGCAGTGCAAGAGTGTTCCCTTTTCTCCACACCCTCGCCAGCATTTATTGTTTCTAGATTTTTTGATGATGGCCATTCTGACTGGTGTGAGATGATATCTCATTGTAGTTTTGATTTGCATTTCCCTAATGATTAATGATGTTGAGCATTCTTTCATGTGTTTGTTGGCAGTCTGTATATCTTCTTTGGAGAAATGTCTATTTAGGTCTTCTGCCCATTTTTGGATTGGGTTGTTTGTTTTTTTGTTATTGAGCTGCATGAGCTGCTTGTAAATTTTGGAAATTAATCCTTTTTCAGTTGCTTCATTTGCAAATATTTTCTCCCATTCTGAGGGTTGTCTTTTCATCGTGTTTATGGTTTTCCTTGCTGTGCAAAAGCTTTTAAGTTTCTGTTCTGTAGGAGTTGTTCCACATGTAGATGTAGTTTTGATGTATTTGTGGGGAGGAAGGTGATCTCCACATCTACTCCTCTGCCATCTTGAAGGTCCTCTGCTTATTTATTTTATACATAGTAGTTTGTATTTCTTAAATCCCTACACCTATAGTGCCCTCCCACCCTTCCCTCTCCACTGGTAACCACTAGTTTGTTCTCTTAATATGTGAGTCTTTTTGTTTTGTTACATTCATTCATTTGTTTTATTTTTTAGATTCACATATAAATGGTAACATAGAGTATTTGTCATTCTCTGTCTGACTTCTTCACTAAGCATAATACCCTCTAGGTCCATCCACATTGTTGAAAATGGCAGACTTTCTTTCTTTTTTATGGCTGAGTAATATTCCATTGTATGTATATACCACATCTTTTTAATCCATTCATCTGTTGTTGGACATTTAGATTGCTTCCGCATCTTGCCTATTGTAAATAATGCTGCTATGAACATTAGGGTGCATATATCTTTTCAAATTAGTGTTTTCATTTTTTTAGGATGTATTCCCAGGAGTGGAGTTGCTGGATCATGTGGTAGTTCTAGTTTTAGTTTTTTTGAGGAACCTCCATACTGTTTTCCATAGTGGCTACACAAACTTACATTCCCACCAACAGTGTACTAGGGTTCCCTTTTCTCCGCATCCTTTCCCACACTTGTTATTTGTGGTCTTTGTGATGATAACCATTCTGACAAGTGTGAGGTGATAGCTCATTGTGGTTTTTTCATTGTGGTGCTGTCACTATTTTCAAATGACATGATACTATAAATAGAAAATCCTAAAGTCTGCACCAAAAAAACTATTAGAACTAATAAGTGAATTCAGTAAAGTTGCAGGATACAAGATTAATATACAAAAACCTGTTGCTTTTCTAGACACTAAAAATGAACTATCAGAGCAAACAAGAAAACGATCTTATTTAAAATCACGTCAAATGGAATAAAATACCTAGGAATGAACTTAACCAAGTAGGTGAAAGACCTATAATCTGAAAACTATACAATGTTGATGAAGGAACATTGAATACCTAGAAATTGAAAGATATTCCATGTTTGTGGATCAGAAGAATTAATATTTTTAAAATTTCATACTACCCAAAGCAGCCTGCAGATTTAATGCAATCCCTTATCAAAATACCCATGATGTTTTTCAGATAACTGTAGCAAATAATTCTAAAATTTATATGGAACCACAAAGGACCCCGAATTGCCAAAGCAATCTTGAGGAAAAGGAACAAAGCTGGAGGTATCAGGCTCCCTAACTTCAAGTTATACTACAAAACTACAGTAATCAAGACAACATTTTACTGGCACAAAAACAGACACATAGGTTAATGGAACAGAATAGAGAGCCCAGAAATAAACCCAAGCACTTATGGTCAATTAATCTAAGACCAAGGAGGCAAGAATATACAATGGAAAAAAGTATCTTCAATAAGTGGTGATGGGAAAACTGAACAGCTACATGTAAAAGAATGAAATTAGAATATTTCCTCACACCATATACAAAAATAAACTAAAAATGGATTAAAGACTTAAATGTAAGACCTGAAACCATAAAACTCCTAGAAAAGAACATAGGCAGAACACTCTTTGACACAAATTGTAGAAATACATTTTTAGATCTGTCCCCAAGGGCAAAAGAAACAAAAATAAAAATAAACAAATGGGACATAAATAACCTAAAAGCTTTTGTGCAACAAAGGAAACCATCCACAAGATGAAAAGACAACTTACTGAATGGGAGAAAAATATTTGTAAATGAGATGATTGATAAGGGGTTAATATCCAAAATATATAAACAGCTTAATATAAAAAGCAAACAACCCGATTAGAAAAATTGTCAGAATACCTTAATGGACATTTTTCCAAAGAAGAGATACAGATGACCAACAGGCACATGAAAATATGCTCAACATGGCTAACCATCAAAGACATTTTCTAAACTTTTTTGTGTTGCATGTAAAATTTCTTGTGAAATTCTTACATTATACCCATTTAAACATTTCATTACATTATTTTGTTGTGTGTTTTAGAAATCAAATTTTAAAATATATAAGAACTTTAAGAATTGCATCTGTCTTTGATGATCTGTCAAGTATCAGATGGTATGATTAGCAATATTATTAAGAGAAGTATTTATAGATCACATTTTAAATGATCTAAACCAAAATGCAACTAATGGATCACCTAGCCTAACTTTGTCAATTTAACAATAAGATAACTATGATCAAGAGAAACATGCAGGCAGAAAGTGAAAATGAAATACACATGTTATCAAAATCTCTCTTTGCCTTTCTCCATATTGGGTCTAATGCAGATTTCACACATTTGCATGATTTTTGTTTTTAAAGATTTATGAATTCATCAGAAAATGTTAAAAATATAAACACACAAATATGTTAATGTTGAATAGTAATTCTCTGTACCTTAGCACACAAATTTTCACCATTTTAACCTTCTTATGTTAATCTTCCAGAAATGTATAGATGCTTGTGTCTCTACATATGTTGCATACTGCTCTATTACCGTTTTTTACTTAGTGTCATCTTCATTAAAATGCAGTTATCTGAATGGATATCTTATTATATATACTATAGTGAACACTTAATCAGAATAGATATCCAGTCTTATTCATAATTGTTCTCTTAACAGTTCTAGTAATCTTTCACAAATTAGTTATAAGGTAGATTACATAAAATTAAGAAGTAAACTGATGAGATTACTGAAGAGACCTTATGAACCAGATGAATGAATTCAAAGCAACTGGGTGGGGTAGTTGTAACTGTTAAAGCAGGGCAGTAGGATTTAATATATCTTCAAGTGGCCAGACAAATGTCAATTTTCATTGTCTGAGATAAGTGGATGCCTGACAGATGCATCACCAGCAGGACCTTGGAGAGCTCTATGGTTTGCAGTCCATTTGCTCCAGGCTGCAGCTGGGTTGATTTCATCCTTGTGGAGTTAGACTCAATAGGTTTAAATGTATTCCAACCAATTATTGGTATTACTGGGCCTATTGAAACAGGTTACAAATCCAGGAGTCTTAAACTTTACGGGTTTCTCCAGAAATCACTAATATTTGGAGAACTTAAATATAGTATAGGTTTAGGGAGGTGGGGGGAGGTACTCATAATCAAGTAAACCTATTTAAAGCCTTAAGACTGTGTGTGTGTGTGTGTGTGTGTGTGTGTGTGTATAAAGTTTTATTTAAATAGAAAAATAAAACAGCAAATAATACAATAAATAGCGACTTATATATCTAAAGATTAAAAATGAGAGTAATATAAACTTAATTTTTCTCCTTGCTTCCTAGAGATAAAATTTTGAGTGTCCCTTCTTTTGAGGTCAGAGGAGAACATTTTAATTCTTTTTGTACTGTTGGAAAAGTAACTATTTTATGAATGTTCAAATAATCATATGAAGGGTCCTAATTTTCTTTCATAAAGAAAATACATTACCAAATTTGTTACCACTAGAAGAATTCTTATCCTACCCTCTTTGGTTTTCAGGAGTGTGAGAACAGTAAGATCAAGGCAAAAAAAAAACGAAAAAAGCTGACTTCCCTTCTTAAAGGCAGCGTTCATAATCTGATGCTATATTTTTATAGAGAGGAGCTGATATGCTTTTTTCCTAAAATATGACATTCAAAAATAGAATATAAAGATTATGTCTGTATGAATGCTAATATCCCAGTCATTGTGCGAAGCACTTTCAGTGATGCTTTCTGCATTGCAAATTTTGGCATAACTTCCTTTTCATCTTATATAAATCTAGATGTAAAAACAAACACCAAAACCAGAAATTGGGGGAATTCATTTTTGCAACTAGATTTTGGTAATAATTTGATAAGTTACAACAAAGGTCTAAAATGTACTGACTAGATATACATACAAGTTCTGCCTTCTTACAGATAGAAATATGTACTCATTACCAATTGGCCTATAGGTAATATGCAAGTACCTATTGAAGACATTTTAGTTATTGGGTGCAGTAGAATAAAATACAGCCAGGTTTAAATTTTTATTCCTTATTATCTTGGACAATTTTGTTAATTGCTCAGCCTAATTTTGGTCATCCATAAAATGAGGATACATATACCCAACTTACACAGTTATAATGAAGATTAAAAGAGAAAGTGTAAGTGAAAGGATGCAGCCCATAGTGGAGTCTCATCATTCATAAGTTAGATTCCTCCACACACGCTCTCATTCTTCCCTTGATACATATCAGAAGAAACTGTAGTAGTTTGCAATTCCCTCTAAGATAACTCAGGTTACTGGGTTACTAGCCTTAGAGAATGCAAATGAGTCCTTTCTGGGCACAGGGTTGAGTGGGCCTGCAAAATGCTGTGTAGTGGTGTGTAGTGGATAAAATGTGTCCTCCATTTCCCTCTGTGTTCCACAGTTCTGTGCCCTCACAGAAGCGCAACCTCTCCTCTCCTCAGGCACCCACCGGTGAGCCCTCTTCTCCATCCCACCTTGATCCACATGGGTGTATTATTGCAAAGTGGCGAGAAGAGGATGTCTCTAACTGTCTGCCATATAGACATGCTAGTAGGGAGCAAGTTGTCATGTTAGTCCATCTTCAACTGATTCCTATTATTCCCAATGGGCCTCAGTTTCCTCATTATTGGAAAAAATGAATACATAGTTGGGGGAGTAGAGGCATGGTTACATTCCATTTCATTACCTTAGTGGGGAAATAGGCAGAAAGCAAATATGATTAAAAGGATTGGAGAGGAATGTGGAGAATTGATAATGACACATTAGCTGATAATAGCAACTAATAAAACATGCTATGATTTCTTTAATGTCTGTATTCTTCACTAGATCATAACCTTTCAGGAGCAGGATTTGTGTCTGTTTTACTCACAATCTAAATTTTCTACGTGGACAGATAGGCATAAAATAAACATTCATGAAATGAATACATGTGCTTATGGATACATTATATTGGGGTAAATATGTATAACTAGTAAAATGATATGCAAAATAAAAACAATGTGGGATAATGAGTGTTTTGATCTTTTAGCCAAATTTAAAGTGCTGTATTTCTTTTTTAAAAAATATTTTAAAAGATGATAAGAAAATATGGGATGAAATCTAAAATCTATTCCAGCTCTAAATACTAGGTTGAGAAATTTTGGAGGAAAGAGGTCTATTTCTGTCACCTTCTGTAAATCAACTATACTTCAATAAAATAAATTAAAAGAAAAAGAAAAAAGTCACATTGCTGGGAATCACTCAAAGAACTTGCCTTTATAAAGAAAAAAAATCTTTTGCTGCACCATTGCCAAAACCATCCTCCAAGAACCGTGATGTGAGATCCATCTCGCAACCCTTAGACTGTGCTTCCCCCACCATTGTTTCCATTATGAATTTCCAGTTTTAATTTGTCTTCTTACATCAACATCTTCGAAATCTCAGCCTTGCTATTACTTGCCGTTAAGCTTGTGCTGATGCAATCTGCCTGTTCTTTATGTGGCAACAAAATCACCACATTTCAGTGGCTATTAATCCATTTTAAAAGCTGAGGAGTGCTAAGGAGAATACTTTTATTTGTCTCATGCAGTATGTTTTTGAGCCCAGGAATTTCTTGAATGTTTCTACGGCAACATGTTGCCAGAAAAGGAAAGAAGCATTGATGTAAGCCTGGCCTCATGTCATTGAGTTACCGGCCATGTTAAAATTGTTAATTATTTGAAATTAAGTTCAAGTTCACAAAGACTTTATCATTCTTCCTTTTAGAAAACTTCTTCACAAGTAAAGACTCACAAAGATAAGAAAATTAAATTTTATTAAGAAAGTTAGTTTGTGAACTTGTCAGATTGATTCTTAAAAATATTATAGCCAAATAGCTCATCTTTTCTATAGGTGTCTTTGAGTCAAAAATCATTTTTTTGTTAAAAAAATCTTGTTAATCTTTTCAGTGCATTCAAAATCAAAGGTGTTTGAAATCTTTACAGTCAGTAACCATTTATTTTAAGTAAATAGTATTTAAAAAGTAAGATCATCTGAAAGTAAGATATCAATTGAAATGATTAAAATTAAAATGTATCTGATTTAGAAGTAAAATAAAAGATGTTGATTCAGGGTTGTATCAAATAATTACATATTATCTTAAGTATTATGGTTATAGGATTAGGAGTGAAGTTATTCTGGAAAACTTTTACATAAATAAAATGTGAGCATTTTTAACTCAAATGATCAATATATGAAGTTATGACAAGAGCTTTTTTGTGTGACTATGCCTACATCGGTGAGCTTGTCATGTGTTTTACTCTATTTTGCATTAAATGTGTACATTCTTTCCTGTGTGAGAAGTTTGTTTTCTACTAAGTAATTTTCCCCTTCACTTTTTTAAAATACAGAAGACAGTATAAAAAACAAAATAGAGAGTTTTCTTAAATATATTGTAGTAAAGAGAAACATGGCAGATCTAAGTAGGCTGGTGTGGAAAATATGTAATTAAAGACAAAACAAAAGGTCACTCTGACTCTTCTCCTTTTAATTTAGAGGAAGTATATTGGTGAAGAAATTCAGTTATTTATGAGAACATTTTAGAGATTAATAAATGCAGCTTATGCCATGTCTGTTTCCTTACTGTATATAGAATTATAAAAACAAGTTCAAAGGAAAAAATAATAAGTATTTTTATTTTTATTAATAGGTCACTGTGGAGTAAGCCAGACTTAAGAAGATCTATAAAATCTTTTTAAAATTTATTTTTAGTTATTATTTACGCATTAAAATTTTTTTATTGTTATAATTAACATATAGTATTATATAGTTTCAGGTTACAACACAGTGATTTTATATTTTTATTCATTATGAAATGATCACCACAATAAGTCCAGTTACCATCTGTCACCATGTAAAATTGTTACAGTATCATTGACTATATTCCCTATGTGTACATTACATCCTCATGACTTATTTATTTTAAAACTGGAAGTTTGTGCCTCTTAATCCCCTTTACCTATTTTGTTGGTCCCCCCACCCTCCTCCTTTCTGGAAACCACCAGCATGTTCTCTGTATCTATGAGTATGTTTCTGGTTTTCCTTGCTGGTTGTTTTTTTTTTTTTTTAAGATTCCACATATAAATTAAATCATACAGTGATTTTTTTTCCTCTGAGAACCCTTGAACACTGTTGGTGCGAATGTAAATTGGTGCAGCCACCATGGAACACAGTACGGAGTTTCCCCCAGAAACTAAAAATAAAACTACCATATGATCTAGCAGTTCCACTTCTGGGTATTTATCCAAAGAAATTGAAAACACTAAATCGAAAACATATGTATGTTATGTTCATAGCAGCACTATTTACAATAGCCAAGATATGGAAGCAACCTAAGTGCCTGTCAATAGATGAATGGATAAAGATGTGGTATATCTACACACCAATGCAATACTACTCAGCCACAATAAAGAATAAAAACTTCCATTTGCAGCAACATGGATGGACCTGGAGGGCATTATGCTACATGAAATAAACAATATTTCCTTATTTCTAATCGTGGCCTGTTCTTTTCCACTTAGAGAAGACCCTTTAACATTCCTTTTATGCCTAATTTAGTGGTGATGAACTCCTTTAGCTTTGCTTGTCTGGGAAACACTTTATCTCTCCTATCCCTTCTGAACGATAACCTTGCTGGATAGAGTATTCTAGGTTGTCAGTATTTTTCCTTTCAGCACTTTAAATACATCCTGCCACTCCCTTCTGGCCTGTAAAGTTTCTGCTGAAAAATCTAATAATAGTCTTGTGGAGTTCCCTTTATATGTGATTAGTTGTTTTTCTCTTGCTGCCTTTAAGATTCTGTATCTTTAACTTTTGCCCTATTGATTATAATGTCTTGGTGTGGCTCTCTTTGTGTTCATCTTGTTTGAGACTCTGTGTTTTCTGTGCCTGAATGAGTTTCCTTCCCCAGGTTAGGGAAGTTTTCTTTAAATAAGTTTTCTATCCCTTTATCTCTCTTTTCTCCTGGACCCCTTTAATGAGAATATTAGTATGCTTGATGTTTCCTACAGATCCCTTGAAGTTTTCTCATTTGAAAACAATTCTTTCTACTTTCTGGTGCTCTGATTGGGTGATTTCCACTATTCTATCTTCCAGATTCCTTATCCATTCTTCTGTTATCATCTAGCCTGCTGTTGATTCCCTCTATTATATATATATATATTTTAATTTCAGTCATTATATTCTTAAACTCTGATTGGTTCTTTCTTATATTTTCCAAGTCTTTGTTGAAGTGCTCACTGAGTTTCTTCCTTTTTCTCCAGATTTCAGTGATCATCCTTATGACCACGTCTTTGAACTTTTTATTAGCTAAATTATTTATGTCCCTGTTTCATTAGGGATTTTTTCTGGGTTTTATTTTGTTCTTTCGTTTGGAACAATTTCCGTCTCATTTTGTGTGACTTTCGGTTTCTGTTTCTATAAATCAGGTGAAACCTCTACCTCTCTTGGTCTTGAAGGAGTGGCTTTGTGAAGATTGCTTGCACCTGGAGGCCTTGGCGGGCTGGCCGGAGCTGGAGCGTGTGTGAGCCTGAAGCAGTCCCTGGGGAGTACTACACCTGAAGCCACTTTGGTGGGGCAGCTGGAGGTGGGGCAGGCACAAGTCAGGCACGTCCTGGGGAGGCTCAAACAGTGCCCGCTTGCTGCTGCAGTCAACCCCGAGAGTTCCAGCAGTTCCCTGACGGTTTACGGAAGCTCTAAGGTTAGTAAATGAATTTCCTTCCAATATAATGTGGATGCCCTTTAAAGTGCTGTTTCTTTCGATGTATCCCAGCATGGGTGAGTCTGTGCTCGGGCCTCTCAGCAATATCCCTCTGTACTGCAGGTCGCTGCAACAAGGATACGTGGATACCGTTTCTCTGTGTTTCCTACCTGTTTCTCTGTGGTCCTTCTCTGCCCAGTAGCTGTTCAATCAGCCCTCAGGTCTTCTTCCGGAAGAATTGCTCTATTTGTAGGTGTAGATTCAGTGTGTTCAGGGGAGGTGGGCTCGGGGTCTTCCCTCACCACCATCTTGGATCATTGTTTCTACAAAATCTTTATTGCTTAGATGCCAAACTCTATTAAACAAAATTTTGTAAAGCCTCTAATTTTCAAATTACACCCCTTCCATATGAAAATATTGACATAAAATCTTTCAATCAGTACCATATTGCTGCAGCAAAGTATTATTTTTCCAAATGACCATAGCTAGAACTAGAGTTCCTATAAATTATTGTTAACTGAAAATTTATTTATAACAAGCACTTGTTAGTATTACCTTAAAACAAAATAAGAATGCAAAATTTCTATTTTTTTATCACATTGATTGAATGGGTGGGGACATATTACTTCTTCACTATAAACTTCATATTTAAATGTTATCCCCAAAGTAGATTTTTAATCTATGGTGTCCAATCCATTTTAAGCCATGCTTTAAGATATATCTGGATATAAGAATGAGAGCTTATGGTTCTACCTTTTTCCTGTGATCCATATGAAAAATTCAAATATCCCATTACAGGGAACTTAAGGGCAAGTGGGGCAGCATGATGGTGTAGGTCAAGGTGGGATAAATAGAGGAGAAACAAAGAAAATGGAAACAGAAATCTCAGAGTGAGATGGAAATAATTTATTCAAGAGCCCTTTCAATAATGACTGCAGTGGACTGTATGGCAGAAGCTCCATCTCATGGATCACATCCAAAAATGAAGTTTTCTCTTGGCCTCTTCCTTGGGCGTAGAGGAGCATTTGAGTGTTTTCTCTGTTGTGACCTCTTGCCCTCAGAAGAAGCTGGTGTCATCTTGGCAACAACACCACGTTACTTTGCTAGCCAGGTCCTCCAGGACGAAAGCCATGAACTACAAAACCCCTTGATTCGTCTACAGACAACAATAACAGGTGAAACGTGTTAGGCAGTAGAAAGGCAGAAGTTTCTAGGAGGTCACATCCATCAGGTATATTATTTCCTTAACAAGTTCAGTGAAATAAATTTGGATTTTGATATGTACCGGGATGAACACAGAGAACACTCGTTATCAGATGATTTAAAGAGAATTGGAGATGATCCTCCACAGACGATTGATTATAGCTAGGATAGTTCTAGCAGGCAGACTTTTGAAATATCAGGTTTTGTTTGCTACCTTAAAAATTCTCTTACACCGTTCCTTAAAAATAGATGGGGACAAAATTCTACCGTGTAGCTTTTAAATATTTTCATCTACAGAGGCTCTTGTTTTATGGCCAAAAGATAGCTGTGCAGTAGACATCTCTATTTATTGAGGGTGAATCTCTGGCCTGAGGATGTCTTATAAAGTTTGCAAGCAGCGAGCAAAGTGGGTGCTTGGACAAGAACGACTGATTTTTAGCTGTGTGTGTGTGTGTGTGTGTGTGTGTGTGTGTGAGTGTGTGTGTGTGTGTGTGTGTGTGTGATGCTCCTATACATCTCCGAGATGTAGGGTAGAGTGTGTGTGTGTGTGTGCGTGTGTGGGATGCTCCTATACATACTTCTGGATGGGTACTCTTTAAGATAAAAGTAGGAGAAACAATTTGGTTTGAGATCCGCCAAACATGTCAGTGGTGGAGGATTCCTCACTTTTTTATTTATGTATTTTGTTTGTTTTCAGTTCATGGTTCAGGTTTTATCCTACATCCAGGGAACACAGTGAACCTGTAGTTTTAATTTTATTGTCTTTGGCTTTTATGATGGCTGTCATTTTTGTCTTCCTGATCTAGAAATGAGTTACTCTTATCAAATAGCGCCTTGCAGAAGGAGTACAACTATTTTCAGCAATAAAGCTAAACTTGGGTAGTTCTCCTGCCTGACTTTAGTTCTGTACTTACGCTTTCTTCCAAAGTGATAGGTCAGTAAGGTTAGGGGTGGCCAGTGAATCAGGAGAAAAGCAGAGGAAGAAGAGAAATACTGTACAGTGTTTCAGAGCATATGGAGGAGAGAACTTCCAAATATATAACCTATATATTTCCGTGGTAGTTTAAAGTATTATGCAAGAGTATAGTTAATTTAAATTATTTGTGTATAAAATTGGTAAAATGCTGATGCTATTTATGTGTATAGAATAAGAACCCTCCATCTGAAAGGTTTTATGTCAAAATGTATCAGGTCAGGCAGTAATAAATAACACTGAGGTGAGACACAGGAATTGAAAAGTTAACAAACACAGCGACTTAATGAAGGGAGCTGTGCTTTAAGAACTGCGGCTGTGAGTATTCTTATATGTTCTATTACAGTTTCCAGAAGTTGGAGTAGAAAACAAACATAGCGTTAAGAGGTGCCTGAACTGAGAACACATGGAAAATGCACATGCATTTACTGAGTTCAATTACTATCAAAACCTTCCTGTGTAGTGAGGTCAATTCACCCTCCTAGGTTTCTCTGGCATTAGGTTATAAATTGTATAATAAAATTTCATGGTATGTTTGAGTTTAACTTATGAAAATTTGATATATTCTGGCAACTTCTATATATGGGATTTTGCTGATTTCAGATACAAATGCAAATTAATATTCCCAGCTACATATTATAAAATATTTATTAAATGTCTGTATTCTATTTTTCCTCAACACATAGCCAGTAATAGCCAGGCTTTCCTATAAATTTAATTGACAGTCTACTTCAGAAATCTATCGAGTTTCTTGAAAGCAGGGACTTTATGTTATTTGGATTATATTTCTGGCATCAAATGCAAACCTGAATTTCAAGTACAGAAACAGTATGTTTTCGTACAAATACGTCTTGTATTCTAATCTTCTGTGTATCTAGGAATAAGCACTGATTTTTCAAGCATTAATCTACATTAATATTGTACATCAACTATAGCTCAATAAAAAAGTAAACTATAAATGTACATTTATTGTCAGAAACTTAAAGTAGAATTATTTTGATTAGCAGTTAGTAATTTTTTTTTCTGTAAAAGGCTAGATAGTAAATATTAGAGGTTCTTTGGCTGTAAAATCTCTGTTGTAACTACTCAACCTGCAGTTGTAGTGCAAAAGCAGCCGCAGAAAACACCTAAACAAATGGGTATGGCTGTGTTCTGATAAAACTCTATTGACAAAAACAGGTGGCAGAATGGACTTGGCCAATGCTTTACCTACTGCTGGTTTGTTTGTATCATTAACAATATTCATTTCCCATCCTTTTCAGTCTCCCTGCCTGAGTGATAACCACTGCTAAAAATTTCCTATATATACCTTCAAATAGGTTTCCATGCATGTAGACGTATAAAACTCCTTTACACAAATAGAAACATGTTAAGTGACATGTCTGTTCACTTGATCTTTTTCACTTACTATTGGAGATCTCGCCATACTTATGTGGGTAGATCTACATTGTTCTTTTATCTGGAGCCTATTATTTTACTGTATATATGCTCTACAAATTATTCTAAGTCATCCCCCTGCTGATAGAATTTTAGATTGTTTTAGTTTTTGATATGTCAAGTAATGCTAAGAATGTATATTCTCATTCACAGAGTTATACCTTGATCAGTTACTATTGCTGCATGACAAATCACCCCAGCGGCTAGTGGCTTAACAACAACAACAATCATTTTGTTACCTCTCAGGTTTCCTGTGGGTCAGGAATTTGGGAAGGACTTTGATGGGCAATTCTAGCTCAAGGTCTCTCTTGCAGCTGCAGTCAGTTAGTGGCTGGAACTAGAAGAGAAAAGGTATAGAGCAGCTGGGGGACTAGCCGGGCAAGACTTTGTCATATTTTCTCAGGGCTTCTGCATGTGGTCACTCCATGTGCACTAGTTTGACTTCCTTATAGCATGGTGCCCCAGGGTGGTCAAATTGCTTTACATGACAGTTAATGGCTCTGAGAGCTAGGACTTCAGTAAGCAAGGTGCACGTCATAGCACTTTTGTGATCTATCTTCAAAATTCACATAATGTTACTTCTTCTGTACACTAATAGTCACACAAGTGGGCTCAGTTTCATACATTTCTTCTATGAGGCTTGTCTTTTAATTGTCAGGGTTTTATTAAATGTTTACTTGAATATAAACTTTTTTCAAAAAATTGAAATATAGTTGATTTAAAATATTGTGTTTTATTTATTTTAATTTTTTATTTCTAATTTTTTGTTGTTGTTGTTGTGTTAGTTTTAATTCACGCACTTTGGAGTTTCTACTGAGATTGCCAAATTAACATTTGTTTTGCACTTTGAGTCTTTTCATCAGTGAACATAGTGAATCTCTCCATTTATTTAAATTCAATAAAGTTGTACGATACACTTTGTATCATATGGTCATGCATGTACTTTGTTAGATTTGTTTTTAATTGCTTATGATTGCTAATATAAGATGTACTTCAAAAAACATTTCTCAGGGGCTTCCCTGGTGGCGCAGTGGTTGAGAGTCCGCCTGCCGATGCAGGGGACACGGGTTCGTGCCCCGGTCCGGGAGGATCCTACATGCCGCGGAGCGGCTGGGCCCGTGAGCCATGGCCAATGAGCCTGTGCGTCCGGAGCCTGTACTCCACAATGGGAGAGGCCACAACAGTGAGAGGTCCACGTGCAGCAAAAAAAAAAAAAAAAAAAACATTTCTCATATCCATTTCCAGAAGACTTGTTGAAATTTTGTATTATTTATAATAATATAATAATCCTAATATAATGAGAGAGGCAGTGTAGCATAAGACAAGAACATGGATTTTAGAATCTGATTGCCCAGGTTCATGTCTAGGCTTCTCCACATACTAGCTTTTTATCTTTATTCCACTACAAAACATTTCTCTTCATAGGAGTACTCGTTTATACATTGGGTAAGAGAAAGTACCTCATAAAATGGTCCTGAGGATTAAACAAATTAAAAGACGTAAAGTAAATTGAATAATACCTGGCATAATAGTAATGCTATGCAGATTTTAAATAGTGCTATTATATTTCTATTCAACAACTTTTTAATTATTTTTTTCCTTAGATAAACTACCACTAATTCATAAAAAAATTTAAGCTTTTCCTCTTTCTATCCAGTCTTTATAACTTTTGTCATTTTCCTTTTTTTATAGTGCTTTTTCATTATGAGGTAGAAGGCTTCCTTTTCCAATTCCTTGGTTTAAAGGGGATGCTTCTAATATTATACTATTATATAATAGTATAATAGTATTTATATAATAGTATTAATAATATAATAGTATTTCATCCAGTTTTATGCAAATATGTTTGAAAACTGGATGAAATCAAGAAATTTCTAGACAAAAATATAGGCATAAAACTTACTCAAGGAGACTTAGAAAACACAAATAGTCCTACAGTCATTAAAATCATGGAGTCACAGGTATACACCTACACACACAGACACCCAGACACACACACATCATACACACACACACAAAATTTAGAGTTGTTGAGAATCCAATACTGATGATTTTTGTTTCCACTAGTGTTAGCTTATATATTTTGTTTCATTGCATATTTAAAATTTTTGTTTTGTGAGCTCATTATTTTTCATTGGATACTTCCTGTGCCACCGAGGTTGAGAGTCTCTTCTTCCAGACTAATTTTATATTTGCTTTGTTAGATGTACCAAAGAAATTATGAATCCCAGAGCAACTCATTGTTCTTAACTTTTCCTGGTGGGATTTCCCAAGCCATGTGAATAGTATACATTTGAATTGGAAATCTAGGTGAGGCCAGTTCTGTGTATAAAACCTTTCAGAAATGACTTTTGTATTTTAAGTTGCAGAGTTAAAGTATAAATAAGCAGTAAACATATTACGATGTGCCAGTGGATTGCTATTTCTTTCTTTTTTTTTTTTTTTTTTTTTGCCATACGGGGGCCTCTCACTGTTGTGGCCTCTCCCGTTGAGGAGCACAGGCTCCAGACGCGCAGGCTCAGCGGCCATGGCTCACGGGTCCAGCCGCTCCGTGGCATGTGGGATCTTCCCGGACCGGGGCTCGAACCCGTGTCCCCACATCGGCAGGCGGACTCTCAACCACTGTGCCAACAGGGAAGCCCGGATTGCTATTTCTTTATCTCATTATTTCTGGATTATTCAAGTGGTATAAATTCACTCTTTAGACCAAGGGTATGCTGAATGGAGCTAGCTCACACTGGCTTGTGAGAGCTGATTGTCTACATCTCTCCCCAACTCCACGTTCATGACATCACCTTGGTAGCTTGAAATCAGCAACAGTGGAATTACTTACACCACAGAAATTAGTAGATGCTAAAATCAAGGACCCCACCCCCCATTTTCCCCCATGTATTCTGTTTCTAACCCAGGAAATCACAGCTTCAACCCAATGTGAAGGCTGATGCAAAACTATGAATTGTCTAGGAATTTTTTTTTTTCTTACCCAGAGTCCAACCAGGAACAGACTAACTGCCTTATTATCACTCCATGAATATGAGTGGATTTCTCTTGTCCACACTTTCATTTAAGTTGCAGCCTTTGAATGTCCAGGCTTCATGAGAAGTTACTACTTCTTGACTCTGGTCAACACAAAGCCTCCTCTTTTCAACCTGTGTAATTATTAACACTAAATCCTCTTGATCACTCCTCTGTAATAACTACCCTCAGGACAGCCAAGGCATCCACTTCAGCTAATTGCTCTGCCTTTCAATTTCCTCTTTGATTTTGACCCCTGGGGATTCCCTTTTTCAATTTAACTATGCATTTAAAAATCAATATTAATATACTTCTTCCAGTTTCATAGCCAGAATATTTTCATTTTATCTGTTTATGCCATAAAAAATAGCCTTCATCCATCTTTAAATTATAAGTTTTGATAAGGTTACAGAAAAGCGCAGAAAATTAAAAACAATATAATAAATGAAACTATATTGTAATTTTTACTTTGAAGTGAGAAGTTCCTGTACTTTGTTACATGTCAGTTACCCAAAAGCTGTTGCAAATTTATTTAACTATGAAAACTATAAAATTAGGCAGTTTTGAGATGCATTTGTCAAGCTTGTGACTTCTTTTTTAATCCAGCTCTTCCTTTAATTAGTTAATTATATTGAAATAGATTTCACATACAATATTAAGTTAGTTTCAGGTGTACTACATAGTTATATTAGGCTTGTGGCTTTTTGATTTATTAAATTTCACAAATTGAGAGTTTATAAATTTTTGTTTTCACTTGTACATATGAAACCTGTATATAATGATCATAGCAAACATAATATTTTGCAATTATTTTTAGTATTCATGGTGTTATAAGCAAGTTTCCACTCATGGACTTGTAATGCTTAATTGGAAGGTTATACTCTGATTTTATTTCATTATTTCAATACTGTTAGATATTAAATTGCTTCCAATTTTTAAATATCATACAAAAACTTAACCAAAATAAACTTATGCCTATGAACTCCATATCTGGATAATTAGCTTAAGATACTTCTTTAGAAGTGATTCTCATACTGGTCTGTTAATATGATAGTGGAAGCCTCTCTGGCTTCCTGTAATTGCTTAAGATGTTTCTTTAGAAGTGATTCTCATATTGGTTTTTTAATATGATAGTGGAAGCCTCTCTGGCTTCCTGTAAGTGGAAGCCTCTCTGGCTTCCTGTACAACTAGAGAAAAAAAAAATCAAATTACTTTATTATGCAGAGTTACTGGGACTTCCTCCTTCTTTTAGAAGAGAAAAGCCTGTTGAGTCCCTGTGGGCAGAAAGTTCACATAAGATAAACTTCCTTTTATTTTCCAATCCAACCATATATTCTGCTGTCTTGGTAAAAATAAACTCTACCATTTGTGCAGAGCATTTCCTTCCATTCTTAGGATAGCCTGGCAAAAACAAATTGAAGTAATTGAAGCTGAGAATACAAAGAGTGCTTCCTAGAGGAAGGCAATTGGATTTGAAAGAGGATCAAAAAGCCATTTCCTGAGAAGATTGGAAAGACTGATCATTTTCAGCCTAAAAGAGAGTTACGGAGAGTTCTTAGCCCTTTTTGTTTGTTTTTCAAGTAGATGTACTGTCAGGTTTGAGAGTCCTATTCAGAAAGAATACTTCCACTGAAACATGATTTCAGAAAAATGACATTTTAGGCCCCTTGAACTGTATGGTTTTATAAATATGGAAAGTGCAAGGATCCACTGATTCCATTGCAGTTATCAAACCATGAGGTACAACCTGGTTGACCACGACCACAGAATTTCTCAGTATTTCCCAGAAATTTTCTGGGAAATTTTATAATCAACCATGGTCACAGTGGCCCACAGTGTCCATCTCTGTGCCTCCCAGGCATTTCTACCAGGAAATAGAAAGTGACTGGAGACTACAGGTAATCCTCCCAGGTCCTCTCCCTCACCCCTGCTAATTCTTTCATTCTCCAGCTAGGCCCAGCTCATGGACGGAAATCAATTAATACCCTCTGAGGTTTTATCCCATTACAACCCCTTTTCTTGCCTGGTCCCCTTGAAAAAATGTACAAGCTAAACACTGAGAATTATGTTTTACTTGTTGGACTTTCCTAGGACTTAAGCCCGGGGGCAGCCTCTCAGGTAGCTCTGAGGGCCTGCTCCAAAGAGGTAAGGGAGGAGCCGGGATATATAGGGGTTTTTGCAACAAAGACCAGGTAGTCAGAAGATCAAAAGGTTATGGTTAATTAAAGAAAACCAGGTATCTCAAGTTAATGAGTTTAGCACTTTTCTATGTATGGGAAGATGCAAGTCTGGGCTCATTGAAATCATTCCTTGGATGTGCACCTTAGCTATTTAGGGCCAGTGTCATGTGCTTTCCCTCCTGAGACCCCTCAGGGGTGGCGGTGGCTGCAGTGGCTGAGGGCTTGGCAACAGGCAGCCTGTTTGTCTCCATCCTGAATTTCCTCGGGGCTCACTGTCAGGGGCCACTAGAGTGTAAGCGGCTTAGTGGCTTGATGGCTGCAACGCCCTTTGTTTGTGGACAAGGCAGCCAACATTTTTCATTCACACCTTGTTGATCATAAAATTTCCCAGAAAGTTTTTGGGAGATATTGAGAATTTCTGTGCTCCATGAGTAGCTGTGTGAAGCTTAGTAATGCTGATTTGAACAGGATTGAAAAAATGTCTCTTAATCCGCTGGTATCTCCGACTGTCTTTTTGCACTCTTGTATGTAAATGATTTAAAAACACTAAATGAGTTCAATTTTATTTTCCTTTCCTGGAAGTGCCACTAATCACTCTCCGGGCTGGGAAAGGTGCTCTCCAAGTTACTTCAGGTTGAGAGATTGGCAAAGGACTTGAGGGTCTTATTAAAATGAAGAATTTGATGTAGTAGGAGTGAGGGAAGGGGGGATTCTGAGATTTTGTATTTCTAATATGCCACCAGGTAATACAGATCATATGTGCTCCAAGGACCATGCTTTTGAGGGAAAAGGCTGCTGTATGTCTGTCAGTTGGCAAATATAGGGATGTTTAGTGAACTCTTCCCAGAAATGTAAGCTATGGTAGGACTGTTATAAGGGTTTGTTCCCCAGATGTGAAGAAAATATTGAATCTGACTTTTCTGCTATGATAAACGCTTGATAGAGTTATAGGCATTAGAGTATGTGTGTTTAAACCAAGATCAAAAGTTTCATGAGAACAGTCCATCACCTTGAGATTCAACCCTCTCTGTATATTCAATATATCTGTTAAATGTTCAAATTATTTAATAAGGTGAATGAGGGATTGATTAGTCATGGTGATTAGTTGGATATTACCAAAGTACCAAAAGGTAACTGTTTATTCTTGTTATAGAAACATTTCAAAAAATTAAATAATTCCTTGTTGAGCAACTACTCTGGACTATACATTATGCTAAGATATTAGAGAAAGGTAAATACCGTAAAGTCTTCAGAGAAACAGGACTCATGCACAAGTAGTCTATCAGTTATCTGTTGCTGTGTAACAAGTCACCCCAACAGCTCAGGGGCTTACAACAGTAAACATTTATTTAGCTCATAACTCAGTGGTTGATAGTTTAGACTGGGCTCAGTTGAGCAATTCTGGTCCCAGCTGCTCTACATGCATCTGGGCAAGTCTGCCACGTGGCTCTGCTTTTGGAGATTGGCTGGATATCACCTGGAGCAATGGGAACAGCTGAACTATGTGTCTCACAGAGTCTGGTAGGATAGCCTTGGCCTGTTCACATGGTACCTCAGCAGGGAGAGTGGAAGCATGAAGGCCTCTTGAAGCCCGAGTTCAAAAATGGCCCATTGCTCCACTTGTCATATTCTTGTGGCCAAAACAAGTCACAGAGCCAGTCCAATTCAGGTTATAGAAAAATTAGACTCCACCTTTTGATAAGAGGAGCTGTGGGGTTATATTGCCAATGCAAGCATATACAGGAAAATGAATGATTACAGCCATTTGTGCAAACAATCTACCTCAATTACATTTTAGACAAAAATTGTTGCATGCCCTGGAAGACTTGCCATATCTCTTCTTGATATATTTCTAAGATATGCAGAAATTGAGGGAACAATTGTTCAGCCTGTAAATTGGGGGGACAATTCTCTTTATAAATTCACTATGGGAAAGATGATGAAAAAAACTGTATCACGAGGCTAGCAAAAACAACTAGCTAGACCAGTTTGGATTCGCTTTTCTGAATATTACGTGTGACAAAACAATTCTGGGTAAAAATGAAGATCAGCTAGCTCTCTATCTGTCAAGAGAACCCATCATGAGAATGTATACAATTTTAACACTAGCTCATTTAATACTGTTATTCAAATTCCTGTTTGACTAACACACAGTGAACTCAATTTTTAAAAATTGTTGGTAAATAGCTCTTATTTCTTTTTGTTGTTGTTAAATAAGGTGAGTCTTGAATGAAGGATTGGCTAGTGGTTATAAATACAACCAAGGAGGGATATTGTCTCCAGTTTCTATAATTCAGAAATGAAAAGAGTATAAAATGTATGAAACAAAAAATTTATACATTTTTGAAGAATGCAACAAATTTCATTAAGCTTCTTTATGATAAGATTGAATTAGAAGAAACATCCCTGGATTTGCTCTTATCTAACTTAATTATATAAACTTATTTAGAATATTTTATTTGGAAAAAAAGACTATTGAAAGAGAAATCCTTTTCTTAGAATGGCTGGGGCACGCATGAGACTAACAGCACAGATCAGTAATTTTTTGAGGCATTAAAACATATTTAATTGATAATATGAAAAATACTAGGAAGTATATGTGCTTACCCAGTGGGCCCAATATTAGTATTATAGTGCTACAGTTTTAATTCCCAGGGGAAAAATAAAACACATTGTTCCATTGTGTTTGTATATAAATACATATATTTTGACCTTGCCTTTTTCTAGACCCTAGAGACACCATTATCTGTTTAACTACATTAACAATACTTTCCTGAAATTGATGGATATAAATTTTTGTGTGTCTGTTTGAAACGGCATCAGTTGCAGATTTATAGGATTTGCAACTTACAGGTGCCAGTCGCATATCAGTGCTGACAGATCTTGGTGGAGAGTAATGACAGGTGTTGGTCTCCACAATCTGTGAATTCACAAACTCTGGAGTTGCTATTCATCTCTTATAGAAGCCTCTCAAGGGCATCCACTTGCAAAATACAGGCCTTAATATCTTCTGCTTACATTACATTTGTTAGTCCTTTTCATTTTGTAGCTGTTAAGCCAGCAAATTAATATTTAAACTTATAAGCTTCAAAACCTGTTTGAAAAGCCCATGTTGGTGAATTGATGTCTAGTTTGTGCTTCTTTTCCATATCTTCTGTGGTTCCTCCAGAAATTATCTGAAGTCAAGCAATGGGCTTCAGTAAATTTACACACTGTCTAAGCACAGCCCCTACAAATCCTGAAAATCAAGTGATTCTTTCAGATCATGAAAAGCTTGAGAAATAACAAAATAAGTCACATACAGAGATTTGGTAGCTTGCTTATTACATAGTACCACCACTCTCAATTTTCAAGAGTTTCAACTTCTTGGTTAACCTAATATTTTTGAAACTTACAAAACCATTTTCTACTTAGTCATCCTTATTTTGTCTTCATATGAATATACTCCTTTGACTTGGGTGATTGGATCAGCAGAAAGAGACAATTGGCATAGATAGACTCAACTGTATCAAAATCAAATCATTCTAATCTTAGGGTGCCAATCAACCTTCGAATGCCCTTGGATTAACACGAATAAAACACTGCTGTTCCAAACTGCCAAAGGATGTTAAAATGGAACAAAAGCTATAAAATTAAGGCCAGGATCTTTTTTTTTCATACTCTGATTACCTGTCTTAAATGTTTAAAATTCAGAACTCACTTCTTCTATGAAAGAGCAGGACTCCAGAAAAGGTTTGTTCTTTTTGTTTTTTTGTTTTTTTTTGTTTTTGCAGTACTAGAGCCTCTCACTGTTGTGGCCTCTCGCGTTGCGGAGCACAGGCTCCGGATGCGCAGCCTCAGTGGCCATGGCTCACGGGCCCAGCCGCTCCGCGGCGCCACCGGGGAAGCCCCAGAAAAGGTTTCGAAATCCACATATCTCTTCAATCATTCTTGTTTTTTATTTGACTGTATTTTAAAATACATCTATCCAAGCAATGCAGCATAATGGAAAGAGCAAGGGCTTAGGAATAAACAAGACGATTTCAAGCCCTATCTTGGTCTGGAACCTTAGACAACTTTGTACCTCAGTTTTCCTACTTTAAAATAGAATAGTACCTATCTTGTGAGGTTAATGTCACATTTAAAAATGATAATATATGTAAAGCACCCTGGACAGAAGTTGAGGCATAACAAATGATAACCAAATTTACTGTTTCATCTGTGTATGTATGTATGTGTGTTCTCCATCAACAATTTATTGAGTTTAAGAGTTCCTGAGGCTGCTTATACTATTTCAAGTGTCAATATTTTTCTTCTTGTCAGGGAATAACATGCACTTTGAATAAATAATATTTATTTCCATCTTTCTTTTATCAGGAAATTTTATGAAGTGCCTAACTAACTAGAATTAAGATGCTGTATTAGGCACTAGTACATGAAAAGATGCTCGACATCATTAGTCATTAGGGAAAACCACATTGAGATATCACCTCATGCCTGTTAGAATGATCATCATCAAAAAGACAAGAGACAACAAATGCTGAAGTGGATGTGGAGAAAAGGGAACCCTCATGCACTGTTGGTGGCAATGTAAATTGGTGCAGCCACTATGGAGAACAGTATGGAGGTTCCTCAAAAATTTTAAAATACAACTACATATGATCCAGCACTTCCACTTCTGGGAATATATACAAAGGAAAAAAACCCACTAAATCAAAAAGATATCTGCACTCCCATGTTTATAGCAGCATTATTTACAATAGCCAAGACATGGAAACAAGCTAAGTGTCCGTCATGGTTAAATGGATAAAGAAGATGTGGCGTGGTTCAGCCTTAAAAACAGTGGAATCCTGCCATTTTTGACAACATGGATGGCCTTTGAGGGCATTATGCTAAGTGGAATAAGTTAGACAAAGAAAGACAAATACTGCATGATCTCACTTATATGTGGACTCTCAACAAACAAAATCACCAAACTCATAGAAAAAAGAGATCATATTTATGGTTACCAGAGGCAGAGAGTAGGAGGAGGGGGAATTCGAGGAAGGTAGTCAAAAGGTATAAATTTCCAGTTACAAGATAAATAAGTACTAGGCATGTTGTGTACAACACGATGACTGTAGTTAACACTGCTCTATGATATGTAACAAAGTTGTTAAGAGAGTAGATCCTAAGGGTTCTCATCACAAGAATTTTTTCTTCCCCCTCTTTTTATTGCCTCTATATGAGATGATGGATGTTAACTAAACCTATAGTGGTAATCATTTCACAATATATATACATCAAACCATCATGCTGTCCTCTTAAACATATACAGTGATGTATGTCAATTATTTCTCAATAAAACTGGAAAACAAAAGATAACTGTTTGAGGCACTGAGTCAGCCACAGATATAAATTAGAAACTACCTTGACAGAACTTAAAATTGGAGACATAATATCTATACAAATATAACTGTGATACCAATTGTGAGATGATACCCTTAGTCACCAGCCATATATTGAGAGCAGAGAGAGGGTACTTGCCATTTGGAGCAGGGATGGGAGGTGCCTGGGTGGGTGGATGAAGGCATTTGAGGGTGACCTTGAAGTAAAGCTAAGATTTGAGCCTGTGTCATTGGAGAAAGGGGGATTTCAAACAGTGAGCATAGCATGAGTAAAACATAATAATGTACCTCTTACAGGGACTAATATGTGTGCTTAAATTTTCTGGATGTTAGAATGTAAGAGAAGATAAAAAGGTTGGGAAGATGAAAGTTTGGGAAAGGAGGCTGGGGTCAAATAGTAGAAAATCTTGAATATTGGGTAAGGAGTGTTGATTTTTTCCTTTTGATTGACCAAGTATAGTACCTCTTTCTGTTTTTGTTGACTCTACATATGCAGAGTGGCGCAGCCTCTTCCCTGGGCCGGCTCACTGATGGCGTCTCACAGTGCCAGCTTAGGCTTAGCTCTCCTTTAAATACCCTGTGTGTTGTCTCTCCTTTCCCTTCTCTGCTTAGCTCACAGGCTGATTTCGAAGGTACAGAACCAAGGTTACAGATAAATATCGACTAGCTCTCTTGGTTTCAGAATGAGTCAGGGCCAGTTTGTCTCTTTCTCTTCAGACATCTCATAAATGCCATGTCAGTGAATTCCATTGGCCCACGGAAAGGCAAAAGGACAGAGATGCTGAAAGGTGTCCAGAACAGCAAAAGGTGGGGGAATGTGTGTGTAGAGAAATCAAAACAAAATGCATTTGTTCACCTCAGTGCTTTTGTTTCGCTTCTTAGAAGTGAATGCTGTGATATTTTGTCAGTTTCAAATACCTCGCGTCAAACTTCAGGATAAAGCAGAAGGACATTTTTTACCAGAAACTGTAATCTTATGTAGAAACCACTTAGCTGTTCCACGTGTGCTTAAAGAGCTTAAAAAATGTCATTCTTTGTGTATGAAAATTCAGAAGGTCCTGGAGGATAGGGTGAGAACACCGTAGGTACACAATACTCTCACCTGCTGCAGAGGGGCCCAACCTGCCTTTTCCCTGAAACCATGGGAGGCCTTTAGAACTACAGATGCTGGGGCCTCACACCCGGATAGGCTCAGTGAATTTTAACCCCACACATCAATGGAAAGTCCAGCCAGGATTGAGGGCCATTCCAACATTCCAAATCCTCTCGTTTTCCTGTTTCGAAAACTTAGCATTAGAGGCTGTAAGAGATATGCTCACACTGCTGATCGATAAAAAAAGCTAGGCCTAGAACACAGTTCTCCAGAATACCAGTGTGCTTTCTCCAAAGTTTGTTGTTTCCTCATACATCATGGAATTTGGGGATTTATCATCTGTTTACTTCTAACATCAAATTATTAAGTGAGGCAGTCAGCAAATTTTTATGTGTCATCCATTATTCCAAGTAAAAGGAATATAGCAGAAAACAAAAGCCCTATACTCAGTGAGCTAACCCTTGATGATGGAAAGGAAGAAAAGGACACCTACAATGAACATAAATAAAAAAAGTGAGGAAATAACTCAAGAGCAATATGGGGTGTAGGGGTGGTGAATTCGAGCAGCTGTATTAGATGCTTGATACTTGTAGACACTGAAGACACAGAGCTTCAAAATAACTCCCCCAGTGCAAAATAACTGGACTTGAAGGTTGAATAAAGACTGCCAGGAAATAAACATGGATGGGAATTTCAAGCTGAAGGTTCAGTTTGTGCAAAGGAATGAATTTGTGAGAGGAAATGGTACCTTCACAGGATTGCAAATCAGTTCAGTTGTGTTGGAACAAAAATTGAATGAGGTTAGAAAAAAATAGACTTCAGTCAGATAATGAAGGGCAGTATATGCCTTGCAAGTGTATTGGTTGCTTTACTCCTATGGGAGTGTTTCTCAAACTGTAGTATGTGTTATGTTACTACCTGGAGAACTTATGTAACTGAAGCTTCCTGGACTGTCTCCAGTACTTCTGGTCCAGTGATTCTGATGGTGATGGCCTGCTCTACTTTGAGAAATACTTCTCTGGGTGATGGTACAGCATCAAAGAAATGTAATGTGGGAAACAGTTAACAGTTAACATAAGGAAAGGATAGGAGATATATTGGGGGCAAAATGATATATTTGCTAGGGAAGTTATGACAGTCCTATAAGAGGGAGATAATGAAGGCCTTTACTAGGGCAGCAGTGAAAATGAGTAGAAAGTAGGAAATGGGCATTTAAAATATTTAAGAGCTGGAATTGACAAGTGACGGGACTTAGGAGCAGAGTTAATAGAAGTCGGGAGGAGGGTAGAATATACAGTTGCTTGCAGGCATTTCATTTGAGCAATTGGATGGAAGGTATTATTAGCAAAAAGACGAGTTCAGACTTGGCATGTTTATTTCTAAATGAGGTTCAGCATCACCTCAGGGGTCAGTTGTACATACCAATCTGCATCTCAGGAGAAAAAATGCTCAAAGACATTGATTTGAAAATTGTCAATATATATGTAACCATTAAATTTCATAAAGAAGGTCAGGAAGAAATGATGAGAGAAGCAGAAATCATAGAAATTGAGAGAGGAGAGAATTTCAAGGAACAAATGCTTAATTGTGATAAATACCCAAAGAGGCTGAGTAAAATATTTTGAAATGGCAATTTTAAAGCCATTGGTGAACTTAGAGGACTAAGAGTGATAACCTAAATTTTATGAATTGTCACTGAAAGGGAAGATAAGCGATGGGGGCAAGCACATACAATGTATGTATATCTCAGAATGAGGGTTCTTCATACACATCCACCCATCCACCCAGCCACACACACCCCTTTCTTTTGCCTATTATAAAAGTCGTTCTTTTTTGTATATGCTTAGCAAATTGAAGTATGAAGAATGCAAGCAGAGTGAAGAAAGTTCAAATGATGGCACTAAGCCTCATAAGCCAATAGAATAATAAATATTTGTGTAAGAAGTTAATGGACTCACAAAAGTAGCTTAATGTACCTTAAAAGAAAGGCAGAAACTAATCTGAAAGTTTATTTTTAGTATTCACATCTCCAGCTTTTATTCTTGATAAAATAAAGATTTAAAAAATCATGGCAATTTCAGTTATATAAGACCTCTGCCACAATATTTTTTGTAAAACCATCAGTTTTAGAAGAGGGAAAATAATATAGAATTATATATTACAAATATTTCAGGAAAAACAAACATAAATATTCAGAATGTTTTCAGAACTTTAATGCCCAAGTCTCCATAAAATTTAGCATCACAAACATTTTTACATCTTAACTAGTTCACTGTTACGTGCATCAGCAAGCCTTACTTTTCTATCTGGATTCTTTCAGTTTCTGCTTGAGGTTGGGAACAAATCTACTTAGGTATTTTCTAACATCTCCATATTTTAATAATAGATTATATCTTAAAAAGACTTAGGGATATGCTGTGCAATAGAAATATAATGTGAACCACGGGTTTAATTTTAAATTTTCTAGGAGACAGGCTAAGAAGGCAAAAACACATAAAAACCAGGCAAAACTCATTTTAATAATATATTTTTGTCTATCATGATATAGCCAAGATCTTATTATTTCAATATGTAATCAATATAAAAATTATTAATAAGATAGTTTACATTCTATTTTTGCCTAAATCTTCAAAATTTAATGTGTATTTTACTCTTCCTGCATATCTTAATTCAGATTATCCACATTTCAATGGCTTGGTGGACACTTGTGGCTAACGGTTGCCATATTGGATAGTTTACATTCGAGACTATTCACTGTGTAGACTGTGTCTCTTACGTATAACCCAAACAGAACCTTATAATCACGCTTCATTTTCACCCAAGTTACAATGTTTCTTTCTGTTATTTTACTGTAAGATACTCCAGTGTGAGTAGCTGATTCGAGAAGATAAGTCCTCAATAATTAATTATTTCAAAAAGAGTTTCTTAGCACCTGTAACTCTTGTCTTGTTAAGGGTTTGGAACATAGGGGTAAACAAGATAGCTGTGCCTACAAAGGCACACTCATTCTAGCAAAACCTAGGTACAATACTTGACTTGAATGGAGGAAATTTGAAAATGGTACCCGGTAGTCATTGCTTCCAAAGTGACACATTGGCAGTTTAGGCTCAAGCACTTTGGATATTCAGCAAAGAAAAGGCTTAAACTTCGGAAACGTAAGAATAATGTTTGTGAAGATGACAGACCTTGAACTAGGTTTCAAAGTCTGGGTGAGGTATGATTTGGTAGAAAATGGAAAACCTAGACGCAGGGAACAAAACTAATTAAATCGTGGAAATGGGAATGAGTATGGCAGGGAAGAGAAACAGGAAAACAAGTAGCTACCTGGCGAGGAGGGTTAATGAAATGAAAACAAGATATAAAAAATGATTGGGGCTTGGACAAAGTAGGCATTTTTCCTTGTCTTGAATGGAAACCTATTGTAATACTGTTCATAAAAGACTGCTTAGAAGATTATAATTTGGAAATTTTCGTGCACCGTTGCCTTGAATAAACCTTTGATGGAAAAAATCTCCCGCCAAAGGCAATATACTCTAAAACAAATAAATATCTTTCAGAGCTTCTTGAATATGGCATGAGGCAACTCCATATTTATCCCAACTCCTTTGGTTTCATATTGTACAGAAGATAACCCAGAGATGTTAGCGTAATCTTCACTAGCATCAACTCTCTAGAGGGTAATTTTTTACTTTATACCAAATATGAAGTACCACACCAACAATTTCTGAAAAATTGTTCTTAAATTTTAAATATATCCACTTCTAGGATTTTATGAGAAGGAAATAACCAGAGAGGTCCACAATGAAGTAAGTACAGGGACATACTGCATTTATAGCAATAACAATTTGAGAAACCTGATGTCCAACATTTAGCCATTAATTAAATATATTTGGTCCACTAATACTATGGGATATTATGAAAATAAACATCATGTTTTCAAAGATTAGTGGATTATATTGGGAAATACTCATGATGTAATTATTAACATTTTATTGAAATATAGGCATATAAAATTATACAAACCTTTAAGGACACAAATGGATGAATTTTTTTACATTATAAAGCCCATGTAGACAGTGCTCAAATCAATCAATAAACTAATACCAGCTCACCAGAAGTTCCTCTAGTGTTCCCTTTACCCTCACTTCTAACAGCCTAAACTAATTTTTCTTCTTTCTCAAGTTTTTCTAACTGAAATCTTGTATTCCTTTGTTTTTATTTGGCAGCTTTAATCCATGCTGTTGCATGTGGTTTAATTTCTTAATTATCATTGGTGTATAGCATTCCATTATGTGAATATACAAAACTTTATTTACCCATTCTACTGTTGAAAGAAGTTTGGGATGTTTTCAGTTTGAACTATTACAAATAGTGCTTTTAGGAACTTCTTTTTCATAATTCTCATGAGCTATGTATACATTTCCATCAGGCGTATGAACAGGAATAAAATTGCTAGGTCATAATGCCATGAAAAGGATGAACTTTCAAATCTGTTGACAGCAGTGTTTCAAAGTGCTTGTACCAGTTTTATTTCTATGCACAGTATATGAGAGTCCGTGGTTGCTCCACATCCTTGGTATATATTTGATCTTATCTGAAATTTTCAAGTAAATGATTTTGGTGGATAGGAACAACTTTGCATTTTGTTTTTATTTTGAATTTCTCCTAATGTCTAATGAATTTGATAACCTTTTTATAACTTTGTTACTCATTGTGAAATCAGCCATGTGAAATTCCTGTTCAAGTCCTTTGCCCATTTTTTATTTAAAGAGCTGCTTTTTTTCTTATTGATTTATATATTCTGAATATTAACCTTTTATTGATATAGACATTACAATTTTTTCCTTCTAGAGCTTGTTTTTCACCTTAATGGTATTTTGCATCAGTTGCACAGGTTTGGATAATTGAAAGTACTTAAAAGACTCTTCAGGCTTTTACTCATATGAGGCTTTAATAAAGATAGAAGTTATGGTTGAGTAGGAGAAAGAAAGCACAGGCAACACACTGGCATCCCAGGAGACTTCCAGATGCAGCTCTTCAGGGTCCTTTCTGAGTCACACAGTATATAGATTGTCTTCAGATCACGTGCCACATTCCATACTCACTCAGAGCTATAAATACAGCATCGATCAAAACAAACAAATTCCTTACCTTCATGGAGCTTATTTTTATTTCAGTTAGTGAGAGAGAAACAAATGAATAAAGAAAGAAATATACAAGCTATCAGATAGTGATATGTACACTGGGCAAAAATAGTGTAAGCTTATGTAAATAGGGCATGTTTGCTACAGTAGGAAGGGGAGGAAGAAATAAAAGTTCTTTGACAACATGATGTTTGAGTAGAGACCTTAAGAAAATGACAAAACAAGCCATACAGTTATATGCGGGAAGTGTTTCCAGGCTGAATAAGTAGAAAGCGAAAATATTCATGCAGGAGTTACATATGGACTTTTTGAAGACAAGTGTGCTTGAAAAGAATGAGCTGGGTACGGTGAGGAGAATCATAAGAGATTAGTTAGGAGGGACACCAAAATCTGTTAGTAATCACAGCAATAGCTAATTGAGATGGAAAAAATCATTGTAGTGTATTAAACAAAAGAGAGACATGATCAGAGTATGCTCTGAAAGCTTGCTCTGGCTGCTGTTTTGAGAATAAATTTTAGGAGGGCAATGGGGGAAGCAAGGTGTTTGCCTAGGATGCTGCACTGATAAGCCAGGAGAGACAGTGTCATGGTTTAGATGAGAGAGGGATTGTACAGATACATTTGGAAGATAGAACATTTATGGTTTGATGATGAATTGGAATCATGTAAAGGAGTAGTTAGTGATGTCTTCTAGGTTGTGTTCTATTCCACTGGTTTCTGGAAGAATGGAGTTTCCATTTACTGAAATGGAAAATATTGTGGAATGAAGATGTTTTAGGAAGATGGGCTGATTGGTGGAAATTAATTAAAGGGGAAGTAAAGTCCCACCACTTTAGTTACCAGGTAGGCTGTACATTTAAGAGTGTTAAAGGTGACCCGGATTATCTTTATAAGAACCAACGTTCAGGAAATTTCCTGGGAATAATTGATATCAAAGAATTTAGTGTCACTTAGAAGGATAATATTTTTTAGTTTTTTCCTTTAAAATTTCCTCTCTTGTATAGGAAATCCCTGAGGTACTTAAAAATGATTCTGGGGGCTTCCCTGGTGGCACAGGGGTTGAGAGTCCGCCTGCCGATGCAGGGGACACGGGTTCGTGCCCCGGTCCGGGAAGATCCTACGTGCCACGGAGCGGCTGGGCCCGTGAGCCATGGCCGCTGAGCCTGCGCGTCCGGAGCCTGTGCTCTGCAATGGGAGAGGCCACAACAGTGAGAGGCCCACGTACCGCAAAAAAAAAAAAAAAAAAAAAAAAAAAGATTCTGAATTATCAACTTTTTTTCTCTTTGAAATGCAGTTACTCTAACTTGTATCCATTTTAGTGTCTTGCACATTTCTGATAAATATATGGAAATTTTCTCACCTGTCATGTCTTATAATTTATAATAATATTTCATGAAAACACAGGTGCTTCTTCCTTTTTCATTTCTTTTATGTGTATCATATTTTATTTGTAGAGTTTTTTTTTTAGTTTTGCTACATTTAGAACTTGGATGAAAACATATTTACAGGATGATATGATAAATAGATGTGTTAATGGCTCTGATCTCTAAAATTTTTAATACGTATCTGGTAGAAATGAAGTCACTCATCCACATGGTGTTAACTACCTTCACTTGGTGAATGGTTAATCATAATTGTAGGTGGAGTACCGAAAAGGAAATAAGTGAATAAAGTTGTAATTATAACAAGACAGTAACTCAAAAGTGATTTGTTATCTGTAGGTGCCAACAGAGTTGCTGACTAAAATAATTATCTATCCTATATTATTTATTTTTAACATTTCTTGTAGTTATTGTACACTTTTAAAGATATAGCATTCCCTAAACTTTACTGAGATTATGGATTAAATCAATTCAAAAAGTGGAACATATCTAGTTTACAGGACAATTCCAGTAACTAAAAATTTGGGGTCATAGCTACAGAAACTAAAATCTTTCATTTATTTTTCCTTTACATTTATTCATCTATCCATGCAACCATGCATTTGATAAAATTAAAGGGAATCCAGTCTATGCCAGGCACTGTTCTGGGTCTCGGGAATACAAATAGTAATGAAACAGACAAATATTCATAACTGTATGGAACTTTCATTCTGGGGAAAGGGATATAGAATTAAAATGGTCAAATAAATAAGTTAAAATACAATGTCATATATGATAAGTGCTATGTCAAGGGAAGGAAAGAGAAGTAGGAATTGCCGTAATTAGGCACGGATGGGTATTATCTCCAATTCGCTTGGAAACAAATGAGGCATAGATTTCTGGAAATGAAAGATAACTTGAAATTAGTCCTGATGGTCTCAGGTGGAGAGAGGAGGCAAGGCTGTAAGTTCTGTGGAAAAGGAAACATCTTGTCAGGAACCTGCAGAATTCTGAGGGTCTCCTCTTCTCTCTTGCCAGAGATACCGAGGCCAGAAAGATGTCTTCCTATTCAGAGCTTGCAGAGTTTCTCAGCTCGATCTTGACTCCTGTGAGGGGAAATAGGGGGAAGAACAATATATTTTCCAACATCCAGACTGTTCTCACTTCATTTATATAATCCTTCTTTTCTATTCATGTTTTCCCTTCTATGTGTGCATTAGAGCATAAGAGTTCATCTTTGCCCTGTTTTCTTCTCAAATCATAGAGTGCGAGAGGAATATGAGCTTTCAGTTCTTTAGGTAAAATATATTAGGTACAATCAAAGTCCTCAGATTAAAATCTCTGTAGAGGAAATTTATCCCTGTCACTGGAGGAAGAAGAAGGATCCTAAGAGGTAAATCGAATAAGGAAGCATCTAGAAAACCACCTATGGTATTTACACAAAGGTGTATTGTAGTTTAAAAAGAGACTGTGGTGGTCATATATGTACAAAATATTTCCCTCTCTCCACTTTCCAGATTTGTGGTGCATGTGCCAGTTTTCTATTGCTGCGCAGCAAATACTCCTAAAAATTAGCGGAGTAAACCAACAACAATTTTATTATGTTCTCTAGCACATGGATCAGACATTAAGGAAGGGCACTGCAGGGATGGCTCATTTTTGCTCTACAGTGACTGGTGCCCCCTCAGCTGTGGTGGCTTCAGTGGCTGCATATAAGTGGATGACTTCACCAGAGCCATATGGCTGGGGCCTCAGATAGGGGTGTTGAATGGGTTCTTCAGTTCTTTTCCACATTTTGCCTAATGACCGGGCAACTCTCTCTATACATCCTCTCCATGTGTCCTTCGTGGGCTTCCTCATACCACAGCAGTGCCAGGGTAGTCAGAAATGTTGCATAGGAACTGGCTTCTCCCAGAGTGAGCCTTCCAAGAGTAGGAAACTGCCAGTCTCTTAAAGGCCGGGCCTGGAGATCGGTACAGGGTCATTTCCTTACATTCTATATTTGTAAAAGTAGTCACAAAACCTACTCCGATTCAAGGAAAAGGGTCACAGAACCAACTTCTCATGGAAAGGAGAGTCAAAGAATTTGTGGCTCTATCAGGATTACAGTTTTTGACTTCCTGAAAATTGAGTGGGTTCTTGTGACTAATTCTAGTCAATGGGTTGTGGACAGGTTGGCCTGTGTCACTTCCAGACTAGGGCATTCATCTCCATTTCTAGACTCTTCAAAAGTCTCTTTCCGGGCTTCCCTGGTGGCGCAGTTGTTGAGAGTCTGCCTGCCAATGCAGGGGACGCAGGTTCGTGCCCCGGTCCGAGAAGATCCCACCTGCCACGGAGCGCCTGGGCCCGTGAGCCATGGCCGCTGACCTGTGCATCCGGAGCCTGTGCTCCGCAACGGGAGAGGCCACAACAGTGAGAGGCCCGCGTGCGGCAAAAAAAAAAAAAAAAAAAGTCTCTTTCCCTTAGACATAGAACCTGATAACGTTTGAGAGATTAAACTGAGTCAAAAACGAAGAGGCATGGAGTAGAGGCCTCAGTCAACCTATAATGGACATGTGGTGTAGGTGGGAAATATACCTTGATTTAAGGTACTAAGATTTGGGAGTCATGTATAAGTATACAGTAACCTACTCCATCCTGACTGATATGCAGCCTGTGTATCCACTTTCCTTATTACTCTCCGTGACTACTAAGGTAGGCCCACTTTATTACCATGTGGAAGTTCTAATAGTTCTTACATGTGGGAGCAGATTTCTTCAAAGAAAATTATTACTGCCTCTTAGACATGTCACATATGGCACAAAAACCGGAGAACAATTCAAATACTTATTCCACCCTCTCGTTCTGGAAGCTAAGCAGAGAAGAAAATGTTTTAGCCAGTATTTAATGTTCCCTGAGTAGACAAAACAGCTCAAGCAGAATTTATCTTTATTATATTGTACTTGTTCTCTTGCCACTGTCATATTCCTGTCAGTGTCTGATAATTCCTTTCCTTCTCATTTTTTTTTCATTTATTTCATCGGCTTACATTTGCTTAGTGCAGGAATCAATTTCTCATGATCTCTATTTCAGGATAGCTTCATGTACTTTTAGGATCTATAAATGACAAGGAAGTTTCTTCAGTTTTACATTTAAAAGTCATTTGGTTAATTAAAAAGACTATGCTTTTCTTTTAAAATGTATTTTATTTTATTTGTTTTTGGCTGCATTGGGTCTTCATTGCTGCATGCAGGCTTTCTCTAGTTGCGGTGAGCGGGGGCTCCTCTTCATTACAGTGGCTTCTCTAGTTGCAGAGCATGGGCTCTAGGCGCACGTGCTTCAGTAGTTGTGGCATCCAGGCTCAGTAGTTGTGGCTTGCAGGCTCTAGAGCGCAGGCTCAGTAGTTGTGGCGTATGGGCTTAGTTGTTCCGCGGCATGTGGGATCTTCCCAGATCAGGGCTCGAACCCGTGTCCCCTGCATTGGCAGGCGGATTCTTAACCACTGCACCACCAGGGAAGTCCAAGGCTGTGTTTTTCAAAGCCACTTTTTATGATGTAAGTATTTAATTTCAGAGAAGAGAAGTGTACGGTGGTCATTTTCAGCTGGGCTTATTGAACAGGATTGATTTAAATTGTATCTTCTGGTTTTTAGGTTGAAAGGGCACCCACTAGATGGCAACAATCATTGGATTTGATTTTTTTTTCAAATCAGGACTTCAAATCCTGAACAAGGTACAACATGTCCCCAGCAAATGTTCTGTGTTCATGTTGCAAATTGGGAAACGTTCAGGATGAGTTTTATCAGGTCAGTCAAGCGTGGTTAGAAAAGAAACCTTGAATTACAAGATAATAGAATGTCAAAATTAGAACTTACAAATGACACATCTCCACTCAGATCACACTTCTCTACTTCTCCTGAATAATGATCGTCTGGAAACTGCTTGAACTCTCATGTGACAGGAAGATCAAAGAACAAAAATTGTAGCTCATTTCCTGTATGAATAGCTCTAAGTATGAGAAAGTACATCTTTCATTGCCATGGAATTTGTATCACTGTCATCATGTAATTGTGCACGTGACTTCCAATCCATAAGTGATATAGAACAACTGTGCCTGTCTCACATGTTAAGATCTGAAATGACCACTGCCTTGTCTATGTGGTCCCTAATTACGACACTCATATAGAAGAGTACTGAATATCTCTAAAGTGACCATACATGCAACTACTACACAAATCAAGAAATTAAGTTCTGTCAGCACCCAGATGTGTATATGTTCCTTCTAATGACATTCCATCCCTCTTTTGTAGACGTAGTTACTATTCTGGACAGGTATATACGAAGTTTCTTATCTTTCTTTTCGTTTTTTATAAATTGAGGTATAGTAGATTTACAATATTATATTAGTTTCATGTGTACAACATAGTGATTCAAAAATTTTGTAGATAATACTCCATTTATATTACTATAAAATATCGGCTATATTCCCTGTGCTGTAGAATATATCCTTGTTGCTTATTTATTTTATACATAGATCTTGTGTCTCTTAATTCTGTACCCCTGTCTTTCCCCTCCTCACTTTTTGTCCTCACTGGTAACCACTAGTTTCTTCTCTGTGTCTGTGAGTCCACTTCTGTTTTGTTATATATATTCATTTGTTTAATTTTTTAGGTTCCACATGTAAGTGATAACATAGAGTATTTGTCTTTCTCTCTCTGACTTATTTTACTAGGCTTAATACCTACATTGTTGCAAATGGCAGAATTTCATTCATTTTATGGTTAATACTCCATTTCGTGTGTGTGTGTTTGTGTGTGTGTGTGTGTGTGTGTGTCACATCTTCTTTATCCATTCACCTGTTGATGGACACTTAGGTTGCTTCCATATCTTGGCTATTGTAAATAATGCTGCTATGAACATTGGCGTGTGCATGTGTCTTTTAAAGTTAGTGTTTTCATTTTCTTTGGATATATACCCAACAGTGGAATTGCTGGGTTGTGTGGTAGTTCTATTTTTAGTTTTTTGAGGAAGCTCCATATTGTTTTCCATAGTGGCTGCACCAATTTACCATCTCACGAACAGGATACTACGATTCCCTTTTCTCCACTTCTTTGCCAGCATTTGCTATTTGTAGACTTTTTGATGATAGTCATTTTGACAGGTGTGAGGTGATATCTCATGGTGGTTATGATTTGTAGTCCTCTGATGATTAGCCCTGTTGAGCATTTTTTTTGTGTGCCTATTGCCCATCTGTATATCTTCTTTGGAAATACGTCTGTTTAAGGCTTCTGGCCATTTTTTAAAGTTAGGTTATTTGTTTTTTGGATATTGAGTTGTATGCACTATTTATAATTTTTGGATATTAACTTCTTATCAGACAGTCATGTCATTTGCAAATATTTTCTCCCATTCAGTAGGTAGTCTTTTCATTTTGTCAGTGGTTTCCTTTACTGTGCAAAAGCTTTTAATTTTAATGTGTCCCATTTGCTTATGTTTGTTTTTTTAATTTTGCCTTAGGAGACAGCTCCAAAATATATACACATATTTAAGATTTAAGTCAAAGAATGTTCTGCTTATGTTTTCTTCTAGGAGGTATAGGGTTTCAGGTCTTACATTTAGATCTTTAATCCATTTTTAGTTTATTTTTGTATATGGTGTGAGGAAATGTTCTGATCTCATTTTTTTTTACATGTAGCTGTCCAGTTTTCCCAGCATGACTTAGTGAAGAGATTGTCTTTTCCCTGTTGTATATTCTTACCTATTTGGTCATAAAATAATTGACGATGAGTGCTTGGGTTTATTTCTGGGCTCTCTACTCTGTTCAGTTGATCTATGTGTCTGTTTTTGTGCCAGTACCATGCTGTTTTGATTACTGTAGATTTGTAATATAGTCTGAAGTCAGCGTGTATGATACCTTCAGCTTTGTTCTTTTTTCTCAAGATTGCTTTGGCAATTTGGGTTCTATTGTTGTTCTGTATAAGTTTTAAGATGATTTATTCTAGTTCTTGGGTAGTTTGATAAGGATTGCATTAAATCTGTAGATTGCTTTGGGTAGTATGGACATTTTAACAATATTAATTCTTCCAGTCCAAGAACAAGAGCTATCTTTCCATTTCTTTGTATCATTTTAAAATTCCTTCATCAGTGTTTTATAGATTTTGGAGTATAGGTCTTTTACCTCCTTGGTTAAATTTATTTGAAAGTATTTTATTCTATTTGATTCAACTGTAAATGAGATTGTTTTCTAATTTCTCTATCTGATAGTTCATTATTAGTGTATATAAAAGCAACAGATTTCTGTATATTAATCTTGTATCCTGCAACCTTACTATTCATTTATTAATTCCAGTAGTTTTTTGGTGCAGACTTTAGGGTTTTCTGTATTTAATATAATGTCATTTGCAAATGTTGACAGTTTTACATTTTTCCTTCCAGTTTGGATGCCTTTACTTCTTTTTCTTGTCTGACTGCTGTGGCTAGGACTTCCAATACTATGTTAAATAGACATGGCAAGAGTGGGCATCCTTGTCTTGTTCCTAATTGTAGAGGAAAGCTTTCAGCTTTTCATTATTGAGTATGACGTTAGCTGTAAATCTGTCATAAATGGCCTTTATTATGTTGAGATATGTTCCCTCTCTCCAAACTTTGATGAGAGTTTTTATCATAAATGGATGTGGAATTTTTGTCAAATGCTTTTTCTGATCTATTGAGATGATCCTGTGATTTTTATCCTTCTTTTTGTAAATATGATATACCACATTGATTGATTTGAAAAACTTTAACCATTCTTGCATCCCTGGAATAAATCCCACTTGATCATGTTGTATGATCCTTTTTCTATACTGTTGAATTTGATTTGCTAATATTTTGTTCAGGATTTTTTCATCTTTATTCGTCAGAGATATTGGCCTTTAATATTCTTTATTTGCAGTGTCTTTGTCTGGTTTTGGTATCAGCATAATGGTGGCCTCATAGAGTAAATTTGGGAGTGTTCCATTCTCTTCAATTTTTTGGAATAATTTGAGAAGGATAGGTATTAGCCAGCTCTTTATATGTTTGGTAGATTCTCCTGTGAAACCATCTTCTCTTGGACTTTTGTTTGCTGGGAGTTTTTAAATTACAGATTCAATTTCAGTGTCAGTGATCTGTCCAGATTTTCTGTTTCCTCCTGATTCTGTCTTGGAAGGTCGTATGTTTCTAGAAATGTGCCCATTTTTTTAGGTTTTCCAATGTGTTGGCATATAACTTTTCATAGTACTCTCTTATGATTTTTTGTATCTCTGTGCTATTTGTTGTCATTTCTTATCTTTCATTTCTTATTTTGTTTATTTGGGTAATTTCTATTTTCTTCTTGATGAGCCTGGCTAAAGACATCAATCTTGTTTATCTTTTCAAAGAACCAGCTCTTGGTTTCATTGATCTTTTATATTTTTGGGGGGTCTCTATTTCTTCTCTGATCTTTATTATTTCCTTTCTTTTGCTGACTTTGGGATTTGTTTGTTGTTCTTTTTCTGATTCATTTAGGTGGAAGTTTAGGTTGTTTATTTGAAATTTTTCTTGTTTCTTTAGGTAGGTTTGTATCACTATAAACTATCCTCTTAGAACTACTTTTGCTGCATCCAATAGATTTTGGAAAGTTGCATTTCCATTTTCATTTGTCTCAAGGTATTTTCTGATTTCCTATTTGATTTTTTTATTGACCCATTGTTTTTTTTAGTAACATGTTGTTTAGTGTCCACCTGTTTGTATTTTTCCCATTTTTCTTCCTGTAACTAATTTCTAAATTCAAAATGTTGTGGTCAGAAGAAAATGTTTGATATAATTTCTATCATTTTAAATTTGTTGAGACTTGTTTTTTGGCCTAGCATGTGATCTAATCTGTAAAATATTCCATATGCACTTGAAAAGAGTGTGTATTTTACTCTTTTAGGATGGAGTGTCCTGTAGATACTTCTTAAATCTAACTGATCTGTTGTGTCATTTAAGACCATTGTTTTCCTTATTGATTTTCTGTTTGGATGATCTGTCCATTGATGTAAGTGGGGTATTAAAGTCCCTTACTGTTATTGTATTGTTGTCAATTTCTCCCTTTATGTCTGCTTTATATATTTAGTTGCTCCTGTATTGGGTGCATATAACATAATAAGTGTAATATCCTCTTACTGTATTGATCCCTTTATCATTATATAACGTCCTACTTTGTCTTTCGTTATAGACTTTTAAAGTCTCTTTTGTCTGACATGAATACTGCCACCCAGCTTTCTTGCCATTTCCATTTGCATGAGGTATCTTTTTCCATCCCTTTGCTTTCAGTCTGTGTGTGTCTTTAGTTCCAGTGAGTCTCTTATAAGCAGCATATAGATGGGCCTTTCTTTTTTTTTTAATCCAATAAGCCATCCTCAATCTTTTGACTGGATCCTTTAGTCCATTGACTTTTAAAGTATTGATAGGTATATACTTATGGCTATTTTATTACTTGTTTTCCATTTGTTTTTTTGTGAATCTTCTCTGTTCTTTTCTTCTTTTAGTTTCTTCCCTGTGGTGTGATGATTTTGTGTGTGTGTGTGTGTGTGTGTGTGTGATATGTTTGTGTTTCTGTCTCCAGGTTTGATGTATCTATTGTAGTTTTTTGATTTGTGGTTATTATGTGGTTCATACATGTTGAACTATAACTATATCCACTTGTTTTTTAAAAGGTAGTCTTCTAGGTTCAAACACATTCTAAAAGATCTACATTTTTTGTTCCCTTTCCCCACATTTTGTATTTTTGATGTCATATTTTACATCTTCCTGTTTATCCCTTTGCTGGTTACTGTAGTCATTGTTGATTTTACACTTTTCTTTTAATCTTCATACTAGCTTGTTTAAGGGGTTGATCCTTTGCCTTTATTATACATTTGCCTTTATTAGTGGGATTTTTCCTGTCCTATAAATTCTTTAACATTTCTTTTAGGATAGGTTTAGTATTTATGACCTCTTCTAGTTTTTGATTATCTGAGAATTTCTTTATCTCTCTTTCTAGTCTAAATGATAATCTTGCTGGTTAGAATATCCTAGGTTGCAGTTTTTTCCCTCTTAGCACTTTTAATATATTATGTCATTCCATTCTGGCCTGCAAAGTTTCTGCAGAAAAATCAGCTGATAGCCTTATAGGGATCCCCTCTTATATGAATAATGACTCTATTTTTCTCTTACCGCCTTTAGAATTTTCTCTTTATCTTTAAAACAAAAAAAAAAAATCCTTGTCATTGTAGAGCTTATATTCTAGTTTGGGTAGAGAAATAACAATGTAAACAGGTAACATATATAGCATGTTAGATGATATTATATGCTAAGACAAGAAAACTCTAATGAGAAAAATAAGGAAGGGGAAACAATCAGTGAGGGTGTTGTCATCTTAGATAGCGTGACCAGGAAAGATCTCAGAAGAGGCTGATGTTTGAACAAAGACCTGCAGAAGATGAAGAAGTAAACCATGCAGTTGCTATGTGAAGAGGATTCCAGGAAAAATGGTCATATTAGGCCATGGTCCTGAAGTGGGAGCACAACTGGTTTGTATGAGGAAATCAAGGAGGCTGATATGGTTGAAGGGAGTGATCCAGGAGAAAAGTAGTAGGAGATGTGGTCATAGAGGAAAACAGTGGGAAGGGCTAGATTGTTTAGGGCCTGTAAACCACTGAGAAAACACTGGCTTTTGCCTCAAGTACAACTTGGAATCATTGGAGTGTTTTGAGCAGAAGGAAGACATCATCTAAGTTATATTTTAGTAGGATTATCCTGCTTCCATGTACAGAGTAGAGTATGGGGTGGGGGCAATGGCAGAAGCCAGAGACCATTTAGGGGACTACTGCAATCATCCAGGCAAGAAATGATGGGGTCTTGAAAAGAGTCAATAGTGGGGAAGCTGGTGAGAGGTAGACAGAATTTAGATACATTTTAAGAAGAGCTGACAGGAATTCAGGATTAATTGGATAAGGGTCTGAAAATGAGTACAGGTTTTGGCCTGAGAAATTGGAAGGGAAGTCTTGTCATTTACTGAGATAAAGCAGATTGAGAAAGAAGCACATTTGGAGGGGAAGACTAAGGGTTCTGTTTTACACATGTTAAGTTTGAGATGTTGTTAGAAACATCAAGGAAACATGTGGTTACAAAGTCTGAGATTAGGGGAGACTTCCAGGCTGGAGATAGAAATGATATCCCTTTTAGAGTAGAATAGCTTGGAGGCCGGTAATGAGTCATAAGTTTCTCCTAAAGGGAGATATTGAATCCTGAAATATGAAAATACCTTAGAATTTCTAGGAGCTGGGACTAAAATCTTCCACTCAGTTGGTGCTCATTTAATATCGGTCATCGAGGATGATGAGGATACCTGTTGTCCTGATGTCTCAGCCTTCCAGTGGTCATCTCTTATAAAATCCCTGAGCTGAGTATGAAAGTCTAGCTGAATGGAGGTACAGTAGATAACCTCAAACAGAGACTGCTGTGGCCAACTCAACTTTAACCGTGGAGTCAGGGAAGTCAGTGCTTCTAACCTGGGGTCATAGGGCATCCTGGGATGCTCACTGCTGCTGATCGCTTTTCCAAGGTGGATAGTGTTACTTAGTGTTCATTAACAATCAATGAATAAAGTGTGCTTTCTAGCTAAGTCCTCAAGACAGATCTTTGTTTCTGCCATTTTTGTTTCTGAGTCAAACTCCGTTTTTCCTGGCCTTAGCCATTAGCTTCAGCAGCTTAAGAAGTGACTTTGAGAAGACTTCTGTAGATTTAAGCATGTGGCTGAGAAACTCTGGAGCCAGACTGCTGTGCATACAAGCTAGCCCTGCTGCTTACAAGCAGTGTGAATTTCCATAGGTCAATTATCCTCTATGGGACTCAGTTTCCTTATCTGTACAATGGAGCTAATTGTAGTAACCACCTCATAATGCTTGCTGTAAAGATTACATTAGGTAATTTACAAAAATCTTTAACCTTGAACAGAGTAAGTTGGAAACAAACGTAGGCCACTACCTGCCTGCTACTTGAAGTACATCATTATTCAGCAAACTGTTGTGGAAGGGATGAAGAGGAGATTCCTCTCTACTGTGTCCCATCTAGTTCTTCCTTGATAACGTTAAAGAAGGACTTCTTCAAAGGGCCATGTATGATCCTCTCACGGTGCTGGTCAAGAAAACTCCCAGTTGACCGTGACTCTCCCTTTGGAATTGGCCTGCAGGGAATAAAGATGCTGTAGGACACTTCTTTATTGTGTCACATCCCTGCAAGTCTCGAGGACTTCATAGACCCTGTAACGCTATCCCTCCAAGGTAGTTTTGGATGAATGAAGAGACACAGAAAAGATATGTAAAGTTGGAGAGTGAAAATTCCCAGGAAGCTTCTCAAGCACTACTCTCAAACTAAATTGCACCTTCCTGTTTGAAATTAAGTTTTCTGGAGTGGTGGGCATTGGCCAGGATATAGGCCTATGAGGTTCAAGGTGCAGTGCCACCAGGAAAACAACAACAACAACAACACACAGAACTCAGTAACCTCATGTCTGAAATTGTTAGTTCCGTTTTGTTATTATTTACTTTTGAAATTCAGTTCAGGTATGGCATTTCTAGAAGTGAAAGATTGATCCAGGATTGACTTAAGCTATATTTTCATTGAATAAGAAATATTTCAATTGCATATTAAATTGGTTTAGTTTCCTTGTTTTTAAATTATTCTTTAATTTATTTAGTTTATTTGGAACATGTAATTTGATAAACCATACATTCAGAATTATCCTAAAGAGAAGTTGCCCTTATTAAGTATTTTTAGTTATCAAATCGCTTAGGTTTTCTAACTGTAGGAAGTTTATATCTGGCAACAATAAGAAACAGATCAGATGTAATATATCCCTTTTTAAAATACAAGTATAGATGACATACAATATTATACTCATTTCAGGTGTACAGCACAGTGATTCAATATTTATATACATTACAAATTGATCACCATGAGTCAGTAACCATCTAACACCATAAAAAGTAATTGCAATATTATTGGCTATATTGACATAAGGATGCTGTACAATCCCATTAATTATTTATTTATTTATTTATTTATTTTTTTTTTTTGCGGTACGTGGGCCCCCCACTGTCGTGGCCTCTCCCGTCGCGGAGCACAGGCTCCGGACGCACAGGCTCAGCGGCCATGGCTCACGGGCCCAGCCACCCCGCGGCATGTGGGATCCTCCCGGACCGGGGCATGAACCGGCGTCCCCTGCATCGGCAGGCGGACTCCCAACCACTGCGCCACCAGGGAAGCCCTAATTATTTATTTTATAACTGGAAGTTCACTACATCCCTTTTAAATTGAGGATGCAGAATTCTATTGCCAATACTATTTCTAAAATCAAACCACATTTTTTATTTTAAAAAGGAGTGTACATATACACAGGCACAAACACACCTACACACAATTTCTCCTTTTATTGAAACAACATACATTCATGCACATATATGTGGATAGTGAGCAATAGTATTTGGCCTCTGCTGGATTGTTCTAGCACTTTCTGGAGAAGAAATTAGTCCCAGAGCAGTGATGTAAAACATACCACTTATTCTAAATGTCATTTTGGCCACCAGTATTTCTTCATTTTTTTCTGCATGGTAATTGCTATTCTAGTCCACATAAATCATGACTATTAAAAAATCAAAAACAAACAATGGAGCTGGTCTTCTCCTCAGGCAACTTGTACTGTCTCATGGAAAGCCAGTGCTGTCAGTAATCAAAGTACAAATTGTTCTCTCAGGAGAACGATGATGACAGGAAGAAACAGCATACACGGAAAATTACATGCTTGAGAAAGCAGATCTACACTAACAAGTACCTAAGAGAAGCACAGATCTGTACACATTTCACACATCAGTAGATGTGAAGTAATTATATCTTGTGGAGTCCTAGAATTTCAGAGTTCAAAGGAATATTAGAGGTCTTTCAGGCCACGGATAAGAAAACTGAAAAGGTAAGTGATCTTCACAATTCCTCAGAACTAGTTTCCATCTAAACAGAGAGTTAGATGTTCTGTTTCTGGTCCTCCAAGTCAGTTTTTTTCAATGGTAATATTCTAAATAGTCTTCTCTCTCAAACTTCCAAATTCTAGGGTCAAGGGCAGAAGTCATTTGGGCAAATGTACAATGACATGTATAAACCATTATAGTATCATACCGAGCAGTTTCACTGTCCGAAAAATCCTTTGTGTTCTGCCCATTCATCCATCCCTCCCCCCTAAACCCTGGAAACCATTGATTTTTTTACTATTGCTATAGTTTTACTTTTTCCAGAATGTCATACCGTTGGACTCATACAGTAAGTGGCCTTTCTCAGATTGGCTTTTTTCGCTTAGTAATATGAATTTAAGGTTTTTTAAATGTCTTTTCATGGTTTGATGACTTATTCCTTTTTAGCACAGAATAATATTTCACTGTCTGGATGAACCACAGATTATCTATCTATTCACCTATTGAAGAACATCTTGGTTCTTCCACATTTTGATAATTATGAATAAGGCTGCTACAAATATATGTGTGCAGTAGTTTGTGTAGACATAAGCTTTAGCTCCAAGGAGCATAACTGCTAGTTCATAAGGTAAGAGCATGCTTAGTTTTGTAAGAAATTGCCAAACTGTCCTTCAAAGTGGCTGCACAATCTTGCATTTCCACCAGCAGTGAATGAGAGTTCCTGTTGTTCCACATCCTTATCCGCATTTGGTGGTATTAGTGTGCTGGATATTGGCCATCCTATTAGACGTGTAGTGGTATCTCATCGCTATTTTAATTTGCATTTCCCTGATGACATATGATGTAAAGTATCATTTCATGTGTTTTCTGTTTTTCTTTTTGCCACGCGTATACCTTCTCTAGTGAAATTTCTGTTAAGGTCTTTGGCCCATTTTTCAGTGGTGTTCTTTAATTTCTTACGGTTGAATTTTAAGAGTTCTTTGTCTATTGGGGTAACACACCTTTACCAGTTGAGCCATTTACGAAGATTTTATCCAGGTCTCTGGATTGTCCTCTTATTCTCTTAACATTATCTTTTGCAGAGAAGAAGTTTTTACTTTTAATGAAGTTCACTTTATCAAATCTTTCTTTTATGGATATTGCTTTTGGTATTGTATCTAAGAAGCCATTTTCATACCCAGGGTTATCTAGGTTTTCTGTGTCATTACTGTTAAGGAGTTTTATAATTTTGCATTTTACATTTAGATCTATTATCCAGTTTGGCTTAATTTTAGTGAAGGGTGTAAGGTCTGTGTCTACATTCACTTTTTTGCATGTGGTTGTCTAGTTATACCAGCACCATTTCTTATAAAGACTATCTTTGCTCCATTGTTTGGAGCAAACACTTTATTCCAAAGTATTGCCTTTGTTCCTCTTTCAAAGATCAGTTGATATATTTATGTGGGTCTATTTCTGGGCTATTTTGTTTACTTAACCTATTTGTCTACTCTTTCACCAATACCACATTGTCTTGATAACTGTAGCTTTATAATGAGCCTTGCATTGAAGTCATGTAGACAGTCCTCCAACTTTGTTCTTCTCCTTCAGTATTGCATAAGCTATTCTGGGTCTTTGGTCTTTTCACATAAATGTTCGAATCAGTTTGTCAGTATCTACTTGCTGAAATTTTCTTTGGAATTGCATTGAATCTATCGATCAAATTGGAAAGAACAGACATCTTGATAATATTGAATCTTTTTATCTGTGAACGTTGACTATTTCTCCATATATTTAGTTCTTTGATTTCATTCAACAGAGTTTTGTAATTTTCCTTAAATAAATCTTATACCTATTTTGTTAGATTTATACCTAAGTATTTAATTTTGGGGGTGCTAATGTAAATGGTATTGCATTTTTAATTTCAACTCCTACTTGTTCATTGCTGGTATATAGGAAAGCAATTGACTTTTGTATATTAACCTTGTATCCTGCAACCTTACTATAATTCCTCATCATTTTCAGGAATTTTTTTGTTGATTCTTTCGATTTTTCTGCATCATGTCATTTGCAAACAAAGTTTTATTTCTTCCTTCCTAATCTGGGAATGGGTGTTAAAATACTTCCTAACTCATTCTATGAGGCCAGCATTATCCCAGTTTGAATCATGAACATAGACTCAAAAATCCTGAACAAAATATTAGTAAACTGAGTCCAACAATGTATAAAAGAATATACATTGCCACAAGTTAATATCTGTCTCCTACTGTTCTTTTAACACTAATGGCAAAGAATGGTGAATGGAGGTCTTCCTCAGCCCTGGCACTCATGACATTTTTTTGGCTACTCACAGGTAGTATGAAATTTTATACTCAAATAGAATTTTTAAGCACAATCTAAATTCAATAAACATCTACATCACTTGTTAAAATACATGTTTTAGCTCTCACCACATACCTTCTAAGTAGGCCTGAGTATGCTTATGAAACTTCCCTGGTGATGATTATATACACTCAGCAGTTGAAAACTACTATGTTAGTAGAAAACTCTGCTGCTTCCATAACTTTCTAGGCTAAATAAATTAAAAATAATACTTTGAGAATTTTGTTGAGCAAGAACTAGTAGCAGTGGAACACCTGTGTTTTGTCCATAACTTTTCAGGTAAAGGCAAATTTTGGTATGAAGTTTTTAGAGGGTTTTTTTCTCTCTTTGTCTCTTTTTTAGTATGAATTCATTTTTTGTGTACACTCTTACCAAAACAAGGATAAGGGCACAGTGTTGGGGTCACGGTTTTCTCGGTTTCCATAGCAATTCCTTAGAGAGAACAGATACAATTACCTTTTCAGGTTACTATGAGCTGTAGAGACACAGCAAACAGAGAAAATAAGCTTCATGTTGACTAGCAGTTCTTGATAGCAAGTTGAACACCATCTCACAACTTGATGTCTTCCTTAAATTTTAGGTCACTACACAAGCCCATAGAAGCTAAGTTACTTTTAAATTCCAAATAAGATTATTGCATAATCAAGCATTTCTTGATCTTCACAATTCTATACGATATACCCTATTTAGAGTTCTCAAAATGTAGGGAGAAGCCAAAAATTAGTTTTTGTCATTGTTAGGTTGCCCATAGTTTTTTTTTGCTGAGCTAAATTGAGTATAAAAACATCTGTTAAGGGATACCATATTGGAAAAAACAGTAGTTTGTCTAAAAGAAATTCAATTAATGTATTCTTTTTCTTCAGTTGTTTGTTAGAACTCACTGATTTATTATAATTTTTATTGAGTCTCATACTCTTCTATCTTAGGTAGAGAGAGAAAATGATGGATCAAGTGTAAAAAAAGATGAATGCTCCATGTTTAAATTTAAATTAATTAAAATTAAAATTTAGTACCTCGCTAGTTACTTTTTAAGTGCTCAAAAACCACATGGGGCTTGTGTCTAACATTTTGGACAGCACAGATACAGAATATTTCTGTCATTGCAGAAAGTTCTATTGGATAATATTTCCCTAGATTCTTATTTCTTTTGGACATAGGAGTATAACTGGCATTCCAATAATGTTGCAGAGTTTCAAAGAAAGAAATGATATATTCTGTGTGTTTCATTTTAGAAGTTCAAGAAACAGAGAACACATTTTAAAACATTTATTCCAATTTAAAATATATTGAAAGTTAGGGAATTTAAAGTGGTTAGTTAGGATTTATCTACCTGAGTAATTTGTGATGTGGATACTGGGCTGTTAAGTAATATTGTTTTATATATTCTTAAATGACGTAAGATTTTGAAGTTTTATGATATAGTGAAAATATGAAGATTGTGTCGTAGGAAGGTGGTATAAAAAATAAAAACAGGCTACCTGATTATAGGGTCCATAATCTCACCCACTATGTTATGAGTGAATGAAAAATGTCTGTAAGATGTCTATTTTCCATTCTAACTAATGAGGGAGATGACAATATAAACAAAATGTTTGTTGTGCTGGGTTAGGACTGTTGAATGTTGTCTTCTTCCAGTTTCACATGTAGGTGAAATAACAGAAGCACATTGTAAATGTACTACTATGGGGTAGTGGTAGGCTTGTCAGATAAAATACAGGATGCCTACCTGTGTAAGTTGGAATTTTAGATAAGCAACAGATAGTTTTTTAGTATGTCCCAAATATTGCATAGGAAATGCTTATACTAAAAATAATTATTTGTTGTTTATCTAAAATTCAAATTTAACTTGAAATCCTGCATTTTATTCACTAAATGGGGCAACCCCAGGTAGAAGAGTTCAAAAGAATTATGATTCACCAACCAACCATCTTTCTTACTCTGTGTGCTTTGAGCAGTTTAATTGTCCTGTAGGGAAAAGATATAGTGGGCTACTTACTGGTCATGGATAACCAAGGAACCATTGAGCCAAGATCATTGAGAGTGTTTTTAGCATTCTTTTCAGAGGGTTTATATCTGAACCAATATATAAAAATATTTGATAACTGTTATATATGCATATAATGTAGCCATAATAAAGTTTACTGTTATCACATGGCAGTTTGGCCCAACATGTATTGAATAATTTTCCCTCTTGCGCAGCCTCCGCTATTCTGAATACCCAACGTGCAGCCTCTGAGTATGGTGCTTCCTTAGGCACATCTGGCACAGTGTGCCCTTGAGAGTCACCGTGCTATGGGTACTGTTGTTCATACCAGCCTCCCTTGCCTTTTCCAATCCAGGGAATAGATGCTTGGTGATGAGCTGATTCCCCTCTTCCTATTCTTTAACAGGGGACAACACTGCCAAAATGAAGCTAAGACAGGCTGGAAATAAAAGTGGCTTGAGATAACTTGCCTTTAAAGATGTGGCAGTCTGCTCTCTTTCTCCTCTGTTGTTTCATCTTGGGAAAAGAGTATTTCAGTAAAAATCGTAGATGGGTATCTACCAAATTGAGAGAGTCTTCTGTGTTCCAGAATAAAGTGTGGATTTTCCTCTTTCTTTAACAAGTGATACCCGGTGATAATCATGCACACTCCCTATTCTCCTTTAACCTGGTTGATGTGTAGGAGTTAAATGATCTCGTTATTCTTGCAGACATGGCAAAGGACCCCAAACAGCAAGAAATTCAGTTAAGTTCAGATCCCTGGGTGCTGGTGGTTGGTTTTGAAACATAAAAGTTGAAAAGATTCATAAAGAGATGATCAGAGATATACCTTATGGATAGTCTATTTCTAGTAGCAAATAGCTTTATTCTGCTTCTCTTTGAATGGCTCCTTCAACTCCCTCTCATCTTCCCTACTTCCCTATCATATCGTGGGTGTCTAGAACAATAGTAGACTATGTAAGGCTATATACAGAGTGAAAAAAATCTTCTGAACCCTCTAAGTCTGTGTTAAAAATGTATACCTTTCTTAAGTATTTAAGGGACTATATTGTGGATCTCCATGTGGTGCAAGATTGAGAAAAATCTCTGAAGTTACTGGAAGCCAGGACAGTATATATATATTTAACATATCCAAGACCTCAATAAGTCCTTGAAATGAGAACCTTGCAAATGACTTAAATAGGAAAAGCTACAGTCTCCCCTCTCCCCTAATCTTTAAACCCACATATACAGGCACTGCCAACACACACACACACAAGGGTATTTTTATTGACTGTGAACATGAGCACGGTAATGGTCCACTGTTCATTATTGCACAGGAGCCGGGGACATGCAATGCTAACAAAAATTTTGATCAAAGCTTAAGGCTCATAACACTGGAAAATCCAATAGTAAAATCAAGCACTCAAATTTTGTCGGCTTCACAAGAAATACACAAAAGGCACTCTGGGGATACAGGGGAGAAACATAATAATACAAACGGAGAGAAGCTGCTTATCCAAGAAAATGAACTGGCTGAAAAATTTCTCATTGTAGGCTTTGTGATAAATTCTGAATGACCAGTCTTTCTAAGAATATTCTTACTGTGAGCCACAGGAAATCACCATGGACCTCTGTGGTTGGGATTGACTTTAGCAGCATATGATGTGAAACCCAAGTTAAAGAGGCTTTACAATTATAGAAGCTTAAGTTTGTCTCACTGAAATTGTGAAGATAAGGATTCCAGGTTGGTATGGCTGCTTCACTGACAGTAGGAAATACTGTCTCCTTTTAATCTTTCTATTCTACCTTCCCTGGCGCATGTTTTCCATTTTTGAAGTTGCTTCGTGCTGCAAGAGGACTATTGTAGTTCCAGACAATAGATCTGTGTTCCAGGAAGGAAGAATGAGGAAGCCAGGGAAGCTGAAGGGGAAAATGTCCCTCTTTAAAAAAATTTCCTGATATCCTATCTGACGATTTCTACTATATTTCACTGGATGCAAAGAAGACTGGGAAATGTAATATTTTATTCAGTTATTTTATTACACTGGTTAAAATCAGGTTCCCTTAGTAAGGAGAAGTAGTGAACAACTAGCGGTATCTGCCTTTCCATCAGTTTACTGCTGTTGTAATAATTATTTAAAAAATCTTTACTTGGTATTTTTCCAGTCCCTAACTCTCAGTAGATCTTAGGAGGTAGTCATCAAAACAGAACTTAAACATAACAATGGGTAACCCCAATATAGCACTCTGTGTGCTAGACTAATGTTCTAAATGCTTTACATATATAATACTGAAAAAAACTGATGAGAAATGTACTATTATCATCATCCTTTTAACAGATAAGGAAACTAAGGTACAGAGAGGTTCAGTAACTTGCCCAGTGACACACAGCTAATGAGTGTAGATTTGAATGTAGATCATCAAAGCATGCTTGTCAGCAGTCTGCTATACTTCCATTCAAGGTTCAGAAAAAAAAATTGATTTCACATTTTCAAATTTTATTACTGCTACTTAAAATTAAGCATCTCAAAGACCCTGAAATAAAGTACAATATTTTGGTTATATTTTTCAGATGCAAAGGTAGAACAGAGGATATGTGAAGGGAAGTTACTGGAGAGTTCTAACCAGAGGGTGACATAATTGGAATAATGTTTAAGAACACAATAGAGGATAAACATTTGTTTTCCAGGACAGGGATAAAAGATGAGTGAGTTTAAGATCTTGGGATCCCACTTCTCTTGAAAAATTACCTATTTTCAGACCCCCACCTTCGCCTCACTTTTACGTTAATTGGTTACTTGAATTGTTTGGTCTTTTGAATGTCTGTAGAACTGATCAATACTTTTGCTTCTTGAAGATATCTTTCTCTCACCATGGCTCATTACCCTTAAACATAGACCTTTTTCTCTTGGATAAGTCATCTACTTTTATTCCATCTCTATTCTGTCTTCAGATATTTTGGTTATAATAAGCAGATCTCTTTTTTAAAAATTCAGGTAGAGTTCGTATTGTGTTTCCAAGTAATTTATTTGTTTTTACCGTCTTAATTTGGAAATTGTGTTCCCGTTACATTTGGAGATTCTCAGGAGAGAAACATCTGCCCTCAATGGCACGCACTGCCGGGCTGTTTTGCATAGATGCAGAGCACCTAACATCAATACTCAGTCATTTAAGACTGCAGCAGTGCCAGTACCCATGTTTACACATTCCATAGTGCCATAGTGTAGAATGCTTGTTTCTGTCATCCATGAGCAGATGCCAATTTATTAGGACATCTTCTGACGTTTGGCCACTAAATATTAGCAATACTGAACTGAAAGAGAACATTGGTAAGAAAACAGTGAAATTTACTCTCTTCATTATCAGTCATCAGAGGGTAGTTCTGAACAGAATTGGAAGAGTTATGAGCAGTGAATTGCAGCTCAAAAATAATAATCAAACCATCAGGTAATTTTATTTGGTACCCCAGCATCTACTTTAGAAATTCTTGTCTCTGTTTTTAATTTCTGTCTTGATACTAAAAAGTTTTCTATTTCTTGTCACCTAAAGAAAGTGACAAACTTATTTGCACTAGGGTTTTTGGTACTCATTATTTTTATAAAACAATTTGCTTTTAAAAAGATGAATTTGAGAGAAAAGGCAATGATTAAATGAAATTACATGTTTAACTTCAAGCATGAGAAAAGATGTGGAGATGATAGACCCTTCCGGTGTCTCAGTCATGCTATTCTCCATAGAGCTAGCCCTGATCATAAGGATTATGTTGCTATATCCTGGAAAATGAACAGGTCAAGGTTGGAGCTTAGAGACATGGCATTAGGGCGTCAGAGTTAGGAGATAAATATTTCAAAATACTTAGAAAACTCATTCAGAAAAAAAGCTTATTTTCAATAAGAAATGGGTTGTCAAAGATCAAAAGAAAAAAAGGGCAAAACAAGGGGACTATTTACAATTGGGTCTATTTTTCACTCCTACATCTCTAGAAGATAGTTGTATATACTCTCGAAGGACACAGTAAAACTTTCAAAAGTAGAACTTACAAAGCTTATGTATTTTCTGAGTTTATGTTCAGTATCATACAGATGAGCATGATTCTAAAAGTTTAAAATCCTATTCTGTATATTTCAAGAATCTGACATCAGCTATTCTATTTGACTTGTTTCCTGTAAGGAGAGTATATTTAGTTTTTTAAAGTTCAATTATTAGGAGATAATTTTATTGTAAGATATTATTACACATATTATGGTATTGCACAAGATGATTGGAAACACATTGACATTATCTTCCTCTGTGAACTGATTAGGATATTCAAATATGGTAAAAGTGAACAAATAACCACTGTGATCCTTGCAACTTAAAATGATTAAGTATTATAGAAATTTTTAACCCTAAAGTTAAGAGTCTTTTTGTGCATAGAGAAACCATTTAAGTGGAAGCATGCTGTTCTCTATTTTTGGTTAATGCTTTCAAATTACCGTACTGTGCATCATAGCTCGAACCAGCAGTTCCAGTTGTAGTTTCCTGATTCTTGCATGCAGCTATGGTCCTGGAACCAAAAGAAGGGATGGCAGTGTCCGGAATCCAGCAAAGGCAAAATTTCCTGTAGTGATCCACTTCTGAAGTGCTATTCTAGGAGTCATTTTGAAGGCCCTGGAACTTGCTCCTCTAAGGCCTTCCAATAATTTTGTAAATACTCATTCCCCCATTTCAAATATTCTTTTCTTAAAATTGCTAGAGGAGGGCTTCCCTGGTGGCGCAGTGGTTGAGAGTCCACCTGCTGATGTAGGGGACGCGGGTTTGTGCCCTGGTCTGGGAAGATCCCACATGCCGCGGAGCGGCTGGGCCCGTGAGCCATGGCCGCTGAGCCTGCGCGTCCAGAGCCTGTGCTCCGCGGCGGGAGAGGCCACAGCAGTGAGAGGCCCGCGTACCGCAACAACAACAACAACAACAAATTGCTAGAGGATTTGTTATCTGAAACCAAGCCTTTATTTTTAAACCAATTTTTATTATAGTTAATTTACAGTGCTGTGTTAGTCTCAGGTGTACAGCAAAGTGATTCAGTTTTTCAGATTCATTTCCGTTATAGGTTATTATAAGATATTGAGTGTCATTCCCTGTGCTATACAGTAGGTCCTTGTTGTTTATCTGTTTTATATGTAGTAATATATACGTTAATCCCAAAGTCCTAATTTATCTGACTGAAACCAAATCTTTATTGATAAAGTATTTGGTACCAAAAGTAGCTGCAGGCAACAGATTCTTAAGGGTGGGAAATTGATTAGTTCTCTGACATCACTGATTTAAGAGCAGAAAATATCTCTTTTTGTAGTACAGAATGGCATATTCATAGCATGGTGCCCACTGTGAAAAGCATTGCTAAAAGTTTCACCGATGAATGTACAACTCTTTCAGATTAAGTGATAGCATCCATAGTACATTGTAACAACCACACCAAATTAGAAGCCTGTGAGACAGGCTGTTTCTAATAATACCGAATAATAGAAAAGTAAAAATAATAGAACCAGGGCTTTAAATTCTTGGCATAAGGCACAGTTAGAGAAACAGGAAATGTCTATGATTCCTGTAAGTTAATTTCTTTCCTGAATTAGCTGGAGGGCTAGAGTTAACAATGATCAAACAAAATCTGATCCTATGAGATGCTATCTTGCAAAATAGACTAAGCCTACAGACTCCATAGGTCCCTTATGTGAACATTCATTGATAAACAAAGAGCCCCCCAAAATAGAATTTGATATTTGAATGATTTTATAGGTATAAATATTCTAAAGGCCCAAGCCCCAAAGAGCCTCTCAGGCGAGCCAAAACCTCCCCCTCATCTCCTGAATAGTCGCCTGCTTTATTGGAGAGCTGACATGACCTCACAGGTCACCTTGGAAGGGAATAACAAGTATATTCTTGCTCTACCACTACTATCTAATTTCCTCCAAAGCTATATTTACTATCAGATCCCAGCATGCCACAGAGGCCAATTATAATGACAAACCAAGGAGAAGAAAATTTACATGCCAAAATAATTTCAAGATAATGGTAGATTGTATTTTTGTTTAAAATATTTTCCGTGTTCTCCCCGTATGGCAAATTAGCACACCCCTATCTGATTGACTTAAGGCTTGGCCATAAGGCTTTTACTGCGGCAAATGGAATGTGAGTAGGAATGGTGAGTGCAGATTTCCGAGAAGTGTTCAGAGCCGTTGTGTGGTCTGCCAGCATGTGTCTTCTGCTGCCACAAAACCAACAATTTCCGGAAAGGCCCTGATGTTTCAGCTTGGGCTCTAGGATGCAGACAACATAAAACAGATTGTGCCCAACCCACAAATGAGGCATAACATGAGAAATATTTTGTGTGTGTGTGTTTTGCCTTTGCTGGAATCTGAAAATTGTCATCCCGACTTTTGGTTTGGGAATCATAATGCCTTAGCTGCATGCAAGAATCCGGAAACCACTGCTGAAACTGCTGGTTCAAGCTTGGTTCTAGAGCAACACTCTTTGTGTCTCTTTCCACCTTTTACTCCGTTTAATGAGGTTATAGATATAAGACCTGTATGTGTCAATCTGATTTGTGAGCTCAAAACTGCATCTGTAACCCTGTGACAGAGTCTGAGACATCTTATACTTTGAGTTCTAATAAAGGAAGGAGTTTAAGGATAAACGTTGGAAAAAAATAATAAATACAAATAAGAAAATAATAAATATAAGTAAATAATTAAGATATATAATAATATATAAATATTTAGTATTTTTAAAAGCCTGTCTTCAGTATGTGTAGCATTGTTCTATTGTGTTTTCTGTTGTTTCTATTGAGACGTCTGTTTTCAACTTACTGTTTTCCTTAATAGATAAAAAAAAAAGCACAATAGATGATTTTTACGAAAAAGAAATTTGGTCTGTAGTTGCATTTGATGTCTTCTTGTGCTGCAGCTTCTCTGTGTCATTTCTAGGTGTGGATTAAGTTTTATCTACTCTTTTTTAAGATTCATTATGATTCCTGAATATGAGCATTTATGTACTTCAATAATTCTTAGAAATTCTCATTGTTATATTTTCTCTCTTCTAGTCACTCTGGTATGTCCTGCTGGGATGTCTATTATATATGTATACTTACATATATATGTACATAAAAATGTATAAACATATATAAAACCTTCTTATAACATTTCTGTCTTTTAACCTTGTTACTATGTTACAGTCTCTACATAATTTTCTCATATATGTATAATCCAGATAACCAATAATACAGCAATATTTAAGTTGCTGGATAATTTATCCACTGGCTTATTTTATTTCAGTGACTATATTACTTACAAGTTGAAGTTCTGTTTTGGTCTTTTGCTAAACTGGCAGGTATTTTTCCATAGCATCATATTACTGCCTCTTTTAGGCGATGCAATTACTTATTCTCTGCTGGTTCTCTTATCTGAAATTCTTTAGAGAGTGCAGTAGGTTGAATGGTAGACTCTCGAGAAGATATATTCTTATCCCCAGAACCTGCCAATGTTACCTTATTTGGAAAAAGGGTCTTTACAGATGTAATTAAATTAAGGATGTGAAGATGAGATCATTCTGGATTATCTGAGTGGGCCCTAAACCTAATGACAGATGTCCTTATATGAGACACAGAGAGGAGATGACAGAGGCAGAGATTGGAGCAATGCAGCCACATGCTAAGAAATGCCCACAGCTACCAGTAGCTGGAAAAGGCAAGGAACAGAATCTTCTTCAGAGCCTCTGAAGGGAGTTCAGCCCTGCTAGCCCTTAGACTTCATATGTCTGGCCTTGTGAGAGTCAGTTTCTATTGTTTTAAGCCATCAACTTTATGATAATTTATTAGGGCAGCCCTTGGAAATTAATACAGAACAAAACCTTGCTCTCCTTGTCTTGCCTACTCTCCCTCAGGGTTGATTAGTTCCTCATTCACTTAGTACTTTCAGATTGTGGAGTCTTGTTTGATGTTTTATGCAGACTGGTTTAAGGACATGTCACTTTTAAAAGGTTATACATTTAATTATTCCAGAAGACTGAGGAGTGTCACTAGTCTGGACCAATTTTTTATGCTTTTTATGTTAATTTTTTAGATGTTGGAGGCTCCTAATAGATCCAGATAGTAAAAATGTGACCCCCACCCCCGCCCTAGACTGTGGGTGGGTAGGGCAGTTGATTGTGAATTCCCTGAGAACATTTATTCCTGTCCTGGCCAACCCTCCAGCATTAGTTAATTTTGTTTTAGTTCACCCTTTCTTGAGAATTCAATACTCTCATTTTGTGTTCACTCTTTTTTTTTTTTTTTTTTTTTTTTTTTGCGGTACGCGGGCCTCTCACTGTTGTGGCCTCTCCCGTTGCGGAGCACAGGCTCCGGACGTGCAGGCCCAGCGGCCATGGCTCACGGGCCCAGCCGCTCCGCGGCATGTGGGATCCTCCTGGACCGGGTCCCCTGCATCGGCAGGTGGACTCTCAACCACTGGGCCACCAGGGAAGCCCTATTTCTCTTTAAAGTAAAGAAGTCCAGAAGTAAGAAGTCAAGGACTTGGCATGAAGACTCTGTGGTTTCAATGAAGACCATGTTTAGTTCTTTCTGTTCTGTCATCCTAGATGTGTACAATATCACCTCATGGCCACTGGAGCCTCAGGCATCCATTTGCTTTGTGGACCAATACAAAGAGGAAACACAGACAAAGACAAGGTGGCCCTTCCTCTATGGGTCGATTCCTTGTAACCAGGCATCCTGAAAGTATGTATAACATTTTCTCATACATTCCATTGGCTAGAACTCAGCCAATTGGCCACACCTACCATTAAGAGAGGCTAGAAAATGACGTCATTTATTCACGTGCATTTTACTCTGCTAAAATTTTGGTTTTGTTACTAAGAAGGCAAATTTCTTAATTATATTTTTGGGTCAGATCCATAAAACTGGTTTACCTAATACTTGTTTCAGTTGTCTTTTAGCAAGATTTTATTGTTAGCAAAAGCAACAAAAGTTAAAGCAAAAACTAAATTTCTAAGACTCCCTAAAACCAGAGTTCTGGTCATGATTTAGGTTTGTCAGTCAGTTTATTTCCACAAGATGTTAGTTTAGGGCTGAATTACACAGGGACAGAGAAAGAATTGAGGCTTCTATTTTGCTGGTAAAACTAACCTAAGATGATACAATTCTGTACCCAGCACTGGATTCCACAACTTTCTGAGCAGGGTGATACACCAGCTTCACTGGCAGCTCAATTCTGTGGTATCATTTCTGGAAGCTTATTCTAGTGTCAGTTTCTGCATTCCTCAAAATAACTCTTTGTTCAAACACCTAAAAAAATCCCAGTGTGATTAAAGAGCTACAGTAGGTTCTGCTGTCTATATTTAAAAACTCAAATCAATAAACACAAGATATAATAAATGCATGTTATTTAATTAAATTAATAAAGTCACCAGGTTACAAAAAAACTGAGGAATTTCTGAAAGATACAAGTCTGAAAGCTTCAACTTCTGAAAGATACAAGACTGAAAGCTTCAATATAAATTAGCTTAAACTTTTAATAAAAATAGTTTAAGGGGCTTCCCTGGTGGCACAGTGGTTGAGAGTCTGCCTGCTGATGCAGGGGACATGGGTTCATGCCCCGGTCCGGGAAGATCTCATATGCCACAGAGCGGCTGGGTCCGTGAGCCATGGCCGCTGAGCCTGCGCGTCCGGAGCCTGTGTTCCGCAACGGCAGAGGCCACAACAGTGAGAGGCCCGTGCACTGAAAAAAAAAAAAAAAGTTTAAATGATGGTAGTTAAAATATTTTAAATCGATTGCTATAGAAATAAAAAATGCAATTTTGAAAATGTTAATGTATCTAAAAAGGAAAAAAATATTTTTTAAAAGGAAATAAATTATCCTAGACAAGAACATTGTAATGAAGCAGGAAAAACACAAAGTTTATGTTCCATGACTAGAAAACATAGGCTCTTGACACACAGAAAACAAAATCCAATTTACGCTCTCTGTAACAGATACACTTAATGGAAAACAAGTAAGAAAATATGAAAAAATTATGTACAGTGACATATTTGGCAAATTGTAACAAGAAGGGGGCAAGTAAGGTTGTGCTTATACCTAATATGTAGGAAACTGGAATGAGCATTTTTCTCATAATAACTATAATAATAATAATAACAATAAGGCAGAAAAATTAACAAATCATAATTTTCTTGAGCCCATTAGATAACTGAAGTTGCTTGGAAACCACCAAGTAGGATGCGATATAAGGGGAGACAGGCCCCTTTGAGGAGACAGGACACAAGTAGTCACTCAAAGCGTGCAGAGCACAGGAGGGAAAGGCACTAGGCACTGTATAAATGGGTAAGAAGAACTCAAATACGAATTTTAAACAAATTCTTAAAGGTTGAGTATGGACACTCTCGAGAGTGTAGAATACTTGGGAGTGGCAAAAGGGGGATTTACACCAAACGCAAGAAGAAGAAAGGAAATAAAGTAAAATTGAAAATCAAAAATTACTAAAATTTAAGACAGAAAACAATAGACAAAGATGAAACTGAAAATTGATTCCTTAAAAAGATTGACAGAATTAGTGAACTTCTAACCTATTGATTATGAAAAAAGGAGAAAAGACAAAAATTACAAACATTAGGAATGAAAGAGGTGACAAAACTATAGCCATTGGAGACATTACAAGAAAATAAGGAAATACTACAAGTAACTCTCTGCCCGCAGATTTGACAACTTTGTAAAATGATCAAATTCTTTGAAAGATACCAACTTCCAGAACCTCACTCAAGAAAAACAGATAATCTGAATAGTTTATTCCTATTAAGGAAATTGAACTCATAGTTTAAGTCATTGTAACAAAACTCAGATCCATGTGGCTTCTCTGGGGAATTCTACTAAACACTTAAGGAAGACATAATATCAGTTCTCCACAGTCTCTTCTGGAATATAGAAGAGGAGTGAGCATATCTAAACTAATTTTAAGGAAGAAAGACTACCTGATTCTGAAATCAGAATAGATACTACAAGAAAAGAAAACACAGACTAATATTACTCATAATCATAAATTGCAAAACTTCTTTAAGTTATATATATCATCAAGTGGGGTATGTCCCAGAAATGCAAACGTGATTCAACAAATTGATCAGCATAATCAACAGACTAAAAAAGAAAAGCAATTGACAAAATTAAGCATCAGTTTATGACACAAAGTTTCAGGAAACTTGGAATAGAATGATACTTCCTTAATCCAATAAATAGCATCTGTAAAAGGTCTACAGCTTACAAAATACTTAATGATGAAGGACAGAAAGCATTCCTTTTAAGAAAGGAAGCAAGGCAAAGACCTCTACTCCTACTCAATATCACTCTGGAGGACCTTCCCAGTCATACTGGATTAAGGCTTACCTTAGTCAATTCATTTTATCTTAATTAACTTCTTAAAGGCCCTAAGTCCAAATGCAGTCACATTGTGAGGTTAGGGCTTCGATATATGAATTTTAAGGGGACACATTTCCGTCCATAACACTATTAAATGCTTATATTATAAAAAAATAAAGGTTTTAAATCAATGACCAAAATTTCATGTTAGAAAACTAGTAAAACAAAAGAAAATAAAGCCCAAAGAAAATATGATATAACAAAGATAAGTGTAGGAACTAATGACATAGAAAAGAAAATAATAAAGTCAACAAAATAGGTTTTTCTGTATAGTTCAATAAAATTAATGAATCTCTTGCTCACCTCACCAAGAAAATACAAACAAAAAGGACATAAATTACTTATATCAGGAATTGTCAATATCAGGATAAAATGGACAAATTTAAGGCAATACACAAACTACTAAAACTCATTCAATAATACATACATGCATATGTGCATACAACCTGAATAGTCCTACATTTACTAAACACGTAGAATTCCTAGATCAGAACCTTCCCACAAAGAAGGTTTAGGCTCAAATGGCTTCAACAGATGAATTTCCCCAAACATTTAAGGAAGAAAGTATTGAAATTCTGTAGAAAATCTTCCATAAAATATAAGAGCAGGGAATACTTTCAAATTCATTTCAGGAAGCTAGAATTACCCTGATAGCAAAACCAGAAAAACACATTAGAGAAATTTCCAGACCAGTATCACCCATGAATATAGATGTAAATATCTAGCAAAATATTTCCAAATGGAATATAGCAATATATAAAAAGTATAACATATTATGAACAAGAGGACTTTATCCCAAGAAAGCAAGTATGGTTTGGCATTCAAGATCAATCAGTGTAGTTCATTATGTTAAGAGATGAGAAAAGAAAACCGATATGATTTTCACAATATATTCATAAAAAATTCAACAAATTTAATAGCCTTCCTTGATATACACTCTCAACAATTTCAGAATAGAATAAAATGATAAAATGCACCTACAGAAACCCTTTAGCATCGTATTTAATATTGACATCTGAAGTCTCCCTGCCAAAGCTTGTGAGCAGGGCAAGAATATTTATTTTTACCACTTATATTTCATAATGTACTGCAGACCCTAGTCAGAATAAAAGGGCAAGAAAAGAAATGGAGGTCAAATAAAACTTTCTTCATTCACAAAACTCCTGTTTAAAAAACCCCAAATCTATGGAAAAGCTACTGAAAGAAATAAGTGTGTTTAGCAAGGTCACATGATATAAGGCCAATATAAAAGCATCAATTTTATTTATTGCTAGCAATAAAAATTGGAAATTGATATGATGTAAAAATGACAAACATAAAAATCTTGATAAACTGGGATTCTTCAAAATTAAAAAAAACTTTTCCACTTTAAAAGACACTGTTAACAAAATGAAAAGACAAGCCAAAAACTGGGAGAAAATATTTATAAAACATATTTTATTCCAAACATTTGAAAAAAACAAACACAATTCAATACTAGGATTAATGACTTGATTAAAAAATGGGGAAAAATTTGAAGAGATAGTTCATCAAGAAAGAGATATGGATGTTAAATAAACTTATTAAAAGATGTTCAACGGCATTAGTCATTAGGAAAACACAAGTTAAAAACACGAATGAGATACCACTATACTCTTATTAGAGTGTCTAAAATTAACAAAAATCTGACATTATCAAGTAAATAACTAGGGTGACTTGAAATCTCATACTTTCAAAAAAGAAGAAATGTAGAAAAGAGCCTAAGAATTTCTCATAAAGCTAGAGGTGAAATTACTAGATGGTCCAGCATTCCACTCCTAGGTATTTACCAGGAGAAAACAAGACATATGGTTACATAAAGACTTGTGTACAACACTAACAAACGTAGTAAGGTAGATAGCTAGTTGGAAGCAGCCGCATGGCACAGGGATATTGGCTTGGTGCTTTGTGACAGCCTGGAGGGGTGGGATAGGGAGGATGGGAGGGAGGGAGGCGCAAGAGGGAAGAGATAAGGGATCATATGTATATGTATAACTGATTCACTTTGTTATAAAACAGAAACTAACACACCATTGTAAAGCAATTAATTATACCCCAATAAAGATGTTAAAAAAAAAAAAAAAGACTTGTGTACAAATATTTATGGCACTTTCAAAAATAATGGCCAAAAACTGGAAATAATACAAATGTCCATCAACTTGTTAAACAGAATGCAATATATTGTTAAAATGGAATACCATTCAGCAATAAAAAGGCATGATATGCTGACACATGCAAAAACATCAGTGAATTTCAAAACTTTTTGCTGAATGAAAGAAGACAGACACTAAAGACTTTATGATTCTATATCAGGGCTCATAAAGTCATAATCATAGCAAGAGAAAGCAAATCACTATTTTCTAGGGACCATGGGTTTGGAGGAGAGGACTGACTGCTAAGAGGCAAGAGGGTACTTGTGGTGAAGGAAATTTTCTAAATCTAGATTGTAACGGCAGTCATGTAACTATATACATTAGTCAAAACTCATTGACTCATATACCCAAAATTGGTGAAATTGATTTTTTGTAAAATGTACCTCAATTAATTGATTAAAAAATAAATACTTAAAAATGCATAAAATAAAAATAATAATTGTGTTAGACATAGTATGGAGAAAATTTTTTTGTAAGCAAATGTTTTTTACTGTGTTAAAATATACATAACATAAAGTGTACCATCTTAACCATTTTTAAGTGTACAGTTGAGTGGTATTATATATACATTCATTCACATTACTGTGCAGCCATCACCACCATCCAACCCCATAACTTTTTCATCTTGTAAAACTGAAACTCTATACCTATAAACAATAACTCCCCATTCTCTCCTCCCCCTCCCCCCTGGCAACCACCATTCTAATTTCTGTCTCTATGATGTTGACTACTCTAATAAGTACCTCATAAAAGTGGAATCATACGGTATTTCTCTTTTTGTTACTGGCTTATTCCATTTAGCATAATGTCCTCAAGGTTCATACATGTTGCAGCATACGTCAGAATTGCCTTCCTGTTTATGGGTGAAAAATATTCATTAGATGTATATACCACATTTTGCTTATCCATTTATTCATCAGTGAACATTTGGATTTCTTCCATGTTTTAGCTATTGTGAATAATGCTGCTATGAACATAGATGTACGACTATCTCTCTGAGACCCTGCTTTCAATTATTTTGCATATATACACAAAAGTGGAATTGCTGGATCATATGGTAATTCTATTTTTAATTTTTTGAAGAACCATATTTTCCACAGCAGCTATACCATTTTATATTCCCACTAACGGAGCACAAGGGCTCCAATTTCTAGTATGGAGAAAATTTTACCTACCTTATTGGGTTTGTGTATGTAAAACCCTTAAAACATTGCCTAAAAACCAGTAAGTACTCATTTAATGATGGCAATGAGTACTGTTACTGTTAAAACTATGAAAAAACCACAAAACCTCTTTCATGATATACTTGAAAGAACTGAGAAAGACATTGGAAGATTCAAATAGTTTAAATGTTGTTATTACTCCTGTGCATATTCTAATTTAAGACAGTGCCCATGCAGCATTAGGCAGTGTTCACGTTCTACTGTCATCTCAAGGATGAGTCTTACCTTGGAAATCTGGCCTTCTAATGTGAGAGCAGGATTTCTGAACTGGAGCACACTGAGCCACGATGCTTAGAAACTGTAAGAGATTTGAGAACCTGAAAAAGGTCTGCTTTTATTGTAGATTTTGTAAAAAACAAAACAAAAAAAAAAAAAAAAAAAAGAAGAAGAAGGAAAACAAAAAAAATTTTGGACCAATGGCCTGAATGGTGCAGACCTCCTAAAAAGGCTGTTTACAAATGGAAAAAAATTTCAAACACCCCAGGATGCTCCTGTCTCAGAGTATTTGTGCTGGCTGTTTCCTCCCATATATTGGAGGGTGGGTCCTTCACTCCCTTCCTTCAAGTCTTTACTTAAACACCACCTCAGTGAGGCACACCCTGACTATCATATGTAAACCTGTGACTCCCACTCTAGCCAGGTACCCCCGTTGTGCTTTGTTCCATAAGCACTTAACACCTCCTAATATACTATGTAATGTAATTACTTATTATATTGATGATCTTTTGTTTCCTTTGCTAGAATTAAACCTCCATCAGAGCAGGGAATTTGTCTTTAATCAAATTTTTTTTCATTCCTGTATCACCAGTTCCTGGCATTTTGTACATATTGGTCAAAAATATGATGCAAGAAAAGGGGAAATGAATGAAAAGTATGGTAAATATTAAACATTTCAGAGCAAGAAAGAAGAAAATAAATTTTCACTTTGAGAAAAGAAGGCACATATCTCTAGTCAAACAGACTTCATCATATGCCTGAGAAAGGAGAGTATTGATACTTTCTGTTACCCTTCCTTTTATAAGGTATGAGTCTCCAGTTAGATCCCTGGGCTTGAGAGCTCTATTCCTTCCCCCTTTTGTCTTTTTAAATGGTTAGTGTAATTTACTCAGGTTATAGAAGGAAATGTAATGACTGTTCTTCAAAGTTGACTGAACATTAAAGTAGGAAAGCTGCTAGGAGAAAAGGAAGATATAATTTGAGCTGGCAGTCATTAAATTGGAATGACCTCTCTCCGTCTAGAGAAGGGCATTTTGAATCAGATGATCAATAGACAACATTTCCTTGTCATTCCAATGTTGCTGTTTATTTAAATGTATGCATTACACTGAAGTACAAGGAGTTAGACCGATTTGATTTATTCTCATCAGTAGTACAAGATTCAAATTAGAGACAGCAGCCTTCAATACCCATCTAAATGTCCCTGCAATACTGATCACCTAATTTTACTAAATTTATTGCCATCCCAGGCAAGTGTTTTGCTTGCAAAGTAGAGTTTAGGATCATGTAAGAGCAAAGGGCCGGGATCATTGTTTGGATTCTATTGATGAGTATAACAGACAGGAAATCTGCCATGGAGATAATATCTGTACGATACCTTTTGTCATCTTTTTTCCAAGACTCAGGGAGAAGTTGCTTTGAGAATTTGACATAATGTTTATCAAAGGATTTTTGAAAGAAGAAACGTTACGGATGAATAAGATAATTAAGCATAGACTGATGAGAAAAATGAGAGTTTCCAAATCCATCCAGTCACTTTAGTATGTTTTCTACTTTCTCTGAGCTCCTGGGAATAAATGAATATATATGTTTGTAAATGTACGTCTAATAACTGATAATATTTAATGCTGGGATATATTTAATACCGATGATGATCTTCTGATGACTAAATACCTTATTTCCTAAGTATTACACAAGAAGAATAATTTATAATTTAACATTTTGCCAACTAGATGAATTTTTGAACATTTCAAACGTGCTTTTTTAAAAAAATTATATTAAAAAATTTTAAGTAGGCTGATAGATAAATATCAAACAAGCCCTATGCCCATGTGTAGTTTTTAATTCATAGTAATTATCTTAGGTAAGAGTGTCTGTTTTTACCGGACATCCAAAATTACTTATAATTTTGTAATTCTATATTTGTAATTCTCACATCTATGGAGATTTTACTAAATTATGGTTATTAATTCAAATGAACCCTCTGAAAAATATTTCAATCAGAACGTCTCTCACTAACAGACTGCATTGGTTTTCCCCTCTGAATATATATTTTTTCTTCTAAATCTCTCTATTTATATAAAATGCAAATTTTTTCATCAATGCAGTGATGCAATTGAATGAATTCTTTTGCTGTTTGATTGGCTATGGTGTGCTTTACTTCCAGAAAATGATTGAACTATTTTTGTCAAAAGATTCAGCATTGCATTTGGTTCAAGCACATGTATATAGCCACTTGTTCACTCACTTAGCCAAAATAAATTGCATCAGTAAATTTAGAAATCTAATGACAGATTTTTTAAAGGATCTTGATGGTACTGTTTGCCAATCTGGTCAATGATTTTGGCCATTAGGACAGTCAACATCCCTATTTCCATGGCCACGTTTTATATAATTTGTCATATATGTTTCCAAGAAAGTTTATTTGGAGGTATGGACTCTGAATAATAATGTCTTGTATTAATTACTTGATATTTTAAAAGTGATTTCAAAACTTTCAGAACAATTTCATACTATTAAGGAAGCCATAATTGAATCAGATCAAAGCTGGAAGCACAGCACTATTAAACACCAAAACACACAAAGATGATTATTTGTTTTGTCCCATGTTTGGGGTAATATCAAGATGTTAGTAATTAAAATATAATAATTCTTTAACATAGCCTTATTTCTTTTTTGGATATCTCAGTTAGATTTTTTAAACTCTTTTATTTCACAAGCATTGCTTTGTTTAAATTTTAATGGTTATCACTTTTTTTCATCATTGCCTCAGTTATGGAAGTAGGTATGGGTAGATTTATCTAGAATAATAATGATAAAATGGTCAAAATATGGAAAGTTGATTTTAAGAGAAAAGTTAGTGAATTATCACTACAGGGAAGATGGCAGAGTAGGAAGACCCTGAACTCACGTCCTCCCATGGCACAACAAGATTACAACTTTTTTCAGAGCAACTATAGATGAGAATGACCTGAAGACTAGCAGAAAAGATCTTCTACAACTAAAGATATGGAGAAAGAACCACAACAAATTGGGTAGGAAGGGCGGAGATGCAGCATAATAAAGACCCACACCCCAGGTGGATGACCCACACCCCAGGCAGGTGACCCACAAATGGGAGGATAATCACAATTGCTGAGGTTCTCCCCAAGGAGCGAAGGGTTCCAAGTCCCACGTTGGGCTCCCCAGCCCAGGAATCCTGCACTAGGAAGAAGAACCCCCAGAATGTTTGGCTTTGAAGACCAACAGTGCTTGATTTCGGGAGAGCCAGAGGGCTGTAGGAAACGGAGATGCCTCTCTTAAAGGGCACACACAAAATCTCACACACTCCAGGACCCAGGGCAGACATTTTTCCAAAGAGGAAATGCAGATGGCCAACAGGCATAGGAAAAGATGCTCAACATTGCTAATCATCAGGGAAGTGCAAATCAAAAGCACAATGAAATATCACCTCACACCTGTCGGAATGGCTATCATCAAAAAGAACACAAATAACACATGTTGGCAAGGATGTGGAGTAAAGGGAACCCTCATACACTGTCGGTGGGGATGTAAATTGGTGCAGCCACTGTGGAAAACTATATGGAGGTTTCTCAAAAAACTGAAAATGGAACTGCCATATGACCCAGCAATTCCACTCCTGAGTATACATCCAAAAAAAAGCTACTAGGGCTTCCCTGGTGGCGCAGTGGTTGAGAGTCCACCTGCCGATGCAGGGGATGCTGGTTCGTGCCCCGGTCCGGGAAGATCCCACATGCTGCGGAGTGGCTGGGCCCATGAGCCATGGCCGCTGAGCCTGCACGTCCGGAGCCTGTGCTCCTCAACAGGAGAGCCCACAACAGTGAGAGGCCCCGCATACCGCAAAAAAAAAAAAAAGCTACTAAATTGAAAAGGTACATGCATCCCAATGTTCATAGCACCATTATTTACAATTGCCAAGATATGGAAGCAGCCTAAGTGTCTATCAACAGATGAATTGATAAAGAAGATGTGATACACACACACACACACACAATGGAATACTGTTCAGCCATAAAAAATGAATTTTTCCATTTGCAGCAACATGGATGGACTTGGAGGGCATTATGCTAAGTGAAATAAGTCAGAAAGAGAAAGAAAACTACAGTGCGATATCATTTGTGGAATCTAAAAATGCAACAAACTGGTGAATATAACAAAAAAGAAGCAGACTCATAGAGATAGAGAACAAACTAGTGGTTATCGGAGAGGGAAAGGAGGGGCCATGTAGGGGTGGGCGAGCGGGAGGTACAGACTATTGGGTGTAAGATAGGCTGAAGGATGTATTGTACAATGTGGGGAATATAGCCAATATTTTGTAATAACCATAAATGGAAAGTAACCTTTAAAATTATATTAATAATAATAATAATAATGAAGTGAAAAAAAAGAGCCTGGGTCAGACCCATTTGCTGATCTTGCAAAGCCTCCCAAAGAGGCAGGAGGCAATGGGGGCTCAGCTTGGGAACATAGACACAGGCTGCAGGCATTTGGGGGAACTTGTTCTACCACGTGGACACTGGTGCAGGCAAGCGCCATTTTGGAATCCTCCCTTTAGCTTAATAACGTGTGGACCTGGCTCCACCCACCAGCAGGCATTAGCCCAGTTAGAATGTTAGAAGGCCCACCCTTCTACCCAGTCCAAATGAGGACTAAAATTACTTATAGCCAGGTCTTCACATCCATGAGAATTTGTCTCAGATATTCTTTTTCATGCCAGTTCTTTGTTCAAAGCCTTCTCTAGACTTTTATTATATCTGTTTACAAAGTCTTGCAAAGATGTGCATGGAAATTGGTGTATTATGGTGCTTGCTTAAATACTCCAGTTTTTTACTCCTTATTTGATCAGTATAGATTCATAAGCAGATTTTTCCTGTGATGTAGACTTGTACTATAAAGTCATGAGTACGTAATCTTTTTTCCCCCATAGCTTACCACACCGTCAGTAGATATGGTAGTTCTTCAGGCTAAAGTGATCAATCATGCTTTCTTTAGACACTAGGTACGCTGATAAATTATGTCTCACAAACACAGGTTAAGCTAATCAATTACTGTCCTGCTGTGTCTCTATAAACACATTACATTGCCTCTTTGTACCTTTGCCAGAAAAAAAGAAAATAATATCTACCAACTTCCCTCCTCAAGGGTATTGCAGGAGTTAATAAGTATGCAGAATTTTCAAGGAAAGAGATAGTGCTTAGAGCTCTGTGGAGGAAACACTTGTATATAAATGCAATATATCATTAGTACAGGATCTCCTAGCAGCCTAATGAAATGAACCCAATGCACTCTAGGAACACATTTTTTACTTGGGCTCCATCCAACTCACCAAACACAATTAGTACGTGAAACTTTTGTCATAACCATAAACTAAAACAACCTGGAACTCTGTATAATGTAAGCCATTCTGGATTCTGTCCAGTTAAATACTGAAAGTACTATGAGCTCTTCATTATAATATGATTCTATGAGAATGCTTTAAGCACGGGTTTCCAAAGTGTTATTTAGGGCTCCTAAAGGAAAGCAGCATTTGCTACCCCAAAATATGCCTTTTGGGCATACAGATTATTTTAGGCTGATTAGTTTTAAGAAACAGTAGACATAGGAAATGCTCTGAAAGCTGACTAGAAGGTACCCTTTTGCAAGAGACATTTACATTTATCAGGGAGGTCTGCATTTATAAGTGTGTCTCCCTCTCTGTACCAGGAAGGGCAGGATGGCTTTAAATCTCTACAAACTGTTACCAGTGGAGAAGGCAATGGACAGAAATCTGCATAACCACCTTACCTTCGTTCACTGGCCTTTTGCTCATAGCTGGCTCCCTCTCCCCCAACATCTTCTTTTGTCTTTAGTTGGAGATGGTATTTAAAATGGTGGCTTGGACCATTCTGGGCAGTTACTCAGTTTTCTTGGGTTTCTCCCATGTATACAGGAGGTATATATGTTATTAAACTTCTGTTTTTCTCCTGTTAATCTGTCTTTTGTTACAGGGGGATCTCAGCCAAGAACGTAGAAGAGTGGAGGGGAAATTATTTTTCCTCCCCCACACTCCAAACACAAAGAGTTCTGTTTGTATTTCTGCTCGGTTTTGGCAATTTTTTTCTTTTTCTAAAACAAATTCAAGTTGGATCTTTTGAAGTGTTTAACACACATTTTACCAATGACGGGATCCAAGTTTCACAAATTTTCTCTTTCCCTTCTAAAAATGTTACCCCCTCTGCAATCTGATTTCTCTCCTTCCTTTTAATTTCAAACTTGCGAAAGAGTAGTTTTCATCTGTCACTTTCATTTCCTTTCCTCCCACTTTCAACTTACAAAGAGAAACACTCTTGCTTTGCCCTCTCCAATATACTGATTCAGTTTTATGGAAGGTTACCAATAATGTTATGGATAAACCCAGAAGTTTTTTAATACTTATTAGAGTATAGTTGATTTACAACGTTGTGTTAGTTTCTGCTATACAGCAACATGTATCAGTTATACCTATACATATATCCACTCTTTTTTAGATTCTTTTCCCATATAGGTCATTACAGAGTATTGAGTAGAGTTCCCTGCACTATATAGTAGGTCTTTATTAGTTATCTGTTTTATATATAGTAGTGTATATGTGTTTCTTATTTATTTGTTTAATGTCCTTACTCTCCTTCCTATGTCTTGGTTGCATTTTATGAAGTGAATTCAGGTATGCTTCTTGATAACATTCCCTTTCTTTATGTTCTATTATACTTTACTCATTTCCACTTAGTTCTCATGCTTTCTCTCTAACTTTCTTATTTTTTGTTAAGTATTATCATTTTGAGTAATACCTTTCCAAAAAGCCTAAACCTCTACCCTGTCCAAGTTAGGTCTAAAATTACATAGAGACCATGTCTTTGCATCCATAAGGATTTGTCTTAAATATTCTTATTATGCCGATTTCCTTCCTTGTGCTTTATTATATCTTTCCACTTTACAAAGTCTAGCTGAGTACAGTGTATTGTAGGTATTCATCAGATGTTGAACAGATCAACATGTGTCTGATTCCTAAGCATTTATTTCCCTTTTTCTGTGTTGCTTATCCTGTTTGGTATCTTAGTATCATGATACACCTGAGGACTGCATCCTAAACCTCTTTTAAATATTTTTCTTTTCTCCAATTAAGTGGGAGTCTGGCTCAGGGGTGAGATAGCTGGCCACAGATTCTTCTGCACCAAGTGTGTCGTTTTGTCAAGCCACCTCTGCAACTGCTCCTGGCTCTCTCCTGCCCTCTGGTGGCGGTATGCTGTACACCCCTTCCTACAGTGGTATAAATAAGAAAATAGCCTAGATGAAGACCTAAAATGTTCTGTTCCCACAGACTGGATTAGTGTGGGCTGAGCTAAGTAGTAAGAAGAACTGGTGTGGCCCATCATGGGAAGATTAGATCCAGATCATTAGAGCTTGGAGCCCCATGCGTGTTCCTTTCCTTGCTGTTCAAGGCAAGCTGCCTACAAACAACACCCCCTACCCCCATCACCCACTGGTCTTTCAACAGATACGCAATTCTGTGTGTTTCAAGATTTCAATATCTCTAATCCAAAATATCCCTTGTGAGCAAAGTCTCTTTTCAATGGCTTAGCACATTTACAGTACCCATTAAAAGTAGGAGAAGTTTCCTCTCCACTTGCAAGGTTCAGGATGGCATGGGTAGGAAGGAAAGCTCATGGAAATAGTATTTATACGGGGCTGAGCAGAACCATCTCAAAAATCCCCTAAACTGCTATATTTATAAAATTCTTATCGGTCATAAGATACAGTCTCAATTAAAAGTGATACAGTTTTAAGCTATGTGTCGTGGAAAGATTAACCATCCAGTCCCTTCTGTTCCAGCTCACATATATGCCAAGTAAAGGACATACATTAAATTCTGAAGTTTCATTCCTAAATGAAAAAATGGAGACAACAGTATCACTCCTCCGTCACTCAGTTATTTTAGGACTAACGTTAACTTTACTTGTTTTGTACACTGTGTAGTTTTATGCACACAGAAGGGATTAATGACGTGATCATCTACTACAATATATATATTATAAGCATTTGGGCAATTATACATCTCCTTTAAACTTGTAGTCATGAGGAGCATGACACAGTGAGAGGTAGTAACACTTTCAGGTTATTTGACTTATTGTGTTGTAAGAACTCTTTATATATTGTATAAATGAATCTTTATATACATATATTATATAAAGTAAACAAAAAGGTCAGCCACAGAATAGAAAAAATATGTAGTTGACCATTGAACAACATGGGTTTGAGCTGCACAGGTCCGCTTACATGCGAACTTTTTTCAATAAATGCTACTATAGAATAACACTAGCCATGGTTGGTTGAATCCAGGGATGTGGAACCTCAGATACAGAGGACTTGACTGTAAAGTTATTTACAGGTTTTCAGTTGTTCAGGGGAGTTACTCAGTTTTCTTGGGTTTCTCCCATGTATACAGGAGGTATATATGTTATTAAACTTATGTTTTACTCCTGTTAATATGTCTTTTGTTACAGGGGGATCTCAGCCAAGAACCTAGAAGAGTGGAGGGGAAATTATTTCTCCTCCCCCACACTACAGACACAAAGAGTTTTGTTTGTGTTTCTGCTTGGTTTTGGCAATTTTTTTTTTCGAAAACAAATTCAAGTTGGATTTTTTGAAGTGTTTAACACATATTTTACCAATGACGGGATCCAAGTTTCACAAATTTTCTCTTTCCCTTCTAAACATGTTACCCCCTAATGGTGCCCCTAACCCCTGTGTTATTCAAGGCTCAAATATATACATACACTATATACATATATATATAGATAGATAGATACACACACACACACACACATATATATATATACACACAAACATGCATATAATATATATGTCAATATGACACTGAAAAGCAGTTGGAAGTGTGAAGCTTGCCCTTTCTTCCCACCAAAGCAAGTGGTAAGTTGAAGAGAACCAGAGACTCTGTGTCTGGAATACATATACTTAGAGTAAGAAAGCTTAGTGAATAGATTGAGAAAAAATCTGAAAGTAAAGATCTTTTAGCCTTGTCAACTCTCTGGCCCACTGGGAAGAAATTATCATTCTGAATGTCATGTGCCAATATGGAGACGATGGTGAAGCAGCTGAGAGGGGATAGCCTGGGCTGGGATTTCTAAGCTGACATTTGCAGCCATGTGTCTAGGCAGGGACCCAGAAATTCCTATATGCTCAAGGAGAGAATGCAAAAAAAGTAGCTGTATGTCTGGTTACTACTATGGGGGCAAAGTATCTTGGTCATTATGGGCTACTGCAGACTACTTTGGAGACCAAACTGGCGTGTCAGTCATCGTTCACGGAGATGCAGAGCTCCTTAGGCTCTGCTGGGAATAAATCAGCAGCCCGGGAGAGCTATAGCGTTGTGACTAGGTGAGGAGGACAGAATTCATTCCTGTACACTAAAAGGATGCTTACCAATAGGAACAGACTAACCCAACCTCAGGGATACCAGCCCCCACATAGCCAGAGGAGAGCAGCCTGGTGGCCAACATGAAACAGCGCAAAACACCAGCCCCAGTCTCGTGGTGAGCCCTATGCCATGGGAACCGTAAGCCTTTTTTTATTCCAAGATGCCATCTTAGGAGGGAAGAGAGATGGAATAAACAGCCTTAATAGAACTTGGAATTTTAAACTGTCTATATACTTTCAGAATAGGAATTGTTTGAACCAAAAGAAACTTAAAAATGAGAAAGTGAGATATCATTGTTGAAATATCTAAAATTTCATTTATTCCTATTTCCACTGAGTTATAGAAGTGAAGCAGATATACACTCTCTCCACATTGAAGGAGTAACTTAAATTCTTAACCCTGCTATATAGGTAGTAAAGTAGAATTCAACCTAGGTCTGTTCTATCACCTCTGTACTGAAACAATTTTTATATGGTTGGCCTTAAGGTATAATTGAATGTCAGTAGAATATTACGGGTTATTATAATTCAGATAAACCATAAATTAAATTTTATTCTTATTAATAACATAGCAACTACGTACATTAAAAGTCTACTGCAACACAGGAAATATATGTGTGTGTGTGTATGCATCTGTATATACATATATGTATGGCGATCTAGGCCTAACAAACTGCTTGAGGGTTGAGGCTTGAGGGTTGAGGGACATCTTTTCTGTTCAGTAACCAGGTTATGTTACCTGAAGTGGGAAAAATTAAATCGTGGAGAGGACTTTCACAAATTATCAGTAAGAACTATACAAAACTTGATGTTTCCTGGAACAAACTAGTTTCTGGCTAAAATTCAATCTCTCTTTTCTTTCAGTGTGTCCCAAATGGTCCCACAGATCTCCTTTCTGGGAAATATACCTATAGGGAGCCATGTTAGGAAGTAGTATTCTGTGTTAGGTTTCTGATTTACTAAGATGTTCTGGGGAACCGCTTAACTTCTCACAGCTGCAAATTCCTGATGTGAAAAGTTAACCTCTCTTTTAGGTGGTTGAAAATAACTGGTGGAAATAATCCAAAAATATTTTGCTAAATCAACAGGAGCTTTAGGTAATATTTCAAATGTGAGTAAAGAGATCGTGGGTGTGTGTGTGCGTGCGTGTGTGTTTAAACAAAATCTATTTGGGACAACAGCAAACTGCAATGGGGAAAAACTGGTTTTGGAACATAAAAGTCTCTCAGTCATCACAGGGAGCAAATTCTAAATATACGTCACATGGAATATGTATGTGGCAAATGTACCCTGGAAATTCTTTAGCTCTCTGGAAGGAAATAACAATGTTGGGTGTCTTTTATTGTTCTTTAGGGCAACTGTGGTTCTTTTCAGACTGATGACAAGGTGCATGGTCTGCATGGTTGAGTTGTGAGGGAAACCTGCTAATTGGAAAAGGTGCCAAAGTCAGAAACAGGCGTGATCCTGCCATGGGAGCTGTTATATCAGAACAGTCTCAATATGCAAACTTTGGGAGAAAGATAAAAGCTTAAACAATAGGTGATGGGAAGGTGTCTCTTTGTGAAACAATCTGGGGAGGGAGCAAAACATTTTCTCTAAATCATTTTCTCTAAATCAGTTAATAGGACAGATGCTACTGAACTAAGATTTCATGTACCAATAATAATTATCCATTCTTTTTGCCAGCTTATCCCATCACTAAAACACAAGGCTCTACCTCAACGTATTATTACCATAATCTAGTGGAATCAAGCAAGGAATCATCTATCTTATTTTTTTATTTTTTAAAATTCATTTTACTTTATTGAAGTATAGTTGCTTTACAGTGTTGTGTTAGTTTCTGGTGTACAGTAAAGTGGTTCAGTTATACACACATATTATAGTTTGCACCTGCTAATCCCAATCTCCCAGTCCATCCCTTTACTCCCACCCCGACCCCGGCCACCACAAGTCTGTTCTCTATGTCTGTAAGTTTATTTCTCTCTTGTGGATAAGTTCATTTGTGTCATACTTTAGACTCCACATATAGGTGATATCATATGGTATTTGTCTTTCTCCTTCTGACTTACTTCACTTAGTGTGATAATTTCTAGGTCCATCCATAGTGCTGCAAATGGCATTATTTCATTCTTTCTTATGGCTGAATAGTATTACACTGTATATATATAACACATCTTCTTCATTCATTTGTCAATGGGCATTTAGGTTGTTTCCATGTCTTGGCCATTGTAAATAGTGCTGCTATGAACGTAGTGGTGCACGTATCTTTTCAAATTGTAGTTTTGTCTGGATATACGCCTGTGGGATTGCAGGATCATATGGCATTTCTATTTTTAGTTTTTAAAGGAAGCTCCATACTGTTTTCTGAAGTGGCTATGCCAATTTACAAGGAATCCTCTATTATAAAAGGACAGGGGGCATCAAGCCAGTTATTGCTACCATATGGAAGAATCCATGAAATAACTGTTTTTTAAATATCAGCTATTAATTTTGCCATCACATATAGAAACCTAATTACCAAACATCTTTAATTCTACATTTCTTTCTTGATAGATTTTATAGTCTTTGTTATTTTGTTTTCAAACAATAAGATTTAAAATGTCATTTCTGTCATTCACCTCCCATCAAGATGTTTCTCTGTTCTCACCCACATACTTGATTGTATTTTAGAATGTAAAGTAAAACAGCTTATAAAATGATAAGGCTTTCATAAAGTACAAATTGGTAGTGGAAAAACAAGAAGAGAATATATTTAAAAAAAACTCAGATTATGGCTGAATTTCCAAGGAGCTGTGGGGAACTGAAGACGTGGGAGTGATCGTTTTTAAAGTGATTAAATGCTATGAATGTCCTTGTAAATTACACATAATAAATGATATAATTGTATAAATGCGTGTTCTGCAGCAAGATATTCTTTCAGTTTGCTGACCTTTTGAAGAAGTGTGAACAGGATCACGTGTCATTCATCTTACATGATTTATATACACTTTCTCTAACTCCTTGAATTATAAAAGTTATTGAGGCAAAAGTGACCCTTGAATTTTCAATTTTCCTGAAATGTTTACAATACAATTTGTTTTGTTTTAGTGAAACATATCTAAATATGTGCAATATGTTTTCCGAAGAGTTAAGAATACCTGTTATATTCAGTGTATGATATGCCCTTATTCCTATATTCAAGAATATATGACCTCTTTATTTCTCCATTATTTCAAGTACAAAACTCATTTCCAGTTGGCAGTTTTGGAAAAACTTTGAGTCTTAATATTTCCAAACTAGAGTTAATTTTAACAAGCCCATATATTTCACATATGTATAATAGGGCAACGATGGAACCGAGTAGAAACTGAATCTTCTTTAAAGCACAGACTGAATAGAGAAGTTGGAGGCTTATTGTCACAATTCACTGCAGCTTAAATACTGCAAAATTAAGTGATATTGCAATTAGACAAGAAGCAGAAAGGCAGCCAAGCATTCCTTTAATCCTTAAGCCTCTCACTGAATATGTAACAGTTAACATAAATCTGAGTACTGCAGATACATAGGTATAGAATAGACTTTAGCAGAGAAAAAAATTAAGCCAGTTTTCATTTTAGCATAAGTGGGAGGTCTGAAAAGCCTTAGTCGACCAGCATTATCATTGTAATTTCTCAAAACTTCTTCCCCCTCTTTTGGGTCTTATTAATAATTGTGCTTAAAAGAATCCAACAGCACATTAAAAGTATCATACACCATGATCAAGTGGGGTTATCCCAGGAATGCAAGGATTCTTCAATATACGCAAATCAAACAATGTGATACACCATATTAACAAATTGAAGGGGAAAAACCATATAATCATCTCAATGGATGCAAAAAAGCTTTTGACAAAATTCAACACCCATTCATGGTAAGAACCCTCCAGAAGGTAGGCATAGAGGGAACCTACCTCAACATAATAAAGGCCATATATGACAAACCCACAGCCAACATCATTCTCAATCGTGAAAAACTGAAACCATTTTCTCTAAGATAAGGTTGCCCACTCTCACCCTATTATTCAACATAGTTTTGAAAGTTTTAGCCACAGCAATCAGAGAAAACAAAAGAAATAAAAAGAATCCAAATCAGATAAGAAGAAGTAAAACTGTCACTGTTTGCAGATGACATGATACTATACATAGAGAATCCTAAAGATGCTACCAGAAAATTACTAGAGTTAATCAATGAATTTGGTAAGGCAGCAGGATACAAAAGTAATGCACAGAACTGTCTTGCATTCCGATATACTAATGATGAAATATCTGAAAGAGCAATTGAGGAAACACTCCCATTTACCACTGCAAGAAAAATAATAAAATTCCTAGGAATAAACCTACAAAAGGAGACAAAAACCTGTATGCAGAAAACTATAAGACACTGATGAAAGAAATTAAAGATGATACAAACAGATGGAGAGATATACCATGTTCTTGGATTGGAAGAATCAACATTGTGAAAATAACTATACTACCCAAAGCAATCTACACATTCAGTGCAATCCTTATCAAACTACCACTGGCATTTTTCACAGAACTAGAACAAAAAATTTCACAATTTGTATGGAAACACAAAAGGCCCCAAATAGACACAGCAATCTTGAGAAAGAAAAACGGAGCTGGAGGAATCAGTCTCCCTGACTTCAGACTACACTACAAAGCTACAGTAATCAAGACAGTATGGTACTGGCACAAAAACAGAAATATAGATCAATGGAACAGGATAGAATGCCCAGAGATAAACCCACGCACATATGGTCACCTTATCTTTGATGAAGGAGGCAAGAATATACGATGGAGAAAAGACAGCCTCTTCAATAAGTGATGCTGGGAAAACTGGACAGCTACATGTAAAAGAATGAAATTAGAACACTCCCTAACACCATACACAAAAATAAACTCAAAATGGATTAAAGACCTAAATGTAAGGCCAGACGTTGTAAAACTCTTAGAGGAAAACATAGGCAGAACACTCTATGACATAAATCACAGCAAGATCCTTTTTGACCCACCTCCTAGAGAAATGGAAATAAAAACAAAAATAAACAACTGGGACCTAATGAAACTTAAAAGCTTTTGCACGGCAAAGGAAACCATAAACAAGACAAAAAGATAACCCTCAGAATGGGAGAAAATATTTGCAAATGAAGCAACTGAGAAAGGATTAATCTCCAAAATTTACAAGCAGTTCATGCAGGTCAATATCAAAAAAACAAACAACCCAATCCAAAAATGGGCAGAAGATCTAAATAGACATTTCTCCAAAGAAGATACACAGATTGCCAACAAACACATGAAAGGATGCTCAACATCACTAATCATTAGAGAAATGCAAATCAAAACTACAATGAGGCATCACCTCACACTGGTCAGAATGGCCACCATCAAAAAATCTACAAATAATAAATTCTGGAGAGGGTGTGGAGAAAGGGAACCCTCCTACACCATTGGTGGGAATGTAAATTGATAACAGCCACTATGGAGTATAGAATGGAGGTTCCTTAAAAAGCTAAAAATAGAATGATCATATGACCCAGCAATCCCACTACTGGGCATATACCCTGAGAAAACCATAATTCAAAAAGAGTCATGTACCACAATGTTCATTGCAGCTCTATTTACAGTAGCCAGGACATGGAAGCAACCTAAGTGTCCATCAACAGATGAATGGATAAAGAAGATGTGGCACATATATACAATGGAATATTAAAAGAAATATTTTGTTAGCCATAAAAAGAAATGAAATTGAGTTATTTGTAGTGAGGTGGTTGGACCTAGAGTCTGTCGTACAGAGTGAAGTAAGTCAGAAAGAGAAAAACAAATACCATATGCTAACACATATATATGGAATCTATCAAAAAAAAAAAAGGTTCTAAGAACCTAGGGACAGGATAGGAATAAAGACGCAGACGTAGAGAATGGACTTGAGGACACAGGGAGGGGGAAGGGTAAGCTGGGATGAAGTGAGAGAGTGGCATGGACATATATACACTACCAAATGTAAAATAGATAGCTAGTGGGAAGCAGCCGCATAGCACAGGGAGATCAGCTTGGTGCTTTGTGACCACCTAGAGGGGTGGGATAAGGAGGGTGGAAGGGAGACGCATGAGGTAGGAGATATGGGGACATATGTATATGTATAGGTGATTCACTTTGTTATGAAGAAGAAACTGGCACACCATTGTGAAGCAATTATACTCCAATAAAGACGTTAAAAAAATATTTTGTTGAGATATGGTTGATTTACAATGTTGTGTTAATTTCTGTACAGCAGGGTGATTCAATTATATATATGTGTATATATATATATATATATATATCCTTTTTCATATTCTTTTCCATTAAACCCTGTTTCATTTTTAAAGCATACATGTTAGCATGTAATAATTCTTAAAAATATTTAATATTTAATAATCCTCTGTTTATTTTATGCCCTCAAGTTATGCATAGATTTCAAAGTGCCAAATTTTTGTTACTACTCTTACTTCCATTATGTAGCCACAATATATTTAATTGTGTTTGCAGATAAGAAGAACATTTAAAAGAAAATACATGAGTAGTCAAAATGAAAATAATTATGCTTCATTGGTTTTGCTGATACTACTGTCTATTATAGTTGCTTGTATATGTGTGGTGCAGGTCTCTGTGACTAAAGCAAATGTCAAAACAAAAAGAGAGAAAGGGAGAAAGAGAGATAATGCTAACTGGCAGCATTATAGGAGAGAACGAAGACTCGTGTGTGTGTGTGTGTGTGTGTGTGTGTGTGTGTATAAGAATATAAGTCATCAAAGATGGGCAAATGTGCCTGAGGGTGATCAAATGTGACTGTTACAGAAATAGGAAGACAGCCAAATCAGGATTCCGTGGGGTATGTTAACGAGTGAATGAGAATACGGAAATGGGAAAACAGGGAAACACGAAAGATACAACTTACTCCTTGATAGACACGAAACAAAAGAAAGATCAAAAAACATGAGTATGGTGGGTTTTAATCATGATTATTTAACAATTAGGACTAATACGTTAATGGAATACTACGTTTCCATAGTACACAGTTTGAAAACTTCTTTGTAAATATCTAGACTTAGAAATGAAAACTGGGCATTTCCAAGGGAGGATTCCATGTGATAAAGAAAATACTGACACTACAGAACTTTAATGCCTTGTGTATGAGATCTGGTTACCCATTTATTGATGAGAATAAACAATTATTGTGTCAATAAGTAGATATTGGTAATATACTTGGCCAATAAATATACATTAGTGCTATAAATTATATATTGATGGGAACAAATACTGTGTCAATAATTTTGTATATAGGTATCAAAATTATATATACATAATATTATATATTCTGCTCAGTCTGTATGGGCAACTATTCAATGCATGTATTTAGATTGAATGAGTAAATGTTAACTTAAATAATAAAACTGGGAAACTAATCAGCTCTAATTTTAATTGCTATTTATGTCAGTATCTTGGAGCTTAACATTTCCAGAGAATTTTTTCCTAGACAATATTTTTGCTTTAAGTTATCTTTATTCCTTTATCCGTTTCTCTCATGACCAACGGAAAAGGCATCCTCTTGTGAGTGAGTCGCTAGAGCGAGGCAGTGGATGGAGACTGAAAGGAACATTAGGGAGTGTTATTCACAGTCATGGCATCATCAGGGATCAGTCAAGTCATTATCGTGTGACTGAAGTATGTCACGTAAGAAATCTTCTCTGGTTTAGAAACCTTAAACCAAGGGGCTGCTGTATAGAGTTGTCATGTCAAAATTATTACTTAGTAGTTATAAGACTGGTTTTAGACACTTAATAAACTGTGAAGGAATTTAGGTTATAATTTCAAAAGTCTACCCAGAATGCAGCAGTGTGTTTTTGGTATCTACCCAGAATGCAGTAGTGTGTTTTTGTAGGAATTGATTTAACTCTGTGAACTTTCAGGGGAAAGAAATATTGCTAAACAAAGACCATACATTGCAAATGTCATCTGGCCAGTTTGTTGTTTAATAAGTTGACTGCTTGTAAGTCACCTGAGTTTGCATATCTGCCTTTATCATGACGTGTCCTAGAATTCTAGCATATTAGATCAACTGAAAGATGTACGCAGTAAATTTTGTTATGTAATTATCTAAAAGAATTCCCCAAATCTTTGTGTTTGAAATTAGCTATGAAACTTAAAGTGCCTTTACACAAAATAAATAAAGATTTTCATAACACTTGCTCAAAAACAGGGCAGCTTTCAGAGAAAGGGAAGGTTTAGTTAGTAAATTTAGAAGATCTGACTGCAAGAGCCCCGGCAGGTCGTTTAACCCAGCCTCCTCCCTGGCAGAGGTAGGATCACAATCTAGAAACAGTGACCTGGAGGGGAAAAAACCTCCTTTTTTCAGCCTCCATTTTTTTCATTCGTAAAATGAGAATCAAAACAGCCCCTTCCTTATAAGGTTGTTGGGTTTACAACACAACTTGGTCACTTGGGAATCTTACGTCATGAGCAACCTAATACAAAATTTTCACAGACTGGTTTTCAGTTGTTTTGATGTCAACAATAAGTTATTTTTAATATTTCTAACCCTCCTCCAACACACATACCAAAATGTAAAATTCCCTCACCTCTTCCAGAAAATTTGGACAAGCCCTGACACCTTCTCTGCCTCAGAATTGGAAGAATCCATTTGACTTGGATGTTAATTGTTGATTTGTGAATTGAAAATCTACCTACATACCATAGAATAGTGCTTGGGTCTGAACTGTAATTGAGCATAATTTCTTTGAGAAAATTGTGCCAAACATCAAAAACTCCAAATTTATTTATTGCTAAACCCCTGTGCTCTCTTCTCAGAAGGCATTAACATTATTCTCCTCGGCACTCATTTCTGCTGTTGACATTTCTTGTTCAAATTCCAAACCTGCCGGCTCACCTTGAGAACAGTTCACCAGCAGAGACGTTTTTTCCCAAAGAAATTTATCCCATGGTGACAGCAAAATGCCACTATCCTCAAAGCCAGATACTTTAAACGAAACAAAGCGAACTTTGTGATCTTCTTCTCTTCCTGTGAGTCTGATGGACTTGGTCTCCAGATACCAAACTGTTTTCCTCTTCTTTTCAGCCTCTTTTTATTACATTGCACATGTCACTAAATTCACTACTGTGAAAGATGGACAAGAGTCATGCATTTCCCAAGAGAATTTTCAAGCAGCCACGAAACTTTAGGCAAAAGAATATTTTCTTGATTCATCATCTAGTTCTGAATCATAAATCAAATGTGTGCACTGAGTGGATATACCCAGCAACCAAAGCAACCAGAAAATAATGTGATATGGATGACGTGGAGGGAACGGGAAGCGGTGCTTTATTTATGGTCTTTGACTCAAGAACAGATGATAGCTACAACCTGCTGAATGTTTCCATTCATTCCTTCTCTTTCTGCTTTTCTTCCCCTTCTCTTCTCCACCAAGTAGAGTATTTTTTTTAAATTTTCAAACACTTTTTTATTATGGAAAATTTCAAACATACACAAAAGTAGAAGGAGTAGTGTAATGAATCCGCATGAATCCATCAATTAGCTTCAACAGTTATCAACACGTGGCCAATTTCATCTATATCGTTCTCTTCTCCCCTCTCCATTTTTTTATACAGTAGGTCCTTGTTCATTATTTATTTTAAATATAGCAGTGTGTACATGTCAATCCCAAACTCCCTAACTGTCCGTCCCCCGCACCGTTCCGCCCTGGTAACCATAAATTCATACTCTAAGCCTGTGAGTCTGTTTCTGTTTTGTAAATAAATTTATTTGTATCATTTGTTTTTAGATTCCACATATAAGCAATATACAATATTTCTCTTTCTCTGACTTACTTCATTTAGTACGAGAGTAGATGGAAAGACTTTTTCAGTGAATGACGTACATAAATGTGAGGGCTACAAAAGCCTTCCCTCTCTCACGTATTCTGTATTCTTTATGTCTAGTTCCAGTCCCGACCACTGCTGAACCAGGTGATATACACATGGAATGTTTAAGAGCTGTACATTTCACAGTGGGCATGATGTGTGTAGGGGAGAAGGCAGGGGCCCTAGCATGTTACACCTCCTTGGGTGAATAATTTTACGGTTTGAGGAGAAATAAGCCATTACTTTTAGATAATAAGAAAATACAGCTTATAATGAAGTAACCTAAAATCCTGGTGGCTTTTTTTTTTTTGCAGTACGCGGGCCTCTCACTGCTGTGGCCTCTCCCGTTGCGGAGCACAGGCTGCGACGCGCAGGCTCAGCGGCCATGGCTCACGGGCCCAGCCGTTGCGCGGCATGTGGGATCTTCCCGGACCGGGGCACGAACCCGTGTCCCCTGCATCGGCAGGCGGACTCTCAACTACTGTGCCACCAGGGAAGCCCCTCGTTGGTTGACTTTTTGAAAAATATTGAACTTAGGTCTAAGGTTCAAAAACCCAGTGAGAATGTTAACCTTACATATTAAACCTGACCATTATTTACTCCTAGGTACTGAATATAAAAGATGGGGAGAGTATGATAAAAACAAACAAAAAAGAGAATACTTGACAACATGATTTAGATATAATTTGTATATGTCTTGTTAGAGAAACTGTACACTTATTAATATAGCTTAATATTACTTTTTGTATGAGTTGAACTTTTATAAAATGTATAGAAGGCAAGTATTCATTTATTATATTTTTATTTGAAATTTCCAGTTCTGGTGCAAAGGAACCATTCCCATAGGGCAGGGTCCCAGGTGAAACAAAAACAAGAAAACAAAACCCAGGGCTGAGTCACACAGGTCTGCACTGAAATCTAGCTCTCTTCATTATACTAGTTATGTAACCCTTGGACAGCTTACAAATGTTGTTTCTATTTCCTCATATTTGAAACAGGGTTCACCACTTCTGCCTCAAAGAGTGATTTTGTGGATTCGGTGCAATGTTATAGGCAAAGTGTATGTATATATTTATTCAGCAACGGCTTTCTGAACATATACACCGTACCAGGTGCTACTCAAAGTGAGAATAAAGTCTGCGTAAGATAGATATGTTTCCACCCTCAAACTTACTTCTATTGGGGAAGGCCTATGAATTGGAAGTGAGCATCGGAGGTGACATACAGGGATCCATAGGCTCTTTCATCACAGGGTACAGGGGGCTCAGAAATCTGCCCTGAGTGAGGGGGATTCGAGTCGGGATCCAAGCCAGGAAGCGTGTCATTTTGCCTCCCCGTACGCAAAAAAATGATATTTTGAATGTCAGAGGGAAAGGAATGAATAAAATAAGTTAAAAAATGAGTGTGTAGATGTTAACTGGGAAAAGAAGGGGACTGGGGAAAAGAGGATGCCCCAGGCCAAAAGAAAAGCATTTATAAATGATCATGGGATATATAAGGTGCTCAATAAATGGTAGCTATGATTACAAAGAAGTATTTTCCCAGAAATAAAATTTTGGCCCAACTTGAAATATAAATCCCACTTGAGATCTTAGTATTTGTAAGGAATAGAGGGTAGGGTTTTGTGCCACTTATTTTTTTTTCTTTTTTTTATAAATCTATTTATTTTGTTTATTTATTTTTGGCTGCGTTGGGTCTTTGTTGATGCGCAAAGGCTTTCGCTAGTTGCGGCGAGTGGGGGCCACTCTGTTGTGGTGTGTGGGCTTCTCATTGGAGTGGCTTCTCTTGTTGCAGTGCGCAGGCTCTGGGCGCCCGTGCATCAGTAGCTGTGGCACGTGGGCTCAGTAGTTGTGGCCTGCGGGCCCTAGAGCACAGGCTCAGTAGTTGTGGCACACGGGCTTAGTTGCTCCGCGGCATGTGGGATCTTCCCAGACCAGGGCTCAAACCCGTGTCCCCTGCATTGGCAGGCGGATTCTTAACCACTGCACCACCAGAGAAGTCCCTGTGCCACTTATTGAGATAGAGATTCTCAGGGAGGAATGGATATAGATTTCCTATCCTGCTAAATTACATGTAAGAGTTCCTCGAGCTAAGTTCTTGTCCTGGTTTCCACCTGCTCTGCCAGCCCTTTGGGGAGGAGCTCGCAAGGGTTAGCAAATGGATCCTGCTAGGCAGATCTTTTTATACTATTATGCTTTATAGAATGTGCAGTGGCTAACCTATGTCAGGTTGGCTTGAAATAAAGATTTCAAAAAATATTTTATATTTTAACAGTAATAACTAGTAATAACAATACATTTGATATATAGCACTATTTTCTTTTTTTCTTCAGGTTATGTTCAACTTTTTTTTTTAACATCTTTATTGGAGTATAATTACTTTACAATGTTGTGTTAGTTTCTGCTGTATAACAAAGTGAATCAGCTATACGTATACATATATCCCCATATCCCCTCCCTCTTGTGTCTCCCTCCCACCCTCCCTATCCCACCCCTCTAGGTGGTCACAAAGCACCGAGCTGATCTCCCTGTGCTATGCGACTGCTTCCCACCAGCTTGGTAGTATATATAAGTCCATGCCACTCTTTCACTTTGTCCCAGCTTACCCTTCCCCGTCTTCGTGTCCTCAAGTCCATTCTCTACGTCTGTGTCTTTATTCCTGTCCTGCCCCTAGGTTCTTAGAACCTTTTTTTTTTTTTAAGATTCCATATATATGTGTTAGCATAAGGTATTTGTTTTTCTCTTTCTAACTTACTTCACTCTGTATGACAGACTCTAGGTCCATCCACCTCACTACAAATAACTGAATTTCATTCCTTTTTATGGCTGAGTAATATTCCATTGTATATATGTGCCACATCTTTTTTATCCATTCATCTGTTGATGGACACTTAGGTTGCTTCCATGTCCTGGCTATTGTAAATAGTGTAGCACTATGTTCTTAACGTGCTATCATATTCATTATTTTAACTGTCTTGACAGTTTCTCATAACTTCTATACCTTCACTTTTAGATGAGGTAGCTGAGGCACAGGCTTTGAACCCTCTGCTTCCTGGATTTTAACATCGAATATAAACAAAACATTTTTTAAAGAACTAATGGGAGAGGAGCTTTGCATTCATTCTCTCTCTCACTCTTTCTCTCTCTCTCTCTTCCCCCCTCCGCTCCCCTTTTGCTTTCTCTCTTCTTCTCTTGTGTATAATGTGTATGGTGAGTGAATGAAACACATTGCCAGGCTAGGCTATTACCACCACAATTACAAATAGGAAGAACTTACACTAGTAATGAAATAGTTTTCAAATTACTTTCAGTTGCCTTATCATGTCTGATGCATCCAATAATGTTAAGTACCTCATGTCCCATCTAGAGTCCAACAACACAAGCAAGGACACAAAGTAACTTAAAGTGGGAAATGCTGTAAAGCAGACACTGTTCCTAATATTCCAGGAGGAGATAACCCTCACCCCACAGTGGGCTATGGTACATGTGTGTGGTTCTTGTGGTGGCCAAGATTGACTGTGGGCTGGGGATAGGGGTAGAAATAAAATGAGAGAACAATCTCAAAGGTGATTTTTACTACCTTAAATTTAAATCATACCTGGTTTAATACTGTTACATTTTAGGTTGTTTCAAAAATCTAAACTAAATGCAATCTCTTGTACCTTGTTAATATTTCCTTATCTGTTTATAGGCTTATTGGAAATGCCTGGAACTGTTGTTGATGCCTGATAACTTCTTAAATTAAGGGAACCATGAAGTCAAGGTCTATTAAAATACTGTAAGGAAACCCTTGTGCCTGAGAAATTTACATTCCAATGTGCTGATCACATTCCTTTTCTTAATGAAGGAACTTTTCCACTCAAGAGTTCCCATAAGAGCAGCACTATAAACATAATTTTTTCTGATAGGCAAGAACTTAAAATGTTACCTCTTGAAGCTGGTGGACTGTAAAATATGTCAATTGATATCTACATATCATAGAGTCCATTCTTTATTATCCTTTCTAATGGAGAGTAGAAGAGACAATTCAAAACTGAGGATATTAAAAGCATATATATTTGATGTTAAAGCAGTTTGGGGCTTCCCTGGTGGCACGGTGGTTGAGAGTCCGCCTGCCGATGCGGGGGACACGGGTTCGTGCCCCGGTCCGGGAAGATCCCACATGCTGCGGAGCGGCTGCGCCCGTGAGCCATGGCTGCTGAGCCTGCGCGTCCGGAGCCCGTGCTCTGCAACGGAAGAGGCCACAACAGTGAGAGGCCCACGTACTGCAAAAAAAAAAAAAAAAAAAAAAAGCAGTTTGAATGAGGCTACCAAATTCAGGAATCCTGAATCAAATCATGAGAACTCACTGTAAAGGGCTGGTTCTTTAGAATATAACTTTATCCTGTTTTTGTTTGTTTTTTTAAACTTAGGATAAAATTATTTACTCTTTCACAGCACTATAAGAAGAAAAAGAAATTAATGATCTCTTTTCCTTTCCCTTTCTCTTTTTAGGTACTTGCTCACATTATCTTTGGGGCTAAAAGATAATTGTTCTAACCTAAAATGCATCTGTCTCAACAGTTATGGGAGCAAATAAAGCATTTCCTTATGCCAGGGCATCCATCTTCTACTTGACACTTTAATGAGATGTTTAATTTTATGATGCTTTACAATTGTAGAACATTTTAGCATGTATGATCTCAGATGATCCTCAAAGCAATTATAAGAATAGCATGGGCAAATCTTATTTGGTGGTTGTTGTTTTTTTGTTTTGCACTTGAAACATTGAGACTCTGACAGAAACGAACCATGGTTGCACTCACCCAGCTAGAGGAATACAGAGGATCTAACTTCTAGTTTCTGCTTTTCCTACTACTTTATGTTTCTTTCATCTTTATTGTTAGATCTTCGTCTAATATCTGAAATCTGTCTGTCATTCAAGACATTTTCCAGTCTAGTAAAAATCTATAATTTTAACTTTATTTTGTAAAAATTTTTTTGAAACATACAATTCAGTCAAAAAGGAGTCTACAGTCCCACAAACATCCTCTGCCTCTCCCTGTGATTACCTGCACTTGGGATGTCTTCCTTCAGTTCCCAGACCCAGCCAGCTCTCCCTTTTCGTTCCAAGCTCAGCTATTACCAGGACCCTAACCTGTGGCCACAGGGCCTCCATAAATACGTCTCAGCAACAGATTTCTCTTTTCTCTGAACTTCCATTTTGCCCTCTTTGTACTGATCATTCCTCGTTTGGTCGATACTTTCTTTTAAATTTCTTGTTGTGTAATGACTTGTGATGGTATTTATTTGTGTATTTGTGTCCAAACATAGTTAACTCCTCCACCCCAAATATTGTACCTTTCTGTAATGAAAAGAATGTGTTAGACCATTCCTTTTCACATGGTGATTTTCCCATGGTATCTGATTCTTAATATATATCTGAAGAGTGAATGGAAATGTCGACAAAATAGGCAAATGAAACTCAAGAGCAAGATTTGTTGTAGATAATTTACTTCCATTCTGATATTCCTGATTTACTAGCACATTATGCAGTAGCTAGGTCAATATATACAACTGTTCTGATTCATAGGTACTTTGGAAAATCTATTTAATATATTTCATAGTAGGTGCTTTTAATAGGCATCTACCTAAGTATCATTACCTAAGATACCTAAGTATCATTACCAAAAGTCTTTTTTCATAAAGATTACCTGTTAGCATTAGTCATTGTGGTAGACAAAATAATCTCTCCCCCCAAAAGATGTTCACATGCTAATCCTCAGAATCAGTGAATATGTTACCTTCCATGGTAAAAAGAATATTGATGATCCATTTAAATTAAGGATCTTCAAATGGGGAGATTATCCTGGATTATTCAAGTGATCCTAATGAAATCACAGATGTTACAAGAGGGAGACAAGAGGGTCAAAATTAGAAAGAGCGGATGACCATGGAGCCAGAGGTTGGAGTAATGTGCTTTGAATGTTTTGAAGATAAAGCAAAGGACCACTAGCCAACTAATGCAGGTAACCTTCCAAAACTAGAAATGGCAGGAAATTGATTGTACCCTAAAGCCTCCAGAAGGACTGCAGCCATTCTAATACCTTGATTTTAGAATCCTAAATTCTAGAACTGTAAGAGAATAGCTGCATTGTCTTAAACTACTGTGTTTGTAGAAATTTGTTAGAGCAGCAATAGAAAACCAATGCAAACATAATGAAGGTATTCCTTTTAAATTAAAGTCAAATTGAAACTTAAATTATTTAGATAGAGGTTTTTTTTTTACTCCATAGTGTTGGGTTTTATTCTGTGGGTCACTGACATTGAAACCCTGATGTTCTGAGCATGAACTAACCTCTGCAAAATCTGAAGAACACACTAAGACTTAATATTTCAGTTGTTCCTTTATGTACAAAAGCATATGGAACTTAAAATACTTAGAGATTTCAAGATAAAATTCAACATCACTGAGTAATGCTCATAACTAAATACACATTGGTTCACATTTATCTTATCAGCTTAGTGAAACACAAGGTAATTCTCTGTTACTGATTAAATGTACAGTGATTAGGTGCTCATGGACTGAGAGGCAGCTATATTTGTTATTTTCCATTGGTTTCTTTCCCCATAGCTATTATTATTAAGTGAGTTCTGTTAGAACTGATGAGAAAATGCCTAATTAATGACTGACCTTCCATTTTCCTTGTATGATTTCATGGTTATCAGATTTGCTCAAGGAATAGACATAGTGATGAAATCCCAAACAAAACAAAACAAACTAAACACAATCGATAGTGGAGCCTCCACTGAAAAATGTATCCGTACAACTTGAACAAGCTCCCCTCTCTTCCCAAAGAAACCATACTCTAATCTGTGGTCACCTTGTCTGCTGAAAACTCAGCCCCTGTCAGTTGAATTAAATAAATTTGTACTTTAAAACAAAGATATTTGGGATATTTGGGGGATATAATTCAGCCAAAAAGAAATGGAATTGTAGATTTGGATATACTGACATGATATGGATACATTTTTTTATAGATGGTTAAGACTGCAAAGCAATCTGTAGAGCAACACCTCCTAATCTTTCTAGTTTAAAGACACCTTTACATGGAAGACACCAAAGGTATTTTGTTTATGTAGATTATATCTATTCATAGTTATTAGAAATTATAAAACTGAGCCATATTTGATATATTTATTTATTGAATCATTTAAAATGCAATAGAGGAGCCATTGCATATTTATATTTATAACATATTCTATAAAAATAATTTTACTTTTCAAAGAATTTAGTTTAGTGAAAATAGTGGCATTGTTTTTGCACTTTGCAAATCTCTTTAATGTCTTGCTTAATAGAGGGCAGCTGGAGTCTCATATCTGCTTCTGCCTTCTGGCCTCAGAAACTTCACATTACATTTGTGAGAAAATTAGAATGAAGAAAGAAAATAATGTATTAGTATCCTGATGAAAATAGTTCTGACATTGTGAGCTCCACAAGAGGATCTGGGAGCCCTTTAGAGGTCCCTGGACCATGCTTTGAGAACTGTATGCTGTATGTGTCTGCATATTTATTTCTATATCTATCTATCTATCTATCTATCCATGCTTTGTTTCCTTAGAAAAAGTTCTGGAAGAATTTTGAGTCCTTAAAATATTACATTTACTACTATCACAGTATAGTTACAGAATTATTCATAGTTAATATTTTGAGTGTTTACTCTGCTTCAGACACTGGGATAAACACTTAAAATTATTATATTGTTCAATCTTCACCAAAACCCAATGAAGTACACAATCTCATTCCAGGTGAGGAACACATTTTACAGGTAAGTAAACAAATAAAAATAATAAGTACCTTTGCCATTTAGCAACTGGTAGATCCAGGATTTCACTTTAGCACATCTCACTCTGGAACCCATGTTACATGTTGTAATTTAAAAATCAAAGAGAAATATTACTTAATAGAGCATTAAAATGTGTGTGTGTGTGTGTGTGTGTGTGTGTGTGTGTGTGTGTGTGTTCGTTCTTACATACTGGTCAGTCTGTCTTTTTGCAAATATAAGCCCTTTGAGAGCAGGAAAATGTCCAATACTTGATGATATTCCAAATTATAAGCAAGTCCATTTTAGTGATTTTGTAATAGGTTGCCTTTTTTGTTGGTATGGAAACATTTTTTCCATTGACACCATGAGTGGGAAATCTTTATATTTTAAGAACATAAAAATATGAGTTAAGTATTTATTTACTTTTTTTGAAGAGTTTTTAAACTCTTGGACACCAACAGACACCTTTTATGATTCACTGTAAAATAAGTTATTTGAGTCTATCTTTCCAACAAGAGTACTGACTTGGGCATATTTATTACATTTCTTATTTTTTAAATTTTTTTCCCAGGAAATTGATCAAATTAGTAGTCAGCTCTTTAATCATTTAGATTAAGTCTTTTTAGACTTTTGAGTCCACCCATATAAACTATCAAATAAGGATGGCAGTGATTAGATTTTACAATTAACATTAAAAAACAAATTTGACTTTAAATTGGTTCTAAGTCTCGGGTCTAAATCAGCAGTTCATGTACCACCAATAAGTGATATATATGTCAGATGAATATATGCATTTTTCTGGGCAATAGATATATAAATCTGATGAATTTTACAAAGAAACCAGTGACCCAAAAAAGTTAAAAATAACTCCCTTCGTCAAAATTCTATGCATCATGAAAAGTAATATATCTAAATTACTTTTAATAGTGTACTTTCACTTAATTTATGGCATTATCAGAGCTAAAATATTTGCTTGAAGTAAAAAAAATACTTTTCAGAATAATTACATATATTTATAATAGTTAATCTCTCCATAAATCACAGAATCATTTATTACAATAGGTTATTTTGTCAAATTTTTTAAAAATCCAGTGAAAGTAATAAAAGAATAATATAAACAGCTAATTAAAAAACACTTTGACAGCTAAGAATATCAGAATAATTGAGATAAATTTCTATTTTAATTTGAAATAAATTATATTTCCCCCATACAATAAAATTCTGAAATGTTACAGTCAGAGAATCAATATTTTATAATTCTTTGCTTTGACTAAGATCCATCGTGAATAACATTATTTTTAAAGGTTGTTGTAAATCCTCTCACTCTGTTGCTAGAAGGAATTATTAATTTTATGTTGATAAATGTTCTAATATAATTTTGAAAGAAAATGATCTGTTAAGGTATTTATGGAAACACATTGTCCTTGTCATAGATTAATTAATCATAGGTGCATGGGTTTATTTCTGGGCTTTCTATCCTGTTCCATTGATCTATATTTCTATTTTTGTGCCAGTACCATACTGTTTTGATGACTATAGCTTTGTAGTATAGTCTTAAGTCAGGGAGCCTGATTCCTCCAGCTCCATTTTTCTTTCTCAAGATTGCTTTGGCTATTCGGGGTCTTTTGTGTCTCCATACAAATTTTAAGATTTTTTTGTTCTAGTTCTGTGAAAAATGCCATTGGTAATTTGATAGGGATTGCATTGAATCTGTAGACTGCCTTTGGTAGTATTGTCATCTTGACAACAGATGGAAAGATATACCATGTTCTTCCAATACAAGAACATGGTATATCTCTCCATCTGTTTGTATCATCTTTAATTTCTTTCATCAGTGTCTTATAGTTTTCTACATACAGGTCTTTTGTCTCCTTAGGTAGGTTTATTCCTAGGTATTTTATTCTTTTTGTTGCAGTGGTAAATGGGAGTGTTTCCTTAATTTCTCTTTCAGATTTTTCATCATCGGTATATAGGAATGCAAGAGATTTCTGTGCATTAATTTTGTATCCTGCTCCTTTACCAAATTCATTGATTAGCTCTAGTAGTTTTCTGGTAGCATCTTTAGGATTTCCTATGTATAGTATCATGTCATCTGCAAACAGTGACAGTTTTACTTCTTCTTTTCCAATTTGGATTCCTTTTATTTCTTTTTCTTCTCTGTTTGCCATAGCTAGGACTTCCAAAACTATGTTGAATAAAAATATCGAGAGTGATGAGGAATTATGAGAGAGGAGTGTACCTGCTAATAGATCCAGCCTTATGAAACTCAATGTTTGCCAACTCAAAAGGAAGAGAGAACCTCTTTCATCCAGGTCCTATATATAAAGCTTCGTGATAGGCATTCAGAAGTCTTATGGCCGTTGCTGGAAGCTTATGATAGCCAGAGGGATAACATGACTGGCAGCCCATCAAATCCACATAGGTTATAGGAGGCCATGCTGGTCTGGCATATAAAACAGATTCTACCACAACCACCTTATATTGAAACTGTGCCTTGCTCACAGGCAAGCCCTATCTTGTTCAGGCTTTCTTGTAGCTTCTTAGACATTAGCAACATATTCTTTCCCACACACTGTTTTTCCTTGATTTGTATAAAGCCAATTGTGTAATATTGAAAAGCCTTTTCTAACTGGCTCTCCATACAGTCTGTACTTTCATTATAAACTTCTTTCTCCTCCTTCAAGTGCTTTTTCTACATATAGTCAGAAACAAGCAAAAACAAAAACAAAATACAAACAAGCAAACAAAAACCATAAATGAAAATCCATTTCTTTTTTTCTAAGTTTACTGCAATTTGCCATGATTCTGTAGGGATTACTCTAAGGAATGTTTGGAAAGTTAAAAGGGATATGGATTCCACAAACTATTTCCAAAGTGATAAGTGAAGGTTGGGGTAGAAATCTGAAAATGATACTCTCACTAGGGTAAAAATCTTTCTGAGGAGGGTCAGCTACTATTCTGTATGTGGTATAATGGAGAGTTTAGTAATTTTATATCTATTTCCAGGGTTAGCAGAATAGAGGCTATTCAGTGGAGGTACAGACAATATAGATATGTAGAATTATTTCCCTGTTTTCCTATCATTAATTAGTAAACACACACACAAACACATATGTATACGAATGAATGTTAGTTAGAAAGAGTTGGTAATATTTTTACATACAATTCTCACCATGTAGGAATATATGTATTAGAGTTCTCCAAAGGAACAGAACCAATAGAATGTACGAGGAATTGGCTCACACGGTTATGGAGGTTGGCAAGTCCCAACACGTACAGAGTGAGTTGGCAACATGGAGACCCAGGAGAACTGATGATATAGTTCCAGTTCAAAGGCCAGCAGGCTCGAGACCTAGGAAGAACTGATATTTCAGCTTGACTCTGAAGGCAGGAAAAAGTTGATGTCCCAGTTTGAAGGTCATCAGGCAAAAATAATTTTGTTACTTGGGGGAGGATCAGCATTTTGGTTCTATTCAGGCCTTCAGTTTATTGGATGATGCCCACAAACATTATGGAGAGCAATGTGCTTTATTCAGTCTATCGATTTAAATTTTCATCTCATCCAAAATTGCTCTCACAGAAGCACCCAGAATAATATTTGACCAAATATCTGGGTGCCTCACGGCCCAGTTAAATTGACACATAAAATTAACCATTACAATATACATGCTCAGGGTCTCTGGTTTGTTTTCTATGAAGTGCAGGTGATTTCTCACTTTCAACATTCTGAGTTTTCCAAATAGAGTTTGCCAGAAAATTTGGAAATGTAATGCTAAAAAGTATTAAAAGTTTTCTGAGAAGTCAATAACTTAGAATATTCCAAAGGCTCATCTGTTGCAAATTCCTTGTATTCATAAACCCAGAAGGTTCACCCAAAAACTTAAGTAAATTTTCTGTTTACTTAAATAGAAAATAGTTGTCCTTGTAACTCATGTCATTTAACAAAGACTTTAGTCTTACAAACATGACACACTAGCCTACAGCTTTGAGATCCCTTTGCCAATCAGAAGCTTGATATCTACGGTAGAGCTGCGTCCTGTGTTCCTCACAACTCAATATAACCTCTTTCCTCTTTAGTAAGAAAAATACAAAATTCAGGGTCATGAGAGAAACAGAAGAACATGCACAGATTCTCTGAGAGGTGTAGCCTTTCTAAACACAGATGCTTGGTTATTTCTTTTCATTTATCATGTCATCATGTATCTTAGAGTCAGAATCTCCCCCAAATCAGTGTGGATGTGTGTGTGGTGTGTGTGCATGTGTGTGTGCATGTGAGCACCTGTATTGCAACTCATCATCACATTCAGCACAGTCTATGGGAAAGAATTCTCACCTTGGAGTCAGAAGACCTGTGGCTAAGTTGAGGCTCTTCCAGTGGAGCTGCTTAGAAAATTAGGCATAAGGTATTACTGTAATGCCTTTTGTAACATTTATTTATTTATTTATTTATTTATTTATTTATATTAGTAGTTTTTTTTATTGAAGTATAGTTAATTTACAATGTTGTGTTAGTTTCAAGTGTACAGGTAAGTGATTCAGTTATACATATATATATTCTTTTTCAGATTATTTTCCAATATAGGTTATTACGAGGTATTGAGTATAGTTCCCTATGCTATACAGTAGGTCCTTGTTGTTTATTTTATATATAGTAGTGTGTGTCTTTTAATCCTAAACTCCTAATTTATCTCCCCCCTCCACTGTTATCCCCTTACAATGCCTTTAAAAAACAAAGGGTTTCCTGTATTACCTCTCTCAAGTAAATTTTAATAAGAAGAAACAAAGGAAGGTTTTAAAATTGTTCCACTTGAAGATAAATCAGAATAATTTCTTTTATTGCAGCCAATGAGCTTATTATGATTTTGCATTGCTCTTAAATGATTTATCCAAGGTATTGCTTTGTTGCAATGCACTGCAATTTAAATAATTATTTTCATTGATATTCACCAGTTTTTATTCAAAGGTAATGTATGACTTTAATTGGATAGCGTCAATTTACCATACTGTTATCAACTTATTGCTGGAGTCTCCAGAGCCAAGTTTTCATTCCTAAATAAAACATTTTTTTTTTAATTCATTGTTCTGGTCTACAAGGTCACTTAATTTTTTTTCAAGGGATTTGAGTTCTCTTTTTCCTTATCTCCAAAAAGAATTGTTTTATATATATAGCATTTTATAGTTGTAAAATGTTTCATCTGTATGAATTCTCATAAATTATGAGCCATCAGAAATGAAGGATTCTAGCACAGGGAACTACATTCAATATACTGTGATAAACCATAATGGAAAAGAATATGAAAAAGAGTGTATATGGATGTACAACTTAAGCACTTTGCTGTACACCAGAAATTAACACATTATAAATCAGCTATCCTTGAATAAAATAAATTTAAAAAAATGAAGGATTCAAAAGATGTGATTTGTAGAAGATAAAACTATGTGAATCAGAGCACAGACATCAATCTATACTGGACTCCTCAGAGCTGCCCACCCTCAACGTCTGTGAACAGACATGCAGCTTCCTCCCATGAGCATTACAGTGAGTGCTGTTATGCTGTAATCCATGTCTTTAATAATCTTGCAAATGATTTGCCCTCAATTTTGTTGCTTTTTTTAAAATAATTTTTTGGAAAAATCTACTTATTGTTATTTTATTTTATTTATTTTGGCTTCGCTGAGTCTTCATTGCTGCGCGCGGGCTTTCTCTAGTTGCGTCGAGTGAGGGATACTCTTCGTTGCGGTGCGCGGGCTTCTCGTTGCGGTGGCTTCTCTTGTTGTGCAGCATAGGCTTTAGGCGCGCGGGCATGCCGGCTCAGTATTTGTGGCACACGGACTTAGCTGCTCCGTGGCCTGTGGGATCTTCCCAGACCAGGGATTGAACCTGTGTCTCCTGCATTGGCAGGCGGATTCCTAACCACTGCGCCCCCAGGGAAGTCCCACTTTTGGTGCTTTGAGCTGAATATACACTATCCTTCAAACTCTGTTTCCCAAAACGTATCACTGAATGAAAGGTCAGCCTGGCCTGAGTTATGTGAGCTGTTAATCTGTTTGCCACTTCATAATTATCAGGTAAAGTTATCGCATAATGGCAATTGACTGACTTTTCAGAAACAAATTCACGGGGAAAGTGTAACAGGAATGGAAGGTTTAAATATTTGTCATAGAATAAAGATTTAAAATGACTTGGACAAAGGTATCTTTTAACTGAAATGGAGAAGAGGGAATTGATTAATCGGAACCTCAGGTGAAAACCTGGGTGTTGGCTGCTTTTGAAACACATTTTCTGTTACTATGAGTTAAGACCCCAAGGTGGCCCTCTGCGTTGAGTAGTAACAAAGGGTGATAAGTCAGACTGGGGCTTTGTGGGATAGATAGCTCCTTTAAAAGCATGTAGGTCTCTGGTCTATTTGCTTGCATATATTACAACGAAAGCCAGAGCCGTTGGCATTCTGTAGTCTTTGAGCCTAGGACATAGTCTTGGAATTTTTGTCTACTGATGCTCAGCCTTGGTGTATGTAGTTGCACTGCCAATTCTAGGGTCCCTTTGATGTCCACTGTGTTGGATGATGTAAAAATGAAGGGTAGGTGGTTAGTTAAGGATAGCTGTGCTTTACTCTAGGTTGAGCCCACAACATCTCCTTAATGAGGAGTCATCACACTTTTTAAGGTGGAGAAGCTTGACAAAGGTGCTTTGGAGCTGGCCTCACTATTCCTGGGCCTCAAACTTGTTTCTGCTACGTCTCCTTCCTTCTTGTCTCTGCTGCTACTAGCCAGCAAGGACAGAGATCTGGCTTTCCAAACCCTGAATATGTATAAATGATCACATACCCGTTCTCAGCCAAACTGTATTACAGATTATATTTAGAAAAGTGTTCTTCCAGAAAAACAAGTTTTTCTTCCCTCTCTGATCTCAGAATGGTAAGCTTTAGTGCAAGAATTCTTTCTAGCAGCACTTCCTCAAGGCTGTGAGTAGCCAACACAGTCTAGCCTACTGAAAATTTCCTGCCAAATATCTTAAGTCTGTAGCCTTGTAGCGTATGTTCTGCTAATCAGGGAATAATAAACTACTGTTTGAGAAAAAATAATTAACTTAATAGTAAAGATTGTCAGTTTTTTAATGCAGTATGCTCACTTTACTGTTTCCTCCTAACTGCGACCCATTTCACATTCCGGACCTGTTACATGTAACACTCCTCTTTCTTAAATCAAATTGTTATCAGCTAAGACATTTTCATTTATAATTAAAAGAAGACTCATCTCCACTCTTTAAAATAATGACAGGAATTAGTTTTTTCATTAACTTAAAAGCTCAAGTTTCAAGGTAACAATTTGATCACAGTCCTGAACTCTATTCCCTCTTTTTTAAAGGTTGAAGAGTTTATTATTTACATGTATCAAGAATGTGAGACTAAAAATTGGGGATGAGGCACAGTCAGGAAGATGATTCCAGTTCAGTCAGTCAAATTCTCTGCTCTCCTCTCTGTGTTTCCCTCATGATAGCAAAATGGCTGCAGTTCCAGGCTTCACACTCATATTGTATCCCACATTGTTGAAAGAGAGAGAGAGAGGCAAAGGGAGAGGGAAAGAGGGAGAGAGGGGGGAGAGAGAGCGTGAGAGAGCAAGAGCCAGAGTCAGAGCCAGAGAGAGAAAGAGAGAGGGAATCTGTCTCCCAGAATGGAAACAAGAATGGAATAGCTCATGTTATATGCTCACCTCTGAACATATTGGTCTCCCTTAACTTGGGTCACATTGCTCCTTGCCTTCAACTTCCCTGGAATGGCATGGATAATGGCACGACACAACAGATGTTTGTGTCAATGTACGGATGTCTACTTCATTTGTGGAGACCAAGAGACAGTGATCTGTGTGATAAGTGTCTGCACATCATGTTGTATGAGAACTGGGTGAATATTAAGGAGATAATGAGTCTACAGACTGGAATAGAGACTCTGTCCATGGCTTACAATATCATCTATGAAAATTGATCAGGTCATTTGACTGAACATAAGCACAATATGGGACAACTATAGGATGAAGTTACAGTAAAAGTTAACATAATCTTAGGCTGTGTTCGTAAAATACATACTGAAAACAGAAAAAGTACTGGCCTTACTTTTAGCCTTCCTTTTACTTTAGGCTGGGTAGACTCAACTTGGAATGCAATTTTTAGATATGAGTGTCACAATTTTAAAGTGACATGATAGGGATTGTGAAGAAGGGCATGTGGATATTAAGAAATGTCATCTAAGTATGATGACCAGAAAGTCATTTTTTAGCATTTGCTGCATAAGTTTATTCATAGCCATCCAGTTTCTATGAGTAAGTGTAGGCTTCAGACGTACACATATAACATATGTATATATATGATATTATTTTATATTTATGTAATTTTACTTTAATTTACTTGTGAAAATAAAAAATTCTAAAATTCTAAAAAATTAAAGAATTTACTTGTGAAATGTATGAAAACTTTCTCACCACAGAAATTCTAATAATATTACACTATATTAAGTATATTAAGTGCTCTTTGAATAGCTCTCCTAACACTAATCACTTGTTTCTCCCCTGAAATAACCCCCAATTCCTATTTGGGTGTATATCCTTCCCTCAGTGATTTACTAGTTTTGCCAAAAGTTTACGTGAATGCTTTAATATTTAAATACATATTTTTACTCAACATTGTTGTTGATTTAGTAACATTAACACACGTAGCTTTAGTCCATCTATTAAAATATTGTAGCATAGTCAGGTATGTGATTACATCCACAATATACATTTTTTCTCATTCTCAATGAATGTGTAGATTATTTATGATTTTTACTTATTCAAACAATTCAATTTAGTTGATATTGTAAAATTGCTCTCAAAGTTGGAAGACCAGTTTAGATTCATACCAGCAAGAAGAGAGTTACTATTTACTCACTTATATTAACAAGTTTGTTGCAAATCTTATGGATAGAATTTTAATTAATTACATTTTATGGTGCTTTTTACTAGTGAAATTGAGCATCTGTTCTTGGCCGTGTGAATTTCTTCCCCATGAATTCAAAACTTTTGCTTGTTTCTGCTATTGGTTGTTTTAAATTATTCTTACTTGATTTCTATAAGTTTATTCTTACTTGACTTCTATTAGTTATTTGTATTTGCTGGCTGCTAATCTTTCTTAGTTTGCATGTATTAGAAATAATTTTTATCAAAATTCTGGCTTTTCCTTTATATTCCTTTATGAAATATTTTCTTGTGAAGTTGTTATTCATCTCACTGAATTACAATTTACCAAACTTTCCCTTGATGGTTATGTCTCTTGCTCCTGTGTGATATACTCCAGCCAGCAAGGTGTGAGTGTGTGTGTGTGTGTGTGTGTGTGTGTGTGTATGTGTGTGTTTTCTTTACCTACTGCTTTCAATGCCTTTGCCTCTTTCCCCTTTCTTATGACAACACCAAGGCCATAATTACATCAAATACATTTCATTTTCATATTATTGTTACTTTGTCTGGTGCCCCCTCTCATAAATGGACTTCCCAAATGTAACTATAACATTTAGCAATATTAAAACTTACTGATGTCTACAGGCAGAAAATAGAAGCTCACCAGTTACCTGACCAATATTAAGAGCTTCCCTGATATATTCTTGGTTGGCAGGAAAAGAGATTGAAGTTGTTGATTTTGCTTCCTACAGCCGCATGAAGTCTAGCGTAGTGAATAACTCATGGTTGGCACTTAATCTTTTGGCAACTCATCAGGGGTGAAGAAAATGATCCGTAAGTTCTATTGACAGAAGACCACTCAAACAGCAGGAAGACTTAGGCAGGAAGGAATGAATGAGGAAACTGATGATATTTAAGCTTGAGAAAATAGAAGCCTTGGAGGGCAGTGGGGCATGATAGTTATCTTAAAGTAATTGAAGTGCTGTCTTGTGAAAGGCGGATAAGACTTTCTCTGTGTATCCTTAGCAACTTAAAGAATGAATCAATGGGTAGAATTGGTGTTCCAATACACATAAGAAAAAAAACATCATGGCATAAAACCTGAATGAATATGGATGATTTCAAAAGCATCACTGGAAATGTTGAATCAAAGGCTAGATGACCCTTTCCTCTGGAGGATTATAGAGTTTAGATGAAGAGTTGTGTTATTTTCCACTTTGGGATTACAGAAAAGTGAAGAGTTACAGTGTTCAACAACTAAATGGACTACCTAGGGAAATAAAGAACTTCTCATATTTCAGGTAAGAAAAACAAATGGCTGAGAGGTGCAATAGAGAATAGAGGTTCCTCTAGCTTGGAGAATATTTTGATAAATATAAAATTGATTTTTTTTTCAAATTCTACTTATATGATCCCTATTAAACCACTAAGGAAAAAATTATTCAGAAATGGGTAGGATGAAGTGTAAATAAATGCATGTGAACTACTTTAAAGGACTGTAAGACAATGATGCCTATACTAGATTGAGCTTAAATTATATATTATATTAAATGTGATTTTATTCTTAAGGAATGACTGGGAGAGGGGTGAGTCATAGATATTTTCTTATCATGTAGGATTGGCTCCTTGAATTCTTCTAGATTCCCTCCATTGTAGCTTTTAATAGTACTGTAAATTTACCTTGCTTATTTTTAGATTAAGCTAGCTAAATCAATATAATGCTTTCTGCAACTTAAAGATTTCAGTTCAGAGTAGTTATACTGTTTCTTCCCCAAAGAACTAAATTTTTAATATTCCACTTTTATACTAAATTAATTTAGGTATGACCCAAATGCATAACTTAGGCCAAAAACAAATATCTAATTTGTTTTCTCACCTCAAGGTGCAGCCCTATGACTAGACAAACAATGTAGTCGAACTTCTTACTGTGGTGGAAATGTTCTATACCTGTGCTATCCAATGTGGCGGCTTTTCTCTAATGAACCCTTGAAACATGGCTAGTGTTACTGAAGAACTGAAATTTAAATAGTATTTAATTTTTATTAATTTATATCTAAATGATATTAATTTATATCTAAATGTCTAGTGGCTACCATGTTGACAAGGCAAGCCTAATCAGATTTTCCATAGTTCTCTTCAGAGATAACCCTCAACTTTTGCAGGCATATTTAAGACTTACCCAGAATCTCAGTGTTTCTACTTGAGCTTCCGAATGCTCCACATCAACTGGAATATGAAGGCAGAGTGGGAAGTGAAATTTGCAAGTTTTCATCATCTTCTGTATTTCAGTGAGAAAGTCTTATTGAGACTTCACAGTGTGATAGATACTGTCTAGGCCCTAAGTTTTACAGCATTTAATGGCAAATCTACTTCCACATAGCTAGATATATTCAGCTTTGTCTAGTTGTTTCTTGGGTATATAATGAAGTAATTCTTGGTATGATCTCTGAACATTTCTTCAAATTAATTTTATTACTCTATGAATGGGACAAGTATTATTGTCTTCTGAAGAAAATAAAACAGGTGATATCTTTCAATGAGAGAATTAGAGTTGTTTGAGAGTTTCTGTCACTCTGCTTGGCACGGGAGGTGTAAAGATAAATAACATTTAGTCCTTACGATTCTTAAGGGCAGGGACCTTGAAGTTTTCATTATTTTATCAGAGTGTCTGGAAAATACAGGGAGCTTAAAAAATATGTTAAATGGATGTGTAGTTTTTTACTTCAAAGAAGTTACAGTCCAGTGTAGAAGACACATATTTAAACCATAATAATGTGCAATGGGAAAGGCACACGTAGTCTAGAAGGATCCATACATTGTGTTATCCGTTGAAACTTACGTATTCATTAGGGATTGGTCTTGGGAAATCTTAGCAGTAGATACAATTTCCTCAACCACCATTTTTTGTTTGTTTGTTTTACTTAACTATGCCACTTCCACCTCTTAATTCTTTTTTACTGAATCCTTAATATAAGGGTTTTAGGCATTCTAATGTCTCGTTGTGCAGCTCTTCACAACCTGCCTCTCTAATATGTCAAAATAGATGTTCTTAAGCCAATTTCTTCAGTGCCTTGACCTTATTAAGTGGTTAAAAAGAAATCTGCTGCAACTAATGAACCTTAAAGTAGTAATGCATTAATCCTCTCAGGGATGTTTACATTACATTCATTTGGTCATCAAAATCTTGTTGATCCAAAAGAATGCATTGCAGATATTGTTGACATTGTTGAAGGGAAACGTTTGAAGGCTTTCCCGGTGCTCCTCAGATCTCAGGAATAGGCAATTGCTTATCTTGCTTTGATTGAGGCCAGCTCTGGGGAGATATTGGGAAAATTTGTGTCTTCTTTTAGCTCTAATCCACGACATAAGGCTATTAATTATTTTTGTACTTCAATCTCTCACTCTCAAATGAGAATCTTATCTCAATTTAATTTCCCAGGGCATGGTGCAGATTAATGAGATGATGTACAGTGAACTATTCCTTCAGAAGTTTATCTTTTGTAAAGGTCCATATGGGAAATCCTCACTATTCTACTGCCAACTATTCAATGCATAACCCGATGAATATAATCTTTCTCTGTTAAGACCTTGAAGATTAGTCTCTGATGGGTTTGATCAAGGACTTAATCAAACAATACTTGCTAATCTCTTCTTGTTAAATTGGTGTAGTCTTTTAAAATTTATCTTCACTTGCTCATAGCCTCATTAGAACTTCTGAATTTATGAGTATCTCCAAAATGTATTCCCAAAGAAAACAGAAGTTTTCCTCGGCATCTAAATTCTTTGGGTGTTTGGATATTATCTTTAACTCACTCAAAGTTTTCTCTAACACTGCGCTAATTTCCTAACACTTTTTTTCCTTTTTCAATCTGTTTGGAAAGCCCTATTCCTTGTAGTCAATCTCCCAAAAGTATTTATCTCTCAATGCCTACCTTAAAGTACTTTCTTTTATGAAATATAGTTATTTATTAATAACATAACATCTTATTTCTAATTTTACCTACCCTGTGATTCATCTATTAATATATAAATTGATTACTGTATGCATTCTGTCACATACTCATCTGGCATAATTTATTATTTTAAGGCACTTAAATAAAATTACATATGATGGAAATAAGCTCCTCGTTTCTTCCTTTCCACTCTTTCTTCTTCCTTTTTTCATACATCCTTCTCTTTTTACTCCTCCTCCTTCTTCTGTCACACCCTCTCTTCCCCTTTCACAAGTTTTCTCAAAGGCATTTCTTGATTGTCAGATAAACAGACAATTTTGTTATTTTCTGCTTTCAGATTGTTCCTCCATTCTCAGGCCCAAACTGAGAGTATTACAGGTTTCTGTATTACTTCTTGACTCTGCAGCATGGTCGTGATTACCATGACCATAATTTCTTAAACGGCCTTTTTTTAAGTCACAAATGTTATACCTTTAAAAAAGCTAGGGAAAACAGGATGAAGGTCTCAGCTACATTTTATCTACCAGAAAACAAGTCAGTCCCTCTCCTATGGAGAATGAACAACTGCATGGTAGTTATGTAGTGGTCGCCTTAGGCTGCTTAATTCCCATCTAAGAGAAACGGCTCAGTGTCAAGGATGGTCACTTCTTGCAATCTGGTACATTTAGAAGAATGTACAGGAATGCTTGGAACTCAGAACAGACTTACTCCCACGGAGAATTCTGCTACAGAGAAGATTATATTAGTTACTTAACAGCATACAAATTGTAAGAGTAAGAGACAGATTTGAGCCTAGGACTATTTAATTTCATAGTTTCCATGATATACTGATGGGTCTTCAATCCTAGACCTAGTGTGCCGAAATCTCCAAGAAATGAGGTCTTGCTACTGGATATTTTTCATTATTTTAAGCATAGAAATCTATTTGGGAGGAATCTCCCATTGAATAAATTCTGGTGGGATACAGGATCCAAGGGGGTTGCATATTCCCCGTTCACTCCCCCCAAATAATTGGAAACAGATAAATTACCTAGGCATTGCTAATCAAATCTCTGCCCTGAACTAGAAGAGTGAAACTACTGAAACTAGAAGAGTGATGCAAAAATTAAGGAAGAATTAAAAAGTTATTCATTGCAGTGTTGGTGGCATTTTAAGTCCAGCAACAGTGATGGAATTAAAAGTCCAGGGATGGCAGTGGGTGTTCAGATGTGGAATCCTAAACAGATGTGTTGACCCCAAGCATGGACACTGTACCACAGCCTCCCTTTTTATTCCTGATCCTGAGATTCTCCAATCTGCACATAAGTTTTATGAGCTACTTGATATTCTTCCAATACATAATCGTTCTGCTTAAGCCATAATTGCGTTTTGTTCCTTACAACCAAGACCAATCCTGAATCACCTGATTATTTTCCTAATGGGCTAGATTTGAATACGTACTATGGATCTTGTGACAATATTTTCCTGAAACAAACAAACAAAAAGATAAGACGATGGAGTCTAAGAAACTTCTTCTTCAATTTATTTGTGTAGCAAAGCTTTCTAAAGACAAAAATATTCACCACCTTTAATCATATATTTGGCTGATTTTGTTAAAAGAGTGAAATAAGTACTATTTAGACAATTAAGGACATGTGATTTCTGTGTAGTCAGTATGGAAACCATGGGGCAGAATGGTCAGAAACAGCATTGTGACCTTAAACTGATACTTTACGGGTAAGTAGAATTGACTAGGCTGTGAAGACAGGATAATTCCTTCCATATGTATCAACAAAAGCCCAAAATATGACTAGGACTCTGCTGGCTATGGTGAGGAGTTAATGTCCCCCCAATGCTGAAGCCATCTTTAAGCGAAGAGATCAATGCTCATTTGAAATATATATTTTTCAAAAATAGAAGATAGTTTTAATTCATACTTGAATTAGGAAGAATATAAGAGAATGTGACTTTATTCTAAGCAAATAATGGTTTGAATTCATACTTGAATTAGGAAGAATATAAGAGAATGTGACTTTATTCTAAGCAAATAATGGTTTGAATTCATACTTGAATTAGGAAGAATATAAGAGAATGTGACTTTATTCTAAGCAAATTGAGCTAATAAATGCTGCCCTTACAAAATACTTACCTTGACAGCTTTTACATGAGGAAAACACAAATTTCTTTGCAAACATAATCTTAATAAATTCCTTTTGGAATTTTCTCCAGAGCATGTGCAAGAATATCACTTAATGGTGGTCTGTTTTTTTTTTTTTAAACAGCTCTAATTATTTGTATTCAGATTTGGAGAATCTGAGGAGGGGGAGTTCCGAGGCTTGTACATGTCTTTAAGATACAAAACATAGAATGGTCATAATATAATAAAAATTTTGTGTGTCTTTCAGAGTGATTCACAAAGCAAATCTCAAAGATTCATCATAAAACTTTTCATAGTAATAGCTATATACTTGAAGATAGAAAGTTAGATAGATTTATAGCTTGTGCAAAATGCACTCATCATTTGGGCATTGGATGCATGAATTCTGCTATGAAAGTTTTGAAAAATAAGCTCCGGGTCACTATTTTATGATAAACTTCAGGTTGGCAGGTCATGATAACTAGGTATACACAGAAGAACCCTACATTCTCTTATTAAATTTGGACCTGAATTCTTTTGTTATTTGAACAAGTCAATTAGAGTCAGAACTTATGATAAACACTTAAACATTATGCTTGCACATAAAACATTTAAATATATACGGTTTTTTCTTGGAGTAGAGATATAGTGATTGACTCCTTCACCAGACTTCTTTTTTTGTTCATTCAAATTCAACATCATTTTTTTAAATCAACTTAACTTGTCAAGTGTTGTATAAGAGTTCTCCAGAGAAACAATAGGAGATAGGTATCGATATAGACATAGATATATATAAAATATACACATGTATATATAGGTATATATGTATACCTATATATACACACAAACACACACACACACACACATATATATATATATATATATACATATATATATATATAATAGGAATTGGCTCACATGACTGTGGAGGCTGAGAAGTCTTACAGTGTGCTGTCTGCAAGCTGGAGAACCAGGGAAGTTATTATTATAATTCAGTCTGAGTCCAAAGGCTAGAGAACCAGGAACACTGATGTCTGAGGACTGGAGAAGATGGATGTTCCATCTCAAGCAATAAGAACAAATTCATCCTTCCTCCGCCTTTTTCTCACTGCTGCAGCCTACCCCATTGCGGAGCACAGGCTCCGGACGCGCAGGCTCAGCGGCCATGGCTCACGGGCCCAGCCGCTCCGCGGCACGTGGGATCCTCCCGGACCGGGGCACAAACCCACGTCCCCTGCATCGGCAGGCGGACTCCCAACCACTGCGCCACCAAGGAAGTCCCTTTCCTCTTCCTTTTTGTTCTATTCAAGTCCTCAGGGGGTTGGATGATGCCCACCGACACTGGGGAGAACAATCTTCCTTATTCAGTCTACCGATACAAATACTAAACTTTTCTGGAGACACCTTCATAGGTGCATGCAGGAATAATGTTTTACCACCTATCTGGGTATTCCCTAGCCTAGTCAAGTTGGTACATAAAATTAACCATCACAAGTGTTAGCAAAACATATAACTTGTTTACATAGAAATGACAATTCCATTGGTTTGTATGATGCTTAACTTAATGATATAAGTAAGGGACCAAATAAAATGGAATATATAGGTTTAAGAGTAAATACAACTATTATAAAGCATTCAGCTAAACTGATGGGAATGGTAAAGTAGTGTGTCCTTAGCTTAGCAGCTACAAGGGGTAAGGTATATTATGAATAGCTGCCCGTATGCTTTATGAAATATGTAATCCACTGAATGAGAAAAACGGAGTTTAGTTAATAGAGCTTCTCCTGCATCAAAGTAGCTAATTAGAATAATGCCATATCAACAGATGGGACAACTTCTGATTTGAGTAGCCCCTATACTATTAAGCCCTTACTATACTATTAAGACACTAAATTTGAGTTTTCATTTTCTTTAGCTTTTGAAGATTATTTACAATAAATTGGACAAACTGTCTTCTGTCATTGATTGGTGATTCTTCAGACAAAATATAAGAAGTTATTTAACATGAACCTCTCCATACCTCAGCTTCCTCACCTGTGAACTGGAATTAATACTAATCCTTGCTTTATAGGTTGCTAAGAGGGTTGTAAATGAATTAATATATAAAATACCTAGAGCAATGCCTGACATGTAATGAGTGCCAGGGCTGCCTGGTGGCATCCTTTGGTTTTGTGCAGTGCACAGCCTGTGTAGCTGTGTGCAGCAGCCTTGGAAAGTGCTATTATTCCAATTTTTATCAATGCAGAAACTAGAATGAAAGAGTTTAAGTAACTCGCTCACAGTCATAGTCAATAAATGGGAGGTTCTATTCTGACTTATAGGCATAATGCTCTCTTATCTGCCTGTGGGGATGGCGGTGCCATGGAGATACCAAGGTCATCACAATTTTGCACTTGCTACGTTTTGTCTGTTGGCATTAAAGGAAATTCTGATGACCAGACTCATGTTAAATGTCTGCCTGCGCCTTCCTCAAAGAAAGGGTAGGATTGTTTACTTTGCCACTCATGCAGAGCATACTGAGAACTGAGGACAATTTTCAGAGCATACGTAAACATACTCAACTGCAGGTATATTTACTGTGAAAAGAGCAAACCATTGTCGCGAGTATTCAATACTATAAACGGATATTCTATATTCTACTTATATGTGGTTGAAAACCATTTTGCAAGTTTTACCAATTCAGGTTAGTTTTAGAATTCAAAGGAGAGAACATTTTCTTAACAGTTTTTGTTAGCTCACCTGTGTTTAAATAACTCTACTCTTTAAAATGTCATTGTCCTTTCAGTACATTGTTATGATCCCTTTTCTGAATTCTTTGAGTTGGATACTAATGAGAAATTTCTTTTCCTAATCTCTAGTGGTTTAATGCTTCCTATTTTAAAAAATCCTTTTTGTCTTACGTTTTTCACAAACTTTAGCCTTTTGTGCTTTTCTCTTTTTTCTGATTTAACTAAAGTAGAAACTCAAATTCGTTCATTTCATTTTCCTATTATGTACACAAGTTTTTAGTATAAATCACCCTCACGTCCAACACATAATCTCTCATTAAATAAAACATTTTCTTAATCTCATAAATTCTGTCTGCTGGTCTAGGATTCTTCCCCTCACAATAGCTTCTATGTATGCCAATACTCAATTTAGCCTTTGTTCATGTGATGCCATGGTCATATTTAAATACTTTCATTTTTCTACTATTTTAGGTCCCTTTCTTAAGTTCTTGTGTTCATAATAGGAGTCAAATAAGTGGGTGATCTTCTAATTACTTTTCTTTTGGGCTTCCCCTCCTGAAGAGATCCTAATGAACAGTGGACTGTTCTCAATCAGGAAATAGAAACAAGAAAGGGGCAGAACCAATTTCTTGGCTTATCCAATTACTGGATGGTTCTAGAGAACAGGCCATACCAATGCATTCACAATATCGCTATGGAGATTCATAAAAGGAAACGGTTTTAAAAGAAGGTTGAAATATCTTGTCTAAGGGAATGAAATCTTCAGAGAGTGATACTTGTAAATTAGCAACAGAACCTAGATTGGTGACCTGAGACCTTTAATTCCTCATTCATTAGGCTGTGCTAAAATAAGCCTATGCCAAGTCAGACGTAATTACAAGAGGAATCCCTTAACACATTGACATTATATTACTCTTAGTGATTAGAACTTCCTGAGAGAGGCAGTATCTTAAAGGGAAGGTCACAGCTCCCATAGCTGGCTTCTCCAAAGAGACGGGCTTCCAGATTCCCATAACCACTCCTACTCCCTGGCCTTTCAGTTTTGGAGGTTACCGGTCCTGGGAAAGGCACTATCCTTTGTGGCTTCCCTACATCATGCCCAAATTTTAATAAATAGGCCCTTCTCTAAAGTCTTCTGCAAATTATACAATTCAAGTGTATTATTCCTGTTGAGACCTTGACTAATAAGGCTGATTTTAGACTATGGCTCACCTGAAATTCTGGCTTCAGGAGTTTCTAGTTGTAACCTTGAGCAAGTTACTTAGCCTCTTTGAGTCTCAAATACCTCATCTATAAAGGAAAATAGTAAAACTTACCTCACTATGAAGGAATGAGAATTAAATGAGATGATATAGGTAAAGTGTTAGCCATGTTGCTTGATGCATAGTTAAGTACTTACCATTCCATTTCATTTCTTGCCTCTCTTTCCCACCCATTTATGTGGTTGGTATCCATGAAGAATTGATGGGCCAAGGAAGATTTTTTCAAGGAAAGGAAAGTTTCAAAGACCTTTTTTATCCCCACCATTGCAATTATGGCTATTATTAATTCTTGGTTTTTACTCCAAACCAATCATTTTATTACTTTTGCACTCAATCTTTAGGTCTAAAATTATGTCTTTGTGTGTGTATGTGCACAACAGAAAGAGAGAACATGAGTGTGTATATTTCAGTGTGTCTATTAGCTGTTTAAATTACGAAAAGAAAGCAGCCTTTTGTACCAGTTCAAACAAAAAGAAAAATTAGAGTGAAAAGCAAGAGCTTCTCTTTGCTCCAAATCATTCCACTTTTCTCTCTGTAGGTCACTGTTGTTAAATTTTGGTGTATGTGCACACACACACACAGACACACTCATGTTTACAAAAATTAACCCTATATTCTTGTGTTGTTTCAGTGTGGAGGAGTACACAAATGAGACCCTACCACATAGATTGCCATGTCTTCCTTTTTTCACTGGCTAATTATTTTTTTCATTTCCTAAAACCTAAAGAAATGTTATTTTTTATTGTTACATTAGTCCAGAAAATTGATGCATCTATTAGTTTTTCTCTATATGCACATTTCTCCAAGTTTTCACTGATGAAGAGTGGTGTGTGCAAATGTCTAGTTTTCTGCAGTGTACATCACTAGAAGTAGAATTCTTGGGTAAAAGGATATGCGTATTTTAATTTTTGATTGACACTTCTAAATTCTCTCTTTAAAACTCTCTCAAATTGTACTTCTAGCTTTAGCGTTGGAAGGTGCTAAGGTTCCCCTACTTTTTCTGAATTGTAAATAGAATCAGTATTTTAATTTGTATCTATTTGAGTGAACAGTAGTATTAACCCACTTTGAAACTTTAAAGTGATTTCCTAAACGCAATTCCATAACCTTTACTATTTTTCCTTGTGTTTGGGGAAGGAGCGATGTAGTAAAAAATGCAACAGATTACGAGTCTCTGCGCTGATACATAATAGGTCTTGGAAAATATTTCTTAAATAAATGAAATGCGATGGGCTTTATTGCAAACAACTAAGAGTTTGTTATTAACCTTTAATTGGCATGACCTTGATAAATTATTCACTGTGTGTATATATTTTAAAATGAAATAATAATTCATATTATGATTTTAAAATACATGATTTGTAGTAAAACTCTTTGTTCATAAACAATATTTCATAAATCCCTAGTATGAAAAAGTAAATAATGAAGTTACCTGATTGGAGCAAATGAGTGTGGGTGGGTAGCAAGTGGAAAACATCAGAGCTGTCTCTGCAGCTGCCTTTTTTCACCCCGAAACAGTCTCTAAGGAATCTCTGTACAAACCTCTAAGCTCCTAAGAGCCTGTTTTGAAAAGATCTCTTGTAAATCAGTGATCTCTAAAGCCAGTGCTAGAGGTGATTTATTAGTGTTTGGAAACAAAATTTTAGAACTTCCATTTATATTGAACAGCATTAATATGATTTCAATTTTTGCATGTTTTATAATGCACATAAAAGTATAGTGTACAGGTATGTAACATATAAACAAATTTATATATATATTGGGGTATGTAACTATATTAAGCCAGTTCTAGGTCTAAAGGTTAAGAATCTATGTATTTGAACACTATATCTCCATTTTTGAGTTAAGTACTATGAAATTAAAGAAACAAAATATCTAACATATATTCTCTGCAGTGAAGGACCCCCTATATAATTTGGAAGATAACTTTGCCTAGCTGCAAACAGAGACCCCAGGGTATATAAATCAGCAGAATGATACAGATGTAAGTGTTCAAGGCTGTTCAACAGGTGGAGACCAGTACAGGCCAAAATGTTGTGGGAGATAAAAGAGGACTTGGTGCTTGATGTAAGTCCTAAACGATCAAGAAAATTCAAGAAACAAAAGACTAGGAATGGTAAAGGAGCTCTCAGGAGTAGAAGCATGGAGGCAGAGCTACACCTGAAAAAGCCAGAGAACAGAGTGTTTAACATTATTTATCTTCAAAGTAAGGACAGATATACCAAAGAGCAGAGGATAAAGCCAGCGACTCAGCTTTACTTCCTTAAAATCCCTTCACTTAAAAAATTCACTTCATTTATAATCCCAATCTCAGTTGTATGGAAGGAAACCTACAGTTTCCTTGAATTCATGTTGTCATTTAGCTCCTAAGAAAGATATTTAAGGACAAGGACTATAATCACTTTCTCCTCCTGGAGGTGTTGATTTATAGGATCTAATTGCAGAACTATATTAAAGAAGAGAGGTAAACTAGATAAGTGGGTCATGCCTTCTTCTCTTTATAAAACTTGAAGGCTCTTCTGATTAGGAAAGAAAGATGTCTGATGGGGTCCTCTGAGTTGTCTGGTCTCATAATTATTAGAATCGTGTGTAACCAATCCTTTAGTTCTTAGTCTTTTTGCTTTTGCAAATGAAGAGATTGAAATTGAGGCACTGTTATGTATAAACATATCAAAGTCAGGTACCAAGTCAGTGACAAGTTGGGAGCTGAGATCCAAATCTTTGCCCCACTAGCCAGTGCTCTTAATATATTACTGTAAATGACAGTCAAACTGTACATAATGTTATGCTAGATTTTGAGTGGAAAATGGAGGAAAAAGTATAAGGCACAATAAGACATGGAAATAACATCATGTAAAAAATATACACAATACTAAATATTCTACTGGGGTTTCTTCTTCCATCTTTGGCTTCATTGAATGAAATACCATTTCTACATTTTTGTGCTGGAAAATCTCTTCTCTCCTAAGCCAGGTTCTCAGAGCTACTCTCTTTATCTTAATATCAGTTCTTCTACACCACTCCCCTACCCTACAAGTGGATTATATGGAATTTATGTTGCCAGTACACCTACTTTCTCTTTTTATTAATGACTACATTCATGAAAATTGACTGGCTTTGTTATGGTTCTAGCATTGACTGCACGCACATTTAAAAGCTATATTATGACATAGCTTAAAGAGATTCCTGCTTACAAGTCAATAAAGCACCTACTGCATTATTTTCTGTTTTTTACATATAAAAGTAAGTTTTAACCATTAGTGTTTTCTCTTAGTCAGTCACCAGCAGCTATTTTGACTTTTGGTTAGTGGTTACATACCTGGCTCCATATCACTCTTCACACAATATCCTGGGGAGTTTCATCTCCACTATCTAGGTCTAGTAATGGACTTTGGGAGGTGAATTGGCCTGCACTATTCTTCCCTGAAATGATTGTTTGGCTAATATTTATGCTTGTTGTAAATTATAAATGCATCCACACCCTTAGACCATGGGAAGAAAGTTATATAAAAATGCCAACATTTCTGTTTTTGTGCCAGTACCATAGTGTCTTGATTACTGTAGCTTTGTGGTATAGTCTGAAGTTGAGGAGCCTGATTCCTCCAACTCCATTTTTCTTTCTCAAGATTGCTTTGGCTATTTGGGGCCTTTTATGTTTCCATATGAATTGTACAATTTTTTGTTTTAATTCTGTGAAGAATGCCATTGGTAGTTTGATAGCGATTGCACTGAATCTGTAGATTGCTTTGGGTAGTATAGTCATTTTCACAATATTGATTCTTCCAACCCAAGAACATGGTATATTTCTCCATCTCTTTATGTCATCTTTGATTTGTTTCACCAGTGTTTTATAGTTTTCTAGTACAAGTCTTTTGCCTCCTAAGGCAGATTTATTCCTAGGTATTTTATTCTTTTTGTTGCAATAGTAAATGGGGGTGTTTCCTTAATTTCTCTTTCTGATTTTTCATTGTTGGTGTATAGGAATGCCAGAGATTTCTGTTGTATTAACTATGTATCCTGCAACCTTACCAAATTCATTGATTAGTTCTAGTAGTTTTCTGATGGCATCTTTAGAATTTTCTATGTATAGTATCACGTCATCGGCAAACAGTGACAGTTTTACTTCTTCTTTTTCCAATTTGGATTCCTTTTATTTCTTTTTCTTCTCTGATTGCTGTGGCTAGGACTTCCCAAACTATGTTGAATAAGAGTGGCGAGACTGGACATCCTTGTATTATTCCTGATCTTAGTGGAAATGCTTTCAGTTTTTCACCATTGAGTACGATGCTTGCTGTGGGTTTGTCATATATGGCCTTTATTATGTTGAGGTAGGTTCCCTCTATGCCACTTTCTGGAGAGTTTTTATCATAAAATGGTGTTGAATTTTCTCAGAAGCTTTTTCTTCATCTATTGAGATGATCATATGGTTTTTATTCCTTAATTTGTTAATGTGGTGTATCACATTGATTGGTTTGCGTATATTGAAGAATCCTTGCATCCCTGGGATAAATCCCACTTGATCATGGTGTATTACCCTTTTAATGTGCTGTTGGATTCTGTTTGCTAGTATTTTGTTCAGGATTTTTGCATGTATGTTCATCAGTGATATTGGTCTATAATTTTCTTTTTTTGTGATATCTTTTTCTGGTTTTGGTATCAGGGTGATGGTGGCTTCATAGAATGAATTTGGGAGTGTTTCTCCCTCTGCAATTTTTTTGGAAGAGTTTGAGAAGGATGGGTGTTATCTTTTCTCTAAATGTTTGATAGGATTTACCTGTGAGGCCATCTGGTCCTGGACTTTTGTTTGTTGGAAGATTTTTAATCACAGTCTCAATTTCATCACTTGTGATAGGTTTGTTTATATTCTCTAATTCTTCCTGGTTCAGTCTTGGAAAATTGTACCTTTCCAAGAATTTGTCCATTTCTTCGTGGTTGTCCATTTTATTGACATATAGTTGTTTGTAGTAGTCTCTTATAATCCTTTGTATTTCTGTGGTGTCAGTTGTGATTTCTCCTTTTTCATTTCTAATTTTATTGATTTGCATCTTCTCCCTTTTTTTCTTGATGAGTCTGGCTAAAGGTTTATCAATTTATCAGTGGTACAGGATAGAATGCCCAGAAATAAACCCACGCACATATGGGCACCTAATTTATGACTAAGGAGGCAAGAACATATAATGGAGAAAAGACAGCCTCTTCAATAAGTGGTGCTGGGCAAACTGGACAGCTACATGTAAAAGAATGAAATTAGAACACTACCTAACACCATACACAAAAATAAACTCAAAATGGATAAAGACTTAAATGTAAGACCAGATACTATAAAACTCTTTCTTAGAGGAAAACATAGGAAAAACACTCTTTGACATAAACCACAGCAAGATCTTTTTTGACCCACCTCCTAGAGTAATGGAAATAAAAACAAAAATAAACAAATGGGACCTAATTAAACTTAAAAGCTTTTGCACAGTAAAGGAAACCATATACAAGACAAAAAGACAGCCCTCAGAATGGGAGAAAATATTTGCAAATGAAACAACAGACAAAGGATTAATCTTTAAAATATACAAACAGCTCAATACCAAAATAACAAGCAATCAGGTAAAAAATGAGTGGAAGACCTAAATAGACATTTCCCCAAGAAGTCATACAGTTGGCGAAGAGGCACATGAAAGGATGCTCAACATCATTAATTATTAGAGAAATGCAAATCAAAACTACAATGAGGTATCACCTCACGCTGGTCAGAATGGCCATTATCAAAAAATCTAGAAACAATAAATGCTGGAGAGGGTGTGGTGAAAAGGGAACCCTCCTGCCCTGTTGGTGGGAATGTAAATTGATACAGCCACTATGGAAAACAATATGGAGGTTCCTTACAAAACTAAAAATAAAGTTACCATATGACCCAGCAATCCCACTACTGGGCATATGCCCTGAGAAAACCATAATTCAAAAAGAGTCATGCATTATAATGTTCATTGCAGCTCTAGTTACAGTAGACAGGACATGGTAGCAACCTAAATGTCCATAGACAGACAAATGGATAAAGAAGATGTGGCACATATGTACAATGGAATATTGCTCAGCCATAAAGAGAAGCGAAACTGAGTTATTTGTAGTGAGGTGGATGGACCTAGAGCCTGTCATACAGAGTGAAGTAAATCAGAAAAACAAATACCGTATGCTAACGCATATATATGGGATCTAAAAAAAGAAAAAAAAAGGTACTGATGAACCTAGCTGCAGGGCAGGAATAAAGACATAGACATAGAGAATGGACTTGACACGGGGTGGGAGGGCAAACTGGGGCAAAGTGAGAGTAGCATCAACATATATACGCTACCGAATGTAAAATAGTTGGCTGGTGGGAAGAAGCAGCATAGCACAGGGAGATCAGCTCGGTGCTTTGCGATGACCTAGAGGGGTGGGATAGGGAGGGTGGGAGGGAGGCTCAAGAGGGAGGGGATATGGGGATATATGTATACATATAGCTGATTCACTTTGTTATACAGCAGAAACTAACACACCATTGTAAAGCATTTATACTCCAATAAAGGTCTGTTTTAAAAAATGCCAACATTTTATACAACATTCAACTGCCAGAATCTCCCTGATAACCTAAAAATCAGAGGCATTCAGAAAACAAACCTGTTTCCTAACCATCAAGAATCTAGATTTAATGTTATAAGGCAGGACTAACAAACACGGTAGTTCAGAGTATCACCATGGGGCAACTCAAATTTTGCAGGACGGTTGAATAGAATAAAATATATGTTTGCTTCTTTTCATTTAAATTCTGTCTTTGATTTGAAATGAGAAGATATCGTTTTCTATCTCTGCACATTTGTCTGTCTGTCTGTCTTATCTCTGAATAAATATTGAGGGCTTATTTGCCACCAATTTACCCCATTCCAAATATAATTACACTGTTAGAGCTTACCAATTTTTGCCTTACGAAAGTGACAGATACTTGAGACCAGGTTGATTCCTGAAGACATTCTAGTTTAAGTGATGCACTCTACCTGGGCAGCATTTTTAGAAACTTGGTTATTACCAGTTCCAGTGCAGTAGCACAACAAATATTTACTCTGATTGTTGAGTTAGGCTACCTCATTCAGGAAGCTCACTGTACTAATATAATACAACTTGAGAGTTCATAGTGACAACTGATTTTATCCGAAAAGATTAAACCCCACATTATGGCATTTATGAAGTTCATGAAACCAAACAGTAATGTATATGTGCTGGAAGTGTAAGGAAACTGCACTTGTAAGCACAAATACCCATGTGGGAGGAAGGAATTTTCATTAAGTACTTTCGTGGGCCAGATACTGAGATAGGCACTCTCCTCACAAAATCATCACATTTACCAATGCCATATGTGTGTGTGTATACATACATGCATATATAATATTATAACAAATTATTTTTCTGAAGGTTTTTGGTAAATATTAGAGCGGTAAAATAATTGCCCCCCACCTTATCTTTTCTATGGAAGAAAAGAGGCTTCCATTTCACTTACCCAGAAAGGGACTCACTCCACTTGAGTAACTACCCCCACCCCTAAGCAGTTATTAGTAAAACAGGAAGCTCTGACAGCCATAGAACTATATGAATCAGAGGTGGGGATACCGCATTGAAATGTGGGCAGTAATCTGGTTGGACTCCTGATGTATGACTAGATACGAAAAGCAAGAAGCCCTTGGGCTTTCCACCACCAAACACTGAGCAGGTTAAGAAGACCACTTTCTAAGCATTTACATAGAATGATTCTCCTTATAAACATACAGATGTGATATAATCTTACTCTTTACAAAACAATTAAAGGATTCTAAAAAGTTATTAACTCATGATGCACAAATGTTGTGTAGACTGGCAATGCAAACAGTCTTCAGGTTGTTGAATCCGCCTTCTTTCAGTCTTGTCAGCATATCTCTGTACCTGTGTTGGAGAAGTCTCAAATTGAGGTCCTTTGGGAACGGAAGGCTAGGGAAAGCACTCCCTTTCGCTCTAGTGGGAATGAGACCTTATTTTAACAGACCTGTTTTCAGTCGGTAAAAGCCAGGAGAGGGGATGAACAGATGGGTTGTATTCTCCAAAACTCAGTTGTGAAAACTTAGGGAGAGGACAGTGTCTATTTTCTCCCTGCCTAGTGTCTCTCTTTGTTGCTGGGTTTTTTGTGGGGTTTTTTTTATTATTATATTATTTGACATTTGTCTAGGCATTTTCTTGAATTGGTTTTGATTGCTAATTACAGAGACTATTCAGTTGTTTAAAATAGTCTTAAAGATATACACCTGCCTCGTTTCTGTTGCTCTGCTGTGTATCCATTTCTCTACTGAATTATCAACCACACTCTGGGGATTAGGACATAGTGATTTTTCCAGTGATAATATATGCTGGTCATGTAGTCCACAAATATGTCCGATGCTACCACTGCATAATAACCTTGCTGTGGTGGAAAAGGTTTTATAGCCAGCCGTAGCTCTGGGGGAAAGAGAATAGCTAGTTGAATTGAATGTTACCTGAAAAAGTTCCACTCTTTCTCATAAGAACTGTTCAGACTCCTTGTGCCACACTTTTGAATTGTGCCTCTCCTACTCTTCCCCTACCCCAGTGTCCTAGTCTCCTCCCTCTCCTATCCATTGATCTCTGTTTTAACCTTATATTGCTGCTTTTAAGGGATGTTGCTTTTTATCTGCTTTTTGCCCCTTAAATTGTGCTGCACTGGAAACTGAGGCTCTTCAGTCATTAAGCTGCCATGATCTTGATGTACTGCTGGAATGTCAGTGCTTTATTGAACACCTACTGAACATAGTTTGGACGTTTTTGACATATACTGAATATCTAAACATATACAGATTTGTGATAGATATATTTATCTTGCATGCTTAATCTATACTACATGGATACCATACCAAATACATAATCCATGAAAGAAATAATTAATAAGCTGGACTTCACTAAAATTTAAAAATCTGCTCTGTGAAGGACAATGTCAAGAGAATTATAAGAAGCCACAGACTAGGAGAAAATATTTGCAGAAGACACAACTAATAAGGACTATTATCCAAAATATACAAAGAACTCTTAAAAATCAACAATAAGAAAGCAAACTACACAATTTAAAAATGGGTCAAAGACTGTAACAGACACCTCATGAAAGAAGATATACAAGTGTTTTACATCATATGTCATCATGGAAATGCAAATTAAAACAAGAAGAAGATACCATTACACATGTGTTAAATGGCAAAATCTGGAACACTGACAATACCAAAAGCTGGTGAGAAAGTGGAGCAATAGGAACACTTGTTCACTGCTGGTGGTTATGCAAATAGTACAGCTACTTTGCAAGACTGGTGAGTGGTTTCTTACAAAACTAAATATATTCTTACCATACAATCCATCAGTGGTATTCCTTGGTGTTTACCCAAAGAAATTGTTTATATTCACACTAAAACTTGCACATAAATAATTGTCGAAACTTGAGGAGCAACCAAGATACTCTTCAGTAGTTTGAAGATACCCTTCTGTGAATGGGTAAATAAACTGTTGAGCATCCAGACAGCGTAATATTATTCAGCGCTAAAAGTAATTGAGCTCTCAAGCCATGAAAAGTCATGGTGGAAGCTTAAATGCATATTATTAAGTGAAAAGGCCAATCTGAAAAGGCTACATCTGTTATTTCAACTCTATGACATTCTGGAAAAGGCAAAACTGTGAGGACAATAAAAAGATCAGTGGTTGCCAGAGGCTGAGAGAGGAGGAGAGATGAATAGGCAGAGCACAGAGGACTGTTAGGGCAGTGAAAATACTCCCTACGATTTAATGATGATGGCTATATGTCATTATACATTTGTCAAATCTCATAGAATGTATAACACCAAGAGTGAACCCTAAGGTGTACTATGAACTCTGGGTGAATATAACTTAATGTAGGTTCATCCTTGGTACCAAATGTATCCTTCTGATGGGTGATGTTGATAGTTGGGGAGGTTATGCATGTAGAGGGGCAAGGGTTATAAGGGAAATCTCTGTACCTTCCCCTCAATATTTTTGTGAGCCTAAAACCGATCTAAAAAGTGTCTTTAAAAAGTCTAAAAAATTAGCCTCAGCAGAGAAATAGAAAGTCTCAGAAAAGAAGTTATAAAGAAGAACACAGTGGCACATTTAGAAGTAAAAAATACAAGAATAGAAATAAAAACTCAAGGGAGGCACTCAACAGCATGGTGGAAAAGACTGAAGAGTCAATAAATATAAAACAATAGAAATAAAACTGAAAGATAAAACAATAGAAATCACCCAATCTGAACAACAGAGAGATATAGATTGAAGAAATTAAACAATTTCAGGGACATGTAGGACTATAACAAAAATATTGCTTTTGAGTCAGCAAAATCCTGGAAGGAAAGGAGTCGAAGGATGGGATTCACAAAGTATTGGAAGAAGTAATGGCTGAAAATTGCTTAACCATGGCAAAAACCCGAAACCTATGGATTACCAAAGCGAAGTAAACCCCAAACAAAGTAAACTCAAAGATATCCACACTAAGACACATCCTAGTCAGACTTTTGAAGACTAAACACCAAGAAAGTTTTAAAAAAGCTAGAGAGACATGACCCATTCCTGGAGGGGAAAAGCGATTGGAATAACAGCCAATTTCTAAGAAGAAACTATAGTGACCAGAAGGAAGTGGTGCAATATTTTTCTGCTGAAAAAAATAAAATATCTGCCAATCTAGAATTCTGTATTAGAATTATTGGAAATTATTGGAAAATTCTATGTCTTTCAGAAATACACACATCCCACCAGTGTCAAATTTCTGCTTTTGTTATTGTATTATATTTAATTAACTAAGATATAAGAACTGGGGGAAACTGGGTGAAGGTGGCATGAGATCTATTCATAGCCTCTCTGTAAACTCCTGTGAATCTATACATATTTCAAAGTAAAAAAGTTTTTTTTAGGTTTAATAAATTAGACTCAGTTGCAAATTTAGTTTCAGAAGCACTGACACAGTGTAATATGGCATCAGCCACTGGTGGGCAGAAGTCCAATTCCAAATCCACATGTCTTATGTGCTTTCTTGAGCCCCCTCAATCATATTCCTAAGGAAAAATAAAGTGTTTTGTACTTTAACTTTAAGAAGTGTTAGACGTGTTTGGACTCCCAGCCATTCATTTTCAAAAATTTTATGTAATTCCTCAGAACCTAGCATGTCAGAGGCAGAATTCTCCACAGAATCATGTTTTTACTTTGCTTTTTGTCTTAAAGATCTTTCTCTTTCCCCGTCTCCTCCCTCTCTCTCTCTCTCTCTCTCTCTCTCTATATATATATATATATATATACACACATATATATATGTATATATGTCTATGTCTATATAAAGTGATATAAAATATATATTTACAATATATTTTAAAAATATATATTTAGAAAGCAAGTGCTAATCTTTACATAACCATTTTCATTATATTTTTAAGAAAGTTTAGCTTTGAAGTAGCCTAGCTATTCCCAACCTGATAATTTTAGAGAATGCTAATACTTAGTATGAGTTTAGCACTCTAAACGGGTAAGTTTCTTTTCAAGAATGCATTACGTAATACTGCCCATGGACAGGTTTGATATATCACAGCCAGTTTGCAGCAAACTTATGGCTGAAATGCTGCGTAGCTACAGTGGCCTCTCTCTCCACAGGCCACGAGACCTCTTCTCAAAAGCACTTTTTATTGAGAGGCGGTTCCCAAGGCACCAGCAAAAGATTTTTAAAGCATCTCTTGGAGAGAATGTGCATCAAGAGAAAACCCAGAGGCAAGGGTTCAAAGTGGAATCACAAAAGAGCTTTTAACGGGAAGGGGTTCCCTGAGTATTAACAATCTCAGTTGGGAAGCTGGAAAACGAAAAGAAATGCTTTTCTGACATTGGATGTGCTTTCTAACCTCAAATGCTGGCGTACTTGGTGAATCATTGTAATGAAGACCTAAGTGCCTTATAAAGCTGTAATTAAATCAAGAACCTCAGGGACATGAATGAAGTGTACTTGCCTCCTCCACCTTAATTTACGCGATTTTACCTAATGCAGACCTTAGTGCCTTTGTTTCTACTGTTGGCAGAGCACGATGGAACAGTATATAATTCTGATTACATTCTGATTTAATAAAGTGGAGAAAACAATTCGTACAACTATTTTGGAGAATGCTGTATATTCTAGTCATCAGTTGGAAGTCAATAGCTTATGGGAGCCTACTGGATTTTTAAAAATAATCCTTGAATAAAGAATTTTTGACTGACACAAATTTATTTTTAGCAAATATTTATAGAGATATCTTTAAAATCCTTGGATTAAAAAGTTGGACACTGCGATTGGCCAGCATCAAGGGGAGTGCTTGAGGGGTTTCAAACTGTGAGATATTGAAAAAGATTTACAGGATTTCATAGGCCACTGTATTTATTGTGAAAAGTGAAATTGTAAATGTTGAAAGTGGAATCCATAATCAACCAGCCATTTTCAAAGAGAATATTGGACTCTGATGATTCCAGCAGTTTATCAAGGAGTCCTTTGCAAGTGCAGATTTACAGAAGAGTTATATTTGTGTACATTTTTCAAATTTGAAAAGTAAATGAATATTATCTTTAGCATATTCTTAATAACTTTTATATTCTTAAAATTGTTCATCAATTTCTGGAGCTTCGCTAGCTAATTCATCTTCTGGTTAACATTAAATTTATAGGATGGACATTATCTTGGTGCACATATTTTCGTTTCATTTGTATGTTTTTATTAAGATATGTTCAATTTACTTTTTTCATTGTTACTTCTGTATTTCATAATATCCCTCAATCACATAATTAGAGAAATCTCTTAAGAGTGGTTCTTTGATATATAAGAATAATGATGATAATTGTGATTAGAATGTTACCTTGAAATGATACACATGTAAAGTGTGAACAGAAACATTAGTACAAATACAAAATTTATATCCGTGTTGGGGAAACAAGCAAATCTGATGGTGCGATGATGTAGGACAAAGAGCAGAAAAATACAAAGGTTAAATGCAAAGTTCACTGATAAAAAGTGGAAGCTGAGCTGTTTGGACTGGCTTTACATTCAAACTTTGTCCCCAGAGAAGGTCCTCTTATGAAACATTATCAAAGATGACATGAAACCAATGACGTATTGACATCATATTTGAAAAAAATGTGGTGACCTCTCTGGTAAATCAATTGAGTTTTTATTTTAAAAGCACAAAATAATGCTTTCCAGTACAAAATTGATGAGCTTAATTACTAAAGGCTAAGATAAGAAGAGACTAAAACCACAGAGAGAGCATTCAAATTTACATTTGCTCAGAGGGGAAAAGGAGAAAAAGGTGCTATACTGTGGTTAAGAAGCTTTGGAGTTAGATGCAGACAGTGCTTAGAGGAAAAGGAGTATCAAATTATTTCTTTATCAAATGAGTTTTTTTGATCAATGGCATGCTGTATGAAAGAGCAAGTTTTGCAAACCAGCACATATTTTTTAAAAAATATAAAACCACTGATATACAAATCCTGAATCAATTCATGGTGTATGTGTGGTACATATGTGAATAAAAGTAATCGATGACATTTTATTTTTCTATTAGAGAAAAATTCATTCTACCTAAGAATATCACTTTGTTAATAAGACTGGAAAACTTGTTTTGGGCGCTTCATTTGTGGAATGTTATCCTTATGCACAGCAAAGAAAGGAGATTATATACAATTAAAAGAGGTGACACTTTATGTGCTAATTTACACACTGCTTTATTCACAGAGAATGGTTTGTTGTCAATAATTTAAAAAAGTGAAAATACTGAGCATGATCAAAGCTGAGCCACTGTGTAAACATGCATTCTACGTTCCGGGCAAACAAATGTATAATGAATGTATGGTAGGCTGACCTGTGGACCCCAGAGATGTCCATGCCCTAATCCTTGAAACCTGCGAATATGTTTCCTTACATGGCAAAGGGGATTCTGTGGATGTGATTGAATTAATGAGCTTGAGATGGAGAGATTACCCAGGTGGGTCCAATGTAATCACGAGTGTGCTTATAAGAGGAAGGCAGGAGTGGTGAAAGTCAGAGAAGTGGCAATGAAAGCAGAGTTTAGAGTGATGTCATTGCTGGAAGGGTCCATGAGCCAAGGAATGTAGGTGGCCTCTTGAAGCTGGAAAAAACAAGGAATGAATTCTTCTCTAGAGCCTCCAGGAGGAATGTGTCCCTGAAGATATGTTGATTTTAGCTCCATAAGACTCTTTTCAAACTTCTGACCTCCAGAACTGTAAGGTAATAAATATGCATTAAGTTACCAAATTTGCGCTAATTTGTTACAGGAGAAATAGGATACCAATACAGAATGTAAGACAGTTTCTATGCTGTCTACTGAAGGGAACAGGGCTTATTTAACCTTTGGAAATGATGATAGCATTGAAATCCATGTATGTAACCCTGATACTGCCAGTGAAAATCATTTCTGAGTGCCCAAATGACATATTTTAGCAATGTATTTTGAAAAGCTCAAGCTTATCACTTCAAGTCTGAAATATCAAGTTTTAAATGTTGAAATAATAGGACACTATGACTTCTTAAGACTAAATTCTAGTGAAAATAGCATAGCCAGGGAACTTGACTCCTTTTTAATATTTGGTCTTTGTTTTCATTCACTGGAGAAAGAAATCAACAACATATTCAGGACACATTTAAAAACCACATCCAAACGTAGTGACAGAGTTGAAATATTTTGCAAAGCCAAATGGCAAACAAAGGATGGACTGGGAAACAATTTGACACTACTTCCCAAGTTACAGTATTGCAACATCTAACTTTTATATGTGAAACGCATTACTAAATGTAGTCTTCTCTTAATAATAGCTGTATTATATCTGGGTGCCTGTTTCATATAAACAAATACAAAACTCTCTGTCAGAATGTTATGGGATACTTCCAGGCAAGCCTTTACACTTACACTGAGGTTTTTCTCTCTCATAGGAAACATTTAGCATTGATACTCAAACTGTTGCATGAATTCATTTTTTAGTCAATATAAGTTATGTTAAATTCAACAATACATATTAAAAATCAAACAACAGAATTTAAAGTGTAAAACACAGATCTTGCCCCTACCCTTCCAGAGTCACAATTCATATCCTAAACAGGCAATAACTTTTAACTCTTTTAGTTTACAGAATTGTTTTTCATTTTCTAAATAACATGCTTATAGTACTTAAAAAATGTTTTTTTCAATTGTAGGTGTTATAAACTGACTTCCTAAACAGAAGATGAGAATTTAGCCCTCACATATAAATGCCCTCACTTGTTCCTTTCCTCTACCTCCTAATGTAGTTATTTTACTCTCTTTGTCTAAATAAATATTCATGGTTTAGATTATTATTATTAAAAGCTAACTAGTTTTTACAACTAAGATATTATACTAAATTCCTCTTTGTGCAACTCTATTTTTCTATTCTAGTTAATAATGTCCTCCTTTTTGTTTATCTTCCTTTCCTATGCAACTATCAATAATTAATTCCCAAACTCTGCTTCAAATGTGCTTTAATATATTAAAAAACATACAAACACAATATACAAAAATTACTCAAACTGGATCAAAAATTAAATGTAAGAGATAAAACTGCAAAACTCTTAGAATAACACAAGGGTAAATCTTAATTTACCTTGGATGTGGCAATGGTTCCTTAGCTATGACCCAAAAGTATAAGTGACAAAAGAGAAATAAATAAATTGGAGCTCATCAGTATTAGAAAGTTTTGTACTTCAAAGGACACTGTCAAGAAAGGATAAAATCAACCCAAGGAATGAGAGAAAATATTTCCAAATCACATATCTGAAAATGGAGTTGTTTCTAGAATACAGAAGGAAAATCTTACAACTCAATAATAAAAAGACAAATAATAATGTTTTAAAAAATGGGCAGAGGATTTGAACAGACTGTTCTCAAAAGAAGATACAAAAATTGGCAACAAGCACATAAAAAGATGTTCAACAGCATTAGTTTTCAGAGAAATGCAAAGTTAAACCACACTAGCATATTACATTATACTCTCTAGGGTGGCTATCATAAAATGACAGATGATAACAAATGTTGGTGAGGGTGTGGAAAAGTTGGAACCCTCATTTACTGCTGGTGGAAATATAAAATGGCACAGTCACATTGGAAAACAGATTATAGTTCCCCCAAAGTTAATCACATTACCATTTGACCCAGCAATTCCACTCCTAGGTATATATCCAAGAGAAATGAAAAGATATGTATACAAAATTTTCTACAGAAATGTTTATAGCAGCATTATTAATAATAGCCAAGAGGTGGAAACAATCCAAATGTCCATTAACTGATAAATGGATAAACCAAATGTGGTGTATCCATACAATAGGATATTATTCAGCCATGAAAAGAATGAAATTCCGATACACACTATAGCACGGATGAACCTTAAGAACATGCTGAGTGAAAGAAAACAATCACAAAAGATCACTTACCATATGATTTAGTTTGTCTAAAATGTTCAGAATAGGCAAATCTATGGAGATGGTAAATAGATTTTAGTTGCCTGGGGTTAAAATGGGTTATGGGAATTGAGGGATGATGGCTTTAAGAGTTTCTTTTTGGGGAGATGAAAATGTTCTAAAATTGATGCCAGTGATGGTTGCACAAATCTATGAATACATTCAAAAAAGTGAATTTAATATTTAATGATATGAATGTGTGAATTGTATGGTGTATAAATTATATATCAATAAAGCTGTTACCAAAAAATACATTAGAAACATAATTTCTGGAGTCTTCTGTCTTCCAGTCTGCATGGAAGCTCTCTAGCCCCAACACTGAGCTATCGTTCTGGAACTTCACTGTCTCCCTGGGCATTTCCTTCTTTTCTCTCTTTCACAGCTTCTCCTATTTCTTGGACCCCAGCTCTTCCTCTGTTGGCATTTCCTCCCTAGTGCGGTGGAGCATAGACTCTGGTAGATTGCTAGGGATGCGTTCATGGCAGGTACATTTAAAAACAAGTGTATAGCTCATAAAATGTTCATTTTATCCTGATACCCTAATGGACAGTTTGGCTGTAAATAATATTCTAGATTTGGTGCCATTTTCATTCAAAATTTTGAGACCATTATTCCATCGTATTTCAGTTTTTAGTGATACAGCTGAAAATTCCAATTTTGGCTTTTGATTCTTTGTAGGACGTATTTTTTTCCTTCTCTGGTAGTGTTTAGAATCTTCTCTTTTTTCTCGGTATTGAAAACTATTATGATGTTGGTGTGTGTGTGTGTTTTATCATTCAATATTCTGATTGCTCTGGCCCTTGGTTTGTCCTTTGTATACAAAATCATATGTCTTTCAATTCTGGGAAATATACTTGTAATTTTTCTTTGATGTTTGTTCTCAATAATGACCTATCATTGTTAGTTAGGACAATATAATTTAGTAGAACTGAACTGTGAGAAGGAAAATGTTCCTGGAACCGGAACTATACTTCAAAGTATCTCTTAAAAAGCTACATATAGATTCCTTGGTGAAACTATCAATATAATAATTTCATCCCTTTCTTCAATGTGAAAAAGAACATTATTTTCAGAAATGTCATCATCTTTCTAAAATATTAGCTAAAATCAATGGTCTCTAGCTATTCTGAAAGAACATTAACTGGTCTGTAGATGTTACAAGTTTGAGAAGCATGGGCATAACCCGTGTTTCACTTTTTCCAGGGATTACAATGACCTTTAAATGAAAGGCATGGTATTGTTTTGCCTCTGACTTGTGGTAAGTCTGCATTTTAATAGCAGGTTTTTCTCACTGAGAATATTCCCAGCAGCTAAAATTAACATATGTGATGAACCTAACCTCAGATGTAAATTAAATTATTATATGATTCCTAATGTGACCAGCAAGTACCTGTCATAAACTTACCAAATCTCAACAAAGAGTTCTAGAAAGGCCCATAGCTGAGTCCTATATTTTGCGCTGCTTATGCAGAGGATTAAGCCCTCCTTCTGTGAGTAGCATTTGATAATGGCTCACCTGCTTGGTTGACATTCTATTAAACCACAAAATTTCCCTCACTTCTTTTCTCATTGATCTCACTCATATTCTGTACATGAAGGAAAAGATTCAAATCTTGTTCACCTAAATACTCTAAAATTCAACTACTGTAGGAACTCCAAAAAGCCCAAAGAGAATTCGAGATTCAGAAATTATTCTGTTTATTTTGTCATCACTGACACATATACCAGATCCTTCAGGCCAAATTTTAGCCTTATGAGAGCCTCTTTCTGCAACAACATCTCAGAAAACTCAAAGTCCTGCTATTGATTTGATTGGCTCCTACTTGAGCCCCATATTTGCATTTGCTTTATTTATTTATTTTTGGCTGTGTTTGTCTTCGTTGCTGCGCGGGCTTTCTCTAGTTGCGGCGAGTGGGAAGAACTCTTCGTTGCGGTGCGTGGCTTCTCACTGAGGTGGCTTCTCTTGTTGCGGAGCACGGGCTCTAGAGCGCAGGCTCAGTAGTTGTGGCACACGGGCTTAGTTGCTCCGCGGCATGTGGGATCTTCCCAGACCAGGGCTCAAACCCGTGTCCCCTGCACTGGCAGACGGACTCTTAAGCACTGCGCCATCAGGGAAGCCCGAGCCCCATATTTGGAGTAAAGATGGGAGAGCAGAAAGAGATCAAGTTGCTGCTGTATGTGTCCGGTTTTCCCACAAAGAGTAAGTCATACGGAAAATTTTAACATTTTAGAGTAATAATTATTTTAGTGGAATGATTTTTTCACTTTTATTGAAAAATAATTGACACATCACTGTATCCGTTTAATGCATTCAGCATGATTGTTTGGTTTACATATATCGTAAAATGATTATCACAATATAGATACAATAAAAAGAAAAAAAAGGGTAAAAAAATTCTCTTTGTGATGGGAACCTTTAGGAATTCCTCTCATTACAATCTTCCTGTATATCATACAGCAGTGTCAGCTATAGTCGTCATGTTGTACATTACATCCCCAGTGCTTATTTATTTCATAACTGGAAGTTTGTGTCTTTGACTACCTTTCTCCAATGGAATAAATTTGACTTCAATTCCGGACCGAGTTGCAGCACCAGTTGCAAATTTAACAAATTATATTGTAACATCAGAAAAAAATATATAGGGCATTGTGTTTTTCCCTGAAAATAGTTATTTGTGGTCTAGTTTTCTTGAAAGACACACAGTGGGTTTCTGGTTCTATTTTCTCTTACGGAGCGGATCCTATACAACCAATTAGAGATTAATGGAACCCTTGCTGTTTTATGGCACTGACTAATGAATTCATGCTTCTGACTCTGTTTAACCATAAGGCAGGCTGCAGTGCTTTGAGGATATGATGAAGTAGGACATCTTTTGTTGCTATATGCTGATGAGAACTCTCCAGCTTTTGTAGCCCCTGAAAGTTTTGGCAACAGAAATGCTTGAGATATGTAGCTTTCACACAAGTCCTTGCTGCCAGACTGGACTGAGGTGGGTTCCTCCTGGATGGCAAACACTTACAACATTTTATTGAATTATCGGAATCAATAATTAACAGTCTGGTGAATGCATATTCTCTTTAGGGGTGTTTTGTTTATATTGCCTCAGGTAACAATTGGACGTCAAGACTGAGACAGCCAAAAAGTGACAAAAATATGCAGTGACTTGTCTTTCTCCCAAGGCTTTGGCAGAAATACAACGGTGAAGGAGGCCTGCCTCTTACTATTCCCTTCATCCCCTCTGACAAGGTGGCTAAAGGAAATGGAAGTATGAGAGTAAAGAGCCCTTAAAGGCAAATAGATCAGAGTTCATCTTTTTGGGCTTGAGCCACTTAGCTTCTCTGGGCCTGTTAACTCAGTTACAAAGTTGAGATATCAATTAATATAAAATTGCTATTAGAGCATCATGAGATAATGCAAGGCAAGAGGTACTTAGAAGGTACTCGGTGAATAGTGGACTTTCAAAGGCAAGGAAGCAGGATGATGGCGTACAAAGGACACTGTACCAGGAGTCAGAGAAAGTTCTGACTCATTCTGACTCATTGCACTAGGAGTCAGAGAATGCCTACCTTTGGCATTGACCGGTTCTGATACTGTATAAAGATGTCTTTATTTCTCTTCTAATTAAGGAATTTAGGTGGCAAGGAAGAAAGACCAATCTAAGTTAGTTCAAGCCAAATGGGATAATTATTATGCTTCTCTCTCTGAAACATGATAGGTACTATTACAATCTCAAATTGATGGCACATTTTACAGAAGAGGCTATAGTTCACATGGCTCACAGTCATAAACAGACTCTTATAGTCAGCCCAGGGCAAGAAATATAATATAGCCAATTTGTACATGGGGCTGGAACTATAAAGCAAGAAGATGGTAATTTCTCAGTACCTTAGATGTTATGCAATCTCTCTCGCCTCCATTTCTCTTTATACTTTTGCTGTATCTGTCTCCCCATTTCCCTTTCTAGACTGTTTTTCTCTGTTTACACATAGTTGGCATGGCCATTCCCATACAACCCTTGCTGTTCCATTACAATTACAGGATTTCAATTGTACTCCCTGCACAGACTGACAGCAGTGCCGATGTCTCTTTGATCAAATTACTGGAGGAGAAAGAATGTTTTATTCTACCCTATTGACTGGTTTCCCTTAAGTCAGCGGTCCATATTCAATCTAATCAGCTGTTGACAGAATGGAGTTGCCAAGAGATGATTTGTAGTGCGGTGGCTTGACCTGTAGGTGGTGTGCTGTATTAAAGGCTTAATAAACAGTACCTCATAAAAGCGTCTTGACAATACCATGAGGTGGTTGGTATTATGTCAGGTTCACAACAAAGGTAACTAAGGGGTAGGAGATTTAAATAAACATTTTCATGTCACGTAGTTTAAGTGACATGTCCATTATTTGAACCCAAGCTTGGTTAATCTCCAAGTCCATGCCCTTAACCAATATTCTTTCACCAGTGAATAACCCTTTACCCAACTCAGACTCTTTTTAAGTGGCTGTCTCAGTGCTATAGTAGTGGTAGCCTCTGTCTGTCACGTTTATAGGTGGTGGACTCTCTCCCCAAAAGATTCCCTTTCAGTCGGGACACATACCATTTGAGACATGAGGGAGGGATATGCTGAATGGTAGGCGAATATGGGTAAATGGAGTGCCCTCCATCCATCTGCAGGATACTGTGTGTGGTCAGGTGACCAGCATACTCTATCCTTGCTATTCTGCGATAGTCCTTAAATTCCAGCTCTATTAACATGGATCCTGTACTTAAACCTCTCCTCCTGCATCCATAATTACCCTTTGTTATAATACTGCTGAATATTGACCTTCTCTTCATGATTCCCTCCAGTTCTTGGAAGGCAGCTCATTGTTACTGAAATGATGCTGGTCCCTGAAAGCACCTCCTGCTCTCTCCACTGTCAGCAGCATCTGTAGCAAGAACCAACGTCGCCCTAATTCCTCGGCTGATGCCAAGCCTGTCAAGCCCGCTCTGGGTCTGAACTTTTCAGGATAGTAATTCCTATCTTTGAGTCATCAAGCAAAACAGCGTTGTTTACCGAGCATTCCTGAGTAGTATCTGTACAGTAAACATTCTGCGGTTTGCACTGTCTGCAGCTTTTAACCTTGTTAGTCAGAGCTCACTGCCTCTGGAGTCAGAGGAGGCTTATAGACAGCACTTACATTGTAAGTCGTTTCTTTTAACTTTTATAATGTGTATTGAGCTAGTCTCACTCGCCGTATTTCTTTGGTTTCATAAATGTCATATAAGATTCATTGGATCTGTGCTATTGGATTGCTTCATTATTAACTCTTCATAGTCATCTGCATCATGGAAAAGGGTACCAGGACAAAAGAGCGGACTCAGGGCACATCTGTGCAACATAAGAAGAGATGCCTTCAACAGGCTGTTGAGTGCATCTGTGGTATTTAAATCTCAGTGACAGGTACTACCACAAGTTAAAAGTGCCTTCTTATGATTTTCAAAATATAACAAACGCCCCTGGGCATATGAATTCCAGAAATAAGGTGGCTAATAAACAATAGTGCTCCAAACGTACTTTATATACACAATTTGCTTCAAGTATCAGGGTGAATGTCATATTCAGATGCCCATCGGTATCAGTTGAAGCAATGGGTTTCTACTGCCCACTCTTATCCTGAATTCTGAGTTTATTATCAGAGGTTGCAGTGGATGTAAACAGGCTGGAAGTGAGCAGTAATAGTTACTTCAAACCATTTCTTTCGTTTAGGCATTTTGCAAATATTTTTGAGCAACTGCTGTGTGTCAGGCATTTTTCTGGGTGCTGGTTGAGACAGAGTGGAACAATGCATGATTGTCACCTTCATGAAACTTACATTCTGATAAACAACAGTTATTACAGAACTGAATTGTGCAATATTGATTAAATTTTAAAAAAGTGGGAAAGAGCAGGCCAAGAGAAGAGAGAAGAATAAGGAAAAGGAAAAGTGCAGTGCCGTTAACATCAGTTTATTAGTTCAGAGTACTTTATATGAAGGGATCAAGGAGTTCATGTGGGGAAGTGGGTGAAATAAAGCTAAATAGGTGCAACAGTTCTATCATTGAGAACCTTGAGCTCTCAGATATGACTTTTATTCTAAAGTCCATAGTAAAACACAGAACGGGAACTCAGTACTACCATTGTATATTACCTCTGTTCTTAATTAAAGGAAACATTAAATATCATCTGAAAGTTATTGAAAATGAAAATTTAATATTTTCCCATCCAAATATTAGCCCCTAAAGTCTAAGAAGACTTGCTTGAGGGACATACAAGATTTCTAATAAATGAAATTATTGCTGGAGAGAATACAGTCAGAACAACACTTGTTCTTGCAATTGCATAATTTTTAGAGTTATGTACAGGAGTCTGAATGGAGGAGAGGAGAATTTCAAAACATTTAATTAACCCAAAGTTGGAGTTTTAATTGACAGTACAGTGAAAAGTACTAATTGGCAAGTGAGTGAAGAACAATGGCAAAGGAGTTATCAAATTGGATGCCTGTGGGTTGGTTCTTAGATAGGAATAAAGTGATATCAGAAGAAAAGTCATGAATTGGGGAAAATTCAGTTGTCCAAGTGTTCATTGCTTCAGTGAGGTGAAAGAATAAATGTATTGTCAATAGTAAAGTAATAAAATTTGAATAATATGAAGTTTTTATCAGACAGTTGTATATTAGTGTTTTGATCTGATATGTCAATGATTATTCATACTGATGAGTGATTTGACAAGGGAAATCATTAGTATTGAGGAATTTTAGTGATTTGGTTGTTGTATGAATGGGTGACACAGATATATAAGAGTCTATTGGGGCTTCCCTGGTGGCGCAGTGGTTGAGAGTCCGCCTGCCGATGCAAGGGACACGGGTTCGTGCCCCGGTCCGGGAAGATCCCACATGCCGTGGAGCGGGATGGAACATCATGATTGGCCTGGTGCCAGTATTATCAATATATATGAAGACGTAGATGACCAAAAAAAAGTTTGGGTATATATAGAGGTCATGAGTTCTCAAGAAGATATCATTATTGAGTTCCAAGGTATAATTGGTTGAAAGTGAGACAAGGGTTGTACAACAAGAGTTGTACTTGCTTAATCTGATTTCTTTAAACTGTAGTACATAGGAAATGAGAAAATTAGTAATGAGCTATGAAATGAGACAAGAGAGGAACGTAATTCCTTCCTTTGGGGAGCTCACATTATGATGAAGGATAAAGATGAATAATCAAATAAATTACTTTAAAAAGTATAAACAGAGTGCAATGGGGATGCACAATAGGATTGTTTAGATCCACTGCCTTTATGAATATATAACAGTCCAGATATTTGATTACTCTGAATAATTTTTGGTGAATTTAGAATTCCATACAATCCAAATCTCACCTTTTGTTAGGAAACAGGAAGAATGTGCATCTACATAAAGACACCCCCCAGATGTGAAATATGACAAATTCCGAATTCACGTATTTCGAAGTATGCCATCTTTTGTCCTGTGTCTTTGTTCTTGAGATGATTTCCCTTTTGCACAAACTTTCATAACCTGAATAATAACCAGATATAAGTAGAGAGGAATATGATTAGGCTGTGAACAGCAAACATTTCAGTTACTCTTTTGATAAAAGAATCCAGACCAGAGAGGGAAGATGGAAAAATTAGTAGGAACATGATTATTTGAGGGAAACGTGGTTGAAATACATCATTGTATTCAAAGATTAGTGACATTGTGAATAAATAATAAGTGACGTTCAAAGCTAGAAGTTGATGTTTACATAGTGAAATGCTAAATATTATGACTTAGAGATGAAAGTGTTCTGTGTTATGGTAAACCATGTAGGAGAAAATGGATTTTTGAAATAAATTAGAAGTGAAATACCCTGGGTTTGAATTCGAAGAGCAAAAAGACCAGAGCATTATAAGGGTCCTACACGAATATGGGAGAGGAAGTTGGAATGAGGAGTAGAGGGAAAACAGTCAATAAAGCATCAATTTCTCAGTGACCATGAGATGCATAACAAGAGTATATTGAACACACTACCAAGGGATTTGTTCACAGCCAGTATGCAGACATACAACTGACTTTTTAATGTTTTCTTGAAACTTGTGATGTTGTGCCTATTAGTTCTGGGAGTTAGTTTGGTAGGTTCTTTGAGAATTTCTATTTAAACAAACATGTCATCTGCAGGTGAGAACAATTTTATTCCTTCCTTTCTTGCTATATGTCTTCTATTTCCGGTTTCCTGCTTTACTACACTGGCTCAAGCTTCCAGCAATATTTTGAATAAGAGTGGTGAGAGCAGACATCCTTGCCTGTTTCTGATTACAGGGAGAAAAGCAATGAGTCTTTCACTATAAAGTGTAATGTCAATTATAGAGTATTTTGTAGATAATTTTTTCTACAAAAAATTTCTAAAGTTAAGGAAGTTCTTTCCCATCGTATTTTTTCTGATATTTATTATTCATTAATATATATTGATTTGCCAAATTTTTTTTCTCCATTAACTGATATGATTATGTGACTTCTCTTCTTAAGCCTGTTAATATAGTAAATTGAACCAGCCTTGTATCTTTGAAATAAATTCCACTTGGTCATGGAGTATAATCTTTTTTTTTATATATTGCTAAATTCTATTTGCTAACATTTTTTTAAGGAATTTTATATCTATATTCATGAACGATATTGGTCTGTAGTTTTAATTTTCTTTTCTGGTACTGTCTTGGTATGGTTTTGGTATCAAGATAATACTAGTTTAGTGAAATAAATTGTGCTGTGTTCCCTCCATTTTGTTTTTTAAAGAAATTATGTGTAATTGTTATTTCATCTTTAAATATTTTATAGAATATCCATTGAAATCATCTCATCCTGGAGATTTCTTTTGGGGAGTACCTTGAGTTACTCTGAATGTTACACTGTAACATTCAGATTCAGCTTTCTCTTGCCTGATCAGTAGTTATCACTTATTCACCTGTTTTATTTACATTGCAGAATCTTCTAAGTGTCTCATATATCTGCTATTGTCTCTTCCCCTTTCTTATATTTTCTACCTTTAAAAAAATTTAGTATTTATTTTTTAGAGAAGTTTTAGGCTCACAACAAAACTGAGGACAAAGTATAGTGTTTCCGTATATCCTTTAACTCTACACATGCATAGCTTCCCCTGTTATCAAGAAATCCCTGATTTGTTATTGTGACCCATATTACTACATCATCATCATCACACACAGTTCATAGTTTACATTAGGGTTCAGTCTTGATTTTGTACATTGTATGGATTTTGAAAAACGTACAATGGCATTTATCTACTATTATAGTATCATACAGAATAGTTTCATTGCCCCCAAAAATCCTCCATTCTCTGTTTATCTTCCCTTCCCACAATCACTGGCACCCACTGATTTTTTTTATTCTCTCCATGGTTTTCCCAGAATGTCATATAGTTGGAATCATATAGTGTGTAGACTTTTCATGTTGGCTTTTACTTAGGAATATGCATTTAAATTTCCTTCAGGTTTTTTTCATGTCTTGATAGTTCATTTATTTTTAGCATTGAATAAAATTCCATTGTCTGGATGTACACAGTTTATTTATCTACTCACCTACAGGGTATCTTAATAACTTTCAAGTTTTAGCTAAAGCTGTTACGAACATTGATGTGCAGGTTTTTGTGTGGATATGAGTTTTCAACTCATTTGGTTAAATACCAAGGAGCACAATTGCTGGAACGTATGGTAATCAGCTGCTCAGCTTGTCAAGAAAATGCCAAACTGTCTTCCAAAGTGGCTGTACCATTTTGCATTCCCACCAGCAATAAATGGGAGTTCCTGTTGCTCCACATCCTTGCCAGCATTTGGTGTTGTCAGTGTTTTGGATTTTTTGCCATTCTAATAGGCACATGGTGGTATGTCATTGTTATTTTAATTTGCAATTGCCTATTGACATATGATGTTGAGCATCTTTTCATATGCTTACTTGCCATCTGTTTATCTTCTTTGGTGAGCCAACTGTTCAGATATTTTGCCCATTTTTAAATCAAGTTGTTTGCTTTCTTATTGTTGAATTTTAAGAGTTCTTTGTATAATTTGGATAACAGTCTTTTACCAGATACATCTTTTGCAATTATCTTCTTCCAGTCTGTGGCTTGTTTTTTCATCATCTTGATAGTATCTTCTACAGATCATAAATTTTAGATTTTAATAAAGTCCAACTTAATTATTTCTTTCATGGTTCCTGACTTTGGTGTTGTATCCGAAAAACATCACCAAATTCAAGATCATCTAGATATTCTCTTGTGTTTTCTTTTAAGAGTTTTCTGTTTTTTATTTTACATTAAGCTCTGTGATTCATTTTGAGTTAGCTTTTGTGATGGGTGTAAAGTTTGGGTCTAGATATATTTTTTGCACTTGGATGAAAAGACTCTTTTCTTCATTGTATCAATAGTATTGCCTTTCCTTCTTTGTCAAAGATCAGTTGACTGTATTTGTATGGGTCTATTTCTGAGCTCTATATTTTGTTCCATCAGCCTATTTGACAATTCTTTTGCCAATACCACACTGCCTTTATTATTGTCACTGTATAATAAGGCTCGAAATCAGGTAGTATCTGTCCTCCAACTTTAATCTTCTCCTTCAGTATCATGTAGAAGCAGATATAAATGCACATATTCAGTTATGAATTTATATATAATTAATCTGGTTCTCCTGAATTGCTAATAATTAAAACCCATGTAAAACTTTAAAGAGATGTAGATCTCAAAAACCAATATTATAAGGAGATACTAGACTACTTTGTGGCTTATCTCTGAATTGATTTGGTCTTAATTGCAAACGCCAAGTCTATTTTCCCAGCTAAAGTTGTTAATAAATTTATTAAATGATAATAATTAGCTCACATTAACATTTGGGAGGGCCAGAGAACGAGGCTTTAAAATTTCACAGCCAGAAGTACTCAATCATCCATGGGAACAGCTCTAGTGAAAATATTCCTGCCGCTTCCATTTGGCTTTGAGGACACTCAGGACTGGATACCAGGAATCCCACCACTGCTCCCCTGCCCTACCAAATACCTTTGTGATTGTACTTGCCAGATAATCAACCTCCCTATGTGACCACCCCCTTAAGTAGGTCGTGTATAACCTGAAAATTTTGCCTCTCCTATGTATCACATCCTCAGCATCCTGCTTCTTGATACACGGTTAGCTCAGCTGATGTTTAATTTCTTGCTAATGTTAAACACATTCTTTTTTAATTAGGAGGGAAAAGAGAGGAACGTATTACTGTACCAAAGAATTTTTCAAAATATTCCACCCAGCCTAAGATGGGAATCATTCTGATACACTGCTGATCAAGAAAAAATTTTTAAGGGGTACTAATGAAATAATTTTTAGCTTTAACTTAAAAATTCAAGTTTCATGAAAGTGCATCTCATTAGCAGAACTTGCCAGCACTTAATTGACAGATCCAGCTAGCATCAGATCCTAGCAGCTTAACAGAAGCAAATCTGGAAATAGGAAGAGTTTTTCTGTTCCTGTCTTGGAAGATGGAATACAAAATGTGGAAATTACCATAGTGTATGTAGAGTTTTAAAAAATATTGGGTGGTTCTATGTGTTAAACACACACCTACTTTTTAATCTATTTTCTTGCCTTATGCCTATAACTTCTATTGTACTCTTCTTTGTAGGATAGAATTCGTAGAATGGTGATCCATTTTGACAGCTATAAAGAGCTGGAAGATATGATCAACCTCATTGCTTGTTGCACCCATGAGATGAAAGAATTTGAAGAGAAGGAAAGATGGTAAGTAAACATTCATTTCTGGTCACTGTGATAGATATTTTACAAATGCAATTCCATATCTTAATAATTAGTCTACATTCTCTCACTGTGCTATCTCATTCAGGCTCATAGGTCTGAATGCCATCCACGTTGACTCACTTTTTTTTTTTTTTAACATCTTTATTGGAGTATAATTGCTTTACAATGTTGTGTTAGTTTCTGCTGTATGACAGAGTGAATCAGCTATATGTATACATATATCCCCATATACTCTCCCTCTTGCATCTCCCTCCCACCCTCCCTATCCCACCTCTCTAGGTGGTCACAAAGCACCGAGCTGATCTTCCTGTGCTATGCAGCTGCTTCCCACTGGCTATCTGTTTTACATTTGGTTGACTCACTTGAGTATATCTGTAGTCCTGACTCTTCCACTAATGTCCAGGCTCCTGTTCCCAGGTGCTACTTATTATCTACTCTTGGAACATTAACAGATATCTCAAACTTAACAAGGTCAAAGCAAAATTTTTTGTTTCTTCATAAAAATCTATTCTCCCACCAAGCTCTTCAGTTACAGTAAAAGGTATCACTGATCAGAGGCAATCCAGACATCAGAATCATCTTTGATTCTCCTTATAAATTCATTCATCCTCAGTCCACCAGTAAGTCCAGAATACATCCCAAATGTGCCCATTTTCCTGCATCAGCCCATTTCTGTGAGGTAGTTACCATAAGTTGACAAAATATCTTGCTTGGACTGTACAGTAGTTTACTAAATCCTCTTCCTACTCTACTGCAAACTATTTGATATGTAACTGTGAGGATGGTATTTTTTATAATGGAGATAAGAACTTCTCTTTCTTCTTAACACCTTATAATGGCTTTTCATTGCACTTAAAAATTAAATTTAACTTCTAACCTTGGTCTGAAAGACCCTGCATTGCCCCTGTCAACTTTTCCAAATTTATCTCCTGCCTTCTCACTGGGCTCCAACAATTTTAATCTTCTTTCCATTTCTTATTTCTTCTGTATTAATGTCTAACTTGGGAGCTTTCACTTGTTATTTTCACCCCCTAAACTATTTTCTCCTGATCTTTGCTTGTCTAGCTCCTTCTTGTCATTCAGGTATCAGTTCAAGTGCGACGTTTTCCTTGACCACTCAGTGTAAATTACTGTACCATCTGTACTTCCTTCTCTGTTGTACCTCCTGTTTTATGTAATTTGTGGCGTTTACCTCTATCTGAAATTATCTTTCTTATTTATCTTTTATTTATTTTTGTAGCCCTCCCTCTAGAAAACACATACGCATGTACACAAACACACTCATACGTGCATACATAGATCATAAGTTCAGCCAGAGCGGGGAAAGTTCTTTCTTGTTGGCTGTTAATTCTATCACCTAGAAAACTTTCCAACCAAATAGGGGCTTAGTAAGTAGTAATGGAATGGGTGAATAAATGATTCTTACAATGATGGTCGTAGATTACAATATTATGGCTATTCTACATGTGCAGAAACTTACACTCAAAGTTATTTACAAATATTCAGCTAGTAAATGGGCAAGCTCAAAATAGATCCGTAACCCTTCTTTTTGCTCTACACTATGCTGGCTGTGTGTGTGTGTGTGTATGTACTGTTATTATTGTTGTTGTTTTTAATTGCTGTAAATATTTATCCTGTATTCATTGGGGTATTCTTAGGAATTCCTAGGGTATAAAATCTGTTGACCCTATAGAGAACTTGGCATAATTTGTTGTAAATCATCTCAACAGATGTTATAAGCATTGTGACCAATTACCTCTATTCCTCATTCTCCTAACACTATTCTAGAAGTTCCCTTATTCCTTCAGTTGAGGAAATGATATCAAAGTCCCTTGTTAAAATACAACTATATAAATTGAGATGAATGAGAGCAAAAGTCGACAAATAGTCCTATGTCTTTGGGAAGTCACAGCCTTTCTGGACCTTTGTTTTCCCATATTTTAAATAAAGAAATTGACCTAGATGATCTTACCTAGATGATCTTCCATTCCTGATCACCCTGAGAATTCTATAGTTCTCACTTTATTAGCACCCTTTCAGGAGCTGTTCTTAATCAACTGAGTGTCAGGACTACTCCCTTCCTACGCCCATTGTTATATCTTGAGAATTCTTTGGACATATTCTAATTTGTCCTTCTCCCTTCCCTCTATTTAAAACTACTGTTTCCAACATTAGTGCGAAATTAAATATCAGCTAAGTTAACCATGTATCAGGAAACAGGATGCTGAGGACATGACACATGGGAGAGGTAAGAGTTTTCTGATCTGAAAACATGCAGAAAAGTGCCATAGCAGGAGCTTATACTTAAAAAAAAAAAAAAGAGGAAAACAAACAATATAGGTTTGAGGAGAGACGTAAAACAAGAAACTTTTTTTTTTTTTTTTTTTTTTTGTGCAGTATGCGGGCCTCTCACTGTTGTGGCCTCTCCCGTTACAGAGCACAGGCTCCGGACGCACAGGTTCAGCGGCCATGGCTCACGGGCCCAGCCGCTCCGCGGCACGTGGGATCTTCCCGGACCGGGGCACGAACCCATGTCCCCCGCATTGGCAGGCGGACTCTCAACCACTGCGCCACCAGGGAAGCCCTCAAAACAAGAAGCTTTAAATAGCTGAAGGTTAGGAATGGGAGAACAGTAATAGATTGTAATCTGGGGATAGCAAAGGACCAGTAAATGGTGGGTCTAAAATTAGAGGAGGGGAATTCGGTGTGAGATGGAAAGAGCAGCACTACGTATGGTTAATTTTCCTTACTTAGGTCAGCATATCATGTTGTTCAGTTCAGGCGTTACTTTCCCCACCGTTCCTCAGTCTTCTGAATTTTCTGTTTCCCTCTTAATTGTGTTAATAATTGAGGAAAATTCTGCCCCCTTAGTGAATACACATGTCTCTCTTCTGTTTACTTTAGTGCCTGCTTCCATGCTGAGTGAAATAGCAAGCTACTGAATTTCCTGGTAACTTCTACCACTATCAGTGAAAACCTCCTGCTCAGTTTCAAGGCTGGTTGTCCAATCAGGGTATTTTTAAACAACGTTTATAATGATGATTTAACATTTAATCTGTTAAAAATGTAATCAAACATATAATTTGAATTATTACTAAAGAGAATCTCCAGCCACTAGAATGTTTGCATTATAAACCTGTTTGATTCAAGATACATGGGAAATTCTTTGGATAGCGATTTTTAAGGCATTCTTCTTCACCAGTTTTGTACTGAGATTTCTGCTTCCCAGATCCCTGCATAAACTAGCTCGTTACCTTTATCTGGAGCTAACTTTAAGGCTCATCCTTTCTGCATCTTAACTGCAAACGCTGGGGTCAACTTTATCCTTTGTTGAAGAGAATTTGAGAACCCTAGTTGAAGGGCAAGGGGCTTAACATTGAAGCATCCTTGTTCCTAGGATAGCTGTATTGAGGTAACTATGCCTTTGCTTTATTTATGCATCTAGGGCTTAACCTAGTATTCCATTTCAAGTATTGAGAACCCTGTTTCATTGACTTGAGTCTCAGTCTGTTCCTGAGAAATATGTTTATCTTCTGCAACCTTCAGACCCTCCCATGAACATTCTCAATTTCCAAAAGATTTAAATTCTTCTGTGCCCCAGTCCCGAAAGGGGGCACCCTGCTTCCTACTACAGTTCTGTCATGCCAACCATCTACATCCTGTCTGGATCTCTACATACAGCCTGTTCTGTTGTAATTCTTCAGCAAGTGAATTTGACACAGATTCGTTATATTTTACCAGAGCTCTCTGATGTTGCATTCTTCAGCTATTGCTGCCCTAATGCTGTGTAATAAACTATCTCAAAATTCAGTGACTTATTACAACAAGTAGTTATTTCTCAGTCACAGGTTTGCTAGAGGCTGTGACCCTGGAGAGCATGTCTGGGACTGGCTGGGCTTGGCTCAGGCTGTGGTTTGGGTTCACATTTCTCCGCATTCTGTGTTTCTCTCATCCAAATGGCAGAAGCATAAGAGGATCTAGTGAAAACACACGATGTCTCTTAAGGTTTTATCTTGGAAATAGCTCATTGTCATTTCATCCCATATTCTTTTGTCCAAACAAGACTAATAGCCAATTCTAATATCTAAGAGGCAGAAAAGTATACTCTGTTCAAAATGACCCATAACAATGAGGGTAGGAAATAAAGAATTGGGAACAAATTCAATCTACTGAAGATTCCCACCATTTAATTAGCTTGATTGATGGAAATTGTCACTGTGCATTTCAAAGGCTATACTCATTTATTCATTTATTTATTTATCTACTAAATATTTATTGCATATCAGGCTCAGAGTTTTCATTAGCGAAAAAGAAATTAGCTCTGTTCTCATGAAATTCAAAATACCCTGGGAAAGACAAAGAGGTAAACAGACCATTAGAGTGTCATATATGCTAAAATATCATGGTACATATAAGGTGCTCTGAACTCTTAACCCAGTCTAGATGGTTACAGAAAACTCTCTAGATGAGTATTTTTCTCACTAATAAATAGGCACCTGTCACATTTTTTATCCCCCTTGGGTATATTAAATCCCTGTTTTCTACTTTCCTACTTAAATCTGTCCCTCACTATTGACTGAGTTCTCATCCTATTTTCAAAGAAACTATGTTTATTTTTATTTGTAGAAATAATATCAAATTTTGTAGAGATAACATATCCTTTGAGGGTAATTTTTGCAATGAATAATAAGATGGCAATAAATTGAATATTACTCATATCTTGTAAAATGTACATTTTCTAGAAAGACTTCTATTTAAGAATAGTTTTGTCTGCCCACCTTACAGGTATTGTTTTAGAATATAAAATATATTAAAACTATTCATATTATGAAAATAATAGATCATTACCAGGTACATTGTATTTGGATATCTTTTACATGCTGTGATAATCACATATCTTTCTTTAAAAATTTATATATATGTATATGTATAAAATATGACTCACAACTTTTGAAATAGACTTGCTGCTATTATCAATGAGGTATCCCTAAAATTTCATTAGAATTACCTTCTGCCCATAGATGACTAAGTCCACAGGAGACTCAAGCAGGAATAGACAGCAAAAACACTCAGAAGAATTCTTGACATTCCAATTCACATTCCACTTGAGAGAGACCTCATTCTAACCACAGCTCTACAACTCATCAGTTGAACAACCATGAACAAGTGACTTAAACTCTCTACATTTCTATTTTCTCATTTATAAAATGCAATAAAAGTTATAATAACACAACAACATTCATCATTTTAAACAATTACAGTGATATTTTAAGCAGATCTCTTCACCAGTCTTCACCTACTGGAACGTAGCCAGTTCCTGACACTCAGATCCCCTCTTTCCTCCACCATATCATGTTATGATAGCTCTGGTTCCCAAACTCCTGAGTGAGTCAAAGAAGACAGTGCCCACTTAGTTTGAATTATCTTGGGAAAAATTACTGCTCTCATAATGCCCATTGAGATTATGTAAGCAGGCAGTGCCTTAAGTGAGTTCTCTGCTATAAGCCTTGACAAGGCTTATATAGTGTATACCCTTGCTCAAACGGGATGACTAGTTCAGCTCCCTGCCATCACCCGTGACAGCCACATCACATTTCAAGCAGTGAAGTATTATTCAGGGACATAATTCTGGAAATGTGACTAACTCTGAGTTCCAGTGTTTACTTTTGATCTCATTCATTGATCCCAAGAACTCTATATCAATCACCATTAGAGAGCCCTTATCTGACTCTAGGTATACATGAACTTTGAACATCAGGCCTAAAACTCAGAATCACAGGAGTTGTCTCTCATATATATAAATGAAAGGCCTAATTTCCATTCTACTTATACACTCAGGAATCAGAGATCAGGTCAAGAATATATAAGTGAATACAAAAGGGAAAAAAAGAAGTAAAAAAACTCTAAATGTTGCCTTCTTAAGTGCAGATAAGAGCAAAGTAGATTTGGAATATAGGGAACTAAAAGTCATAAAATTCATTTGTCCCAATTAATACTAAATGAGTTTTTAAACATTTTATGATTTCCTCATGCTCATTTAACCAGACTTACAACTCTGTTACATTTACACTCAAGCTTATTTTTAACTTTTACTTTACTAAGATACTTTATGGATATGTTTTATAATTTAGTGTCTTAAAATAGTACCTCTTGTTAAAAGTTGTTATTAAAAAGCCAAATAAAAGTAATGTGCTTATCTTTCTGCAAAGGTCACACACTATTTTTCAAGCTTGCATTAATTTTTAAAATCTATTTGTTTCAATTTTCTCTCTCTCTCACACTGTTTTTCTAAGTGAAGAATATAGTTCTAAGAATATAGTTCTTAGAATAGTGCCTGGCAAATAGTAGAGGCCAAAATGTTAATTGAATGAGTTCTGTGTATCACTTAAATTTGTCTTCTGAGACAATAGAGGAAGGAAGTTAGATAATATTAATGCTGCTAATCCTTTATAGAGTTTCACACACATAAAGTATCGTATAAAATGATGTCATTATCACGTTCATTTATAAGAACTGGGAAACTGAATTCCTGTCTTGTGTAAGTGCAAAGAACCAAAAGGTGAAACTATGTTGTATGTCTCTCAATAATAAAAACTATCATTTATTAGGAAGTTATTATATTCCAATAATTGTGTCAGTGCTTCATAATAATTATCTTATTAAATCCACATGACTACCTTATTATACAGAGAGAGAATTTAAGGTTTATATAAGTTAAGTGATATGTCCCAAGTAATACATGTCTTATGTATAGGGACTAAATTTCTAACACAGGTCTTTTCAGAATTCACAGCACTGTCTATCCTTCTGGTGTCTTCACAGTAGTGGATATGAAGCGAATGGAGTGCAGTTTGAGGGAGTTTTTTCAAATCTAGCTCTTCTGATGAAAGACAATGTAGAGATTTTCTTTTAGAAACATATGAGTAAGGGGGTACCTTTTCTGGAAATATATATTCACTGAGCTATTCCTTAATTTTTATTTTCATGACCACAAAGAAAATTAAATTTTTTTTCCCACTCCGTCTTTAAAAGTTTGTCGTTGACTCAACCCATATCTCTCCTTACTTGGACATACAGTGTCTTAAAAGTTTAGTTTTTTCCTTACTTCCTGACTTCCTCAGGGTTCCTTAACTCCTTGAAGATGTCATTGCCTTTAAGAAATGATTCCCAAATTTTTATCTCTTTCTAACTAGTAGCCTTCTCTCTAATATATCTAATACTCTGATTCCAGTTTAGTCTTCTGAAAGCACTACTCCTGTAGTGATTTTTCTGTTTATAAATAATTATCTCCATATTAGTTCTATTTGGTCATGAAACAAAAATCATGGGTTTTTTTTAATCCTGATAATTAAGCACAGGTTGAAGTGTTTCTATAATTCTTATTACCCCTTATTCTGGGCTGTATATTTTGGCCTTTTTCCTTTCCTTAAATACTCACAGTCTTTTCCCACTTAGATACTTAGTGTTTTACACCATCTTTGTGCCTTGAAGGCCCTACTTTATCAATAGCAGCTTCACCTATATTCAAGAGTAGTCAAATGCTACATTCCTAGATATCTCACTGAACTGGGCATTGTTTCATAATAATAAGATATTATAGGTTCTTTGAATAGCAGGACACAACACAAAGATACTGAGATAGATGGAAGTCAGAACTCTTTATCACTTCCAGCTCCAAATGAGTGAAGGCTGTTGGGGGGTTGCATCCAGGAACAGGGTAACAGCAAGCTGGTGGTAGCTTAAATTAAGTATGACAAGAGAGGTGGGTTTACCTAAATTTTGAAGTCTCTTTGTGGATAGTCTAATTTGAATAATTTCATGGGCTCCATGGGTAGAGACTTTCCCTAATTGTCTGTTTCTAGCCCTGGGGTGATTTGAGCAGTTTCACAGTGGCCTCAGAGTGAGAAAGCCTGATAATGGAAATTTGGGGTATGGATTTAATCAGCTGCTCAAGAAAGAGAACTGATCTACTACTGCTTAGGACCTCAAAACTGGATCAAGACAGCCCTGAAAGCAACAATAACAAATGTATTACAGGTTTATTTCTGAGTCAATCTGTGTCCGGCAATGAGTTTTGCAATGTTCTTTGAGTTCCAAAGGAATGTAATATAACATCTTAATTTTATTTACTGTTACCAGGTGGCATATTCGCCTGTCCTCCTATACCTAGAAATATCTAGAATACTGGAGAAAGATTTTTTCTGCACTCTGCTAGTACTGGCTCTGACACCATGGTTCAGAAACTTATCTAGACTACTTTCAAGGAGAGGGCCATGAGTGACAGGAGAACTGCAGGAACTCTCCTCCAATTTCCCCAGCACAGGAGAAAATTTTACTCTTTTTCTGTAGGTCACCATGGTAAGTTTCTCTTTTATCTGTTTTTCCGCTCTTGGCTACTGTCATTTCTTCTTCTCACTAAATCCTCCTGGGCCTCTTTGTTCCTCAGCATATCAAAGACTTTTGTTTTTTAAATATACTCTTAAATAAGGATCTTATGCAAACAAAAGAAGGAGGAAGGATATTTAGAAGCCTAGAAAGGGAGAAAGAGTCCAGTGTCAAAGGATTATTTATTCAGGTTCCTGGGCAATTTGGAAGGTTTGATAATATGTTCCCTCTGGCTGGATTTTGTAAATGATCGAAGTTCCACTATGCCAGGTTACTAGTACTGCTACCAAAGTGACAGTTCTAAGAGTAAACAATTTGATTTGATTCCGAACCTTCCAAATATTTAAAATTTATTTTTGACAGAAAGTAAATTTCATTTTTAAATTTAACTTTTGAGGATATGTTAATACATGCTGAAAGGTTGTGGGTTTGTTATATAATGGAATACTATCTGATGAAAAAGTTTCCATCAGACTTAATAAAATGTTTTAATTAGTTATTTTGTAAAATAAAAGCCAAATCTTGCTCAATTCTGCAGTTCTATGGAGCCAGTATTTTTGTGCTCTTTTTCCCTTCACATCACTTTTAAGCATTCCAAGGGTTACCAGATACTCTTTAATGAATTTCAATTCAGAATTTCCCCACCAACATCCAAAAAGAGTTTTCAAAATTGTTTTTCCTGCTTGCCACTAAATTCAGAATCAATAGGAATAGTATGAATATTTTTCTGGCGTCGACTTGGTCTTATTATTTAATAATCTGAGAGGTCAAATTTATAACCTACTACAAACAGGTAAATTGAAGAGAAGAGCATCTGGTAAATCAAGAGAGATATAGTGGAAACTCACTTAGTTAACTCACTATTAACTAGTTTTACCAAACAGATTCACTCTCCACTTCCTCCACACTGACTGTTGCAAACAGTACGGGGACAGTACCAAGCTGACACGCCACTCTCAATCCACATTATTCGCCAGGGGAAAGTTAAGTGCTTAACATGTGACAGCTGGATTGGTTTCAAACATTTTTAGATAAGTTGTATCAGTTACTATAAATACAAATGTTAATAAGATAGAAAATAAACTAATGAAATAGTGCAAAAAAAGTTTTTCCTTGAAAGTGATGTTGAACATGGGAGAAACTTGATAAATGTGAATTAGTTAAAATAAAATTAATATTATAAAAATTACTGCCAAGTTAGGTAGAGAGAGACAATTGAAAAAAGATGGGGAGAAATTGTAAAAATCTAGAAGGAGTCTATACTCAGATTGCTTAAAAAATGCCTTTAACTTTTCACTCCACTTCAAAGAAACTAAAACTAGAAATCATAGATAATACATCACAAGTTTCTGAAAGAAGATGATGTGGGACTCTGTGTAGAGGACTTACATACAAAATGACCTCAGCTGAATTGGCAAGTGATTGTATATTTATATAATTTACATAAAATAAAATATTAATGTGGCATTATGTATGTATCATTGTATGTATTTAAATATATACTTACGTGTTATATACTTTTGTTTTATTATAATATCCCACTTTAGTTGATTATTTGTTCTATTTTCAGAGTGACTATTGGCTATGAATAGGTTAGATAACAGTAAAATGTATTTTTTATTGAGCACATACTCTGTGATATACAAGATCCCAGTTTACATGTATTAGCTCATTCATTCTTACAGCAACCCTGTTATTGCCACCTTTTACAGATGAGGATGCTGAGGCATAGAGTATTTAAGCAATTGACTCAGTGCTTTATGATTACCAAGCAGTGGAGCTCAGATCCAAACAGGGGCAGTCCGGCCCCAGAGTCTATGAACTGAATCCGCTTGTACAGTATATGTTTTTCTATATAAAGATATTGATAAATCCTTGTCCTTTTTAGATGGACCAAATGGATGGTTAAGCATGAAAAATTGAATCTGTATTTATTCAATTATCCCAGTGTTGCCCACTAAAAGTCAGCCCTAAGGTTGTATTCTCCTACAAATAAATTTGCACCTGTGTTCATTTGCAAAGGATAGTTTATCTCTCTAAAAAAAAAAAAAAAAATTCTTAGCCTATTTTGACAAATATCTCATCCCTAACCTCAAATTCCTCACCACGAGACATTTTTCTAATACCTCTTCTGAAGAGTTGAAAGGTGTCTGGCATATCTGGTCCCTCCTTTTTCTCCATAAAACTCAACTACATTTGCAGCATAATACCAACTCATCTTTCCAGCTCAATGATCCACACACTGGCCAAGAGTAGAAATGGAACAAAAGTGCCTCGAGCCCAAATACACCGATTTAGCTCTGTCTGCTCCTCCGTTATGTATCCTCAGTCCAGGTGTTCAGGATGCCATTGAGGCCACCGGCCCCCTGTCATGACTGTCATAAATTAACTAGAATTAGAAGAAAAGATAGTTTTCATTTTCTCTTTCTAAAATCCAAAATTATTCATTTAAAACCCCTGCAGTTAGACTCTGTACATAACACTCTATATGTAACTCCATTATATTCAAAATATCTACTGACAAGTTCCCTGTCTTTGTCACAATCAGCTCTAAGAAAGGGTTTTCTACAAAACTGTAAATTTATTTTGATTATGAACACAGGGGAAATGTCCAGGCGATTCTCATTATTCAAGTGAAGTGACGGGTACATTAGCGAGGACTACATTTGAAAATATTTGTTTTAATAATCCAAAGTATAGATTTAAGTAGCTATAGGAAAGTAATTATTCTTTATTAGCTACAGGTGTTCTATAACTTGATACACCAAACTGGGCAACCCAAGAGAAAACGGAGTCATTCCATTAGTGATTGATGTGATCATGATGAACCTCGCTCTACTAATGCCTGCTGAAAACATGAATGTAATCTGTTGGGGAGTGTGTGTCTATAAGAAAATTACATGAACAATAGCAGGCTCCTTTGATTGCATTCTTCTGTGTATTCACTTTTTTCCATTCTAAAATTAATGACTATTTGCTCTGTTGAACTTGAGAAAAAAATTAAAATGACTAATATTGACTACAATTTTTTCTCCAATATAATATGTGTTATTTAAAATCAGCTTTCAAACTGCTCATCCAAAGAAATAACTATTGCTGGTAATTTCAGACTGTGAAACTTCTAATTTCATAAGGATGAAATTTGCTATGCACTTTTATATGTACATTTGCCTGTGAACGTGTTTGTGTACAAAATACACATGTACATATCATCACACACACCATGTATAATCATTCTTTTTCCACTTGTCGAAGAAATTACATTTAACTTTTTCTAGAAATTGTGAATTTTCCAAATTTGCTTTAAAGACTTGTTTTTGTTTTGTTTTGTTTTAACATCTTTATTGGGGTATAATTGCTTTACAATGGTGTGTTAGTTTCTGCTTTATAACAAAGTGAATCAGTTATACATATACATATGTTCCCATATCTCTTCCCTCTTGCGTCTCCCTCCCTCCCACCCTCCCTATAAAGACTTGTTTTAAAATAAACTCTGAGTGCTCTGGTTCCACCTAGCCTTTCCTGCTGAATACAGCTATAAAATATGGGCAGTATGAATAGAGCAGCTATTTGAACTCTACAAAGTAAATCATAGAAGACAGAAGAAAAAAACCTGAAGTTCAAGTTCTATGACATAAGAATCCCTTTAGGGCTTCCCTGGTGGCGCAGTGGTTGAGAGTCCGCCTGCCGATGCAGGGGACACGGGTTCGTGCCCCGGTTCGGGAAGATCCCACATGCCGCGGAGTGGCTGGGCCCGTGAGCCATGGCCGCTGAGCCTGTGCGTCCGGAGCCTGTGCTCCGCAACGAGAGAGGCCGCAGCAGTGAGAGGCCCACGTACCACACACACACAAAGAATCCCTTTAGTTCTGGCTTGAAAAACAGGAAAGGGAACACCTAATTCTCAAAGGAAGTGTGAAAATCGCCTCTTTTCTTCCTTTTGTCTGTTCTATCATGCCCCAGCCCTCAAGCAATCCCATGGTGGTGATGACAGACAGTGGGAAAATGCTGAGGAAAAGGAACCTTTCTCTGTGTTCAAGGAAGGTCTGATTACAAAAGTGTTGTGTGAACCCCATTGCTTTTTTCTCTCCGTGTCTCCCTACTGCTTGACCCCAGACACTGGCACAGTTGTGGAAGTTCATAGCAGAGTTGGGTAACTAAAACCCGAGATTTTTTTTACCAGTGAACCAAAAGAGATCTTCAGGGAACTGGAAAGTACTGGGAAAATCATGGAGAGGATGAAGCTCAATAAAGCAACTCCATAAAGTTTTCTTTTTAACTCCTGAGCATCCCCAACCTCCTCATGCATGAATCTGATCCTATTCTGCATATCAAAGGCATTGAGAACTGAATGAACCAACTACCAGCTATTCTCCATTGGATGTAAACAAGACCCAGGTTCTCCTAACTTGGTATTTAAAATTTCCAGGGACAATTCAAAGTTATTTTACAAGCAAACCAAAAAAAAAAAAAAAAAAAAAAAGGAAAACCTTAACTTTATGAGAAAAGCCAATTAATAGACTCTAACACCAAGGTGGCATAGATATTGGAATTTTCTGACAAAGACTTGAAGCAAGTATTATAAAAATGCTTCAGCAAGCAATTGTGAATACCTGTTGAACCAATGGATAAATAAAAAATCTCATCAAAGAAATAGAAGATAAAAGGATGAAATAGAAATTTTAGAACCAAAAATCTCAAGGACCAAAATAAAAATTCATAGGATGGTCCTTCAGTAGGTGAATGGATAAATAAACTGTGTGTGGTACAACCAGACAATAAAATATTATTCAGTGCTAAAAAGAAATGAGCTACCAGCTATGACAAGATATGACGGAACCTAAAGTGAATATCACTAAATGAAAGAAACCAATCTACACACTGCATGATTCCAACTATATGTTCTGGAAAAAGCAAAATTATGGAGACAATAAAAGGATTAGCGGTTGCCAGGGGTTGGGGTGGAGCACAGGATTTTTAGGGCAGTGAAAATACTCTGTACGATACTATAATGATGACTACATGTCATTGTACATTTGTCCAAACCATAGGATATACAACACCAAGAGTGAACCCTAATGTAAACTGTGGACCTTGGGTAACTATGATGTGTCAATGTAGGCTCATCAGTTGTAACAAATATACCACTTTCGTGAGCGATGTTGATAATGGGGAAAGCTATACATGTGTGAGACCAGGCAATATATGGGAAATCACTGTACCCTCCTCTCAGTCTAAAACTGCTCTAAAAAAAAGTACTTAAAAAAATCCATAGGATGGGTAATATCAGAAGAGAGATGCTAGAACAAAAGATCCAATGAACTCAGATATAAAGAACAAATGATTGGTAACCAGTGGGGAGAGGAAGGAGGGTGCAAAATAGGGGGGATTATGAAATACAAACTACTGTGTATAAAATAGATAAGCAACAAGGATATATTGTACAGCGCAGGGAAATATAGCCATTATTTTGTTATAAATTTAAATGCAATATAACCTACAAAAATATTGAATCACTATGTCATACACCTGAAACTAATATAGTATTGTAAATCAACTACTCTTCAATTAAAAAAATTCAGTGAACTTGAAGATATACCTATAGATGGAAATATCCAATCTATGAAACAGTGAAAAAAATGAAAAATAATTCTGATGTTCTATTGTTTAGTTGACTTGAAAAATGTTGTCTAGATTCCTTCTCATTCCAGCAGACCAATTTAAGTATCTGGGAAGTTTATATTATACCTATAAAATTAGGAAATGACCTCAAATTTTGCTTTTTTGCTTAGTAGTAAATGATGGCTAAGCCACCTGGCTTTATCTTTCTCTGCCCTAATGACCTCTCCAGACATTATCCGCATCCCCGCCGGCCTGTTACCCAGGGATGACATCATCCACGTGCCATGTTGCTGATGGTGTATAAACATCTAAGATCACTCTCACTTAAATTAGACCCCTTACCTTATGTTCATGTCTCTAGCTCTCAAACTCCTAGCTTTAACAGCTGTTTTTAGATCACTAGGTTTTGGGGTAGTATTAATGCTCCTCTTTGATGTATTGCTTTCTGTGTCCCATTCAACTTCCAGCTCTACACACTCACTTGCTGTCTCAGAAGACAGAGTCCTTCTTACACTCTGGCTCCACAATCCCACAGATTAAATTCTGATTTACCAGCCAAATGTAAGTGTTCAATCATGAGTTACAATCAATTTCCTGAAGCCAGGTCACAGAAAGGTCTATCCACTCAAAATCTTACCTAGGCTGTGATAGCCTAGAATTTTGCCTCTTCTGCTGCGCAAGGAGTTTTGAAGAAATTGGATATAGGAATTTTTTCTTTGCTTAATTTGTGACTTTAGAAATTAGTCTTCTAACATAATAGTGTTTTATTTCTAACTGATAGGTATCATACTTCAGTTCAAATCCCCGTAGAATGACAAAATACAAGTAGTGTGATATTTTAAGCAGATAACCTTTCCTACACGATTTATTTTGTTACTCTCTTTTTAAGCTTTAAAACACCTTTTAAAATCTCAAGTAAGCATTTCCCATTGATCCTCTCAATACTTTGGCCTTGCACTTTAGGTATATATTCTCTGATATCCTCTTATTTTTTAGTCAAGAGACTTCCGGAGACTTTTATAGTGAACCTTTATATGATGATAACCTGAAATTGCCCAGAAACAGCATGTCACATAAATTATAATTTCTTATTGTTTTCTGATCATTTGTATTCTCTGTGTTTTTTGTTAAAAAAGAATAGGCCTGATAAAACCTGAAATTCTGTGCATGCCCCATAAGAAGTAATTAAGATTAGCATGGCTAGAGCACTGAAATGATACTTGAAGAGGGTTTTTTTTTGGTTTCTTTGTTTTTGTTTTTTAAGCAGCTTTCCAGCTGCAAAACACATACAAAATCCATGCAGTTCTCTGGCTACACTTCCCTACCTCTGCAAATAATGCAACAGAGTATAGCAGTAGTGGTTTGGTAGAAAGTGCTATAACTGCAGGAATCTGCAGTCCTTTACTAGGTTCTGCAGTGCATTCAGTAAGTCTAGTTACACTAGGATGAATAATGGTACAAGCACTTGCAAGGCCATAGGCTTATGTTATACAAGAATTAGGCTTGAATTTTGATTTTGTGCTTATTCTGTTAGGGAAAAAAAAGTTATATGGGTTATTTAAGTGAGAGTAGTATCGACATATATACACTACCAGATGTAAAATAGATAGCTAGTGGGAAGCAGCAGCATAGCACAGGGAGATCAGCTCGGTGCTTTGCGATGACCTAGAGGGGTGGCATAGGGAGGGTGGGAGGGAGGCTCAAGAGGGAGGGCATACAGGGATATATGTATGCATATGGCTGATTCACTTTGTTGTACAACAGAAACTAACACAGATTGTAAAGCAATTATATTCCAATAAAGATGTATAAAAAAAACCAATGATAACAGCAACATCCCATCTTTATAACAGCTCCAAAATTGCTTTTCTTGAATACAGTGTTACACTATCAATGTTAGTTCTTTAGTATAGTGTTTCTCGAACTGTGTTCTTCAGACCAGATGGTCAGAATCATCTGGACGAAACCCCAAATCTACTGAGCCACAATTTTTGTGGGTGAGGCTCATGAACTTGGACATTTTACATCCTCCCAAGGTGATCCTTATGCCACTAGTTAGACAGTCCTTATCCTTGGGTAAGGGAAAGATTGTGTTTCAGGACAATAAAAATGATGACACCATATCAACAGTGTTCTATAATTAAGGTCAGAAGGATAAGAATAACCATCAAAGACTAAAAAGGAATAAATGACCTAAAATCAGTAAATATTTCACTTTGAGTGTTAAAAATCACGTATTAGAGCCAAAAGGGACCTTAGATATGCAGTCTAAACCTTACAGCATATGACTGAGGAAACTGACAGCAGCAGCTATTGTCTAGTGAGTGCTTACTATGTGCTAGGCATTGTGCTAAGCACTGTATAGGGAATATTTGATTTAATCTTTGTTGCTCAGAGAGTTGAAGATTTAAGATTATCAAGTATGTTATCGGCAAAGATGGGGTAGAATCTAGATTTGGTTCAGAGTCACATTCTTATTTTACCTTACAGCTTTTTATCTTCTTCTTGGGGGGAAGGTGGATACCAATCAATTATATGTGCCCCTTGAAATGAGTTTCAAGTATAGTACCTACATCACAAGGCACACTTTCACAAAATGTTTGCAACCTACTTGCGTTTTCATTTTTCCCTAAAAAAGAAAGAAATAGAATTCTCTAAAATGTCATACGTTGACCTTATTCAAAGTCCAAGCACAAAGTATACAGTGTTAAAATGACTAAGAAAACATCCAGATGTAAAGTTTTATGTGAAGAATGCCAAGAATATTGGAGCTATTTTCCTTCTCAATGATTTACTCTTAATTTTGTAATGAAGACTTATACATCGTGATCTTTAAGCAGTAATTTAATTGTACATTCTGTGCTGTGTAGGATTCTGGAGCCAGCAATTAGCTTGCTCATTATCTCTAGGGATCTGTTTGCATGTGGGCTGTGTGCATATGTTTCATCCAGTCATTTGTCAAGCATCCTTATATTTTCTGTTTCCTACAATCCTTGTCATTTATTTAAGTGTGCATGAATTTTTAAGATCACAAAGCTGCATCTTCCCTTATATTCTCTTGTGACAGACTGGACATGAGGAGGAAATAGTTCTGTCTTAGATCCCCATCCATTTCAGCAAAATGGCCAAATATTTTATCATGGCTGAACTGTCATGTGCTAGTCCTGGACTACTTTTTCAGCTGCATTTCGTATCACTTTCTCTGTTCCTCATATATTGCAACAATGCTTGAAATGCCCTGAGCATATAACACTGTCTCATTCACCCATGTATGTGTACATATCGTTTTATGCCTTAAACTCTCATTTTCTTATCTGTCTGAAGAATTCCAACAGGATCCAATCTAAATGTTCACTTTTTTGCAACAAACTCTAACTCAGCCTCAACCTCCAAGCAGGATTAACTACTTCTTTCTCTGCATTATCTCTGGATTTTGTACTTGCCTCTCTCTATCGCTGCATTTGCCACTCTACATTTTAGTTGCTTGTTTGTCTTCCTGATTTCTTGCTTAATTCTGAATTGCTTGAAGAAAATCTCCTTTATTTCTCCAGAACCCAGAATACCTGGCAGAGCAAATGCTTGTTGAATAAAAGAGATTTATTTTCCCCTTTATTTTACGTTCTTAAAGAGTCATACTTTTTTTTTTTTTTTTTTTTGGCCATGCCCCACAGCTTGTGGGATCTTAGTTCACCAACCAGGGATCAAACCCAGGCCCTTGGCAGTGAAAGCTTGGAGTCTTAACCACTGGTCTGCCATGGAATTCCCAAGACTCATACCATTTCAGTGCCGTTTTCTTTATAAAGAAAATCTAACTGAGAAAACAGTATTTAGTAGGCATTAGCATACTGATTACTAGACTGAACATTAATGATTATGCCAACTTGTCAATGCAATGAGAACTATTATTTCCATAGGGTTTCACAGTTTCTGAAGAATTTTTTGTACAGGAACTTAACTTTGATACTACCGAGGTAGATAGTCATTACTTATTGCCGCTGGGGGACTGGAGATCCCACAATTGTCAATGGTTTACCCATTATGGCTAGTTTGTTTCCTTCTTTGTATTAAACCTCAAATTTCATGTTCATTCCAGTTGCAAAGAGAGGAGTTATGAATGAATAGCTTAGTGAGTCCACTTCAAGGAAAATGGGTCATTTATTACTTTTTTCAGAAGTCTTCAGATTGAAAATTGATTTTATTTTCTTAAAGATTATTTAGCATAAATAACTCATCTTTTCAAATTGAATGGGAGCTCACAAGCATTTATTTTTTCAAATGTATGCCATATCTCAGATGTTGAGATATATGGCATGCAATAAGTATTCCCCAATGTTTTTGCAAAATTTTGAAAGACTTGTGGGAGAGAAGGATTTGCAACTGTTAAAAAAAATAACAATCATTTTCTTTATTCTTTTTTCCTTTGAATGAAGAAAAGAACAGAGAAGTGTGGGGATACATCTGATTTTTTTCAATAGATCCTTAATACTTATATATAATCACATGCATGACATTTATAATTGATTAAAAATGATAGAAATGTAAATAAATCTGGTTTAAACGTTGGAATTTCAATTAATAGATGACTAGTCATTTTAGAAGTATGTTATTGCAGCTCAACATTGTCCTCTGGTGATTTCAACAAGAAAACAAGGAAACTGAAGCATATTTCCTACCATGTATTTGCTCTACATATCGTTTCAACCAAAATAAGTCTTATTTTAATTACACACAGTTTTGCAGTCCAGAGGTACTATTTTTTCTCTACTCTCTTTTCATGTCTTTCCATAAATATTCTCTGAATTTAAAGTGCCTGACCGCTTTTTAAGAGCACTGAACCACTTGCCCACACTGCAACCCTATACACCGTTATCAAAGACTCTGTCCAGAGCTGCATTTTCTAATAGTCACTGAAGTAGACTATTAAGGGCTTATGCTCCATTGTCCCATTTTTTGTGTTCATTTTCTTCCTAGTGTCACCAGTTATTTCTTTGTGAGACTGCAGGTGACACAGTCACTTTGCAGGTGACTTTCATTCCTTTCCACTTCGACCCGTGACCCTGGCCCTGTGTGAGCGAACACTGTTTTCTCCTGTGAAGTTCCTGCCAACCCTTTCCCTTTTCTCCATTTCCAAAGTGTGGACACAAACAACTGATAGCAAACAATATATATATATAACAGGGCTTCACTAAAATTTAAGTAATAATGAAAGGGGAATGTAACTCAAGCAATAACAGAGCTATTCTACTCTCACCTGCTAAACTGGTTCCTTGCCTAAGTCCTCAGCTGTGTCCTTCCTGCCTTCCCTCTATTCCCCAGCATTAGAACCACTTACCGCCATCCACAATTCAAAGTATGACCTTCCACAGCTCCTGCCCACAAAGAGAGAGGATATTTTCCAGAAATGTATCTAAATTTCTGTTTCCCAGGTTCTCATGGTCTTTCTTTGGTTTAACCTTTCTCAAGGATGATTGAGGCCAGGAATATCCCTCATACTCCATGGAAAACCCAACCCCACTGCAGAGGTTTAGCATGATCTTATGGCCTGGAAGCGATAGTTAGAAAGTATTATCATGTTGCAAATTTTCAAAAGCCTGAGTAATTTTATTTTATTCATACTCATCTTCAAACATCTATCTATGATTATATCTATGTATTATATTATAGACATTCATTTTAATTGCCTCCAATGTACAAAGCACACAAAAAAATCAATAAATATGTGCTGATGGAAAGTATGCGCTAGTGCTACTGTGGTCACTCAGCTTGAGTTGTAACAGTTCATTTATGCACAAGTTCATTCCTACTTGCTGCCATTAATTTGCCAGCTCTTCTTTCCTGCCTCAGCTGGCATCTCCTTCTCCAACTTTCATTGCTCATTTTCCCTTTCCTTTTTTATTAAAAAAATTTTTTTTTTTGTGGTACGCGGGCCTCTCACTGTTGTGGCCTCTCCCGTTGCGGAGCACAGGCTCCGGACGCGCAGGCTCAGCGGCCATGGCTGACGGGCCCCGCTGCTCCGCGGCATGTGGGATCCTCCCGGACTGGGGCACGAACCCGCGGCCCCTGCATTGGCAGGTGGACTCTCAACCACTGCGCCACCAGGGAAGCCCTCCCTTTCTTACTTTTCACTTTTGATACTTCAATTAATCATGCCAGTTAATCAGTCTGGATCAGAATCTACCATCAGGAAGTTATACTAGCTGAATAATTGGCAGATTTTACTTTGGCAACGTGTCCCTGTGTATTGGGAGACTGAATATACAAATGGACAATGACCAGTTCATACCCCAAAATAGAACTCTGACCCACAACCTCTGTAGCAACCAGCCTGGGAAGTCAAACCACAGTCACCACAGCAATCATCCAGGAATGATTAGGACCTCATCAGTAACTGTCAGCTTCCCTAATTTTGGCCCCCATCACCTTTGTATAACTTAGGGTCAACCAGAGAAAGCCCACTGTCTCCCCACCAATCAAAGAGGATAGCTCACTTCTCTTAGCCTGACTCTAGTTTCCTCATGCCAGCAACCTCCACTTAGAGCATTAAACGCTTCCCCTTTTTACACTATAAAGCTTTCTTACTACCTTTGAGTCTTTCGTACCTACCTTTTGAGTCTGCCCAATGCAAGCTTTGGTGTCCGACTCCCTTGCTACAGCAAAAGCTATAATGAATAGTTTCTGCTTGTCCTCTTTGCGCGATCTTCATTTATTTGCACAAAATTACCTCTCCCGGTAATTATTTTGTAAACTTCTAATTTATAATTTATAAAAGCATGTTTTGCTTCTGTTTGAAATGTAAGTCAAACATAGCCAAACAGTGGGGAGAAAATTGTTTGGATTCTTGAGAGATGCTTGAGACCGATGATGGTGCAGCTCTAATTTGTACAGACAATTTACCAGGATTGGCTGACAGGAGAAAGCTTTGAATCTTTTTAAACTTATGATGGTATTTGGCAACTACCCAAGCTCTAGTTTACTGAAATAACTCTCTGCTAAATAGCTACTCTTCATCTCTTGCCTGTCTACTATAAATGGAAGACAGTTATTTTTCTTTTTCCTACCTCTGCCCCAAGAATTCAAAATGTGCGCAAATTTCCTTCTAGGATTATATTATCTTATATTTAAGGGTATCCGTGAATTTTTTTCTCTTGTGTAATATTTTAGGATGTAGCCGTGGATGAAACTGAGGTTCAAAGAATTTAAATGATTTAATCAAAAGCCAGAGTTGGGGGCTTCCCTGGTGGCGCAGTGGTTGAGAGTCCACCTGCCGATGCAGGGGACACGGGTTCGTGCCCTGGTCCGGGAGTATCCCACATGCCGCGGAGCGGCTGGGCCCGTGAGCCATGGCCGCTGAGCCTGTGCGTCCGGAGCCTGTGCTCCGCAACGGGAGAGGCCACTACAGTGAGAGGCCCACGTACCGCAAAAAAAAAAAAAAAAAAAAAAGCCAGAGTTGGTAGGTACCAGATTCATGGGTGAATCCATCTGGCTCTGATTTTCCAGACCATTTGCTTTCTTCCAAATAACATCACTCCTTCTATTTAGCTCTCATATTTGGGTAATTATCACTTCTTTGTGTCCACTATTTGAAGAATTCAGAATAAAGATGTTAAATATAGGTTTAATGGATAATAAAAAAACCACAGTTTTTGTTTTGCTTTATTTTTAGATTAAAAAGTCTTCCAAGACAGGAACATCTTCTTACTTTATAAGTCCCTAGAATAATTCATAGTCTATGCCTTATCTTTGTGATGTAATTGCCAGTCTAGCATTTTAATACAATTGAAATCAAGGTGGAGTATTGCAGTTTACAACAAGTTGCCTAAAACTGTATATCCAAAGTGCATGTCTCAATAATATACCTCAGTGATTGTGAGGTTATCGGCATATTCCATTCATTCTTATTTTAGAATGAATTAGAAAAATCTAGTTAATATTATACCATTGATTACTGTCGTGAATCACTAATCAAAAGGCTTGATGTGGCAGGGTACTGTCAACATAGCTAGAAATACGAACGACTACTCTTCCATGAAAATTTGAGAAAATTAAAAAAAAAGAAAGATTGACTAAAAAGTACAACATTTTATTCTATGATGCTTAAAATGAAGAAGGAAAGTGGATATGCACAAAGAAAAATTTTAAAGGTAAAACAAATAAGTCATAGAAAACAACTGGGTGGTGTTGGTTGTTTTCTTCCACTGAGAATATTGAAATAAAATTTAAATTGCAGAGCTTATTATTTATTAATGCACACAGAAGACCTTAACCTGTTTACTTGCTCAACATATGTAATAGCTAGATTTGGCATTGTTGAGTGTCAAGTGCACTTGATTCTTAGATTGGCTTCATCAACACAAAAGACTTAGATCTGATTACACTTCACACCTCAGTTTGACTGACAGACATATTACAAATAGTTGTATGTATTTCAACCTGTTCCAAAGCAGGGTAAAATGTGTTTAATAATATCAGCATTGTTGGTACCAGTTAGTCTATAATCTTTCTTAAGAAGAGGATGTGTATAAGATTACAATGTCAAACATTAGTAATCACCAAAAAGAAATTAGAAAACTCTAATTTTAATTAAGTCATCCTGCCTTACCTAATATCTGGAAGTGTTACTGAGAGTACATAATAACAGTCTTAAATTTATATAAAGCTTTATCCCATTACACATTTATAACCGTATGATTTCATTTTATCCTCTAAAGATTCAGTGAAATATATACAAAAGTATTACTATCTGTTTTGTTAATGGATCAAGGAAAAGAGTCTAAGAGAAAAGCAGTGGCTGGTAAGGTTACACAGTCAGTGACAGAATCAGATTAGGACTTTTGTATCTTCAAAGGCCTTGCCTCTAAAGCCCACTGAGTTAGATGTGAACACTCTGAAATACTCAATATAGCATTAATGTAAAATCCATGTTTTTGTATACAAAACCAGTGAATGGTTTTAATCTTTATAAGTATTACTAATGATTATAATCAATATGATTATATTTATAATACACTATACCAATGTTTTCCAAACTTTTTTGGAGAAAAGAATCACCTGCAGGCTTATTTCAAAATGACAAAAAAAAAACAGAAAAAAAAAACAAAAAGAAAATCAGACCCAATGCAGAATTACTGAATGAAAATATCCAACAATGAGGTTTAGTGATCTATGTACAAATAAGTTCCACAAGGGATACTTAACTCCAAGGAAATTGGGAAACAATGATCTAAATCAATTACAAAATAACCTAGTAGATGCAGTAAAAACACTGTTTTTTAATATATTTTTTCAGATTATTTTCCATTATAGGTTATTACAAGGTATTGAATATAGTTCCTTGTGCCATACAGTAAATCTTTGTTGTTCATCTATTTTGTGTATAGTAGTTTATATCTGTCAATCTCATAAACCTAATTTATCCCTCCCCCTTCCTTTCCTTTTTGGTAAGCATAAGTTTTTTTTCTATGTCTTGTGAGTCTGTTTCTATTTGGTGTATAGATTCATTTGTATTATTTATTAGATTCCACATACAAGTGATATAGTATAATATTTGTCTTTATCTGACTTACTTCACTCACGATGATATTCTCTAGTTACTTCCTTGTTGCTGCAAATGACAATATTTTATACTTTTTATGGTTGAGTAATATTCCACTGTATATATATAAAATATCTTCTTAAAGTAATCATCTGTTGATGGGCATTTGGGTTGTTTTCACATCTTGTCTATTGTAAATACTGTTGTTATGGACATTGGGGTGCATGTATCTTTTCAAATTAGAGTTTGGGTCTTTTCCAGATATATGCCCAGTAGTGGGATTGCTGAGTCATGTGGTAGCTCTATTTTTAGTTTTTTAAAGAACCTCCATACTGTTTTCCATAGTGGCTGCACCAATTTCCATTCCCACCAACAGTGTAGGAGAGTTCCCTTTTCTTCACACACTCGCCAGCATTTATTATTTGTAAACTTTGATGATGGCCATTTTGACCAGTGTGAAGTGATACCTCATTGTGGTTTTGATTCATATTTCTCTAATAGTGATGTTGTGCATCTTTTTACATGCCTTTTGGCAATCTGTATGTCTTCTTTGGAGAAATGTCCATTTAGGACTTTTATTCGTTTTTTGATTGGGTTGGTTGTTTGTTTTTTTTGAAATTGAGTTGTATAAGTTGTTTGTATATTTTGGATATTAACCCTTTGTAGGTCACATCATTTACAAATATTTTCTCCCATTCTGTAGATTTTCTTTTTGTTTCATTGATGGTTTCATTAAGTTTAGTTAGGTTTCATTTGTTTATTTTTGCTTTTATTTCTTTTGCATGGGAGACTGATTTAAGACAATATTGATGCGATTTGTGTCAGAGAATATTTTGCCTATGTTCTATTGTAGTAGTTTTATGGTGTCCTGTCATATTTAAGTCTTTAAGGCATTTTGAATTTATTTTTATATATGATGTTAGGGAATGTTCTAATTTTATTAATGTACGTGTAGCTGTCCAGCTTTTCCAACACCACTTGTTGAAGAGACTGTCTTTTCTCTATTCTTGCTTCGTTTGTCAAAGATTAATTGACCATACATGCATGGGTTTATTTCTGGGCTCTCTATTCTGTTCCATTGGTCTGTATGTCTGTTTTTGTACCAATGCTATGCTCTTTTGATTACTCTAGCTTTGTAGTATAGTCTGAAATCTGTAAGGGTTATGCCTCCAGCTTTTTTCTTTATCCTCAGTATTGCTTTGGCAATTCTGAATCTTCCGTGTTTCCATATAAATTTTAGTATTATTTGTACTACTTCTGTGAAGAATGTCATGGGTGTTTTGATAGGCATCACATTAAATCTGTGGATTGCTTTGGGTACCATAGCCATTTTAACAATATTAATTGTTCCAATCCAAGAGCATGAGATACCATGAGATATCTTCCCATTTCTTTGAATCATCTTTAATTTCCTTTACCAATGTTTTATAGTTTTCAGCGTATAGGTCTTCAACATTTTGGTTTATTCTCTTCCAATTTGTGCTCCTTTTATTTCTTTTTCTTCTCTGATTGCCATGGCTAGGAGTTCCAAAACTATGTTGAATAATAGCGGTGAGAGTGGACAACCTGGTCTTCTTCCTGATCTTAGAGGAAATGCTTTCAGTTTTTCACCATTGAGAATGATGTTGGCTGTGGGTTTGTCATAGATGGCCTTTATTATGTTGAGGTAGATTCCCTCTGTGTCCACTTTCTGGAGAGCTTTCATCATAAATGGGTGTTGAATTTTGTCAAAAGCTTTTTCTGCATCTATTGAGATGATCATATGGTTTTTATTCTTCAGTTTGTTAATATGGTATATCACATTGATTGATTTGCATATATTGAAGAACCCTTGAAACCCTGAGATAAATCTCACTTCATCTGGGTGCATGATCCTTTTAATGTGTTGTTGGATTCTGTTTGCTAGTATTTTGTTGAGGATTTTTTCATCTATATTCATGAGTGATATTGGTCTGTAATTTTCTTTTTTTGTAGTATCTTTGTCTGGTTTTGTTATCAGGGTGATGATGGCCTTGTAGAATGAGTTTGGGAGTGTTCCTTTCTCTGCAGATTTTTTGGAGGAGTTTAAGAAGGATGGGTGTTAGCCCTTCTCTAAATGTTTGATAGAATTCACCTGTGAAGCCATCTGGTCCTGGACTTTTGTTTGTTGGAAGATTTTTAATTACAGTTTCAATTTCATTACTTGTGATTGGTCTGTTCATATTTTCTATTTCTTCCTGGTTCAATCTTGGAAGGTTATACCTTTCTAAGAATTTGTCCATTTCTTCCAGGTTGTCCATTTTATTGACATAGAGTTGCTTGTAGTAGTCTCTTAGGCTGCTTTGTATTTTTGTGGTGTCCGTTGTAACTTCTCCTTTTTCATTTCTAATTTTATTGATTTGAGTCCTCTCCCTTTTTTTCTTGATGAGTCTGGCTAAAGATTTATCAAATTTGTTTATCTTCTCAGAGAATCAGCCTTTAGTTTTATTAATCTTTGCTACTGTTTTCTTTGTTTCCATTTCATTTATTTCTGCTCTTGATGATTTCTTTCCTTCTGCTGACTTTAGGTTTTGTTTGTTCTTGTTTCTCTAGTTCCTCTAGGGGTAACGTTAGATTGTTTATTTGAGGTTTTTCATGTTTCTTGAGGTAGGATTGTATTGCTATAAACTTCCCTCTTAGAACTGCTTTTGCTGCATCCCATAGGTTTTGGATCATCTTGTTTTCATTGTCATTTGTCACTCGGTATTTTTTGATTTCCTCTTTGACTTCTTCAGTGATCTCTTGGTTATTTAGTAACGTATTGTTTAGCCTCCATGTGTTTGTGTTTTTTATGTTTTTTCCTTGTAATTCATTTCTAATCTTATAGCATTGTGGTTGGAAAAGATGCTTGATATGATTTCAATTTTCTTAAATTTACTGAGGCTTGATTTGTGACCCAAGATGTGATCTATCCTGGAGAATGTTCCGTGTTCACTTGAGAAGAAAGTGTAATCTGCTGTTTTTGAATGGAATGTCCTATAAATATCAATTAAATCTATCTGGTCTATTGTGTCATTTAAAGCTTGTGTTTCCTTATTAATTTTCTGTTCGGATGATCTGTCCGTTGGTGTGAAGTGTTAAAGTGCCCCACTATTTTTGTGTTACTGTTGATTTCCTCTTTTATAGCTGTTAGCAGTTGCCTTATGTATTGAGGTGCTCCTGTGTTGAGTGTATATATATTTATAATTGTTATATCTTTTTTCTTGGATTGATCCCTTGATCATAATGTAGTGTCCTTCCTTGTCTCTTGTAACATCCTTTATTTTAAAGTCTATTTTATCTGATAAGTATTGCTACTCCTGCTTTCTTTTGATTTCCTTTTGCATGGAATATCTTTTCCCCTCCCCTCACTTTCAGTCTGTATGTTTCCCTAGGTCTGAAGTGGGTCTCTTGTAGACAGCATATAGATGGGTCTTGTTTTTGCATCCATTCAGCGAGCCTGTGTCTTTTGGTGGAGCATTTAATCCATTCATGTTTAAGGTAATTATTGATATGTATGTTCCTATTACCATTTTTTAAATTGTTATGGGTTTGTTTTTGTATGTCATTTTCTTCTCTTGTGTTTCCCACTTAGAGAAGTTCATTTAGCATTTGTTGTGGAGCTGGTTTGGTGGTGCTGAATTCTCTTAGCTTTTGCTTGTATATAAAGCTTTTGATTTCTCTGTTAAATCTGAATGAGATCCTTGCCAGGTAGAGTAATCTTGGTTGTAGCTTCTTCCCTTTCATCACTTTAAATATATCATGCCACTCCCTTCTGGCTTGTAGAGTTTCTGCTGAGAAATCAGCTGTTAACCTTATGGGAGTTCCCTTGTATGTTATTTGTCATTTTTCCCTTGTTGCTTTGAGCAATTTTTCTTTGTCTTTAATTTTTGTCAGTTTGATTAGTGTGTGTCTTGGCGTGTTTCTCCTCGGGTTTATCTTGCCTGGGACTCTCTGCACTTCCTGGACTTGGGTGGCTATTTCCCATGTTAGGGAAAATTTCCACTATAATCTCTTGAAATATTTTCTCTGGTCCTTTCTCTCTCTCTTCTCCTTCTGGGACCCCTATAATTCGAATGTTGTTGCATTTAATGTCCCAGAGGTCTCTTAGGCTGTCTTCATTTCTTTTCCTTCTGTTTTCTTTATTCTGTTCCACAGCAGTGAATTCCACCATTCCATCTTCCAGGTCATTTATCTGTTACTCTGCTACTGATTCCTTCTAGTGTATTTTTCATTTCAGTTATTGTATTATTCATCTCTGTTTGTTTGTTTTTTAATTCTTCTAGGTGTTTGTTCTTTAATTCTTCTGGGTCTTTGTTAAACATTTCTTGCATCTTCTCGATCTTTGCCTCCATTCTTTTCTGAGCTCCTGGATCATTTCACTATCATTTTTCTGAATTCTTTTTCTGGAGGGTTGCCTATCTCCACTTCATTTAGTTGTTTTTCTGGGGTTTTATCTTGTTTCTTCCTCTGGTACATAGTCCTCTGCCTTTTCGTTTTTTCTGTCTTTCTTTGAATGTGGTTTCCATTCCCTTCACTTCCACACAGTGGCATCTTTCTCTCTGCAGACCTCTTGCGCCACTGCTGGGTCCAGAAAAGGAACCTAAAACACCCAGCTCGGATCCTCACATAACCCAAGGTGGGGCTTCTCAGGGAGGCCTGAAGTTTTTCCTGCGGGGCGAGAGTTTACAGTGGGGACTGGAAATCCCCCTTCCCCAAAACCCTGGACTGAAGGAAATAAAAGTCGTCCATGGATATGCAAGCTGAATAAAGGAACTGATGTGCAGATTGGGAGGGGGGCAAGCTGCATTTAGGTTTCTGGTTCTCAAACTGCCATCTGAGAAAGTGAAGACCTGCCTGGTCCTCGGAAATTCCGAGTTGGTAGTTCTGGATCTGGAATCCAACTTATTTTAAACAATGTCTGGGTAGATTTTGATGCTTTTCATTTATATTGTGCTTGAGTTCCTTTCTTTTTGACTTTTCTGAATCTACTGTATGTTTTTGATTTGTGGTTACCCTGGTTTTCAAGTATATTGACCTGTATCTACTTACTTTAAACTGTTAGTCATATAAGTTTAAACACATTCTAAAAGTTCTACATTTTTGATTCCCCTTCTCCTACATTTTTTTTTTTTTTTTTTTTTGCAGTACGTGGGCCTCTCACTGCCGTGGCTCTCCCGTTGCGGAGCACAGGCTCCGAACGTACAGGCTCAGCAGCCATGGCTCACGGGCCCAGCCGCTCCGCGGCATGCGGGATCCTCCCGGACCGGGGCACGAACCCATGTCCCCTGCATCGGCAGGCGTACTCCCAACAACTGTGCCACCAGGGAAGGCCTACATTTTGTAATTTTGATGTCATATTATGCATCTTCACGTTTATCCTTTTGCTCTTAATTGAGTTATAATTGCTTTTCCAAAATTTTTTGACTGTTTTATTTGGCTATGTACTTGCTTATTTAAGTGATCCTAAGTCCTTTTATATATTTGCTTTTCCTACTGTGATTTTCGCTTTTCTATAGATTTTTGATTCTTTTCTATTAAGAAAAGACATTTCTTTTAGGATAAGTTTAGTATTGCTGTATTCTTTCAGTTTCTGCTTATATGAGAAATTTTTTATCTCTCCTTCCATTCCAAGTGATAATTTTGCGGGTAGAGTATCATAGGTTGCAGGTTTTTCCCTTTCAGGATTTTGAATATATCATGCACTCCCTTCTGGCCTGCTCAGTTTCAGCATAGAAATCAGCTGATAGTCTTTTGGGGGTTCGCTTGTAACTGACACTTTTTTTCTTGCTGTCCTTAATATCCTCTCTTTATCTTTCATTTTTGCCATTTTAATTATGATATGTCTTGGTGTAGGTCTGTTTGGATTCATCTTATTTGGTATCCTTGGTGTTTCCTGTGCCTGGATATCTGTTTCCTTCTTTAGATTTGGGAAGTTTTCAGCCACAATTTCTTCAAATACATTTTCGATCCCCTCTGTCTCTTTTTTCCTTCTGGTACCCCTCTTTTGTGTAGGTTGGAACACTTTATATTATCCCATAGATCATGTGTGTTGCATTTTTTTTTTCATTTGTCCTTCTGTCTGCTCTTTTGTTTGGGTGATTTCCTTTATTCTATTTTCCAGATCACTTATTCATTCTTCTGCATTATTTAATCTCCTATTCATTGTTTCTAGACTGGGTTTTATGTTGCTAATTGTGTTGTCTAATATTTATTTATTTATTTATTTATTTTTGGCTGCGTTGGGTCTTTATTGCTGCGTGGGCTTTCTCTAGTTGTGGTGAGTGGGGGCTACCCTTCATTGTGGTGTGCAGGCTTCTCATTGCGGTGGCTTCTCTTGTTGCGGAGCATGGGTTCTAGGCACGTGGGCTTCAGTCGTTGTGGTACATGGGCTCAGTAGCTGTGGAACACAGGCTTAGTTGCTCTGTGGCATATGGAATCTTCCCAGACCAGGGATGAAACCTGTGTCCCCTGCATTGACAGGTGGATTCTTAACCACTGCACCACCAGGGAAGTCCCTTGTGTTGTCTAATTTTGATTGGTTCCTCTTTATAGTTTCTAGTTCCTTGTTACAAGTATCTGCATTTCTATCAATAGTCTTTCTTAATTCCTTTAGCATTTTTATTACCTCCTTTTCAAACTCAGGGTTTAGTAGATTGGTGAGGTCTGTTTCAATATTTTTTCTTTCAGGGAATTTCTCTGTTTTTTAACTGGGAATAGTTCCTCTGCATTTTCATTTTACTTAACTTTCTCTGTCTCTACGAATTAGGAGAAACAGTTACCTACTCTGGTCTTGAAGGGGTGTTTTCATGTGGAATCATCCCTGTGTAGACTGTGTGAGTCCAGTATTTTTGGTGCAAGATTTCTTTTTATTATGGATGCCAGCCACATCCTTCCTCAGATTGTGCTGGCCGTTATCCCCTTGATAGTGGGTATTATTGGTGTTATAGTGTCCAGGGTCTGCACTGGATGTTGGGTGGGACCATCTCTTGGCTCCATGGCTATCACAGCCCTGTCAGGAGTTGGATCAGCTCCCCAGTTGTTGGAGTAGAAGCCCTGAGGGTTGGTTTTGATAAGTCTTCATTGCCCTTGAGTGAGTGCTCTGTCTTCAAGGAGTTGAGTGCTGAAGCTAGTGAGGCCAAGGTGGTCACAGTGAACCTATGCAGCACTCATACAGGCATCTGTGGTCTGTCCAGAAGCAGCCCAACATCGCATCCCTTTCTCTGTGTGTTCATCCCAGACCTAATGCTAGGCTGGTCCTGGGGACTGAGGTGCTGTGGTTGCAAGTAATGAGGCAGTTGTGCAGCTGCCTGGGACTTGGACTACCTATGTGGCATGTCTCTCCCAAGACCTGTTTGCCCCAGATCTGGCTCAAAGCTGTGGGGTGGGGTGGGTGGAACCAAAGCACCCCCACTGGGGAATGAACTTCTGCATACTCCTCCCCAGGGAATGTTCACCAGAAACCTATGTTTCTGTGGTGCCACTGGTGTTCCTGCCAAGAAAATCCTCTACTTCTGGACCCACTCTTGCAATTCACACTTGAAAATGGGCTCAAAGCCAGCCCCGTCCCCTCTGTGTGAATGCCCACAAAGTCCACTGCAACTGGACCTTCCCCTGCCATTCATGCTGACAGTGGACTCCAAGGTTTGGCCGGGACCACATCCCAGACCCTCGAGGCTGTCTCTACTCAGCTAGACCAAGTCTCTCCCAGGGCCCGTCTGCCAAAACTTCAGCACCTAGCTGCTGCCTGTACTAGCAGCTCTGCCTGGTGCAGTGATGTGGCAGCCATCAGTGCCAGTCAATCTCTGCTCTGATCGTTAGCAAGCCAGCACACACGCACTCCTCACAGGCAGAGTCCAGGCTCCTCCAGGCCGTCTGTCTGTCTCAGTGGACCTCACAGCAGGCAAGCCTCCACCAGGGTGAAGACCTGCCCATGTGGACCTTCCCTTCACAAATCCCTCCCAGGGGTGCCAGTTTCATGCTGATGACTTTTTTTTTTCCAACCTACCTGGTTATGTGAAGATCTCTCTTACAGCTTTGGCTGTATGAGAGATCTTCTGACAGTTTCCAGTTGGTTTCCTGTGAGAATTGTTCCACATGTACATGTATTTTTGATGTATTTGTGGGGGGAGGTGAGCTCCACATCCTCCTACTCTGCCATCTTGATCCTCCTCCCAGTAAGTACATTTGTAAATGTAGAATTATCAAACATGTCTTAAGATAATATTGTATATAGAGCAAGATGGAATTTACATAACAAAAAGGGAGAATTTTCACCCAGTTATAATCATGCATTATAGGAGATATAAAAATGTTCAAAAGAGAGAGATTAGGATGAGGAAGATGCAAAAATTTTTATGGAATGATAGTGAAATGGAATTGTGATGCTTAAGAGGGATAGCAAGAATTTCATAGCTGTCTTAAAGTATCTGAAGAATTGTCCTGAGAAAGAGAGAGAGAATTGTTCTCTTAACCAATGGTGAGTGCCCAGTAGATATTACAGGAATCAATGAATATGTGAGAATTAATAGAACCAGCAGGTAGAGGAAAAGCGAAGGATGAGAGGCATAGGGAAATGAATATCATTTTAATGTAAAGACTAATGCTCTCTCGACAAGAGCTGTCCACAGAGGTTCACATCAGCAAATTGCCTTAGCTGAATTGAAAAATCATATTATACTTACTATTTTTTTTCAGTATCATTGAAAAGAGAGGCAATTGTTCATACTAAAGTTATACAGCTTGCAAAAAGCTAGCCTTTTCTGCAGCTGCATCTAGCTACAGAAGCTAGCCTTCAAACTAGTATTCTTTTTAGTTCTCATAACATGTTGAAACTAATTTTTAACACATGGAAGCAATTTCAGGATGCAAGTTATTCTGGCAAAGAAAATGTCAAATAACTTTTAATTAAATATGTATTTCCAACTGTTTCTAGCATGTACAAACCAATATTCTCCATAATAATAGTATGGCTTATTGTCTGTCTTCTCTTATCTAGGAACTGTGCTGAGAGTTTCACATATCTCTAACACCAATACCAAACCAGGTCTAGGACAACCAAATAATGTGATGTAGTATAAAGCTCTCCTGGGTTTTGGGAGGTTTGGTAGTTTATGCAATGTCACAAATTTATTTATTTGTGTAGCAAGGATTTACCTCTGTGCCTGTCTTATTTTTTTATCATGTGCTTTTTAACTTATGTGATTTTTTTCCCCCTGTAGAAAGTCTTCCCTCTACTGTTGCTTTTCTGAGTTGAATTAGTATCCTTCTTCTATAATGCCTAATAAACATTCTCTAGTAGGCAAATAATATACAATTTATAGAGGAATAAATCTCTGTAGTTTCATCTGAGTTAAATGATATTTGAAGATAAGTAAAAATAGACAGCAAGTGCTTTTATTAAGAAAATGCTATACTGAAATGCCACCGTCATTTTTGGAAAATGCATACTGATAGGAAATTTTAAAATTCACTACAGACATTTCTTGAGGATGGCTTTTTTTAGAGTCACAATATGAACTGATAATCAAACTCCTGCGAGAAAGAATCAGTGAAGCACTGAGTTTGGCGTGGACAGAGAGATTTGAAGATAGGTAGTGAGATTTGCAGTAGCAACCCTTCATCCAGTAATTCTTTTTAATTATTGAAATGGAAGAGTAGGAGTGATACCAGTTACGAAATATAGAAAATCCTACAGAAGACAGGGATCACTTAAGTATTTGCTTTTGTGATGGAGACAAGATTTATTCACACACAAGCATTCTGTTCTCTTCCTCCTGCAAGTAGATAATTTTCTCTTTGCACAGTAAACTATTCTACCCTACCCTCTGTGAAAAGTTTGAACCAACACTAAGTCCCTTCAGATTGCACTATCCGCCTCCCAATTACATCTATCCTAAATTTATTACTTCTTTGCTTGTCATTTTATTTTTATCTCGTGTGAAGGGATCCCCAATAATTTTGTTTCTTTGAAATTCACATAAAAATGCATGAAATATACATATTCTTTAGTGACTTGCTTGTTTCCCTCAACATACTCATTTTCATTCCTGTATAGTGGCCAATTATATATCACTAAATTGATGTCCAAAGTGACTATACCAATTAAAAACATCCCCAGCTAAAGCATATGGAAGTTATTACCCTTTTATGCTCTAAAATCTTTGAAGTCAGGCTTTTTATATTCAATATTATAGATGTGAAATAGTTTCTCCCTATCATTTTTAATTTGTATTTTCCTGATGACTGATGAAACTGAACCTTTTGAAATGAATTTGTTTCTCTGTGAAATATCTTTAAATGTCATTTGCCTATTTTCCTACCTTGTTAGATGAGTTTTTCTTATCTAGCTTTAGGCTTTCTTTATCTAAATTGTAAACAGAACTTCAGTTTTGTTGATGATATGTGTACAAATATATTCCCAGTGTTTGTGCCCTCTTTTACTATATCTTTAGTGAGTCAAATTTTTAGATTTCAATATAATTCCTCTTTTGTGAAGTTTATAGATTATACATGTTTTATGGCTCATTTAACAAGTATTTTCTTTCATATGACAAATCATAAAGATATTTTCTTATGTTCCCTTCTAAAATTTTAAAGATTTATCTTTTGAATGTAAGTCTTTAATTCGTTTGGGCTTTATTTTTGTGTATAGTGTAAAATTGTATCACAAACACCACTTACTTTGGTTCATACTTTTCCCATTAATCTGAAATGTTAACCTCTGCCACATATAAATTTTTTCAAATACATGTGCATATATGTGTATATATCTCTATCTATACACAATTGACTCTTGAGCAATGCAGAGGTAAGGGGCTCTGACCCTCCAAGCAGTTGAAAATTCACATATAACTTATAGTCGGCCCTCAGTAAATGCAGTTCCTCCACATCCATGAATTCAACAACCTCGAATCATGTAGTACAGTAGCCTTTACTATTTTTAAAAATCTGCGTATAAGTGGACCCACACAATTCAAACCTGGGTTGTTTAAGGGGCAACTGTATATGTGTGTGTGTATATATATATATGTATGTATACACACATACAAATGTATGTATAGTTGACATCTCAATTTAGAACTTAGTCTTTTTACCTGCCTTTGTACCCATACCACACCACATTAATTATAACTCTATAGTGAATCAGAGTATCAGGTAGAAGAAGCTTACATCTTGCTCATTTTCAGGCAGGCCATAGTTAGACCTAGCCATTTGATCTTCCTTATAAACTTTGGAATCTGATTACCAAGTTCTTAAAATAATACTATTGGGATTTTGATTGGAAAGCATTTAATCTATAGATTATTGGGGAAATAGCCGATAGCTTTAAGAGATTGATGCTTTAGTCCTTGGAATGTGGCATACCCAGATATTTATATAGGCCTATAATGTTTTTCAATAATGTTTGATAATTTTCTCCATAAAGGTCTTGTACATTTTATCATACATTTTATTTCTGTTGCTTTAATCTTACTCAGTATTATAAATTATATATTTTATAAACTACAATTTTTGAAAATTTGTTACTGGCATGCAGAAATAAAGCTTGCATTTTCTTACTAATCTTACATATGGTACAATTAATAAATTCCTTAATTATTCTAAAGGAAATTCAACATATTTTTGGCCATTTCTGCGTATATGAAGCATTGAATTGTACACTTAAAATGGGTGAGTTTATGGATTATACATGTTTTATAGAAGAATAAAAGAGATCTTATTGGACACATGCCATGTATGAGACTAGGATTTGTACACTAGGACCTGAGATGTAAATTAAAAGGGGAAGATAGTGGTTGTTCATGGAGCATATTATGTTGCCAGGCAGTGTGCTGGGTTCCGGCACGTGATGCTACTTTCAGTGATTGTGAAGCAAAGGTCCAGACCCTCAAGAAACTTATGAACTGAAGCTCAGTTGCAATGTTATGCATCAAAGGCTCATGATCTGTGACTGTGATGACAAAGAATATCTATATGTGCATCATGTCTTTATGTTGACTGGACAGGTCAATCAATATGATTCTACCATCATCATCCCAGAGAAGGTAGGATGAAGTTCCCTTCTTTTTTTTTTGTGGTACGCGGGCCTCTCTGTTGTGGCTTCTCCCGTTGCGGAGCACAGGCTCCGGACACACAGGCTCAGCGGCCATGGCTCACGGGCCCAGCCGCTCCGCGGCATGTGGGATCTTCCCGAACCGGGGCACCAAACCGTGTCCCCTGCCTCGGCAGGTGGACTCTCAACCACTGCGCCACCAGGGAAACCCGAAGTTCCCTTCTTTACTTCTTGATACCTAGTGCTGATATCTGGTAACAGGGACTGGTTTTCATCTATTTTCAGCTCTCATTTAATATGTCTTAGGACATACCATTCTCAGATAAAAGTTTGATAAAGGATTTTATGAGCACACCAAGTTATTAAATACAAATAACCCATATAATCTAAATTTTACACTTGAATTGTTCTCATTGAATTTCCACCAAAAGATAGTATCCAATTATACTAGGTTTTTTTCTCTGTCAAGAACTAAATTTGTGATTCTGATACTGCTATCAATTCACCTCAAATTAACAATTATAAGATCTGATCATTAAATGAACATGCTTCAGTCAGAATGACACAATAATAAAAGAAAAAAGATGAAACAGTCTTTTACATTCTTGTTCCATTTTATCAGTAGGTCTGGGAGAGAAAAAGCCCTTTCTTGCCACTTTCACTCACTGTGCCTGAAATACTGCTTCATAATTAAGAACTTTGGTCCTTCACTTTGCACTTCACTGAATGTGCTGTAGACTTGATGGGTTATAAGGGACACAGCCTGTCTGAGATAGCTGGAGAAGGAAACCTCCCTAAGCACGTATCAGATACAAATGCCACATGTCTGTACATCTCTTTTTATTAATATTTGCAAAATGATACCAGGTTAAAATAGAAATTATACAAGTTAATGTTAGACAGCTGCAGATCAGAAATATACACTACATACATTATTGCTCCTTGACAGACTTGACACGTTATGTAATATTGTTCTCTAATTTTTCCAAGTGCTCTGTATTGCTGAATGCACTATATAAAATTATGGTAGGAACATTTCTATCATCTTAGGCCATCTTCCTGTTGAGTATTCCTACTGAATCAATGTTCCATTCTTTTTTAAATGACAATCAGAATTCTCTCTGGGTCTCTGAACGTATTGTGTATATCAGTATATCTCTAAATAGTCATAAATAAATCTCACTGATACTTCTGTTTACTTGGTATATTACTGTCATACTGTGACTTACACTGTGTGGTAAATATGTGGAGGACCGTTTCATTTGTTCTAATGATATACTAGTTATCAGGTTAGCCTTCTTCAAGAGGACAGGTTTGGAGTCTCTCAGCTCTGAATTTCAAAGCCCAACTCTGTGATAGGAGTGTGAACTTGAGTCGATATCTAGCATTTTTGTGTAAATTGGTGTTCTCATCTTTATAAGAGGGAAAAATATTTATCTCAAAGATTACTGCAAATATAAAGATAGATAAAGCCAGAAACTAGTCCTATAGTAATAGTTCAAAAAGTTTTATTTATCTTAATCATCAGTAACACTCTTTTTCATAGTAGATACTAATTTTATTGGGTAAGACATAAATAATAGTTAACAACTAAGATATTATTATGTCTTCATTTTTGAAATAGATGACTAAAACATGACACAAGGCCTGCCATCCTCCCACCTTATCCTTTTGTCAGACATCACTGATCAGCTACCTCCTCCTTTACTGAACTGAGATGTGCCCTCAGGTTCCTTTTCAAAACTACACACCAAGCATTTGGGTTAGGCTTGTCTGTGAATTTAGGATATGGCTTCTGGGGTCAATTTTGCTCTGCAGAGCAAGACCTAGACTTGAGAGCATAGGTCACTGCCCAGGAAATGTGGACTTACTTGGGGTAAAGCAGGAGAGGAGTAATGAGCAGCAGAAGTTAAGTATGATGAGGTCAGATGTTGTCAGAAGCAACTTCTGAAAAGGAAGTAAGGATACTTCTGACTACCTGATTGAACCATCTTAGCACTGCTACCATGTGCTATTTGAAGTGAACCTAAGCTAAGATTCTACTTGACGAAATAGAGTTCTTAGTAATTTTTCAGCAAGTATAAAACATGCAACTCCATTCCTTATATTTACACATATCCTCTTTTCATAAGAAAAATGATTGAAAAATACGCAAAGGAAATTCTTCCTTTTCCCTTGAAATCCCAGGGAACATGTCCCGATTGACTAAGGTGTTTCTTATCTATTACAATAATGGATATTCTGTCTATATTCCCATCAACTGTGGGGCTTTTTTTTTTTCAAGAAAGAGATGGGAATAATATCCTTCAACTCTGCACCCATGGTTATAAAATTAAATTCTAAAGGTTATTTAAGTTTCCTATTTCTGAGGTCCACGCACTACTTTGTTTTCTTACCATCTGATAAAGAAAAAATAAAACGAAAAAATAAGGTATCAAGGAATACTCCTTAAATTTGAGCTTGCCCTTCTCTTTTGTAGTGCCAACATTGGCAACTATGTGAATGTGGATGACAAAGGATATCTGTAACACTGCAAAGGTCAGTGTGTGTTTTATATGAAAGTTAAGTTAGTTAAGTTTGACCTGAGTTTCCTGAGCAAAATTTCCAAGTGCTTTCCAATGCCCTATATCACTATCTATATTAATAGCTTATCGAAAGTGTAAAGCATAAAATGAATTGGTATATGAGAAAGCACTATTGAAGAAAGAGAAGAGTGAAATCAATGATGTCAGGTTGATCTATCCAGTTCTGGGGATACCTAGCTGTTTGGTATATCCTAGATCATACTGCATGTGGTTATTCAGTTCTTTAGCCACCCCCCCCATTATTTTACATTTATGCAAATATTACATAGATATGTTTATTAGAAAGTTCTATTTTAGCATAAATCAAGTCTCTTCCCATTGGTTTTACCTTCATTAACTTGTCTATCTAGAGCGCTTTGTCTCAGTATTTTCTGATAAACTTGCTCATATGGCACATTCCCTGTTTCCCTACTGTGGTAGAATTTAGAGAGCAACAACTATAGAAGACACTGGAGAAGTCATACAGTGTGAAAGAGTACACTTATTCTTACAGTAATTCTCAACCTTTAGCTTGCATAAACATTGTCAGGAGAGCATGATTAAATGGCCATACCCCATTTGCAAATATTTTCTCCCATTCTGAGGGTTGTCTTTCTGTCTTGTTTATGGTTTCCTTTGCTGTGCAAAAGCTTTTAAGTTTCATTAGGTCCCATTTGTTTATTTTTGTTTTTATTTCCATTTCTCTAGGAGGTGGGTCAAAAAGGATCTTGATGTGATTTATGTCAAAGAGTGTTCTTCCTATGTTTTCCTCTAAGATTTTTATAGTGTCTGTCCTTACATTTAGGTCTTTAATCCATTTTGAGTTTATTTTTGTGTATGGTGTTAGGGAGTGTTCTAATTTCATTCTCTTACATGTAGCTGTTCAGTTTTCCAGCACCACTTATTGAAAAGGTTGTCTTTTCTCCATTGTATGTTCTTGCCTCCTTCATCAAAAATAAGGTGACCATAGGTGCATGGGTTTATCTCTGGGCTTTCTATCTTGTTCCATTGATCTGTATTTCTGGTTTTGTGCCAGTACCATACTGTTTTGATTATTGTAGCTTTGTATTATAGTCTGAACTCAGGGAGCCTGATTCCTCCAGCTCAGTTTTTCTTTCTCAAGATTTGCTTTGGCTATTCGGGATCTTTTCTGTTTCCATACAAATTGTGAAATTTTTTGTTCTAGTTATGTGAAAAATGCCATTGATAGTCTGATAGAGATTGCATTGAATCTGTAGATTGCTTTGGGTAGTATAGTCATTTTCACAATGTTGACTCTTCCACTCCAAGAAGATGGTATATCTCTCCATCTGTTTGTATTATCTTTAATTTCTTTCATCAGTTTCTTATAGTTTTCTGCATACAGGTCTTTTGTCTCCTTAGGTAGATTTAGTCCTAGGTATTTTATTCTTTTTGTTACAATGGTAAATGGGAGTGATTTCTTAATTTCTCTTTCAGATTTTTCATTGTTAGTGTATAGGAATACAAAAGATTTCTGTGCATTAATTTTGTGTCTTGCTACTTTACCAAATGCATCGATTAGCTCTAGTAGCTTCCTGGTAGCATGTTTAGGATTCTCTATGTATAGTATCATGTCCTCTGCAATGAGTGAGTTGTACTTCTTCTTTTCCAGTTTGTATTCCTTTTATTTCTTTTACTTCTCTGATTGCTGTGGTGAATACTTCCAAAACTGTGTTGAATAATAGTGATGAGAGTGGGCACCTTGTCTTGTTCCTGATCATAGAAGAAATAGTATCAGTTTTTCACCATTAAGAATGATGTTGGCTGTGGGTTTGTCATATATGGCCTTTATTATGTTGAGGTAGTTTCCCTGTATGCCCACTTTCTGGAGAGTTTTTATCATGAATCGGTATTGAATTTTGTCAAAAACTTTTTCTGCATCTAATGAGATAATTGTATGGTTTTTATCCTTCAATTTATTAATATGGTGTAACACATTGATTAATTTGCGTCTGTTGAAGAATCCTTGCATTTCTGGGATAAACCCCACTTGATCATGGTGTCTGATCCCTTTAATGTGCTGTTGGATTCTGTCTGCTAGTATTTGGCTGAGGATTTTTGCATCTATGGTCATCAGTGATATTGGCCTGTAGTTTTTTTTGGGGGGACAGCTTTGTCTGGTTTTGGTATCAGGGTGATGGTGGCCTCGTAGAATGCGTTTGGGAGTGTTCCTCCCTCTGCTATATTTTGGAAGAGTTTCAGAAGGATAGCTCTTCTCTAAATGTTTGATAGAATTCACCTGTTAAGCCATCTGGTCCTGGGCTTTTGTTGGAAGAATTTTAATCATAGTCTCAATTTCAGTGCTTGTTCTTTTTCATTTATTCTTTTTTCTTTCTTTTTCATTTCATCTTCTATTTCATTTATTTTCATTTATTCTTTTTTTTAAAAACACCTCTATTGGAGTATAATTGCTTTACAATGTTTTGCCAGTTTCTGCTGTACACAAAGTGAATCAGCTATATGTATACATATACCCGCATGTACCCCCATATCCACTCCCTCTTGCTTCTCCCTCCCACCCTCCCTATCCCACCCCTCTAAGCACTGAGCTGATCTTCCTGTGCGATGCAGCTGCTTCCCACTAGCTATGTATTTTACATTTGGTAGTATATATATGTCAATGCTACTCTCTCACTTCATTTATTTCTGATCTGATCTTTATGATTTCTTTCCTTCTCTAACTTTGTTTTGTTGTTGTTGTTATTTCTCTAATTGCTTTAGGTGTAAGTTTTGGTTATTTATTTGAGATTTTTCTTGTTTCTTGAGGTGGGATTGTATTGCTATCAACTTCCCTCTTAAAACTGCTTTTTCTGAATCCCATAGGTTTTGGGTTGTCGTGTTTTCATTGTCATTTGTTTTTAGGTATTTTTTGATTTCCTCTTTGATTTCTTCTGTGATCTCTTGGTTATTTAGTAGCATATTGTTTAGCTTCCATGTGTTTGTATTTTTTACAGTTTTTTTTTCCTGTAATTGATATCTAGTCTCATAGCATTGTGGTCAGAATAGATACTTGATACAATTTCAATTTTCTTAAATTTACCAAGGCTTGATTTATTACCCAAGTTATGATCTCTCCTGGAAAATGTTCCAAGAGCACTTGAGAAGAAAGTGTATTCTGTTGTTTTTGGATGGAATGTCCTATAAATATCAATTAAGTCCGTCTGCTCTAATGTGTCATTTAAAGCTTGTGTTCCCTTATTTTTTTCATTTTGGTTGATCTAAATGTGTCATGTAAAGCGTGTCTTTCCTTATTTATTTTAATTTTGGTTGATCTGTCCATTGGTGAAAGTGGGGTGTTAAAGTCCCTTACTATGATTGTGTTACTGTCAGTTTCCCCTTTTATGGCTGTTGGCATTTGCCTTATGTATTGAGGTGCTCCTATTTTGGGTGCATAGATACTTACAATTGTTACATCTTCTTCTTGGATTGATCCCTTGATATTATGTAGTGTCCTTCTTTATCTCTTATAATAGTCTTTATTTTAAAGTCTGTTTTGTCTGATATGAGAATTGCTACTCCAGCTTTCTTTTGATTTCCATTTGCATGGAATATCTTTTTTCTATCCCCTTACTTTCAGTCTGTATGTGTCCCTAGGTTTGAAGTGGGTCTCTTGTAGATAGCATATATACGGGTCTCGTTTTTGTATCCATTCAGCCAGTTTGTGTCTTTTGGTTGGGGCATTTAATCCATTTACTTTAAGGTAATTATTGATATATATGTTCCTATTACCATTTTCTTAATTGTTTGGGGTTTGTTTTTGTAGGTCTTTTCCTTCTCTTGTGTTTCCCATCTAGAGAAGTTCCTTCAGCATTTGTTGTAAAGCTGGTTTGGTGGTGCTGAATTCTCTTAACTTTTGTTTGCCTGTAAAAGTTCCAATTTCTCCATTGAACTGAATGAGATCCTTGCTGGGTAGAATAAATAAGTCCTGCCACTTTAAATGAGTCCTGCCACTCCCTTGTGGCTTGCAGTTTCTGCTGAAAAATCAGTTGTTAACCTTATGGGGGTTTCCTTGTATGTTATTTGTTGCTTTCCCTTACTGCTTTTAATATTTGTTCTTTGTACTTAATTTTTGATAGTTTGATTAATGTGTGTCTTTGTGTGTTTCTCCTTTGGTTTATCCTGTATCGGAGTCTCTGCATTTCCTGGTCTTGATTAACTATTTCTTTTCCCATTGTAGGGAAGTTTTCAACTATAATCTCTTCAAATATTTTTTCAGACCCTTTCTTTTTCTTTTCTTCTTCTGTGACCCCTATAATTCGAATGTTGGTGCATTTAATGTTGTCCCAGAGGTCTCTGAGACTGTCCTCAATGCTTTTCATTCTTTTTCTTTATTCTGGTGTGAAGCAGTTATTTCCACTATTCTATCTTCCAGGTCACTTATCTGTTCTTCTGCCTCAGTTATTCTGCTATTGATTCCTGTTAGAGTATTTTTAATTTCATTTATTGTGTTGTTCATCATTGTTTGTTTGCTCTTTAGTTCTTCTCAGTCCTTGTTAAACATTTGTTGTTTTTTCTCTATTCTATTTCTGAGATTTTGGATCATTTTTTCTATCATTACTCTGAAATCTTTTTCAGGTAGACTGCCTATTTCCTCTTTGTTTGTTTGGTCTGGTGGGTTTTTACCTTGACCCTTCATTTGCTGCATATTTCTCTGTCTTCTCACTTTGTTTACCTTACTGTATTTGGGGTCTCCTTTTTACAAAATAGCATCTTAAAGAAACAAACATTATTTATCTCACAGAGGTTGTGAGGGTCAGGAATCTAAGAATGGTTTAGTTGGGTGATCCTGGATCAGGGTTTCCTATGAAGTTGCCTTCAGACTGTCTCTGAAGACTTGAATGTGGTTGGAAAATGCTCTTCAACACTAATTCTTGTGGTTGTTGGTAGGAGGCTTCAGTTTATCTCTCTCCTCTTGCATTTTACTGTAAGCAGCAAGAGAAACCAGGCAACACTTTCAACACTTTGCTTGGAAATCTCAGCTAGATTACCACGTTACTATAGGCAATGCTGATGCTACAAATGTCTGCCACTACAGATCAAGGATCCCCTTTCCTCAAGTTTCCAATAACATTTTACTTCCTTTCTACAAGCCCTTTCTGGGAGCCTTGTTAAAGACCACATGGCTTTAAGGCTTCAGTTAACAGCTTCTTCAAGGGTAGCATTTGAGTAGTGATCTAAAGGGAGTAAAGGAGTGAATTACACAGCTATCCAGGGGAAGAACATTCCAATTAGAGGAAGCAGAATGCATAGATGCACTGGAGTAGAGGTGCTCGATATGGTCAAGAAAGAGCACAAAGGCAACTATGGCTTAAGCAAAATGAATGAAGGAGAAAGTAGTATGAGCAGGAGGAAAGAGTTATAGCAAGTAGTAAAATCAGTTACAGGCTTACAGGCTGCTGTAAAGACTTATTGCTAGTTGAGGTGGGGATGTAATGGAGGAAATGCAATCTGGCTTAAATTATAAAAGAATCACCTTGGCTGCTATATGGCATATCACTCCATGTGAGGTGTGTGTGTGTGTGTGTGTGTGCGTGTGTGGTTGCGGTATAAAAGTGGGCCAGTTATGAAATATTATAATCTAGTGCAAGATGATGGTGCCCTAAGCTTGGCTCATAACAGGGGACTTAGCAAGAGAAATTGCTGAATTTTTAATATTTCTAAAGGAGTATCTTGAAGCTTCTCTTCTTGTGTATCCATATTACATACTACTGGGGAGTTGATGACAAATCATAATTTTATAACTCTCAAGACTTGAGGTCTTCAGCATTTGATTGTAAAACCAAAGGTATGTATTTTTAGAATATCAGATTGTAATCCTGTTAAATAGATCATTGGACCATTCTGTTTTATAGCTAAAGTTTGAGGTTAAAGTATAAGTCAATAAAAAGCACATGTGCATTGTACAGATGAGGCACCTTCAAACTCAAGTTTGGAAATTGAAAATTCCGTTGAATATTCCTTTATTCAGATTTTTACAAATTAACTTGTTCTAATGTATGTGTATGTGTATATATATATATATATACACATATATATATACATATATATATATATACATATATATATATACATATGTATATATATGAAAACCTAAAGGTTTTGACCTAAAGGAAAGTTTGGCAGATGAAAAGGGAAGATGACACCTGATAACTAATGGAATAGTAAAAGCCAAGTGCCTTGATGTCTGTGTTTATCAGATAAGGGATAACTAATAACTGAAATCGCACATCAGTAGTCAACCTTCAGTGGTTGTTAATGCATAGATTACCTTACCATTAACTATGGTTTAAAAGTATATTTAGGAGCAGCTACCTTAAAATGTATAAGGGCAAAGAACTTGTGAAAAGTGAAGTATTCTGGCTAGGAAAGGTGCTGGGTTGGAAATAATATTTAAAAGACAAATTCAAAGTAGTTAGTACTATAGCTTCTATCTCTTTTATCACTATTGTATTGAACGTCCAATAGAAATGCTTTAAATTTTATCGTAAAGTAAAAGTTTATAGAACAGATCCCAGTTATGGAGAAGCCCCAATTTTTCCAGGTATGGTCCAGGACTACTGGCCCTCATTTGACCCTCAAGTCTATGCTGCATCTATTTATACCCTAACCCTTGTGTAAGAAGAGACTCTGTGAATCTCTGAAGATTTTTCCCTGGTACCCGGAGTCATCCTTCGCCTATGAGTAGTCCTGTCGTATGCTTACTTTGGTTACTGTTCTGATGTCTAGTACTACAATTTATCTCCGTTTTCCATAATGCACTACCAGCTATGTTGTTAGATTACTTATTAGACAATCATTAAGTTTTCAAGGAAACTTTTCACCTGAAGTTGTAAATGATATTTGAGTTCTTGGAATGGAGTAGGACTTCATAAAGTGTTTCTTTAATGATGGGCGTCATCTTTTTATAGAATACATCTGTGTTATAAATCTTGCTCCGAAGACCAAAGTATTCCTGATGTTTATTCTTGTAACAAAACCAGCATTGTTGTTGTGATGTGTGCTTGAAGAATGGCTAGATGCTACACATGTTTAATGGAGGCTTAAGATTATTTTTGAAACAGGAGCTCAGGGCAGTTTTATCTTCCCCTATTGTAATACTTCAGTCCTTTGTTGCTAACTTCACCCTCATACTTAGGGATAGACTTCTAATGGGATCTTTTAGGTGGTTTGATACTGCCAGTGGAAGGTTCAGATTCACATTTAATTGATATTAGTAATAATTGAATTAATACTGTTTACCGGGCACTGGGCTGGGTACTTTCACAGGTTATGTAATTTAGTCCACAAGCAGGCATGATTTAGTCCTATTAAAAGAAAACTAAAACCTGGAGAGGTAACATAACTTGCTTGAAGCATCACAGACTCTGTTTAGACTTAGGTTTTTATTCTCGGTCCAGTATTCTGTGCCATCCACTAAGACTCACTTATTCTTCTGCAAGGAGGATTCATGTCCTTAACCACTAGTCTTAAACATCTCTGACAGTTATCATCAGAGATGACCTGCTAATCCTATTGTGTTCTCGGTTATTATTTCTACAATGCCGTTTTAGTCTGAGGATTAAGGGTGTAAAAGTAAGCACGCAGATACATACCACAGTTAATGATTCAAAATCTTCAACATTTTTACAGGCAGAGCTTCATTTTTAAATGATAAATTTTTGTTTCAGTTTCTCAGGGGTTTGAACAAAAGCCACGATTGGAACTTGGTTTTCTCAAATTGAACTAGATTAAATTATGTCTTGTCTTCATTCTGTCATGCAATGGCCTGGAATTATAAATAGTACTAATATGATTGCCCTGGTTCACTTTAATATACACATGACTACGAAAGCCTACCTAAATTAATTAAACAAATTTTAATTTGATTTTTAACCTTTTAAGCAGCCCAAAATAAGAGAGAAGATCTAATTTGGAAAATAGAGATGCCCAGGATGCCAAATCAAATTTAATCCATATAACAAGTCAGATATTGACTGGAGACACATTTCTATGGACCAATTTTTGCCCTTAAGAGAGATAGAAAATGTTAACCCTGTACCTTAGGGGGTTGGAATTGGGAAATGTTTATTGATAGACCAAGCAACCGGGGTTCAGCATCAGTGGATAATACATCTGCTCCGGGATGTGCACTTATTTTCTATGAAAAGCCTTCTCTACTTTTCTTTATTTTCCTTTTTACGTCTTTCTCAGCACCATACTTGTTAGAAAGATTTTATTGGAGGTAGTGCTGATGGCAGAGTTGGAACTTGACAAATTGTTTTGATTTACTTAAAAAGGAAGTATGTGGTCTGTTAAGAAGAGAGTCAGTGATGATGATGGTGATGATCATGATAGTGCCAACATTTGTTGAATGTTTACTGTCTGCCAGACCCTATTCTAAGTTCTTTAAATGTAGTAACTTATTTAGTACTTATTACAGCCACACGAGATGGGTTACTATTATCACCTCTATTTTAATAATGAGGAAACCAAGGGACACTTTTCCCCAATTAATTGAACCCAATTAATGGTAGAGGCATTGTCTTCTTTTCTTGCTTGTTTGTTTGTTATCATTCAGTAGATCCATGTATTCAGTAAATGTCCACTGAGAGTTGATTCTAGAAGTACCATGGTGAACATGACATATATCTTTACATCAAAGGGCTTAACATTAAACAGGAAGCAAATACAAGAAGTTATAAGTTCTACCTATGGACAAACTGCAGTGTCCTTATGAGGGACTCATGGGTCTTAACATTCCTGTAGAGGGGGATAAATGTGTATTAATTAAAAAAAAATTATATGGCAGGTGGTAATGTGTTATGCAGGAAACCAAAATAGATAAGGGGAATAATGAGTTCCTAAGTGGGTAATGGTGGGACAATTTTAAATGGGAAGGCCAGGGAGGAGACAACATCCTGGAAGGAAAAACATTTGAATAAAGACTAGATACTAATGAGGGAGGGAGGCATTCAAATATCTGGAGAAATGCTAGTCATAACAAAAAGAAAAGAAAGAACAAATGCAAAGGCCCCAAAGCAGAATAATTCCTGATATGTTGGTGAAACATCAAGGAGGCTAGTATGATTGGAGGGACGTAGGTGAGGAAGAGAGTAATAGGAGGTGAGATCAGATCAGCCATGGCAGTAGCAGATCCTGGTAAGGATTTGCAAGCTATTGTGAGTTTTTCTTTTTTTTTCTTCCCTTTTCTACTGTTTCTTTACTTTTGCTCAAAAGTGAGTTGAGGAATCATTAGAAGGCTGTGAGAAGACAGTAAAAGAATTTGTGTTCTAGTTTTAAAGTAAATTTTATCTACTGCATTGAGTACAGATTTTAGAGAGGTAAGGAAGGAAGTTGGAATACCAGTTAGATCAAAAGTTAGGTTGATGAGATACAGAAGGATTAATGACTTCGAGAGTGATAAAATGAAAATAAAGCCCAAGGATCAGTCAAATTTACACATTAGTAACAAGGTGATTAAATATAACTGCAAACAATCAATATAATAGAAAATACCTTATCTTGCCCTATGCTTGGGCATTTCTATGGCCAACAAACTCAGTGAATGTTCATTAGGATAAGGTAATTCATTTCTTGGCCTCCTGCATTCGATAAATTTGGTTAATACCATTGGCACAAGCTGTATCCTATCTGAGGTAGCAACCTCTCAAAAATGCGTTAATGATTAGATATTCATGGGAAAAAATGAGCTTTGGCCCTTATCCGTGCTTTACATCAAGATTAACTGGAAATGCATCAAAGATACAAATGTCAAGTTAAAACAGTATGACATCTAGAAGAAAACACTGGAGAAAAATCTTCTCAACCTAGAGGTAAGTAAAAATTTCTCTGATGAAACTCAAAAAACAAAACCATTAAAAACGAATGAATTGGACTTTTTCAAAATGAAAAAGACTTGCTCTTCAAAAAACAGCTTTATAAAATGAAAAGACAGAAATACTGGTAGAATATATGTGTATTCTCCAAGCATTTTATATACATATATAAGTGCATATATTATATATATGTATGTATATATATATACACACACATATACACACAATGCTCTTCAAAAGACAGCATTAAAAAAAAGGAAAAGATAGCAATACTGAAAGAACATATATATGTATATAAAATATATATATTTCTTTCCCGATCTCTCTCTCATATATATTGATATACTGATAAATATATATCAACTTAAATATATAATATAAAATTTTTATAATTTATAAAATATCAATATACATCAGGATATCTATATTTCTCTCTCGTATATATTTATAGATGTACTGATAGATATACTCATATATATTGATAAATAGATATATCAATATAATTATATATAGAATAGGTAAGAACTCTTAAAACCAGTTAAAAAACCCAACAACCTAATACAAAGTAAGAAAAATATTTGAACAGAGACTTCTGCAAAGAAGATATACAAATGACTGATAAGCACATAAAAAGATGTATAACAACATTAGTTGCCTGAAAAATAAAAATTAAAATTATGAGAGATTACTGTATATCAATAGATCATGCAACTATTAGAAGGGTGAGAATTTTTTAAAACAGACAGTACCAATTGTTAGCAATGATGTGGATCAACTGACACTCTCATACATTGCTGATGGAATGTAAAATAAGATACCCACTTTGGAAAACTGTCTTGAAGCTTTTTAAAATAAATTTAAACATAACCTTACCATGAAACTTCTCAAGAAAAATGAAATTATGTGTCCATTCAATGATTTGGTACATGAATATTCATTGCAGCTTTATTCATTATAACTAAAAACTGGAAATAATCCAAATATTCATCAACAGCTGAATAGATCAATTATGATATATTCATACAATGAAATACATTTCAGTCATAAATAGATACAAACTAGTAATACACACAACTATATGGATGAATTGCCAAAACATTGTGCTGTGTGAAAGAATCCAAACACAAAGGATAATATGCTGTGAGATTCAATGAAGATGACTATCTAAAAGAGACAATTTTAATCTATACTGACAGAGAGCAGATTAGGGTTTACCTGGGTTGTGATATGTGGGAAGGGATTGTTTAGGAAAGACACAGAAGGGTTGCCAAGTAGAGAAGAATAAATAAATACATACATACCTACATACAAGATATCCAGTTAAATTTGAATTTCAGATAAAAATGATTTTTTAAAACTTTGTCTCAAATATTGCACACTAGAGATACTTAGTACTGATTGATAAGGGGAATAGTGTATGTTCCAAAACATGACACATGTAAGGAGAAATATATACACTTAAATGCTTATATTGGAACTTATATTAGCAAAAACAGAGAACGTGAATATTAATAAGCAGTGTGTTAGAATAAGAAAAAAAGTAATAAACAAAATTAAGCAAAAAGAAATATTTATAAAAATGTTAATCAAGGATACAGAAAAATATGATAAAAGAACACCATCAAACTCAACAAAATTTAAAACTTTTCATAAGGTGAATTAAGGGAAAAAGAGGTGACACAAATGACTGTTATCAAGATTGAAAAGGGGATAGCTGTACCAATAAAGCAGATATTAAAAACAAATAAAACATATAAACCTTTATTCCAGAAATATTCAAACTTAGGTGAAATAAGCCAATAACTAAAAATTAAAAATCATCGGAGTTACTCAAACAGAATTAGAAGTTCTGAATTATCCTGTAATCTTAAACTCAGTAGTTTAAAAATATCCTACTGAAAATAATAGATGTTACTAAATGAGTTCTACCAGAGTCAAGGAAGAGTTAAATCCTATCTTATCCAAGATTTTTCACAGACTGAAGTGAGAAAACTCCCAAATCATTTGATGCAGTTAGCATAGCGCTGATTGTAAAACCTAAAAAGTATGATAAGAGTATTAATGATATCTTACATAGTAACATTATTTCAAATAAACTAAAGCATTACCAAAATAATTCAGGAATATGTAAAATTATATTATAACCAATTGAACTTATTTTGAGTATAGAGAATCAGAAAACGAATGAACGTAATTTACCACATTAACAGAAATAAATAAATAAATGATTGACTATATCATCATGATAGATGCAAACTAGGAATTGAAAGAAATTTCCTTAATTGATAAGACTATCAAGGAAAAATATACAACAAATATTATATTTTATGGTGAAACTAATATATTCCCTATAAATCAATGCCTACTATTACCATTCGTATTCACATTATTTCTGGATTTTCCTGTGGTTCTCATACTGTAATAAGCATATGAATCATCTAGGGATCTTGCTAAATGCACATTCTGATTCAGTTCATCCAGCTGGGTTATATATATATATATATATATATATATATATATATATATATAAATTTTTATTTTCCAGAACATTTTCCATTATAGCTTATTACAAGTTACTGAATATAGTTCCCTGTGCTTTACAGTATGTCCTTATTGTTTATTTTATATATAGTAGTGTGTATCTATTAATCCCAAGTTCCTAATTTATCCCTTCCCTATTTCCTCTTGGTTAACCGTAAGTTGGTATTCTATGTCTGTGAGTCTATTTCTGTTTCGTAAATAAGTTCCTTTGTATCATTTGTTTAGATTTCACATGTAAGTGATATCACATGATATTTGTCTTTCTCTGACTTTCTTCACTTAGTGTGATAATCTCTAGGTCTAACCATGTTGCTGCAAAATAGCATTATTTCATTCTTTTTTTATGGCTGAGTAATATTTATATATGTACATAATCTTTATACATTTATCTGTTGATGGACATTTAGGTGGCTTCCATGTCTTGACTATTGTAAATTGTGCTGCTATGAACATTGGGATGCACATATCTTTTCAAATTAGAGTTTTCATCTTTTCTGGATATATGCCCAGTAGTGGGATTGCTGGATCATATGGTAACTCTATTTTTAGTTTTTAAGGAACCTCCATACTGTTTTCCATGGTGGCTACACCAATTTACATTCCCACCAACAGTGTAGGAGGGGTCCCTTTTCTCAACAACCTCTCCAGCTATTATTTTTTTTTGAAAAAGTGGGTATTTTAAAATAGAAATTGATAGGCTGATTCTAAAATGAATAGAGTAAGGAAAGGGGCTAAAAATAGATAAGACAAACTTGAAGAAAGAAAACAAGGTGAAGAGGTTTGTTCAAACAATATCAACTCTTATAAAACTAGAATAACCAAGGCAATATTAGTTCATGGATAGACTAATAGAAAAATGGGAAAAAATAGGGAACATGGAACCAGACACACATACATTCTTGAAAAGCTAGTATGTTATGGGCATTGTTTTGTATATCAAAGGTAATCAATGAACTATTTGATAAATTGGGGAAAATGTTTGTGTATATATATGTATACACACACACACATATACAATACATATATATACATTATATATAATGTTCATATACTTGTTAAAAAAAAATACTTCCTGAGCGATTAAAGGTTAATTTGAAAGGCAGAGTACAAAACTATTAAAAGACAATATAAAAAAAGACTTTTATGATCTCAGAATGGCTATACATTTTTAGGATGCTAAATAAAGAAAATATTTTGATCAAAACAAGATTTTAAAGTTTGAAAATCTTAAATTAGAAAATTAGAGTATACAAGTCTTAATTAGGGGAAGATGTTTACACCACAAATAATAGGAAAGGCTCACTACTTAGAATACCCAAAACTCAGAGTGACCAATGAGAAAAGAAAAACAACCCAACAGAAAAAAATTCAGGAACAAAAACCCTACAGAGGAAGAAAATATTGTATAAATCAACGTATGAATCTCATTATTAATTGGCACATAGAAATTATAAATATAGGGAGAAAAAATTATGACCACCTACTTGGTGAAAGTTAAATTATCTGACTCAAATGTTGGTTAGGATACTGAAAGTTTTACAACTACTTATACAATATTAATGGGAGTAATTTATGATTATACTCTACTTGGGAAATCATGTTAGTAAACAATTTAGAATTGTGTTGTAAAGCTGAAGATAAACAACCTTGATTGCCCCAAAATTTCACTCTTCTTTCTTACATACCCTGGAGAAGCTCGTATATCTGTGCACTGGGTCAAATAAATAGAATGTTCACAACAGTGTGGGTTTGAACAGTGGAAAATTGAGTCAACCCCAATTTTTCTTTTTTTTTAATTTATATTTTAGCTGTGTTGGGTGTTTGTTGGTGCATGCCTGTTTTTCTCTAGTTGCAGCGAGCGGAGGCTACTCTTCATTGCAGTGCACGGGCTTCTCATTGCAGTGGCATCCCTTTGTTGCAGAGCACAGGCTCTAGGCACGCGGGCTTCAGTAGTTGTGGATCGCGGGCTCTATAGAGAAGGCTCAGTAGTTGCGGCACACAGGCTTAGTTGCTCTGTGGCATGTGGGATTTTCCTGGACCAGGGCTGGAGCCCACGTCCCCTGCATTGGCAGGTGGATTCTTAACCACTGCGCCACCAGAGAAGTCCCTCAACCCAAATGTTTTTAATAGTAAAATGTACAGATGAATTGTAGAATATTCAGGTAAGGTAACCCTATGAAACAGTTAAACTTAATGAATTTTAGCTTCACTTATCAATCTGGATGAATGTCAAAAATGTAATGTAAAATAAAATGTACATTCATAAAAGAACACGTAGTTTTTACATTAAGTTAAAAACAAGCAAAAATGGATTTTACATGCTTAGGAGATACATAAATGTAAGGCAAATGTATAAAGACATGTAAAGATGTGGCACATACTGAGGTCTTTAAAGGAAACTTATTATGCTAGTTTTTGTAAGCTGAATGTTGGATACAAAGATGTTTGTAAATTATTCTTTATCTTGCATATATATACACACATATACATATATACATGTAAATTATTTATTATTTTAAATGTATCATATATTTCTATAAATTCATGTTTTAAAAAGATCAAGCAAAATATTTCAAGGCCATTTTTCTTGACAGGAAAGCAATTGAATAACAACATTCTTTACCATGTACTTCCGTCTGATGTAAATACAGAAATTCTTAGTTTTCTTTGTTTCTTTTCCACTGAGGTTCAACCTAATGTGTGCAAATTTCATTACTTTTCTGTGCTTGTACTTTTCTTTTGCGAAGTGTAATGCATAATTTTCATTCACCTTGGAGGAATACCGTGGGGCCCAAGATGTAACCACTTTTCAAACAAAGCTAACGAATTCTTATTTATTCACTTCAGGATTCCAATTACCGTGGGAAAATTCTCAGATTGCTTATAACCCTTTACAATGGTTTTTCAAGGAAACACATTTTTCCATTTTTTGAGCATTCACTACCGTCATTTAATAACAGCGTCTGGTATGCACTTTAGTATTTCAAAGTTATTCCATATTTGTGATTCAATTTTACCCTAGTCACACCCTCATGAAACAGTGAGGAATTGTTCATACCATTTTACAGACAGTAAAGGTCACAATGCTAGAAACATCCAAGGTTAGTTAATAATTTAATGCCAATTCATTATTTTCTGTATCATACTATATACTGTAATTCAGTTTCTAAATGTCTTGAAAATATTTAACCAAAATTTTCTTCTATTTAATTTTTTTTTTTTTTTTTTTTTGCGGTATGCGGGCCTCTCACTGTTGTGGCCTCTCCCGTTGCGGAGCACAGGCTCCGGACGCGCAGGCTCAGTGGCCATGGCTCATGGGCCCAGCCGCTCCGCGGCATGTGGGATCTTGCCGGACCGGGGTGACCCTTTTAAAAATCACCAAGGAGCCAAAAAGTTGACTTGTCACTTTATAGATAAGAAATATGAGAAGTTTTGCCAAAAGCAGAATCAACATCTCCTCATGCTTTAAGTCCAGATCCTCAGTTCTAGTTATCAACCTCATGCAAGATATTGAACAATGATCAGCTGTTTGCCAGATCATTTTTTGCGCAATGTATTTATTGACATCTTATTTCTTGCTTAGGCAATTGAAACGTTATGGTGAAACAGAGTCCTTGAATTAGAACCATAGCTGGATAAAAATTGGGTGATGGTGGAAATATGAAACTGGAGAAGTCCAGAGTTCCCAGTACAGAACAAGGAGAAATATGACTTGGGTGGTGGTTGTTGTCAGGAAATGGGAAACCTGTCCACTCTACTATACTCTGCCATGTCCTGCAACTTTTGCTCCCACTACTTCTATGATCATCTGTCGTCTTGTTCTCATTCGGAAGGAGAGAGGGTCATAGTAAGAGAATTCAGAATGCTTGCCCAGTAGCAATGATGGAAGCAGATCTAAACTTGTTACAGTGCTTTGAGTTCTGCTCAGTACTTTTATTCTGTGGATCATGTATTACCTATTGAGAGGTTATACTTTTTTTTCTTTTTGAATAGAAGATATTCAAGTAATTACTCAGAGGACTGGATCTTCCTGTGATACAAAGAGATATTTAGCTCTGTAATTTACAGTACTCAGAACAAGTTGGCCAATTCATATTCCCAAAGTAGGAAACAATAGAATGCACAGCTCGGATTTTTTTCCTGCTTCCTAATTTACTGAATGGAAAAGTAAGTCCTGTACGCTAGAAATGATTTGCTAGAACTACTGTGAAGAACACTCATTAAACTATTGACTTCAACTTGTAGCTTTGGGGTAAATGATCCTATAGACTATTAAAGAATTAGTATTTATAACAGTGTTGATGTTTTGTACATTTTGGAGTTACAGTCCAAATGATCATTTATTAAAAATTTATAATAGAATCTGGAAATGATTATGAAAAGTTTTAACAAAATGCTTTTAACTCAGAAAATAATTTTAAATGAGATTTTTCATCTTATATTTTTTGTTTGTTTACCTAAGCCAAGGTAATATGAGATTCTAACAAAATTTAGGAGGTAAGCAATCTGTTGATGTAGTTAAAAAGAAAGGACAGGTTAAAATCTGTACCTGAAGAGTACAAAGGAAAGGTTTGCAATCTTTCTACATTATGTTTATGTGCCATCAAGTAGCCCAGCCAAAAGCAGCATTTAGGAATAGAAATCCCTTAGAAGAAACTTAAAAGTGTAGAGAAGAAGGGCTTTTGGTTGTTATTATGGTTGGCAAAATCAATTTTAGTTTCGAAAACAAAAAAAGAACTTGACCAATAAGTGTAGGAATCTACACTTCACTGATTAGAAAGGGAATGGAACAAAAACTCACTCACTGTATACTTCTTATGTAATAGGCACTTTAAGATAAAGTTTTCATCATAATGCTCAAAATTAATAATCCTGTGAGGTATTACACTCCTCATTTTCCAGACAGATATAATAAGAGACTAAGTCATTTTCCCAAGTTAAATTAAGGAGTGAGTAATGGGAATAGATTCTGAATCGTGTTCTGTTTAAAAATCATGACCTTAATAATCACTGTAGGAAATTTCTCTGAAGTTGAATATTATTTCCCTGTAGCTTCCTTTGCCCCTAGGAACCTTCAATTTGTCTCAATTAAAAAAAAAATTTTTAGTCCAGTGACAATTTTCAGACATCATAGTTTTTGCTAACATGGATTTGGGAACAGAGGCCAAAATATCAGAATGTGATTAAGTAGGCACAGTCACTGAACGTCAAAACAAAATCACCCAACCAATCTCATCTAAACTTCCCATCAATTATCTATTTTTCCAAAAGCATGGTGAAGTTGCAGGATTTTAAATTGTCATTTTAATATACATTGTAAAAATTTTCAAATATTGAAAATGGAATTTTAATACCACAGATGCACTGTGTATCTTGTTATGTATAATATGTATATTAGTGCTTTACACCTGAAAAAGTAAGATTTGGGGGGCCCCTAAGAACCAATATTTGCTTCTCTATGGGTGTTGTGGTCTCCATTGAGATTATATAACCTATATTATGGCCGAATAAGTTCTAGAGGTCTAATATACAGCATGGTGAGTATACTTAACAATACTATATTGTATGCTGGAAATTAGCTATAGAGTAGATCTCCTGGGCTCTCACTACACCCACACAAAATCATGGTAACTGTGTGAGAAGATGGATATGTTAATTAGCTTGACTGTGGCAATCATTTCACCATATCTATATAGATAGATAGAGATATATCAAACATCATGTATATTTTAAATATACACAATTTTTATTTTGAAAAATGAACATGCCTTAAGAAAAATTCTACTTTGTTGATTTCCATTGAGTCTCCTTATCCAACAAATGGTATTACTTTCTGTTCCAAGTCACAACAGATTTGTGAGGATATACTTTTCAATGTATTACAGTCAGGACATTCAGCATTTCTTTCCAGGAATTTCCAAGTGACTCTTCCAAGAATGGAACTAAGAGTGAAGTTTGGAAAATATTAATTTTCTATTGAAATGACTAAAACCTCAATTTACATTTCTGAAACTGGGGTTAAAATGCATACTTTTAAAATTATAAAGATGAAACCAGATATTTGCGAGAGCAATTAGCCCCAAAGATGGGCACTTCATACATTCCTCATAATCCTTTTTTATTTCACTTAAATTTTCGATTTTATTTACTTTAGGCTCTAGGAAAAGTAGCTACGTACATGGACCTATTCTCAATACTGCCTGAAGGATTATATTTTAAAAATAATTCAGTGTCAGTGTTCAAAGCACTCTCAACTAGGACATTGCCATTAATTGTATCCAATTAATGAGATAGTAGATATACTATTAAGAGCGTGGCTTAACATGAACTGCTATTACATGGGGTTGGCTTTTTATTGAAACTAACAAGAGTCAAATCTTGACTCTTTTAAATAGGCTCAGGCATCTTAGCAAGTGACAATAATGCTTCCGAGTGAAGGAGTAAAAAGGAAGCAACTTCTGGCTAAAAATATGCTTTGCTTCCCACCCATTCATTTCTGTGTCCAGTATTGACTAGGGAGACTATTTGGGTCTTAAAAGTTTTTGGCCTTTAAGATTTCCCAATTAAAATACAGCTTCCTCAAAAAAGGACAACTACCTTAAATCTTAATTATATGAGACTATACTAAGAGATTTTTAACTGAGAACTATAAAATATGTATCCAAGAATGATAGAGACAATACATGTTATGCAGAATCTTTTAGTCACATAGACACATGCACATACACACAAACATACATGCTGGCTAGAATACTGATAGACTAATAGAAGTGAACCTGTTATGTGTTGTGTATATATACACTATATAAGAAGGATACACCCTTCATTGAATTTTAATCAACTGTGTGCATTTTCAATGCACTCAAGCACTTTTTAAAACAAATTTTTATAAGGCAATTTAAACTATCTTTGAGGATAAACCACCTGCATTGCATGTCAGAGAAAAATGAATAACAAATCACTTGCATATATATTTGATATATTTCCAGCTAGAGAGAGAATATCTCCAAAGGGGAACAAAAGTAGGAGCAGAGAAAGAAGCTCTGACCACCTTGAATAATTTTCATCTCTTTTTAGTATGTGAAAATTTTCTTTAATGAATCAGCAGTGGTATGTGCATTTTAATCCCGTTTACATACTTAAGCTATAATATACACACTTTCTTCCTCCAAATCAACTCCTACTTTGTCAGAGAGGTGGATAGATGTGAGGGTAATTTCCACACTAACTTGATCCTGGCATGATCTTTATGCTTCATTTGTTGTGAATTGAATTTCTGAACATTTTCTGAGGTACCCATTAGCTGTTTCAATATGTAGATTTAAGTCTTCTTTTATTTTTGCCAAATTTTTATTGATTATAGTTTTAAATATCTTTCTGTTCCATTAGTTTGTTTTTCTTCTTCAGGCCATACAGTTTTACTTATGGTGGACCATCTTTGCCTGCCTCTCATTTCAACCTCTCTTTGTTTCTTTCTCTTTTATTTTGCTGTCTCAAAAGTATTATAATGTACAGTCTCTTAGTACATATGAGTATTTCTATGGTAACTGCTAGGACAATTTTAAATTGAGCTATAATAATTTTTGATTTTCATACCTATTGCTAATTTGCAATAAAAAATGAGTATCCCAATTCATACTACACAAACCACACACAAAAAAATGATTGTGTTCCCTTACTCTAGATTATACTTACTATCAAACATTTTTCCCCCTGAACTGAGGAGTAAATTGTGATTCTTGGTATTTTAATTAGTTTGCATTATCTTAATTACTAGAGATATTGATTGGTTTATCATGTTTATTGGCTGTATCTATTTCTTTGTAAATTATTGTTCATTTGCCCATTTTTTTATTATGACTTTTTTTCTTATAGACTTATAGAGGATCTTTAGCATTGTTGACATCAATCCTTTCTTTTACATATTGAATACAGTCTGTTACACATATCTATATATAGATATATACATACTTTTTAAATTTTAAAGTTTGTCTTTTGTGTTATATACATTTTTAAAATGTGGTATAACTATATTTATTTATTCCTTTTTTAATGGCCTTTTATTTTACCATTGAGAATTCCTCAATTCCTAGCCTAAATTATAAATACATTTTCCTCTATCTTCTGCTAGTATTTCATAGATGTTTTTATGTTTAGATATCTATCATATCAGCAACTTAAGTCTGTGAATTTGTGAGAAATAAGGAACTAATCTTTTTTTTTCTTCAAATGAATTGGAAAAATTAAATAAAATTTTTAATGGGGAGAACGTTCTTGCAATCCAAGAAAGTCTTTTTCTATGGAAGTCTTCTTTATTTATCAGGTAAAATATGAAAACATTCATCATCTATTGAAATATATTTTGTATAATTGTGGATTTTATAAAATGGATATAATATGCTGAATTTAAATTGAATACAAGCTTAATATAAACTTATATGTAATTGTGTCTGCTAATTAATTGTATTATCCAGTCTTAGGTGGAATTTACAGGGCTTTAGTGCTCAGGTCATGAGAATTAAGAATTCAGTTACACTTAGCAGTGACACAACACTAGGAGTTTGTGTTGAATTGTAGTGACCATATACTTGCGGTTAACATTGTACACTGGAGAAGAATGTACATAATGACATATTATATTTGAATAAGATATGAAGCCTTTGGCCTGAGGAGATCTTAGAGGATTCATGGTAGTTATCTTCAAATAGCTGAAATAATATCATATGTAAAGAGAATCGGCCAATGAATAAAATCTAGAGAGAAGCAACATTTAATTTAATGAAATAGAAAACTCTTTATTACAAACACTAAGAATTGAGTAGGTGGTCTTGTGAGGATGGTGGCTTCTGATCACTGAAGGAATCCTAACAGAAGCCAGTAGCTGTATTTCAGACCATACAAAAGAGACTGGCATTGGATAATCAGTTGAAGGTTGGACTAGCATATATTTTATTTCTAAGATACTATTATTTAGTGTTGTGCCATATCACTTGGAACTTTTGTAGACTCATGAAAACTAAATAATGGAAATACTAACTGAATAATTTTCTAATGAAGAAGAAAGTTTCATTAGAAATGTAATGAAAAGTTTAAAGTGAATGATTGAGAAAAAATAAGGGTAGTGTTTTGTAATTTCTGTTGATTGCCATAAACATACTTCCTAACATAGACAAGTGAGGAAAAGCAAAGTAGAAGGTGTGAAATCCAGGAGGCTAATAGCAGTGAGGAGGAGGGAAAGGAATGTTGACATTTCTGGAGTCTAAAATATTCTGTGTACTCGCAACTCCTCTAACCTGTGTTTGCTGTTAACCTGTGTGTTGGGTTCTCAGCACATTTTAATACATCTGAGTCACTCACTTCTATACGTTGTTTTAGTCACTTTGATCTTTGCTTGCAAGTGTTCTTTAATTTCTCTCAACACAAATGTAGACACATTAAACAAGGCATTATTAAGCAAAACATCCTTTAGGCTACATCACATCAGTTGTCTTTCTAACTTATATGCAAATAGAAAAGAGTTGTGTATTTCTCTAAGAGGTTTGGACAAATATAGGAGCTGGAATTTCAATCTGATAGTGGACTCTCTCTGACAAAGTATATTAATCACCTGAAATAGTGCACCTTATACTAATTTACTTCATGACCCTGGTATTTGAATTTATAGAATATATGATTATTATGGGAATTAATAAAATTTATGTAGGGTTAACTATGGAGCACATCAATTATTTGCATTTATAACATGATAAGGTAGAAGCAGAATTAGGTAACTGGGGTTGAGGCAAAGAATAAAGCCAAAACCCTTCCATGAAGATTAGGCATAGTAGGTAAACATGGGCAAGGGCTAGGGGAAGGAAGGGGCCACAGACTTACTGCAATGAGTCCACACGGCTAATATGTTTTTAATTAAGGTATACTTGATTTACAATATTATACTTGTCTCAAGTGTACAACATAGTGATTTCAAAATTTTTACAGATTATATTCCATTTATAGTTACTGTAAAATATTGGCTGTATTTCCTGTGCTGTACAATATATTCTTGTAGCTTATTTATTTTATACATAGTAGTTTGTACCTCTTAATCCCCTACCCCTATCTTGCCCCTCCCCCTTCCCTCTCCCCACTGATAACCACTAGTTCTCTATATCTATGAGTCAGTTTCTTTTTTGTTATGTTCATTCATTTGTTTAATTTTTTACATTCTACATATAAATGATAACATACAGTATCTGTATTTCTCTGTCTGACTTATTTTCCTAAGCATAATACCCTCCAAGTCCATCCATGTTGCTGCAAATGACGTTTTTATGGCTGAGTAGTATTCCACTATACATATATATCACATCTTCTTTATCCATTCATATGTTGATGAACACTTAGATTGCTTCTATATCTTAGCTATTGTAAATAATGCTGCTGTGATTATTGGGGTGAATATATCTTTTCAAGTTAGTGTTTTCATTTTCTTCGGATATATACCCAGGAGTGGAATTGCTGGATTATAATGTAGTTCTATTTTTAGTTTTTTGAGGAACCTTCATAATATTTTCCAGTGACTGCACCAATTTACATTACCACTAACAATATACAAGGGTTCCCTTTTCTCCACATCCTTGCCAACATTTGTTATTTGTAGACGTTTTGATGATGGCCATTCTGACAAGTGTGAGTTGCATTTCTCTGATAATTAAAAATGCTGAGTATCTTTTCATGTGCCTGATGGCCAGCTATATGTCTTCTTTGGAAAAATGTCTATTCAGGTCTTTTGCCCTTTTTTAATCTAGTTGTTTGGGTTTTTTTTTTTTTTGATATTGAGTTGTATGAGCTGTTTATATATTTTGGATATTAACCCCTCATAGGTCATATCATTTGCAAATATTTTTACCCATTCAGTAGGTTGTCTTTTTTGTTTCATTGATGGTTTCCTTTACTGTGTAAAAGCTTTTAGGTTATTTAGGTCCCATTTGTTTATTTTTGCTTTTGTTTACTTTGCTTTAGGAAACAGATCAAAAAAAATATTGCTATAATTTATGTCAAAGAATATTCTGCCTATGTTTTCTTCTAGGAGTTTTATGTTTTCTGGTCTTAAATTTAGGTCCCTAATACATTTTGAATTTATTTTTGTACATGGTATGAGAAAACATTCTAATTTCATTCTTTTATATGTAGCTGTCCAGTTTTCACATCTGGTGCCTGCCCACTGGTGGGTGGAGCAGGTCCTGGGGCTACTACTGGCCCAGTGGCAAACAGAGCCAGGTCCTAGCTCTGGCTGCAGGGCCCTGGGGATCCCAGGTCTAGTGCCTGTGCAATGGTGTGTGGGGCTGTGTCCTGAGCCATGTCCTGGGGCAGCTATGGGGTCAGGGGTCTTAGGACAGCCTGTCTGCTGGTGAGTGAGGCTGTGTCCCTGCCCAGTTAGTTGCTTGGCCTGAGGCATCCCAGTATTAGTGTCTACAGGCTGTTGGGCCAGGGCAGGGTTGGGTTCTGAGTCTAATAAGCTCCAGGGAGGATTCCACAATGGTGCTTGCTTGCACCAGTAGCCACATGGTATAACAAGCTCTCCCAAATGACTGCCACCTGTGTCTATGTCCCCACGGGGAGCTCCAGTTGCCTCCTGCCTCTCTGGGAGATTCTCCAAGATCAGCAGGTAGGTCTGACCCAGGCTCTTTTCAAATTTCTGCTTCTGTTCTGGGTCCGAGAGCATGTGAGATTTTTGTGTGTATCCTTTAAGAGTGGAGTCTATATTCTCCCAGCTCTCTGGGTCTCTTAAAAGTAAGCCCCGCTGGCCTTCAAAGCCAGACATTCTGGGGGCTTGTTTTCTCAGCACAAGGTCCCCAGGTTGGGAAGACCAATGTGGGGCTCAGATCCCTCACTCCCTGGGGAGAACCTTTGCAACTGTAATTATTCTCCTATTTGTGGGTCACCAACGTGGGAGTGTGGGTCTTGGCTATACCATGACTTCGTCCCTCCTACCCTTGTGGTTCCTTCTTTATATCTTTAGTTGTAGAAGATCTTTTCTGGTAGCTTCTGATCTTTTTCATTAATAGTTGTATTGTAAATAGCTGTAATTTTGGTGTGCTGATGAGAGGTCAATGAAATTTTCTTATGAAGAAACAGGAAAAGAGGGAGTTCATTCACTTGCCAGGGACAGAAACCACTCTCTTAATTTCCTTTATCTTTTCTCATGTAATTCAGCCTTCCTAAGTTAGGGCACAGGAAAACAGAAAGAAATATGCAGGACACACAAAAATACTGTGCTAAGTTCTTCATTAAGCATCCCAAAAGGTCAAATAATGGCAGGGGGCGTATTGACATTTTTGCAAATGATTATATGAGAGACACACAAAGAAAAAGCCACTTAGTCTTGCTTAAAATGAAAGGTGATGAAATATTGCCACACGCATTTCCCGAACAGCATCTACTTGAAATATTCCTTCCTGTCTCTTTCTCTCCCTACCTCCCTCCATTCCTCCCTCCTTTTCTATTTTCCATTCTATACACTCTCTTTTATTTATTTTCATACTTTTCTCCCTGCTGATTTACTTTGATATAAACTATAGTTAATATTAAAAATTATTGAAATATAAATTGTGGACTCTGATTCATACTATAGATAGAGCCCTTTTCTAGAAGTGAAAATTGTGTCCTCTCCTCCCTGAACCACTAGGGTTATTGGGGCATTATGCTGGTTGAAGGGCAATGTGCTGAATGATAAAATAATCTCTGGGCATATCTTTTAGTTGAATGCCCAGCATGGTGCTCCTAGCACTGAATGTTTTAATGGCTATTTTCTCCCTCTGGAGCCCAGAATAAAAGCAGTAATCTTATTTTCCAGACACTGTTAGCACTGTTTGGCATTTTCCTAACAAAGCCACAATGCTCCCGGCCTTTCATCATAGCTTTCCAGTAGTTTCTCCAAACCATTCTACTCTAATTACTGTAGCCTGGAAACATCACCTCCCACCCCCTGCAAGTTTTGCTGAACAATCAGCAATTTGCTGAGAGGAATGATGACCATGTTATATTTCTTAGACTTTCATGTAGCCAGGCTTCTTTTAAATCAATTCAGCTCTATGTCAAGCCTTTGAAGGATGGTAGTGAGGTTGCTATTTCCAATTTTCAAGAGAGTAATCGTTAGCAATAGGTAGAAATGCTTCCTATGAAGAATTAGTTATCATGTCTGTTAACCTGTGGATCAGAACTGAATGAGAAGCTGGGTGAGAAAAGGCCACGCAGGATAGACGTCATCTCCCCAAAGTCAGCCTGTTGAAATATGATTTCATGAGCGTGGGTTTTCCTTAGTTCTGTTTTAGTCTTTATTGAAATGAAAAAGAAATGCCTCGGGAAACTGAATCATCTTTCATTGACAGCACTGCCTACAAGTCAAGACATTATCTTTTAAAAATTAATCATCCATCTTTTCCTCAACAAATGAGTAGAAAGAGGCTTCTTTTTCTTGAGATTTAAAAAGGTTTAAACCTCAAACAACAGTGTTCAGTCTAAATGAATCATAGTGAAATAGGTATTTTTTTAAGGAGAGACATTATTAATAGTGTCCTCAATAAATAAAAGGAGTGGAGAACATGTAGACACTTGAGTTGGACGTGTACAAAGTGATGCATTAGAGGAGAACTCTACATCGCATACTCAGAAGAGGAGGAAAAGCTACATAAGAAAGGGTGAGAGATGGGAGTGAGTTTACTTCAACACTAACAAAAGGCCAACAATTAACACCTGCAGGGAAATGGACCAAAAGTGCTATCACATATAACTAATATTCTTCTGAAGACATGTGTTTGAAGAGAAGGGGAAAAATTCTAATTTGGTAATCATCATTCCATTCGCAATATCTCATTTGTTCTTCAAAGGAACTCTTGATGATACATTATTTGCATTTCACAAATTGAGTATTAGAAAGATTAAGATGGTCCCCCAAATCACATAGCCAGAGGGTGAAGGAGTGAGATTTGTTGAGCTCTGAACCCTTTGCTCTCTCTACTATAGCACACTGTCTCAAACTGAGAAGTAGTTATATGTAGAGACAAAAAGATCTTACCATACAACTTCTTTAAGCGAGACATATAATCCTCGTTAAGGTGTCATATATATATTATATTATATATATTATATAATATATATAATATATTTAACATATATTTACTGCTTATTAACATATATAATGCCCCTTGGGATATAATAATAAAATGTGAACAAAACACAGTATTTGAGAAACTCAGAGTATAGAAGGAAAACAGACAATAAACAAATAGTTATTATTGTGAAGAATTTTCTGAGAGAATATTCCTTAATGCTATAGAAATGCATAATGCCCCATTTAATTTATAGGATTCTATAACATGGAAACAGGACGGGGAGATGGCAGAGGCTACTCCCTCTCACAACTTTTGTGTGGTTTTTTAATTTGCTAATTAATTAGACATAAGTTAGGAAAAGAGGAGATAAAAATATCACTTTTGGCACTTGAGGTTATTATAAAACTGAAACTTAACATAGACCCTATTGAAAAACCATGAAACAATATGAAAATGCAATAAGGTAATAGGGTATAGAATCAATATACAGAAATCAACACTGGTTACGTACATAAACAGAAACCACTTAGATGGTATATGGTAAAAGAAAAATGCTCTCCTTTACAATAGCAACAGAACAAAACCATAAGACCCATATGGAGAAATGTTTAATATATCCCCAAAAAACAAAAAAAGGAAAGCTGAAACAAATGCAAACATAAATTACATTCTGATAGGAAGGCTTAAAAAATAAAGATGCTAATATTCTCTTTGCTAGTTTATAGTTTTAACAGATAATCAAGGTGCTTCTAAAAATCAAATGGGAAGATAACAGAAATAGAAAGGAAATTCTGAAAGTGAAGATCAGAGAAATGGGCTTAGTCCTACCATTTATTAAAATAATTATAAATTGTAAATAAAGAACACACAGCCATGTCTCATGAACAGACATGAATAGAATATAATGCCAGAATTAGACCCAAGTACATTTAGGAATCTAAGTTGTGAAAGGCAGCATATGTAATAAATGAAAAAAAGATAATTTAATAAATGATTTTGGACAACTGGATGGTCATCTAGACATAGTTGGATTTATACCTTCCATCCTTCACCAGATGGATTTCTAGTGGATTAAAGATGCAAATGTAAAAACAATGTAAAAAATAAAATCGTAAAACAAGACCATAAGATAATACATTCCTTGGATCGAGAATAATACTTCTAATTTTGACTAAAAATTCAGGAGCCATTAAAATGGATACATTCAAGTAATTTTTTAAAATCTGCATGCCTTAAAAAAAAACAAATGGAAGAAAACCATAACACCTCAAAAACAACATGAGTAAAGAACAATGTAAATTGGCATAATATATTTTGAATCCATACCTTTGAAGGGATAATTTTCCATAGATAAGTAGATAGACAATCTAGAAGATCTTAAGAAAAAGAGCAGAATCACAATAGAAAAATAAGCAGAGAATATAAACAGAGTTCAGTAAAAAAAGGAAATACAAATAGATCTTAAAAATAACCCAGGTAATAGCAATTTCATCCTTCCAGTTGCTCAAGCTAGAAAACTTGGAATAATAATTTACTTCTTTATTTCCGTTATACTACATATCCAATTTTTCAGGAAATCTTGTTTGCTATATCTTGAAAATATATCCAGAATCAGACAACCCAGTTCTATTACTGCAACCCTGGACCAAGCTGCCATCATCTCTTGATAGGATTGCTGCATTAGCCTTGTAACTGGTCTTTCTGCTTCCACCCTTGCTCTGTATGGTTTAGTCTTAATAGCAGCTACAGTGATCCTTTTAAAATATATTTCAGCTCATGTCCTTTTTCTTGACTCCTTCAGTGGCTTTTCATTTTATCTAAAATGAAAGCCAAAGTCTTTTGCATTGTCTCCCAAGCCCTTTGCATTCTGGCTTCTCCTTTTATAACAATTTCCACCACTCTTCCCCTCGCTGGTTCTGCTTCAGTCACACTCACCTTGTAATTCCTCCACAATGCCAGATATTCTCCCACCTTGAGATTTTGCACTGGCTGTTCCCTCTACCTGGAACTCACTTTTCCAATATATCTCCCCTCATCTTCAAGTTTTTGCCCAAATGTAACTCTGTCAATGAAGCTTATCTTGACTCTCATTCTCTCTTCACCTTATTCTATTTTTATTGCTTTGTAACAATTATCACCATCTAATACTATACGAGATAATTTACTATATGTATATGATTATATGTATAATCATTTACATATTTTTTTTCTCTTCAGTTCACTTTTCTATTCCCATCACCTAGACTGAAGCTGGTACACAGTAGGGATTCAGTAAGCTTTTGTTCAATGAATAAATTTAATTCTACTCCTAATCTTATAGAGAAAGGTAAATTAAAATTCCAACGAGATGCCATTTTCATGGAACAAATTGGCGAAAATCAGAAGTTGATAACACACTCTGGAAAATCATACTTCCATAAATTACTGGTAGAAGTGTAAAATGGTACAAACCATATGGAGGGAGATTTGGCAATATCTGCTACAATACACTGGTATATGTTTTTCGGCATAGCAAGTCCATTAGTACTTTCACAAGGATGAAATGACATATATTCAGGTTATTCATTGTCATGTTGTTGTTAAAGAATAGAAAAAAACCTAAATATTAATAAAGAACTGGTTGAACAAATTATAGTACATTAATACATTGGATTGCTACATGGCTTAAAAAAATAATGATTAGTTCTCTATGCACTGATCTGGAAAATTTTAAATGATCTCTTCAAATTTTAAAGAAGGTACAGAGCAGTGTGTACAATAATCTAAATTTTGTATAATAAGGGAAACTAAGCAAATATATATTAACATTTGTTTGTATCTGTCTATCAACTATGGAAGGATACAGAAGAAAGTAATTGGTGTTTCTAGGATGGAGTTTGTTCAAAAAGAAAAAGTGGAGTGGCTTCCCTGGTGGTCCAGTGGATAAGACTCTGCACTCCCAATGCAGGGGGCCCAGGTTTGATCCCTGGACAGGGAACTAGATCCCACATGCCACAACTAAGAAGTCCACATGCCGCAACTAAAGAGCATTCATGCCACAACAAAGATACCACATGACACAACTAAGACACAGTGCAGCCAAAATAAATATAAATAAATAAATATAGTTTTTTAAAAGTAAAGACAAAGTGAAGCAGGAGATATTTCTCTACATACGTTCATTTTAAGATTTTTGAGTCATGTTATAGATGATACATTGGTATATTTAAAATATTGAATATAGAAACTAAAATTACTGCAAGATAGTATACACTATCAGAGGTATAGATAAAAGGACTGACTTCTTTTTTTAACATCTTTATTGGAGTATAATTGCTTTACAATGGTGTGTTAGTTTCTGCTGTATAACAAAGTGAATCAGCTATATGTATACATGTATCCCCATATCTCCTCCCACTTGTATCTCCCTCCCACCCTCCCTATCCCATCCCTCTAGGTGGACACAAAGCACCGAGCTGATCTCCCTGTGCTATGTGGCTGCTTCCCACAAGCTATCTATTTTACATTTGGTAGTGTATATATGTCCATGCCACTCTCTTGCTTAGTCCCAGCTTACCCTTCTCCCTCCCCGTGTCCTCAAGTCCATTCGCTATGTCTGCGTCTTTGTTCTTGTCCTGCACCTAGGTTCAACAGAACCTTTTTTTTTTAGATTCCTTTTTATTCATGTTCTAAAGAGTAATAGAGGGGCAGAAGTCTTCTTTAGAACTCAGAAATTTGTTAAACTTCTGAGAATAGATTGAAGAAAGTCAATATGTAAATGGATGAAATCAACCATATGGAAAAGCACCCACCTAAGAAATTATTTCTTAGAAATAGGTGATCTTAATCAAGAGGTGCGGGTGTAGTTTCTATCTGATTATGACTACATTAAGCATCTTTAAATTGTGACTAAGACAATGCTGTTAATAAATTAAAAGGAAAAGGATATTTACAGAAGGTAGATGGCTGACTAGAAACATGGAAATACCAGAGTCAGAAAGAGAAGCTGACACTTCATTCATTCCTCAGTGTCCCATGGTGGGGATCCTCTGAACAATGGTCATTAGCTTACGGTCTGCTCAGTGTATGCATTCACTCACTGTACAGATGAATGCCCAGACTACTAAAGCCTTATGTCAAAATCCATTGCAAATATCTCACTCCATTGCCCTACTTTAATTAAAAACAACTTTCTAGTTATTATCAGTTGCAACTGTCTGAGAGTGCATAAAAAGGTAAAGCTAATTTGAACATTCCATTCTACTTGATTATGTTTTTCAATGGAAATTAGTACATGTACATTTTGTTCTTTTAAGATTTTGGTTAATATAAGTCTGTCTCCCTGACTTTGATTATCTTAGGGATACTGACAAATGCTGCAAGCCCATGAAACTGAAGGCTAGATGCAGAATTCATTTCATATCACCAAGGTTTTGCCAGAAGGAATTGTCTGGATGACCAGCCACTGACATTACTGATGTCACCTTGTAGCATTATGCCCCTCCTACTACAATAATTTGAAAAAGGTAATTGGAGAGAGGAGCACAGGATGGAAAGAATGAGATAACTGAGTTAACTCCCTGTGTGTCCCAGTTTTTAAAATGTTATTAGGATGAAAATGTGAAAAAGATACTTGTTCCCTAAAATAACTAGCGTTCAAGGTATAACTCAGAAAAAGAGAACAGATTATCTCCCATTCCATTAATGCAGAACAGTCATAAAATGCACTGTTAAATAAACTAAGTAGAGCGCTCTTCATTAAAAAAAAAATTTAAAAAGTTGAATTTCTTCTCAGTTACCATGCAGATACAAATTGATAAAGAGACTCCATGTCTCTTTCTGTTAATGACCACTCAAAGAGAATATTTCATTAGAAAAAAAACGAACACTTCACACAGTATGACATTTCTCAAAATATGAGTGTAGTGACTAATAGGTTTCTTTAAGTATGGGATTATGGAGGTGGAAAACTTGTAAGAACACAGTTCTAGGGCTTCCCTGGTGGCGCAGTGGTTGAGAGTCCGCCTGCCGATGCAGGGGACACGGGTTCGTGCCCTGGTCCGGGAAGATCCCACATGCCGCGGAGCGGCTGCGCCCATGAGCCATGGCCGCTGAGCCTGCGCGTCCGGAGCCTGTGCTCCGCAGCGGGAGAGGCCACAGCAGTGAGAGACTCGTGTACTGCAAAAGAAAAAAAAAAAAAAAAAAAAGAACACAGTTCTAGAAGCTCCTAGTCCCCAGTTATCCAAACAATTTTCTTTAGGGGTTTATATTTCATTTCTGTTAAACTATTTCCATTTAAACTTTTTCCCATGAGGGCATTTTTCTTCTTTGCCTCAGATGATGAATTTTTAACGAATCAAATGTTTATTGAATACTAGAGCATAAGGTAGGGTAAGAAACTGAGGAGACCTCTGTTCTAAGTCCTGCCTGTCCCTTAAAGCTACTTGTCCTCTGGACCATTTGATCTCTCCTTCCTCCCAAACTATAACTTACTGACTACTGCATAGCTTTTGCTTTCTTTCTTTCCATCATTCTAATGCTTTTTACTTATTATTGCAGACAAAAAATACTACCTTACATAATTATGTAGAGAATTAAATGAAGTAACAGTTGTAAATATATAAGGAGGTGCTCTGTTTTTATTTTCTATACCAGGCACTACACTAAGCACTTCACAAATATTACCTCCTCCAGTGCTCAAAATTACCTATTGCATTCCTGTATCGATTCTAATTGATTGAAGTCCTATAGGTTGATGATGTCCTTTTTGGAAAAAGCCAAGGAGGTTTATGAATACACTGGTCATATGCTTTGGGTTTTTCAGAGTAGTTCTCCCAATTACAAATATATTAACAAGAGTTTATTAGGTATTCTGAAATTTACTGAATTAACTATGCAAATAATAATACATTACTATTAATTAATTATGCAATTTTAGGCCCAGTCCACATGTATATAAAATTTGTAGATTTCAACTTTGGTACATTACATGCAAATTGGCTTTTCTCTTTTGGGGACTTAGATGCTCACTTTGCCATGGGGATGGGGAATTATTAGAATATCTGAAGTTTGTGGTGTATACTTTGAAAATTTCATGTATACTTTGAAAATTTTTATCAATATTTATTATAATTTTGATACTTTGAAAATGAAAAAGAAAAAAAAAGTTTTCTTAGTACAGGCTACAAGAATGCGAAGCTCTACAAAATCATCTTGCCTCGTAGACCATAGGCTTACAAACACTGACATAATTAAGGAGCTCTTGCAGAGCAGTAGAAGCAGACACAGGGGATCAGGATTCAACTAGCCAGTTCTGTTTAACTTGCCTTTTGCCTAGTCACATTTAGTTCCATATTGACCACTTTTTCCTTGAAAAATCGTTTTCCCTATTTGAAATATGAAATTTAGAAGACTATTTTAGACTTGAGTACTGATGATTTAGAGAATGGTTTAATTAGTTAGGGGTTTCTCTCACTGATGGAAAAGTTGTAGATAGAGTTAGGCTGGATAAAAAAGATAATTCATGTACAGTAAATAGCTGCAAAAAATGTGACCATAAGTCATAGGAGAAGGGTGGAGGCATTGTGTTCCAACATATTTTTGGCTTTAATAATTAGATCTTTTGAATAGAAAGTTGCTGGGGAGGAAAGCCAGATTGTAGGACAAAGTCAGTGGTTAATGGCAACAGCTGGCAGAGATCACTTAAGTGTGAACTCACTCTTCCAAGACTGAAAGAAAGAATTAAAGGCAAAAAACAGAGAGAGAAATGTGTTGAAGTAGGAGACGGAGACAATGGAAAATGTAGGTTCTATGTGCAGGAGCATTAAAAAAAAAGGAAGAGGTAAACTCAACTTTAGAGGCTGAAAGATGAATTAAAAATGGTTGTGGAAATAATAAAAGTGAGTGGAATTTTTTTTTTCAAAATGGAAATGCAATATTTTGCTTTATTCAAATATATAAAACCACCATGACAAAAATCGAATTTGACCCAGGAAATCTCAATGAATTAAAAGGAACCTAAGTCCTGTGGTCATAAAGAGAGGTCACGTGAGAGCTGATTTTTTTAGTTTGAGTCTTAAGTACTATGCTCCTGCTATCACTTCCTCCTACCAATTCTTATCCCCATATTTGAGACTTCCTGTAGGCTTTAGCAACACTTTTTCATGCTGGTACCTTTTCAGCAATAGGTGACCAGGTTCTTCCACGAGTGTCAATGAATAAATCCCCCCAGTTCCTAAAGTATAACTTAAAATGTGGAGATATGCTTCTAGGGCTTCCTAATTTGCTGAATAATTTATGGGTAGCATTTGCAGGTGCCACACCTCATTATCTCTATACTAGTGATATCTTCCCAGAGTTCCTACAGATCTGCAGAACACAGGTAAAAGTCAGTCAGTCACTCTGAACACACACACTACAGTTATATTTAAATATCTGAATTATTTTTTCAGAAGATTTAGTGAATTATGTCTACCTCCCCCTCCCCTAACCCCTAAAAAAAGCAAACCATTTGTTTCATTAACTATTAGAAAATAATTTCCCCAGTGAATTAAAAAGCCAATTTTACTGAGCATTAAATTATTGTCTGTATTTAGGTTTATTTTGGGAATTGTTAATTTCTTCCAGTCTCATTTAGTATATTCCTTCTTTAATACTCAGTTGTTTTAATTATAGGACTTTATACTATATTTAACATGACAAGGCAATTTCTCCCTCATTATTCCTCTTCTCAGCGTTTTCCTGGCTATTGTAACATATTTATATTTTCACATAAACTTTAAAAGTATTTTGCAAACTAACAAATAAATAATATTTCCCAAAATAATATTTAATTGAGATGTCATCAGATTTATAGATTTCCTTACGGATAATATGTTTACAATTTTTGCCTTCCTTAAATTAGTTTAAATGACACCCAGTAAAGTTTTGTAGAATTTTTATAAGTTCTGTTCATTTCTTGGGAAGATATAGGTATTTATATTTCTTAGGTTACTATTTTAAGAGAGAGAAATTAATTTATTATATTTCCCCACTGGTATTATTTATAATATTAAAAACCATAGTACTCTGTAGATTCATTTAGTAACTGGCTAAATTACCAATTTTGTGTGTGGTATAAGATACAGGTCCAAGTTCATTCTTTTGCATGTGGATATCCAGTTTTCTGAAGCTCATTTACTGAAGAGACTATCCTTTCCCCATTCTGTATTCTTGTTAAACATTAGTTGGTCATATATGTGTGGGTTTATTTCTGGACTATCTATTCTGCTCCATTGGTCTGTGTTTCTGTTTTTATGCAGTACTGTACTGATTTGGGTACTTTTCCTTTGTAATATAATTTGAAATCAGGAAGTATGATGCCTCCAGCTTTATTCTTCTTTCTCAGGATTGCTTCAGCAATTTGGAGACTTTTGTTGTTCCACATGAATTTTAGGATTCTTTTTTATATTTCTGTGAAAAATGCCATTGGAATTTTGATAGGGATCACATTGAATATGTAGATATGTTTGAGTAGTATGGACATCTGAACAATATTAATTCTTCTTATCATTGAACACAGGATATCTTTTCATTTATTTGTTTTTCTTCATATTCTTTCATCAATATCTTATAGTTTTCAGTGTGCAGATCTTTCGCTAGCAATATTGGCTAAAATTATTCCTAAGATTTTATCCTTTATGATGCTATTGTAAATGGGATTGTTTTCTTAATTTCCTTTTTGGATGTTCATTGCTTTGTAAGCTGATGTATCTTGAAACTCTATTTAATACTCTGTAATGGCCTATATGGGAAAAGAATTTTAAATATGAGTGGATATATGTATAACTGATTCACTTTTTTGTACACCTGAAACTAACACAACATTGTAAATCAACTATACTCCAATAAAAATTTTTTAAAAAAGAAAATGTAATTTATCAGTTCTAACAGGTTTTTTGGAGTATTTAGGGTATTCTATATGTAAGATCATGTCATCTGCAAAGAGAGATAATTTAACATCTTCCTTTTGATTTGGATGACTTTTATTCTTTTTCTTGCCTAATTGCTCTGGCTAGAAACCCCTGTACTATGTTGAATAGAAGTAATGAGGGTGGGCATCCTTGTCTTTTTCCTAATCTTAGAGGAAAAGCTTTTGGCTTTTCACCATTGAATATAACGTTAGCTGTAGGCTTATCACATGTGGCCTTTATTTTACCTTCTATACCTAACATGTTGAGAGTTGTTTTTTTTTAATCATGAAAGTGTTGAATTTTGTGAAAAAAAGTTTTTTTTGCATCTATTGAGTTGATCATATGATTTTATCCTTCAGGCTATTAATATGGTATATCACATTTATTGATTTGCGTTTGTTGAACCAATTTGTATTCCAGGGACATGCTTGTTATTAGTGTATGATCCTTCTAATGTGCTGTGAATTCTGTTTGCTAGTATTTTGTTGAGGATTTTTATATCTATGTTCATCAGGTAGATTGGCTTGTAATTTTCTTTTCTTGCAGTGTGCATGTCTGGCTTTGGTATCAGGATAATGCTGGTTTCATAAAATTAGTTTGGAAGTATTCAGTTTTTTGGTAGCTTTTGGGAGGTTTGGTATTAATTCTTATTTAAGTGTTTGGCAGAATTCACCAATGAAATCATCTGGTCCTTAGGTTTTCTTTTGGGGGAATTACTGACTCTGTCTCTATACTCATTATTTGTCTTTTCAAAATTTCTATTCATGTTTCAGTCTTGGCAGGTTATATGTTTCTAGGAATTTATTCATTTTTTGTAGGTCATCCAATTTGTTTGCATTTGCAGGCATACATTAGAGATATTGTGGGTTTAGTTTCAGACCATCACTGTAAAGCAAATATCACAATAAAGCAAGTCACATGATTTTTTTTTCCTAGTGCATATGCAAGTTATGTTTACACCATACCATAGTCTATTATGAACAATAGCATTATTTCTAAAAAGGCAATGTGCGTACCTTAATTAAAAATAGTTTATTTCTAAAAGATGCTAAGCATCATCTGAACCTTTAATGAGTTATCATCTTTTTGCAATAGTAACATCAAAGATCACTGATCATCATAACAAATATAATAATAATGAAAAAAGTTTGAAATGTTGTGAGAATTACCAAAATGTGACAAAAAGACATGAAGTGAGCAAATGTTGTTGGAATAATGGCACTGATAGACTTGCTTGACATAGTGTTGCCTTAAAGCTTCAATTTGTAAAAAACACAGTATCTGTGAAGCACAATAAAGCAAAGCACAAAAAAAACAAGATATGCCTGTAATTGTTCAGAGTAGCCTTTTATGATCCTTGGTATATCTGTGGTATCAGTTGTAATGTCTCCTCTCTCATTTCTGATTTTATTTATTTGAGTTCCCTCTCTTTTTTTAAAATTTAATTTAGCTTCCAATTTTATCATTTCAAAAAACTTAGTTTCATAGATCTTTTATATTTCTTTTCTGTTCTCTATTTCATTTTTTCTGCTGTATGCTTTGAAAGATGTTTAGGTAACTATTTCAATTTTTGTAATGTTTACCTTATAATTATATCTTCTTGTTTTATATTTAAACCTCTATTGAATTTACATTTTATTTTATACTGAAGTTATACTGAAGTTGTATTAAAATTTCCTGTCCATTTGATCTTCATTTTCTTGATGTGTTGTCCATGTAGACCAAAGAGAGACAAGTGATGGTTAATCCAAAATCTCGCTAACATTAAGGTTACTTTTGCCTCTAATTCATAACTACCAACTGTTAAAATTAACACTAAGTAAACAAAACTCTCATTTAAAACGAAGAGAAATGAACATTCCCTAGTTAGTCCATTTTCACAGCAATTTTAATGGTATCTCGAAGGATAGATCATATTATTTGGAATTTCTTCTCCACTTTTGAAGAGTTGATAAGCTGATATTTAATTGAATCTTACTCAAAACTAAAATGAAGTCATCTTTATCATTTCCACAGTTGTTCTTATTCAGGATTTGTTACTTAGACATTGAACTGGTTTTGCACAGACAGAAAACATGTTTTATTAAATCTTTTTGATTAATAGCATCTTTTAACATGTTTAAGGAAAGACATGAATCTCTTTCCCCATATAATATACATCATATGAGAGCTACCAACTAACTATTACAGAGGTTCAAAACAGGGTGAGGACTGTGGACTGAGAAAAGTTAATAAGGACATGATTTTGAAGTGACTTCTAAAATATGGGTAGACATTTGAGTTAGTACCTCAATAAGGAGCTGCTAATGAAATGTTATAATGGCTCATGTGTATACCTATAAAACTGTAGAGGCAGAAGTATCCACTACAAAAAAAAAAATGATAGAGTATCTGACTATATCAAAGATATTTTTGTCTATAAGTTACATGAAATAAAATTGGAGACCCTCAGTTTTATCCTAAAATCAGCTTGGAACCATTGAAAGTGTCATGAAGAAAAATACGTCTTGAGGGAAAAACAAACAAAAGCAAATGATAGAAAAGAAATTTGTTAATTTTTTTTTATTGGAGTATAATTGCTCTACAATGGTGTGTTAGTTTCTGCTTTGTAACATAGTGAATCAGCTATACATTTACATATATCCCCATATCTCCTTCCTCTTGCATCTCCCTCCCACCCTCCCTATCCCACCGCTCTAGGTGGTCACAAAACTCTGAGCTGATCTCCCTGTGCTATGTGGCTGCTTCCCACTAGCTATCTATTTTACATTTGGTAGTGTATATATGTCCATGCCACTCCCTCACTTCGTCCCAGCTTACCCTTCCCCCTTCCCGTGTCCTCAAGTCCATTCTCTACGTCTGTGTCTTTATTCCTGTCCTGCCCCTAGGTTCTTCATAACCTTTTTTTTTTTTTTAGATTCCATATAATGTGTTAGCATATGGTATTTGTTTTTCTCTTTCTGACTTACTTCACTCTATGACAGACTCTATGTCCATCCACCTCACTACAGATAACTCAATTTCGTTTCTTTTTGTGGCTGAGTAATATTCCATTGTATATACATGCCACATCTTCTTTATGCATTCATCTGTCGATGGACACTTAGGTTGCTTCCATGTCCTGGCTGTTGTAAAGAACCCTAGTAACTAAAACGCTATTTTCCTACCAGAGAAAAAGAATCTACCTTAAGTGAACGACAATTTTTATTAAAATCAAATCTGTTCTACAGAAAGGAAGAGAAACCCTAAGTAATGCTATTTGAGTTATAGAAGTAGTACTGTCATTTATGCTCTCCAGTGATCTCCAGGTAAAAACGTTAGTAAGAATGATGACAATTACCATAACTGCTGTTCATGCCAAAATGAAACCAGTTGCAAAACTTCTTTCCAAAGGAGGGTCTGTTGCTTGGCGTTTGGTCTCCTAGTACATTTGTCCTTTGAGAACCATGGCTGAAGTGATACTTTCAGCCTGATTACATCTTACCATGCTATTTAAACCAAATATAGTTCAATGTGGGAATAAGTTAGTTACTTTAGTTTTGAGCCCTCTCTTCAAAATAGCAACATATAATATGATAGGCAAATCTGTTTATACTTGCATATTTTCCTTAAGTATTTCTTCTTCTGAGGTAAAGATGTTTAAGTGATCATTTTAAACAATCACCAGATCAGAATATACCATGAGGACATTTTCCCAAATCATTAACATTGCCTTTCACAGTTTAGTATCTCTTGGTACTGTTGCTTTCAAATTGTGATCTGAAAATCCTCAAGTGATTTTAATATAGTCTTTCACAGCTGCTTTTGAGTAAGGCTGAGGGAATTGTGAGTGAGAGGGGAGACCCCCATTTTTCTCTGTGTATTTTTTGACTAGAAAAGCTAAGACACTTTACGTTTACTTACAATTTCTTTTGAAGAAACAGTACTCCTGCCTTAAAAAGGAAAAAATATATGACTTTTTCTGCTTTACAAAGGTTTTTTTTCTTTCTTTCTTTCCTTTTTTTTTTCTTTTTTCTTTTTTTGAACTAATGAGCTGGAGCCATTGACCTAGTGTACTTTATTGAAATAACTCATTTAATTTCACGTATTCTCTGGAGAGCCAGTAAAAACTCGGGACTGACATGTTTCTTTTCTTACTATTGTTTTCCACAATCTTATGAAGTTCATCTTCTCCAGACCTATCACCACTACTTACAGACACGAACATCCTTTTGCAGGGAGAACGGGCAGACAGGATAAAAAAAGATGTTTGATCTGAAGAGAACTTCACTGCGGCTAGCAGTAACTGCAATTTAATAGCCTTGCTTTTGTTATTAGAATCAAGGAAAGGGCCTTTACATCTACAGTCCTTGTCCTAGTGATGGAAATGGCAGTGCCTCCAAGAGGTAAAGATAATTCTCAAGTGACATTAGGTAGAGGGTGGAGGGTGTGTAGGTGGCCAAAAGAAACAAGAAGAAAAATTACATGATTCAGAGAATAGACCCTTAAGGAACAAAATGTGAACTCAAGAAGAGAGTCAGTGAGAAGATAGAGTTTTATGAGCATTTAGCAAAAGAGGAAGTTGGCAGCTTGGTAAAAGATGGTTCCAATAACGGAGAGTCCTGCCATGTGGGGATAGGGGAGGCAGTATCTGAGGCTTCTTATCAAAATGTTACAGTTCCAATACAATTTGATTTGTATGCAAGACATCCAGGACTCTTAAAATTTGAAAAGAAGAACAATGAATGCCATCCAAAACTTCAGTTCACAATTGTTTTTTAAAGTTTACTTGATCTGTGAAGAAAAATGCAATACACGGAAGTCAGTATTTTTATATTTGGCAACTGTTCTTCTCTCAACTAATAACTTTGAAGAAAATATAATTCTGTAATAAGCATAACGTGCCAGAACAAAGCAGAGATAGTCTTTGAAATTGAGTTTAGGGATCCAGAGAGGACATTCAGCTTTAGAAGAACATAAACCATGCAAAATAGACCTATGCTTGCCTTTCCAGAATAGATGCCATTTTATCTGCCCATCTGAGAAGCTTCCAGATTCTCTTTTCAGTTGACCCCAGCATTTCTGTACTGGTTTGTATGGTCTGTGTGCATGTACACACACAAACACACACCCATAAATGCATCATGTTTAAAACAATAGTCTGGATCCTTTCCAAAAGCCAGTGGAAACCTATATGCATTGCCGATAATGTACAAGTTATTGTTACCAACCAAATCGGTATCTCCTAGGATAGTTAGAACCAGTTTTGTATTCTTCTATTTTGAAAAGTATCCCAGGTCACCCTTCATATACTAATCTTCTCCTAGGAAATCTTTCTCTTCTTCCACATTCTTCTCTATCCTACCCAGTGGAATTTCCCGAAATGTCTGTATTCTGTAGAAACACATTCACACAGAAACAGACATTTCCCTTGAGTTCCCATAGTGAAAACCATGGTGCTCTGCACATGTTTGGCACAACATCAAAGTTTGTGACTGACAGGCTGGCACTCCAGGCTAGCTGTGCTTCCCAGGCTGTGCTGAACAGAGCGGAAGCAGGGCTATGAAACTGATACTGTAGAATTATTTTGCCGAGGATGACTGTAGTGCCATGGGATGGTGCATATTGCACTTGAACTGGCTAAACCACACCTCTGAAAGCGGTTTTCTGCAATATTTTCGTTGCTGTTTTGTTTTTGTTATTGCTGGGGGTGGGAAGGGAATGAAGATGGAGGAATACATCTTGTAAAAATATTCTGGGAATTCAGAATTTCTCTGTGGGTTCGGCCCTTAGGCATATAATTTTTCCCCAAAAGGGTAGTTCAAAATGTAACATTTTTATTTTATCGTTCAGCGTCAAGAAGTCCTCTGAGCTAACAAACACAAAAATCTCATCAAATTGCATCTAATTCGTCAAACCATTTCATGACTCACTTTAGGTTGGAGAAATCACAATTGAAGGCCTAAGTCCTGGGTAAAAATGGATTCGTAGCTATAGAAAATAATAATTCGTAATGATAGCTTTTTTGGTGTTTGTCTTTTAAAGCATGTAACAGTTTCAATCATCTAGGAAACTTAAATGTCAGTAAAGTCCTTGACTTTACATGGAAATCATTTTGCTAATATCTGTAGGCCCACAGAGCTGCTTTGGAGGCACAAGTGGTCTTTTTAATAAATCAGTATCTAGGGAGTATTATTATTTTCTTAAATTTAGCTATATGGTCTTTCTTTTGGGGACTAAGAAGTTAGCTAAATATATACATACATGAATAAAAATCTATTAGGTATGTATCCTTCAGAGAAAGTCATGTGAGCAGTTTAAAGAACACAGATACCATAATTCTTAAAGTCAGCCATTGGCATAAAGAGAAGAACAGGGTGGGTAAAAGGCTATTGTTCCTTCTTTTGTCATAAGAAATGGACACTTATAGACTTGAAAGATAATATCTAATTGTATGTAGTCTTAGTATTATAGATACATATTTTTGCCAGTCCAGGTTCCCATAGAGACTACAAAAAGATCTGCAGATACTCTGTACTCTCAAGATTACAGCTCTCCTGGATTACACTGACATGCTAAAACATTTTACTTAAAATAGAACTGCTCTGTCAATGTGGCTGGGTCAGACAGGGTTTTCAGCCTAAGCAGCAACATGCTCTGCTAGAACCAGCTTTCACCTAAGAACAAGTAGGGTCTGCTGTCACTTTTCAGGTTGAATTTTAGGTTGAGGTTCTTTTCCTCCAAGGAAATATCCATCCGGAACATTTCAGTCATGACGGATACTCTAATAAAGTGGGTTCTCAAAGGGGAAGAAATCTGGATTCCTTTTTCTCAAGATGCTCCTTGGCCCCTATGCATACCTTTTCATCCATACTCCAACTATCACCTCTATATACCCAGGAAATTTCAAAATAAAAGTTATGGGTAGTCTCACAAGTTACTGTTTAGTAAATACTATCCATTGGCATTACTAATTGGGGCCATTCAAATCATTATTTTCCTAATAATGAAAATCTGCTCTAGGTTTATATCTATACCATAGAGTCATAAAAGGACTGGCATATATTTTTCTTAATTCCTCCTTAAAGGAGATTTGCTTTTTGAGCTGAAACTTTCTTCTCTGAACATACTAAAGAAAGAGACTATGTTTTATTCATTTGATATTTACATTTCTCCTCCCAGTCTAGCATACCATGTGGAAAGCACTGACTGAATGTTAAACTGAATTAAATTCCTATAATTTATCCTATTTCTACTTACACAAAATGTGTCTCTCTGGTGTTTCTATTCTTCTCATTGGAGATACATAAAATAAATGGAATAACTTTTGAACATGAAAATTCTTTAAATATTTGATGGCTATTTTGCCCTTACCCTTTTGGTATTCTTTCCTCCAGACTAAACATCTCCAATTCCTTTAACTGTTTTCATATGTTAGGGAATCAGCAACCCTCACCACCTCACTATGTGGTCCTAGATCAGAGATTCTTAAGTTGAAGTCCACAGATATCTAGAGAATACATACATGGGTTTCAAGGAATGCTGCAAACCTTCTGATATTGTAAATAAAACTTCGTGTGTAGATATTAAGCACATTTTTCTCGGGGAGATATCTACATAGCTTCTTGTAGATGCCCATTGAAACACTATCTGTGATCTCCCAAAGATTAAACATCACTGATGGAAAAGTTATCCAGTTTTTTGCTGTTGATCTTAAAATGTGGTTCCCAAACTTGTACCTAAATTTCTTGGTACAACCAAAGAAAGCACAGAGGAGCTGGTATTTCTCTTCTTCAAGACACAATTTTTTAATTAATGCAACTCAAGCTTCCTTGAGCCTTTACCTGTCATCTGATATTCTTAGTTAACACTAAATTTATTTGTAAATATTTGTAAATAAAACCACTGAGTCTTTTACCACACACACACACACACACGTATTCACCATCAAGCTGGTTTCCACTACTACTTTTATTTATTTATTTTATTTTTTATATAGCAAGTTCTTATTAGTTATCCATTTTATACATATTATTGTATATATGTCAATCCCATACGACTCTTATATATCTTTTAGTGTGTAATTCATAATTCTACATTTATATTACCTGTCAAACTTTATCATATTGACCTGGCTCGTCACAGTCAGCGTCATTTTCTTGCATCTTATTTCTTATATTAATTAACCTTTCTGGTTTCTAAGCATTCACAAATTTGATAACCATGCCTTCTCTCTCATCTTCCAGGTTGTTGATCAAACCATTGACGGCTCTATATCAGTCCATAAAAAGCCCCCCTACGCATTGCCTGTGAATCCATTAATCTACACTCTTTAGAGGTTTATCATTCAGGTACACTGTTGAGTCATACAATACATAGCTCCCCAAGGTTTTAGATGAGACACCATAAAAGGTTTTGATAACGTCTAAACTAAATTAAGGGTTTACTTTATCAACAATGTGCAATTTGCTGATTCTGTCACCACAGAAAATAAGGTTAGTTGGGACAAAACTATGCTTAACACAGTATAATCAGATGGTATTGTTACTGACTACTCCTTTTCTAAATTATGGTCAGCAATTCCAGAATATCAACAGTTTGAAATAATTATTAAAAGATTATCAATGCATAACACTACACTATTCCATAAAAATTTCATGATTTCACTATTTTAGAATAGTGTAAGGTTTAGGAATTTTTATTTTTAAAAATGGATTATCTTCAAAATTTTGTTTTTAAAGCAACAAATTTGTTCTATAATATAGAAACAAGCATTTTAGAAGAATGAGAAAAATTGACCCACTTTGTTACAATAAAAGATTGTTGTCATTTTTTCAAAGGCAGAGTGAAGATTATTTATAACAAAAAACTGCAACATATAATCTGTATATAAATTTAGGGATATTGAATTATTTATAGAAAATTAAGCATCATGATTTTATATTTTCTCAAAAATAATTTTTTTCCTTATTTGAATGATGTACAACTAAAATTTAAAATGTTGTAGAAGGGGGCTTCCCTGGTGGGGCAGTGGTTGAGAGTCCGCCTGCCGATGCAGGGGACACTGGTTCGTGCCCCAGTCCGGGAAGGTCCCACATGCCGCGGAGCGGCTGGGCCCGTGAGCCATGGCCGCTGAGCCTGCGCATCCGGAGCCTGTTCTCCGCAGCGGGAGAGGCCACAACAGTGAGAGGCCCGCGTACCAAAAAAAAAAAAAAAAAAAAAATTTTGTAGAAGGAAGAAGCACTTACAGATTATTGACCAAATCAAATATGTTTATTTCAATATCACAGATGGTAAAAAAAAAATATAATATTTATAATACTTCAATAATAATCATGTATAAATTACAGATGTCTTATTAATTTTAATATATAATTATGATATACTGATAATTATAATAATATATTTTAATATTTTAATAATTTTAATATATAATTATGATATACTGATTTACTGTGACATCTATAAATGTCAATAATTTTCTTAGAACTAAAAATGGTGAGTTAGGAGAGAGTAGTTTGAATTTTGGAGTGTGGTGCGAGTGAAATAAGAGTGAGTAAATAATTCAATAAATAAGAGAAAATATGAAACAAAATGGAACATATAATTGGAAAATGTCTATTACTTCTTTAAAAGTTAATATCTTGCAGTGAGAAAAATTTTCCCCATTTTAGAAATATAAAAGCCTATAAAAACAAACTTTAAGGAATAAAATAAAATTATTTTTGAATATATGTTTTCTATCGAAGTTTTTAAGATTGTAAAACATGTTTATTATCAAAGCACATTTAATTGCTGCAGAAAAGAAAACATGAACTACCTCAAAATGACCTTGATCTTGCATAATATATATTTATTTGCTGAAATGCAAACCATAACTCAGAGTGAAAGGACTGTCATCCAGGTCTCTTGCAAAGGAAAGAGCTGGAGATACTAAGATAGCAGGAAATAAACCATGATAAGTTAATTACATAGAATATGCTTCACACATTTATAGTCTGGAAAATTACTTGAGCTGTTTGGAAAAGCTAAAGCATATTTTTAGATCAAATGACCTATAAATATCTATCGAGCAAAAGGAAATTTTGAACCTGAATTTGTTATGAGTTCTTACATGCATCAGTTAACATAACACTAGTAACATCCTTCTCAAATCAGGTCCATCAATATGTGACCGCCTGCTTGTATGTTCCCAAACACTTACTTCCTTTCACCTGAAGAATGGCTAAAATATCTGTTAGGATCAAATTCCCTTCCACTTCCTACTCTTTTGCTCAGAGTTGCTTCATGTTTATCAGTCACTGAGTCCTGCCATTCTACTAAGGGAGTGGCTCTCTGTGGCTTTTGAATTCTGAGCTCAGTGTTTTATTTACTTATGATAATTAAAATGTAGGGAACAAAGAAAAACATATCATCCTACTGCATAAAAGATGGAGAGCTTCCCCTTTTGGTTTCACCACTGTTTCTTCTTCTATGGAGATGAAAGGTAGCAATAGAGACTATGGTGGGCATCCTTGAATAACCCATGTAGTGAGAAATGAGAATCTTGGACTGTCCATTACCAGTAACATGCTTGTATATAGAATTCATGGTACACCTAGTCAGTGGCATACTACTTAGAAATAAAGAATGAATGGCTGTTACACTCAACAGCATAGATAAATATCACATATACAAGAATAAGGAAAAGAAGATAATCACACAAAATATATACCGTATGATTTTTGCTATATGAAGTCTAAGAACTGGCAAAACTAACCTATTGTGATAAGTTAGAGAGAATGGTGGTTACCTGAGGTGTGCAGTGTATTCACTGAGATGGGGCATGAGGGAAACTTTTGAAATGTCTTATGTCTTGACCTGGCTGGTGATTACCTGGTTGCACAGATACATGTAGAAGCTCCTTGAGCCACACTGCACTATATGATACTGTAATAAAACATTTTTAAAAAGCCATATTTAAATGTGGGCAACCAGGTGTAAATCAGCTTATATTGTATGTGGATATATATGACATTAAGTTTTTCTGTTTTGTTTTTTAGCTGCTCTAGTTACTTAAACTACTACCTAAGATATTTTAAATCTTATTTCTGGTTCTTCACTTATAGCCCAACTATATTATCATTTTTCATTCCACTTTTAATTGAAACCACCTCTTGATATTTTGTAACTCAAGTTAAATATCTTTTCTGAAATGGGTATGTCTTAATTTGCATTTAAATTAAAGTCTACATTTTTGTATTTGTAATAAATTTTATGAAGATTCTGGGTTAAGGCTTCAGAAACAGGGTTCAGAAAAAGAATCTTACAAGCCCTTTATTTACAAACTCAATTAATTTTGATAGGATACAAAAGACTGTTACCTGGCTTTTGAGTTTTAGAAGCCTTTTTCATGATTGGGAAAATCGTGACCAAGAACTGAGAAATATTGTATAGTACATCTTATATAATAACAGTAGGCAAGAAATTAATAGAAACATATTTGTTACATAAGTATAATTTTTACAATATTGTATTTACAATCTTATCTATAGTAAATACATTTTTTGGTTAGGTATCTTCATACATGTGCCATGTATCACCAAGACACCAAGGAGGTTCAAATTGCTGATGAAGAACCCTGTAATCTATAATCTCTCTCTCTCTCTCTCTCTCTCATCCCGTTACTTTTAGCTTTCACAGAAGGAGAAAGAAAATATAGAAGGAAGACATCATCCAACAGTACACTGACATTATTGGAAGATCATGTAGACATTTTATAAATAAAAGTCATATTTGGTCCTTGGTTTTGCTTTCCCAGAAAAAGGAATCATTCTTTTTTCCTTCTGAAATTTATGTTTCCAAGAAACTGTAGCATTTCCTGAAATTAAACAAAAATCTAATCAAGGCATAATTTTCATATACCACATGACACATGTGTGTGTATTTGGTGATGCCTGTCTCCCCCAAATGACATAGAATTACTATATGTGATGATCAGTCATGCTCACGTAAAAAAGAAACCTCTGCCTGGAAAAGTGCATTCTACCTTCCTAAAAATAATTGCCTAAGAAGCACATTCCTTCTAATGTTTAAAATCTTGTGGGAATATAATCAAAGTTTAGATTTCTTGTGCAGTGAAATTTATGGTCTAATGGGGAAGTGGGGAATTGGAAGGATGGTTTTTTTGGTGTGAGAACACACATGCATTCCTATCATAAAAGTGGGAAAAGGAATTTTGTGTATTTGTGAATAAAGAAGTCCTGTATTAGTGATTAAAATATAAAGGTATGGGAGAATTTTTATTTTAATGATGTAACTTAATACAGATTACAGATTACTAAAATTTTCCTTCATGATTGCAAGGTTTCAGAATATATGCAAAGGATCCAGTGTGTATTAACCTTTAGGTCAGAATGATCATGTAAATATAGTCTTGGAATATAATGATATAAAATTTTCATTTTCCACAATTAGGCTCATGGAAACTAAAATCTTTGTGGGATGCCCAATTATTCTACTGTTAGAGGATGAAAAAGATGACAAACATCTAAAAACTAAGGTTGGTAAACAGAATTTTATAGAAATGTTTATGGTCACTTTTGAAGTTTTTCCCATTTATTCAGAATGTTGAAGCATGCGTTAATGAGCCATGGATTCTGAAACATCTTCATCCATTACAATATTTAGCCTGAAAATATTACAACATAAGTGAAATAGACTTTTCTATAGAATATTGGAAAGCGTTTTGAATATGATATTTTTAGTTAAGTAGAATTAATAGCCCTCAAAATAATAGATATTTACATCTATATTGAAAAATTATCTAGATATTTAGATCCTCTTAACTTTTATTTTTCTAGATCTCCATTTACTGATGTTTTAAAAACTTTTTACCCCAGGAAGACTTTTAAAACATGTAAGCATTCCACCGGTCTTAATAGAGCTACTCCCAGAGTTATTAGTATCTTTTGATTAGAAATTCATGCATTTGAACAGAAGCAAGGATAGTTAGATAGAGAAAGCTATTGTCACTGACTTTTCTCCCACTTTGTAAAAATTTAGAATCAGCATTTTATTTTGTTTTTTTTCTTTTTTCTTTTCCCCCACTTTTAACTCAAAATTTTTAGTTTGCTTTAGCTTGGAGAGGAATATCAGGACCTAAATGACGTTGAGCAAATCTCTCATCTGAATAAAGCTAAATGACTACTGGCTTTTTTTTTTTTTAATTCACAATCACTATGCCAATATCAGTAAAGAGTTGTCTTTCAAATCATTTCTCGCTGGACAACTTCTGAAACCACAGAAGACAGTGAAATAGATTAAATGTCTGTAAAGTCATTTGCCTTCAAATGTTAAAAATAAAGATTTAAAAAGCCAATCTACAATACTGTTTTTCTTCCTGAAATTTAATTGCAGCTTTTGTGAGTATTTTTCTCACTCTTCTTTATTGTAAAATGGACTTGTCAACTGAAAAAAAATGCACAACCTAAAGTTGAGAATTATGTTTTATTAGGAGGACCTTCTGAGGACATCAAACCCAGCAGACAGCCTCTCAGATTGCCCTGAGGGCCTGCTCCAAAGAGGTAAAGGAGGAGCTGGGATATATAGGAGTTTTTGCAACAAAGACCAGGTAGTCGGGATATCAAAAGGTTACTGTTAGTTAAAGAAAATCAGGTATCTCAAGTTAAAGAATTTAGAGCTTTTCTAAGTATGGGAAGATTCAAGAGTCTGGGCTCATTGAAATCATTCCTTTGATACGCACCTGAGGTATCTAGGGTCAGTATCCTGGTTTTTTCCATCCTGAGTCCCCTTTGGGTGCACCTTTGGTGGTGGGTGAAGCGTCTGAGGGCTTGATGGTGGGCATCCTGTTTCCATCCTGAGTTGCCTCAGGGCTCAGTGTTGGGGGCAGCTGTAGGGTGATGGCTTGATGACTGAAACATCCTTTGTTAACTAATATGGCAGGCAACATTTTTCATTCACAGACTGTTTTTACTTTAGCAGTTAAATTAGTTTTTTTTTTTCTTTTCTTTATTTCCCCCCAGCTAGCCTAACCACTTCACCTGAAAAACTGTTTCTATGGGAAAATGCTTTCCATCTCCCAAATAGCCAACTTATAAACAAATGTGTGCCTCACAACCTAGTTTTAAGTGCGGGAACTTATTATATCAAAATGTCTGTCTTTTAGTGACATGGTGGTGTCATTATTAACAGTAATAACAAGTTCTGAATGCTAATTTCCATTGCTAGTAGATTTAATCACAGGTGTTAGAAGGCACCATAGAGAGAATCCATTCTTATAGTTACGAGCACTTAAAAACATATTTCTAGGACTGGTTTTCTCTAAAAAGTACTTCCACTAAACCCAGTATATAAATATATAATAGCAGTATTTTATGTTGAATGAGGATGAGGGTGAGAGATTGGTAGGTAGACCTCTGCTCAATCACTCTCCATTTTGATCCCTAGAGACCTCTGAGGTCTATCCATGGAAGCTTTGGATGAAAATGTCAGAGCTAGTCTATCCATTTCATTTAAAGATACAAAACAGATTCAGAAAGCGGAAATAACTTGCAGAAGTCAACACATGAGTCAGTGCAAATAAAGAAATGAGTCTGGCCTCCTGAATCATTAAGCTATCTTGCCTTAGATAGTGTTGGCTTATATACTCTTTAAACAGTCAAGTCATAAACTGAAGCTCAAATGTGGCGTATTTATATCTAGTATGTTAGCCATTTTCATATTCTCTTTCTGCAAAATTGGTAAAAATTAATCTTAAGCAGATTTCAATGTGTAAAACTAACTGACCACACTAAAGGTATTATTGAATATTTCCAGTTTAAGTCCTAAATAACTTTCTTTGATTAGCTTTCCCACAAAAATAATCTGCTCTTCACTAAACCAATCATCATAAGGATTCACTCTGGAACACTTCCCTTCTAAGAACAAGGAAATGCCATCTTTATGTTGCCCATAGAACAGTAGTAGTCCAAGGTTGCAAGGCCCATTCAGTTGGTTGTTGGTTGTTGGTTGGGAGCAAAAGGGAATCAAGAGCAGGGAGAGCTTCTAATTATGCATGTTTTCCACTTTAAAAAAAATGGCTTTCTCTACAATGAGATACCACCTACACCTGTCAGAATGGCTATCAAAAAGACAACAAATGATAAGTTGACAAGTATGTGGAGACAAGGGAACCCTCCTGCACTGTTGGTGGAAATGTAAATTGGTGCAGCCACTATGGAAGACAGTATGGAGGGTCTTCAAAAAATTAAAAATAAAACTTCCATATGATCCAGCCATTGCACTTCTGGGTATTTCTTCAAAGAACACAAAAACACTAACTCTAAAAGGTATATGTACTCCAAGGCTCATTGCAGCATTATTACAATAGCCAAGATATGGAAGCAACCTAAGTGCCTGTTGATAGATGAGTGGATAAAGAAGATGTGGTATATCTACACAATGACATATTACTCAGACATAAGAAAGAATGATATATTGCCATTTGCAACAACATGGATGGATTTAGAGGGCATTATGCTAAGTGAAATAAGTCAGACAGAGATAGTAAAAGTATCATATGATCTCACTTATATGTGGAATCTAAAAACAAACAAATTGAACAAAGCCAGACTCATGGATACAGAGAACAAATCGAACAGGTGGTTACCAGAAGGAAGGGGAATAGGAGGTTGTAGGCAAAATAAGTGATTAAGAGCTACAAAGCTCCAGTTATAAAATAAATAAGTCACGGAGGATGTAATATACAGCATAAGGAGTATGCTCAATAATATTGTAATAACTTTGTATGGGGATAGATAGCTACTAGGCTTATCATGGTGGTCATTTCATAATGTATACAAATGTCAGATCATTATGTAGTACACCTGAAATTAACACAGCATTGTATGTCAATGATTTTTCAATTAAAAAAAAGGCTTTCTTTCTCTAATAGACATTCTTGTTTTGTCGTTTTTCCTGTTTTTCAAAGTTGGACAAATTCCCAGCTTGTTTGCTTCCATTGGAGGCATGAGCTATATCTTTCAGGTTTGTTGAAATGGAGAGGCATGGAAACAATCATCAGGAAATGCCTTTATACTGGTACACCATTAGCTGTAACAAATGGACCAATGGAATGTCCTCAATCTTCAGTTTTCTCATTACATACCCTAGCTGCTAACAAAAACTTTTTAACTCAACCAACAGGGAAATTATCAGAAATATCTTTTAAAAATCCGGTTTTCACAAAAAGTATACTGAGGCTGCCAGCTCTTCAAAACACATACCATACTTACCAGTTTGTGAATACTTAGCATTTGTGAATTGCTTTTGTTCTAATACATTTGATAAGTTGTGATTTACAAACAGAATGAGTTTTCTCAGTGTCTGATGTCATAGTTATTTATCAAGGCAAGCCAATCCAATAAATCCTGCTTAGTTTATAGTATCACTAACATTTTAAATATTGATAATAAACAACAGAGGGAATATTATGACTTCAAAAATACTTCTAAACTGAATTTTAATAAAATACTGTTTCTTACAGAAGTATTATTATGAGTTATAGAGTTATGACAAAATTATCAACATTTTCAAAGCTCTTGTTACATATTTCTCAAACTTGAGTAATTAAAAATTCCTTTTAAGGTAAATAACTTTTAACTATTCTCATTATAATAATATTTAGCCTATACACGTATAAACTATGTGTATATGACATACAGCTCTTATACATCTTATACATCTATAAGAAATACTACAAAACCAAAAAATAAAATTAAATTAAAACTTTAACAATAATTCTTTTCTCCCACTAAATGAATATAGCAAGCATTTTTGAGTTAAGCTGTTAAGAGCATACCTGTTTTGTGGAGATCTAATGATTTACTTTTCCCTTTCTGAGCTCTGTGAGTTTTTGGTTTGTTGACATAAATTAATATGCATTTAATGGGAATGCATAATTCATACATAAAATTTGCACTGCTTCTTTTCTGATCATAGCATAATGATTAAAATACCATGGTACCACCACGTAGCATCAAAGGTTTATATACACAAATGAACATGTGTTTGAACAAAACCCATCCATATGTAGTAAGAAAGTTGTCATCTGTGAAAAATGTTTAAATTAGTATTTTTAATTAGTCTCCATAACACAAAAGTGCATGTGAAGCAGTAAGTGCTAATGTAGAAACTGCAACAAGTTACCCAGAAAATCTAGCTAAGATAATTAATGAAAATGGCTACACAAAATAACATATTTTCATTGCAGACAAAATAGCCTTATCCTGGAAGGGGATGCCACCTGGGGCTTTCATAGCTAGAGAGCAGAAGTCAATGCCTGGCTTCAAAGCTTCAAAGAACAGACTGACTCTCTCGTTAGGGGCTAACGCAGCTGGTGACTTTAAGTTGAAGCCAGTGTTCATTTGCCATTCTGAAAATCCTAGGACCTTAAAGAGTATGCTAAATTTGCTCTGCCTGTGCTTTATCAATGGGCCAAGACCAAGTGGGCTGTTGAGACCTACGGCTCAGAAAAAAATATTCCTTTCAAAATATTACTGTTCATTGACAATGCAACCAGTCACTCAAGAGCTCTGATGAAGATGTACAATGAGTTTCATGTTGTTTCCATGCCTGCTAACACAACATCCATTCTGCAGCTCATGGTTCACGGGGTAATTTCAACTTTCGAGTCTTATTATTTAAGGAAGATATTGGGTAAGGCTACAGCTGCCATAGATAATGATTCCTCTGATGGATCTGGGAAAAGTAAATTGAAAACCTTCTGGAACGAATTCACCATTTTAGATGCTATTAAGAACATTTGTGATTCATGGGAAGCGGTCAAAATATGAACATTAGCAGGAGTTTGGAAGAAGCGGATTCCAACCCTCCTGGATGACTTTGAGGGGTTCAAGACTTCAGTGGAGGAAGTAACTGGGGATATGGTGGAAATGGCAAGAGAACTAGCATTAGAAGTGGAGCCTGGAGATGTAACTGAATCGCTGCAATCTCATGATAAAACCTTAAGGGATGACGAGTTACCTCTTATGGATGAGCAAAGAAAGTGATTTCTTGAGACGGAGTCTGCTCCTGGTGAGGATGCTGTGAAGACTGTTGAAATGACAAGGATTTAGAATATGACATAAACTTAGTTGAACAAGCAGCAGCAGGGTTTGACAAGATTGACTTCAATTTTGAAAGAAGTTCTACTGTGGGTAAATAACTATCAAACGGCATTAAATGATCCAGAGAAATCATTTATGAAAGGAAAAGTCAATCGATGTGGCAAACTTTATTGGGGTGTCTTGTTTTAAGAAACTGTCACAGCCACCCCAGCCCTCAGTAGCCACCACCCTGATCAGTCAGCAGCCGTCAACATTGAACCAAAACCCTTCCCCAGCAAAAAGATTACAACTCACTGAAGGCTCAGATGAAGGTTAGTATTTTTGAGCAATGTTTTTTATTTAAGGCATGCACACTGTTTTTTTTTTAGACATAATGCTGTTGCATACTTAAGATATTAGTATGCACAGAGAAACTAAAAAACTTGTGTGATTCACGTTATTGAGGTATTCCCTTTATGGCAGTGGTTCGGAACCAAACCTGCCACATCTCTGAAGTATGCCTACACTTTATTTATTGGTAAAAACTTATTGAGGGTAGTTTGAACAGTGTTTGCTTTGTTCCTTTTAATTTTTAAAAAATTTTTATGTCATCAAAAAACTTTTAAAATTGAAATATAGTTGAAAAAAACATTGTGTTAGTTTCAGATATATAACATAGTGATTTAACGTATAAATATTTTATACAGTGGTCACCATGTTAAGTCTAGTAGCCATCTGTCTCCATATAAAGTTATTAGAGTATTATTGATCATATTTCTTATGCTGTATATTACATCCCTATGACATTACTTTTATAGCTGGAAGTTTGTACCTCTTAATTCCATTCACCTATTTCTCCCACCATCCCCACTCTCCTCCCTTCTGGCAGCTAGTTGTGTGTTCTCTGTATCTATGATTCTGGTTTTTTGTTTTGTATGTTTGATTTCTTTATTTTTTAGATTCCACGTATAAGTAAGATCATGTGTTAATCAACTTTTTTTTTAATCTGACTTTTTTCACTTAGCATAATCCCCTCTAGACCCATCCATGTTGTCACAATGGCAAGATTTCATTATTTTTTATAGCTGTGTAATATTCCATTGATTACATATCACATCTTTATCCATTCATTTATTGATGTCCACTTAGGTTGCTTCCATGTCTTGACTATTATAAATAATGCTACAATAAACATAGGGTGCATATATCTTTTCAAATTGGTGTTTTTGTTTTCTTTAGGTAAATACCCAAAAGTGAAATTGCTGGATTCAATGGTAGTTCTATATTTATTTTTTTGAGGCCCCTTTATACTGTTTTCCACAGTGGCTGCACCAATTTATAATCCCACTAACAGTGCACAATTCTTCACATCTTTGCCAATACTTGTTATTTGTTGCATTTTTGACAACAGCCATTCTGACAGGTGTGAGATGGTATCTCTTCGTGGTTTTGAGTTGCATCTCTCTAATGATTAGAAATATTGTGCGCCTTTTCATGTGTCTGTAGACCATAAATGAAAGAGATAGTGGGTATTTTTGTTCTGTTCCTGATCTAGAGGAAATGCTTTGAGCTTTTTACCTTATTTTTAAATTTTAATTTCTTTTATTATTGAAGTATAATTGATTTACAATATTGGTTTCAGGTATACAGCATAGTGATTCAGTATTTTTATAGTTTATACTCCCTTAAGCATTATTACAAGATAATGGCTATACTTTCCTGTGCTGCACAATATATCCTTGTTGCTTATCTATTTTACATATAGTAGTTTATACCTCTTAATCCCCTACCCCTATTGTACTCCTCCCTCCTTTCCTCTCCCCACTGGCAACCACTAGTTTGTCTTCTGTATCTGTGACTCTGTATCTGTTTTGCTATACACATTCATTTATTTTTTAGGCTCCACATATAAGGGATATCATACAGTATTTGTCTTTGCCTGACTTATTTCACTAAGCATATTATTTTCTAGGTCCATCCACAGTACTGCAAATAGCAGAATTCATTCTTTTTTTATGGGTGAGTGATATTCATACATATATATATATATATATATATATATATATATATACACACACACACACACACACACACCACTTCTTTATCCATTCCTTTATTGATGGACACTTGGGTTGCTTCCATATCTTGGCTATTGTAAATAGTGCTGCTATGAACATTGGGGTGCATGTATCTTTTCAAATTATTGTTTTTTATTTTTTCCAGATATGTAACCAGGAGTGCAATTGCTGGGAACTATGATAGCTCTGTTTTTAGTTTCTGAAAAGCCTCCATATTGTTTTCCACAGTGGCTGCACCAATTTACATTACCACCAACAGTACATAAGGGTTCCCTTCTCTCCACACCCTCTCCAACATTTGTTATTTGTAGGTGCTTTGATGATAGCCATTCTGACATGTATGAGATGATATTTCATTCTTAGTTTGATTTGCATTTCTCTAATAATCAGCCAGGTTGAGCATCCTTTCATGTGCCTGTTGACCATCTGTATGTTTTATTTGGAAAAAAGTCTATTCTGGTCTTCTGCCCATTTTTTATTTTATTTTATTTTATTTTTTTTGATATTGAGTTGTATGAGCTGTTTATGTATTTTGGATATTAACTCCTTGTTGGTCATTGGTCATATCATTTGCAAATATTTCCTCCCATTCTGTAGTTTGTCTTTTCATTTTGTTGATGGTTTCTTCTGCTGTGCAGAAGCGTTTAGACTTAATAAGGTCCCATTTATTTTTTTTTGCTTTTATTTCTCTAGCCTTAGGAGGCAAATTCAAAAATTATTGCTACAATTTATGTCAAAGAGTTTTCTGCCTATGTGTTCTTCTAGGAGTTTTATGGTTTCAGGCCTTACATTTAGGTCTTTAATCTATTTTGAGCTTATTTTTTTATATGGTATGAGGAACTGTTCTAATCTCATTGTTTTACGTGTAGCTGTCCAGTTTTCTTAGCACAACTTATTGAAGAGACTTTTTTTTCCTCCATTATGTATTCTTGCCTTCTTTGTCATAGATTAATTGACCAAAGGTGCATGGGTTTATTTCTGGACTCTCTGTTCCGTTCCACTGATCTATGTATCTGTTTTTGTGCCAGTACCAGTTTTGATTACTGTAGCTTTGTAATATGGGTCTGAAGTCTGAGAGCATGCTACCTCCAGCTTTGTTCTTTTTCTCAAGAATTGCTTTGGCAATTCAAGGTCTTCTCTGTTTCCATATGGATTTTAAGATTATTTGTTCTGGTTCTGTGAAAAATGTCATGGGTATTTTGATAGGGATTGCATTAAATCTGTAGATTGCTTTGGGTAGTATGAATATTTTAACAATACTCTTCCAATCCAAGAGCATGAGGTATTGTTTCATTTCTTTGTATTATGCAATTTTCTTTATCAATGTTTTGTAGTTTTCAGAATATAGGTCCTTCACCTCCTTGGTTAAGTTTATTAGTAGGCATTTTATTCTTTTGGATGAAATTTTAAACGGAATTTATTTTAACTTTCTCTTTCTGATGGTTCATGATTTGTACATAGAAAAACAACAGATTTCTGAGAGTTTTTATCATGAATGGGTGTTGAATTTTGTCAAATCCTTCTTCTGCATCTATTGACATGATTGTGTGATTTTTTTTTTTACATCTTTATTGGAGTATAATTGCTTTACAATAGTGTGCTAGTTTCTGCTTTATAACAAAGTGAATCAGTTATACATATACATATGTTCCCATCTCTCTTCCCTCTTGCGTCTCCCTCCCTCTCACCCTCCCTATCCCACCCCTCTAGGTGGTCACAAAGCACCGAGCTGAACTCCCTGTGCAATGTGGCTGCTTCCCACTAGCTATCTACTTTAGGTTTGGTAGTGTATATATGTCCATGCCACTCTCTCGCTTTGTCACAGCTTACCCTTCCCCCTCCCCATATCCTCAAGTCCATTCTCTAGTAGGTCTGTGTCTTTATTCCTGTCTTACCCCTAGGTTCTTCATGACATTTTTTTCCCTTAAATTCCATATATATGTGTTAGCATACGGTATTTGTCTTTCTCTTTCTAACTTACTTCACTCTGTATGACAGACTCTAGGTCCATCCACCTCATTACAGATAGCTCAATTTCATTTCTTTTTATGGCTGAGTAATATTCCATTGTATATAAGTGACACATCTTCTTTATCCATTCATCCGATGATGGACACTTAGGTTGTTTCCATCTCCGGGCTATTGTAAATAGAGCTGCAATGAACATTTTGGTACATGACTCTTTTTGAATTATGGTTTTCTTAGGATATATGCCTAGTAGTGGGATTGCTGGGTCATATGGTAGTTCTATTTGTGGTATTTTAAGGAACCTCCAGACTGTTCTCCATAGTGGCTGTACCAATTCACATTCCCACCAGCAGTGCAAGAGTCTGCCCTTTTCTCCACACCCTCTCCAGCACTTATTGTTTCTAGATTTTTTGATGATGGCCATTCTGACTGGTGTGAGATGATATCTCATTGTAGTTTTGATTTGCAATTCTCTAATGCTTAATGATGTTGAGCATTCTTTCATGTGTTTGTTGGCAGTCTGTATATCTTCTTTGGAGAAATGTCTATTTAGGTCTTCTGCCCATTTTTGGATTGGGTTGTTTGTTTTTTTGTTATTGAGCTGCATGAGCTGCTTGTAAATTTTGGAGATTAATCCTTTGTCAGTTGCTTCATTTGCAAATATTTTCTCCCATTCTGAGGGTTGTCTTTTGTCTTGTTTATGGTTTCCTTTGCTGTGCAAAAGCTTTGAAGTTTCATTAGGTCCCATTTGTTTATTTTTGTTTCCATTTCTCTGGGAGGTGGGTCAAAAAAGATCTTGCTGTGATTTATGTCATAGAGTGTTCTGCCTACGTTTTCCTCTAAGAGTTTGATAGTTTCTGGCCTTACATTTAGGTCTTTAATCCATTTTGAGCTTATTTTTGTGTATGGTGTTAGGGAGTGATCTATTCTCATACTTTTACATGTACCTGTCCAGTTTTCCCAGCACCACTTATTGAAGAGGCTGTCCTTTCTCCACTGTACATTCCTGCCTCCTTTATCAAAGATAAGGTGACCATATGTGCGTGGGTTTATCTCTGGGCTTTCTATCCTGTTCCAATGATCTAACTTTCTGTTTTTGTGCCAGTACCATAGTGTCTTGATTACTGTAGCTTTGTAGTATAGCCTGAAGTCAGGGAGCCTGATTCCTCCAGCTCCGTTTTTCGTTCTCAAGATTGCTTTGGCTATTCGGGGTCTTTTGTGTTTCCATACAAATTGTGAAATTTTTTGTTCTAGTTCTATGAAAAATGCCAGTGGTAGTTTGATAGGGATTGCATTGAATCTGTAGATTGCTTTGGGTAGTAGAGTCATTTTCACAATGTTGATTCTTCCAATTCAAGAACATGGTGTATCTCTCCATCTATCTGTGTCATCTTTAATTTCTTTCATCAGTGTCTTATAATTTTCTGCATACAGGTCTTTTGTCCCCTTAGGTAGGTTTATTGCTAGATATTTTATTCTTTTTGTTGCAGTGGTAAATGGGAGTGTTTTCTTGATTTCACTTTCAGATTTTTCATCATTATTGTATAGGAATGCCAGAGATTGCTTTGCATTAATTTTGTATCCTGCTACTTTACCAAATTCATTGATTAGGTCTAGTAGTTTTCTGGTAGTATCTTTAGGATTCTCTGTGTATAGTATCATGTCATCTGCAAACAGTGACAGCTTTACTTCTTCTTTTCCGATTTGGATTCCTTTAATTTCCTTTTCTTCTCTGATTTCTGTGGCTAAAACTTCCAAAACTATGTTGAATAAGAGTGGTGAGAGTGGGCAAACTTTCCTTCTTCCTGATCTTAGTGGAAATGCTTTCAGTTTTTCACCATTGAGGACGATGTTGGCTGTGGGTTTGTCATATATGGCCTTTATTATGTTGAGGAAAGTTCCCTCTATGCCTACTTTCTGGAGGGTTTTTATTATAAATGGGTGTTGAATTTTGTTGAAAGCTTTCTCTGCCTCTATTGAGATGACCATATGGTTTTTCTCCTTCGATTTGTTAAGATGGTGTATCACATTGATTTGCATATATTGAAGAATCCTTGCATTCCTGGAATAAACCTCACTTGATCATGGTGTATGATCCTTTTAATGTGCCGTTGGATTCTGTTTGCTAGTAGTTTGTTGAGGATTTTTGCATCTATGTTCATCAGTGATATTGGCCTGTAGTTTTCTTTCTTTGCAACATCCTTGTCTGGATTTGGTATCAGGGTGATGGTGGCCTCGTAGAATGAGTTTGGGAGTGTTTCTCCCTCTGCTATATTTTGGAAGAGTTTGAGAAGGATAGGTGTTAGCTCTTCTCTAAATGTTTGATAGAATTCACCTGTGAAGCCATCTGGTCCTGGGATTTTGTTTGTTGGAAGATTTTTAATCACAGTTTCAATTTCAGTGCTTGTGATTGGTCTGTTCATATTTTCTATTTCTTCCTGATTCAGTCATGGCAGGTTGTGTATTTCTAAGAATTTGTCCATTTCTTCCAGGTTGTCCATTTTATTGGCATAGAGTTGCCTGTAGTAATCTGTCATGATCTTTTGAATTTCTGCAGTGTCAGTTGGTATTTGTCATTTTTCATTTCTAATTCTATTGATTTGAGTCTTCTCCCTTTTTTTCTTGATGAGTCTGGCTAATGGTGTATCAATTTTGTTTATCTTCTCAAAGAACCAGCTTTTAGTTTTATTGATCTTTGCTATCATTTCCTTCATTTCTTTTAAATTTATTTCTGATCTGATTTTTATGATTTCTTTCCTTCTGGTAACTTTGGGGGTTTTTTGTTGTTTTTTCTTTAATTGCTTTAGGTGCAAGGTTAGGTTGTTTATTCGAGATTTTTCCTGTTTCTTAAGGTAGGATTGTATTGCTATAAACTTGTCTCTTAGAACAGCTTTTACTGCATCCCATAGGTTTTGGGTCGTCATGTCTCCATTGTCATTTGTTTCTAGGTATTTTTTTATTTCCTCTTTGATTTCTTCAGTGATCACTTCGTTATTACGTAGTGTATTGTTTAGCCTCCATGTGTTTGCATTTTTTACAGATCTTTTCCTGTAATTGATATCTAGTCTCATAGTGTTGTGTTCGGAAAAGATACTTGATACAATTTCAATTTTCTTAACTTTACCAAGGCTTGATATGTGACCCCAGATATGATCTGTCCTGGAGAATGTTCCATGAGCACTTGAGAAAAATGTGTATTATGTTGTTTTTGGATGGAATGTCCTATAAATATCAATTAAGTCCATCTTGTTTAATGTATCATTTAAAGCTTGTGTTTCGTTATTTATTTTCATTTTGGATGATCTGTTCACTGGTGAAAGTGTGGTGCTAAAGTCCCTTACTATGATTGTGCTACTGTCGATTTCCCCTTTTATGGCTGTTAGCAGTTGCCTTATGTATTGAGGTGCTCCTATTTTGGGTGCATAGATATTTACAATTGTTATATCTTCTTCTTGGATCAATCCCTTGATATTATGTAGTGTCCTTCTTTGTCTCTTCTAATAGTCTTTATTTTAAAGTCTATTTTGTCTGATATGAGAATTGCTACTCCAGCTTTCTTTTGGTTTCCATTTGCATGGAATATCTTTTTCCGTCCTCTCACTTTCAGTCTGTATATGTCTCTAGGTCTGAAGTGGGTCTCTTGTAGACAGTATACATATGGGTCTTGTTTTTGTATCCATTCAGCCAGTCTGTGTCTTTTGGTGGGAGCATTTAATCCATTTACCTTTAAGGTAATTATCGATATGTATGTTCCTATTCCCATTTTCTTAATTGTTTTGGGTTTGTTATTGTAGGTATTTTCCTTCTCTTGTGTTTCTTGCCTAGAGAAGATCCTTTAGCACTTGTTTTAAAGCTGGTTTGGTGGTGCTGAACTCTCTCAGCTTTTGCTTCTCTGTAAAGGTTTTAATTTCTCCATCAAATCTGAATGAGAGGGCTTCCCTGGTGGCGCAGTGGTTGAGAGTCTGCTTGCCGATGCAGGGGATGCGGGTTCGTGCCCCAGTCCGGGAGGTTCCCACATGCTGTGGAGCGGCTGGCCCCGTGAGCCATGTACACTGAGCCTATGCATCTGAAGCCTGTGCTCTGCAACAGGAGAGGCCACAACAGTGAGACGACCGAAGAAAAAAAGAAAAGAAAAAAAAATATGAATGAGATCCTTGCTAGGTAGAGTAATCTTGCTTGTAGGTTTTTCTCTTTCATCACTTTAAATATGTCCTGCCAGTCCCTTCTTGCTTGTAGAGTTTCTGCTGAAAGATCAGCTGTTAACCTTATGGGGATTCCCTTGTGTGTTATTTGTTGTTTTTCCCTTGCTGCTTTTAATATGTTTTCTTTGTATTTAATTTTTGACAGTTTGATCAATATGTCTTGGCATGTTTCTCCTTGGATTTATCCTGTATGGGACTCTCTGTGCTTCCTGGACTTGATTAACTATTTCCTTTCCCATATTAGGGAAGTTTTCAACTACAATCTCTTCAAATATTTTCTCAGTCCCTTTCTTTTTCTCTTCTTCTTCTGGAACCCCTATAATTTGAATGTTGGTTCATTTAGTGATGTCCCAAAGGTCTCTGAGACTGTCCTCAGTTCTTTTCATTCTTTTTTCTTTATTCTGCTCTGCAGTAGTTATTTCTACTACTTTATCTTCCAGGTCACTTATCCGTTCTTCTGCCTCAGTTATTCTGCTATTGATTCCTTCTAGAGTATTTTTAATTTCATTTATTGTGTTGTTCATCGTTGCTTGTTTCATCTTTAATTCTTCTAGGTCCTTGTTAAATGTTTCTTGCATTTTGTCTATTCTATTTCCAAGATTTTGGATTATCTTTACTATCATTATTCTGAATTCTTTTTCACGTAGACTGCCTATTTCCTCTTCATTTGTTAGGTCTGGTGGGTTTTTATCTTGCTCCTTCATCTGCTATGTGTTTTTCTGTCTTTTCATTTTACTTATCTTACTGTGTCTGGGGTCTCCTTTTTGCAGGCTGCAAGTTTGTAGTTCCCATTGTTTTTGGTGTCTGTCCCCAGTGGCTAAAGTTGGTTCAGTGGGTTGTGTAGGCTTACTGGTGGAGGGGACTAGTGCCTGTGTTCTGGTGGATGAGGCTGGATCTTGTCTTTCTGCTGGGCAGGTCCATGTCTGGTGGTGTGTTTTGGGGTGTCTGTGAACTTATTCTGATTTTAGGCAGCCTCTCTGCTAATGGGTGGGGTTGTGTTCCTGTCTTGCTAGTTGTTTGGCATAGGGTGTCTAGCACCATAGCTTGCTAGTCGTTGAGTGAAGTTGGGTGCTGGTGTTGAGATGGAGATCTCTGGGAGATTTTTGCCATTTGATATTGTGTGGAGCTGGGAGGTCTCTTGTGGACCAGTGTCCTGAAGTTGGCTCTCCCACCTCAGAGGCACAGCACTGACTCCTGGCTGGAGCACCAAGAGCCTTTCATCCACACGGCTCAGAATAAAAGGGAGAAAAAGTAGAAAGAAAGAAGGAAAGAAAGAGGAAAAAATAAGATAAAATAAAGTTATTAAAAAAACTAATTATTAAGAAAAAGATTTTTTTAAAAAAGTAACAACAACAAAAAAACGGATGGATAGAACCCTAGGACAAATGGTGAAAGCAAAGCTATACAGACAAAATCTCACACAGAAGCATACACATACACACTCACAAAAAGAGGAAAAGGGGAAAAAATCATAAATCTTGCTCTCAAAGTCCACCTCCTCCATTTGGGATGATTCGTTATCTATTCATGTATTCCACAGATGCAGGTACATCAAGTTGATTGTGGAGCTTTAATCCGCTGCTCCTGAGGCTGCTGGGAGTGATTTCCCTTTCTCTTCTTTGTTCTCACATCTCCTGGGGCTCAGCTTTGGATTTGGCCTCTCCTCTGCATGTAGATTGCCGGAGGGCTTCTGTTCTTCGGTCAGACAGAACGGGGTTAAAAGAGCCACTGATTCGGGGGCTCCGACTCACTCAGGCCGGGGGGAGGGAGGGGCACGGCGGGCCTGCGGTGGCAGAGGCCGTCATGACGTTGCACCAGCCTGAGGCGTGCCGTGCGTTCTCCTGGGCAAGTTTTCCCTGGATCCTGGGACCCTGACAGTGGTGGCCTGCACAGGCTCCCTGGAACGGAGGTGTGGAGAGTGATGTGTGCTTGCACACAGGCTTCTTGTTGGCGGCAGCAGCGGCCTTAGCATCTCATGTCTCTGGAGTCCGTGCTTTTAGTCGCGGCTCACACCCTTCTCTGGAGCTCCTTTAAGCAGCGCTCTTAATCCCCTCTCCTCGTGCACCAGGAAACAAAGAGCGAAGAAAAAGTCTCTTGCCTCTTCGGCAGGTCCAGCCTTTTCCCCGGACTCCCTCCTGGCTAGCCGTGGAGCACTAACCCCTTCAGGCTGTGTTCACGCCGCCAACCCCAGTCCTCTCCCTGCGCTCCAACCGAAGCCCGAGCCTCAGCTCCCAGCCCCGCCCACCCCTTCAGTTGAGCAGACAAGCCTCTTGGGCAGGTAAGTGCTGGTCGGCACCAATACTCTGTGCGGGAATCTCTCCGCTTTGCCCTCCTCACCCCTGTTGCTGTGCTCTCCTCCGCGGCTCCGAAGCTTTCCCCCTCCGCCACCCGCCGTCTCCACCCGCGAAGGGGCTTGTAGTGTGTGGAAACCTTTCCTCCTTCACGGCTCCCTCCCACTGGTGCTGGTCCCGTGCCTATTCTCTTGTCTCTGTTTATTCTTTTCTTTTTTGCCCTACCCAGGTATGTGGGGACTTTCTTGCCTTTTGGGAGGTCTGAGGTCTTCTGCCAGCGTTCAGTAGGTGTTCTGTAGGAGTTGTTCCACGGGTAGATGTATTTCTGATGTGTCTGTGGGGAGGAAGGTGATCTCCATGTCTTACTCTTCCGCCATCTTCCCTGTTTTGGGCCCACTTTTAATTAGGTTGTTTATATTCTTATCTTTGAGTTTTAAGAGATCTTTGTGCATTTTAGTTAGCAGTCCTCTATTACAGGTGTCTTTTATAAATATTTTCCCTCATATACATTTTCTTCTTAAGGAAAAAGTACACCAAAGATCTGCACAGATTTTAAACCATCTATTTAAAAGTTAAAAGCAACTCAGCAAAAGAACTGGGAGGTATTGTTAACAGCAGCATGTGGGGAAAAGGTCCAAAATCATTATTATGTAGGGGCCTTGTTTCAGTGGGAGAGAGAAGAGAAATGGTGGCAAAATGCAGAGTATTTAGGTTTCATGCATCCATTTGATTAGATGCAGCTTAAGGAAATGAAAGGTCGTTGAATTCATATAGTCTAAATCTACTTCCCTTCAGTTGAAATCCTTTAATTTTAAATGTAATTGCCCAAAGTTAAACTGCACTTGTAAAAACACATGACTTGGAAGAAGATTAAATTTTACATGGTGTGTAATCAGTTCCAGCATGCCATCAGAGGAGGGTAGGAATTAAAACTCTGAAGAGTAATCATTTCAGAATAGCGTGAATAACTATATGAAATAATCAACAGTATATATTCCCCACATTACAGCTTCAAGAAAGATTATTTGTTTTAATTTTATAATGTGCTTCTTTTTAAGCCTCCAGGTGCCTCTACCCACATTAACATTCTTGCAAAGGTAACTTCTTCCACATGAAATTATTTTGAGTCAATGGCATATGACTTTTTCTAGGGAGGAAATCTTCAGACTACATGGAGTATAAGCCATATTCTAAACACATAAGCATACAAAACTCTTTCATGGATGCTAGAAACTTCACTGAATATAAAAAGAGATGCAGTTATTGTTGTTTGTCGAAGAGAAAAAGTCATTTTCCCTCTACCCATCTGAGTTCTTAGCTGAGACCCCTGTAATAAAAGACATATTAACAAGAGAAAAATAAACAGAAGTTTGTTAACAAGTTTACCTCATGTATACATGGGAGAAACCCAAGGAAAAATGAGTCACTCCCTGAGGTGGCTTGGAATTCAGGTTTAAATACTATGATAATAGGGCGAGGGGGAGAGAGGCTGAAGGTCTCTGAGGATAGTAAATGACTTTTAGGGAAGATGAATGGGCCCTTAGAAGAACAGATGAGAGGTATGATGGTGTGGGAAAGGAAAGATAATTCTCCCTCTACCCTCTTAGGTTCTTGACTGAGCCATTCCTGTAATAAAAAACAAAACAAAACCACAAAAAACATATTAAGAGGAGAAAAACAAACAAAAGCTTAACAACATCTTTACCTCCTGTATACATGGGAACTACCCAGGAAAACTGAGAATGGACCAGGCCATTACCTTAAGCACCATCTTTAGCCAAGGACAAAAGAAAGATGTGAAGGTTGAGGAGCCATTTATGGGAGCTTACAGGGAAAGCGTAGTCAACAGGGATATGGTTGGTGTGCAGATTTGTCAGGGCTTTCTCCGTTGATAGTTTCTAGAGCTTTGGTCACCCTCTCTTCCTCACACAGGGAGTGAGATACGTTTATAAATGGACATTTCCCTTGGAAACATAAATGTCTCTTTCAAAAGCTTAACTTCTATTTGGTTTTCAGAACTTCTCCTGTGTCTACTGTCTAATAATAATAATAATCAGCCTAAAATAATCCTTATGCTAAAGAAGCATATTTTGGGGTGACGAAATCTGCTCCCCGTCGAAAGTTTGTGACAAGTCTGTCTGGGTGGGGGTATTTAGTTCTAGTCTCCTCTGCTGTGAAAAGAGTCAATCTTCCCTGGTTGACGAAACTCTCAGGGAGAAGATCTATGACAACTGAGTTCCTTTTGGAGGGTCTGTCTTTAGGAAGGTAAGGGGAGTTCAGAGAAACCTCCCCCGGTTTTCCAGCATCAACTGTTTTTCAAGTGTCTACAGCTCAAATTAATCAGTATACCAAAATGGAATGTTTTGGGGCAGCAAGTCCTGAACTCCTACAGTCATACTTTGAGATGGCATATTCTGCTACTCTTCAGTATCATTAGTATACTCATTTATCACCCCAAATCAATTGTCCAATCTCTGCTCTTTACTTTTTGAAACAGGAAGACTTCCAGGTATGCTCACCCAAGTGTTCCAAGTGGAAGGAAAGAAAAACAACCTTTAATTTTACAGATAATATATATTTTTTAAACGTGAAAAGATTAAGAAAAAAATTATTTGTGTTTCTGTATCAAATTGTTGGTAATTCAGACTTTCAATACTAAGGCTCGAAACTTACAGTTTTTCTCTTTAATACATGTGGTCAGCCCTGTGTGAAAAGCAAAAAAGCATATTTATCCTGGAAATGGTAAAAGCAAGTGAATAAAATTAAATGTCTTGGATGATACTGTCGACTAAAAAAAATTCACAACCTAAAAGTTGAGAGTTATGTTTTATTCAGCAGAAATTTTTAGGACTTCGAGCCCAGGAGGCAGTATCTCAGTTAACCCTGAGACATCTGCTCTGAGGAGGTGAGAGTAGAGCTAGGATATATAGAAGTTTTGCAACAAAGGGCAGGTAGTAGGAACAAAAAATTACTGTGAATTAAAGAAAACTAGAAATCTCAAGTTAAGGAATTTGGTGCTTTTCTATGTATGGGAAAATGCAAGAGTCTGGGTTCACTGAAATCATTCCTTTGATATGCACCTCAGCGATCTGGGACCAGTATCCTGTGTTTCACATCCTGAGTTTCCTCAGGGCTCACCAGCTTACCGTTCAAGGTAGCTGCAATCACTGATGACAGTGACATCCTTTGTTTACTGCACAGCAGGCAATATTACATTTCTCAGTACAAAGAAAAATTTTCTTAAAATTTTATAAGATCATAGGTTTATACAGTTTAATATATCACCTTCTCTTTATTAATTTTGGTGTATGGGTCACTTTTGGATAGTAAACCATTTAAAAGTTCTGTAAAATAAAAACCTACTTAAAAACACTGCATTGATATCTATCCCTAGAAAATATTCTGAATAAAATTACTCATGTAATGTGCCTTAAAGAGAACACAAACCTTTCCTTCAGAAAGTAAAGTTTTCCTGGTTATAATCCATGATGTGTAAATTTAGCAGACCAACAGCCTAGCTACCCACATGGTGCCCCCAATCTCTGAGCTCCTTCCTTCTCCCCAAGCCCCACTCCTCCACACACATACACACTGGATCAAAAACACGCGTCCACTAGCTGAAGTCTCCAATTCTAAAGTCTTTAACTACTTGGCAGAGATAATTTAATTAATGAGATAGTGCAGTGCGAATAAATTATAAATTTTCTCCTTAGACGAGGCATTGATCAAGAATGATGACAAGCACTAAGCCACCACACAAAAGTAAAAGGGTTCAAAAAAGGGAATTGGATGGTGACAAAGATAAACCCCTCATTTCTCAGTTTTGAGAAAGATCAAGGGTGCCTTCAAGCCATTTCTTCTAAAGATCCCAATTTGTTTTGGAGTTAGTTCTTTGAAGAGTGATCCAAATTTTGAGTACCTGCTATGTGCCGGGCTTGATCTTTTATGTGTTTTGATCTAATTTACATAAGTCTTTAAGCTATAAGAGGTGTACTTATACAAATGAGCAAAATGAAAGCTCCAAAAGGTCCAGTAATTTATTTTCAGTTATTCTTTTAGAAAGTTGTAATATTATAATCAAAACTAGGTTTGCCTTGTCAGAAAAACTTTACTCTTTATATGCTATCTGTAATTCCTCAAACAAGTGGCATAAATATGAATTATATTGAGGAATGAAAGATCAGTTTCACTATCACTTCTGATACATTCTGGCAATAAGCTTAAAGAACATACTGTGGAATAGATTTACAAGACCTCAGCAAAGTTGTGCTGAATTTGTCTATCTGGATTTCCTACAGTCTAAGCAGACTTGAAGCCATATTAATACCATACCTTTGGTTTAGGCATTTGTTCCTTCTCCCGGGAAGTGGTAGCCTATGGATGTGCTCTACTGTTCATTGGGCATGAAGCCAGCACACAGTGGATCCCTCCTTCTCCAAGCCTAGGCAATCATTTATACCATAGAACTTATGACTACAATTATCTCTTATTCTAAAAAATCAACTACAGGATTCATGAATTATGTATGGTTCAGGTGGGGTGTAGTAATGTATGAATAATTACCAAACATTCATGGGGTTGTTCATATACATATGACTTTTCAAATCCAAGTAGTATTAACCACATCATAAATAAATTGAATCATATAAGTGTTAAAAGCTTTAAAAAGTACTTCCATAGACATGTTATTTCCAAATGTCATTTGTTGGAATTGATTTAGTAGTTTTCATTCCATTTCATGAATTTCCAAGTTACATAAAATGTAGATTTTTAATAGCTGTGATAGGTTGGTGTTCCCATTACTGCCATTAGTGCTTTTCATTAACGATCTGTTAGAAATTCCACTTGGCCTTTACAAAATCTAGGCATTATAAAAAAAGGAATAAAAGTATGGTCTTTGTGACCACCTAGAGGGCTGGGAGGGAGGGAGACGCAAGAGGGAAGAGATATGGAAACATATGTATATGTATAACTGATTCACTTTGTTATAAAGCAAAAACTAACACACCATTGTAAAGCAATTATATTCCAATAGTGATGTTAAAAAAAAAAAGTATGGTAAACCACAGGTGAGCAAAATGCAATTTAACAGTGTATGTTCAGCTTTTATGTTCTTTGTAAGGCAGAATTTATTTCAGTAATTATCCCAATTTTCTAGGATCCCTGGTCTGTGGGCTATTTCTGCTTTCACAACTGGCTTTTCTTTGGGTGTTCTTAGAACCCCAGCTGTAAAATATCAATAATCTGCCCCCTTCTTCAAAGTGATGTTGCCTGGATACAGCAGTTTATGTCTATAAGCATCATATGTTCTTTAGGATATTCCGTTTAAAAATAAAAACAAAAGCCTGGATTCCATTCTGCCTCTGAAAAAAATGTCAGAAAGATACTTGCTTTTGAGGGTGAGCATCATTCAGAGGTTTTATTTTATTTTTTTTATTTTTTGCTGTACGCGGGCCTCTCACTGTTGTGGCCTCTCCCGTTGCGGAGCACAGGCTCCGGACGCGCAGGCTCAGTGGCCATGGCTCACGGGCCCAGCCGCTCCGTGGCATGTGGGATCTTCCCGGACCGGGGCACGAACCCGTGTCCCCTGCATCGATAGGCGGACTCTCAACCACTGCGCCACCAGGGAAGCCCCTCATTCAGAGGTTTTAATCCATTACTCAATCAACTCCATTTAAAAATAATCTTAAAACTTGAAAATTATAATGCTACACTTCAGTCAAGTAATTCTGCAGGAGGATCATCTACTTCCACATTTACTGCTTCATTCACTGTCACCCTCTCCCCAAAGACTCTCAACTTTATCTCATCCAACAAGCACACCACATTCCTCCAAGGATTGCTGTCTTTAATCTGCCATAGAGCCTTTCCATATTTGCTGCCAACAATAGCTTAGCACTTGGCTTTGCATAGATTTGCTCTAGTACATATTGTGTTTGGTAGTTTCCTTCTTGTTCTCTTATGTGAGTTATCCATTCTCCAATGTTACGCTCTAAATTCCATTATGACAAAACTAAGTGTTTTGAAATATAGCTTTTATTATTATTTAGGTATAGCAAGGCCAACAGATCAGGAGATGACTGCCATTATAAAAGGAGTTTGTTATACTTACAGATCCCAAGAGAAAAGAGCATGCCACACCATGGGGGTGCACACAAGGAAGCACTAGGGTCGGTCAGGAGGCAGAGGGAGCAGAGGTAAATAAGAGCAAGAGCTTCTGTTGTGGTTTCCATGAGAAAGAATGGACAAGCCAGGGAAAACAGGCTGTAAGTAAGTAAACAACAGTTGACTAGTTTGAATACTTTCAGTGGGTTTGGGGGCATAGCAGCTATTTCTAGTTGTCTGGTAGTTGGCTCTGGGATGATTAGGACAGAGGAATAGTGACCCAGGATGTGAGGGTGTAAGGGAGATGGTTAGGGCTATGGGCTCTGGTTTGGTTGGTTTGCATATAAAAAGTGTGGGCAAGCTGTTTGCTAGGAATTAGCTAACCCTGGGAGAAGAAATCTCTCTAGGGTCACCAAGGTCCCAAGATGTCAAAGCACCAGAAAATACTATATTTTAACCCTTGATAATACTATACAAAACAATAAATAAAGTGAAACACACTTTCAACAACACAATTAACTGTCTATGAGGGAATTACACTCTGAATATTTTTTTCAGTCTATCTGGGATAGTTAGCAGGGGATAGCCTCACCAATATATCTATAAAATCAACCAAAGCACTTCTACCCGATAGTGATGTCTTATTGTCCATGCCCTACAGCCAAAGATCCTAGTAACACACATACAGTTGAATGAGATGGGCTTTTTTCTCATTGCAGTGAGGGAGAATGCATGGCATGGGGAACTGTGGTGTGTTTCAGTAAGAGGGTGTTAGAAGGATGTGGACATGGGTGGGTTGGGTGATTTCGGAGAAAGTCCAAAACGATGGAAGTTTGGTCTGGATTGGGTGTTTGAGGGCAATTCTATTGTTGGTTATCTCAACAGATCTTATCTGTAGAGAGGGGGGACTAGAGGTAATAGGCAAATAGAGAAAGTAGCGGCCATCATTCATATTAACTGTGAGAGGTGAGATCCATCATGGTCCCAGAGTCACCTTGTCTGATGTGACTGTGCTGTGAAATTGTTTATGTTCAGTAGGAGGATACCAATACCTAACTATGAGTGCCAGGCCAGCTCCTAGATGTCAAGGGTTGCTTTTCTTTTTCTCACTGTAATGTATCAAACACTAAACTTGTGTATACACACAGTCAATTTTCATTATTAGTAAATAGTCACAAAGTCACCGTGAACACTGAACTAATGTATATTGAAGCATTGCTTTTATGGGAAATACAGGGTTAGGTTCCTTTGAGCCATTTTTTGTCAACCAGTCAATACATAACCTTATTTCATGTGTATTTCTGTTTAAAGACACCTTATTTAATATATATTGTTGATTCATTAATATTGAACTCACAGCCAACAGCACCATAACTCATGCTTGAACGAAGCTCATCTAACACATGTACTTTTTTCTATAAGACATCATAGCCTTCTTCCATTTAGAAACACTAGGCAGCATTTGGGGGCATTGTAAACAGCAAAATCACCACCAAAAAGCACAAAAATGCCAAAAACATAGGACTGAACAGACCACACTCATTGTAGTACAGGAGCTGAGACAAGAGGGTAAATCACAGCCTTGCTCGAACTCAGCTGGGAAGGTGCACATTGGAGGATTTAAATTTTATGCTGCTTTGCGCACGTCCATGCTTGACCATGGAAATGCCACAGGTAATGATTTTGGGGTTACAAACAAATTTTAGTGAGTAGGTGAATTCATAAATAGAGAATCCACATATAATGAGGATTGACTGTGTAAATTATCACTAATCCTCTTAAGAATTCTTCAAGGTAGCATAGAACTGAAAAATGTCTGAGGCAAATGGGGTTTGTTTCTTGTTCATGGTCACAGAGCTGGTTTCTGAAAGAGTCAGAATTTGAACCCAAGTCTATTTGATTAAAAATCGTGTCTTGTAAAAGTTTAGCTGAGCTATTTGTCCCCACTGATCAATGTTGGCAAAACGGTTGTGAATTTGACTTGCCCCAAACTTTATCAAGCTTTTCTTCTGTACACGGTATCTGAACTTGGAGACCCACCCAACCTAGGCAGCATCAGAATGAGCAATAGCCCCTCCTTAACCATCCCCTGAAAAATCACCAACCAAAATCAAAGACATTCCCTGATCTCAACTGCCTGATGCCTGTTTTTTCGAGCCTCGTTTACTCCTTCCCATATAAGAAAATATACCTGAGCTTTGAGATACTTGCCATTCCCATGGCCAGAGCACTTGCACCATTGCAATTGTCCCTGTCTGTCTATTACAATAATCTTTTTGAATAAAGTCTCCTTACGTAAGTCTGGATTTGTTTTTTTGACATTTTTATGTCACAAAACTCTGATGATAATCTAAGATTAAAAACAAAAACCCAGATTGCAGTCAGTCTTTGAAATATGCTATTTTCCAGGTATAGCCATGTGTATCCAAAGACAAATGATATTTTCTTAAAGTTCCTGTTATTCACCCTAGTAAATTTGAAGTTAAGAACTAAATGCACTTTCTTAAGAAGCCGTATTTCAGAGGAAAATATACCTTTTTTCATCAATTTACTGAAATTACTTCTTACCTTACATAAATCTAAGTAGGTTTTAGCCTTAGATTATATATTTGAATTTATCTCTTATTGTATGTAATCTCGGAGTAGCTATATTGTTTCAGTTTCTAAACCTCTTAAAGAGAATACAGGACATCAAACAAATTGAAAGTTTTTAAGTGAAAAACTTGAAGGTTTTAGTATGAATGTTAATTAATGTAAATTACATTTCACATAAAATGAGTCTATATATAATCCCATTGAAGTTATTAAATTGACCTGAATATTGGTATAAGTCTTGCAAGCAGCCTACATGTGGTACAAATTAAGCCTTTGTTTGTTCATGAAAAAGCAATAACATTAAAATAAATATGATAGCTTTAATCTTTGTTGGAAGGAAGAATGATAATATTTATGGAGCATCTACAAAGTTCCAGACACTGTTTTGGCGACTCTTACATACATAACTTTATTTAATTTTCTCAATCTTATGAGGTAGTAGTATAATGCCCCAAATTACTAGAACACAGAGACTGAGATTTTGAAACTAGACTTTCCAACTAGAAACTAGCAGGGACAGATTATGAACACAAGACTTCTGCTATCATGTCTAGAACTTTGGCCACAGCTTATTTCTTCACCTGCTTGGATGAAAACTGACAAAATTTTCCACAGTGTCTTATGACCAGAAAAGTTAATATTTTACTTACTCAAAAATGGATTTTATGGCAGAAACTCTGCAGATGAGAGGGTACTACAGTCAACAATTAAAATTAGTTTTTTGTTTACGTAAATGACTGTGGTGAGCACAGATATTCTGTAATGAAAGTTACCTCAGATAAGTAATGTAAAGAAGAATGGCTCTCCAAATCAAACAGAAATTATTACTGGGACCTTCTTGCTTGTCACTTATTTGGTTCAAGATTCCAAATCACCTTCATGATGTACCCTCTGGCTCGAGAGGAATATATTACCTTTATGGATTATAAAGAAAGTTTTATCTGTTTGATTACCATGAAAGCTGTTATTTTATTTCAAACAAAATTTTCCCTATGTCAAAGTTAATCATTTATAAAGATTAGTTCACAAAAATTGCCTTTTATAAAATAGTAGTCATAAGGATACTAATGTAAATCTTAAGAGAGTGTAAAAAACTCTCAGATGAACTTTGATAAGGCCTGAAGATACCCGATGCTCAAACATATATTTATCTATGTTAAAATGTATTAGTGGTAAGCACTTGAAATCTTTCCTCAATGTCCTCAAAATATGATGTTTCCTTCCTCACTCCTAAGCCTGTTTTCTGGTAAGGACTCAGTCTATTGCAAAAAATTGTAGTACTTAAAGATCTTATTAAGAAATTATGAGTAGCAAATGCAGAGTACTGGTTGATGGGGGTAAAGAGGAATGAAAAATATGTGTTATTGAGGGGAGAGGAAAGAATTAATGGCTTATAGATTAGTCTTTTGGGAATATCAAACTCAAATGGGAAGGTTAGGAGAACATGGTCAGTCTACTCTTCTTCTTAGCTTCAGAAATATGGTCCTTTTTCAGTTAGATAGCTATACTATGAGTTGGCTCTTAGAAAATAATGAATTATTGAACTATAACATGTATAACTTACTTGCAAAATTATGTTATGTCATGCTGCTTTCAATAAAATAAAATATCAAGGATACAACAATCATGATTTTTTAAATCAGTGTATATCTCATTGCTTACTTTTTCAAATCATAATCGACTCAAGCACATTCAGGGTCAGTGTTAAATTTGAAAATTATCTTGTCCATTATTCTAAAAAGTGTTATTTTCCCCTCCCTTATCTGTCCTCAAAACAAATCGCCAACAGGCAAACCAAGCTCGAAGATTTAAACCTTTAATAGGTACAAAACTATGTTTCTTCATCTACATATTGATGTTTTTGTATATTTAGTTATCCATTCTGTGAGAATAATTCTTACCTTCCCCATGATACCACTGATACCTCTTACCTAAACTAAGATTCTTTTTGTTTTGTGTATTCCATCTTACATTTTTCTTATAGTCAGGTCCTATTTTTCTGCAACAAAATTCTATAAGTATCAAAATAAAATACGCAAATCTATCTGGATGAATTTTTCTCTAACAAGGCTGTTACGATTTTCAACAAATCAAATTCACTAAATTTTCTACTTTCCAGTATAATTGAATAGAAGCTATACCAGTTAATCAAATATTTTGGATAACAAATAAGACTATAAAGCACACATAAATCATAATTTTATTTCTTATTCACTTACTTTAGGACAATTCAGGTCTTTCTGGTCTTCATTCCATTATGCTAATTAACATAGAGCTAAGAGCATTCAACCCAAGAGAGAAAGCCTATTTAGATAACAGCTGTGTTTCCTCCATACTATACTATGTTTTTGTATATAAGGAAAGGGGTACATTTCTGTTCAAACCTTTTGCCCATTGTTAAAGTTGGGTTACCTTTTTAAAAATTGTTTTGTAGGAGTTTTTAATATTCTAAATTCATGTCCTACATCACAAATGTATTACAAACATGATTATTACTTGCCTTTTAATTACTGTAGCAGTTTCAGCTGATGACAATTTATTTTACTTTTTTATATTTAGGTCTGTATTCTACCTGTAATTGACTTTTGTTTGTTTGTTTGTTTTTGTGGTATGCGGGCCTCTCCCGTTGCGGAGCACAGGCTCTGGACGCGCAGGCTCAGCGGCCATGGCTCACGGGCCCAGCCGCTCTGCGGCATGTGGGATCTTCCCGGACCGGGGCACGAACCCGTGTCCCCTGCATTGGCAGGCGGACTCTCAACCACTGCGCCACCAGGGAAGCCCTGTAATTGACTTTTGTATATAGTTTGAAGTAAGGAATTAAGAATTAAAAAATTTTTTTTTACCTATGAATATATAGCTGACCAACATCATTATAAAAACCCAAACAAAAGCACCAAAAGAAACTTTTCTCTACTCCATCCCAATGGTATCATTGTCATAAATCAAATGATTTCTTATTCCTGGGCTTCCTGTTCAGTTCTTTTGGCCTATTTGTCTATCTCTTCAAAGCCAGTAGCACCTGGTTATTAATTACTATGCTGTTATATATTTTTATATACGTAAAACTCCTTCCAATTGTTCTTACCCTTCAACATTATGTTGACTGGTTTTGAACCTTCCTATTTTCATATATAAATTCAATCCTACAAAAGTAATACTGGGATTGGATTAAACTGCCCTGGAGAAGAATTTGGGGAAAACTTACTTCTTTATAATATTTAGTTTTCCAGTTCATTAACAAAATACAATCTTTTAGTTATTCAGATCTTTCCTAGATTCTTGTAAAATACTTTGTAATTTTCTCAGTAGTTGTAAAAGCATCTTTAATGTATTCATTGGTATTTGATATTTCAGATAAATAGTATCACTTTACACTTTACTTTCTGGTTATTTGTTGCTGTATATGGAATTATTAGAATTCTATGGAATATCAAAATTATTTAGATACATATATTTATGTGTATCTATACATATACTTTTTTTTTTTTTTTCCTGCGGTACACGGGCCTCTCACTGTGGTGGCCTCTCCCGTTGCGGAGCACAGGCTCTGGACGCGCAGCGCATGATGTTGAAGAGTTTGACCTGAGCAAATGAGACTAGGGAGTTGCCTAAGATGAAGAAAGAGCAGGTTTAAGGGAAATTAGCAGTTCAGTGTTGAACTTGTTAAATTTTAGTGAGTACTTGAGATTCAAATGGAAATGTCAAGAATTTGAGGATTTGGGTCTCATTGAAGTCACGTGAGTCAGAGATAAAACTTTTGGGAGTTTACATTGAATTGATGGTGTTCTAAAAACTTGATAGTAGAGATGGTTCAAAGGACTGTATGAAGGGACAGAGGAGTTCCAAGGCCCAAGGTCGGCAACACCAACACACTGAGTTCAGGAATATGGGAGGAGCCAGTGCAGAGAACAAAAATAAGAGGCTGGAAAATTCGGAGGAAAACCGAAGACAAAGTGATGTCCTAAAGGAAGAAAAATAAGGAAATGCTTTTAAAAAGCATGAACTGATCAAGAGTTTCAAATTCGGCTGTCAGATCAGCTAAGACGAGGGTTAAAAAATAACCATGGTATTGACAACAGGAGGGCATTAGTGATCGTGAGAAGGGTTTTGGTAGAATGGCAGGTGAAAATCTGGTTGGAATGTGTTTAAAATAAAGTGATAGGGGAGAAATTGAAAAAAGAAAATGTAGATTGATTATTTGAGAAATTTCTTTGGAAAGGGAATTGGACAGATTGTGTATTATCTGGAGGGAAAAGTGGGGATTGTTTAAAAACAGGATATATGAAAGCTATACCAGCTGTGGGTGTTGTTCTAATTCAAGAGAGCAAAGGCTTTTGAAGACAAATGCTATAAACTTACACAATGTCTTATTGGTCAGAGCGTGTTTTAAGGCCACTCCTACCAGCAATGGAGGCTGGGAGAATGACTGTTTATCTGGGAACATTGCTTCTCTGAATACAATTCAGATTCTATTAACAAGGAAGAAAGGGTGACTGTGTATTGGGAGGCAGCTAATAGTGTCTGTTATTAACCCCTATGAAGGGCCAGATACTGTGCTTGATCACGTGCAGGTTTCTTTTTAAATATCATTGTCATTGATACTAAATAGAGGTGGACTTTTTATTCATCTTGTCACTTCACCCAGTTCACTCTGCTTACTTTTTTATTATTGTGGTTGCATGACCACTTTCAAGGTCGAACTTGAAGGTGAATTTAGTTTGGATTTACAGACACTAGAGCCATGTGAAAGCACTTACGGGCATCAATGGCTTGTGATTGCCACTGCTTTTAAGGAAACCTAGGCCCTTCTAATTGCTTTGCCTCAACTCCACTGGCCCATGAAGAGTTGCTAGAACTCGGGTTGCCGATGATTTCTCCAAGTCCTAAGTATATCATTTACGATTCACTGTAATGTTATTTAAACATATGCTGAATTGCATAGCTCTAAAGGGTGTCTCAAGGACAGAGACATGCCCTAAAACCCTAGCTAACAGGATGTGAGATAGATGGCAACTCTGTAAGCCCAGATCCCTAATTACCTATAAAATTTCATCCAGGATAGGTGATTCCATCCCTTAAGTTATAGAAACCACGTACTTAGGTTATGCTTCACAGGGACAAAATGGGGGGGGGGGAGGATTTTCATAGTGTGATTCTACAAAAAGAGGAAATCATTTTACTGAACATTTGCCTATGTATAGTATATAAACTTACTCTGAGCAAACAATAAATAAGATACTGTTAAAGAGGAATTTGCTAAAGATAGATGCATTATTACTCATGTTTCCCAATTTATATACATCGTTTCTGAGAATGTATGGCATTTTTAGTGAGCAATAGAGGCCGATGTGTTCAAATGCTCTTGAAAAGACAGAAATGTTTTCCTGAAAGTGACTCACTGCTTCAGTGACTGTTTTCCCACTCAGTCTCAGAATATTTCTACGTACAATCTCCCTCTGAGGAGTAAAGGAAGTCTTCAGCCTTGTGCAGGGCTTGCTCTGGGATTTCATTTTCTCTATTTCAACCAAATTTTGTAGACTGCCTACATTGTTTTATGGTTATAATAAACTGGGAATACAAAAGTGAAAAAGACAGCTGCTCTGCCTAAAAGAGCTTAGATTTTGAAGGCAATGACAAAATAAGAAGATGTATGCTGAGGGTAAAAGTCTGTGGAGAGGTATCTTGGTAACAACTTAGGTAGTCAGTGGATAGGTAATACAGGAAGTAGTGTGTGGGTTAAAAAAAAATGGCAATTAGGACCTTACCATAAACCACAAACACATAATACCATTTTTTCTCCCTCTTTGTTCCACTATCTATTCCAATATAAATGTATAGTTTTAAGGCTTAACTCAAGAGCCGAATAACACATCTATGAAACTATTCTCTAATTTAACTGTAAGAATTATTTTTCATCCTTTACACTTTATTATTTTCTTGTGATATAGGCTTCCATTGGAGTTAGACCTGTCTTATATGTTTGGTACCCCGTGGTGCCTTAGCACAGGTATCCAGGATCAATGATCTTTCACGGATCCCTTCTGCTCTCATCTCCCACCTTCCATTCTCCAGACTGCTTGACAGTCCCTCCCAGTTGTTTATGTGGGCTGCATGTTGTTCTTTGTTAACTCTCCTTCTCTATATCCCCTTCCAAGGCTGCTACTTTTGTTGCTGTTGACTAGAATTCCAGTGATGTGCGTATTTTGACTTGCTGAAATCCTATGCAGTTATGAAATCAATTACTTCAATCTAAGAATGCCAGTACTACAAAATACCTACATTATAATAGGCAGAGCTCTTTCCTCTAACTCTATGGTTATTCCGCAGCCAAGAGTTAACAATGCGATAACAAAGACTTGTTTGGAGACACTCCAAATTTGAAGCTATGTTTGGATTTTAAACTCTGTTTATGACATGTTTTACATTTAGTATTTATGATGAGAATTGATAGCCTCGATGTCTCTGATGCTTTCCATGAAGAATTGATTTTGACATGTTGATTGCCTCTCTAGATCTGAAACTGTGCGTTTTACTCTGGGTGACTTCACAGGTCATGAATCTCTTGATAACTTTGATATTGCAAATGTGGAATTTGTTTCATACAGGGAGAATTCTCAGAATGATTACAAGAGCGTCAGATAAATCAGTAGATCTTTGGGGAAAGAATTGAGTCCACTATGTGCGCAATGTGTTTAGAAAATAAATCATGTGAGTATGTGTTAGTAAATATTTGTGTGTATGAACATATATGCTTATATATGTATGTCTATACATATGTGTACGTATGTGTATGTATATGTTAGTATATGTGTAAATTTTGGTGCTTCTGTATCAGTTGAAGTCAAGTAATTTTGACAGACTTTATTGGGTCATTCTTATTCCCTAAGAAGTTCATTATCTTCAGAAGAATAAGTGGGAAGTTATGTAATAATGGTTAAATATTAAAATATTCTTCCCACAATTTCTCCTGGAATGTGGAAACATCAATAGACATCTTCTATTTTCTCATGTAGCTAAGTGGCCCGTTCCATTTCTACTAGGATTTCCTTCCTAGAATTGCAGCTCCCTAAGATCAACTCCCTGATTACCTACAAACTTTGATCTAGGTTCACCCTGCCTAAATCCAAAGTGCTAGCACTCTGATTGATATTCGGGGCTGGATCATTTTTTGTTGTGCATGCCATGTGGTGGGGGAGTTCCCATGCATTGGGCGATGTTTAGGAGCATCCCTGACTGTTACCAACTGGATGTTGGTGGCACCACACTCTCAATCTGTGACAATCCAAAATGCCTCTAGACATTGCCACGCGTCCGCTAGGGGGCAAAATCACCCTGGTTCTATTTCTTGCCGTGAACGATCAGACTTGCGCTTGGTCAGGTTTATACTGTTAACTATAAAAAGACCCTGGGCAAGTCATCGAAACTCCTAATTGTTTATGTTCTTATCTTTAAAAATAAGCATATTATTCTACTGCCTACATCTTAGTGTGGAAGTGAGAATTAAAAATATATGCCATAATAGAGATGGAGGTAGCTATAAAAAAATCTTACTCATGGTTTTATTTTTTTCTTTCTTTCCCTCACAAAAACAGATACTTACAAGAGACATTAAATCCTATTTAAAACATAACCCGAGGGGCTAATTTTGCCTGAAATATGTGTGTAATTGGAATGTTGTTTACTTGAGCCTTTTAGCCTCATGATGCTAAGGAAGCTGCCGTAACATTGCTGGTGTCCTGCTTTTATGGAATGGATACCCACAGCACAGCATCCAACTCTGCAGCTGCCCTCATTTCACAGAAGGGAAAGGCAAAGCAGCACATGTCCTGAGGTTGCTCAGGCAACACATGGAAAGCCACAACAAGTGTAACAGGGAAGCATTCCAAGTTGCCAGCCCATCATGTAGGATACTGAGATCCCCACACACTTTCCTGCACCTCTGATTCCAGCATGCTTAGCAGCCACCAAATTAAGGTAATAAATCAATTTCAAGCTACAAATGCTCTTGGTAAATAGAACCAACTGCTGCCCGTTGACTGGCTTGATGACATACCACAGCATGACAGGCATGGAAATTTCACCATCGCTAAGACAGGACAGAGTTCATCCAATTGAAATGCTGGGGAGATCTAACCTCAACTGTGGAAAATTTCTCTGCTTCTTGTTCTCGTAGCTGTGTTGACCAGCATGCCCTAGTCCCAAAGGTAAACAAACCAACAAAATAAAACCTTCAGGTCTTTCCACAAAACCCTTTAAGTTTCTACAAGTTCTTTCTGAAGAAAATGATTAAATCATTCCAAGTTTAAACGAATATTCTTCATTATTAAGTCCCAGTGTCTCCTGAGTTCCTTATGATATCATCATCACATCACCATCCTGGATGTTCCAGTAAGAAATCCAGGCATGTTCCTCAACCCATCACTTTCTCTCACTCCTCTCATCAATCAGCCCAACAGCCATCGAGGACTTCTCATTCCAGTGTTTAAATATCTACTAAATTTGCCCCCTTCCCTGTATGTCACTGCCGTTTCACTCCCCATTACTCATTACTTTCACTTGGATTATTACAATATTACCCTAACTGATCACTCAGTCTACACCGAGAACCAATCTAGTCTCTAAATACAGACGTGATTCACTTTCTGTAATGCAAATCAAATAACATATCCACACGCTCAAGACACTTCTCAAGTGAGACAGCTGGAAGAGTCAGGGTTCCCTTTCTCCTCATACCTAATAAAATGCCACATATAAGGTGCAAGCTCAAGAAATAGCTGCTGAATGAAAGTGCTTTTGGAACATTCTCCACATATGATTGCATTCCAGCAGAGGGCAGATTCTCACCCAGAAACTTCTCCCAAATAAACACAGGCTATCTGAGTTTGAATGCTGCCTCTGCTTACTTAGTCTATTATTCAAATGAGACGTAAGAAAGGAAGGAAATGATGACAAAGAACATTACAGTACGTACCTGAGTATGTTATAGACAACTGAGGCTTTCTCTGTATCTTTGAAATGACAAGAAACATAGATTCAAATTGAATTTTCATTCTGTGGTTTTGTCCGGTGTAGTGGAGAGAGGAGAGTATTGGAATCGAGAAAACTGGGTCCTGAGTCCCAGAGTCCTGTTCAAATCATTTGTCATCAGCATTTAGTATCTTCATCTGTAAAATTAGAAAGATGAACCCTATTTATGTTACTAAGGGAAACACTGATATACAAAAAAACAACCACTCAGATGTGCACATCCATAATTACAAGTGCACATCCATCAACTTCTCATATAATTCTGGTTATTCTTAACTTCTTGAAATGTACCCATGGACCCTGACAGCTTTGATAGTGACAATTTGACCCTATGTCTCCGGTTAAGAACATTTGCTTTATAATTTACACTATAATTTGCCATTTGGTATATCATTTAATCCTCTGAAAAATCCTACAGTGTCATATATTTTTATTCTGTCTAATTGAAAAAGAATTTAAACTTAATTGCTATATTTGATTTACTCATCTTCTATTCTTTAGAAAGGAAAGATGGTTAGAAACAAACTATATGGGAAAAACATTTTTATCCCCATAAACACATCTGAAAAATATTAGGATTGAAAAATGGCTTACCATGAACAGAAAAAAAATGATTTTCCTGATTTTTACTGACACAGTTACCTCAAATTACCATTGCATTGCAGAAAGTCTTTGTGGAATCAGTGAATATATTTAAACAGAACAGAGAAGTCTCACTCCAGAGTTAAGTGCAGAATGTGCAGCGTCTGTAATGGGGTGTGCAAATCATACCAGCACTAATGTTTAATCCTAAGAGTAGAAAAATCTTTCAGATCAGTTCTCTAAAGCTCAATACACGTTTACATTTCAACTGATTGTTCAGACATTAGATCTCTTGTATTCTAAGTAGCAGGGCGTGTAATGAGGGACTCTCAGAATAACTATAACCTTTCCTTGAAAATACGGTTAGTGGGCTTCCCTCGTGGCGCAGTGGTTGAGAGTCCGCCTGCCTATGCAGGGGGCATGGGTTCGTGCCCAGGTCCGGGAAGATCCCACATGCCACGGAGCGGCTGGGCCCGTGAGCCATGGCTGCTGAGCCTGTGTGTCCAGAGCCTGTGCTCTGCAGCGGGAGAGGTCACAACGGTGAGAGGCCTGCGTACCGCTAAAAAAAAAAAAAAAAGAAAAGAAAAGAAAATACGGTTAGTATTCTAGGATCGTGCTTTATTTTAGGAATCATGAACCTAAACTGACTGGGGTCAGTAATTCCATTACATGACTTTTTAAAAGAGCAGGACAGTGCCTACTCAAAAGGATTATGTTAAACTTCCCTCAGTATATTTGAGCATATATTCCAGCTTGTTTCTTTGTTGCTCTACATTTGCACACACTATATGTATTGTTTTTCTGCATATGCTCATTTATTGGGGATGAGTATTAAAGAGTTGAAAGTCAGGTAGCTGAGATCTAGAGTCATTCTGAATTTAGGAAGGAAAATGTTATTTGATGACTTGTACTTTTTGCCTGTCTTTATTTTTTCTTATTTAAGAGATGGGAATAACATTAATCTACCCTCTAAAACTGTTTAAAGCATTAGCTAGCAGGAAAGAATTTAAAGTGTTTCATAAATTTTTAAATACCATAGATATCCAAGGTAGTTGTTTTTATTATCATTTTGTTACAAAGAGAGTAAAGGCATGTCTTATTTTATTGTGCTTTGCCTTGTTCCACTTCACAGATATTGCATTTTTTATAGATTGAAGGTTTGTGGCAAGCCTGCATGGAGCAAGTATACGGGCACCATTTTTCCAACAGAATTTGCTCACTTTGCAATTTTCTCTGTGTCAAATTTTGGTAATTCTTGCAATATTTCAAACATTTTAAATACTATGATATTTTTTATGGTGATCTGTGATCAGTGATCTTTGATGTTACTATTGGAATGGTCCTGGTAAGTCATGAGCAGTACCCTTTATATGACAGCAAACTTAATCGATAAGTGTATGTGTTCTGACTGCTTTGCCAACTGGCAACTCCCCCATCTCTCTCCCTCTCCTAGGGCCTCCCTACTCCCTGAGACACAGCGATACTGAAATTAGGCAATTAATAATCCTACAATGGCCTCTAAGTTTTCAAGTGAAAGGAAGACTTGAATATATCTCATTTGAAATCAAAAGCTAGACATGATTAAGCTTAGTGAGTAAGGCATGTAAGTGTCAAGCACCCACATAGGTCAAAGGTTAGGCCTCTTGTACCAGTTAGCCAAGTTCTGAATGCAAGGAAGGATTCTTAAAGGAAATTAAAAGTGCTACCCTAGCGAACACATGAATGATAAAGAAATGCAACAGTCTTACTGTTGATATGGAGAAGGTTTTAGTCGTGTGGACAGAAGATCAAACAAACTAGCCACAACATTCCCTTAAGCCAAAGCCTAATCCAGAGGAAGGCCCTAACTCTCTTCAATTCTGTGAAGACTGGGAGAGGTGAAAAAGCTGCAGAATAAAACGTCTGAAGCTAGCAGAGACTGGTCCGTGAGTTTTAAGGAAAGAAGCCGTCTCCATAACGTAAGAGTGCAGGGTGAAGCAGCAGGTGCTGATGTAGAGGCTATAGCAAGCTATTCAGAAGATTTAGCTAGGATCATTCATGAAGGAGGCTACACTAAACAACAGATTTTCGATGCAGGAGGGATAGCCTTCTATTGGAAGAAGATGCCACCTAGGACTCATAGCTAGAGAGGTGAAGTCAGTGCCTGGTTTCACAGCTTCAAAGGACAGGCTGACTCCTTTTATAGGGGCTAATGCAGCTGGTGATTTTAAGTCGAAGTCAATGCTTATTTACCATTCCAAAAAACCCTAGGGCACTTAAGAATTATATTCAATTTACTCTTCCTGTATAAAGTAGATTATATCAATGCAACAACAAAGCCTGGATGAAGCACATCTGATCACAACATGATTGACTGAATCTTTCAGCACATGGTTAAGATCTACTGCTCAGAAAAATATATTCCTTTCAAAATGCTCAACTGACAATGCACCCGGTCATCCAAAAGCTCTGATGGAGATGTACAATAAGATTAATGTTGTTTCCATGCCTGCTAACTCAACATCCATTCTGCCGCCCATGGATCAAGAAGTAATTTCAACTTTCAAGCCTTATTATTTAAGGAAGACGGTTTGTAAGGCCACAGCTGCCATAGGTAATGATTCCTCTTATGAATCTGGGCAAAGTAAATTGAAAACCTTCTGGAAAGAAGTCACCATTCTAGATGCCATTAAGAACATTTGTGATTCGTGGGGAGAGGTCAAAATATCAACATTAGCAGGAGTTTGGAAGAAATGGATTCCAACCCTCCTGGATGACTTTGAGGGGTTCAAGACTTCACTGGAGGAAGTAACTTCAGATATGGTGGAAAGAACAAGAGAACCAGAATTAGAAGTGGAGCCTGAAAAGTGACAGAATTGCTGCAATCTCATGAGAAAACTTTAACTGATAGGAGTGTCTTCTTATGGATGAGTAAAGAAAGTGGTTACTTGAGATGGCATCTACTCCTGGTGAAGATGCTGTGAAGACTGTTGAAATGACAACAAGGATTTAGAATATGACATAAATTTAGTTGATCAAGAAATAGCAGGGTTTGAGAAGATTGAGTCTAATTTTGAAAAAAAGATCTATTGTGGGTAAAATGCTATCAAACAACATTGGAGGCTACAGAAAAATTGTGAAAGGAAGAGTTAATCAATGCGAGAAAATTTATTGTCGTCTTATTTTAAGAAATTTCACAGCCACCCCAGCCTTCAGCAGCCATTACCCTGATCAGTCAGTAGCCATCAACAAAGAAGCAAGTCCCTCTACAAGCAAACGTATTAAAGACTTATTGAAGGCTTAGATGATGGTTAGCATTTTTCAGGAATAAAGTATTTTCTCTTCAATAATTAAGATATGGACATTGGTTTTTTAGGAATAATGCTATTACACACTTAAGAGACTACTATAGTATAAACATTACTTTTACATGCATTGAGAAACCACAAAATCTGTGTGACTCACACTATTGCAGTATTGGTTTTATTGCAGTGGTCTGGAGCCCAACCCACAGTATCTCCAAGGTATGCCTGTAGAGCTAAGACAGAACTGAAAAAAGCTTCTTAGATGAGCAGATAGAGGGGTCTAGAGGAATCTGCAAGCTATTTGCTTGTGATTAGATAAAGACACCTCTGTGTGATGCAGTTACTATAACAAGAGAATTCCAGGGAGGTCTTAAACTAAACTGGACAAGGCTTGACACTACATCTTGATACTGCCTTGTGTCTATCAGGGCCCCCCTGCATACATTGTCTATCCTGAAATATTCTCACTTTTTTGACATTTAAAACACTTAATCTACAATTGTTTGGTTCTTAGTGATACATAGCTGGGGGAAAGCCCAGAAAAAATAAAAGGTGAGGGCTGTTTTCCTAAAGTTGTCTTCACAGAGGGAATTTTCCTAAACCCACAGTCAAGGAATGTTAGAAATGTGGTATGCAATTTACCACTCTCCCATCCTGAGCCCATTTAATGACACTTTCTTGAAGCCCAACCAAAGATTATGACTCCTCCTTATCATTGTAATCCAGGAAGCCACCATGAAGCAATTGGGAATTGGCATGTAAACAGAAACCCATTTGTTATTCCTGTCTTAGGCTCAAGGTAAAAGCTACCACCTGGGCCTGGCATGGCTTCACAAGGCAGTCATAGCTTTTTTCATTAGATGAGAAATACTATCATCATCTCTACCTCTTGAATTAAATATATATGGTAAGATATTTAAATTCAACCTCTGATCACTAACTCTGAGTAAGAACTTCTTTTAATGATTATTTACTATACACCACTGATTTGAGAATTCAAATGGAATAGATTGCAATTATTCTCGTATATTGGTCTTTAGAATGTTTTTTGTTTTAGTTCTTTACAAATAGGCATGCACATCAGACCTCTCTCCTGGGTGGAAACCATTGTGCAGTTTCATTTTTCCTTTATAACATAATATTCTCATTGTCTTAATATTTTGTCCTCTTTGAAACAGTCTGACAAGGATCCCTGGAGATGAGCAAGACAAACTAGAGACAATTGTGTTACAGAAGCACAGTCACGTAGAGTTTAGTAGTTGAACAAATTCAGGATGTGGTCTGCGGTAGCCATAGTTGTAAAGAACAGGTAATGTGCACAGCATATCAGCAGAGCTTTAGAGTCAGAAGCTGAGTACTCAAGTTCTGTTCTACCAATTACTGATTTTTCTGTCTTGGAGAAATCCTTCAACTTCTTCCTAGTTTTAATTTCGTAACAGTAAAGCAAACAGGTTAATACTTCAGAGGGATATTAATGATCAAATGAGAAAAGAACTGTAGATGATTTGTAAACCACAAAACATGATAAAGATATCACATAAGTTTCTCTTCCACCACCCAGACAAATGCGGATGATATATATGAACATTTAAGGATATAAAATAGACTAAGGTCAAAATTAGCAGGTGACTGGCCTTAAGCCATGACAGCACATACCCTTGCCTAAGTCAAATGTTTGTGGTAAATCAGAACATTTGGCATTTTATAGGATTAGTCTTTGTTGGCATTTTCTCTTTTATTAAAAAAAGAGATATATAATTTACATGTCCTGAAATCATTGATTTTAGTTTCAATTCTGTGAGTTTTGATAACTGTATACACCTCTGTACCATCACCCAAAATGAGAGAATGTGCCCACTACTCTTGAATGTTCCTTTCTGTATAATATACTCACTTTAGCAGAAGCAATAATTTCTAATTTTTATCACTATAGATTTTGGTTTTTTCCTGTATTTTGAATTTTATAGTGCTCTTTTTTCTCTAGCCTCTTTTGTTCAGCAAAACGTTCTGAAGAGTCATCTGTGCTGAGGATATTCGTAATTTGTATATTTTTTTAAATTGCTGAGTAGTATACCATTGTATGAATATGTCAAAAATGTTATCTCCTTTTTTTCTGTTGAGTGATACTTGGCTTGTTTCCGGTTTTTGGCTTGATGAATGAGTTTGCTATAAACGTTCTTGAACAAGTCTTTTTGTGAACATATGTTTTCATTTCTCTTGAGAGTGGGACCTCTCTTAGTAATGTGGTTCCCCTGAGTGTGTTATTTCTTTGGGAGTGGAATTGCTGAGTCATAGATGAGATGCTGACATGAGTGTAAAATGGTACATTTTTGTTGAAAACTTATCAGTATTTTATAAAAGTAAATGTATGTCTAACTTATCTAACATCTAGTCTATCTATGCTAGACTCTAAATAAAATTTCCAAATTATCCTTTTAAATGTTCGTATAAATTTTACACTTTCACCAGCAATGCATGATGATTCCAGTCACTCTATATATCCTAACCCACTGTGCTTGTGTTGGTAACTTATTCATTTTCATTTGGCATTGTCAGTGGGTTTGTGTGTGTGTGTGTGTGGGGGGTGTATTTAATTTTTTATTTCCTCCATACTAGTTTCATGTATTAGTATTTCATTCTTTTTAATTGAGTGGTATTTTATTTTACAAATAAGTGAATTTGTTTATCCATTTCTCTTGGTGACAGACATGTGGATTGGCCCCAGAGTTTTTCTGTTGTAGATAAAGCAGTTATAGACACTAGAACACAAGTCTTTTTAATAGACTAATATTTTCATTTCTTTATAAATATTGGATTTCAGTGAATAAATTAGATCAGTATTCAGCAAACTGCTACTTCCTGTGGGCCAAATCTGGCCCACCACCTGTCTTTGTAAATACAGTTTTACTAACACAAGGTCATGTTCATATATTTTCTGTGGCTGCTTTTGTACTGCAATGGACAAATTGAGTATTTGTAGTAGAAAGCATCTGACCTACAAAGTTTAAACCATTTACTATTAGACTATTTACAAAAAAAGTTTGCCAACTCTTAGTTTAGATATACATTTATCTTTATAAGAACCTGCTACAATTCACCAAAGCAGTTATGCAATTTATTTATTTATTTAAATTTTTATTTATTTTTTTCCTTATACATTTATTTATTTATTTATGGCTACATTGGGTCTTCATTGCTGCACACAGGCTTTTCTCTAGTTGCGGCGATCAGGGGCTACACTTTCTTGCAGTGCGCAGGCTTCTCACTGTGGTGGTTTCTCTTGTTGTGGAGCATGGGCTCTAGGCACGTGGGCTTCAGTAGTTGTGGCACGAGGGTTCAGTAGTTGTGGCTTACGGGCTCTAGAGTGCAGGCTTAGTAGTTGTGGCACACAGGCTTAGTTGCTCTGCGGCATGTGGGATCTTCCCAGACCAGGGCTCGAACCTGTGTCATCTGCATTGGCAGGCGGATTCTTAACCACTGCGCCACCAGGGAAGCCCAGTTATGCAATTTTAAATTCACACCAACATTGTATAACAATTTCAGTTGCTCCACATCCTTGCTATCCTTCGATATTGTTCTTTTTTATTTTACACATTCCAAATTGCTGAAATGACCTTACATTGTGGGTTTTAACTTACATCTGCATCACCACAAATACATGGAGGCTAAACAGTGTGTTACTAAATAACCAAGAGATTGCTGAAGAAATCAAAGAAGAAATAAAAAAAATACATAGAAACAAATGACAACGAAAACACAACAATCCAAAACCTATGGGATGCAGCAAAAGCATTTCTAAGAAGGAAGTTTATAGCCATTCAATCTCACCTCAGGAAATAAGAAAAATCTCAAATAACCAATTGAACCCTACACTTAAAACAACTAGAGAAAGAAGAACAAAGAAAACCCAAAGTCAGTAGAAGGAAAGAAATCATAAAGAACAGAGCAGAAATAAATGAAATAGAAATGAAGAAAACAATAGCAAAGATCAATAAAAATAAAAGCTGATTCTTTGAGAAGATAAACAAAATTGATAAACCCTTAGTCAGTCTCATCCAGAAAAAAGGGAGAGGATACAAATCAATAAAATTAGAAATGAAAAAGGAGAAGCTACAACAGACACCACAGAAATACAAAGGGTTATAAGAGACTACTACAAACAACTATCTGCCTCCCAATGCAGGGGACATGGGTTTGAGTCCTGGTCTGGGAAGATCCCACATGCCACGGAGGAAATAAGACTGTGTGCCACAACTACTGAGCCTGTGCTCTAGAGCCCATGAGCCACAACTACTGAGCCCTCGTGCCAGAACTACTGAAGCCCACATGCCTAGAGCCCGTGCTCAGCAACGAAAGAAGCCACTGCAAGGAGAAGCCCATGCACTGCAACAAAGAGTAGCCCCCGCTCGCCACAACTAGAAAAAGCCCACCTGCAGCAGCAAAGACCCAAAGCAGCCAAAAATAAATAAATAAAATAAATAAATTTATTAAAAAAAAAAGAGACATGTACCACAATGTTCATTGCAGCACTAAGTACAATAGCCAGGACATGGAACCAACCTAAGTGTCCATCAACAGATGAATGGATAAAGAAGATGTGGCACATATATACAATGGAATATTACTCAGCCATAAAAAGAAACGAAACTGAGTTATTTGTAGTGAGGTGGATGCACCTAGAGTCTGTCACAGAGAGTGAAGTAAGTCAGAAAGAGAAAATCAAATACCATATGCTAACGCATATATATGGAATCTAAAAAAAAAAAATGGTACTGATGAACCTAGTTGCAGGGCAGGAATAAAGATGTAGACATAGAGAATGGACTTGAGGACACGGGGTGGGAGGGGGAAACAGGGGCGAAGTGAGAGTAGCATCGACATGTATACGCTACCGAATATAAAATAGTTAGCTAGTGGAAGCAGCAGCATAGCACAGGGAGATCAGCTTGGTGCTTTGCAATGACCTAGAGGTATGGGATAGGGAGGATGGGAGGGAGGGCAAATGGGGACATATGTATGCATATGGCTGATTCACTTTGGTGTAAAACAGAAACTAACACAGTATTGTGAAGCAATTATGCTCCAATAAAGATCTGTTAAAAACAACAACAACAAACTCCCCAATATTGTTGAGATTTGTACTGTCCCCAAGTTGATATATGGATTCAATGCAGTCTCAATCAAAATCTCAGATATTCTTTTAAAGATATTAACACATTTTATTCTAAAATTTGAACTAAAATGCAAAAGCCTAGAAAACTAAAACATTATAAAAAGATTTTTAAAAGCTGGGGGATTTACACTAACTGATTTGAAGGTCTTACAAATCTATAGTGGTAAAGATAATATGGTATTGGTATCACTGCATCACCAGGGAAGTTGCACGTGTCTCGTTTTGAATTATGGTTTTCTCAGGGTATATACCCAGTAGTGGGATTGCTGGGTCATATGGTAGTTCTATTTTTAGTTTTTTAAGGAACCTCTATACTGTTTTCCATTGTGGTTGTATCAGTTTACATTCCCACCAACAGTGCAGGAGGCTTCACTTTTCACCACACCATTTCCAGCATTTATTTTTTATAGATTTTTTGATAATGGCCATTCTGACCGGCGTGAGGTGATAGCTCATTGTAGTTTTGATTTGCATTTCTCTAATATTAGGGTGTTGAGCATCCTTTCATGTGCCTCTTGGCCATCTGTATGTCTTCCTTGGTGAAATGTCTATTTAGGTCTTCTGCCCACTTTTTAAGTGGATTGTTTGTTTTTTGATATTGAGCTGCATGAGCTGCTTGTATATTTTGGAGATTAATCCTTTGTTGTTTCATTTGCAAATATTTCTCCCATTCTGAGGGTTGTCTTTTTGTCTTGTTTGTGGTTTCCTTTGCTGTGCAAAAGCTTTTAAGTTTAATTAAGTCCCATTTGTTTATTTTTGTTTTTATTTCCATTACTCTAGGAGGTGGGTCAAAAAAGATCTGGCTGTGGTTTAGGTCAAAGAGTGTTTTTCCTATGTTTTCCTCTAAGAGTTTTATAGTATCTGGTCTTACAGTTAGGTCTTTAATCCATTTTGAGTTTATTTTTGTGTATGTTGTTAGGTAGTATTCTAATTTCATTCTTTTATATGTAGCTGTCCAGTTTTCCCAGCACCACTTATTGAAGAGGCTGCCATTTCTCCATTGTATGTTCTTGCCTTCGTTGTCGTAAATTAGGTGCGCATATGTACGTGGGTTTATCTCTGGGCATTCTATCTGATACCATTGATCTATATTTCTGTTTTTGTGCCAGTACCATATTGTCTTGATTACTGTAGCTTTGTAGTATATCTGAAGTCAGGGAGCCTGATTCCTCCAGCTCCATTTTTCTTTTTCAAGATTGCTTTGTCTGTTTGGGGTCTTTTGTGTTTCCATACAAATTGTGAAATTTTTTATTCTAGTTGTGTGAAAAATGCCATTGGTAGTTTGATAGGGATTGCATTGAATCTGTAGATTGCTTTGGGTAGTATAGTCATTTTCACAATATTGATTCTTCCCATCCAAGAACATGGTATATTTCTCCATCTGTTTGTTTCATCTTTGACTTCTTTCATCAGTGTTTTATAGTTTTGTGAGTACAAGTCTTTCGCCTCCGAAAGCAGGTTTATTTGTAGGTATTTTTTTCTTTTTGTTGCGATGGTAAATGGAATTGTTTCCTTAACTTCTCTTTCTGATTTTTCATTGTTGGTATATAGGAATGCCAGAGATTTCTGTGCATTAATTTTGTATCCTGCAACGTTACCAAATTCACTGATCAGTTCTGGTAGTTTTCTGATGGCATCTTTAGGATTTTCTATGTATACTATCATGTCATCGGCAAACAATGACAGTTTTACTTCTTCTTTTCCAATTTATATTCCTTTTATTTCTTTTTCTTCTCTGATTGCCATGGCTAGGACATCCAAAACTGTTAAATAACAGTGGCGAGTGTGGACATCCTTGTCTTGTTCCTGATCTTAGTGGAAATACTTTCAGTTTTTCACCATTGAATATGATGCTTGCTGTGGACTTGTCATATATGGGCTTTATTATGTTGAAGTAGGTTCCCTGTTTGCCCACTTTCTGGAGAGTTTTTATCATGAATTAGCGTTGAATTTTGTCAAAAGCTTTTTCTGAATCTTTTGAGATGATCATATGGTTTTTATTCCTTAATTTGTTAATGTGGTGTATCACAGTGATTGATTTGCGCATATTGAAGAATCCTTGCATCCCTGGGATAAATCCCATTTGATCATGGTGTATGATCCTTTTAACATGTTCTTGGATTCTGTTTGCTAGTATTTTGTTTAGGTTTCTTGCATCTATGTGATATTGGTCTACAATTTTCTTCTTTTGTGACATCTTTTTCTGGTTTGGGTATCAGGGTGATGGTGGCTTTGTAGAATGAATTTGGAATGTTTCTCCCTCTGCACATTTTTGGAAGAGTTTGAGAAGGATCGGTGTTAGCTCTTCTCTAAATGTTTGATAGAATTCACCTGTGAAGACATCTGGTCCTGGACTTTTGTTTGTTGGAAGATTTTAAATTATGGTTTCAATTTCATTACTTGTGATAGGTTTGTTTATATTTTCTAATTCTTCCTGGTTCAGTTTTGGAAAATTGTACCTTTTCAAGAATTTGTCCATTTCTTCGTGGTTGTCCATTTTATTGGCGTATAGTTGTTTATAGTAGTCTCATAATCCTTTGTATTTCTGTGGTGTCTGTTGTAACTTCTCCTTTTTCATTTCTAATTTTATTGATTTGTATCCTCTCCCTTTTTTCTGGATGAGACTGACTGAGGGTTTATCAATTTTGTTTATCTTCTCAAAGAATCAGCTTTTATTTTTATTGATCTTTGCTATTGTTTTCTTCATTTCTATTTCATTTATTTCTGCTCTGTTCTTTATGATTTCTTTCCTTCTACTGACTTTGGGTTTTCTTTGTTCTTCTTTCTCTAGTTGTTTTAAGTGTAGGGTTCAATTGGTTATTTGAGATTTTTCTTATTTCCTGAGGTGAGATTGAATGGCTATAAACTTCCTTCTTAGAAATGCTTTTGCTGCATCCCATAGGTTTTGGATTGTTGTGTTTTCGTTGTCATTTGTTTCTATGTATTTTTTTTATCTCTTCTTTGATTTCTTCAGCAATCTCTTGGTTATTTAGTAGCACATGGTTTAGCCTCCATGTATTTGTGTTTTTTACAGTTTTTTTTTTCTGTAATTGATTTCCAATCTCATAGCACTGTGGTCAGAAAAGATGCTTCATACGATTTCAATTTGCATAAATTCTCCAAGGCTTGATTTGTGAGCCAAGATGTGATCTATCCTGGAGAATGTTCCATGTGCACTTGAGAAGAAATTGTATTCTGCCACTTTTGTGTGGAATGTTCTATAAATATCAATTAAATCTATCTGTTCTATTGTGTCATTTAAACCTTGTGTTTCCTTATTTTTTGTTTGGATGATCTGTCCATTGATGTAAGTGGGGTGTTATAGTCCCCTACTATTATCGTGTTACTGTCGATTTCTCCTTTCATGGTTGTTAGCATTTGCCTTATGTATTGAGGTACTCCTATGTTGGGTGCATAAACATTTATATTTGTTATATCTTCTTCTTGGATTGATCCTTTGATCATTATGTAGTGTCCCTTCTTATCTCTTGTAACAGTCTTTATTTTAACATCTATTTTATCTGATATGAGTATTGCTACACCAGCTTTCTTTTAATTTCCATTTGCATGGAATATCTTTTTCCATCCCTTCACTTTCAATCTGTATGTGTCCCTAGGTCTGAAGTGGGTCTCTTGTAGATCACATATATATGGGTCTTGTTTTTGTATCCATTCAGCCAGTCTGTGTCTTTTGGTTGGGGCATTTAATCCATTTACAGTCAAGGTTATTATTGATATGTATGCTCCTATTACCATTTTCTTAATTGTTTTGGGTTTGTTTTTGTGGATCTTTTTCTTCTTTTGTGTTTCCTACTTAGAGAAGTTTCTTTAGCATTTGTTGTAAAGCTGGTTTGGTGGTGCTAAATTCTCTTAGTTTTTGCTTGTCTGAAAAGCTTTTGATTTCTCCATCAAATCTGAATTAGATCCTTGCTGGGTAGAGTAGTCTTGGTTGTAGGTTTTTCTCTTTCATCACTTTAAGTATATCCTGCCACCCCCTTCTGGTCTGAAGGGTTTCTGCTGAAAAATCGGCTGATAACCTTATGGGGATTCCTTTGTATGTTATTTTTTGTTTTTCCCTTGCTGCTTTTAATACTTTTTCTTCGAATTTAATTTTTGTTAGTTTGATTAATATGTGTCTTAGTATGTTTTTCATAGGGTTTATCCTGTATGGGACTCTCTGTGCTTCCTGGACTTGGGTAACTATTTTCTTTCCCATGTTAGGGAAGTTTTCGACGATTATCTTTTCAAATATTTTCTCAGATCCTTGCTTTTTCTCTTCTTATTCTGGGAGCCCTATAATTCAAATGTTGGTTCATTTAGTATTGTCCCACAGGTTTCTGAGATTGTCTTCAGTTCTTTTCATTCTTTTTTCTTTACTCTGCTCCTCAGCAGTTATTTCCCCCATTTTGTCTTCTAACTCACTTATTCATTCTTCTGCCTCAGTTTTACTGTTATTGATTCCTTCTAGTCTGTTTATCTTTTCAGCTATTGTGTTGTTCATCTCTGTTCTTTAGTTCTTCTAGATCTTGGTTAAACATTTCTTGTATTTTCTCAATCCATGCCTCCATTCTATTTCTGAGATTCTGGATCATCTTTACTATCATTACTCTGAATTCTTTTTCAGGTAGATTGACAGTTTGCTCTTCATTTATTTGGTCTTGTAGGATTTTACCTTGGTCCTTCATCTGTGATATATTTTTTTGCCATCTAATTTTTCTTTTTTTTTAACGTGTGGGATTGTGTTTCTGTCTTACTGGTTGTTTTACCCGAGGCTTGCAACACTGTAGTTTATAGGCTGTTGGGTAGAGCTGGGTCTTGGTGCCGAGATAAGGACCTAACTGAGACCACACTCTGATGAATATTCCCTCAGGTCTGAGTTCCTCTGTTAGTCCAGTGGTTCTGACATGGAGCTCCCACTGCAGGAGCTTTGGCCTGACCCCTGGCTCATGAACCAAGATCCTGCAAGCTGCGTGGGGTGACAAAAAAAAAAAGGAGAGAACAATAACAAAGTAAAAAATAAAATTAGACTAAGAAACTAATAATATAGATGAAACAACTGTACCACAACAGTAAAAAAGAGGAGGAGGGAAAAGAAAAAAAGAAGAAGAAGAAAAAAGCGGGGAAAGGCCTTGGCTCTGGAGGGTGGAGCCTAAGCAAGGGTAAGCTTTGGGTGTGGGTGGGGCCTATGCTTAGGACCCACAGGGCTGGAAAGGCCCTGGGGGCTGTGGGAGGTGGGGCTTTGGCTCAACTGGAACAGAAGGGCCCCAGGCATGCCCCCCACCCCTGGTCCCAGAGCATGGGGGACCTCACCTGGGAGGTTGGCAGGCTTCCTGGGCTCAAGTGGGCAGGGCAAATGCCCTCATCTCCTCTACTGCTCCTCTGGTTCCAGAGGCGCCTCCTGTCTGCCTTTCCTGTTCTCCCCCTCAGCCTCCTTCCTATGCCCCCAGGACCAATGTGGCAGGGGGTGGGGCCTTGGAGGGCAAGGGACCAGCCTGGGAGCTCAGCAGCCTCCCTGGGCCCAAGTAGGTGGGGCAAATACCCTCCACTCCTCTCCTGCTTCTCCCACATGGCTCCATCCACCTGCCTCTCCTGATCTCCCCAGCCTCAGGGGCACCAATCCTGTCTGGCCTCCACTTCTCCTTCCCCTTCAGTCCCCCCATTTCCTACTGGTTCACTTGGGGGTTCCTCCCAGCTCCTTGGGCATCAGGGTTCCCCACCAGTGGCCAGCAGTTGCCCTAGTTGCGGGGGGATGCTGACTTGTCATCTTCCCACACTGCCATGTTGACTCTGCCCTAATATTGGGTTTTAATAATCCATATACAACCCATAATCCATAGTTAAGTCTACTTCATCTCAGCATATTTCCCTATTTTCTGTATTCCTGTGTTCTATTTCTGTTAGATATTTTGCATATATTTCATATTTTCTATCTAGGGATTTGATGTTTTAGATTATTTCTGATTATTTCTGATATATAGAAATGTGATTAATTTTATATCCAGTGGCCTGTGTTGTGTTGGTAAATGTCTAATAACCAGTGTTGGAATGAAAAAGAGCTCAAGTTTGCAGTGTTGGCTGATTTTCATGGTATAAATACCATGGCAGATTTCAAGCTACCAGTGCACATCACTGAACAATGAATTAGGATAACATGTGCAGTAGCACGTCATTCTATGGTATTTCCATCATACACATACAGTAGATGTAAATATCCTCAAACCATAGATATTGTTAAAATGTATAAAATATATTAGGAGGTGATCATTTCTGGGTATACCTTTGATTTTAATACAACTTATTTCATTATAAGTTAAATTTTTATTAATTCCTGTGCTTTACAACCTGCACATAAAATTCCTGAAAATTAAAAAAAAAAAAATCAGCTCTTGTGAGCCAGTATCTCCCAGGTGCAGCAAGTTACTGCCTTTGACTTTTGTAATTCTGCTACTAGTTCTATCATTAGTTATGCTTTTTTTTGTTAGTAGTTTTTAGGATTCATAGTCTTCTACATAACAATCAGGTTACCTGTGAATAAAAACGTGTTACTTCTTCCTTTGTATGTAGATTTTATGCTTTTCATTGCTTCTCCCCAGTTAGGACTTCCAGTAAATTTTCATTTTAATTAGATCCACCTCTGCTTTATTGCCTGCTATCCAGCTGAAGGGTACATGGGTGATCTCTTTGCTCTCTGATCGCAATGCCGGTGTTCTGCCCCTTAGTAGATCCCTTTCTTCCCTGGTTCCATCCCAGCCTTTGGGTGTTTGATGAAGTGCATTTGACGTTGGCCTGGGTTGCTTCGGCAGCTTTCTCTCAGTGCCTGAAATCTACTCCCAGTGTTTGGCATGTCAGCCTTATACTTGATGAATTTATAGAGTTCCTCGGAGAGAATTATATCAGTTACATCTGTCCTTCCGGAAGCCACCAGGAGGAAATTATCTATTGTCCTGCCCTAACTGCACCTTAAGCAATGTCAGTGTCTTGCAATTAATGATGGTCTCAAGAACCTCAGCGGGGCTTTCTCTCAGCTCTCTGACCTAATCCCATCTTTAGGCACTCTGCCCTGTTGCACTCTTGGAAGGCCCAGGGGAAAGAATTGGCAAATGGATGCAAATTTGCACTGTGCTTAGGGCTTCTCAGGATTCTAATCCATCATGCATGTCCACACATGGCCATTAAAACTTTGACTGATTCTTCCTTACAGCCATCTGTAGTGGATTTCGCCTTTTCTCACTATTCTGCATAGAGAAAAGCAGACTTGGACCTCTTCTTTCTTAGGAAATGCTCATTATTTTCTGTAATTTAGTTCATTTAGTTTTCTTTGTTTCCTCAGCTCTCTGCTCAGTTTAAAAATGCCACGAGTTTTTGGCTTATCTGTCTTATTCTCATTGTTATGCTGTGTGCAATAAGAGTGCTGTGACTTTTTATATCCTAGCTGATAAGGAGTCTTCATTTGTTCATTCAGATTTTGAGCACAATCAAAAAGTCTTTATAAAGGTTCTTACCATTACTTATGAGTTTTTAAGAAATTGGAAGCAAGAAAATTGGAAGTTAATTAAAAGTACACCATTTGTTAGTCTCTGTATGCTATATCAAGCTATATCCAGTTAATAAGGTTATCCTAATCTCTATCCAGATCTAAAATTTACTGAGCTCTACTGGCTTTACAGGCAACATTAAATTCAGTTGTAACACACACCATGAATTTTGTACTTTGTTGTAACTGAGGAAATTGAGACTCAGTGAGGTTGAGGGACCAAGGTCACACAATCAACAACAGAGTCAGAATTCAACTTCAGTTTGTCTAATCTGAGACCCTCCACTTAACCACTATACTCATCTACTTCTAAATCTACCCAGATTTCTGAACGATGAATAATTTGTAAGTTACCAAGCTCATGAATCACTGTATCATTGTTGCCTCAACAGGTTGACATAAGCCTATGTGCAAACATAATGTGTCAGATTTGCCAAAATTTACTTTCAAGAAAAAGAGAATTCTTCACCTGTGAGGCAGACCTGTTGTTAACAATTAAAAGAAAAAAAAATTTACACGTCTGTAATTATTAATATGGTTGATTAATTTTCTTCTTCAGATGTGTGTTTCTGAGCTGGATAGGTATTTATGTCAGAAGGCCTCCTGTGCAAGCCTGTATCCTTGGTCACCAATCCCCATTTAACTTTAAAGCTATTGTTAAGAGAGGTCTGGAGTGCTCAATTTCTGATTCATTTTGGGAGAACAGCTGGAATCAACAACTTGAGGCTATTTTTTTTTTCTTCCTGAATGACTCCTGTAATTATGCTGTGTACTGTGGGCTTGGAATGTGTCTTTTTACTGAGAATTATAGGAGAATTTGCACAAGGTCGCCACGAACCTAATTGAAGGAGTAATTACTAACTTCATTTTCTCCTTTTGTCTGTATTCCTTAAGAAAATGTGTTCAAATGAATAACGTGATTGGTTTTACCAGAATCAGTCCCATTTCTCAGCCCTATCTTATGTTCCGATTTTATACACTGTGAATTATTTTAAATTTCACATGTAGGCAATGGTTATAAGAAAAGGAAATATGGAATGTTTAATTGATGAGGCTTCATTCCCATCCTAATGCTCGGAAACAGTTAAGATATTTTAACTAAAAAAAGTCCTTTCTGTACAAAAAAGTCCTGTCTGTATTAGGGCCATGCATTCAAATATGAAAAGAACTGGTTGATGTGAAAATATTTGGTTGTGGTGTCACTACTGTAAATCTCTCACTTTGTAGACCTAAACATTATTAAAGTGTGCCCCTCAAATTTACTGTTATACTTTGCAGTATGAACTCTCCTTCTGAGCCTCAGTGCTTCTCCCCAACTTAGTACCAGGATGCACAGCTCAGAAAAACTAAACATTCCTGCTCCACTACCCTATATGTGTTTCTGAAAATCCTCAGTTCAGAAAAGTCAGAGATTGTGAGGGAAGATAGGACTGAGGAAAACCATTCAAAACCTATGAACTTTGTAACCAGAACATTGACAAAAATTAGATTAACCTTTAAAATTCCTAACACGTAATGTGCTATTGTTTTTAAATATCTCAATTTAGACTTAAGACAACACAAAGTGAAATAGCCACCTATAGTACCCTTTAGGAAACAGGTGAAACGGTTTCCTTCTCCTGGCTTAGCCGTGTCAGGCCTGAGAGGCGGAGATGCTCCGTGAGACAGGAACATTTCTATCAGGACTCTTTTTGGAAGAATATTTCAAAAAGAACAGAGTTTGGAGAGCAACAGCTACTAGACGTACTCATCTCTGTAGAAACCTTAGTTCTTTTGTTTTTATGTTTTTAGAGTCAAGACGCATTTGAGCAGAGAGACAGGGGTGATGAATTATTTTTAGGAAAAGGGTAAAAGAGCGAATAAATGGGCATTTGGGACAATCACTTACAAATAAGGGCATCCTTTTTGCATTCAAACACTTTAGTAGGAAAACATATCAGCAAGTTATTTCACCTTTTTTGAGGGATTTACATATAAGAGAGGTGGGATAGGGGTGGGAATTAGATACTTTTGAGGTTTTGATTGTGATTTCCTGCTCTCTCAATCCATTTATTTGTTGAATTGTACACAATTCTCACCTTGTAAAATTTAAATTAATGCTTATTAAAATAATCAGGATGTTTTCATTTTCTCATTCAGCTTGTTTAGTGTATATGAAAAGAAGATGGGGCTGATGATGCTTTAATTTATGCTGACTTTTCATCACTCTCTCTAGAGCTACATAAAGTAGAAATATCCTGGCCTATAGGGGGAATATCTGTCACGTGGAGCACACTTCCTTGTTCTTCATTGAGGGGTTTAATGGAATAAATCTGGTAGATCCTGAAAAGAGAACATGAAGACAGCTGTCCTGTGGGACACCTGAAGGAAGACAGAATAAGGCTGACACTGCAGAACAGAGGAGAGATGGTGTACCGGGTTGGTGAAGAGGGGTGGTGTACAGGTTTGCAGAAGTGCTGGGCAGTGTGAATTCAGCCGTGAGGTTTCTACCTGCTCTGAGAAAGGGCATGGAAATGAACAATGCTACCAACAGTGGGACAGAGTCAGCTACGTGGCTCCAGGGTGGTGATCGTTGGCAGTGAGCAAGCCAGGCCCACTGAGTATATACTGGGATTCGAGAGGCAGCAAATACCAAACGTAAGAAATGTAAGAAATGGTGACTATGGTGAAGTAAAGTAATTGAAAGAATTCAACCCTCCATTCACTTATGAACCGCCTATCACCACAACCAATGCTGAGGTCAGCTGCTTGTCCTCACCAGGCACACAAGATAGGCTGCCATTGGCCCCCTGACAACTTAGAGCCTTGGTCACATAAAGAACCTCTGCTTTGGTGCGCTTCACCTCAGGGTCAAGTGAGTTAGCTGCCATTCACTTAAAGGCCTGCTGCCAAGTCACTGGTATCTGAGCAATTGTCCCTTTTGACAGAGAACTGATACCTCTGATCTCAGATCCAACCTCTCTTTCCAGTCCCTAAAGACCTGGGTTGCCGTATGGCCCAGGTTTTGCATTTGCAAGCCCACCTTTCTCATCTGAGACCTTGGAATCTGCCACTCCTAGGTGCTAAACTTTGCATGCCCACCCATGGCCACATAGTGTTTCTAAAGGCAATGCCATTCCGCTCTTCTTTCCCCAACAACTTGTATGAATTCACCTTTCAGCCTCAGGAGCAAACACCAGTAAACCCTCTGGTCTCTCATCAAACCACTAACCCTACCCCCCAACCATTCTGTTTCACATTCCTGCTTCTGCCTTTGACAGTTATTTGGAGATAAACTCTTCCTAGACTCCTGTAGCCAAGACATCAGGACTCACAGGTTAGAATATGCCAGTGTTACTTCTGGAATGATTATTTATCTGAGAAATTGAGCAGATAGAAAGTTTCCCAACTGATAATCCACCTATATATTTTTACCTGTGATAAAAAATAATGATAATAATAGTGAGAGTATTATTTTGTATCAGTTACTCTTTGACCCTTTACATATATTGAACAATTTAATCTGTATAGGAACCCTGAGAAAGCTGAGGCGTAGGGTGGTTAAATATGTTGTCTAAAGTTGCATAGTTAGTAATTAGCAGAAAAAGAATTCAAACCCAAGTTTCCTAACTAAGAGCTTATGGTCTTAACTACCACATTAATATAGGAATCTGCTGAGAAAACCATCCATTGATTAAAAGAAAAGAAATTGTAGGAAGAGGCACAACTTGTAGGTGGATGTATAAATGTGACTTACGTATCAATCCTTAGAAACATAAAACTCACATTTAAGGGAAAACACAACTAGAAACTCAAATCTTTGATTTGGAGTATTAAATAAAGTAACAAAAATCCAGTGACACTATGTTGATCTTTTTTTTTTTTTTTTTTTTTTTGTGGTACGCAGGCCTCTTGCTGTTGTGGCCTCTCCCGTCACGGGGCACAGGCTCCGGAAGCACAGGCTCAGCGGCCATGGCTCACGGGTCCAGCCACTCCGCAGCATGTGGGATCTTCCCAGACCGGGGCACGAACCCGTGTCCCCTGCATCAGCAGGCGGACTCTCAACCACTGCGCCACCAGGGAAGCCCCACTATGTTGATCTTGAGGTTCTGATTCCACTAAAAATGAAACTGAAAATTAGAGAACTGTGAAAAAATATTTCTCCTTAACTGAAAATAAGAACAGTCTGAGGAAATTTTACAGTCATCATAAGTTCATATAAATGATGGGCAATACAATGCTAAATATACATCTGTTTCCCCCATGCAGTTCAAAGATACGTCTGTATGTGTATAATATTAATGACATATTAGATACTTCCTACTTTCTAAAAGCTGACAACTTAATTTTCTAAGATCTCAAATAATTTTGGACTATGAATTTAACTCAAGTTTTAGAGTTGTAGACAAGATTAAGCTTAGAGACCAGATTATAAATCAGATCAGTAGATTATAGATTAGATTATATAATCACATTATAGGTCAGCGGATTGTTGTTTCTGTTCAGTTATTGACTGAGAATGAGAATCAGAGTATGTAAGATAATTGCATGACCATCTTTCTGTTGCTGAGAAGGACCAGAGAAAGCTTTCTCTTGGACTGTGTGAAACCACATATAAATCCTAGCAAATAATATAGTGCTCTGTGACCTGCCGATGCACACTAAATTCTTGTTCTATTCACTGAATTTAATAACTTGTAAATAAGCTACTGCTTCATGGCCTTTAACAGCATTTTCATTTTTGAACCAGGTGGGTTGTATACATTTGCAAATTTCAAATCAACACTTGGAAATATGTCAGACTGAGAAAGACAAACACTGTATGATTTCACTCACATGTGGAATATAAAAAACAAGCAAACAAACAAAAAATCCCAACTAAGTGAACAAACTAAACCAAACAAACATGCAGGTACAGAGAACAGAATAGTGGCTGTCAGACAAGGGAGGAGAGTGAAATGGGTAAAGGGGTCAACTCTGTGGTGATGGGTGGAAAAAAATTTTGGTGATGATCACTCTGTAGTGTATACAGAAGTAGAAATGTAATGTTGTACACATGAAGCTTAATATTATGAACGAATGTTATCTCAAACAAAAAATAAATTAAAAAAGCAACACGGATAACAACTTATAAAAAGACACTATATAACTAGAGAATTTAATAAGACCAATGTTTTAGCTTTTTTGGTTTGTATACAAATTTTTATTTCGTTTAGTTTTAAGTCTTTGTGTAGAATCTTGTGCTAAGATTCCCATTCTTCTCCAGCCAATTAGTCTCCTTAATTACAGCCACTGACAAGAGACTGGCCCTGTAAATATACTTCCATTCTACAGGATATATCTATGTAATCACACGCAGTGGAGACTGAGGAAATGAGACCCATCATGTGACCAAAGAAACTAGAAGAAATACACAGTCTAAACCTTGTTTAATTTGCTTATTAGTTATAACAGATGATTTTTTAAAAAGTAGTTGTCTTATTGATAGTGATCATTTAAATCCGTGATGTATAAATAATTCCTACTACTTATGGTGTTGGAAGCTATAAATCCTAGACCACTTACAAAAATCAGGTTTGAAACGCTTCACTGCATTTTCCTGGAACTAATCACAGGATTATATTGAGCTTATAAAGTCTGGCTATGAATGCACCTAGAACATTCTAGGAGTATCTCCAATACAGAAGTTAGTGATTTCACTACCATTGCAATCAGCTGTTTTACAATAGCACAATTGCAAAGAAATAGGTTATTTTAATAAAAAAATTCTTCCAAGTTCCCTCCATTAAAAAAGCTTTCATCCTGAAATGGGAAAAAGTGAGGCAGGTGTATCTACAGCGCAGTATTTACTAAAGAATCAAGTAACAAGACAGACACCCATGCAATACGGAACTTACTCAGATGCCAAAAGTATGCTGCATTGATTTTAATTTCAAATGATCTTGAATTTGTGTTTTTAAATAAGATTTTTAATTTACAGCATCATTCTCATTCTCTAATAAAAGTTTACAGGAGAGGTAGATTTCATTTATTTTATTTCTTAAATTAGAGAATCACAGAAGGGTTCATTCTCCTTCGATGTGTACCATTTCTAATGCTAGAGATAATATATATTTGTATTCCCTTCAGGAAATTTTGTCAACAATTTTAGAACATACCTTCTCTAATGAAGCTTTGTGGAATGTTGTGAACAAAAGAGCCAACATAACCAACAGTAGGAAAATAACATTTTAAAGTAGAAAACTCAAAAGTTTAAAAATTCAGATTTAGAGAACTTTTATTTATATAACTATTCCCAAACCTTTATCCAGCCTGAGTTTTCTGAGCATCCTAAGTCCCCTTCATCGATAATGTGCTTCAAAACAGTGTCTTTGTAGAAAAAGCAATGCCACTTTAGAGGAGCAAAGAGAGGTCGAACAAGGTTCATAGCTTTAAATGTAAGGTGAGCGCTGTATGACTTTCTTCCTCTTAAAATAACTTTGCTTATTATTTAAGTCAATAATTTAACAATATTTGTGGAGCAGTTTAAACATTTTAGGGCATATATACAATCTCTGATGTAAGCATGGAAACTACGTTATCTCCATTTAATTACACAAGAAAAATTAGAATGAAATTTAATGATTTTTCTCAACTAGTTTTGCAAATTAGGTCTTGAATTCAAGATTTTCTGTATTCTTCTCAATACTTCTATTTTTTCCTTCTGCTTTTGGTAACCAGAGTATTTTTTGAGGTGTTTCTGCCCCAAATACCACGTCTTTTTTTTTTTTTACAAAAGATTTTGGTGTATAATTAGGTCAAAGAGCTAATGAAGCTTCCCTGGAAGATTTTTCACTAAGAAAAGGAAATGTAGAATGCTCTCTGGAGCTGTGAATGACCAAAGGAGGGTGGCTATATTCAAGATAGCAGTTTAATCTTCATTGTTAGGAAACCTAGGCTAAGTGATCCCAGTTCAAAGATTCTTCAGTTATCCAGAGACTAGATTGTTTTCCAAAGCTTAATTGACAGGTCTTAAAAGGGCTTTTTGACATAGAATGTCCACATTGCTAGAGACATCATATAAATATAGGAAAATTTACACTTGTCTAAACAGCTAAATAAAAATGGATAAATGAGGAAGAGGCCTATGGATCTTAATAATAATACCTTGTCAGAATGGCCATCATCAAAAAATCTACAAACAATAAATGCTGGAGAGGGTGTGCAGAAAAGGGAACCCTCTTACACTGTTGGTGGGAATGTAAATTGATACAGCCACTATGGAGAACAGTATGGAGGTTCCTTAAAAAACTAAAAAGAGAACTACCATACGACCCAGCAATCCCACTACTGGGCATATACCCTGAGAAAACCATAATTCAAAAATAGTCATGTACCACAATGTTCATTGCAGCTCTATTTACAATAGCCAGGACATGGAAGCAACCTAAGTGTCCACTGACAGATGAATGGATAAAGAAGATGTCTTTATCCATTCATATATACAATGGAATATTACTCAGCCATAAAAAGAAACGAAATTGAGTTATTTGTAGTGAGGTGGATGGACCTAGAGTCTGTCGTACAGAGTGAAGTAAGTCAGAAAGAGAAAAACAAATCCGTACGCTAACACATATATATGGAATCTAAAAAAAAAAAAAAATGGTTATGAAGAACCTAGGGGCAGGACGGGAATAAAGTTGCAGTTCTACTAGAGAATGGACCTGAGGACACGGGGAGGAGAAAGGGTAAGTTGGGGCAAAGTGAGAGAGTGGTATGGACATATATACACTACCAAATGTAAAATAGATAGCTAGTGGGAAGCAGCCACATAGCACAGGGAGATCAGCTTGCTGCTTTGTGACCACCTGGAGGGGTGAGATAGGGAGGGTGGGAGGGAGGGAGATGCAAGAGGGAAGAGATATGGGGATATATGTATATGTATAGCTGATTCACTTTGTTATAAAGCAGAAACTAACACACCATTGTAAAGCAATTATACTCCAATAAAGATGTTTAAAAATAAATAAATAAAATAGCTGTGTGCATGCAAAAAATAATAATAATAATACCTTGGTAGAGAGGATAGGTGGTGTTCAAATAAATGGCTAAAAACCACTCCTCCGTGTGTAAACCATTGCCAGAGCTTGTTAGGGCCTTTCTCTTACAATCTATTCTGCATAGCATACCTAGAATAATGTCCCTAAGTGCCACATTGCTTGAGTACCTCTTTTCTTTGTAAAGAGTCAACAGAAGAGAGGCAGCATAGCGAAGGGAAAATATATGGGTTTATATTTAAGGCAAACAATCCCAAGACTAGCTGTTTATTTACTAACTGATCTTGTAAAATTTAGCCAATTTTCCTTGTATAAACTGAAACTTCCTACATGTGTCTTGTATCCTACTATCTCAGTATTTTGCAGATGCATTCCTTTTTCTCAAATGCTCACTCCTTTATTTGTACTTACCTAGAACCACCCAGTCTTCAAGACTCAGCTCAAATATTTACTTCCCTGGATCAAGTAAGATAAAAGATGTTTCTTCCTATCCTGGTTTTCAATACTTCTAAATTTGTTCCTGTCATATAACATTTATCAGAAAAAAATATTATTTAAGATATACATATATGTTCTTCTAGTGAAATATCATAAACACAGTAGGAACTCAGTAATGCTATAACAGCTACAAAATGTTCAAGGGGGTCAATGATTGTATACTTAGAAATATTAATAATCGGTTGACAAAGAGATCAACTGAGGACAAATTTGATTGTAAACCTAAAAGAAAATTTCATATGGAAATATAAGAACCCTTTCCTAGTCAATATTTTTATTGCCTTGAAAAAGGACATCAATGTAATGTTCTTTAAATCTACCAATAACATCAAATGGGAAATAACATACATTACATTGGAAGACAAAATCAGCATGCTATTCAATGCCAAGACTTTCATACTCACATGCAAATCCAATCTGACTCATTTTATTCAGAATATTTCCCACAAAACCACTCAACTCTTGATGTAGTTGCAAGTATTTTCTTGCAGCTATAATCAATTCTTAGAACACTGACAAATTATTTTTAAAAATATAGAAGGGGAAAGCCAACAAAAGTCATTTTTTAATAACATTTTTTCCCTCAGTGTAAAATCCCTTGCCTTTGTTTCCTTAAAATTATGTGACTCTTCCTTGTTTCCACTAAGTGAAAGCCTGCAAGATTTTCTCCTCTCTTCTTCCCGCTTCTCTCTCCTCCCCCCCACCCTCTTCCCTTCATCACCTCTCTTCTTCTCTTCTTTTCTCTCTCTCTCTCTCTCTCTCACACACACACACACACACACACATCTCAATCAGTAGAGCAAACCAGAAGAGAAGCTAAGACAGGAAGGTAGTCTCCTCTTGCCCTAAAATCACAACACTTAGATGGCAATACTCTGATTTCCTAGGATGCTGCCCTACTGTTACATTTTTGTTTTTTAAATAAAAGTTGTAAATAGCACAAATATCACAGGCTGGGTTATCTAGTACTTAAACCTTCTCCAACTAGATTTTTGTGGTGCCTTTGCTTCGATTTCTGTCTGATCACTTTGCCTTTTATTATTTTGCTCCTCAGAATCATCAAACTCAGTGTGACAGATCCTTTAAAATTACAACCAACTTACAGGAAAATATTAAAAGAAAAGTAAATTACACATATATTTGATGTATAGAAAAGTGTATACATAAGATATTTTGTGTTTTTAAAATATAATTTATCTCCTGCTAGTTTTCAAAGAATGATCATTTGAGAGGGCAAAGAAAACCAACAAAACAAGTGAAGGAAATGGTGTAAATTAAACTATGATAAGGAAAATTTGAAGTCATATAGAATTCTTTTTATTTTATACTAAACGTAAAAATACTCAAATTATTCAATAAAAGCAGAAAGAAGAAAAATATACATATTATCCCATGATTCAAGCATAACCCCTGTCAATATTTTGCTGATTCCTTCTAATTCTTTTCTTTTTTGAAATTGAAGTATAGTTGATTTGCAATATTGTGTTAGTTGCAGGTATACAGCAAAGTGATTCAGTTATTTTTTTCAGATTATATTTAAGTATAGGTTATTACAAGATATTGAATATAATTCCCTGTGCTCTACAGTAAATCTGTGTTGCTTATCTATTTTATGCATAGGAGTTTGTATCTGTTAATCCCATGCTCCTAATTTGTCCCTCCTTCTCTCCTTCTTCCCTTTGGTAAGCATAAGTTTGTTTTCTATGTCTGTCTGTTTCTGTTTTATATATAGATTCATTAGTATTATTTTTAGATTCCACATATAATTGATATCACATAACATTTGTCTTTCTCTGTCTGACTTACTTCACTAAGTATAGTATTCTCTAGGTCCATCCATGTTGCTGCAAATCTGATATTTTATTCTTTCTATGGCTGAATAATATTCCATTATATACATATACCACTTATTCTCAAGCCAGTTGTCTGTTGATGGGCACTTTCTTCCTTTCCATTAGTTGTCTTTTCATTTTGTAGATGATTTCCTTTGCTGTGCAAAAATTTTTGCTGTGCAAAAATTTTACTGGGACCTTTAGGTCTCATTTATTTTTGCTTTTATTTCTTTTGCCTTGGGAGACTGATCTAAGAAAATATTGCCATGATTTATGTCCAAGAATGTTATGCCTATTTCCTCTTCTAGGAGTTTTATGGTGTCAGGGCTTAAATTTAAGTCTTTAAAACATTTTGAGTTTATTTTTGTATACAGTGTGAGAAAGTATTCTAATTTCTTTGATTTACATGTGGCTATCCAGCTTTCCCAACACCATATGTTGAAGAGACTGCCTTTTCTCCATTGTTTATTCTTACCTCCTTTGTCATAGATTAATTGCATAGGTTTATTTCTGGGCTCTCTATTCTGTTCCATTGCTCTATATGTCTGTTTTTGCGCCAATACCATGCTGTTTTGATTACTGTAGCTTTGTGATATTGTCTGAAGATGAAGGGTTGTGCTTTCAGCTTTGCTCCTTTTTCTCAGGATTGCTTTGGTAATTCTGGGCCTTTCATTGTTCAATATAAACTTTAGAATTATTTGTTCTAGTTCTGTGAAAAATATCATGGGGAATTTGATAGGGATTGTATTAAATCTGTAGATTTCTTTGGGTAGTATAGACATTTTAATAATATTAATCCTTCCAATCCAAGAGTATGGGATATCTTTCTATTTCTTTGAATCATTTTCAATATCCTTTATCAATGTTTTATAGGTTTCAGCATGTAGGTCTTTCACCTATTTGATTAAGTTTATTCCTAGGTATTTTTTGGACACAGTTTTAAACAAGATTTTAAAAAATTTTCTCTTTCTGTTCTTTCATTATTAGTATAAAGAAATGGAACAGACTTATGTATATTAATCTTTCATCCTGCTACTTTGCTGAATTAATTTATTACTTCTAACAGTTTTTGTGTGGACACTTTAAGGTTCTCTATATAGAGTATGATGTCATCTGCAAATAGTGACAGTTTTACCTCTTCCCTTCCAATTTGGATACCTTTTATTTTATTTTTTATTTTTTACTTTTTTGGCTGCTTGCTGGGGCTAGGACTTCCAATACTAATTGAATAGAAGTGGTAAGACTGGGCATCCTTGTCTTTTTCCTGGATTTAGAATGAAGACTTCTAGCTTTTCACCATTGTGTATTATGTTGGCTGTTGGTTTGTAATAAATGGTTCTTATTATGTTGAAATACATTCCCTCTATCCCAACTTTGATGAGAGTTTTTATCATAAATGGGTGTTGAATTTTGTCAAACGCTTTTTCTCCTTCTCTTGAGATGATCATGTGTTTTGTGTCTTTCCTTTTGTTAATGTGGTGTATCACATTGCTTGATTTGCATATGTTGAACCATCCTTGCAACCCTGGAATGAATTCAGCTTCATCATGGTGTATGATACTTTTTACTAATAAGCAAAATACTTTGTTGAGAATTTTTGCATCTATATTCATCAAAAATATTGGCCTATAATTCTCTTTTTTTGTAGTGTCTTTGGTTTTGGTATGAGGGTGACGGTGGCTTCATAGGATGAATTTGGGAGTGTTCCCTTCTCTTCCATTTTATGGAATAGTTTCAGAAGAATAGGTATAAGTTCTTCTTTGTATGTTTTGTAGAATTCCCCGGTGAAGTCCTCCGGTCCTGGGCTTTTGTTTGCAGGGAGGTTTCTTGGTTTTTTGTTTTGTTTTTCTCTAGTTGTTGTTGTTGTTTTACAGACTCTATTTCACTTTTAGTGATGAGTCTGTTCAAATTGTCTGTTTCTTCTTGACTCAGTTTTGGCAGGCTCTGTGTTTCTAGAAACTTGTTCATTTCTTCTAGATTGTCCACATTTTTTTGACATTTAATTGTTCATAGTATTCTCTTACGATTTTTTGTACTTCTGCCATACTTGTTATTTATCTTATTTCATTTCTCATTTTATTTATTTGGGTCCTCTCTGTTTTCTTCTTGGTGAGCCTGGCTAAAGGTTTGTCAATTTTGTTTGTCTTTTAAAAAAAACAGCTCTTGGTTTCATTGATCTTTTCCATTATTTTTTAATCTCTATTTATTTCCTCTCTCATCTTTATTATTTCCTTCCTTCTGCTGACTTTGGGTTTTGTTTGTTCTTTTTCTAATTCTTTTAGGTGGTAGTTGAGGTTGTTTATTTGAGATCTTTCTTGTTTCTTGAGGAAGGCCTCTACTACTATGAACTTCCCTTGTAGAATTGCTTTTACTGTATCCCATAGATTCTGTAATGTGTTTGCATTTTCATCTGTCTCAGAGTAATTTCTAATTTCTTCTTTGATTTCATTGTTGACCCATTTTTTTAGTAGCATGTTGTTTAGTCTCCGTTCTTTTCCAATTTTTCTTTTTGTGGCTGAATTTCAGTTTCATATAATTGTGGTCAGAAAAGATGCTTGAAATAATTTCTATCATCTTAAATTTGTGGAGGTTTGTTTTGTTACCTAGTATGTGGTCTATCCTAGAGAATATTTCATGAACACTTGAAAGGAATTTGTATTCTGCTTTTTTTTGCATGTAGTGTCCTGTAGATATCAATTAAGTCTAACTGGTCTGTTGTGTCTTTTAGGGCATCTGTTGCCTTATTGATGATGCCTTGTCTTGATGATCTGGACATTGGTATCAGTGGGGTATTAAAATCTTCTACTATTTTTGTATTATTTTTAATTTCTCCCTTTTTGTTTATTAGTATTTGTTTTATATATTTAGGTGCTCCTATATTGAATGTGTATATGTTAATAAGTGTAGTATCCTCTTCTTGTATTGATCCCTTTATCATTATATAATGCCCTTCTTTGTCTTTCTTTAGGACTTTGTTTTAAAGTCTATTTTGTCTGACATTAGTATTGCTACTCACACTTTCTTCTCATTTGCCTTAGCATGAAATATCATTTTTCATCTCATTATATTCAGTCTGTGTGTGTCTTTCACCCTGACGTGAGTCTCTTGTAGGTAGCATATTTTGGGTTCTTGATTTTTTATCCAATCTGTCACTCCATGTCTTTTGATCAGAGCATTTAGTCCATTGACATTTAAAGTAATCATTGATGTGTATGTACTTATCTCCATTTTAATCCTTGTTTTCCAGTTGTTTTCTTTCTGTAGTTCTTCTTTATTCATTTCTTCTGTTTTTTTTCCTTTTGTGCTTTGATGATTTTCTTTGTAATATGTTTTTGTTTTTCGTATTTTGTTAATCTTATGTATGTTTTCGATTTGTGGTTACCATGGAGTTCAACTATGTTGATCCATAACTGTATCTACTTGCTGATAGCCATTCAAGTTCAAACACATTCTAAAAGATCTACATTTTATACTCCCCTCCCCCACATTTTATAATTTTGATGTCCTATTTTATATCTTCATGCTTATCCTTTTACTGTTAATTGTAGTTATAATTGCTTTTTATAATTTTTTAGTGTTTTTTAATCTATGTACTTGCTTATTTAAGTGATCTTCAATCATTATATATTTGCCATTCCTATTGTGAGTTTCCCTTTCCTATAGATTCTTGCTTCTTTTCTATTCAGAGAAGACCCCTCAATATTTCTTTTAAGGTAGGCTTAGTATTGCAGAATTCTTTTATTCTTTGCTTATCTGAGAAATTCTTTATCTCTCCTTCTATCCTAAATGATAATCTTGCTGAGTAGAGTATCCTAGGTTGCTGGGTTTCCCTTTCAGGACTTTGAATACATCATGCCACTTCCTTCTGGCCTGCAAAGTTCCTGCAGAGAAATCAGCTGATAGCCTTATGTGGGTTCCCTTGTAATTGATTTTGTTTTTCTCTTGCTGCCTTTAGAAACCTCTCTTTATCTGTAACTTTTGCCATTTTAGTTATTATATGTCTTGGTGTGGGTCTATTTGGGTTCATCTTCTTTGGGACCCTCTGTTCTTCCTGTAACTGAATATCTTTTTCCTTCTTTAGATTTGGGAAATTTTCAGCCAAAATTTCTTCGAATACATTTTTGATCCCCTTCTCTCTCTCTTCTCCTTATGGAGCCCCCATTATGCATAGGTTGTCCTGTTTTATATTACCCCATAGATGTTGTATGTTGCTTTCATTTTTTTTCTTCATTTGTCTTTCTGCTGCTGTTCTAATTGGGGGGTTTTCATTATTCTGTCTTTCATATCACTTATTCATTCTTCTGTGTCCTTTAGTCTGGACTTAATTGCTTCTAGATTGTTTATTTTTGATCGATTCATCTAGATTGTTTCTAGATTGTTTATTTTTGATTGGTTCCTGTTTATAGTTTCTAGTTCCTTGTTCCAGTTACCTACATTTCTATCAATAATATTTCTTAATAATTTAGTATTTTTATTACCTCCTTTTTGAACTCAGGGTCTAGTACACTGGTGAGGTCTGTTTTATTATTTGTTCTTTCAGGTGTTTCTCTTGTTCTTTTAGTTGGAAATAGTTCCTCTGCTTTTTCATTTTACTTAACTTTGTCTGTATCAATTTAGGAGAAACAATTATCTACTCTGGTCTTGAAAGGGTGTCTTTATGTGGGACTTTCCCTGTGTAGACTGTGTGTTTCCAGTGTTTTTGGTGAGAGGGCTGGTTTTGTTATGGACGCCAGCCATGTCTTTCCTCAGGGTGTGCTACATGTTATCCCTTTAATATGAGGTGTGGTTTGTGTTGTGGTATCTGGAGCCTGTGCTGGATGTGACATGGGACTTCCTTTCTGCTCCGTGCTGTCATTGCCCTGTCAGGGGTGGGATCTGCTCCCCATTAGTTGGAGTAGAAGTCCTGAGGGTTAGGTTTGATCAGCCTCCATTTTCCTCAAGTGCATTCTCTTCCCCAAAGGAGGTGAGCATTAAAACCAATCACCTGTGCTACAGAGGACCTGTGTGCCACCTGTGTAGGCATCTGCGGTTCTGCTCAGAAGTGTCCCCTTCTCTGATGTGTTCATCCTAGACCTAGTGCAAGTCTGTTGTGTGGAGTAGGCTAGGGCTGAGGGTACGGGTGCTGTGGCTGCAGGAATTGAGATGGTGATGCTATCACCAGAGACCTGTGGTACTTCTGTGGCAGACTTGTCCCAGGACCTGTCTGCCCCAGATCTAGCACCAAGCTGTGGTGTGAAGTGGGTGAAGCTGGGAGATGAACTGCTGCATGCTCCTAAGCATGCAGACAAGGGCTGTTACTGCCCCATCTGGACCATACTATGGCCCTCCTGCTCCTGGTTGTCTGCATATCTAGAGGAGTCCACTCCCAGGGCCTGTCTTCCGGAGATTCAGGGCTTAGCCATCGCGCACTGTTGTGATGCTGCCCCATGTGTGCTCTACCAGTGTCCTCTACAGCTCTGCCCAGATCATCCCCCAAATGTCCTAGTCTCTCTCTGCATGGCTTGTCCAAGTATCTGCCCAGATCACATGCTAAGCTGTGGAGTGGAGTGAGCAGGGCCTCGGTGTTCTCCTCTTCTCAGAAAAAAGTGCTGTGAGGTGGCAGCCCCCAGTGAAGGGCTTTCTCCACTCTGAATGTCAGCAAGCCAGCATGTGCACACTCCTCAGGATTAGAGTCTAGGCTTCTCCAGTCCTTCTCTCTGAAAGTGGGTTTCCCAGCAGGCAACAGGGGGCTGTCTTCTCTGCACAGGACCACAGGACTGGGATGTCCAGATTGTGGTGTGACTTGCTCACTCCCCCGGGTAAGGATCTGCCCATGTGGACCTCCTCCTCCTTACAGATACCTCCGAGGGGTGCAGGTATCAACCCAATGCCTTTTTTCCATCCTACCTGGTTAAGTGGAGGTCTTTCTTGCACCTTTGGTTTTATAAGGGTTCTTTTCAGTTTCCAGTTAGTTTTCATGAGAATTGTTCCACATGTAGATATATTTTTGATGTGATCGTGGGGGAAGGTTAGTGTCATGTCTTCCTACCCCACCATCTTCCTCATCTCTTAATTCTTTTCTAAGTGTCTTTTTTTAGGTTATAATTATGTTGTATATATAATCGCACATTATTTTTTTCACATAGCATTGTCATATAAATTTTCAAAACAAAATCTCACAAACAACCCAAAATAACTGTTACTGCAGTCAAGCGTTCTGCTTAGTTATGAGTTTTTTCTAAGAAAAAACACAAAAACCAACCAAACAAAAGCAACCTGGTGTGCTCTGTTTTTGTCTTTGCCTGATAAGAGAAACCTTATGATGTCAACAGGACTAGTAAAGACTTCCTAGCACTAATTTCTAATGGAAAGTCATAATGGTGTATTATATGAGGCTAAATATGAGAATAGAATGAGTAGTCTTGCCAATTTCTGTGTTGTACTAATTTCTCATGAAATAAAATAAAAGAAAGAACTACATTGCTTACTCTGGCTACAGTCCAAATATTGACTAGATTAAATCACCTTCCTTTTGAGATAAGCTATCACTGTTGCAGTGGTGTTTTCACTCTGAATGGGAGCATAGGTAGCTATACAGGAGCCTAACTGACCATGAGTCTCCTGGCAGATTGTCATTGCCATAGGGAAGAATGCCAATGCCAGTCTTCATCTTTACACCACTGCGTATAGGACCACCAATAAATATAGAAAACCTAGGAAGTAATCAAGCTTCAAAAAACTAATAATAATGCTGTCTATTTGAGAAGCATTTCTAAGGTCTTATATTCTTTCTTGTCAGGACATTCAGAAGTGACTAGAGGGATACAGAGCAATAGGCAAAGATGGTGACAATGAGACTCTGGGGAACTGAAAAAAGACCCAACTAAGAGGAACTTTTTCCCCTACCTTGACTTCCTTTCATGGTATCTCAGTCTCACCACTACAAAATACTATTTTTGGGTTTATTTAAGAAGATACACACAATGTATATCTTTGGCAGGAGTGTCAATCCTTCTATCTATATTCTAGATTCCATTCCCCTTGGTCTCATCAAAAGTAACATGTCTCTCTGTTATGTCTCTCAGTGCTCTATCCTTTGTCTTCCAGCAAGCCCATTTTCTTTCACTATTTAAATCTTTTAGAACTAATGATATCTAATGATTATGTACTTTATCCTTGTAACAATATTGAGTTATGACTGCCCTTGATTTTCAGATAGGAAACTATAGCCCAAACAAACTAAATCAATGGTCAAAAAGTTATGGCTACTAAATAGTAGAATCAAGGTTCAACCTTCATACCTGTTTAACTCCATTCCCATTTCTTTGTATAGCATCAACAGATGCTTTTTTCCCCATTATTCTACTCGTTGTCCATTCTTTTTCCTTTCCTTCAGTGCTTTCATTTTAACACTGAATTTTTTTTATCTCTCTCTACATTTCCTATCACCCTTGAACTCCCTGCAGTTTGCCATCTGAGCAATCATCAGGCCAATACTACTCTTTTGTAGGTTGATGAAGTTAATTTAGTGGCTTTCTCGTAATGCTTAGTTCTTCCCAGTGTTCTCACAAATGCAGAGTTGAACACCCAGTCCTTAAAACCTGTATTGCCCTTATTAACATGACATTGCTATTTCCTTTTTTCATTCTTCCCAAAACTAAAATTAGTTTTTTAAACCACCTTTCTTAGCTTTTGCTACAGTGTATTATTGGTTAAGGAATTATCTAAAACAGAATCAGATTCAAGTATCAGTTCTACCATGTATTGTCTGTGTGATCTTGTCCAAGTTCCCTAATATCTCTAAACCTTAGCTGCCATCATCTATGAAAGGTAGCTTAGAGAGAGAGGAAAATCGCTCATAAAGCACACAGTATGCAATGGATACTCAAGACATGTTTGTTCACAAACCTAAAGTTAGCATAATAAAGCACTTCAAATGAATTAGCTGTTGCTTACATTATGGGGATATGGGCCATATCACTTTAGGGGGTCCCTAAAAGGCAGGCAGCCTGCCATGGAATAGTTCTGCTTGGCCTACAGCACCATGGACTTGCCACATAGAAACTAAAATTACAACAACAATAAAATTAAAAAGAAGGAACATCAAATAAACAGAATACGGCCCACATATTCTGTTTATATAATACTTGTTGATCAGCCCCATTAAATTAAGAGATAATAATAATATATCATGGCACTAAAGAACTGTAAACTTGAAATAGGGAACCAAGTATGAAAGAGAACATCCAACCCAAAATTCCCATTAGGTGTTAAGATAATGAAGTCAATAGATGTGCGCATTAGAGAGAATCCAGTTGTGAAGCTCATCATTGGAAGTAACCGTATTAGGAGTGTTTTCCAGATTGACTCTTATGGTAGGTAGAATAATGCCTCCCCCCATCACCACTAAAGATGCCCATGTTCTAATCCCTGGAATTCTTGAATATGTTATATTACATGTCAAGTAAAAATTATATTTACAGATGGAATTTCAATTGATAAAATCAGCTGACCTTGACATGGGGAGATTATACGGGGTTATCTGGGTGGGCCCACTCTAATCACAAGGACCCTTAATAAGTGAAAGAGGGGAGTAAAAGAGTGTCAGACTCAGAGATATTGGAAATGCTGGCTTTGAAGATAGAAGAAGCTGCTATGAGCCAAGGAATGCATGCACCTCTAGAATCCGGAAAATGTAAGGAAATGGATTTTCCCCTAGAACCTCTAGAGAAGAACATAGCCTTGCACACCTCTGATTTTACCCACAAATACTTATTTTGGAAATTCGAACTCCAGAACTGTAAGAGAATATTCTTATTGTTTAAAGTTCTAAGTTTATCATAACTTTTTATGGCAGCAATAATAATACCACTGTTATACTATTATTTGAAGTTTCCCTTGTGGTAACTCTCAAGGTAAAATAAATGAACAGAAAATAATGGTGGTTGAATTTTCCCCAGGGAATAACCATGATCCCTTGGGAGTGCCACCCCTCCAAAAAACAAACACACAAAAAAATCTCTAAAATTGCAGATTTTTCTAGGAGCTAGAATCAAATTTGAGTGGATATGTTTTTGAGAAAAGAATTTTCTTTAAGACACAACCACACACATATATAATTGTAAACAGGTCCTGATGCTCATGGGATGTTTTAGACAATAATACCTCCTGAAGGCTGAAAACAGCAGAAAATTCGTGCCTCTTGAACTTTGTTCTTTATTGTCATCCTACATCCCAATGAAATGAAGATCCTAGGGAAAAAGTGTCTTCATAAAAAATAATACATCATGCTAATTTCTTATAACTTTTGACAATATCTGTGTTTTATGATACCAAGCCAATAAATAAAAACAAAAAAATATAAATTGATTATACACAATGATAGCAGTCAGAATATTTGTAAAAAAAAAAAAATAGTTTACCACACTTGATAACTTAGCCATATCTTTAAGCCTGGATCTTCCTCAACTCAGATCACTTGGAAATAAAGGACAGCATAGAATTCCTTAAAGTGGAATCTAGCTGTGTATCTGTCATAAGGAGATGATATAAGACTGAGTCCCTTAATTTAAATGTCTCTAATGGAATAAACTGGAGTCTTAATTAGGTCTTAATTAGACCACCCCTTAGCTGAAGGTTGTGATAAACAACTATTCAAGTGGTGCTTCCTTAGCCAGAGCACAAATTGCTATGATTATGAATTCGTTTCATTTTGTGCTTCCAGGAAGCTACATCGCTTTGAGGTGGAATCTCCTACGAGATTCAAAGTCTAAGTGAGAAAAGTATAATTTATACATCCAAACATCCATCTTTGGGAATAGTCTCCAAAATAAAATGTTATTCTTTTTGTAGTTAGAGCTGCTATAAACAATTAACTAGGAGGCCACATGAGAACATTAGAAAAGGAAATGTGTGTGCCATCTGAGCATCTGGGTTTGTTTTCTCTCCTGGCTTGAGGAAAGCTCCATGTTAAAACCTCAAGAAATATTTTACTATCATTCTTCATCCAATCTCAATTAAATAGGACGTGTTTTTATACCTTTGGTGGTTTTGGCATGGCTTACTCATTTGGGGTTGGATCCTTTTGTATCATTACAGCTGTTTTCAATATTGACATTGAAAACTAGAGGAAATGTATTAACTTTACTACATTACTGAGTGCTGTTGATGTTTTACTTTTTCTAGCACTTGTTGTAAGTGGCCTGCTGTAGATTAATCCAAAATAATTCTTTTGATAAATTGAGTTTCCTGTCAAAATAGATACATTATGAGTTGTCTCTGCATCAAGTAGCCCCTTTACTCATGCAAAAATACATTTTAATCTTCAGCAAAAGATGAGTGACTTTGGTCATGACAGTCTTTAAAGAATTAGAATGACAAATTTTAGTAGGTCTTTCAAAAATGATAATGATAATATATACATTATCAAACTAGCCAGTTCTAATCTCTCATAACTCTCCCAGTCCCACTGATATCAAAGAATATTTTTTTAATTAGTAGTTATCATCATCACAACTAGTCAAAAGTTACCAATTTCAAGAAATTTAGACTATTTTCAAACCTAAGCTATGATATCCCACATTAGAATTTAAAGTCCAAGGAATAGTGCTAGCAGTGATGGCAGTAATACCTGAATAAAGTGATTAAATTTTTATTAAAATTTCAAAGCACCTTTATGATGCTGCTTATTTTGTCATCTGTGAAGCAGGCTGTGTAGGATTATTAAACATTTTGGAAAACGAGAAATGAAGTCCAAGGAAATTAAATATCTTGTGTGAGATGACACTTTCATGAAGTGGAAAATCTAGGTTTCTTGGACTTAGCCCTACAGTCTTTACTGTCAGCAGTTTTCTTTACTAGTTTCTCTTATCACTAGAAGAATGATCTGGAAACCTTTCTACTAAATCTTTCTAGAAAATATATTAACAAATTTGTGGAAAAAAATTCTGATAACAGTGTTATTCAGGGACTCAATTAGAGTGTGATATTTTGCAGCTCCTGTCATCTAAAGAACAAAACTATACTTGGCAAAAAGGATGTAATCTTAGGTGTTAATCATTATAAAAACATGTCTTGAGTTTGGTTCTGCTAGTCTATGCATACCTAATCTGAGAAACATGACAAAATTATTGTTGGGATAATAGGGGCAGTTGCTTAGGGGCCAGAAATGTCCTGGGGACTTAGTGTTTCCAATTTCACCAGGACTCTTATCTCTTCATGACAAGTTCTTTACTTAACCTATCTCTAACTACTAACTTACTTAGTCTATAAATAGCAATGATACTATGGAATAATTTTTTTAATGCTAGTAAAACTTCTGCAATTACAAATTTTAGTAAAAGGCCAAAATGTTATTTTTAAAAAGTGTTATTAAAAAGTGTTTTAAAAACTCATAATACCTTAAATATCTTGTTCACTGAATTTCTAGCCAAAACTAAGATTAAATTTATTCAATAATAATCTCTCAAATGAAATTAGTTGTGTCCAAGTTGTCTCCTTATTTGAACAATGATAACATGAATATTAATGTAACATAATGTAAAATGGAAGTTGTAGTTGAAGTACCATGACAGTATATACCATGTTCCAAAGAGGGGTTCAAGTGCATGATTCCAGAAGTGTCTATCAACCATGACTCTTAAACCTTTCATCCCCACCGGGGAGATAAGAGGGCTTGAGCTGGTTAGAGATGGTGATAAAATTTTGGTAGAGAAATATTGGCATGTTGCTTATAAGAACATCTATAGATAAGGGTTATAGGAGGTCCTGTCTCTCACCCCAAGCATAAGGACAGGGACTTTAATTGGGAAATCTCAGAACATCCTGTATGGTTCCATTTATTCTGTGGGACACCATGGATTGGTGTCTGACATACACCAAAGAAATCTTAAGGTGTACTGAGTGATTAACCAGTTGCTTTGATGGTGGTGAAAAGGAACTGTTGTTATTGTCTGAGAATTGGCCTGAACTCACAAATTTTTCAGGTTTTCAGGGTACTGAAAGCATGAGAATTTTCTTTGGTATATATGCATGAAAAAAAGAAAAGAAAACCAGCATTGGGCATTTTAAAACATAATTCAAGTTCTCAGTAGAAAGAAGCTGGACATAATAACAGACGCCTAGGATCTGAGGAAGAAATCACAAGGGAAAAGTTAGAATGGAGATGATTCACCAGTGCTTAGGAAACCTCAGCTGAGTGATCAAAGTGATGGGAGTTTTTTAGAAAGAGTCAAGTTCAGAGGGTGGTAGGTCTCCACAATGACACCAGTAGTTAGAAACTTTCCTGCTTCTATTTCCTCCCACTATTCCAATCATAAAGGGGGACTGAAAACTAAAATTAACAAGACAGGGAAGGAAGAATAAAAGTATTTGGTAGAGATGGGATAAGGAACTACATACCCCTTTTCCCATCTTCTAGATTCTCATTTATAGTAAGCAAGTCAGGGAATTAGTTTTAACCTGAAAGCAAGATGGAATCTATCACTATCACTTAAGGCCTAAACAATTGGTTTCTAAACTGAGACGTTGCTGTGTGGATTGAAGAGACTGGAGAATCATTTTTGTTACTTATAATTAAACGGAAGAGCCATTAGGGCCTGCCACAGAGTAAATTTAAAGGAACTGTAAGAGGCATGTTGCTCTCTGGGGAGAGTCCATTGAGTCCTGTAGTAGGCTGTTGTAAAACCAGAAATAATAATCACTAAGAACATGGCAAATTTATTTGAATGGTCTACAGTGTAATTAATGATTTTTGACTTTCCTTCTAACTGTAAACTTCCAACTTATGTTTTCAGACTCAGAACATCTTTCTTTTGATATCTATTACCTACTTCTGTTCTCAAGTTCCCATTCTGTTCCTAAAAATATAAAGCAATAGGTTCTGTTTTTCCTAACAGCCTGAGAACATTTTGAACTGTGTTATGGAAAAATAGAAATCTACACAGCTTTTAAGCTATAGTATTAAATACATGCATTTCCCTAACCCCCCCTTTTTTTTTTTTGCGGTACGCGGGCCTCTCACTGTTGTGGCCTCTCCCGTTGCGGAGCACAGGCTCCGGACGCGCAGGCTCAGCGGCCATGGCTCACGGGCCCAGCCGCTCCGCGGCATGTGGGATCTTCCCGGACCGGGGCACGAACCCGTGTCCCCTGCATCGGCAGGCGGACTCTCAACCACTGCACCACCACATTTCCCTCTCTTATGAGAGAGCAGGTAGTGATAGAACAACGTGTAGGGAATTAATAATACAATGGTAGCTGAATTAGTTTAGACATGTTCCTCTTTGGCTGTGATCTCAAGCTAATGATGAAAGAGTAGCCGTATTATGCAGTAATGGCCTCTTCCACCATTGCTTTTCAAAACTGCACTCAACAGACCACAGCCTGCCAATACTACTTTAATAATCGGCTGTATAGTGAGGAGCAATATAGAAGCACTACCATATTTTATAGTAACTAAGAATCACTCCTATCTATAATTACAGCCAATACTTGGACAAAAAGGGAAAGACTTAATTTTCTTAGTGTCTTCATGCATGGAAAAACAATCAAGTTTTCCCTTTTTTTTTTAAATTGCATTGACTGGCCCTAGCTGGGTTTACTTTTCCAAATTGTAAGCAAGCCAGGCAATTGCATGTTAAAATAAAGTCTTTAAACATCTAGCTGTTATTTTATTTTCTATAATCCTAATGGCCGTGATAAGAATCTTCCCAAGTCCCATTTATCTTTTGCTCTTACTCCCTTAAGGGCTAAGCCAACTCTCTATTCATTGACCTTAAATTTTGATTAAGTTTTAGCTGGAAAGTAATAAAGCCAAAAACTGGAAGATGGAATAGTCCGTTATTGATGGAATCTTGTCTTAAGAAACAGTGGGGGAAGCAATAATAAATGTTCTCTTATTAAAAATTGTGCTAAGCTAATGGGTCTGACTTTGTTGAGTTACTGATGGAATGCAGGAGAGTTTGACACAGCATGTTCACAAAGTGAACAAGAGTGTAGAAAGGATGGAGGGGGAGAGGTCTCAAAAGATTTTATTTTCAGGCCTTGTAAACTAATCTTATTGAATGACACATAGCTACTCCAAACTTGGCATTGATGTCTAGTTCACGTTGTGTCTAGTGTATGACAATGCTGAGTTGTCTTGACTATTTCATTATACAACCTCAAACAGAAGAAGATACCATATTTTGGTATAAGTGATAAAATAAATTCTTTTTCATAGACATTAATTATTGTAGCAGGAATTTTTAGGGATTTCTATTCACTAGTAATATCTATTTTCTTGTATTTTATGATCATATGATGTTGACTTTTCCATCATGTTCTCTACAGTGTTCAAAGAGGCTTGTTTAAATCTCCCACTGTATTTGTAGAGTTCATTATTTCTTCTCATAGATCTATCATTTTTTGCTTTCTGCATTTTATTGGGTATATACAAATTTTTAATGGTTATATGTCCCTGGTGAATCTTTACCATTTGGAATACCTCTTCTTACCTCTAGTATCTTTTCTGCACTAAAGCTTAGTTCATGAGATGTTGACATGGCTGCACAGCCTTTCTTTTGGATATAGTTTGTCAAGTACTTATTTTTCCCTCAACTTTCTTCTATTAGTTTTGTATCAGTATGTTTATGTGTGCCTCTTGTAGACAACTCACAGTTAAGTTTTTGAAACTTTAAGTGCAGTCTGAAAATATTTATATTTAAATGGAATATTTAGTACAGTTACGTTTTATGCAATTATTAAAATATTTAGATTTATGTCTACCATATTATTTTATTCTATGTAACATCCCTCCTGTTTCTTTTACTCTCCTTTCTTGGTTTGTCTCAGATTGTGTAGATATTTTTGTCATTGCATTTTCCCCTTAATGACTGACATCTATTAGCACAATTTATGTATGAGGAAACTGAGTCATAGGAAAGGTTACCTTTAGGAAAGTTCACTCAAGATTTGGAAACCTGTTGAGTGCCTCCAGAGAACAATCTTTTATCCATGATGCTACTAATCCAGAAACCAAACTGAGATTATCATTAATCCCACCATATTGGAACATTGTTATAACCATAGGGCTAGTATCTTTAAACTGAATTCTTTCACTTAAATTCTCTCTTTTATTGTTTCTGTTCTGTGATTTGAAACCCCAGGCTTCCAATTCAGCATTAAGATTGAGGCAAGAAAATATTGTCTAGGGATAGGTTGTATATAGTCAACTCCATGAATTCCAAGATGATCCTTATTGCAGAGTCACATTTTCAAGCAACACATTTGGAAAGCCACAGTAGTGAAAAAAACTATCTTTCCATCTCTCCATGAGCTTAAAACCACACAAAGATTAAGTATTATTAATTCCCAACAAATATATGTTTGGCTCTGTGAATAAGACCAAGCAGATTAAGAATCAGAAAGTTGTTTACACGTTGCCATGTATCTCTGAAATAAGATACTTTTAAAGACAAATTTAAGGATTCTCTCAGTTTTCCAGTTTTATTAAACATTCTCAACTGAGTTTCTTAATTTGGATATATTTGTGAATAGTGATAAGAGGGGGATTAGAGGCTAGCAAGCAACATCAAAGAAAATGGTCATGTTGTCTCCTATTTGGTAGCCATAAATAGTTGATAATAAAAATGCTTTAATTTCATGAAGTGCATATTTTGTTATCATTCCTCCTGAATTTAAAACAAATCATTTAGGTATAATGCAGTATCAGAATAATTTGGCTGAATTGCCTTTCTAGTATTTATAGTTCACATTTTATTGGACTTTTCTCTTTGGTGAGGTTAATTTTCCTTAACTTTTCAAGTTATTATTTATGAAGAGCAATAAAATTTACTTTAGAGAGTTTAGTTTCCCAAACAGAATTGTAAACAGAACATTGAGGAAACTCTCAAGTAAAAGAATGACAGGTATTCACAGTAATTTGTACATAAAGTCAAATGCAATTTATTCAACTAATCTAAAAAGTGCATGTGTGCATACACATGCATGTGTGTGCATATGTGTGTGTGTGTGTAGTTGCTGTTTTTTCTCAATAGGGAACTTTAAATAGAAGTAAATTCAATCTTTAAATAGGAGTAAATTTAAAGCTTAATGTAGACCAAATAAAAGTATTGAAGAGAGAAACTTCCAAAGTAAACTGTTGTTCAAATTACTCTTTTTGTGGAAAACATTTGCAATATGACAAAACTCTTTAGCATCTTTGGATTCCTTCCTGGGAGTTAATGATTCTTATAAACTCAAATTGGGTTGGACCTTTGACTCAACAAGTACCAACATTATTCCATTGGTTCAATTATGTCAGAAGACATTTTTCTGGTATCTGGCTTTGTGGTGCTTATTATAAAATCTGGGAGTAATTCCAGTGCTATTAAATGAGCTCTCAGGAAGATGACAGAGAGAGAATGGACATGGTAGGGCCTATAAATACATAATAAAAAGTGATTCTGACTTCAAATCTTATATATCAAAGTGAGAAATAATTTATTGCTTAAGCTGTTTCTATTTATCAAAATGTTTCTAGAAATACTATTTTGGGTATTGCTAAAAATTAATTTACAAAGAATGAAAGAATCTTAACTTCAACAATTTATAATCACATATTATTTTTGACCATATCATGCGTATTGACCACCCATTCTTTTTGTCAGGCCAAGTTCTTTTTTAAAAATTTATTTTATTAAAGTATAGTTGATTTACAAAATTGTATTGATTTCTACTGTACAGCAGTGTGACTCAGTTATACATATATATATATGCATTCTTTTTCATATTCTTTTCCATTATGGTTTACCACAGGATATTGAATATAGTTCCCTGTGCTATACAGTGGGACCTTGTTGTTTATCCATTCTATATATAATATTATAGTTAGCATCCACTAATCCCAAATTTCCAATCCATCCCTCATACAACCTCTACCCCTTAACAGCCACAAGTCTGTTCTCTATGTCTGTGAGTTCGTTTCTATTTTGTAGATAAGTTCATTTGTGTCATATTTTAGATTCTACATGTAAGTGATATCATAGGGTATTTGTCTTTCTCTTTCTGACTTACTTCACTTAGTATGATAATCTCTAGATCCATCCATGTTGCTGCAAGTTAGGCCAAGTTCTTATTGCCATTTGTTTATTTTTTAAAAAAAGCAAGTTCTCCCTCAAATTAGAGAAATATTCCACTACATAGACTATTAAAAATTCTGGAAAGTAGAGATTTGTCTTTCTTGATATCAACAGTAGTGCCTAGAGGATCACTTATAACCTAACAGGCAAGCTGTGATCCAGAAACATTAGTTTAACTGAATATAAAGAGCCACAGATTCCAAGTGAAAATTTCAAAAAATGGGCTCAAATTGATATGAGTGTTTATATACAGATTTTGACCAGGAATTCTATATTTCTAACCTGGATTGCTCAGCTTGGGTAATACAACGCTCCTCTGTGATGCCAGAGTACTCTGGATGACTTCCTTTCATAGCTTGCTTCACACTGTAACCCATTGCCTCTGTACTTGTCTATCTCACAAGTACAGACTACAATCTCCTTAATTGCAGAACGTGTATCTTGTTTACAATGTGTCCCCTCTAACTTTTACAGTATTGCAACATAGCAGACACTCAGGATTTCTTAAATAAATGAATTGTACGTTTCTAAAACCAATAAGGAAGTTAGGAAGTTTCTATGAAGGGCATTGGCTCATTCAGCAGAGTCTTTGGTCTTGCTACACCAATAATCCTGTGCAATGGGAATAATTGCTCCAAACAATGAACCCAAAGTTCTGTAAGATTCTGAGGTATTGCAAGGACAATTATATAAAATAAAATAGTTAAAGTAAATATCTTGTACAATATCTGGGATATGATAGTTGTAGATGATATGAATACAAGCACCCTATATATACACTTTGTACATATGTGGAAATAAATTATATAACTGAGTAGCTCCTTTGCATAATTATAGTCATCTACAAAGTGGTCATGATACTGATATAACTACATATAAATAAAAATTATCAAAACAATATTGACCTTAAAAATTTATAAAGAGACACTTGGCAAAGTAAAACAATTAAGACATATATTGTTATGTATATCTATATAGAGAGATTTACAGTGATTCAAAAAAAACTACTAAAATAAAATCTCATAATACATTTATTACTTAACTGCCTGTTGCCCTGTATTGTATGATACTTAGTAATTTTCACTTTAAAAAAAGAAATTTGACATTTCTTGTGATTTTTTTCCTCTTCCTAAATAAACATTCACCTTTATACCTAACAAAACCCCAAAAACCTAGTAAAAGTTTGAGACATACCATCTTCTTTGAACTTACAGTTATGCAAAAGGAGAAGTATGTCTTTTTTTGAAAGTGTTTATAATCTTATGAACCTTATCTAAAACCAGTAAACAAGAGCTAAATATTACGAGCTGATTATAAATATCAAAGGCACTCTGAAAGGGAAATATAGATATGGTTTAGAGGATGCAGGATCCATGAAGGAAACAGAGTTTGATTTAGGTATCAAATAAAGGATAGGATTCAGATATCCCAAAATAAGTTGGATGAATTCTTTAATGGGGAGAAGGGTTGAGCTCAGACACGGACCTGAGAATTGATATCACATGCTAAAGACAAAAGTTGTGGATATGTAAAAATTTAAGTATAGCTGTAGGAGGGTGCAGAGGTGGGGGATTTTATGAAGTTTTGATAAGATATGAATCACAGTGTTATTCTAAGATCTTTAAGAACTAGGTAACCTGAGGAAACTAGCGTGTCTTAGGATGGTTGTTCTGGAAATGGTCAGTAGGATATTTGTGGAGAGGATCAAACTGTGTCAGAGAGATGAGACTGCTGCCTCCGACTTCAGCATTAAAGCCCTGGGGCAGGATGACAGGGTAAGAGTCAAACTGAGCTAAAGTTTTAACGGAATAAATAAAAACACTTAATATGAATATCCAAGATGAAAACTAGGGATGAGAAAGGATTCTTCAAGGTCTTAGGAAGATTGATGAAATGGCTAATATCACAATACAAAAATCATTAGTTACAAAGACAGAGGTTTCTGGAAGGCAAACAATTGTTTCAGTTTAGCCTCTTTTTATTTCAGCTTATATCAAATGGATTATTTTTTTATTATGTATATACTTCATTTCCAAATACTATGTCCCAATCAGGAAGAAGGAATACAGAGAGGGGCCTAGGTCAGAACCTTGACCTCAGTTTTCAAGTACTTTAATATGTTCCAGATTCACGACTTTAAGTATATAATTTCCAGTCCCGCAAAGAAATTCCTTAAAGTAGGGAACAACAAAACTACCAGATTTAAAGAGCCATTCATATGGATAATCAGATTATATTTTTTCAGAGTATAATTTCTACATCAGATGATAATGGCCAGATGAGAAGAACTTGATAAGCTTCTCAGAAGAATGGAATGAAAAAAGCAAATGGCTATATATGAATATTGAGCTATTTACCCAGAAACAAAGACAAATGAAGTTAAAATGACCAGTGTTTTTTCTATACTGAGTTCCAGTGAGGATGGGGTGAGGCTTGCAGGAAGAAAAAGAAATGAACTGTGACATGAAAATTTGACTCATGCTTAAAAAACACCTCAAAACTGATTTTGACATTGATTTTATAGAAAAATCCCAATATTTGTAGGATAAAGTAGGCAGTAAAGGATCATGAGTTCTGTAAGTCACTAGTTCTGTGACTCTGAGCAACTTACATAGCCTCTCCAACATCTGTTTTCCCCTATATGAAATCAGCATAATAAATTTACTTTCCTGATATGCATATAATAAATATGAAAGAAGTTCCTCTATATAATGCTTTTGATACAAAGGGCTTGACACTAATATGTGCTCAATTTTGAAACATTTTTAAAACAGGGAACTAGCTTTTTCAAATTTTTCAAATGGAGAATGATTTTTTCCTTTGATAATTTAAACTCCTTGTGTTTTATTTTACTTTTTATTAACAGCTTTTATCAGGATATGATTGACATACAATAAATAGCACATATTCAAAGTGTACAATTTGATCATATTTGAACTGTGTATAAATCTATAAAACCATTTCCATAATTAAAATATTGAATATATCCATCAACTCCAAGAATCTCCATCTGCGGTTTTTTAATCCATCCTTCCCTCCCATGTACTTCCCTTCAATCCCTAGGCAATTGTTGAATTTCTGTTACTATAGATTTGTTTGCATTGTCTAGAATTATTTTACAAAGGGAATCATGCAGTATGTATACTTTTCACATAATTCAAAAAATATTGTAATTCTCCAAGCATAGTATAATACATTTATAACAGTTATTACCATTTTCCTATTATTAACCTTTGTGCTATTATAGTCAAATGTTTTATTTCTATGTATATTCTAAACCCCACAATATAGTTTTTGCTTTAAACATATTTTAAAGAGGTTTTAAAAGATAAAAAAATCTTTTACAAGTACCCACATATTTACCATTTCCATTGTTCTTCATTCCTTTATAAAAATTCATATTTCTATCTAGCATCATTTTCTTCTTCATGAAAGACTTCCTCTAAAATTCTTTGTACAACAGGTGTGCAATGATAAATTCTTTTAGCTTTTGCACGTCTGAAAAAAATTTTATATTGTCTTTGTTTTTAAAAGATTATTTTTTTAAATGTATTTTATTATTTTTTAATTGGGGTATAGTTGTTTTACAATAGAGTGTCATACAGAGTGAAGTAAGTCAGAAAGAGGAATAAAACTATTGTATATTAATGCATATATGTGGAATCTAGAAAAATGGTACAAATGAACTGGTTTGCAAGGCAGAAATAGAGACACAGATGTAGAGAACAAACGTATGGATGCCAAGAGGGGAAAGGGGGTGGGTGGGATGAGATTGGGATTGACATATATACACTAATATGTATAAAATAGATAACTAATGAGAACCTGCTGTGTAGCACAGGGAACTCTACTTCACTTTGCTTGTTACAGAATTCTAAGAGATTTTCTTCTTACATTTAAGTATGTTGTTCCACTGTCATTGGTCTTGCATTGTTTAAAAAAGAAGTCTGCTGTCATCATTTTCTTTATTTCTCTGTATATATTATGTCTTCTCTGGTTGTTTTAAGATGTTCTGTTTATTATTAGTGTAAGCAACTTGATTTTGATGTGCTTTAGCAGAATTTTATTCATGTTTCTTGTACTTAATATTTGTTGATTTTCTTGGATCTGTGAATTCATAGTTTTCATTAAATTTGGAAGATTCTTAAGCCTTATTTTTTCAAATATTATTTTCTGTTCTAAACTTCAGAGACTCCACTTACATGTTCATTTGGCCACTTGAAGTTGTCCCACAGCTCAGTGATGCTTTGTTTTATTATTATTATTTATCATAGTTGTTATTATTTAGTGTTTGTGTTTCATTTGGTATAATTTCTTCTGCTATGCCTTTAAATTTACTAATCATTTTTTCTATAGTGTCTAATTGTCTGTAAACTCCAATCAGTGTTTTTCATATTAAGTGTCAGATTTTTTAGTATTTATATATTCAGTTTATTATATTTTACATCTGTCTCCTTTACTGGCTCATGCTGTTCTCTACCTTCTTGAACAAATATGTCCTTGTATTCTAAAATTATCATCTATCTCTTATTTGAATCTGTTTCTATTGACTGACTTATTTTTCAACATGGCTTGTATATTATTCTTTACATGCCTGATAATTCTTGTTTGGTTGCCAGGTATTGTTAGTTTTATTTTGTTAGATGCTGGATATTTTTGAATTCTTTAAAATTTCTTTGTATTGTTTCTGAAGTACAGTTAAGTTATGTAGAAATGGTCTTATCTTTTGGAGGCTTGCTTTTAACTTTTATTAGGCAGGGCCACAGCAACTTTTCATCTATGGTTAATTTTGACCTGCTGCTGAGGCAATACCATTCCTTTGATTTTTCTGTTGTATTTTTGTAATGGATATATTTCCCAAAATTGATCATAAATTTTAAACGTACAAAAAAATTACAAAAAGTTCACAGTGAATATCCATGTGTTTACTACCTATATTGTATGATTATCATTTACTATACCTCCATTATAACATATATTAAATTTACTCATCCCTCTCAGTCCACCTGCAATCTATTTTATCTCACATTAACCCAGCAACTCCTGCTTTTTTTTTTTTTTTTTTGCAGTACGTGGGCCTCTCACTGTTGTGGCCTCTCCCATTGCAGAGCACAGGCTCCAGATGTGCAGGCCCAGTGGCCATGGCTCACAGGCCCAGCCACTCCGCGGCATGTGAGATCTTCCCGGACTGGGGCACAAACCCACATCCCCTGCATTGGCAGGTGGACTCTCAACCACTGCGCCACCAGGGAAGCCCCTGCTTTTTTGATTAACTTTCATATAGTATTTTCCCATATTTTTGCCCTTTCTGTTATTTTTTCTTACTTCCTGATGTCCCAAGACTTTTTTTTACCATGTTATTTAGGTTTAGACAACTTTCTTTAGCCATTCTTTTGGGAGAGAGCTGATGGTGAAGAAGTTTTATTTTTTATTTTCAGTTGATAATATCTTGATTTTTCTCTTTATTCGTGAAGGATGTTTTCTCTGGATATAGAATTTTGATTCAACAGTTCTCTTCCTTCAACACTTGAAAATTTTGATGCTACTTCCTTTTGGCCTCCATGGTTTATTATGAAAACTCTACTGACATTGGATTGTTTTTCCCTTACAGGTAAGATCTTATTTCTCACTTACTGCTTTTTTATCACTTATTTTTGTAAGTTTGACAGTGATGGATCATGATTTGCATTTTGTTTGTTTGTTTATCTTATTTGGGGCTTGCACAGCTTTTAAAAATCTGTGGGTTTAAGTATTTTGCCAAGTTTGAGAAAATTTCAGCCGTTAATTTTTTGAGTAGTTTTTCATCTCAATCCTCTTTCATCTCTCTTGGAATTCTGATGATGCAAATGCTGAATCTTTTGTTATGGTACCACAGGTCCCTGAGGTTCTGTTATTTTTTTCTCAGTTATTTTCCTCTCTGTTGCTCAGATTGAGTAATATCTATTGTCCTGTATTCAACTTTCCAGATTGTTTTCTCTGTTCCTTCCATTCTAATATTGAGCACAGGGTTTCTTTTTTGATGATGTATTTTTATTTCTAAAATTTCCATTTGGTCCTTCTTTGTGTACTTTACTTATTTTCTAAGAATTTCTATTTCTTTGCTAAGACTTCTTTTTTCATTTGTTTCAAGTGTGTTCATAATTGCTCATTGAACCAATTTTATAATGGCCATTTTAAAACCATTTTCCAAAATTTTTAACATCTGTATAACTTCTTTGATTACCTTTTCTCATTCAAATTTAGATTTTTCTAGTTCTTAGTATGAAAAGTGATTTTCCAATAAAACCTGGACATTTGGGGTATTGTTTTATGAGACTCTGGATCATAGTTAAATATTTTCTTTTGATGTCATTCTTCTGACACCACTCTAGTAAGGAAAGGGAGATGGCTTCTCATTTCTGTGAGACAGAAAAAGTAATGGAAATACAGGTTCCCTATGTGGACTCCATGGACACCTGGAATCCATACCCACATGGCTTATACTGACACTGTGAGGAGGTAGCCTCATTACATCTGGGTGATTGTAAAAGTTCTTAATCTCAGTAGACCTTCTTTTGTACCACTCTAACAAGGAGGGAGCAGGATGCCTCATTACTACCATGTAAGGTGAAAATCCAGGCTCCACATATGTTATCCATGGACACCACAGAAGAGAGGCCTTGTTTACCACCTGGTGGAGGACAAACACCCCAGCTCCTATCCAGCCTTCTCTCTACCCCAGTAGAATGTTGCAGCACCTTGATATTGCCTGATGTATGATCAGGCCACTCAAAATGGTGGTTCTCCTGCCCTTTGTACATCCCTCACTTAACCAGTCCCTGCTTCACTTGAACCCTTCCACATGACTGCTTAATCAGTAACTACCTACATGTTTCCCCCCTGCCCCAGGTGGTGACTGTTCTAATCCTTAGACCAGAACAGCTCCACCGTGCTGGGTTATCAAAGGGAAACATCTGTCTCCATGATGGTCGTTAACCCAAGGAGCTATGAGGGACATGCTCCTCTGCTGGTATCCCTGGTAACTGATGAGCCAACCTGATGTCAGTTGCACCCTCCCCACCCCCCAGCAGTGCAGATTACTGCCATGTTCAGCCTGCCATCTGCTGTACATGGTGGAATGTTGCTCCAGGACCTTTTGCTTCTGACTTGTAAGATTCCCTAACCAATAAATCATGGATGTCTCTGTCACTGTCTCTAGGCTCTTTCTTCAGTCTAACATTTAGGGCAGTTACAAGGCTTGCAGGCTTGCAGGGTGCAGCGCCACACCTAGCAAGGGTAAAAGTCTAAGCTCTCCACTCAGCCTTTGCTGCTGGGGGTGGGGATGGGGCCACAGTTTTTTTTGTGGTGTTTGGCTGGAGTGGAACAGTTATTATCTATCTTACTTGACTGCCCCTTTTCTAATCTTTTAGCTAGAGAGAACAGGCTTTCGTTGAGGCTTTGTTTTGTCTGTGCCCATTCGTATTTCCAGGTCTCTGGCTTCTTCAACCCTCAGCTCAAGGTCTATGAGGCAAAAAGGATATACAGGGAACCTACCACATGTCGTTCCTTAGATCCTGTGATCTCTAGCCAGTCTGCCTCCTCTCTCCACTTTTCAGAATCTTATGTTTGTTTAATATATAATGCCCAACATATTAATTTGTAGTTATTAGGAAAAATGGAGAAAAATATCAGCAATGTTTGTTTACACTATGTGGAGCCATGGGTGAGGCTTCCTGTGATAACTGATATGTATACGTATAGCTGGTTCACTTTGTTATACAGCAGAAACTAACACACCATTGTAAAGCAATTATACTCCAATAAAGATGTTAAAAGAACAGAAACTATCCTTCGCCCTACCTGAGCTCCAAGGGTGGCTTCACCTGCTCCTATCAGGTGTTCTTTTCTCAGTCTCAAAAGCATCTGCTAATCAGAGCTCAGCTAAAGACTAAAGGGAGCCTTCTGCAGATCTCTAGAATCTCTCTTGGTACACTGTAATCTCACCTTCATACAGCTCCTTCCTCAGTAGTGCTCTTTCCTGTGTTTTGTAGCTGCTTTGACTCCTCTTCATTTTGAACTCTGTTGTCTCTCTGTTCTATGGCCAGCAAACTCCCACAAAACAGTAAATGGAGAAATTAAAGGGCTCATCTTGTTTGTTCTCCTTCTCTTGGGGATCACTGTCCTGTACTAATTTCTGTCCAATGTCTGAAAAATATCACAGTTTCATATAGTTTCCCAGGTTTTTTTTAAAGGTAGGAGCAAATAGGTTCCAGTTACTCCATGATCTCCAGAAGTGGAATTTATGTTCCTTGTTTTTTTAAAATTTTCCCTTTCAGTCTTGGCGTGAGTATTGCCTAAAACATAATACATTTACTACAAATTTTCCATTTAAACTTCCTGAAAATACACAGTTCCAGTGGAAAATATTAATTCTAAAATGATATAACTTGTCTTACATTTATAAGGGTAAATTGATATCCCTCTATTATTTTATAATGTTTCAAGTAAACAAACAAAGAACGACAGAACATTAATATAGAAAGCAGAGAAGATAATTGAGATGATCTAACCTCATGTAGAGATGAACTGATATTTTCTACTTTGGAGCCCCTCAATAGCATTCTAAAAACAACCTGGATCCTGTGATATTTCTAGGATAACAGAATTCATTTTTACCTTATTACTATTTATTTAGTGAGAAAATAAAATCTTATATTGTGTAGCTATATTATAAGAGATCTCAAACTGTTGAAAATTATTAAATGTAATAAAAGTTTTCTCCAAAGGAAATATTCTCCTTTGTTAAGAAAAAGTGAGGGCTTGCCTTTCTTTCTCTCTTTTATGTTATATTTTTACTAGCTACATAGTCCCACAGTGTTAATCCAAACCTTTAATAGTTTACAAAATGCAAGATATGGTTATATGTACTCATTTGTTAAGTTTATGGAGGACTAAGCAGTTATCAATGTGTACTTGTCTTTAAATAGCATTATAGATGCCATCTGCTCCAGTAAATTTCCCCCATTATTGAATTCACATTTATTTCATGTCATGGGTAATTAATGAGCACAAATGGAAATAATGGCTAATTGTGGCATTGCTTTGAAATTTGGCATGAGAAAATGTCTTATTTTGATGAATTGCAGTCCTTTCCAAAATTATTGTGGATATACACATTTTCAAAGAGCCTATGGGGAATGTTGCTAAGGAAAAGATGTCTCTTCCCTATATAGATGGAATATGTAAATAATTTACAATAATAATTTGATACTGCGAAATGATATACATGCTGGCTTAAAACTGGTTTGAAAAAATTCAATAGCAGGGTCTTTTAACTCAATGAACCCTTCACAGTTATCTTATTAAAATATAAAGAATGGATGATGAATGAAAGTAGGGGAAGGAGTTTTCCAGTCTAACAGGAAACAGAGTAGAAAAGTTATACTCTGTATTACTAATTCATAGTTATGTCTACACTTATTGGCACTTGGTTTTCTAGTTATTGATCAAGATGATACTAATTGTGCCTGCTAAACAGTTTTTCCATTTTTGCAAAGAGTTCCTGTTTATCTATCCCAGCAATTTTCAAACCAGAATACTCTTTTGGTCATAATACATTAAGGATAAGGATAGCTAGTGTAAAACTTAATAAACAAAAACCTTAATTAAATTGAGTTGGGAGATCAGAAGGGGGAGCTCTCACAAACTGCAGTGATAGCAGAGCCCAATAAGAAGAAGAAAGACTCCTCTTCTTTCCTGGAAAGGACTCAGCCAATGAAAAGCCATGGACTCCTTGTTCACTATAAGCCCTTTCAAGTTCCTTTTCCTCTCTATAAAAGTGTTCTCCTTCCCTTGCTCTGCAGGGACTTGCATGTGGCTCTGCACAGTTGCAGACCCCAAATTGCAATTCTCTGCTGATCCTGAATAAATCCATCATTTCTGGAGAAATATTTGGCAGTCTATTTGTTTTATGTCAACACTAGTAGCACGTTCCTCTCCTCAAATTCTGAGTTGAAGTTCAACAGTATCCCTCTTCTAACCTTTAATTGAGAGTCTATATTATGCTAAGATTCATAGTCTCTGAGTAGAATATAATACATAGCTCATTGAGGAAGAGAATAATTTTCAACCTCATTGAGGAAGAGTATAATTTTCATGTCCTTTCTGTGAATATTGTAGAAAAAAAATTCACCCCCTAGAACACCAGTTGAGAAATGCTGTGCTCAATCATTCTGGAAAGATAAGAAACATACCTATAATACTATTTGTTGATCTTCATTCCAACATAAGCAGTGTTTGCCTTGGTTATACCATAAAGTTTGTATTCATGTTTTTTTAAATGACTACAACTTCCTCCGACCCAGGTATGCATGTCCCTTTCTATTCACACTACCATTTTCCCATCCAAAGATAGAGTCTATTTCTCCACCCTCCTAAACCTGAGCTCTCAGTGTCACTCATTTTGGCCAGTAGAATAATATGACATAAGTAATGATATATGAGTTCCAGAGCATAAATTTTAAAAGACCTTGTATCTTTGTCCATCACCTGCTTGAAACATGGTCCTGAAATTAATGCATAAAGGAAGCCAATATAGCTAAATACAGGATGAAAGGACTAGTGGTAAAATAACATGGCCAAAACCTGTAAGTGAGGTTATCTTGAACATTCCAAATCAGTTGACCCTCTGGCTGAATGCAACTGTATGAGCCCAACAGAAGAAAATAAATAATAAACATCACAAAAATTAAAATAGGGACCAAAAAATAATAGAATAATAGTATCAATGAAACCAAGGGCTGGTTCTTTGAGAAGATAAACAAAATTGGTAAGACTTTAGCCAGGCTCACGAAGAAAAAAAGAGAGGACCCAAATAGACAAAATAAGAAATGAAAGAGGAGAAATCACAACTGATATCACAGAGATGAAATCATAAGAGAATACTATAAACAGTTATAAGCTAACAAATTGGACAGCCAAGAAGAAATGGATAAATTTCTAGAAACACACAATCTTCTAAAACTTAATCAGGGAGAAATGAATAATCTGAACAGACTGGTCACTAGCAGTGAAACTGAATTCATAATAAAAAAACAAAACTAAAACTCCCTGAAAACAAAAGTCCAGGACCGTATGGCTTCACAGCAGAATTTTACCAAAGATATAATGAAGAGATAATACCTATTCTTCTCCAACTATTCCAAAAATTTGAAGAGGATGGAACACTCCTAAATTCATTCTATAAGGCCACAGTTACCCTAATAGTAAAACCAGATAAAGATGCTACAAAGAAAAAAAAAAAAAGAAAGAAAATTACAGCTTAATATCTCTGATGAATGTAGATGCAAAAATTCTCAACAAAATATTAGCAAACTAAATTCAGCAATATACAAAAAGGATCATACACCATGATCAAGTGGGATTTATTCCATGGTCACAAAAAATGATTCAATATCTGTAAATCAATGTGATACACCATGTTAACAAAGTGAAGGATAAAAATCTCATGATCATCTCAGTAGACACAGAAAAAATATTTGACAAAATGCAGCATCCATTTATGATAAAACTCTCATCAAAGTGGGTATAGAGGAAACATATCTCAACATAATATGGACCATTTATGAGAAACCTACAGCTAACATCACACTTAATGGTGAAAAGATGAAAGATTTTCCTTGAAAATCAGGAACAAGACAAGGATGCCCACTCTCACCATTTCTATTTAATAAAATACTGGAAGTTCTAGCCACAGCAATCAGACAAGTGAAAGAAAAGAATGGCACTGAAATTGGAAAGGAAGAGGAAAACTGTCACTATTTGCAGATGACATGATACTATATATAGAAAACCCTGAAGTGATCACCAAAAAAATACTATTAGAACTAATAAATGAATTCACTAAAGTTGCAGAATACAAAATTAATATACAAAAATCTGTTGCTTTTCTATATACTAATAATTAGTAATAACTATCAGAAAGAGAAAGCAAGAAAAAAATCCCACGTACATCAAAAAAAAAAAAAAATACCTAGAAATAAACTTAACCAAGGAGATGACAGACATATACTCTGAAAACTAGGAGACACCGAGGAAGGAAACTGAAGTATACAAATAAATGGAAAGATATTCTGTGTTAAAATGGAACACATACTATTGTTAAAATGTCTGTACTACTCAAAGTAACCTACAAATTTAATGCAATCTCTATCAAAATATCCATGACATTTTTCACAGAACCAGAATAAATAATCCTAAAATTTATATGGAAACACAAAAGACTTCAAATATCCAAAGAAATCTTGAGAAAAAAAAAGCTGTAGGTGTCAAGTTCCCTGACTTCAGACTGTACTACAAAGCTATAGTAATCGAAACAGTATGGCACCAGCACAAAAACAGACACACAGATCAGTGGAACAGAATAGAGAGTCCAGACATGGTCAAATATGCTCAAATAATCTTCAACAAAAGAGGAAAATGTATACCATGGAGAAAAGATAGTTTTTTAAATTTTTTCAAACTGGACAGCTTAATGTAGATGAATGAAATTAGAACACTTTCTCACAACATATACAAAAATAAACTTAAAATGGATTAAAGACCTATATGTAAGACCAGAACCCATAAAACTCCTAGAAGAAAATATAAGCAGTACACTCTTTGACATAAGCCTTAGAAATATTTTTTGATCTGTCTCCTTAGGCAAGATCAACAAAACCAAAAATAAAGAAATCTAAGTAAATGTAAAAGCTTTTGCACAGCAAAGGAAACCATTGACAAAAAGAAAATACAACCTAGTGAATGGTAGGAAATGTTTGCAAATGATATATCTGATAAGGGGTTATCATACAACTCAATATTTTAAAATAACCAAATTAAGAACAGGCAGAAGACCTGAATAGACATATTTCCAAAGAAGACATACAGATGACCAATTAGCACATGAAAAGATATTCAAATCACTGATCATCAGGAAAATGAAAATCAAAACCACAATGAGATAACACCTCACACCTGTCAGAATGGCTATCATCAAAAAGACAACAAATAATAAATGTTGATGAGGATGTGAAGAAAATGGAACCCTAGTACACTGTTGGTGAAAATGTAAGTTGGTGCAGCCACTATGAAAAGCAGTATGGAGGTTCTTCAAAAAACTAAAAATAGAACTACCATATGATCCAGCAATTCCACTCTTGGATATATACCCAAAGAAAGCCAAAACACTAAGCTGAAAAGATATATGCACCCCAATGTTCATAGCAGCATTATTTAATAGCCAAGATGTGAAAGCAACCTAAGTATCCAACAACAGATAAATGGTTAAAGAAGATGTAGTATATAGATATACGATGGAATATTACTTAGCCATAAAAAAGAATAAAATTTTTCCATTTGCAAGAACATGGATGGACCTGGAGGATATCATGCTTAGTGAACTAAGTCAGGCAGAGAAAGACAAATACTGTATGCTTTCCCTTATATGTGGAAATTAAAAAATAAAACAAACAAATGAATATAACAAAAGACAGACTCATAGATACAGAGAACAAACTAATGGTTATCAGTATGGATAGGGGTGGAGTGAGAGACAATACAGAGGAAGGGGCTTAAGAGCTACAAACTACTGGTATAAAATTAATAACATATAAAGATGTAATGTATAGCCCAGGGAATATAGCCAGTATTTTATAACTTAAAATGGAGTATAACCTATAAAAATATTAAATCACTATGCTGTACACCTAAAACTAATATAACTTTGTAAATCAACTATACTTCAATAAAAAAGTGAACATATTCTAAAAATCTCATCGTATAGTGCTGGGAGAGAATAAAGAGGAAATTGGACATCTTGCTTGAGAAATTACAAGTGTCTTGGTGAAGCAGTTGGTTTCTTTTCAAATAGTAGTAGAAAAATATATTTTGGATACTGAAAATAGGAAAAAGGAGGAAAACTAAAAGCGACACAGACTGATGACGATTCTTATTTGTCTCCATTACCACTCTTGGAAAGCCACCACGTAGCCATATATTGTTACCAATAGCCTTAGTTCTAACTTACTGATAGATAATCTTCATAGAATGGACTAAAGGAAGAATTTGGAGCTTAGTTTCTTCTATGAAAAACATATGTCCTAAAATGCCTTAATGAGGCTAGGGTTTTTTTGTTTTGGAGTTTTTTGTTTTGTTTGTTTTCTTTTGTGCTCGGATATGGAGAATTGTTCTGACATGAAGGAAATGAATAAAGTATGACTGTCATATCCAAAACAAAAAAACAAACAGAAAACCAAAAACCAAATTCAAGGCAAATATATTGTCTTTCCAAGAGCAAACAAAAAAACAAATGGAGGGACATCAGAAAGGATTCTCTTCTTAGAGTTCAATCCTAAGGAAAACCTGGGCTTATTTGCAGAAGCAGAAAAAAATGGGAAGCCCCATGTTGGGAACTGAATGGGGCAACGGAGGAGAGCGCAGTCCCCCCTAAGAGAGTCCACAAAGCTCTTAGGTGCTGTGGAGTTGGTTGTCATTCAGATGAGCACTTTGTTTTTTAATTTGTGACTCTATTCTGGGATATAGGGCATCCAATAGCTCAAGAATTGATATTTATTGCTAAGTGAAGATGTGCCTTGTATTTGTTATTTTGTCTTCTACTGTGACAAAGGAAGAATTGCTCACCTTTTATGGGGGCATTATTTGTTAAAAGCCCTTGAGTCTCATTAGAACTTACCATAGGAACTGAGCTATAGGAATTAATGGCCCTCCAAATGGTCAAAAATTTCATCCCTTTACTAACACAGAGTAATATAAAGCAATGACAAATTCCAGTGGAGTGAAGACCATATTGTACAGACTACTAAGTTTTGTTGGTATGCTGAAATGTTATGAATTACTGTAGTAATAGAAGCCAAGGTGGCATATGGTACATCACATATTTTAAAATGTTACACATTTTAATTTGGGGCAAAAGTTCATGCAGTGTCTGTTTCTTCATTCTTTTTTTTCCCCTTGAAAACAGACCCTCTCTCAGTAGCTGAAGAATGCCAATTTAAAGATGTCAATAATATTGTATATTATGTTAATTAGCATTCTTTATAAAATATCTCAATTTAACAGTGCTGGAGTGTACATTAAAGAGATAAAATAATAGAAGGCTGTGAGTATGATTGTTATGTGAATATAAATACTACCCAAACACACATAAAAATGAACATACATGTGGATATGCCAATGTATTACATGTGTGTTCCAAGTTATAAAACAGTGGCTATTATGTCAGTTATCTTTGGATGTATAAAAAACCATGATGAAACTTAATGATTTTTAAAAAGTTATTAGTTCTTAAGATTGTATGGGTCAGCTGGATTGTTTATTTTGTCTGTGCCAGCTTCTCTGATATTTATGGTTGAGAGAAGTTTCAGCTGAGGTTGGGTGGCTTAGAATGGTCTCACACATCTGTTGTTGGCAGCGTGGTTAATCTAGAGAGTCGCAGCTGTAATGGCTCTTTTCTGCTCCAAATGACCTCTTATCCTCCAGTATGTTGTCCTTCTTCACATGGTAGTCTCTGAACCAAAAGAGCAACAAGAAAGGATAAACTCCAGTTCTAATGAACATTTGAAGCTTCTGCTTATATCTCATTTGTCAGTGTGCTGTTATCAGAGCAAATCACATGGCCAAGGCTTGAGTCAAGAGCTGGACAAAGAAATTCCACCTTTTGATGGTGGGAAAATTGCCAAATATTGTGATGATTATTGCAATATACCGCAGCTGTGGACGTTGAGTGCCCATTCATTTTTCTGTAGATTCATAACCCTGCTCTCCTTGCATATGAATACAGACATATCATGAAAAGAACATGTTTTTGTGTGTTTCCATTTTGGAAAGGGATTATGCCTTATTCATTGTTGTTGTCTTGGCACAAGATCCAATGTTTGGAACTTGATTGTTACTTCACGGGCACTTGTTGAATAATTAAATATGTAAACAGATGAAGATATATAAGAACATAAATTAACTGCTTTATCTAACTATAACAAAATTATGGTAGAGTATTAAAAAAGATGTGACATGTCTCAGATACTTGATGTCAAGTTTATAGCATTTACCTTACCTTCAAAAGTACCAAGTAAGTTTATGGTAGTCTATCTCAGGAAACAGCAAACATGTGGCTGGCTGCCTGTTTTTGTGAAGAAGGTTTTATTGGAACACAGACACACCTATTCATGTATGTACTCTCTATGACTGCTTTTGTGCTACAATGGTAGATTTGAGTAGTTGGTGGCAGAGACTGTATGCCAGCATACATACATACATATTCAATATCTGACCTATGTATTATTAAATGATTCCCCCCCAGATGGAGTCAAGACCAGACAAATAAGTGACAGGTAGTATGCTAGCAGTTTTCCATTCTACAAAAGACATCCTCTGGATATATACCCTGAAATTGGATTACTGGATCATGTAGTACTTCTGTTTCTAATTTCTTGAGGAGCCTCCGTACTACTTTCCGTAGTAGCTGTACCAGTTTACTTTCCCACCAACAAGGTTCCCTTTTCTCCACCCTTTTGCCAGCTTTTGTTATCTCTTGTCTTTTTGATGGTAGACATCCTAACAGTATGATGTGATATCTCACTGGTGTTGGGTATATGTACAAATGAAATGAAACCATTATCTTGAAGATATATCTGTATACTCACATGTATAATGGTGGTGGCCATGAGGTGGGGGAAAAAGACAGAGGCTGGTAACTTATAACTTTCAGTTATAAAGTGAATAGGTCTGAGGATCTAATGTTTAACATTGTGACTATAGTTGGTCGATAATACTGTATTATATAATTGAAATTTCCTGAGAGTAGAACTTAAGTGTTTCTCACACACACATTCAGAAAAAGTAAATATGTGAGATGATGGATGTGTTAATTAAATTCAGAGGGAACCCTTTTACAATGTGTATGTATATCAAATCATCACCATGTACACTTTAAATACCTTACAATTTTGTCATCTAGGCCTCCATAAAACTGGGGGAAAAAAGACATCCTCTTTAATTGAGTGGGGATTTCTAAAAGAAATACAGATGAAGTGATAGGAATAGAAGAGGATTACCTGTAAAAGCAGATCAAGTCTTTCAATCAATAGAGTTAGAGGTATTACATCCTAACAACAAACCAAAACACTATGATCAATAGTGTTTACAGAGGTATTGAGTGTCCAACTCTCAGTGTTGGCAAATGTGTTTCCACAACCTTTCCTAAGTCTCTTGTCATTTTAAGTGAGGAGGGGAGGATGTCTGTTAGGATTTATTGTCTTTTCAATATGTGTGAGGATTGATCCTCCTATGAGTAATTTTTAGTGAATTTTAGTAATTTTCAATAGAAGCCCCCTACGTCAATCTGACCACATCATTTGAAAAAATGAAAACTTAATTCTCCTCAAAAGAGATGGAAGGAAAAAGAGAAAAGAGATAGGTTAAACAGAAAACCAGGAAAAAATAGGGATAAACAGATAGATAATCAGAGTGTCAAAATGGCATTAAATAATCCATGCAACCTTATAGTATTCCTGTGTTAATTTTATAGCTACTTAGAAGTAAGTGTAGGATAGTTGAAGACACATGAAAGTGAGATGCTTATAAAGGTCGAATTTTCTGTTGAGTATAATTGTTTCATTAAAATTGATGAAATGGGGTGACTTCCCTGGTGGTCCAGTGACGAAGACTCCACGGTCCCAATGCAGGAGGCCCAGGTTTGATCCCTGTTCAGGGGACTAGATCCCGCATGCCGCAACTAAGAGTCCACATGCCGCAACTAAAGATCCTGCACGCCACAATGAAGATTCCGCGTGCTGCAACTAAGACCTGATGCAGCCAAATAAATAAAATTGATGAAATGGAAAAATTAATTGAGTTAATTGTAGGTTTGAATAATAAATTATTAGATAACACACATCAGCCATGGCATACAGAGTTGTTAATTGGAAGCTATGGATTTTTATATGGATATATAGCAGGCAAACTTACCTTTCTCTAGTTTGATTATTGTGACGTTTTTAATAATATATATCCATTGGGTCAAGCAAGGTAAAAGAATAAAAGGATCCAATACTTTGTAAAATAGGCATGTTATTTGTTTTATTCCATTTTTATTATTATGATTCCACTAGCAAATTTTAAAGTGTCATTTAATTAATGTTTATTAGGTTCCAGGCATAAATGTTTAATGTTGTAAGTGCATTAATGTATTAAACTACAGAACAACTATAAAAAGAATGATACTATTCCTGTTTTATGGATAAGAAATAGAAGCATAGAGAGATAAATGACCCACCCTCGCTCACACAGCTATTAGAAGGAAATTAGTCCAGCTCTTTTTGAGTCCAGTTCACTCCATGTATATTTAACATCTTTTATTTAAAAGAATATTATTTACTTTGTCCTAAAGCCATTCCTTAGATATAGAAAGATTAGTCCTATAACAGTAGGCATAAGCATTATCTTATTTCTCAACTGTTCTTTCTGTTTGTTTTATGTTTCCCCAACCAGCTGACAAGCTCAGTATCTTTCGATTCCTTATTTCCTTTGTTCCCATGAGTCCCCTAATACTAGGTGCCACTAGCTTTGGACATATAATTCGTGTTCAAATAATAATTTTTAATTAATTGGAAAAAGTAGATATTGTTATATGGAGTTCAAAGGCATTAAATTGGTTTCCTTGTATCCACATTGTTAGTATCCAAAGTAGTATTACAGTCCATATCCTAAACCCTATTTGTCTTTCTGCTAGGCAAAGTTAAAAGGGATATTTCAGCTAGTATATCCCACTACAATTTTACTTAGCAAAACATTTACTTTACATTTGGCACCATTCCCTTCTTATTGCATTTTTGACTCTATTCTCTTCTTCAGTGAGAATCATATTAATATAACATAGATTTTATATTCATATTATTTCCAGGTAAATGTTAATTATGACCTCATATGCTGCTCTAAATTCATCCATAATTTTCACCTCTAACACATCTATCCATCTTTGCTGGATTTACCTTGACTATCACCCCTTGTACCCAGCATTATTGACCTAACCATACCTACCACCTTAATTCATTTCTCTCAATCTTAGTCATTCTCCCACTCCTGCAGTCAATTTACAACATAAGATTTACTTAATTTCTCCCTTAATTCTATTCATTCTTTTTTCTTTATTATGTTCTGCAGCAGTGATTTCCACCAATCTGTCTTCCAGCCCATTTATTCGTTCTTCTGCCTCACTTATTCTACTATGCTATTGATTCCTTCTAGTGTGTTTTTCATTTTGGTTATTGTATTGTTCATTTCTGTTTGTTTGTTCTTTAAATCTTCTAGCTCTTTTTTAAACATTTCTTGTATCTTCTCAGTCTGTGCCTCCATTCTTTTTCCAAGATCTTGGATCACCTTTACTATCATTACTCTGAAATTTTTTCCAGGCAGATTACCTATCTTCACTTCACTTAGTTGTTCTTCTGGGGTATTATCTTGTTCCTTTGTCTGGAACATATTTCTCTGCCATTTCATTTTGTCTAACTTTCTGTGTTTGTGGTCTTCATTCCTCAGGCTGTAGGATTGTAGTTCCTCTTGATTCTGGTGTCTGCACCCTGGTGGGTGAAGTTTGTCCAGGGGCTTGTGCAGGCTTGCTGGTGGGATGGACACGATTTTTTTTTTGGCCATGCTGTGCAGCTTGTGGGATCTTAGTTCCCCTACAAGAGATTGAACCCTGGCCCTCAGCAGTGAGAGCATGGAGTCCTAACCCCTGGACTGCCACTGGTGGGTGGCAGGTCTTGTTCCTCTGTTGGCAGGACCATGTCAGTGGGGTATGTTTAGAGATGGCTGTGGGCTCAGGACAACTTTAGGCAGCCTGTCTGCTGATTAGTGGGGTTGTGTTCCCACCCTGTTGGTTGTTTGGCCTGAAGCATCCCAGCACTGGAGGCTGCTGTTGGGTGGGGCCAGGTCTTGGTGCCAAAATGTCAACCTCTGGGAGAGCTCACGCCAATGAATATTCCCTGGGGCCTCTATCACCAGTGTCCTTGCCCCCCCCGTGAGCCACAGATGACCCCTGCCTACGCAGGAGACCTCCAAGACCCACAGGTGGGTCTGGCCCAGGCTCCTATGGAGTCTCTGCTTTGCCCTGGGTTCCAGTGCATGTGAAACCTTGTGTGTGCCCTCCAAGATTGGAGTTTCTGTTTACCGAAGTCCTGTGGAGCTCCTGTACTCAAGCCCCGCTGTCCTTCAAAGCCAAAAGCTCTGGAGGCCCCTCCCCACAACGCCAAACACCTAGGCTGGGGAGCCTGATGTGGGGCTCAGAAGTCTCACTCCTCTGGGCGAATCTCTGTGATATAATTATTTTCCAGTTTGTGTGTCAAACACCCTGTGTGTATGGAATTTGATTATATTGTGAAAGTGCCCCTCCTACCATCTTGCTGTGGCTTCTTCATCTTTGGATGTAGAATATATTTTTTGGTAAGTTCCAGTCTTTTTTGTTGATGGTTGTCCAGCAGTTAGTTGTGCCTTTGGTTTCCCTTAATTCTAGAATCAAAAAAATCTCAAATTAAAAAAATAAATTACTTCAAAATCTCATTAGATTTGCTATCATATATGAAATCTGATTTCTCTGTTTTCTCATCATTTTCCTTTTTTAAAATCCAGATATATGAAAGCTTGATTTTGTGATTTTTGTGGCTGTTGTTTCTGTATTCACTGTTAGGAGTTTCTATTTTCCCAGCAGGTTGCTCAGTGAATACTCAGAGTGTGTCATACATGCAGAATATCCTGCCACTTTTGCAACCTGACGGGATTGAGACTTCTTACACCACTTCTTCAGCTTTGCTAGAGAGTGAGGTTGTTTATTATGTCCTGATAACAAAACGTCCCACATTTACTGTTGCTAACAGCTGCTCTGTGAATGGAGCAAAGTGAGGGGGATGAAATGGAAATTCTTATAAAATCAAGCCATTTTCCCAATCTAAAAACAAATTGCACTGGTTTAATGGGCCTTATGAGAGCCAAAAGAACTACTAGAGTACTGCATTTGTTTGCCTGAAGTATAGAACCACTTTAAATTTTAAATAGATAGCGTACCCTGAAGATCTTCTGTGTATGATACAAATCATGTAACTTATAGAACATCCGTTAAGATGGAAAGTTTGTTCTAGTTTTGCTATCTTTTACAAGTTAGCATGTGAAGCTAGGACCACTACCAAGGTCAACAGATGAATTAGAATGTTCTCTGAAGCTCTTACCTCAAAATAGTTAAACTTAAGGGGAGTAGTTTGATGTCTCAGGGTCAAGACAATGGAAGGAGGTTGATAAAACAGTGTTAGAGCTCTCTGCTCCAAAGAAGTCTTTCTTAATATGTGTTATAATAAATGGTGCAGATAATAATATAAAGCTGTAATTATCAAAGATTCAGATGATATAAAGTTTCAGGATATGTTACACTTGGTCGCTCTAGATAGCTTACTTATGTTGCATATCTCTGTGTACACCTATCAGGTTGACATCTGATCCTATGCCGTCTGCCACTTTAGCAAATGACATATTAGCACTACTCAGTTGATTCTATACTTAAATCATACTCATTAATGTCTTGTGTTAATGCTCAACTAAAAAGCTGCCTTAAAGTTATTTTCATATGTGTCAGGGGCGTAATACGCTTTATTAAATTACATTATCAAGCATAAACTTTAGCTACTATTTCAGGGAAATTGATAAAATAGAAAATAGGTTAGAATCAATCTAATTAATCTGATATTCTAGGATGATTCCAACTATAAAGTAAAAAGTCTATTTTAAAGAACTTATTAGGTATTGGAGCAGAAGCTAAAAGAACTACAGTCCTGCAGCCTGTGGAACAAAAACCAATTCACAGAAAGATAGACAAGATGAAAAGGCAGAGGGCTATGTACCAGATGGAGGAACAAGATAAAACCCCAGAAAAACAACTAAATGAAGTGGACATAGGCAACCTTCCAGAAAAAGAATTCAGAATAATGATAGTGAAGATGATCCAGGACCTCGGAAAAAGAATGGAGGCAAAGATCGAGAAGACGCAAGAAATGTTTAACAAAGACCTAGAAGAATTAAAGAACAAACAGAGATGAACAATACAATAACTGAAATGAAAAATACATTAGAAGGAATCAATAGCAGAATAACTGAGGCAGAAAAACAGGTAAGTGACCTGGAAGACAGAAAGGTGGAATTCACTGCTGCAGAACAGAATAAATAAAAAAGAATGGAAAGAAGTGAAGACAGCCTAAGAGACCTCTAGGACAACATTAAACACAACAACATTCGCATTATAGGGGTCTCAGAAGGAGAAGAGAGAGAGAAAGGACCCAAGAAAATATTTGAAGAGATTATAGTCAAAAACTTCCCTAACATGGGAAAGGAAATAGCCACCCAAGTCCAGGAAGCACAGAGAGTCCCATACAGGATAAACCCAAGGAGAAACATGCCAAGACATAGTAATCAAATTGGCAAAAATTAAAGACAAAGAAAAATTATTGAAAGCAGCAAGGGCAAAACAACAAATAACATACAAGGGAACTCCCATAAGGTTAACAGCTGATTTCTCAGCAGAAACTCTACAAGCAGAAGGGAATGGCATGACATATTTAAAGTGATGAAAGGGAAGAACCTACAATCAAGATTACTCTACCCAGCAAGGGTCTCATTCAGATTCGATGGAGAAATCAAAAGCTTTACAGACAAGCAAAAGCTAAAAGAATTCAGCACCACCAAACCAGCTCTACAACAAATGCTAAAGGAACTTCTCTAAGTGGGAAACACAAGGGAAGAAAAGGACCTACAAAAACAAACCCAAAACAATTAAGAAAATGGTCATAGGAACATACATATTGATAATTACCTTAAACGTGAGTGGATTAAAAGCTCCAACCAAAAGACACAGGCTGGCTGAATGGATACAAAAACAAGACCCATATATATGCTGTCTACAAGAGACCCACTTCAGACCTAGGGACACATACAGACTGAAAGTCAGGGGATGGAAAAACATATTCCATGAAAATGGAAATCAAAAGAAAGCTGGAGTAGCAATACTCATATCAGATAAAATAGACTTTAAAATAAAGAATGGTGTTTTCCTGGTGGCACAGTGGTTGAGAGTCCACCTGCTGATGCAGGGGACACGGGTTTGTTCCCCAGTCTGGGAAGATCCCACATGCTGCAGAGTGGCTAGGCCCGTGAGCCATGGCTGCTGAGCCTGTGTGTCTGGAGCCTGTGCTCCTCAATGGGAGAGGCCACAACAGTGAGAGGCCCGTGTATTGCAAAAAATAAAATAAAATAAAATAAAATAAAAATAAAGAATGGTTCAAGAGACAAGGAGGGACATTACATAATGATCAGGGCATCAATCCAAGAAGAAGATATAACAATTATAAATACATATGCACCCAACATAGGAGCACCCCAATACATAAGGCAACTGCTAACAGCTATAAAAGAAGAAATCGACAGTAACACAATAATAGTGGGGAACTTTAACACCTCAATTACACCAATGGACAGATCACCCAAACAGAAAATTAACAAGGAAACACAAGCTTTAAATGACACAATAGACCAGATAGATTTAATTGATATTTATAGGACATTCCATCCAAAAACAGCAGATTACACTTTCTTCTCAAGTGCGCATGAAACATCCTCCAGGATAGATCACATCTTGGGTCACAAATCAAGCCTCATTAAATTTAAGAAAATTGAAATCACATCAAGCATCTTTTCTGACCACAGCACTATGAGATTATAAATCAATTATGGGAAAAAAATGTAAAAAACACAAACTCATGGAGGATAAACAATACGTTACTAAATGACCAAGAGATCACTGAAGAAATCAGAGAGGAAATCAAAAACTACCTAGAGACAAATGACATTGAAAACACAATGATCCAAAACCTATGGTATGCAGCAAAACAGTTCTAAGAGGGAAGTTTATAGCAATATAAGCCTACCTCAAGAAACAACAAACATCTCAAATAAACAATCTAACTTTACACCTATAGGAACTAGAGAAAGAAGAACAAACAAAACCCAAAGTTACTAGAAGGAAAGAAATCATAAAGATCAGAGCAGAAATAAATGAAATAGAAACAAAGAAAACAATTGGAAAGATCAATAAAACTAAAAGCTGGTTCTTTGAGAAGATAAACAAAATTGATAAACCATTAACCAGACTCATCAAGAATAAGAGGAAGAGGACTCAAATCATTAAAATTAGAAATGAAAAAGGAGAAGTTACAATAGACACCGCAGAAATACAGAGCATCCTAAGAGGCTACTACAAGCAACTGTATGCCAATAAAATGGACACTGGAAGAAATGGACAAATTCTTAGAAGGTATAGCCTTCCAAGACTGAACCAGGAAGGAATAGAAAATATGAACAGACCAATCACAAGCAATGAAATTGAAACTGTGATTAAAAATCTTCCAGCAAACAAAAGTCCAGGATCAGATGGCTTCACAGGTGAATTCTATCAACAATTTAGAGAAGAGTTAACACCCATCCTTCTCAAACTCTTCCAAAAAATTGCAGAGGAAGGAACACTCCCAAACTCATTCTATGAAGCCACCATCACCCTGATACCAAAACCAGAGAAAGATACTACAAAAAAAGAAAATTACAGACCAATATCACTCATGAATATAGATGCAGAAATCGTCAATAAAATACTAGTAAACAGAATCCAACAACACATTAAAAGGATCACACACCGTGATCAAGTGGAATTTATCCCAGGGATGCAAGGATTCTTCAATATACGGAAATCAATCAATGTGTAAACCATATTAACAAATTGAAGGAAAAACAATGTGATTATCTCAGTAGATGCAGAAAAAGCTTTTGACAAAATTCAACGCCCATTTATGATAAAAACTCTCCAGAAAGTGGGCATAGAGGGAACCTACCTCAACATCATAAAGGCCATGTATGACAAACCCACAGAAAATAAATAAATAAATAAATAACTTATTAGGTATTGTGTTTTACCCCTGTGTCGTTTAATACAAGGGTGCAAATAATTTGAGGATTAGTGACACTACCTATGGCTGTGTGTTGGTTCATTCCCTTGAAGTATTCCTAAAGGTTCATGGAACTGAATTTTTCTAGTGCTCCAGCACATGTTAGTATTTTTCTCTTGCACAAATAAAGTTAGCCAAACATTAAAGAAATTATTCTTGCTCAAGCATCTCATGTCTAGCTAAAAATAAAGATACATCCTCTATGCTAACAGCATTTATTAAACTGAATTAGGTATGATGAGGTAATTCAGCAATGACCTTGACAATATTCATAAAAAATAAAGCAACTAGAATTTCAGAGAGTTACTATGTACCAGATAATATACTAGATGTTATGTAAAACTTAGTTCTAATCCTCACAACCTCCCCTTGCCCCCCAGCTTAGAAGTATTATCCTCATTAGTTACTTTGTAGCTAAGGACTAAAGAATAAAGTAGTGGATTGACTTGACCAAAGTTATGCAGCTAACTTATGTAGCTGCTATATTCAAACCCAATGTTTCTGTCATCAAATCCCACCTCCTTACCACTATAAACATTCACTGAAAATCTGCCATAAGCAAGAGAGTTGTAGGTGCTTCTAGAAATCATATATGCCCTCAAATATTTATAAAGTAGGAGAAATAATAGGGAAAAAAACCCAAAATGCTATATTCCAGAAGAGAATATGATACTGTTCAAATATAATCAAATGAATCTGATATTGAAAGGAAACAAAAGGTGTTGTCCTTATTCTTGGAAGAACTCTTGGGAAAGCATGGCTCCAGGACTGCTCTCCATAGGCCATGAATATGGCAAAGAGTGGATGTAGACTCATATTCTGTTGCTGCAAAAAGTGTATTCAATATGCATTACTTCAGAGGTCACCTTCCTCGGTCTCTCAACATTTGTGATTGCTCACTGAGTATCTGTTAATCATCAAAAATATCTCACCAAAAAAAGTCATAGGTGATGTTCAAGTAGCTCAGTAGGAAGCCACACACTGAGTAACAATGAATACATGGAAATGATCTGACCAATAATAAGTAATCCTCCAGAAAAGTTTTACTTTTATATGGCTTTTTTTTCTGCTTATTCTTGATCTCTAAGAAGAACCCAACAAGTTGATGCTGTTAAGCTGAGGAATTGGGTTTCAGGACTTCTCCCATTGCAAAAACTTATCTGTTTTTGTTAGTTTTCTAAACTTGGATTTTGTGTAAGAGTTTAGGTTGAAACAAAATGTGAACTACAAACTTAGATTACTTTTCCAGGGTGTAAGTGTCCAGAGACTTTTCCATTTGGGGTTTTTCAAAGTTCTCCTCAACTAATAATCACTAGAAGTAGATGACAATGATTAGTTCACAATGATTGCTTTCCAAGGTCTCAGTGAATCAACAAAGGAATGTCTGACAACAATTTTCTGTCCCTTAGGGCTTCTATTGGCATCATCCCGAGCTACCTGCTGGGTGTGATCTGTCATCACTATACATTGCTTTTTGTTGGACCCATTTCCAGAAGTCTGTTTCTTATAAATTCCCTTCGAGACAGGCATTCCTTCAAACTAAAGCATATCATATTTGGTGATTTTTCTAAAAGTCTCAGGAAACTAAGGCAAAGCTCATTCTGACATCAAGGTACATGCACTGTTAATTGAATTTCTGTCCCAACAGACCAGGCTTCTTATTGATATAAATTAGAATCACAAGAATTCAAAGCCTGTGACAACCCCCAAATGATTTTTTATTCTTTAATAAATTAAACTTTTGATAGAGACATATTCTGTACGAAAGGGGAAAAATCATTCTATTTTCTATCAATATTGTTATATAATGCATTTAAAATATAGTGCATTATATATGTAGAAATAAAAGGTAGATTTCTGAAAATAACTTGATGAATAGCCTTTTTTGTTTGTTTGTACATACACCAGCAAAATAATATAAAAGAATTACTTTTCCCTCTCAAGAGGAAAAAAAAAAATGTCTTGGGTCTGGTTTTTCCCATAGGATAAAATATTTGAAGAATTTCTTGAAAACCTGGGTTTGTGAAAAATACACTGTTCAAAACGGGTAGGGAAATAAACACTGGTTCTATCAGACCAAAAAGGGAGTAGTAAGATGGGAAAGGAATTTATATCACCAGGCTCAACCTGGTGGAGTTTACAGAAGTCCACAAATTGGTACGAGCAGTTCGATCTTCTGAAGTTAGACGCAACATCTCTGAAGCTACTTTCTAGTACCCTAATATTATAAGACAGGTCTTGATCTCTAGTGAATGATATTCCACCCTAGTCAGCAAAGAAGCTCAGAAATCATCAGCACTTTCATCAGGTGACACTATATCATCTGAGTGGATATGGTTCCTCTTAGGAAAGACTATTTAGTTCTTTCTGGGTTTGTTGAAAGCTAGATCCTCAGGCTTCAAAAGTCCCTTTTTCATGCACCTAGTAGCATCCTTCTTGCTCTCCACTGGTACGTAATAACTGGGGTCCTATGGATCTAATTGATGTGTTAATGGATGAGAGCTTTTTACTTCAACACTGTATTCAGGCCAAAAAAATGAGTGGTAAGTGACAAGAAAAATGTGAAAGTCTTTATTCCATTGGTTCTTTTCCCATCCTCATGTGCCCTTTAACAGCTGTATCACAGTTACTCTTATGCATGATTTCAAAAAGAATACACTCCTATTTAAAGAAATACCTCTAAAGAATATAAAGGAGTGCTTAATAAAACTTCTATTATTAGTTATACATTTAAAGATCTATGTTTATGAAGATTAGAACCAAAGATGTTAAGTAAATAAATCATATTTCATATAAACTTTAGTTTCGTTAGGAGGATTTCTTTTCCTTGGCATAAATGAACAATAAAATACGATTTAGAGAAGTGGAATTTTTAATTTGATGTAGGAAATCATTCAAAATATTAAATTGATATTAATGATTAAGGAAAAATGAGTGCTGTATAGCTATTATTACAATTCTTGCATTCCTGTGGCTGAAATAATTTAATTATTTGTCAAAAATGTATAGCATTGCATAATTGTATTTTAAAGTATGAATCAGTTCTGTATCTTCATTGTGATTGTGGTTACATGAATCTACACGTGTGATATAATTTCATAATACACACAAATGCATGTGAAACTGGTGGAATCTGAACAAGCTCTGTGCATTGTTGTGCCAAAGTCATTTTCTAGGTTTCAATATTGTTCTTTAGTTATGCAAGTTGATATCATTGGAAAAGTGGGTAGAGCGTACAAAGGACCTGCTTGTAAATTTTGACCAACTTCTATTGAATATATAATTATTTCAAAATAAAGAGTAAAAAAGAAAAAAAATAGGAGAAAAGAATAATGTTAAGAAAGTGAAAAAGTAAGCCACAGACTGGATAAAAATATGTATAATATATATTTCTGACAAAAAGACTTGCATCCAGAATATATATAAAGAATGAAACAATAAAAAAGGCAGCTCTCTTTGTTTAAAAAGAGTGCTTAAAGTCTTGAAGAGAATCCTTACAAAAAATGGTATTTGAGAGAACTGTTACCACATAAATAGATGATCAAAATCATTAGTCACTTAGGGTAGTTCAAAATCAAACCACAAAGAAATGACACTACACACTCACCAAAATGGCCAAAATGAAAAGACTAATAATGCCAATTTGATTTGGGTATGGCCACAGTGGTAGAGTAGGAAAACCCTGAGCTCACCTCCATACATGGGCACACCAAAATTACAAATATTTACAGAGTAATTATCAATGTGAGCAACTGAAGACTAGCAAAAAAAGATTTTTCAAAACCAAAGCTGTAAAGAAGGAACCACAGTGAGATGGGCAGGAGGGGCAAAATATTGAAGAGGAATGAATGCTTCTAAATTCACTTTATGAAGCCAGCATCACTCTGATACCCAATTCTGAAAGACACCACACACACACAAAATAATTACAGACCGATATCATTAATGAACATAGAAAGAAAAATCTTCAACAGAATATTAGCAAACGGAATTCAACAATACATTAAAAGCATCATACACTACGATCAAGTGGGATTTAGTCCAGCGATGGGAAGATGATTCCATATTCACAAATCAATCAATGTAATATGCCACATTAACCAACTGAAGAATACAAAATACATGATCATCTCAACAAATGCATAAAAAGATTTTGACAAAATTCAACATCAATTCATGATAAAACTCTCAACAAAATATGTATAGAGGGACCACACCTCAACATAAAAAAGGTCATATATGACAAACCTACCATCAACATCATATTCAGTGATGAAAAGCTGAAAGCATTTCCTCTAAGGTCAGCCAAAAGACAAGGATTCCCACTCCCACCACTTTTATTCAACGTAGTATTAGAAGTCCTAGACATAGCAATCAGACAAGAAAAAGAATAAAAAGAATCCAAATTGGAAAGGAAGAAGTAAAACTGTTACTGTTTCAGATGACATGATAACTATACATGAAAACGCTAAGCATTTCACACACACACAAAAAAACTATTAGAACTAATAATGAATTCAATAAATTTGCAGGATACAAAATCAATATACAGAAATCTTTCGTGTTTCCACACACTACAAACTAACAGAAAGAGAAATTAAGGAAACAGTCCTATTTACAATTTCATCAAAAAGAATAAAATACCTAGGAGTAAATCTAATCAAGGAGGTAAAAGACCTGTAATCAGAAACCTATAAGTCATTGATGAAAGAGACTGAAGACAACACAAACAAATGGAAAGGTATACTGTGCTCATTGATTAGAAGAATTAATAGTGTTAAAATGACCATACTGCCCAAGGCAATCTATAGATTCAATGCAAAACTTATCAAAATACCAATGCTATTTTTCAGAAATAGAACAAATAATTCTAAAATGTATATGGAAACACAAAAACCCTGAATAACAAAAACAATCTTGAGGATGAAGAACAAAGCTGTAGGTATCACACTCTGTAATTTCAAACTATACAATAAAGTTATTGTAATCAAAACAGTATGGTATTGGCACAAAAACAGACATGTAGATCAATAGAACAGAATAGAAAGCCCAGCAATAAACCCATTTACAAATGGTTAATTAATCTACAACAAAGAAGGCAAAAATATACCATAGGGAAAATACAATGTCTTCAATAAGTGGTGCTGGGAAAACTGGACAGCTACATGTAAAAGAATGAAATTAGAACATTTTCTCACACCATATACAAAAATAAACTCAAAATGGATTAAATACCTAAATTTAAGTCTGGAAACCATAAAACTCCTAGAAGAAAATATAGGCAATACACTCTTTGACATAAGTCTTAGCAATATTTGGCATGGGGGTGGGGCTGTCTGTCTCCTCAGGCTAGGGAAATAAAATAAAAAGTAAACATCTAATTAAATTTAGGAGCTTTTGTACAGTGAAGGAAACCTTCAATAAAATTGAAAAGACAACCTACTGAATGGGAGAAAATGTTTGCAAGTAATATTATTGTTAAGGGGTTAATATCCAAAATATATAAACAGCTCCTACAGCTCAATTAAAAACTGATTAAAAATGACATAAAATCTGAATAGACACTTTTCCAAAGAAGACATACAGATGGCCAATAGGCACATGAAAATATGCTCAACATCACTAATCATCAGGGAAATGCAAACCAAAATCATAAGGAGATATTACCTCATACCTGTCAGAATGACTATCATCAAAAAAAAAAAAAAAACAACAACAAATAATAAATATTGAAGTGATTGTGGAGAAAAAGGGAACCCTAGTACACTGTTGGTGGGAATGTAAATTGGTAAATGGAAAACAGTATGGAAATGTATGCAGACAATTAATAACGTGGAGAAGGCAGTTAATTCTGTTGTCATAACATTTTAAGACATAAAAACTAAAAATAGAACTACCATAGGATCCAGCAATTCCACTCTTGAGTATATATCAAATAAATGAAAATACGAATTTGAAAATATATATTCATCTCCATGTTCATTGCAGGAATATCTACAATAGCCAAGATATAAAAGCAACCTAAGTGTAGTAAAGATAGATGTAAAGATAAAGATGTGGTATATATATGTAATGGAATATCACTCAACCATTAAAAAATAATGAAATCTTGCCATTTGCAACAACAGGGCTGGACCTGGAGAGTATTATGCCAAGTGAAAAAAGTCAAAGAGAAATACTGCATGATTTCACTTATATGTGGAAGGTAAAAAACAAAACTAACAAACATAACACAACATAAAGAGACTCATAAATACCCAAGAACAAAATGGTTGTTACCAAAGGGGAGGGGTTTTGGGTGATGAGTGAAATAGGGAGATTAAGAGGTGTAAACTTACAGTTATAAAATAAATAATCTATAGGATCTAATGTACAGCCTAGGGAATATAGACAATAATATTGTAATAACTTTGGTGACACATGGTAACTAGACTTATTTTGGTGATCATTTTGTAATGTTTAAAAATGTCAAACCACTATGTTTTACACCTGAAATTAATATAATATTGAAAATAATTATACATCAATATGAAAATTAAAAAATAAAACCAATAAACAAATTTAAAAAGACTTATAAATTTAAAGACTTATGTTGGTAAGAACCTAGAGCCACCTGAATTCTATTACATTACTGACAGAAATAGATAATATAAACAACTTAGAGAAATCATTTGGAAATTTCTAATAAACTTAAACATGCAACTGCCCTATCACCCATCAATCCCATTCTGTGAGTACACCCACATCTGCGAGGGATACATCCTAAGTCCCCCAGTGGACACATAAAACTGTGGATAGTACCAAATCCCATATATATATATTTTTTTCCTATGCATACATACCTATTATAAAGTTTAAACATTAGGCACAGTAAGAGATTAGAAATAATAACTAATAATAAAATAGAGCAATTATAACAAGATACTGTAATAAAAGCTATATAAATATGGTCTCTCTCTCAAAATATCTTACAAATTTAATGCCTTTTCCACCTTAACTAAGTAGTTGTCACACACTGTGACCATAACTTTTGCAGTTTGAGGTGCAAGAGCAAAAGTAACATGAATTTCTTTTTCCTTCTTCACAATTTCACATGGATAGGAAATTTGTTCTTACCATAGATTTTTAGCAAACTCAGCATACTGTATTTTTTTTTAATTATTAAGGCAACATTTTTCACTTAGAGGGAGGGGGCATTTTATGGCTTCTCTTTGACGTACCCAAATTGCCAGCATCACTACTCTTGAATTTTAGGCCATAATTAAGTAAAATAAGAGTTAACTTGAACACAAGCACTGCCACAGCAAGATGGTTGATCTGAAAACCAAGATGGCTAACTAACTGACTAATGGGTGGGATATGCTGGACAAAGAGATGATTCATGTCACAGACCAGAGGAAGAAGGTTGTCATGAGACTTCATCACACTGCTAAGAACGGAGGGCAATTTCAAACATATGAATTGTTTACCTCTGGAATTTCCCATTTAATATTTTCTCAGCTAGATTGACCGTGGGTAACTGAAACCTTGGAAATCAAAACCATGGATAAGCGGGGACTACAATAGTTATATGAAAAGTATTTCTGCACAGGAAATTACAAAAATTCTTGCGGAGCAAAAACAAAGACAAATAAATGGAATTATAAACCATGTTCATGATTGGAAAATTCACTAGGGTAATAGTATTAATTCCCTCAAATTTATCTACAGATGCAGTTAAAGCCCAATCAGAATACTAAGAGTTTTTCTTTTGTGAAAGTTAGCAATGTAATTCTAAGACTATACAAGTGTAAACTTTGAAACATAGACAAATAGAACAGAATAAAGACCAGAAACAGACCTACATATAAATGATCACCTGATTAATGGCAATGGTGCTATTATACAATACAATGAAAGAAAGGAGGGTCTACCTAATAAAAGATGCTGACTCAATTGAATATTCATACTGGGGGCAAAATTTTTATCCACCCCACATACCATTCAAAAATTCTCTAATGGATGAAAGAGTTGGGTAGGTTAAGACAAATTTCCCTGCCTTTCTTCATACTCTCCCAATCTCTGTTTCCATCCAAATTTCAATTTGTTCCTAAATCTTAGTTCTGTGTGTCAGCTACAATCCTATTTGTGTCTATAACACTCAACATTCTCCTTTTGTTTCTCTTTTTGTTGGTTATTGGCTCCATCTAAAGGACTTTAGATTTCTGTTACTAGTATTCCTTATCCTGTATTTACTTAGAACTCATATGCCTGGCCTTTCACAAGCAGCCTTTATTAACAATAGATACATTTAAAAACATAGAATGAGTACAAGCCATTCCCTTTGACCTCACCTACCCTATGAAGGCAGATTGAAATTTAGAACCTGAACTAAATAGTTCTAAATATCATAATTAAGATGATACCCAGTAAATTAGTCTAAGAGTCATAAGGGGAAAAGAGTAAAGAAAGGTATGCAGATAATTAATAACGTGGAGAGGCATTTAATTCTGTTGTCATAACATTTTAAGACATAAAGAAATTGATAATACCTGACAGAATAATATAAAACACTGGAATTTTTTGTGTTATGTCATAAATGCTATAATTTTAAAAGACTAGAGCTGTTTGCAAGGCTTTCTTTTAAAGATAGGACCGAAACTAATCTTCCAAGATTGAGTGGGATTTGCAGATGTGAAATGCAGGGTAAACAAAACTAAGAAAGCAGCATGAGTAAAGTCTTTTGGGATTGAGTTTATTTTATGATGTTTTCATGTCTATTGTAAACACATCTAATATTTCTAATATTTTTATAAGTATCGCCTTTATATGTTACTTTGATATAGTTTTATATCAGATTAAGAGGAATTTTGATGACTATTAACAATCTTCCCTTCAAATGCTAATTCCAGTAGGTTAAATTCAGAGTAAAGAAACTCAGAAAGCAAAACTCATATTTCAAGGAAGGTCCTATGTATCCTAGACCCCTCCCTTTTTTTAAAGTTATTTCTACAACTTGAATTCTGTTTGATACTTTCTACCTTCTGGTTTGAGTGTACTTTGGTTTATTAGACAGAAAAAGAGAGTTAAAATGGAAACAGGAAGGAGATTTCATTCTCCTTTCAAGATGGACTAGTAGGAATCAGATTTATAATCCCACCTGAAACAATCAGAAAAACAAAAAGAACAAAATATATGGAAATTGGTTTGCAGGCACAGCACATCAGGCAACAAAGGACACTGATCCCTGAGAAATGGGTAACAAACAAGATGAACGCTATGATTGCCACAGGTTGATGCATTCATGCCTTGGAAATGACAATCTGAGGGGACTAAGGTGGAAAAGTTCTCAGGATTTTGCAGAATGACCTGAAGATTGGCAGAGGGTCTTCAGCACTGTAAAGCTCATTCCTCCCTGGTACTCTGTCCTGAGAACTTTAGTCATTGTCTCAATCCCAGTATATCATACAGGAATTGATAGCTGTAAAAAACATGCAACACAAATCAAAAAGGATAATTTTTTTAAAAGACATCAATTAATGTTCTCTTTCTTGATTTGATGCTGGTTACACAGTTAAACTGAACATACTTTAACTTAATTATAATTCATTGATTTAATTTTACTTAAAATGTAAATTCATTAAGCTATACTCTTTTGATATGTTTATTTTCTGAATGTATACTATTTTTCAATAAAAATCTTTTTAAAAATAGGTACCACTTATAGCAATAAAAAGTAAATACTAAAAAACACTTGGGAAAATTCTAAAAAAGATATGCAAAACCTATATCGAAAAAATAAAACTTTACTAAAATTTGATAAAGAAGATATATAAATGGAAAGAAAGCCTTTGTTCCTCAATAAGATTATAGTTGTAAAAATAGCAATACTCCCTTAAATGCTATCGATTCAATGGTACTGCAAATAAAAATATATTACCAGAGTTTTCATGAAACATGACATTGAAATTTCATTTCAAAATTTTTTTGAAAACCTTATTTATTTATTTATTTATTTGCTGCACTGGGTCTTCGTTGCTACACGTGGGCTTCCTCTTGTTGTGGCAAGTGGGGGCTACTCTTCGTTGCGGTGCACAGGCTTCTCATTGCGGTGGCTTCTCTTGTTGTGGAGCACAGGCTGTAGGTGCCTGGGCTTCAGTAGTTGTGGCAGGCGAGTTCAGTAGTTCTGGCTCACAGGCTCTAGAGTGCAGGCTCAGTAGTTGTGGCACATGGGCTTAGTTGCTCCATGGCATGTGGGATCTTCCCGGACCAGGGATTGAACCTGTGTTCCCCGCATTGGGGAATTACTATATGTGATGAAGTAGAGGTCAAAATTAAAGACATTTTCTAATGTAATTAGGAGGGTGTGAAATAGGTAATGCAGATGTGGGAAGGATAAGGACATTCAGATGCAATTCTGGTCACTTTGATTTAGAAGAGTTTACTCTGTATACCTGATAATAAAAGGTAGTGATAATAAGAGATAATTTGAATTCAAGCCTAGAATTTCTTGGGAGGACAAGTCTGGTGATTTAGATAGATTTGGAAATTGTACATGCTAATTAATAGGTGAGATGACCTAAGGAGAGAATGAATTAATTTTACTCAGCATAAGAATTACATTTCTAACAATCAGAGCTGTCAGATACTGATGTGCACTGTCTTGAACAGTACTGAGATTTCAGTTACTTGTTGTATTAATAGTTATCTGACATGAATATTTTAGGAATTCTCTAGATTGAGTCAGATGTTCATCACTTTGTGAATCTTAGGGTTAATGCTAAGAATTTATGGCTTATGGTTTTTGCTATTTACCTTTGTTGTTGTAAGTCCTACCACCTTATGTTTATAAACATATGTACAAATATAATTATATTACACAAGTAAATGTATAAATAAAAGTTTTCATATAAGTTATACTGTTTGCCAGAGAATGAATATCATTTGTATTTGAGGAGGTCACTCTCCTTATTGGGCAGAAGTTAGTTTTTTAGTGTTAACATATTTGGATGAGATACCATACAGTGAAATTGGAATAAGGGCCAAAATTAAGTCAAGATATGGCTTTGATTCATACATATAGCAATTGACCTAATATTTGCTTAGCTGGGTACTTAAAAGTAGAGACAATCTGATATAAAAATGAATAATTTTATTATAAAAGAATACACAATTAAAAGTGAATGCTTTACTATTTCTCCAAAGAATACTTTTACCTTTGATGAGGAATGTGATCCAGTTATGTATGGTAACTTCTAAGACTGTAATTGGTGCTGTCATTTTCAGATACTGTGTTATTTACTTCTTCCTTTTTCTCCTCTCATCTCCTTGCCTTTTCCTTCTACTTGTTTCTTCTTGCTTTTTTTCTCCCTCTTCATCTACCCTTTCTTCCATTTAAAAAGGAGATATAACTTTTCTGGGGTACTACAGGAATGAAAAGATGTACTTTCCAGGATCTTTATTGGGATTTTTACATTAATAGTAAAAAAAATTAAGCTAAATACCTCTTGTTTATGGTTCCAAAATTGTTTCATGCCTGTACTTTCTTTACAAAATACCACATTCTTCTTTTTTTTTTAATTCAACTTATTTAAACTTAAAAACAAATTCCCCCATTTGTCCCACCTCCATCCTCTGTCTCTGGCAACCACCAATCTGTTCTTTGTATCTATGACCTTGTTTGTATTTATTTATAATAATATATATTATTATATGTTACTATACATTATATGTGTGTTATAGGTTAATATTTATTTATTTAGATTCAACATATAAGAGAGGTTATAAAATGTTTGTCTTTCTCTGGCTGACTAATTCCACTTAGCATAATGTCCTCAAGATCTATCCATGTTGCCACAGTGTCAAGATTTCATTCTTTTTTATAGCTGAGTAATATTGCATTGTATCCACCTTCTTTATCTATTCATCTGTCCATGGGCACTTAGGTTGCTTCCATTACCTTGGCTATTATAAATAATGCTGCAAGGAACACAGGGGTGCATATATCTGTTTTGAATTAGTATTATTGTTTTTCTTCAGTTTGTACCCAGAAGCAGAATTGCTGGATGATATGGTAGTTCTGTTTTTAATTTTCTGAGGAACTTCCATACTGTTTTCTATAGAGGCTGCACTGATTTGCATCCCTACCAACAGTGCACAAGTTTTCTTTTTTTTCCATATCCTCACCAACTTGTTATTTCTGGTCTCTTTGATGATAGCCATTCTAACAGATGTGAGGTTGTATCCCATTGTAGTTTTGAATTGCATTTCCCTGATGTTAATCATGTAGAGCAACATAGTCTTCTTTATTGTACTTTTTTAATACTTAACAATATACCCTGGAAACCTTTCCCTTTTAGCTCCAAGAGCATCCTTTCTGTTTTGTGGTTATTAGTTCACTAATTTAGATAGTTCATTATTAATGCACAGTTGGTTTTATCAATAGTATGGTAAACTTTCTAGAAGATCATTAAAATGACTTCACTCTGTATGGTTACTTTATATACAATGCACAAAGTAAAATAATAAAAAGAAAAAAATTGCCAGATGTATGAAATACAGGAAAATGTGATTGGTAAGAAAGGGAAAAGGGAAAAAAAAACACATATGGAGTTAGCATATAGGAATTTAAAAATAACCATGATTACTGTATATTAAGAAAATAGAGGAAAATATAGACAGACATATGAAAAATATGGCCAATGTCTACAGAAAATTGAAATCTATATTTTAAAATAAAATATCTAATATTAATAACTTATTGATAGATTTAATATACAGTACTGGACACAGAAGAAGAAAAGTAATAAACCTGAAGACATATCATTAGAAAATGATCAGACTACAGCACAGAGGGAAACAAAGAATGAAAAGTATAGAACAAAAGAAATACGTGGATCAAATGGTCAAATATGTACCCAATTAGGTTTTCTGAAAGAGAAAAAATATAATTGGAGTGAAGCAATATTTTAAGACATAAAAGTAAAGATTTTTCCAAAAAATGATGAATAATTTAAACTCATAGATTCACAAATCTCTGCCCACCCTGAGCAGGATCAATATCAAGAAAAACCACACCAGAGCTCACAATAGTAAACATTTCAAAACTAAATCAAATAGAAAATCTTAAAAGCAGCCACAGAAAAGGTTTGGTAACTTTAAAGGAAAAAAAAATGTATATCTTGTTTCTTAGTTAAACCTATAGAACCCAGAAGACAATGGAATGATACATTTAATGTGCTGCTGAAAAGTCAAATAAATAAACAAAAGACTTCAAACTAGAATTTTATACCCAGAAACAATATCTTCCTAAAATGAAATCAAGATAAAGATGTTTCTAGACAAGCAAAAGCTGACAGAAACTATTGCTAAAATAAGACACACTAAAAGAGAAACAAATTATTGTAAGCATGGAATTGCATGAAAGAATGAAGATTATCAGAAGTGTAAACATGTGAGAAAATTTTAAAATGATATTGATCCTTTAAAATAACAATAAATTATGTTGTGTAACATGTATAACTTGTACAAAAGTAAAATGTTTGATAACATTACACCAAGACAAGAGGAGAGCAAATGCAAGTCAGGATATATATTAAACTGAGAATAATGAAAATATCACTACTTGTGAGATATAGCTAATCTTAAGGCTTTAATTGTATATGTTTACAGTGAAATGTTTATCTCTACATGTATGTATTTAAAAAAAAAACAACAACAACACTTGAGACCATGAATCTATTCTTAGTTTAACAAGAAGCTAAAAAATTGAACAAGAAAGTAAACCCGCAGGAAGTAAAAAGAAAAAAATAATAATACAGAAAAATAGCAGAAATCAGTGAAATGACATGCATACCTACAAATACAAAATCAACAAATACAAAATGACGTCTTCAAGACCAGTGTCAGGAATTGGAAGAGAGACACCTCTAAATTTCGGCACTGTACAACACAACAACTTTCTGTGATGATAAATTCTTTCAATATCTGTGATGTCTTATAAGATAGTTTCTAGTCATATGTGGTTATTGAACACTTTAAATATGGTTAGTGGAACTGAGAAACTAATATTTTGTATTTTTTTACTTCATTTCATATTTATTAATAAATATATTATGAAAAATTTATATTAACACATTTGGTAAACTTTACAAAACATTTAATAAACTTATTTTAGGATAGTTTTTGATTTACAGAAAAGTTACAAAGGTAGTAGTGTCTATATCCAGTTTCCCCTATTATTAACACCTTATGTATTTTACATTTGTTACATTTGTCACAACTATTAACTGATATTGATACATTATTTTTATTCTCATTAAGCACATACTTGATTTAGGTTCCTTAGTTTTTACATAATGTCCTTTTTTTCCCCATAATACCATACAGGATACCACATTACATTTAGTCAAGTTTCCTTAGGCTGCTCTTAATTGTTATGTGTTTTCAGACTTTCTTTGTTTTTGATGACCTTGACATTTTTAAGGAAAACTGGTCAGGCATTTTATAGAATGTTTTATAATTTGGAGTTGTTTGATGTTTTTGTAGTAGTTAGACAAGGGTTATGGGTTTTGGAGAGGAAGACCCAATGGTAAAGTACAGTTCTCATTACATCGTATCAAGGGTACATTCCATCAAGTTATTGCTGTTGATGTTAATCTTGATCACCTGGTTGAGATAGTATTTGGTTTTCTCCACTGTAATATAGAGAAATATTCTTAAAGAACAAAAAGTCACATAGCCAGTTCAGATCCACAGACAATTATTTCATCATTGAGAATTGAGGTATTCCCATCTACATTGGTTTGAACTATTATTTGTAGCTTAATTCTACCAGATCTACTTTAACTGTTTTTCTTAATCATATGACATAAATTCTCAGGGGAAATGTGGGCAACAGGGTTCATCATTAAGTCTGAAAATTATAGCTGCTCTTTAAAAAAAACCTTATGTTTTAATCTTGAACTTTTTACTGACAGTACTTTCTCATTTTACAGTCATAATATATATATTACCACTGTATTATATCTTATTTTACAGTGGATATATATATATATATATATTATATATATGTGAATGGTTCAAGTGTTTTAGGAAAAACCACCTGTTTAGAAAATTATCTCAGCCAAAGAAAAATTTGGTTATAGTGTATATTGTTAACTCGTGAAAATAATAAAAATATTTTTAGGTAATCAGATTAAATAGGAGAGCTTAATAGTGCTTCTCTCAAAGCATTCTCATTAAAAAATGCTTAATTACTATTTTGTGTTAGATTATTTCCTAGAGGAAAAGAGAACTTATCAGACTTCATACCATGTGGGTTTTCAAAATCATGTCTGTTTTATGTTCACAAATTTGCTACTCACTTGCTTAATACTTAAACAGAGAAAGGAGACAATATTTGGATTGAACAGAGAGAAACTAGGTACAATTACTATAATGTACCATAATGGAGAAACTAGGTAATTACTATAATACCTTAAAGAGATAATTGGGAAAACATCAGATTCTATTTTGAGGTCTGATGAAAATACCTAAGATATACTTTTTATCTTTCCCGTATTGAATCCTGGGTTTAAGAAGCTCAGAATCCTTTTTACTCCTTGTTAATGGATAGCAATAAATGGCCTTACAGTATAGGGAATGAAAGAGTGCAGGAGATAAAATAAGGGAAAAGAATCGAATCTACATAGTGTCCCTTAATATAATTACCTCAGCATATATGTGAATTTCCAGATTTATTTTGTCCTTGTCCCCCCTTTTTTCATGTTATAGGCTGGTGTCAGTATGTGAAAAATATTTTTTAAATGCTTGTATAGAAAGTGTGATCAGAATTGTGCAAGACAAGTTTACCAAATTGGAGAAAGCTTGAAGCAGCAGAACCACTGAGAGCTAATGTAAAGCATTGCTATATTAATGCTGTTTCTATGTGAAGGGCCACCAACAGGCAACAGCTTGGCTTAGGAAATCAGGAAGGTCTATAATTAAACCAAAGCAAACTTCAAGTATTCTATTCTGGGGTATAACTTTTCAAAATACCATATTTTCTGCTTAAACCATCAAGATTTTGTCTGAATTTAGTAAGTGACCATTTTGCCAGAATCTCCTCCCACACACTGCACTTCTTCTCAGAGGAGAATAGTATTTTCATGGGATTTATGGTTCCTCTCTAGCATAAAGCTCCCTACCCTGAATATGGTAAAACTATTTGAAGTGAAATTAAATATGCTTAATTCTCTCATATCAGGAAAGGACTTAACTCTCTTTCCAATTACCTCTACTCCACAAAATCACTCACTGTTTTAAATGTGTCCTATTTCATGAATTATTACATAAAATTAAATAGGCCTGGGACTCAAAACTCTTCTATGACAATAGATTTCCAGGCTTATTATAAAATATAACTAACTTTAAATTTAATATACCTATAAATGACTACTTTTTTCCAGGCACTGTGGAGCTACAAAGTAAACAAACAAACAAGATAGAGAGCCTACCCTTAAGAACTCAGCAGTTGGTTAGGTACCAAAGCTACTTACTGGAATTCTGGAATTAGATTAGGTGTCATTGAAATCTACTCCTTTAACAGATATTTACTGAGTGCTTAGGAAAGTTCTCTGTGAGGGGGGTTCACTAAATATTCTCTGCCTCATGATTGTAAATTCTGTAGGGATAACGTAGACAATAAAGATAATAACAGGGCTTCCCTGGTGGCACATTGGTTGAGAGTCCACCTGCCGATGCAGGGGATGTGGGCTTGGGCCCCGGTCCAGGAGGATCCCACATGCCACGGAACGGCTGGGCCTGTGGGCCATGTCCGCTGAGCCTGCACATCCGGAGCCTGTGCTCTGAAATGGGAGAGGCCACAACAGTGAGAGGCCCACATAACGAAAAGAAAAAGATAATAACAGTATAACAGAGAGAAATAATAAACAGGAAAGAATATAGAATTTAGGGTTGGGACTTTGCAACTTTATGAGGGGTGACTAAGGATGGTCTCGCTGATAAGTCCGCATCTAAGTAGTGTCCTGAGGAAGGTGAAGGAGTGAAACATGGGTGGATATCTTAGAACAAAGTATTCCAGAGAAACGGAAGAGGAAGTGGAAAGACTCTGAGATGGTAGCATGGCTGCTATGTTTAAAAGATAGCAATAAGCCAGCCTGGTTTGAGTAGAATGGGCAAGACAGCAACAGTAGCAGATGAAGTCAGAGGGGAAAAAGGAGCTCCACACCATTAAACTATGATTTGCCAAATTGTTCCTATGAAGTCCTCTCTTAGAGGAATACATCATATTATAGATGAATGTCAGCATTTTTCTTTCTTTTTCTTTCTTTTTTGACTTATGACTACAAAAGGCATGATATTCACAGAGTAACTTCTGATTGGAATATAGTCGTCATTATCATCAACTTGGCAAGTGTTCTTACTGGCTTAGTGGAAACATTGTTTAAAATAGCTTTTTATGATTCTCATATTCAAAGGAATTTTCAAACCAGTGGGGAGAGTTGGCTAGTTCTTTTGTTTTCTCTGACTGTGGAAAAAAACATAAGATTCAGTGGGCATGGGGCAGAGGGGACACTACAGCAGTCATTAGAAGTTAATTAAGGTGAAGATGCACTGATTCCCTCCTCTGCTCCTTGTATCCAACTTAACATGAGGTCTTGTCCATAGAAAACCCTTAATAAATATTTGTGAGCTAATTAATGGCTGATAGAACCTGTGGAAGTTTTAAATGATAGATCTGTTAAAGGAAATAATGACTAGGAAAAGTTTACTCTAGTTGAAATAGGTAGAGCTACTTAATTATTTATACTGTAAGAAATATGTACTTAAGTGTTTCTAGGTGCACAAACATTTCACCATTCACACCAATGTGAGTATATACTTCTAACTGTGCTTATATCTTCACCTTGAATAGGGATCCAATGTCAGGCTGGCCACTGTGTCACTGGTTTCTCCCTTTTGTTTCATAAGTGGAGGTGCCATAAAACAGATTCATTGAATCATCTTTGGGGCAGAGAAGATACCCTCACCTCAACTGGCTTCCACAACTCTACACCATCTTTAGTCTTTTCACATGTATTTTCCTTGAGTGTCAATGTAAAGGGCCTGACATTATTCTAGGTGCTGGGAGGGTGGGGTGGGGAGAGGACAGCACTGAATACCTACTGCAACAAAAATAAATCTCTGCCTCATGAACTTAACTTTCTAGTGGGGAATAGCAGACCAAAATAAAATAAATAATATGATCAATGACATCACAGAGAGCTTAAAAAGAGAATAGAAAGAAGGCCAAGAATTGGCAGTAAGGATTAGAATGCCACAAATATTACTTATTAGGCAAATTAATGAAAGATTTGAACACATTTGTTATCTGTATGTTGAGATTTAAAGTCATGGCAACTTCATTCTTGCTGATAAGAAATAAATAATGTCAAGATGGCAGTATGGGAAGATATGGAAATTAGCATCTCCCCACAAGGAGGGCACAAGCTGGCCTCTGATGGGGGACCCTGATGCCCAAGGAGACGGGAGGAACCCCAAAGTGAACCAGTGGCTTGCGGGATCTCAATTCACGAGCCTGGGGTCAGGCAGAAGCTCCTGCAGTGGGAGCTTCAAGTCCAAACCACCGAACTAACAGAGAAGCTTAGACCCCAGGGAATATTCATCAAAATGAGGTCACACAGAGTTCCTCATCTCATCACCAAGACCCAGCTCTACCCAATAGCCTACAAATTCCAGTGCTGCAAGCCTCAGACCAAACAACCAGTAAGACAAGAACACAATCCCACACATTAAAAGAAAAAAAAAAAAGGCAAAAAAATATGTCACAGATGAAGGAGCAAGGTAAAAACCTACAGGACCAAATAAATGAAGAGGAAATAGGAAATCTACCTGAAAAAGAATTCAGAGTAGTGATAGTAAAGATGATCTGGAATCTCAGAAATAGAATGGAGGCACAGATTGAGAAAATACAAGAAATGTTTAACAAAGATCTAGAAGAAATAAGAACAAACAAACAGAGATGAACAACACAATAACTAAAATGAAAAATACACCAGAAGGAATCAATAACAGAATAACTGAGGCAGAATAACAAATAAGTGAGCTGGAAGACAAAATGGTGGAAATAATTGCTGAGGAGCAGAGTAAAGAAAAAAGAATGAAAAGAATTGAAGAGAAGCTCCGAGACCTCTGGGACAACACTAAATGCACCAACATTAAAATTATAGGAGTCCCAGAAGAAGAAGAGAAAAAGAAACCATCTGAGAAAATATTTGAAGAGATTAGAGTTGAAAACTTCCCTAATATGGGAATGGAAATAGTCACCCAAGTCCAGGAAGCACAGAGAATCCCATACAGGATAAACCCTAGGAAAAACACATCAAGACACATATTAATCAAACTAACAAAAATTAAATTCAAAGAAAAAGTATTAAAAGCAGCAAGAGAAAAAAAAATAACATACAAAGGAATCCCCATAACATTTTCAGCCGATTTTTCAGCAGAAACTCTGCAGGCCAGAAGGGAGTAGCAGGATACACTTAAAGTGATGAAAGAGAAAAACCTACAACCAAGATTACCCAGCAAGGATCTATTTCAGATTCAGTGGAGAAGTCAAAAGCTTTTCAGACAAGCAAAAGCTAAGAGAATTCAGAACCACCAAACCAGCTTTAAAACAAATGATAAAGAAACTTCTCTAAACAGGAAACACAAGAGAAGAAAAAGACCCACAAAAACAAACCCAAAACAATTAAGAAAATGGTAATAGGAATATACATGTCGATAATAACCTTGAATGTAAATGAATTAAATGCCCCAACCAAAAGACACAGACTGGCTGAATGGATACAAAAACAAGACCCATATATATGCTGTCTACAAGAGACCCGCTTCAGACCTAGGGACACATAAAGACTGAAAGTGAAGGAATGGAAAAAGATAGTCCATGCAAATGGAAATCAAAAGAAAGCTGGAGTAGCAATACTCATATCAAATAAAACAGACTTTAAAATACTGTTACAAGAGATAAGGAGGGGACACTACATAATGATCAAAGGATCAATCCAAGTAGAAGATATAACAATTATAAATATGTATGCACCCAACATAGAAGCACCTCAATACATAAGGCTAATGCTAACAACCATAAAAGGAGAAATCAACGGTAACAATAATAGTAGGGGACTTTAACACCCCACTACACCGATGGACAGATCATCTAAACAGAAAATATATAAGGAAACACAAGCTTTAGATGTCACAATAGACCAGAGAGATCTAATTGATATTTACAGAACATTCCACACAGAAGTGACAGAATACGATTTCTTCTCAAGTGCACATGGAACATTCTCCAGGATAGATCACAACTTGGCTGACGAATCAAGCCTTGGAAAATTTAAGAAAATTGAAATTGTATCAAGTATCTCTTCCGAACACAATGCTATGAGATTGGAAATTGATTACAGGAAAAAACCTGTATCAAACACAAATACATGGAGGCTGAACAGTGCACTACTAAATAACCAAGAGATCACTGAAGAAATCAAAGAAAATATTTAAAAATACATAGAAACAAATGACAATGAAAACATGATGACCCAAAACCTATGGGATGCAGCAAAAGCAGTTCTAAGAGGGAAGGTTATAGCAATACAGTCTCACCTCAAGAAACAACAGAAATCTCAAGTAAACAATCTAACCCTACACTTAAAACAACTAGAGAAAGAAGAACAAAGAAAACACAAAGTCAGTACAAGGAAAGAAATCATAAAAATCAGAGCAGAAATAAATGAAATAGAAATGAAGAAAACAGTAGCAAAGATCAATACAACTAAAAGCTGGTCCTTTGAGAAGATAAACAAAACTGATAATCCCTTACCAGACTCATCAAGAAAAAAAGGGAGAGGACACAAATCAATAAAATTAGAAATGAAAAAGGAATATCACAACTGACACTACAGAAATGCAAAGGATTATAAGAGACTATTACAAACAAGTATATGCCAATAAAATGGACACCCCCGAAGAAATGGACAAATTCATGGAAAGGTACAATTTTCCAAGACTGAACCAGGAAGAATTAGAAAATATAAACACACCTATCACAAGTAATGAAATTGAAACCATAATTAAAAATCTTCCAACAAACAAAAGTCCAGGACCAGATGGCTTCACAGGCAAATTCTATCAAACATTTAGAGAAGAGCTAACACCAGTCATTCTCAAACTTTTCCAAAAAATTGCAGAGGGAGAAACACTCCGAAATTCATTCTACGAAGCCACCATCACCCTGATACCAAAACCAGAAAAATATGTCACAGAAAAAGAAAATTATAGATCAATATCACTGATGAACATAGATGCAAAAATCCTGAACATAATACTAGCAAACAGACTCCAACAGTACATTAAAAGGATCATACACCATGATCAAGTGGGGTTTATCCCAGGGATGCAAGGATTCTTCAAAATATGCAAATCAATCGATGTGATACACCACATTAACAAATTAAGGAATAAAAACCATATGATCATCTCAACAGATGGAGAAAAAGCTCTTGACAAAATTCAACACTGATTTATGATAAAAACTCTCCAGGAAATGGGTGTAGAGGGAACCTACCTCAACATAATAAAGGCGATATATATGACAAACCTACAGCAAGCATCATACTCAATGGTGAAAAACTGAAAGCATCTCCACTAAGATCAGCAACAAGACAAGGATGTCCACTCTCACCACACTTATTCAACATAGTTTTGGAAGTCCTAGCCACAGCAATCAGAGAAGAAAAAGAAGTAAAAGGAATCCTAATTGGAAAAGAAGTAAAACTGTCACTGTTGGCAGATGACATGATATTATACATAGAGAATCCTAAAGATGGCACCAGAAAACTATTAGAACTAATCAATGAATTTGGGAAGTTTGCAGGATGCAAAGTTAATGCACAGAACTCTCTGGCATTCCTATATACCAACACTGAAAAATCAGAACAAGAAATTAAGGAAACCCTCCCATTTACTATTGCAACAAAAAGAATAAAATACCTAGGAATAAACCTGCCTAAGGAAGTGACAGACTTGTACTCAGAAAACTATAAAATGCTGATAAAAGAAGTCAAAGATGACATAAACAGATGGAGAAATATACCATGTTCTTGGATTGGAAGAATCAATATTGTGAAAATGACTGTGCTACCCAAAGCAATCTACAGATTCAATGCAATCCCTATCAAACTACCAATGGCATTTTTCACACAACTAGAATAAAAAATTTCAGAATATTTATGGAAACACAAAAGACCCCAAATAGCCAAATCAATCTTGAAAAAGAAAAATGGAGCTGCAGGAATCAGGCTCCCTGACTTCAAACTATACCACAAAGCTACAGTAATCAAGACAGAATGGTACCAGCACAAAAACAGAAATATAGATCAATGGTACAGGATAGAATGCCCAGAGATAAACCCACATACATATGGCATCTAATTTACAACAGAGTCAAGAACATACAATGGAGAAAAGACAGCCTCTTCAATAAGGGGTGCTGGGGAAACCAGACAGCTACATGTAAAAGAATGAAATTAGAATACTACCTAACACCATACATAAAAATAAACTCAAAATGGATTAAAGACCTAAATGTAAGACCAGATACTATAAAACTCTTAGAGGAAAACATAGGAAAAACCCTCTTTGACATAAACCATGCAAGTCTTTTTTGACCCACCTCCTAGAGTAACTGAAATAAAAACAAAAATAAACAAATGGGACTTAATTAAACTTAAAAGCTTTTGCACAGCAAAGGAGACCATAAACAAATGAAAAGACAACCCTCAGAATGGGAGAAAATATTTGCAAATGAAACAACAAAGGATTAATCTCCAAAATATACAAACAGCTCATGGAGCTCAATATCAAAAAACAAACAATACATTTAAAAAATGGGCAGAAGACCGAAATAGACATTTTACCAAGGAAGACATACAGATGGCCAAGAGGCACTTGAAAAGATGCTCAACATCACTAATTATCAGAGAAATGCAAATCAATAGTACGATGAGGTATCACCTCACACTGGTCAGAATGGCCATAATCAAAAAATCTAGAAATAATATATGCTGGAAAGGGTGTGGTGAAAAGGGAACCCTCCTGCCCTGTTGGTGGGAATGTAAATTGATACAACCACTATGGAGAACAGTATGGAGGTTCCTTAAAGCACTAAATATAGAACTACCATATGACCCAGCAATCCCACTACTGGTCATATACCCTGAGAAAACCATAATTCAAAAAGAGACATGTACCACAGTGTTCATTGCAGCACTATTTACAATAGCCAGGACATGGAAGCAACCTAAGTGTCCATCGACAGATGAATGGATAAAGAAGATGTGGCACATGTATACAATGGAATATTACTCAGCCATAAAAAGAAATGAAATTGAGTTATTTGTAGTGAGGTGGATGGACCTAGAGTCTGTCATACAGAGTGAAGTAAGTCAGAAAGAGAAAAACAAATACCGTATGCTAAAGTATATATATGGAATCTAAAAAATAAATAAATAAAATGGTACTGATGAACCTAGTTGCAGGGCAGGAATAAGGAGGTAGACATAGAAAATGGACTTGAGGACACGGGGTAGGAGTAGGAAGCTGGGGCAAAGTGAGAGTAGCATCAACATATGTACACTACCAAATGTAAAATAGTTGGCTGGTGGGAAGCAGCAGCACAGCACAGGGAGATCAGCTCAGTGCTTTGTGATGACCTAGAGGGGTGGGACAGAGAGGATGGCAGGGAGGCTCGAGAGAGAGGGGATATGGGCACGTATATGCATGTGGCTGAATCCCTTTGTTGTGCAACAGAAACTAACACAGTATTGTGAAGCAATTATACTCCAATAAAGATCTATTAAAAAAAAGAATGAAATAAGAACATGCGAGAGAAAAAATGTTCATCTTTTATTTTATGTTCATAAATTTTTAGATGCACATTGGTTTCATTGGAAATTCTTATAAATAGCAGCAGCAGAGATAGTTACTAAAGGTCAGTTATTCCAAACACTAGAAGCTTCTCAGGTTTCTATAATATCTAATTATCTCCAGTTGGGAAAGTAATTGGGGAAAGTATCAACAGCAACAATTGTAAGTTTCTTTATAAATTCAGTTACAACTGAAGTGATTAACAATATCTCATCTATGGGTGACAGGCAAAATAATTATGCCCCTGCCGAAGAGGTTCATGTCAGAAACACCAGGACCTGTGAACGTGGCAAAAGGGAATTAAATATAAAGATGAAATGAAGGTTGCTAATCTGATGACGTTCAGATGGGGAAATTATCCTGGATAATCCAGATGGAACCAATGTAATCACATGAGTCCTTAAAATGGAGAACCTTTTGCAGCTGTGATGAGGGATGGCGTCTCACAATGGAGGAAAGGTTAGAAAGACGCGATGTTGCTAGCTCCTGGACGAAAGGGACCAGGACGGAAGAAATGCATGTGGTTTCTAAAAGCTAGAAAAAAGTAAGGAGTGGATTTTCCCATGGAGCCTCCAGAGGACCTGTGTCAGACTCTCACCTACAGAACAGTAAGAAAACAAATCTTTGTGTTTTTTTTTAATCCACAAATTACCACAATGTTCATGGTAGTGTTTGTTACATCAGCAGTATGGAAAACAAATATACCATGACTCATGACTTTCCATAGTTACCTGCACCAGGTCTCCTGAACATTGGTGTCCGTGCTGTTACAATGTTTACATCTCTAGCTAGGTAGAGGTAAGCTCAGTAGTAAAAGAAAGTGGCAGCAAAAACTCCTAATCACTTTATAGGAAAAATATATGAGAAGAAACCTATTAATTTTGAAAGAGGTGAGAACATGGACAAAATTATTCTTGAGACCAAAAAAGAAATGGTAATTATGTGACTTGATAGAGGTGTTAGCTAAGGTATGTTGGTAATTATTTTGCAATATGTAAGTGTATCAAATCAACACGTTTTACACCTTAAATTTACACAATGTTATTATGTCAGTTTAAATAAACCTGGAAAAAAAGGGGACCCTTTTTTGTTTCTATGGTTTGTAGTATTTTGTATCATTTAATTTTTATCAGTTAGGTAAAGGTAAAGAGATTTACAGCATAGTGCCTGAACATTTACAAAAAGCATTTTTAGGTCCAAATGATCTGCCTCAGTGTCCCTTTAACTAAATGTGATTTCTTTTTAAAGACTCATAATTCTGATTCTGTGTTTTTCTCAGGAGGCTTTTGTTAATTACTGTTTCCACATTTCATAAAGCACCTCATATTGAATGTAGTTCATCAGAGATGCACAATATGTATTATTTGTCTCTTCTAATTTTTCTTAAGTCTGGTCCTTGGCTTTTTATCTATCATCTGCATATACTGTTTGTGATTTTATCCACTATTGATAAATATTAAATTTATACAGGTAATTTAACCATTATCTTAATACTTCTTACATAATTTTTTTAAAAAATCAAAGCAAAACCCACATTTACTATGTGCCAAATACTGATAATAATACTTAAAATGTCTGCTTGTATTTTCCATAATCACCTCAAATCATTATCTTTCCTTCTAAACCAGGTTTTCCTCTTGGTTTCTAATTTCTCTTAAAAACAGACATTTTCCCAAAAATATCTCAGAAGAAATATGGTATAATCTTGAAATCATCTTTTACAGACTTGACTTTAAATCAGTCACTGTTTTCTTAACTGTTACTTAATAATGACTTATTAATTGCCATGTTGTCTCCTGAGCCTATATTTAGCTTCTTAGCTCTTCCATCACACGTGTACCCTATCCCCAGTATTAAATTCCCTCCATTAGAAATATCTGAAGCGTTTTGTCGCTCTCAGGATACAAATGGGTTGTGTTGGAACAGAAAAAATGAGGCAGCATCTTCCTCATTAATTTTCCCATTGGTTTTTTCTATAATTCAGTCTTTAAAATATATTTATCCACAAACACCTTATTTTCACAAAATAGGAATATGTTTTCATTTTCTCATTATAAAACTAATGTGAGTGCAAAATTTCCAAACAATACATAGAGTAGAAAGTGAAAATAACAATAATTCAGCACAGAGTAACTAGATTTCTAAGGCTAAGTCTGACAGAGACAAACACAGGACTAATGATTGGAGAGCTTCAGTAAAGGATGGCATAAAAGTGGGCGTCTCAATGGATAAGGGAGGACCTCAAAGGAAGCTTTCTTATCTCACAATTGTCTTCAGAGTATGTGTCCTCTTTGGGCTGCTGAAAACAATGTCCCCTGATTATATGCTGTGTTCTCTCTGCTCTTTTTCCTTTACTCAGAAAACTGCCGTCACAGGACATACATGAAAGTTCTGTGATAGACTTGCACTATGTGACTGAGGCTTTGTGATTACCACAAAGGAAACAGATTTAAAACATCAGTATCGGGGCTTCCCTAGTGGCGCAGTGGTTGAGAGTCCGCCTGCCGATGCAGGGGACACGGGTTCGTGCCCCGGTACGAGAGGATCCCACATGCCGCGGAGCGGCTGGGCCCGTGAGCCATGGCCGCTGAGCCTGCGCGTCCGGAGCCTGTGCTCTGCAACGGGAGAGGCCACAACAGTGAGAGGCCCGCGTACGGCAAAAAAAAAAATCAGTATCTCTAAGTATCTCTTACTGTGAAAAAACTTCTTCTATGCAACATGTGAATAATTACGTATTTTCTCAAATAATGTCCTTAATTTCCTACAGAGAATGAACAACATCAGCAAAGAGGTTTTATCACTCTCAGGAAAGATAAAAACTTTCATCTGCTAGAGAATTGGATGTTTGCCAGGCACTATAACATGCAGAATCTAATTGATTTGTAATCCCCCCACCTGCCATTTCAATGCATTGCTTGATAATTCAGTTGTGCTCAACAGTTGGACCCCATTTCCATCGAACACATGACAGATAAACATCATTAGTGTCCTGTTTGAAGTCATCCTTATATGTTTAAAATTATTCTTCTCACTGATGTTTATTTCTTAGTGCAACTTGTATACTGTAATGACTAAAAACTTGAAAATTTAAAAACTAAACTGTCAAAAATCATGATACTCTCCCTCCTCCCCTCTTTTTCTTTGACAAGAAAGAAGCTTGTTTCCATTAGGCTTTCTTCTCTAACAGGACATCGGCATAGATATGATACCTCAGATTGTAGAAGCTAATGATTTTAAACAACGTTTTAAGTGTTTAATCCATCCCTCTGCTTTGTGGAGACCAGAGGCCATGGGAGGGACTGAGATGGACATGTGATGGATGCAGTGCTTTGGGGCTGAGCTCTGGACATAGAATCTGGAGACCTGGATGGTGTCCAAAATTCGACAGTTCTTGTTCTCTTAATTTATAAAAGACATTTAAAAGTGTTTGGTCTCACTTCCTCCTCTTAAATGACTGTGATAAAATATCCTATCTGACCCACCTAATAGGAAGTATCACTTGAACCAAAAACACTAGTAGCTAGTAGCTAAGAACAAAAGTGTAGGCTAAGTCCAAGAAAAAGAAGAAAAATCTTTGTAAATGTCAAAGAACCATACCAATGTAAACACTATTGTGAGGATGCTGCAGTACTATTATTACAGTACATTGGCCAAAGATGATTGAGTTGAGATACCACAGGGAGAGGATATAGCTGCTCAGACCTTCAAAATTGCTACTGTTTTCAAGTCCCCTGCTTTGTCACTGACCGGAATATGAATATATACCTTCTAGTAAAGTGTAATGTTACTTGTTTTCTGAACGTTATGTAACTATGAAAAGAGAAGTTTATTGTTAGCCTGACTCAGAGACAGGTGAGACAGAAGAATCTTATTCTCTCAGTTATAAATAACACAAAGCCCTTTGTGATCTGTCCCCTTTTCCCTTTCTAGTCACCATCTAATTTCTCATTCCCTTTCCCCTAGTCCAGACATACTGCACTTCACCTTCCTCAAATATTCCAGACATCTTTTGCTTCTGGGTCTCTTATATGGTCTTTTTTTCTGTCTGGAGCGTGCTTTCCACTTTCCCATTTTGCCTGCTAATGGTGACTCAAACTTCACATCCCAGTTTGGTCATTGCTTCCCCTAGGAAGCCATGTACTGGATGCTGAGTTAGATGATGATTCTGCTATGTGCAACTGAGCACCTTCTGCTTTTACTATCACAGAACATATAACATTTATTATAATTACTGGATTAAAGAATTTAAGTTCCTCGAAGGCGAGGTTTATGTCTGGGTTAGCACAGGGTTGCCATTGTGTTTCCAGCCAGAGCATAGTTCTTGGCACATGGAAGATATTTGACAAACACTTGTTGAATGCATGATTGAAGGGAGAAGTGAATGACTGACTGCCTCTACATTCTGTTTATGTGGTCTTCATTGTTCAGTTCTATGTTCCAAGAGACTGCAGAGAACCACTCCTTTGTTAACAAGGCCACCTGCTGCCTATAATTTCCTCTACTTACTGCCATGTGAAGTGGGTCCTAAAGTCATGCTTCAGCTATAACTCAGTTCTGTATGAGAAACTGCAAAAAAAGTAGCTGTAGCTAAACAAACAGACAGTGTCATAAGCTAAGTAGGGTGAAGAAATAGATGGGTATGAGGAATAAGTGTATATTTCCATATGTCATAAGATAGGAGAAACAGAACGAATTCAGGAGGCTGTTTAGGGGCGAGTAGACTCAACAGATTATCACTCAGTATAAACAGAGGAATATCGTATCTTGAAATAAGAGGGTTCTTTTTGTTTATCTTTGTTTGCGGTTCAAAGCAAAACAATTTTTCTGTGGGGACCAGAGAAATTGCTTGTCCATTCCTTGTGCTAAGTTGTGTCCTCTAGAATCAGAGCCTGATGTGAGAATTCTTATGCAAGTGATTTAGTGAAAGAGTGCACTCAGGTGAAACCTGCAAGGGAGAGTAAGATAAACAAGATACAAGGAATCTGGGCAAACATGAGGGCTCAGCTGAAGCCTAGAGTCATTCTGACCCCAGGTGAGCTCTGGAGCATAAATAGTAATGCAAAGCCCCATGTGGATAAGGAGCTGACCTTTTGAACTCCAGTATCAGTCAGTCATGAGCTGTAGACTACACTTTGTGGAGACAGTGTCATTTTCCAGGTATATCAGGCCAGGTGGCAATTCTTAGGAGACAGGTAAATCTGAGTTGTTGCAGTCAGTACTCAACTGCAGCTGGGAGATAAGTGAACCAGCCAGGGAAGGGGAACTGGGCAGGGCACCAAGCATGTGTATACTTTACAACCCCAGAAACAGAAGTGTTTCTGGGTTATGGCAACTAATCCAGAAAATGATCTAAACCTTCTTATATCAATATTATACCTGAATGGGGTCTATTCTTTTGACAACGCTGTTTCTTATGTTTGAAACTAAAATGGAATCAAACTAATATAATATTACTTGAAGAAAAAGTGTACTTTTTGCCATCTCTAGATTCCCACTAAAATTGAGTTCTATGAAAGTGACCTCTATAGAATTTGTCTTGAACTCCTCCAAGAAGAGTATGAGGAAGAAAGTTCAATCTATAGCAAGTGAGATTAAGTCTAGACATTTGAAGTTTTTTTATTAAACTCAAGGGCTTTCTCGCTCTGATAAGAATTGTTGTGGGGTTACTTTTATTGGAGATTTTTGAAAATAGGAAATATCAACACTTTTAAGATTTCTAGCTTAATTACCTTTTAATTCCATTCTCTATTTATGTCTCTGTGGATGAGAATGTAAAGTAATTAAATCTGGGCCTCCCATCAGGCCTATGTGTATTTAACTATCTCCTAAAGAAAGCATAATATAGTAGAATAAGCACTGAATCAGAGACCCAGATTATGGCTCTCTACTAAATTAATTGGCCTTTTAACAGAAACTGAACCTCTCTAAAATCAGTTTTCTTCCAATGTAAGGTGATGAAGATGAACCATACAATCTCTCTGGTTCTTTCAATAGTCTATGCTTTTATTTATTTGGTAAAAATGAAATATTTATGCGTGCACTGGAGTTGGTTGCTTCTAATATAACACAGACAATTTTTTCAGGTAATGAATGTATTATCAATAATGAATAACTCATCCTTTTTCTCACTCATTTGAAATGCCATAATAACTATAAGATGAATATTTATAATTTTTTCAGTTTCTGGTTCTTTTTTTTAAACATCTTTATTGGGGTATAATTGCTTTACAATGGTGTGTTAGTTTCTGCTTTATAACAAAGTGAATCAGTTATACATATATATATGTTCCCATATCTCTTCCCTCTTGCGTCTCCCTCCCTCCCACCCTCCAGGCGGTCACAAAGCACCAAGCCGATATCCCTGTGCCATGCGGCTGCTTCCCACTAGCTATCTACCTTACGTTTGTTAGTGTGTATATGTCCATGACTCTCTCTCGCCCTGTCACAGCTCACCCTTCCCCCTCCCCATATCCTCAAGTCCGTTCTCCAGTAGGTCTGTGTCTTTATTCCTGTCTTACCCCTAGGTTCTTCATGACATTATTTTTCTTAAATTCCATATATATGTGTTAGCATACGGTATTTGTCTTTTTCTTTCTGACTTACTTCACTCTGTATGACAGACTCTAGGTCCATCCACCTCATTACAAATAGCTCAATTTCGTTTCTTTTTATGGCTGAGTAATATTCCATTGTATATATGTGCCACATCTTCTTTATCCATTCATCTGTAGATGGACACTTAGGTTGCTTCCATGTCCTGGCTATTGTAAATAGAGCTGCAATGAACATTTTGGTACATGACTCTTTTTGAATTTTGGTTTTCTCAGGGTATATGCCCAGTAGTGGGATTGCTGGGTCGTATGGTAGTTCTATTTGTAGTTTTTTAAGGAACCTCCATACTGTTCTTCATAGTGGCTGGACCAATTCACATTCCCACCAGCAGTGCAAGAGTGTTCCCTTTTCTCCACACCCTCGCCAGCATTTATTGTTTCTAGATTTTTTGATGATGACCATTCTGACTGGTGTGAGATGATATCTCATTGTAGTTTTGATTTGCATTTCTCTAATAATTAATGATGTTGAGCATCCTTTCATGTGTTTGTTGGCAGTCTGTATATCTTCTTTGGAGAAATGTCTATTTAGGTCTTCCGCCCATTTTTGGATTGGGTTGTTTGTTTTTTTGTTATTGAGCTGCATGAGCTGCTTGTAAATTTTGGAAATTAATCCTTTTTCAGTTGCTTCATTTGCAAATATTTTCTCCCATTCTGAGGGTTGTCTTTTGGTCTTGTTTATGGTTTCCTTTGCTGTGCAAAAGCTTTGAAGTTTCAGTAGGTCCCATTTGTTTATTTTTGTTTTTATTTCCATTTCTCTAGGAGGTGGGTCAAAAAGGATCTTGCTGTGATGTATGTCATAGAGTGTCCTGCGTATGTTTTCCTCTAAGAGTTTGATAGTATCTGGCCTTACATTTAGGTCTTTAATCCATTTTGAGCTTATTTTTGTGTATGGTGTTAGGGAGTGATCTAGTCTCATAGATCTATGCTTTTTAAAATGAGTCCAGAATGACACATAAATTGATCACAATAGATGTTTGTTGCTTTGGAATTTCGTTAACCTAATATAAGGTATTCATATATTTTTTTGGCTGTCATCAGTTGCATTACTTGGTGTTTGATACATTAAAAAAAATAATAACAGTTTTATTTACTTGGGAACATGTTTCTTCCTTAGGATATGTAATATATTTTGTTGCTTTGCAACAAATATGGAATTGAAGTCATATTTCTAAACACAAATGTTTGCTTCACTTATATTGAATTTGTGCTCTGCCACCCTGCTTTTGTGCCTTGCTGATTACATAACGTATTTTTCTTTCAATATCCAATCACAGGATAATCATTTTGAAGACTAAGTGACAATTAAATTCAATATGCACAGAGCCATCAAGGCATATAACTTGAAATCATTAAACTATGAGTAGGTGTCTGACTATAAATGTGAAATGCGTCATGATTTGGGAAATATTAAAAATTTTTAAAAGAGTACTTTAGGATTGATGAAATGTAGTATATTACTGTTGTATGTTAGCGTTTTATCAACTACATATATGTTCATAATGGATACACACATTAAAAGAGTTTTGAAGAACGCTGGCTTGTATTGCCAGGGGATTATTTTACGAGAAGGTTTAATAAATGGTTTTGTTAAATGGCATATTTCTCTAGTTCATTTAAAGTCTTTTAAAAATAAGAACCCAAATATGATATAAAATAATGCAGAACTAACAAAGGTCCCAGAATTTATTAAATGCCATTTCTCCAGAGAATTCTGTAGATCTTCTTGAGTTGGAATCACTCTGACACACCATCTCATTATCGCTAGGGTTCATCAGCTTCTCTACCCAATGTCTAACAAAATTTTCAGTTCAAAACCTATCCATTGCCTACTCTCCTACTTGTTGTGTTTTTTGTTTCTTCTGTCCCTCATAGATTCTTGAAATCAAATTACAGATAAATATCAAACTACATTGCCAGTCTTAAAATATCACAGTTATATAAGACTTAGAAACTAATGGCCAAACCTCATTTGTGTTAATTGATTGACATATATTTCATTTTACTTGAATGATTTTTTTCATTTTTCAATGGCTTAACGTTTTTTAAAATACAAAAATTAAAAGAAAAATTTAAAGAAACATGTATAAATAAGAGGAAATTATTAGGTTTCAATATTTGTAAACTCATGAAACAAAAAAATAACTTTTGATTAAAAAAAAGTGTCCTGCAAAACAACTTTCCTACTTTGCTTATTGTTAAATATGTTAAATAAAGGTACAAACTGTCAGTAACAGAAATTAGAGAAGATCTAAGTTATTCTCTAACTCAAAATTCACTCAAAATATTTTACATAACAATTAAGCAGGGAAGTTTTTTCCTCAGAATATTTAAATTGGTTCCAAAGGATGTTAGAAACTCTCTTCCATCATACTCTCACCCTGACAATGAAATAAACAACACTGCTTTTCAGCCTGACTGACACCTTCAAGCACTGGGCTCAGAAATTGTAGTCAAAAACTATTTAAAAGACTCATTTCACAGCTTACTCTTGGGAAGAAGCACATCTTGTTCCAATTCCATTCCCAAAAATGCCTCCGCACTATCACGGAAAACTGTTCAAAGGTCATGGTTGAAGTAAGTACTTACCTTGTTTGGTATGTGGCTCACGCTACCAAGTCATCACCATATTCCTAAATTGTTTCACCAACCTCATTTCCCAGAGACAAGCTCTTGTCTGTACTCCAGAGCAGAGTTTAAACTATCTCTTTGAAAAGTTCTCCCAGTATTAAAACAGTAATAAATATAAACTCTCAACTTGAGTTCATGGCTTGACAATCTAATCTTCCAGCTGCACGGTTATTAATCTCATCCCACACATGCCACCAGCTGTTTTGATGCTGTCAATAATAATATAATGATTTTAAACATGGTGTGAAGTAAAAGCATACCCAGAGATAGACAGAAACCTCCAAAGAAGTAAAGTGGAGCTAGATTGATTTTTTTAAGAAGAAAATCATAACAAACAGAAAAGGCAAAAGCAGAAGCATTAAAAAATGTTTTACTTCAGTTCTAAGAATCTGTAAACAGAGGCAAATATCACACATATAAAAGTGCATAGACTTGATTGCACAAAATGTTCATGTCTTAAGCTTTTCTCTTTTTTTCCAGTTTTATTGAGGTATAACTGACAAATGAAATTGTAGTGAAATGTACACCATGATGTGATACACGTATACATTGTGAAAAGATTCCAGCCGTTGAGTTAACACATCCGTCACCTCACGTATTTACTTTTTTTTTTTTTTTGGTGAGAACATTTAAGTTCTTCTCTCTTAGCAAATTTCAATTACACGATACAGTATTATTAACTATAGTCACTATGCTACACATTAGATCCTCAGACCTTATTCATCTTACAACAGAAAGTTTACATCCTATTGCCAGCCTTTCCCTATTTCTCCTCTCCCCGCTTCCCCAGTCCCTGGCAACCACCATCCAACTCTCTGTTTCTAAGAATTTGACTATCCTTCCCCACCTATAAGTGATACCAGGCAGTATTTGTCTTTCTCTGCCTGGTTTGTTTCACTTAGCATGATACCCTCCAGGCTCATTCATGTTGTCACAAATGGCAGGATTTCCTTTTTTTTAAGGCCAAATAATATTCAATTAACGTTACATCTATCCTTTCATCTATAGCAATATTTAGGTTGGTTCCAGGCCTTGGCTATTGTGAATAATGCAGCTATGAATGTGGGAGTACAAATTTCTCTTTGAGATAGTGATTTCTTTTCCTTTGAGTATATACTCAGAAGTGAGATTGCTGGATCATATGATAGTTCTATTTTAATTTCTTGCGGAATCTCTATATTATTTTCAATAATGGCTCTACCAATTTACATTCCCACCAGCAGTATACAAGGGCTCCCTTTTCTTATATCCTCACCAGCATTAATCTCTCGTCTTTTTTGATAATAGACATCCTAAAGGCATGAGGTAATAACATATTGTGGTTTTCATTTGTATTTCCCTGATAATTAGTGATGTTGAGTACCTTCTATTTTTAAACTTATTAAGATATAATTGACACATAACATTGTGTAAGTTTAAGTTGTACAATGTATTGATTTGATATGTTTATATTTTACAGTATGATTATTACTGTAGTGTTAGCTAACACCTCTATTATGTCACATAATTATCATTTCTTTTTTATGGTGGGAACAATTAATATTCTCTTAGCAACTGTACCCTCAAACAACATCTTCCCCATTCCCCCCAACCCCCAGCCCCTGGTAACCATCATTCTACTCTCTGATTTTATGGGTTTGGCTTTTTAGATTACACATATAAGTGGTATCATACACTATTTGTCCTTCTCTGTCTGACTTATCTCACTTAACATAATGCCCTCAGGTTCCATCCATGTTGTCACCAGTGGCAGAATTTCCTTCTTTCTCATGGCTGAGTAATATTCCAGTGTGTGTGTGTGTGTGTGTGTGAGAGTGAGTGATATGACATCTTTATTCATCTGTTGATGAACATTTAGGTTGTTTCCATATCTTGGCTACTGTGAATAATAATACTGCAATACAGTAAACATGGGAGCACATATATCTCTTTGATATCCTGTTTACATTTCCTTTGGATAAATGTCCAGGAGAAGAATTTCTAGATCAAATGGTAGTTCTATTTTTAATGTTTTGAGAAACCTCCATACTGTTTTCCATAATGGCTGAACTAATTTGCAATCCCAACAGTGTAAAAATGTTCCCTTTTCTCCACATCCATGCTAACACTTGTTATCTCTTGCCTTCTTGATAATAGCCATTCTAATGAGTGTGAGGTGATACCTCGTTGTGGTTTTGATTTTCATTTCCCTGATGATTAGTGATGGTGATCACCTTTTCATGTACCTGTTGGTCACTTGTATGTCTTTTTTGGAAAAATGTTTGTTTAGATACTTCACCCACTTTTTAATTGGGCTATTGCTTTTTGCTATTGAGTTGTGAGTTTCCTGTATATTTTGGATACTAGCCCCTTATGACATAAATATTTTGCAAATATTTTCTCCCATTCCATAAGATGCCTGTTCATTTTATTGATGGTTCCTTTTGCTGTGCAGACGCTTTTTAGTTTGATGTAGTCCCATTTGTTGAGTTTTGGTGGTGTTGCCCTTGCTTTCAGTGTCAAAGCCAAATAATCACTGCCAAGACCAATGTCAAGGAGCTTACAGCCTATGTTTTCTTATACAGGTTTATGGTTTTAGGCCTTATGTTCAAGTCTTTAATCCATTTTTGTTGAAATTTGTATACAGAGTAAAATAGGGGCCCAGTTTCATTTCTTGTCTGTGGATATCCAGTTTCCAAACAACATTTATTGAAGAGACTATCCTTTTCCCATTGTATATGCTTGGCTCCTTTGTCAAAAATCAATTGACATATATGTTTTTGTTACTATAACTTTGTAACATATTTTGAAATCAGGAAGTATGATGTCTCCAGCTTTGTTCTTCTTTCTCAATATCATTTTGTCTCTTCGGAGTCTTCTGTGATTCCATACAAATTTTAGGATTGATTTTTCTGTGAAAAATGCCGTTGGAACTTTCGATATGGATTATGTTAAATCTGTAGACAGCTTTGGGTAATATGGACTTTTTTTTTTTTTTTTTTTTTTTGCGGTATGCGGGCCTCTCACTGTTGTGGCCTCTCCCGTTGCGGAACACAGCCTCTGGACGCGCAGGCCCAGCGGCCATGGCTCACGGGCCTAGCCGCTCCACAGCATGTGGGATCTTCCCGGACCGGGGCACGAACCCGTGTCCTCTGCATCAGCAGGCGGACTCTCAACCACTGCGCCATCAGGGAAGCCCTAGGACACTTTAATAATAGTTCTTCCAGTTCATGGACACAGAATATTTTCCTATTTATTTGTGTGTTCTTTAATTTCTTTTATCAAAGACATATATTTTATTGTACAGATCTTTCGTCTCTGTGGTTAAATTTATTCCTAAGTAGTTTCTTCTTTTTTGATGAAATTATAAATGAGATTTTTTTCTTAATTTCTCTTTCAGATAGTTTATTGTATAGAAACACAGATTTGTATACTAATTTTGTATTCTGTACTTTACTGCATTCATTTATTAGTTCTAACAGGATTTTGGTGGGACCTTTAGGTTTTTTAATATATGATATCATGTCATCTGCAAACAGATAAAAGCTAACTTCTTTTTTTTTCAACATGGACGCCTTTTATTTCTTTTTCTTGCCTAATTTCTTCCAGTACCATGTTGAATAAATGAGGTGAGAGCCTGGGCATCTGCATGTTTTTCCTGAACTTGGAGGAAAACTTTCAGCTTTTCATCATTGCGTATGATGTTAGCTATAGCTTGTCATATACAGCCTTAATTATGTTGATGGAAATTCCTTTTATACCCAATTTGTTGAGAGGTTTCCTTTTAATGAAAAAAATGTTGACTTTTCTCAAAAGCTTTTTCTGCACCTATTGAAATAATCATATAATTTTTATGTTTCATCTTGTTAATGTGGTGTACTACATTTATTAATTTATGTGTGTTGAACCATCCTTGCATCCCAGAAATAAATCCCACTTGGTCATGGCATATGATCCTTTTAATTTACTGAATCTGGTTTGCTACTATTTTGCTGAGAACTTTTGTATCTATATTCATTATGGATATTGGCCTGTATTTTTTCTTTTCTTGTAGTGTCCTTGTCTGGCTTTAGTATCAGGGTAATCTTGGCTTTGTAAAATGAGTTTGCAAGTATTTCCTCATCTTTTATTTTTGGGTGGAGTTTAAGAAGGATTTGTATTAATTCTTCTTTAAATCTTCGGTTAATTAATCAGTAAAGCCATCAGATCCTGGACTTTTATTTGTTAGGAGGTTTTTGATCACTGATTCAATCCCCTTACTCAATATTGATATATTCAAATGATCTATTTCTTCATAACTCAGTCTTAGTAGCTAGTATGTTTCTGGAGACTTACCTATTTCCTCTACGTTTCCAATTTGTTAGCATATAATTGTTCCTTGTAGTCTCTTATAATCTTTCTAATTCTGTGTTATCAGTTGTAATGTATCTGATTTTTTTTGAGTCTTCTCTTTTTTTCTTAGTTAGGCTAATTAAAGAATTTTCAATTTTGTTTATCTTTTTTAAAAACCAGCTCTTTGTTTCATTGTTCTTTTCAATTGTCTTTGTAGTCTCTTTCATTTATTTCCATTCTGATCTATGGTATTTTCTTTCTTCTACTACCTTTGGGCTTAGTTTGCTCTTTTTTTTCAGTTTCTTGAGATGTAAAGTTAGGTTGTTTATTTAAGTTATTTCTTTTTTCCTCACATACGCATTTGTCACTATAAACTTCCCTCTTAGAACTGGTTTTGCTGCATCCCATGAGTTTTGGTATGTTGTGTTTCCATTTTCATTTGTCTCAAGATTTTTTAAATTCCCTTTTCATTTCTTCTTCGACCCACTGGTTGTTTAGAAGCATGCCGTTTAATCTCCACGTTTGTAATATTTTTTGAGTTCTTTTAATAATTGATATTTATTTCATACTGTGTGGTTGGAAAAAGATGCTTGATCTGATTTTAATAATCTTAACTTTACTAAGACTTTTGTGTGGCCTAACATATGGTCTATCCTGTAGAGTGTTTCATGTGTGCTTTAGAAGAATGTGTATTCTAATGCTGTTGAATGAATTGTTCTGTGTATGTCTGTTAGGTTCATCTGGTCTAACATGCGGTTTAAGTCCAATGTTTCCTGATTCATTTTCTGTCTGATTAATCTATCCATTGTTGAAAGTGGGTCATTGAATTAGTCTGCTGTTATTGTACTATTTTCTGTTTCTTCCTTCTGAACTCTTTAACATTTGCTTTATATTGTTGAGTGTGTAAATACTTACATGTTACATCCCCTTGATGAACTGACCTTTTTATTATTATATCATGACCTTCTTTGTCTCATTATTTTTTATTTAACTCCTTTTTTTTCTGATGTAAATATTATTAACCTTGATTTCTTTTGGTTTCAGTTTGCATGGAATATCTTTTTTCCAGCGTTCACTTTCAGTCTATGTGTATTCTTAAAGCTGAAGTGAGTCTCTTGTAGGCAGCACATAGTTGGATCTGTTTTTTTTTTTAATCCATTCAGCCATGCTATGTTTTTGGTTTTTTTATATATAGAATTTAGTCCATTTCCACTTAAAGGAATAATTGATAGGTATGAATTTACTATTGCCATCTTGTTAATTGTATTCTGGATGTTTTGTAATTTCTTTGTTACTTTCTTCCTCTCTTACTCTCTTACTTTGTGATTTGATGATATTCTGTAGTGGCATGCTTTGATTCTTTTCTCTTTATCTTTTGTGAATCTATGATAGGGTTTTTGCTTTGTGGGTATCATGATGTTTAGATAAAACTTCTTAATTATAATAGTCTATTTTTAGGACATAAATGTGGGTCTTTTTAGATTCATTGACTTTGGTGCTCTTTGAGCTTCCTGGATCTGGATATCTGTTTCTTCACACAGTTTAAAGAACTTGTCAGCCATTATTTCTTTTTTTAGGCTCCCTGATCCTTTCTCTCTCTTCTCCTTCTAGGACCTCATTTAGGGTCTGCTGATGGTGTCCCCAAATCCCTCCTGCTCTTTTCACTCTTTTACCTTCTTTTTTCTTTTTGCTCCTCTGATTGGATGAATTCCACTGCCTTATCTTTGAATTTGCCAATCTTTTCCTTTTCTTGATCTAGTCTGCTGTTGACCCATATTGTAGTCTTCAGCTCTATAGATTCCTTTTTGGTGTTTTTTAAAAAATATTTTCTATCTCTTTGTTGAAATTCTCACTTTGTTTATGCATTGCTCTCCTGACATTGGTGAGCCTCTTTATGACTATTATTTTGAACTCTCAGGTAAGTCACTTATTTGTGTTTCATTAAGATCGGTTGCAGTAGATTTATCTTTTTCTTTTCTTTGGAACATATTGAACATATTTATTTATTTTTTTAATTCTATCTAAAAAGAGGGGCAGCTGGTGCATGGCCCTAATAAAGGATTAGCTGTATCAGTACTGTAGTCACCTTCTTTACTGTGGGCCAATGACTCCTGTGACTATCAGCCAACAAAACTCAGTAGATTGACTGGAACTGAAATTTTCTTATTATCATTTCTTAAGAATTTAACAATTAAAATTTTACAAATGGGTAGGATTACAGGAGGCTCTCTATGGGTTTATTGTGGGTAAATATAACAACTGAAAAAGGTGTTAATAGATTCATCCTATATAATTACCCTAACTGACCTAAAAGATATATTAAAATAACCATTTCTTCTTTGGGCCCATTATGTCATTTATAGTATCAAAGCATATAATGATATACATATCAGTACGTATATATTCATATAAGTATATATTTTGCTGTTTCTCATTCATGTTTGATGATTTGTAGGGTTTTTCCTTATATTCTCGAACATTGTAAAGTCTGGCTTCCAGTAGTGTATGTAGTATCATAAAAAGAATTTCTCATAAATGTTTAAGCTATTACTTTGCAGATGGGGAAGCATTGTGTGTCAATGAATTTGAATTAAGCTAGTCTAAGCCATAGTAAAGTAACACTGTTATTTTCTGATGGTAACCTATCTAGAGGTTTCTATATTCTAGTCTTATTATTCCCTAGGTGTTAGTAATTTGAGTAATTTCAAAATCCACTAGGAAATGCCATAGTCATTTTCCTATTAACAGGATGATTTTTTTTTGTTTATCTTTGCATGTCACACTTGGCTTCCAGCTGTTTAGTTGTTCAAAATAGAGTTTAGTTCAAAAATAGTCTGTACTTACAAATAAGAAACTCTTTTGGTGATAAATGTGCCCATATATTTATATAGTTATTAAAATAGTTTATATTGGATGTAACCAAACTGATGGTAGGGAGATGTAAACATGACAATTGTATTCCCTATGTTCTCTATTGAAAACTGATTTTAGGCCAAAAGACCCTAATTGTTTTGATAGGGATGGCTTCACTTCCTTTCATTTTTGACTTGAGAACATTCAGAGTGGAAGAGATTGGCAGGGAAATAAACTAAAGTTCAAGGCTCTGACTGATGTGGGGAAAGAGTGCCTTTCATTTTCTATTGGTATATTGAGGTCAACTGGTTAGGGAATAAATTATATCATCAGGATACAAGAGTACTTGTATGGAATCCAAGGAAAGAAAGAACCAAAATCAGGATCTAGAAATATGTCAGGAAATAAGAGTGTTCTCTATTTCTAGAGTTCATGGTTTGTTAGCCATGTTCCTTTTTGTACATGTTCCTTTTCTTATTTAGTAATTCTATGTATTTGTAAGAACTGGTCTCCAGTTCAAATAATCAGCAAAACCTAATTAACATCTCTGAATGCCAATTCAGATTTAATAGAAGGATGATCTGGTAGGGTTGGGTTGGGTTACACTGGCCATTTTGTCAAATCAATTAGGACTGAGAGGAAATGTTCATGTAATACACGTCCAAGGGCTGAGGTGGAGTGTAGTTTTCAGAGAAGTGCCTGTTGGGTATGAATCCAACCAAATAGTGTAAAAATATCAATAATAATGTAAATAATTATAAAAAGGAATGTAATATTATTTGTGCATCATTATTATGTTCTAGTTAAAATGTTTAGCTATTCACATTTGTCATAATAAAAAATTTACTGCCCATTTCAGTTGGGCTTTTAATTCCACCACTTCACCAAAACTTCAAGGTGCCAATGTCCTACCTTCTGTTACATCTGATGGTCAATTTTCTGTCGTCATGTTATCTATCCATAGTGCTTAACACAGCTGATTATTCTATCTTCCTTAATTCTCTTTCTTTATGTGGCTTGCAGAATATCACAAAACTACTGATTTTCCTCCTAACTTGTGGATTGCTGTTTTCTTACTTTCTATTGCTACTTTTTCTTCTTCCTAACATCTTAATGTTGGAGTGCCCTAAGACACAGTTCATAGTTCACTTTTTCATCTACCCTCACTCCCTTGTTGATTTTTTTCTAGTCTCACAGCTCTACAATATTATATGCTATATATGCTGATAACTCCAATTTTTTATGGCCGGTTCTGACTGTTATCTCAACCAACAGGCTTATATACCTACTTGGAGTTTTAATGATCTCAAAATCAATAAACCTGACACCAATCTACTGATCTATTCCTTTAAAACTATTCTGCCTGAAGCCTTCTCCACCTCTAGTTATTCAGGCAAAAGAAAAAAAACCAAACAAATAAACAGAAAAAAATGTGTAATTCTTGAAATTCAGAAAAATATTGTTCAATAATATAGGCTAAATAAAAACCTTTTCAGATCAATAAAAAATAATGAAGTGTTGCAGATTGAAGGGAAATTATACCAGGTGGAAAATGGGAATTTCAGGAAGAAATATGAAACATTAGGGGTGAAAGTGTATCAGTGAATGTAAAAGACAATTTTTATATTATTTTTAAAATACACATTATTGTTTAACACAAAAATTCATAATATTGTATTATAAGCTTTCAGGGTACGTAGATGTAACACATAACAACTATTGCACAAAGGACTAGGTGGGTAAGTAGGCATATATGGTTGCAAGCTTTCTATATTTTATGTGAAGTGATAAACCATTAATACTGAGTAGACTGAAAAGTTAATGATTGTATTCTGATTTGTTAAGGATGTATGTTCTAATCTCTAGAGTAACCAGTAAAAATAATGCAATCAGGTATAGCTAAAAAGTCAATATATAATTAAAATTGAATTATAAAAAATATTCAGTTAATTTATAAAAGGAAAGAAAGAACAGCAGAAGAAAGAAACAGAGAGGATGAGCAATGTTAAATCCAACTGAATTAATTTAATGGAAACACTCCAAGTAAAAGGCAGAGATTTCAGATTGAATTAAAAAACAAAATCCAATTATATACTGCCTCAAGAGAATACATATGTGTATATACATATACATATATATATATATTCATATACACAGCAAGGAGGTTCAAAGTATGGAAAGAGAAAAAATTACCATGCAAACTCTAAGCATAAAAGGCTACAATGGAAATTTTCATATCATATACAGAGGAACAAAATATAAAAGCAGGCAAAGAAAAAAAGTCATGTTATATACAGAGTAATAACATTAAAAATGTCTGCAACCTTCTCATCAGAACCCATGTGAGATTAAAAGTAAAAGGATAGGAAAAGATATATAATGAAAACACTAAGCCTAAAAAGTTGAGGTGGCTACATTCAGGTGTTGAAGGAAGAAACAAGACAGTCAATCTAGAATTCTATATCCAGCAACAATGTGAAAAAAAACTATTAGATAAACAGAAGCTGAAATAATTTGTGACCAGCAGACCTGCACTCCAAGGAATGTAAAAAGAAGTTTATCAGGAGGAAGGAAAATAATATGATAAAGAAACTTGGATCTATACAATGGAATGCAGAACTCTAGAAATGGTTAATATACATGTGAATACAAAGGACTTATTTTCTCATTCTTTAATGTCATTAATTTCTTTAAAAGACAATCTACTCTTTAAGTAAAAACAATAACAATCTATTGAAGCATTTATAGCATATATCAAGGAAAATGAATGAAAAAATAGTGCAGAGAACAGGAAGGGAATATTAAAGTATGTTGTCAGTTATTACATTGTATGTAAAATAAAATAATAGCATTTGAAATAAGTCTTTTATGAATTAAAGTTACATATTGTAAACATAAAGTGACCACAAAAAAATAAAACAAAGTATAAGTAAGTAGTCAAGAGTGTGGATAAAACAGACTACTAAAAAGTACTTGATTTAGGCACTGCTCCTCTGCTCCAGCAATAAAGGATTAATTGCCTTTGCCCATAACCAAGTAGAAGGACAGTCAAAAACTATGAAACACCTGTTTTCACACATTGGTCAATAGGCAGGACTTTTATCACTGAGAGAAGGAAACCAACAGAGAGAATCCTACAATTCCCCTAGCTGGCATCCAAAGAAGCACTTTCTAGGCTGGAGTGCAGCAAGTGGGTAAACAAATAGAACACAGTTGTTATGGTGAACTTCCAGAAATGGATGTTCAGGGAATCGGAGGTGATTCCAGACTAGACTTTTCAGGGCAAAATATGGGAAAGGAGAGAGCTACACAGAGAGAGCTTCAAAGATATGTAAAGTAGGGAAGAGCTCTCGTATTTTGACTGAGTTCTGATCTTCACCAAAGGCTATGAAGTTGGGGAAAGAATGATAAGAAAGAGCTATCATTAATGATTCCAAGAGCTCATGATGTTTGGGGAATATTTGCATTCCCACCAGCAAGAACAGAGAGAACTTGTAACACGTGAGCAATCAGTAGAGTGTTAAGTAAGATATTACCTCACTAGTGGAATTAAAGGAAGCTTAGGCTAAAGTCTACTCTGGATCTGAGCTAAGAAGTCTCAAAAGAAAGATTAAAAAGATCCAAACTGGGCTTCCCTGGTGGCGCAGTGGTTGAGAGTCCGCCTGCCGATGCAGGGGACACGGGTTCGTGCCCCGGTCTGGGAAGATCTCACATGCCGCGGAGCGGCTGGGCCCATGAACCATGGCCGCTGAGCCTGCGCGTCCGGAGCCTGTGCTCCGCAACGGGAGAGGCCACAACAGTGAGAGGCCTGTGTACCGCAAAAAAAAAAAAAAAAAAAAAAAGATTCAAACTGATTCTAAATAACTTTACTCCATGTCATAACAAAGTCCTACTGAACAATGACAGCCGCATAAACAGATCAGATAGAGGAGAATCTAGTTACTGGAACCACATAGACTCGACACCAATAATGTATATTCAGTAATAGTTTTGTCGACAGTTTGTAACTAGAAGTGATGTAAATTGGGCTCAGCCCATTTCTTCATTTCTGCAGCCCAGATCTTTCTCCTTACTAATGGGATACGTAGTTATGGCACTCAACACCCCTTCATTTCAAGATGGAAATAAAAGAGTTGCAGATTTCTCCCATCCACCATGAAGAACAGAAGAAACACTTATTGTTTGAATTTCCTTGATTTCTTTTTTGCATGTCACACACTGCTTAATTATGTATTGCTTCTGTCTCATAAGTAATCATTTCAAATGACACAGTGGCCCATGTTAAGGAAATGATTCATCTTCCTTATGTATTTGAAACTATGGTTTGCAGCGCTATTTTAGACACTACATTATAATTCTGTTATGCAAAACATCTTTGGAGGCTAAAATTAATGTCAATAAGAAGCTTATGCAACAGGAAAAATGAACACAGGCAAAGAAAAGCAAAAATAACTCCCTCCTTCCTGACTCTTCTGCAGTCAATGAGACTGCACACTTAACATCGTTACATACTCCCAGACACATCAAGGCCTTTTGTGCATCAAAGAAAAGAGAGGGGGTAAAAAAAACCCTCAAAATGCCAGAGAAATCTCTTGCATCCTGTTTTTCCTTCCCTGCCTCCTTCTACAAATTCTCTTTGTGTAACGTAGGGATTGTATATCTTTAGCAAGATAAAAAAAGAAAATTTTCATGCCAATTTAAAAAATATTAATTTTGACATTCGTAGTCTCTGGGTCAACAAGAAGAAAATGTGAAAGTTTAATCTCAGAAAATTTTAGACCATTGAATAAAGAGTGATGACATATATTTAATGAGTTCATGAGTTAATTATCTTCACAGAGTCCAAAAGAGATAGAAATTTGATGGAGGTCCAGAAAGTGAAAAGGAAGCTGTGCTAATTAGCATAATAATTTATATTTCTTATACAACTAAACTGTTTTTCCAAGTAGTAATCTCATATCTAAGTTACAGCTATACATGCATAGATGATTTCTACCCTGCAGCATACATAAAAAATTGAGTTTCTCTAATTCTGTCATCTTACGCTGTATTTAATAAAGATGACAGCAGCACTTAGAGCACAGCTAAACAATATTTTTAGTCCTATGATTTTTAGGTACCAGTTGGGACTTGGGAGATACTGACAAAGGTTAAAATGAAATATTCTGTAGGAACAGCAGGGAAGAAGATCATACATACTGTATAAATTCTAGGCACAAATAAAGAAAAAACATGGTATGGCCTCAAATACTTTTCTGAACAAGAGGAATCACAATATAATTCTTCACTTTTTTATTTTTTTAAAGAAGATGTTGAGAGTAGGAGTTTATTAATTTATTTTATTTATTTTTGCTGTGTTGGGTCTTCGTTTCTGTGCGAGGGCTTTCTCTAGTTGTGGCCAGTGGGGGCCACTCTTCATCGTGGTGTGTGGGCCTCTCACCATCACGGCCTCTCTTGTTGCGGAGCACAGGCTCCAGACACGCAGGCTCAGTAGTTGTGGCTCACAGGCCTAGATGCTCTGTGGCATGTGGGATCCTCCCAGACCAGGGCTCGAACCCGTGTCCCCTGCAATAGCAGGCAGATTCTCAACCACTGCGCCACCAGGGAAGCCCTAATTCTTCACTTTTTAAAAACAAAACTCACAGTTTTATAGGTGAGATCATTATAAGGTTTTATATCAAGATGATAAATGCAAAAATATTTATTAAGGAACCCCTATGAAAAAGGAGATTTAGGCAGAAGAAGAAAGAATAAGTAGTAGAAAAGAGGAAGTAAGAAGCTGGATAAATGGAAAAGTGGTAACAGAACCAATAGGAAGCCAATTTTACAGCCCCTAGAATTTTCAAAGTATTGGAGGAGGATATATCCTCTTCTCATGTTTATTCTCTCACAATTTTTCAAACTCAGTCTCTGATAGTAACAGGGTTTTTTTGTTTGTTTGTTATTTGGTCCCCATCAGTGCCTTAACATTATACCTGACACATTTGCATGAGGTTGCCCTACTAACAAGATTTGCTCTGCTAACCACTTTTCCTCTGTGCGGTTCAAAGCACATTACAGACAATGTTTTCCTAATAAAATCAAAATATAAAGGGTTAACAGAAAATACTAAACCCCTATATAAAAAAGAAAATAATGATATCCTAAGAATTATAAAATTCTTGTTTTCAAAAAAACTTTAATCTTTATTTATCACAAAGACATAATAAAGTATCCAAAGTTGGATAACACTACTATTTCACAGTTGAGTAAAATAAGGCTTAGACAGGTTAATGACTTGACCACTTAAACAGATAATAAAGCCAATTCTGATTCCAAGCTTTGTCTAATTCCATTAAGCATCAATTGCTTTGTAACTAATTATCCCCAGGTGACTTAAAGCAGCACCAAACGTTTATTATCTCAAACAGTTTCTGGGGGTTTCTAAATTTCTAATTTGTGTGGTCCTGCTTCACGGTCTCCCAGGAGTTTCCAACCTTGACATTGGCAGTAACTGCAGTTGTCTGAAGGCTTAACTAGTGCTGAAGAATCTACTTTCTAGACGTCTCACTCACGTGGCTGTCAAGTTGGTTCTGGCTCTTGGCTGGAGGCCTCAGTCACTTGCCATGTGAACCACTACATAGGGCTACATAATTGTCTTCACAACGTGGCAGTTGGCTTCCTTCAGAGGAGTGCTCCAAGGACAAAAGCCATATGCTTTTTCTGGCCTAGTCTCAGTCATTTTTGCAATATCCTATTCATCACATAGATCAGTCCTATGTAATGTAGTGGGGGGAGGGTGGTAAAAAGAGTATAAATAATAGGAGGATGTGATCATTGGCAGCCATCTTGAAGACTGGCTACCACCCTAGCTATACCATAAAGCTTACTTTATGAATCTGTTCCATCCTTTTTTACTTCCATTTCTTGGTTTTTTAAAATTATTATTAAACTATATAACTATTTGGGTGGTAAGTTAACATACTTGTTTTGCTTCTTTACCATTTGTCTTATATAGACAAACCAGATCATAAGCTCCCTGAAGACAAGAACTGGAACTTCCACCTTTTAACTGTTTATGATTCCTGTTATAATGTTTTGGGTATAATGGGTTCTCCATTGATCCTGAGTAAATGAATAACTAAATGAGTGAGTAAATGGTAAAATGAAGATATCTAAGTCATCAGATGTGTTTGAATCGGGTTTAAAATTATAGAGTTTTAGAAATTTAAGTCAAGAGTGCCAGAATTTATTGCCAGGAGGAAGGTCCCAGAGCAGATCTGATTTGCCTACCCCAGTACAAGCAATTGCTTTACACTTTCTTTTATATTCACTAGTCTTCCTATTTCAGATAATGTTAGTACTTTCTACATGAAAATCATACTAAAAAAATGATGACACAATAACATAGTAGAACTAAAATATCCTAGGAAAAAATAAGCAGAAAATGTTCATTGTCTATGGATTAGAAACTTCTTGAAACAATAAGGGAAACATAATGGCTTAAATAATTCATCCTCATAGAAAAATTAAACTGAATTCAGGTAGTTTAAAATGCTTTAGAAGATTGTACATTATAGTGAGAATTAACTGCTAGAAGGAAGTTGAGACATTTTTTTCCTTTCTTAGAAATAAACAAAATGACCCTTTCCACTACTTCCATATGTTCATGTTTCAAAACAGGGAAACATTTTCTGCAAAGTAGACTCTTCTTACTCCCTAAGAAACCAAGGTTAGTTTTGATGAAGAAAAGGCAAATAGAAGTGCAGAGAAACAGAAAAATAGAAATTTTTAAAATTAGGTAAACCAAAAATATTTTTAAATGACCAGTAATGCCTTTAAGTAGACTATGCACAAAAGTCTTCTTTGTCCCTCTACAACTGACACTCTTGCTGTCACTGCTCTAAGCACAAGCTTAAAATTTGGAGATCACCACAACCATCACATACCAGTTCTACTTATCACGTACCCAGCTCCATATATCATATTTATTTTGTTTTAAGGTAACTTTATTGAAATATAACTGACTTATAGTAAATGCACATGTTTAAAGTATACTTTGATATATGGATATACCTATGAAACTATCACAGGAAAGAAAACACAATGAACATATCCAAACTCCCCAAAATGCCACTTGTTAATCTCACCTTCATGTCCCTTCCACCCTTCTCACTGCCTGAACCTCAGACAACCACTGTTTTGCTTTCTGTTACTATAAATTAGTTTTCACTCTTTAGAATTTTACATAGGTGGAAGGAATCATACAGTATATACTATTTGGGGGTGTCTGGTTTCATAATGTAATATGATTGATATAATAGCTATTATATATTGCTAGTATATATTATAATTTGAGATTCACTCATGTTGCACGTTTCAAAAATGTATTCACTTTTTTTGCAAAGGAGTACTTCGTTGTATCGATATACCATAATTCAATTATCATTCACCTGTTGCTATTTGGGTTGTTTCCAGTTGCTGGTTATTACAAATCTGCTATGAACATTGAACATATGCTTCCACTTATCTTGGGTAAATACCTAGGAGTGGAATGGCTGAGTCTATTGGCAAGTAGATGTTTAATATTTTAAGAACTGCTACATTGTTTTCCAAAGCGATTGTGCCATGTTACACTCCCACTAATAGTGTTTCAGAGTTCCAGTTCCTCCAAATCCTCACCAACACTTACTAAGGTCAGTCTTCATAAAATTTTGGCCATTCTATTAGGTGGGTAGCAGTGTGTCATTATACTTTTAATTTGCATTTCCCTAGTGACTAATGGTATTGAACATCTTTCCGTGTGCTTATTTGCTTTCCAAATATGTTCCTGAAGAAGTACCACTTCACATCTTTTGGCCTAATTTTATTTATTTTTATTATTGAATTTTAAGTGTTTTCTTAATTAGAACAAGTTATTTTCAGATATATGATTTGCTAGTATTTCCCCCAGTATGTGGCTTGTCTTTTCATTCTCTTACTTGTGTCTTTCAAAGAGCAGGAATGTTAAATTTTGATGTCCAGTCTATAATTTTGTTCTTTTATGGATCATGCTTTTAAAATTATCCCTAATACAATCTTTCCCTAATACAAGGTCACAAAGAAAGATACTTTTGCTGATTATAGAAATCCAGGTGGACAAGTTTTTTGTACTGTTAGCGCTTTAAAGCATGACTTTCATCTTTCACTTCTCTGGATGATTTTAAGATGTGCTCTTTACTATTGATTTTAGACAATTTGATTATGATGTGTCTTAGTGTAGTTTTCCTCATATTTCTAGGTCTTGAGCTTTTTAGATCTATGGGTTTATAGTTTTATTATATTTAGAAAGATTGTGGTTATTAAATCTTTAAACTTTTTTCTGTCTCTACTTCATCTATTCCTCTCCTTCAGGGCCTCCAAATATATCTTCATTAGCCTGCTTCAGTTTTAACATTTTAATAATTCTTATCTACATATAACTTTTCTGTATGGAATGAGAAAAACACTACTTCTATTACATGCATGTGTAGCTGCTTGAAATTTTTCACAGCTCACTGGTGATATGTTCCTTTGCTTCTTTTTTAAATCTTTTTTTCTCTTTCATTTGGTTTATTTCTATTGCTATGCATTCAAGTTCACTAATTTTCTACCGCAATATCTAATTTTCCATTTATCCCATCAAGTATTCTTTAATCTCACCTATTATAGTTCTCACCTCTAGAAGTTTGATTTATGTTTTAAAATGTTCCACTTTTCTACTTAACTTTTGAACAAATAGAAGAGTTATAATAACTATTCTAAAGCATTTGTTTGTTAATTCTACCATCTTTTATAGATCTGAGTTGATTGTGTTTTTTCTTTGCATTGTCAGTCATCGTTTCCTCCTTCTTTGCATATCTGGCAATTTTTATTTGATGCCAGAGACAGTACATATTACCTTATGAATGCTGGAAAGTTTTGTATTCATGTAAATATTTTGAACTTTGTTTTGGGACTCAGTTAAGTTGTTTGGAAAGAGTATGATCCATTTGAATCTTGTTTTTAAGTTTTTTAGGTGAGACCAGAGCTGTCATTCTAGGACAGAGTTGTGCAACTTTGACATCAATGATATTTGGGGCTAGGTAATTTTTTGTTGTGGGATGCTGTCCTGTGCTTATAAGATATTTAACGGCATCCCTGGACTTTACCTATCTAATGTCAGAGTGCCCTCTACCTCTACCTTGACAACTAAAAATTTCTCTGGACATTTCCAAATGTGCCCTGGGGATGAAAATCATCTCTGTTTGAGAAACACTGGTCTAGAGCTAAATACTACCCATTCCTGAAGCAAGACCTTTTGAGGACTCTGCATGAGCTCCATGAGTTATAAGGTTTTCTCTTCTGGCTGATGGGAGCAGGCATTGTTCTCAGCTTTATGGAATATCAGACACTCGTCTCCCTAATCTTTTCTATGTTCGTTCCTTGACTTGGGAAGTTTCTTCATTTTCATGTGCAGATCAGCCCTCTGCTAAATACTTGAGGGGGGCATCCAGAGATCTCTAGTGTTCTTTCTTTGTGTAGCTCTCTCTTCTCTGATTTTCTGTCCTGCAAATTCTAGCTACATTTGTCTCCTTTTATTCTCAGTTCTCTTTTCAACTCATAGTGTCTGATGGCTCCCTTTTCCTTGTACTTTAACTCACAACCTCTCTCAAAGCAGAAAGCTCATGTCTTTGTCTCACCTTATTTGTTTTCCACCTTCTATCTGGAATCACTGTTCTTAATTATCTAATGTCCAGTGTCTCATTTTATATATTTTGTCATGATTTTTGGTTATTTCAGGTAAGAAAATTAATATGATCCCTATTACTCCATCTTGCTTTGAAATGGTTGTCTCTCATGCATATTCTTTAGCCATGTCTATTTTATCTATTTTCTTCCCATTTCTTCCTTTTGATTCATTCATCTTTTTATCCCTCTGTTCTTCATTATCAACTGGTGTTTACATGACAAACCACTAGATAATATCTGGAGTTTCAGAAATATTTATTTGATAGTTATTATTTTATAGCTTTTGTTAAAGTCATGAGACTGGATAAGATTGCCTACTTAAAAATTAAAGATAGAGGAGATGATATAGAATTTATTCCTGACTGTGTGATGTTTGAATGCATATGTTTTATATAAATGATTTCACATATTTGCATTCGAGATGACTGGAGTTGTATATGTTTATCTCCTTTTTAAGCCTGAATAAGCTTCGAGTACTGGGATTATGGCTTCTTCCCCATCTGTCCTCCCAGTATACAGTATGTAGTTAGTGAGGACATTGATGAGGAGTGGTGAATGTAGCATAAAAAATAGAGGGTGGGGGTGAAAAGTTGAAAGATGCTGCCCCACCTTGTCCTTATTATTTTAATATGCATTCAATTTGAATGACTGCAATCCTAGTCAACCAGAATAAATAGATAATTATTTGCTTTATCTTTACCAAAAAGCAAAGTTTAATTCCCAATTAACAAAATAAAGATCTAGATGGACTTTTTAGTTGGTTATATATCTTCCAAACATTAGGGCTTCCGTGTGTATTAGTTTACTATATGCAGGACACATGCTTATTTGTATACAGTGCCATGAAACAATTCACTTGAACTTTATGGAATGCGGTCGTCTGAATGGTTTATGCTTATTAGAATTATATAGTAAGCTGAAAAGAAATCTACTTGATCTTCTAGTGGATCCTTTGTAGTGGCAAAACTAAAGGTGCACGTTAATATAGGAAGTCATTTTTAAATTTCATTGTTTTTAAAATTCCAGTCTTGCCTAGATAGAGGTTCTAATTTGTTTGGTGAATGCTTTGATAATTCTATGAAGAGACTAAGAAGCATAGAGTCTGCTGGAACCTCGGGTTATGAGAACCTGGTGGAGCTCCTCTGCATTAAAATGAGAAGAGATGCCTTTCTGTCAGAAAAGAAAAGGGAGAGGCTAGCAGACAGGAACAGGTGGGACTGGGGTTAAGGAGTTGAGAAATACAAAGAAGGAGTTTTGAGAAGAAGAATATTCAATGAGTGTCTATTAAATCATTTTCTGTTTAGTGTACGATATAACCACCCCTTTTCTGTGAAACACTTGTAAAATCAACATTGCTCACTAGAGATTTGGGGAAAAATTTTCTTTCCTTAGAATATGATGAAGTTTAGCGTCTAGGTTAAGGGTTGGGATGAGACAAACCCAAAAGTTCGCCAAAGGGACACAGCTTTTACAGGGCAAGTATAGTTTTACAGAAACACAGAAGACTTAGGTACTCTATATACCACTAGGAATTTGGGGATAAGTTACTAATTAACCAAAATTTTGTGTGGCTTTTTCATATGGGTACAGAACGTCTCCAATGCTGTGTTCTGCAGAGCATTACAAATCAACACAGATCAGTTTGCTAAGTCTACATTATTATTTCAACCAGCAAAGTCGATTTAGGCAAAAATTTTTTCATTACTTTATCTCCTGGGACTGTTTTGAAGATGGTATTTGTAAAGTCATTTAAAAATGTTTCTAGAAACAAATTCTTGGGAGATTTATCTGACAATTTCACTTAGGTTTTTTAGATTGTTCTAATTTTTAGTGAAGCTGATGAAACCTAATGTTTCTATAAGTTGACAGAGTTCAAAAAGATAGAGGTTGTTCTCCAAAGAACAGAGAAAAAGTGATAGAAAAGCTAATAGAAAAGTGAGATTGTTTCTTAGAGGTGGACTCCCAGTTGATAAAACTGGAATGGACTCTGAAGTTGTCATAGACTTTTCAGATGAATGGCAAACATTTCAATGCTTTCAAATAAAGGGGGATGAAAGGCAACTTCCTATAAGAATTTTTAAACAAAAGTAAAATGGCATAATGCATTTAATTCCTCATTGTTGCTGCATTTGGTTTAGGCTTAAGAAATACATGATAATTATCTATGCTGTTTGATGACTCACTGATAAATATGATACTTATAAACAAAGTGGAAAATTATCTCTAGAGTAAAGAATGGCTTAGAGAAACTCTTTCAACATTTGTATTTGTATTATAATCAACACAACAGTGCTATTATGTCAAAAATAGAAATTGTTTTAATTGGATTTCAATTTTATTTTATTTTAAAAACTATTAATAACTAAATAGCATGTGCTCTATCCCCACAAGTCATTTTATCTGAAAATGTTAGCATCTTTTTCTTTCAACTATATTTGATGGACTCAGATTTTATTTTAGGCCAAAGAATGGACAGGCTAGCTATTGTCTTGATGACCGGGATATAAATTTTTCAGTAGCAAATATTTTGAGTGTAGAGCGAAATTGACAATAGTCAATTGACAATAGTGGGAGATGGAAGCATCACCTAATTTTGAGTTAAACATGACTCTTAAAATTGAGATATCAACAGGTAGCACTGCATCTAGCTCTTGGAATTATTTCTACTGTATAGTTGCTAATGTCCGTCAGTTGCACCTTACCCCAACTCTGCTGATGAGGCCCAGCAACTTTTATCAGTCCTCTTGAAAAACCAAACTATTGGCTTAAAGTGACAAAAGACTATTTTTATTGTAAGTAATATCTAATCTGATTAGTTCATTTTTGCAAAGGTATTTGCTATAAGTTATCTCATATTTATTTATTTTTCCTAACTAGAGATGAGGAAGCTAAAGATCATGAAGGCCAAGTGGCTTGCCCTAGATCACAAAACTACCAAGTAGGTAGCCATTTAAGTCAGCCATTTAAGAAGGCACAACTCCAAGTTCTGTGTTCATTTCATCATGTTGAACTGGACATACTGAACAAGACAATGGTGTGGAATATGAGGCACTGGGAAGCCCATAGTTAAAACATTTATGCATTATTTGGGGCCACCTCCAAGTACACATCTCTAACCTCAAGGTGTTGAGAGATTAGTGTAGGAATGGGTGCATACAACATCTGTGCTACAAGATCATTGGAATAAGTGCCATATCTTATCATAAAATGATATAACAATGATTTAACAGTTCTGAGACAAAAGGAGGGGGAACGAAACTTCCTACGATTATCTGGGACCATTGTAAGGTGAGCAGATATTTTAATAGGATAGAATGTATGGAAAGGCCATTCTTGGCTTCCAGTCATCACATGAGAGATGATAAGTTCTTGAATGATAATTTGTGGCGACGGTAATGAAAAGAGGGGAAGTACCATGTGGAGACACATTGTGGAGCCAGTAGTGACAGAAATAATGCCCCTCTCAAAAATCGTCTTTATTAGTTTTCTATTGCTGTGTGACAAATTACCACAAATTTCGCAACTTAAAACAATACCCATTTATCAGTTCACAGTTCTGTAGGTGAGAAGTACAGGTATGGCTTATCTGGGTCCTCTGCTCAGAATCTACAAGGCTAATATCAAGATCATGGCTAGGGTGTCTTCCCATCTGACTCTTAGAGTGCTTGTGGGAGAATTTAGTTTCTTGTGGGAGAATTTAGTTTCTTGAGGTTTTTATTTCCTTGCTCCAGTCAGCCAAAGGCTGCTCTCAGCTCCTAGAGGTTGCCAATATTCCTTGTTGCATGGCCCCAACCATCTCCAAACCCAGCAGTGAAGAACACACAACTCACTCATATTAAATCTCTCTCATTTTGAATCTTTATTTCAAGAACTGGTCATTCCTTTTATGGACACACCTGATTAGGATAATCTCCCTATTTTGAGGTCAGGTGATTTGCTACCTTATTACAACCATAAAATCCCTCATACCAGCACTTAGATTTGTGTTTGATCGATTAACTGAGAGAATGTGTGTATATACCAGGGGCAGCAATCTTGGGTCCATCTTAGAATTCAATCTACCACTAGCCTGCTGAAGAAGGGAAGAAGAAAAAATTTAAAATAACTTCAAAGTTTTTAGAAGCTTTACCTTCCAGAGAAGGTAATGGTCCCTTTAATTAAGTTAGCAAGTACAGAACTTGGAGCTGATTGAGATCAAGGTACTGAGCTTAATTTAGGTCACTTTGAATTTGAGGTCCCAGTAAGATAGGCTATTTAGTGGTCAGTTGTAAGGTTCAGTCTGGAATCTAGGAGGTAGGTGACGGATATTTGTGAATCATTAGAATTTTAAGATTTTAACTTTTTTGTGAATGAGTTTACCTAAAGAGAGAAGATTTAATAAGAGGAATTTCAAATTGTTTAGAATTTAGAAGAATTGTTTCATTACTAGTTTAAATATATAGAGAAAAGAAGGAAAAAGAAACAGAAAAGATGGTAACATTGAGCTATGTGAAGAATCTTAGTTTATTCATAGTGTATAAGCTGCTTGAGAGCAAGAAGAACATCTTGAGTTTATAAAGTGGACAAAATATGAAATTCAGAGATGTTTAGGGGATCAATGGTCCCGTTAAGACTGAAGATCTAGTAACTCATCAATAAGTTCTTAACGCAGTGGTTCATCCACCCAGGTAGGGTTGCCAAATAAAATACAGAACATCTAGTTAAATTTGAGTATCAGATAAGCAATAAATAACTGTTAAAGCATAACTGTGTCCCATGAAATATGTGACATATTTATGCTAAAAAATATTTGTTTTTTATCTGAAATTCAAACGTAACTGGGTTTCCCATGTGTTTATTTGCTAAACCTGGCAGCCCTACATGAGGGTGCGTTTGGCAATTTTGGTCACTGCAAGAAGGGATGCCATTGGTATCTAGTGGGTAGTGGTCAGGGATGCTGCTAAACAGTGCACAAGACAGCTCCCCCCGCCACAGAAGAAAGACAGCCTCAAAATATAAATAGTGATGAGCTTGAGGAATCTGGGTTTAAGGTAACTTTTGCAGAAATGCTCTCCCTGAAGAAAACTTTCCTCTTCATGCATATCTTCATTATATCCATTTTTACATTTTACCCTAACCAGCGTTCTAGGAAGGGATCTCCTATATATACCCTACAAAATCGTGTTCTCCTCGACAGTGTGCACTTATCAGAGTTGCAATAAAATACTTACTTGTTCAAGGACAACTTCTCCCACGAGATTAGAAGCCCCATCAATGATGTAATCCTAGTTCTGAATCCGGTGCTATGGAACAAAATAGAAGTGCAATAAATATTTATTGAGTGAGTGAATGAGCAAAGTGGCTTTAAACTTACCTCAGATGATGAGAGTGAATGAGAGTGAGAGAAATACAATGAACCAGGTGCCAAAGTTCCTATGAGAGATAGAGCAATGGTTTGAAAGAGGTCAAGCAATGACGATATCGACGAGGAAAAAGTACAGTAACTAGATTTAATGTTTCAGTGAAGGGGCTCCAACATCCTGGAAGGAAACTTAGTATTAGAAAGTTTATAAAAACAGTCACGAATGTAATTCTAAAAACTTAGTGAGATCTTGTTAGTTAGCTCAAGTTAATGAAAAAGAGTTGTAATGCTTCAGACTAATTTTCCATCTTCAAAGTACATTACAGAATTTTCAAATGTAATAGAACACAATACCTAGGGACTGTTGTAAAAAAAAGATTTTGTTGGGTCAATGGCTGAAGGACCAAGCTCCCTGAAATGTTGCTTCAAATAGCACCTTTCACACTGCAGTTCATCATAACAACTATTTATTCCTTTAATGCTTTTCTTACTCTAAATATAATTTTTTTCCAAAACTCTGAGTTGGTTTTGATGCTTCTATCTATTGCTGAAAGGATCATTTCTCAGATATTCATAGGGATGTATTGGCTTTTCTCATTATCAGAAGGCACCGTTAAAAGAGAAATTTTAATCTCTCTGCCATAAGTATATCTATTTTTCTAATTTTGCTTAATGAATAAATCAGTCACTTAAATAGCACTCATTAAATAACCAGACGTTTCTGCCTCTCTCTGTAGCATTAGCATGGTATATATATTAATTCAGATAGAGTAATACAGTTAAGAAATATTTATTGAGTACCATAGGCTCTGTCTTGCCGAGGAGCGAAGAGGGATAAAATGAAAAGCAAAAATGTATATAGTCCCTAACTTCATGAAGTTTGCTATCAAGCAGGGGTGCCATTTATTAAACAAATTATTAATAAATAATGTAGTTATCGTAAAGTGTACATATTATGAACACATTTTGAATATGCCTAATAACACATATGCTAGGAACACCATGATAGTTATCTATGCAGCATAATAAATTACTCCAAAATTTATCAGCTTAAAACACAAGTATTTATTATTTTACAGTGAAATTTGAGAATCGCCCAGCTGGTTGGTACTGGATCAGGTTGTCTCACGAGACCGCAGACAATATGTTGACTAGGGATGTTGTCATGGGAGGTTCTGGGACTGAAGGATCCACTTTAAAGATGGATTACTCACACAGCTGCCGGCAAGAGGCCTCAGTTCCTTACCACACTGGCTTCTGCATAGGGCTGCTTGAATAGTCTCATGATATGGCAGCTGGCTTCCCTTAGAATGAATGATCCGAGAGAGAGAGCAGTAAGGGAAGCCACAATACCTTTTTATGATCTAGTCTCATAAGTTACTCATCACTCATAATGTCACTTCCACCACATTCTATTTGTGAGAAATGAGTCACTAAGTATAGCCCACATTCAAGAGGGAAGGAGTATAATTAGGCTCCGCCTTTTGAAAAGAGTATTGCATAATTTGTGGATATAGTTTAATATCACTGTATTTATCTTTTCTAATCTGGGGCATTAAAAAACCCTTTCCTGATAACATGACATTATGCCAAGAATCGAAGGATGAACAGGTTTATGACATAATAAGTAAAGAGTGAAAGATCAGAACAGCTCCAGACACAGGGAACATACACAAATGTCCTAAAGCAGGAGAGCTCACATAAAAGAAAATAAAAGAAGGCTGGTGTGGCTATGGAGACAGTAATGGAAAGGGAGTTATGAATTGACGCTGGGAGGGGTAGAAGGAAAAACTAGGCTATACAGAGCCTGTAGCACAGGTTACAGAATTTATATTTCATCCTAAGGCAATGGGAAGCCTTTGAAGGGTTTCAAGAAGAAGAGGGACATCCTAAGGCAACGTTTTACAAACAAAATGCAGTATACTCTGTTCTGTGGAGAGTGGACTAAAGGGGAACGAGAACAGATGTAGGGAAAGAAGTTAAAAGGTTGTTGCTGATGCATTGTGACTTGAACCAGGTGATGACAGTTGTAGAAAGAGGAGAACTTATTTTAAATATATTTGGAAGGTAGGCTAGGTAGGACTTAGTATCTAATTGGGTGTGGTAGGAAAGCAAGAGGATGTGGCTGAGAAGATTCCTAAGTTTCTGGCTTAGGCAATGGGTGGGTGGTGATCAAACCATTTATTGGGTTGGCCAAAAAGTTCGTTTGGGTTTTTCCATAAGATTTACGGGGGAGAGTGTTCAAGGGGCTTCCCTGTAAGGAGAAGACGGACTTGGGGGATTTCTCTGTGACTCTAATCTAGAGTGTAGGAGCTTTGTTAGATGTGAGTCTTGTTAGACTCAGGTCAGATTCTGGCTAGTTATGGAAGGCAGTCCATGGTAGTAGGTGAGATCATTTTAGGAATCACCTAAACCCTGGTCTGAGACTTGATTGTGCAACTTGTCATTTGAGCGACCTTGGATGAACTTCCCAGTTTCTCTGAATCTCACCTTTTCCTTTCCTAATGTAGGAAAAATGACCTCATTGGGTCTCTGCTGTTCTGTGGTCTGCACTTTCTGCCTTACTCAGGATCTTTTTCTTCTCTTTCTCCACTATTCTGTTACTGTGGATATGTTGATACTCTTAGGAAGGCTGAGAAATATTTGATTGAACTGCATGTGCTAACCCATGTAGGTGATGTCCCATATGGATGGGACATCATCACTGACTAGGAGACCAAGAAGATTATAAACTGACACATGAATATTTAGGGATCAGCCAGTTGGCGAACAGTCTGAACAAAGGCTGGAGGACAAAAGCCCAATATAAGTGGACAGGAAGCCCAAAAGTCCAATTAAAGGGAGTGCAGGGGTTTCCCTGCAGACTCCAAGGAACTGTGAATCCATGTGTTTGAAATGTGTCTATAACCCAGAAGATATATCAGGTAATAAAGATTAAAAATTTTATCCAGTCAGAAAGTATGATTGTTCACTCTGATTGTGGGGTGGCTAAATCAACACAATGTCATTATCACAGTGGTTTGCAAGCCATGTTCTAGAGTGAGACCACTGGGTGCAGATACCATCGTGGACACTTAGAACCTGCGTGTAATTGGGAAATGACTTCCACCGCCTGTCTCAGTTTTCTTATCTGTAAAATGTGGATAATTATAATACTTTCTCAAAGGGGTCTTCTGAGGATAAAATTAAATGACACATGTCTTAGCCTAGTGCTTGGTTTAGCAAATGATCAATGGGTGCTTTTGTTATCTATTGTGATTATTATTTTCAACAACAACACGCAGATGCCTACGCTAATATACTGGCATGTTGTACAGCAAATATTCTCTCACTTTAGCCTCATCTTTGGAGCAGAGCACACTTCCTCATTCCATTGACTTTGGCTTGACTGTGTTGTTTGCTTTGATTATAGTCATCTGAATGGCTTGATGTGAACAGAGTTTCAATCAGGGTGGCTCTTTTTCTAGATTTGCCTTGAGAAGAACGTGCCCTAGGTAGTGCTGGTTCAAGGAGCCTATGGAGGCGTGTAAAACGGATTTGAACCCAACCCAAACACCTAAACTAAGTCCAGCCAGTTCATAGCCTAGATCATAGCTGCCCAAGCTGCTCCCCACACACTCATTGAGGGGCAGAATGCTTATATTTTAAGCCACTGAGTTTTTAGTTGTTTCATTATTAGAACAATACCTGACTTGCCTTTTGCACAACAGTGATACATCATTAGAAAAGCAAGCATCAGGTATGCACTGCCCATTTACCTGAACAGCCCGAATCAGAGCCACAAGCCAAGGCCAGACCAGATGAGCCAAATTAACTGTTATCTGAGTTTGGGGGTATTTCTTTATTGTTACAATAGACGACTGGTACACCTACTCTACGCCAGGCATAGGAAAGAAAACAAGTCAGTTTTGCTGTGGTGTTTGTGTGCCAGTGAATATTTATAAATGCAGGCCAGATGCCCTTACTCCTGACCATAATGTTTTACACAAAACGATACAGTTAACTTTTCCTTATCTTCCACCAAATTGTGAAGCTAAATTGTAACCTCCTAACTCTGAGAAAAATTCAACCCTGAACATTACAAGGGGAAGCTATAGAATCTCTCCTTTGAAAATTCTGAAAGAATATGTGGAGATCTGCCTGCCTGAGGGCAGGGGCATGGACCAGAAAACTGAGATTGCTCTGCTGCTATAGTTTTATCATTTTAATGATCTTGCGTAGCCAATTTGAATTTCAAGGTAGCTAGGCACTTTCTAAATATTTTATGAAGGTAAAAGCTTTATTCTCCTTTTCATCCTGGTCTAAGTAAATGAGATCGGTAACTTAGAAGACTTTGTTCTTAAGAGTTTGAAAATGTAGGGAAAAGCTTGATGAAACAGCTAGTGCTGTGTACACAGTTCTATAGTAACTGGGCACTTTCCGGTTCTAATCAATCAGTTATACCTGAATGATAATTTGGTACACAGACACAGTTGTCCTTATTTGGTTCTTTAGTTCCACTTTATTACAACTCTTAAAGAACTTTGAAATATGAAAGCTCAAGCTGGAGATCAGAGTCATGATTTTTATTTTTGCACTGGTAGTTTACAACCTAGGACCTCTTTTCCTAAGGACTATTTTTGGAAGTACTAACGTTTCCCCCACTATCGAGTCTATGCAACATAGTTTACCTATAGAGACAATTTTAACATAGAAGATCACTTTAGAAATTTTAAAGATGAATTTTAATAGTTAAAGATTGTATAGTCATCATTTCAAGTGAATTGAATGATCGTCTTTAAATTCTCTAAGGTTTTAGGTATTTCGAGGCTATGAAAAACTTAGGTTTCCTACAATACTGGATTAGAAAAGGTTTTGCAAATTAAAGTGTCAAATTACCATGAACCAAATGACAAATCCTAAGGTTAATTCATAAATCGAAGTAAAAATAAGTGAGAATGGGAGAAGAATTACAGTGTGTCTCAACTAAAGGAATTCACATTCAAAAATTTTAAAACTGGTGTGCAAGGAATTTCTGTTTCCTAAGCTATAAGAAGCCACCAAGGGTGTTGCTCCTACCTCAACAATGAGAAAAAGCCTAGTAAACTTTTTTCCAAGTCATCACTTGGAAACCGTCATCAGACCACTGAGGCTGCAAAGCAACCTCAAAGTAAATTCTAAAGTGGGCAAGCCCCTGTAAAGAGACATGGACGCCGTAGCCCAGACCTGCGGTAGAACACAGGGAAAAGAGGCTCTGTCCCTAATCAGTTAAATTTTAACAAAGCCCCAAAGGCCAATCGTGGACTAGATGTCAGTCAAAACTAGCTGGAGACCACAGATACAAGGGGAGCTCACTCTCACTTGTTACCATCAGCCTTTGTCAGGAGCTGAAGGGAAAGATGGAGGAGAGGGCAGGAAGTGAGTGAGAGCCTCTTTCAGTGGTGCAGCTTACGGCTGCTGGAGGTTGCCAGCAAGACATGCCTGCTTTTTCAAATTCTTTTCTCCTAAGCAGCAAAAGCTGCTATGATAGTAGGAATGCATCCTCTTTCCCATGGGCACAAAGCATCCCAGAGACGTTTTCTCCTACTAAAGTTTGGGAGAGGTGAGAAGAAAATGTTTGTACCACTGGAGGGAGGGGCAAGAAACTGCCTTGGGCCTAAGATCCTGTAATGACACAATGGAAAGGTCAGATACTACTTGGGGTGGGCTAGAAACTCCCACCCAAGACCAATCACAGACAAGGCAGCATTTGTCTGTCAAGGGTAAGAGGGGCAGGAAGATGGAGAAGGACTCCCCACTAAGACTTAGGCATATAGGCAACCCTTAGACTTAGGTGGGACTAGAACAACGAAAAGCCCACACTCACAACATGAGCCTAGGACAAGGTACAAGCAACAGCAGACTACCTCTGGGGAAAGAAAAAGGGCATGGAGAGAGGTTCTCCTGGGGTGCAGGAAGGAAGGGACAGCTGAAAAAGGAAAAAACCCTCCAACAACTGAGTCTCAGCTCTAACCACAGGGCAATGGCAGTCAACTGCTAGAGGAGTTTGAGGTCTGTGGTGCACTGCTGGTAACCATAGCAACAACAAAACCAAATGTCCTTCTTGACTAGATTGTCTCAATCCCAGACACTGATGGCCTGACAAAGGAAGACACATGCCCATTTCCAGGTAAAAATATAATTTACCTCAGTCCCTCCTGTTTTACACAAGACATCTGACATTCCAGAAATTACAGGACACATAAAAAAGGAAGGAAAAAGCAACCCCCTGTCAAGTGAAAAGCAGTCAACAGAACCAGACTCAGAGATGACCCAGATGTTGGAATTATAAACAGGAACTTTGCAATAATTATGATTACTTTGCTAAAGGATCTAGTTGTAAAGTACACTAGTAAATGGAAGATTTAAGCAGAGGGATGGAAACTCTGACAGATAAAAGGAAATGCTAGCCTATCAGACATAAAAATCACAATTTTAGACACAAAAGATTCCTCTGATAGGCTCGTTAGTAGACTTGACACAGCCAAGCAAAGAAGCAGTGAACTTGAAGAAAAGTAAATAGAAACTGAAGCAGAAAGAAGAAAATAATAATAATTTTAACAAGAATGAGCTTGGAGGTAAAATTTTCCCAAGAGCCTCCAGACCAAGACTCATCCTGACCACCATCTTGACTTCATTCTTGTAATAACCTGAGCAGAAAACCCCATTCATCTTCCCTTTCAATAGCCCTCTTTACCAAGACATTTATTATCTTCCTCTCAACCAGGATCTCCCCGTTAATACTCTAGTCAGACCAGTATCCCTCAATGTATAATATCTATTTTGCAGCTCTCCTTTCTTTTATCTGGGCCTTCAGATATGGCATGAAAACAATACGTAATAAAAAATAATGTACAGGGGCTTCCCTGGTGGCACAGTGGTTAAGAATCTGCCTGCCAATGCAGGGTTCGAGCCCTGGTCTGGGAAGATCCCACATGCTGCGGAGCAACTAAGCCCGTGAGCCACAACTACTGAGCCTGCGCTTTACAGCCCACAAGCAACAACTACTTAGCCCATGCACCACAACTACTGAAGCCCGTGCGCCTAGAGCCTGTGCTTGGCAACAAGAGAAGCCACCGCAATGAGAAGCCCGCGCACCACAACGAAGAGTAGCCCCCGCTCGCCGCAACTAGAGAAAGCCCACGCACAGCAATGAAGACCCAATGCAGCCAAAAATAAATAAAAATTTAAAAATAAATTAAAAAATAATAATGTACACTATTAAGAAATATTTTAAAAATAATCTTAATTTTGTTAGGTCTGTTAAATTTTTAAATGACAGGGATCATAGGGTAAAGACCCTTTTTTGGGAAGGGTGTTCAGAGAGGCTTCCTTCTTAAGATCTTAATAACATATCATATAAGAAGAAACCTAAGTATGTCAAATGCTGTGACTTCTTCTAATAGGCACGTGAGTACACACTTACACACCTCTCAGCCTTGTTGTCCCTGATTGAATGCAGTTAGGCAAGATACCATGTTGCACAGAAGCCTTCATGGCTTTCCAATCTAAATTATACATTTTCTTCAAGGGATACAATTAGTCTTATTGAGGCCACGTTCTTTATTTGGGGTGAAAATATTTTTTGCAATTACTTGAGGTTTAAATAAGTATGCTTTTATATATTAACTCAGTCAAAACTAGCATCTTTAAGCAGGCCTCCTCTTTAGCTGACACAAAATCTGACTGGTAAACACAGAAAATGATCATATCAGCAGGAAGCCTTTGAACTATTTAATGAAAATCACAGGTTGGTGTTTTCGGAAGACTGGAAGGAATCTATTCAGTTTTCTCTCTACTTACGCTCTTGTTACTGCTGTTAGCATTGTCATAGAGAGCAATCCTCAATGATTATTTATCACATTTCTGAGCAGTCAGAAGACAAGTAGAAACCTTTAAATATTTTGAAAATGGGTTAAAGCATTAGTGATAGAACCTGAAAGGAATCCCGTGTCTTTTTATGATCTTTGAAAAAGTATCACTTAGCAATAATTTAAGACCAGTTTCTGTTCTTAAAACATGTAAAAGATATATATTTTTTTGCCTCAGATATTGTGTCCATGTTAAATGTCTTGCTTTTATCCCTTTAGCTGTGATGATAATTTAACCAAAATAGTAATTTTCAAAAAGAAACATAAATGGTCTAACTTGATGAGATAAATATTTTAATTCACACATATTCCTTTCTAGTTATTTTCCCAAGGCTTATATATAAACTTAGTTTTAATTATAGTAAGTGTATGATTTTGCTGTTTTTTATTACTTAATCCGTTTTTCATACCTCCATGGCCATTATAATATTCACTCTAGTGACTTCTTTGTTTACTTTTTTCACCACTATAGATATCCGTAAACATTTTGGAATTTTCACATCTATTGAATTATTATATGAGAAGATGGTCGGGGGAAAGGAGTTAGCTTGGGGAGAGGAATAAATAGCTGCTTGGGTCATGTTGAGTTTGAATTAGATATCCAGTGGGAAGTTCCAAGTGGGATATTAAATATTTAGGTCTGAAACTCAAGGGAGAAATTTGGGCTGGGGCATGAGAAAGAATGGGATTATTTACTAACCAGACTTAGGAAAGGTAGTGAGGTTGCTGTTCACAGAATGAAGTAGAGTGCCTGAGGCACTGTAGAGTAGTGAGTTGGTTAAGAATCCAGACTCTTAACTACCGTCTCCATTCAAAGTCTGGCTTTGCCACTTACTCATCGTGAGCTATTTCCTAATCTATAAAGTTGTGGAAGTTGTAAAGTGAAAGTTGTAACTATTCAATACCTTGTAGGATTGTTGTAAAAATTAACTGGAATAATCCTCTAAAGCCTATATTGTGAAGTCTGACTCATTATAACCCTTTAATATATTTCTCTCATTACTACTGTTGCTACTCCATGTACCTGGACAGCTTAACATGGCTGAAGAATAAAACCCAAGTGTGCTGACTCACCTGAACTTTAATTTCATGATCCCTAGCCTTAAATGAGCCCTTGGTGCCCATTATATTCAGCTAGTTCATTCACTGTGTCACTCTCTTAGATCACTATTTTATAAGTTAGAAAATGCATTTCATTTGCTTTTTGCACTGTGAGATAATGGGCCCGGGTGATGGACTCCCTTGGTCATTTGTGGTTCCCTCCTCACCTCTCTAGATGACTGTTTCCCAACAATTGTCTCAAAATCTAAAATCTCCACTCTTCCTGCCCCTTCTTTGCTTCTAGATGCCTGTACCTTGCTATCTCCAAATTCTCTCCTCTTGAACCCGTTTCAATCTGGATTTTGCTCTTGTAGAGGTCACCAATGATTTCCACTTTGTTTAACTCAGTGAGCAACTATAAGACCTTGTTTTACTTTAACCTTCAGCATGGTTTGACATAGTTGTTGATATCCTGATTTCTAGACACAGTCTCTTTCAATTCTTCCTTACTTAACTGATATTTCCTTTCCAGTCTCTTTCCATATCTTTTCCTTAATCATCTTGCTGAGTTTTAAATATTGATATGCCCTTGGCTTAGCCCTCACACTTTTTATATTCTCTAGATATACTTGTTACCTTGGTAATTTTATAACGTTCCATGATGTTAATACTATATATATTCTGAAGACTCCCAAATTTATATCTCTATGTAATAAAAATTCATCAAATCACCATATACAGAGTTTTATGTAATAGCTAACTTTTGGCCAGATTTGCAGAGTGAACCCATTCTCTGATGACATAAGCACTTTTGTTCATGATCAATCATGAAGGTTAATTCTCTACTGCAAAGAAGGTTGGTTTATAATGGCTGAAAAGTTATCACTAAAATATTCATTTTTCCAAACAAGATTCCCAGTACATAATTAGAAATATTTATGCCTGGGAATAAAACTGGCAAAAATGGCTATGAATTCCATTCATTTAAAGGTATAGTGCTGTTAACTTATGCACTTCCTTCTCCACCACAATAATATTGTGCACCCCCAACACACACACACACACACACATGCACATAAGTGCCTGCTGGGTCTATGAAACTGTGGGGAATAGGCAGACTAACAGAACACGTTTGTTTGTTTGCACTAATCCCAATTGTGGTGGATGGTGGAGCTGGGATTCTCTTCTGGTTGTGACATAGTTCGGGACGGTGGTGGGGTCATGATTCAGTCTTCAGGAATCCAACGTAAACTTATATGATCAGCTTATCCTGTGCCATCTCTGTCAGGCATACTATTTCCTCCTGCATCTCACGGTGCCAAAACCATCCCTGTCTACTTCTGTGTTTTTGCCATTTGACTAATTTTCACACTCCTGCCATCCCTTCCCTAGGACATCCTTCTCTTGTCTTTTCATTTTCTTTAAGGTGTGGATTGTGATCAATCTGACCTGTGAAGATTTCCTAGCCTTGGACAGTCAAAGAATTTCTCTCTTTTCTCAGAAAAGTGTTGCACTAAGGTGCCCATAGCTCAGAATGTATTTCAAGTGAACTGAAAAACTTCCCTGTATGATAGTGACTAAGACCACATTTTGTCTTCTGAATTCTTCACAGTAAATTTTTGACTCAATGATTGATTTACTAACTGAAGATGGAATGTAATATTTACAAGTTTATCCTGTTTTAGTGTTCTGAAACTACTGATTTTACTGGATGTTTTGTAACTAGCTTTTCAAAAAGGTATTTCCCGATCTTATTTTGAGTCTGCCAATTCCTTTTTATAACTCATTACTTATTTTCACACTTGGCATTACAACTCTAGATTTAGCAGAGGAAAATTTGATTCTTAAAGTATGTCTATAGTCATAATTTAGTCTAATAATTTATACATATAACTGATATTATTTAAGTGGGCTGATTAACATAAAGCTGTATCAATATTCGCATAGACTATTATGCTGTGGCAGAAAACTACTTGGACAGATTGTAATATACTAAAGTCCTAAAAGTGTCATCTCTGCCTAAAGTCAGCATTTTGAAATGACCTACAATTGTGGCTTCTGCAAGGATTTTCCAGAGGCATACTCTCCGATTTGCATATAATTTGTGTGTTTTCAGTGACATTGAAATCCAGCCTTAGGCACTATCCTCGTTAAAGTTTTATCGCTGCTCTTCCCAAAGTTACTTTTTTATTTCTTTGCTTTTTCAAATATATTCAAAATAAATGGTCTAAATACACTAAGCAGTGATTCTCAAGGTTACTAGATTACTATCTACACCAGTTGAGACACCATCAATAGCAGTGATTACTATCACATTGATTGAGAAGAGAGCGAGAGGGAGCAGAAGAGAGATTCTGAGACTCTTAAAAGCACGTAAATTTAGAGTTAACTCTGGTCAGAGCATTCGGGGTCTATAATATCTAATTGCTTCTTCAGTTTCTCTGGTTCAATCTGTGAATATCTGGTAGTTTGACCTAATTAATGGAATATCAGTATGGGTAGTTGGATATCAATTATAATCTTCCTATGGTTATATTACGAGTTTTACTGAAGTATAAAATCTTGGGCTCTGGTTCTTGGTTTTATCATTTGTACTCCCCTACACTCTTAATGTAGTGCCTGGATTGCACTTGATCACCATTGCTGAGTGTATGAATGAATAAGAGTCTCATTTGGAGGATGACTGATTTTGTGAATGAAGCAATATGGCATCCCAGAAGTCTGGATTTTGGACTCAGATATCCTGGGTTCAAATACCAACCCTGCCACTTAATAGCTATTGCATTAAGCAAATTATTTTGGTTTGAGGTTCATTGCATGTCTCACGCAAACTTTCCTGAGGGAGGAAAAAGTAGTTATATATTGCCATCCATTTCTTCTTTCTTTGCATTCACTTGTCTGCTAACTACTATCCTGTTCTTCTGCAGGATAATGTAATATCTTCTGTAAGATGGGTCTGCTGTTTTCTCATGCCCCTAGGGAAAGATGAAGCTTCCATTGCACACTTATTAACACTTTCGCCTTGGAAAGGTGTCATTATTCCTACTGCATCCCCATCACTAGATAGCTCAGTGAAAAGAAAAGCAATTGAAGTAAAAAATTTCAAAAAGAGTCTTGCAATGTGATTCAAACAATATTGGTTCTAGGAAGGGGAACAGGAAAACTGTGCCTGGTAAATGATGCCCACCTAATCATTTTCTGGCTAAAATGAATGGCTTTCAGAACCAAAGTCTATGCTTATTGGAGGAGGAGAAGAAGAAGGAGGAGGAGGAGAAGCAGGTGAAGAAGAAGAGGAAGTTTATTCTAGTGATACTCCTTTTAAATAATTAGTTTGCTAAGCTGTAAAATTTGGAGTCCATTTTTTTTTTTTTAATAATGGTCCAAAGTGTTTGAGGCAATGATTAAAACCGTGACTGCACTAATGAAAGCAGGGCTGGAGGACTGGAGTGCTGAGAGACCTGTGAAGAGAGGAGAGAAGAGAAAGCCAAAATTGCTATTCTCCTCCTACGTGAGATTTTTTTCTCTTTTTTACTGGTCTTCTTTGCTTATATATGACATTTATTTTACATGACTCTGTTTAACTCAAAGATGGAAACTTTGAGGGTATTTGAGGCCCTAAGACTCCTATTCCCCTGGTGGCCCAAACTCAGGGACTGAACTGAAAAACAACCTGACCTCTTCCTCAAGTCAGTTAACCCCTCTGGACTGTAGATGAAAAATCCAGCTACATCAACCGTCCAACTGTAGGGATTAGTGACGTGGAGCTGGAAAAGCTTCCTTTGGAACCCTTTGAAATTAACATGTAGTTATAAGGTATTTGAAACTGAGAGAAGTGCTATATTTTGCTCTAAGAATTTGAAGTTCTTCCTGAAGCCAGTGATGGGACACATTTCTTATAGCAATCTGTTTTTGTGATTCAAATTCAGAGGTATGAATTTCTTTCTGATTCCTAATACATCATGTGCAGATGGGGGGGTATAAACAGTATGTGCAGATGCTTAAGGTGTTTTTTCTTCCTTCCATAAAGTTATATTTGTTTACTATCGATGCTTCGATCATGTATTAATATTTAGCAAGATACCATTTCACTGGAGGAGGATAAAACATCCTTGTATGATATTTAACTTGGTAATTTCAAATGAAATGTAACTGAGCACGGTGATCTAAAACTGTAACTCAAGTCAAAATAAAAATGCTGGCCCCAGGCATTTATCCTTAGGCCTATGTTTTGGAAGAGAAAATGCTTCCAAGGTTTCACGTGCTTCTCTTTCTTCTTAAACGGGTTAGCTTCAAAACTCATTTTATTTCCTTTCATCCTCCCTTCCCTCTGACCCTGACTCATTTTTCACATTTTGTCTCAGCTCACTAACTTCTAGACCAGTCATGAACCAGGGCTGGCAAATCCTAACTTGGTGCAAAGCTCCAAGTGTTGTCAACATGATTGAGACCAGTGACTATTGCAGATATATCTTAAAAATCTATCATATATGTTGTGTAAATGGTGTTTGATGACCTTCACTGAATATGAGTAACAATAGCATTTGGCTCAGTGAAGAAAATGGTAAATCTCCCCAGGACTGTGACATTTTTGTGAAGCAGCCTGGAAACAGCTACACATTCATCATGTCAAACTAGTCACCATTTACCTTCTATCTTCTTTACATTGCTCTTTTTAATTTAAAGCTGATTCCTTTAAGCAGCCTTGTAAAAAGGGAAAAAAGCGTTACCTCATTTAATTTAGTGTTTTATCTGACATTTTCCAGTAGGCAGAAATCCTAACATATTTGAGACTTAGGAGATAAGCAGTGAAATTCCTCATGGCTAAGAGCAGAAAGTTGTGCCATATAAATCTCATTTTCAATAAGTAAAAATTTTATACCAAATTTAACCTCAATATTAAAAATATAAAAGAACATCCATATTTTTCATCTTGCTGGAAGGTTCATTTTCATTGCTAAATGAAATGGAAATTTCTGGCATCACAGAAATGAATGAGAATAATGAACATCACCCCATATGTTGTTGGATGCCATAAAATAAAGAAGGCATTGTAGGGAAATTTCTACTCCTGTTGATTTTGATGATGGTTCTGTTGGTAGCGGTTAAGGAGGTAGCGTCCATTGCCATTCATGGTTGCATTTCAGCACCAGATAGAAAGCTTTTGAAATTCTTTGTAGCTCAACGGAAGATAGGTTTTTGAAACGCCATAGATTTTAATGAATATCATCATACAAAATTCAAGCTTTTGTCTCTACATTAAAACTACATATAAGGATTAAAAGCAGTTGTTGTTGCAATAATTTTTTCATGAAACAGTGTAGAAAACATGAGTAGATGGTGATAGGCATTGCTTAGTCTGAGACTGCAGATTTCACGTTAATGAAAACTATGCTCAGTGTGGCAACAGTGGGAGCAGTGTAAGTCCAGTACAAGAGAATGGATATGCTTGTCCAGGAAAAATGGAGAACAACATAGATTCTACTTAACAAATATTTTAAGATAAGTCTAAACCACTTAAAATGCAGGGGTTTCCTTGAAAACAAATGATCATCCTATTTGTTGGTGGAGTTCTGGAATCCAGCAGAGTCAATGAGGGGGAAAAAAAGCACTAGGATAGTAGCCTCCGTGCTTTAGCAAAGAAGGTTACTGATGTTAGAGAAGTTGTGTATTTGAAGGCCCTAGGCAAGTGTCGATACCACTTAATTGTTAAAATTTCGACAAAAGATTGATTTCTATGGTAATTTAAAAATTCATAACTTGTTCTTATTGTTGGCAATTTGAATATGATAAAAATTTTTTCCTTTTATTTGCCCTAAGAATTCCCATAAACTAATTAAAATGTCAAGAATAGTTACTCAAGAATATAGCCCCTTATATAAGGCTTTATTTTCCTTAAGATCTTCAGAAATTTGAATTTTTAGTCCTAAATGCTGTAAGATAAGCCTCAAACTGACACATTTTATGATTCTGTTAGTGGTACATAATGTAAGAGAAAGAAAAACAAAAAAAACAGGGACATCTTTCTACTTGGTATAGAAACGTGTTTGTTGCCATCCCATCATTAAATAGTTGTGGTACGTGCTGGTATGACACCTAGGGAGGCTCCCATTTTAGATGTTTGTTTATGCTCTTGACATTTTCTGCCAAGGAATTGATATCACCAATTATATTTTTTGGGCAGGCATGTAGAGATATAATTGTTTCTTCCACTTAAATATAAAACATATGCATATTAGAAAATGCACTCCTTTTAAAGCTGTTGTTTACAGGAGGTAACTTTGAAATCTAAGTGTATTAGCTGTAAAGAGTTGGGCTTCTTTACACATCTCTATTGACTTTTACTTGACACCGGAAATGGTGGGTAGTCTTTTGGTGCTTCTCTGTACAGTTTTCCTGCACATAAAATGAAGAGAGCAGCTGCCACCCACTCATTCCAAATTGGAGTGATTCATAAGAATCACACATGTAAAGATCTTGCACGATGCAGGAAAGTGCTAGCTCAGCTGAAGCTATTATGGGAATGAAGGTTAATGCTTATGTGTATCTCCGTAATAGCCACCTGCCCTGTTTGCATATGTATTAATTTCTCTGTCACTTGATATCACTTCCTACTCTTGCAAGAAAAACCACACGTTTCCTGAAACATCTTAAGGCAAAGATATTTTGTGAGTAGACTGTTTTATAATAAGAACTAGATACATATATAAATATTAATCCAGATCTTTAAAAGAAAGACTTCTCAGGGAAAATATTAATGACAGTTTTCCTTACTAAGAATTATGATATCATTGAAGAGTGAGACTTCTACATTTTCTAAGTACATGTTTCTGGGCATTTTGGTTTGTTTGTTTGTTTATCAGGAGACACTATTGGATGTCTCTTTTTGTAGCACAAAATTTGATTTTATTTTCAATGGTAGCGATTTTGAGGCAGAAGGAAATCACTATATCCTGGGGAATGGTTTGCAAATCCATTATCTCTATTGGTCTTCCTTCGTATAAAAACACATGGAATTGCCTTGGATCAATGGACATTTTTTTCCTATTGGCTTAAAAATCCTTGGCCAATTGTAATGAAGCCTGAGGGGATAGAGACCCAAGGAGAAGCCTGTACTTAATTAAAATATACCCAAAGGAAAGGCATACTTTCCTTGTTCCAGGAGTTTTCTGAAGGATGAGGATTCAACTTTAAAGATACAGCAAAAAAAATGACATGAAGCAAGACAATGAATTGGCAACTATGACAATCAAAGGGATTGGATTTATTTTTTGCCCCACGGCACCGCCCATTTTTATTTTTAAAAAGTCATTTATATAAACTGATATCTTTTCAGTATAGAAAAATTGGAAAAATCACATTAAAAAGGAAAGATAAAAATTAAGATTCCTTATAATCCCGCTTAAGGATAATCACTCTTAATATTTTGGTGGTTATATTTCTAGTCTTTGATATTTGTGTCTATATTATATGCATTCACAGAATTAATACAGTACATATGACTATATTTTCAATTTTTTATAATTGCTTTTTTGTGACTTTACCTCTTGCTAGTTTTGTATTTTAGTATCTTGGTAAACATCGTTTTTAATGGATGTATTTTTCTATATCACATGGATGAGATGGCTCCTCAACTTTGAAGAATACTTATTATCTCAAATCCTTGAGCGCCAGCTTCCAGGCTGAACAAATATGGTTGTGAGCTTGGAGTGCTACCAAATTCTTTCAGCCTGAACCGTGATGAATATAGTCTTCTGCTGACATTGATATATTGTGTGTTTTTGGAAAAATCACTCAGAGGCCTCTGTTTCAGTTATCTCACCCATAAAACAAGGAATATGTTTCCCATTTGACATCATAGACATATTTTGTGAGTAAAATGAGATGTAAGACATTCTGTAAAAAATGATAAAGGACCAGAAAAATGCAAAATAATTTTGTTTTTGATGCTGAGTTGTGATGAATTTAAATTGATGTGTGTCTCTTTCCCTGAGATATATCTAAGGTTTACTGTATAAACTGAGTATATGGATTATTTTGTTGTAACTGCTTGATCTAGCCAGCACCATGGATAGGTCCATCAGGAGTCTGTAGTATTAAATTCAAAGGTAAATAGGAATTAAATCCAAAGGGATTATACATTCAGATTTCTTTTCAACTTTAGGTTAAGCCCATTTAGGGAAAATACCCAAACATATAGACATGAAAATCACAAATTTATAAACATGCAACTTACAGACTAGCAAGTGCATGATAGAAGGATGATTCTCCCCAGTACAAAATTAATACCTTGCATAAATTAAGATGTTACATCATTACTTTTAAATAATAATATATAATAGACACAGATATTGTGACAGATATTTTAATTGCCTGCCCATGAGCCATTTATCCTTTTACTTGTCAATTCTGTTTGTAGCAACAAGGTTTTCCGTCCCAAATGATGAATCATGATTTGCCTAAGGCAATAACGTTATTCTATTCCGCTGTGCTGGATATATACTTTCCTAGCTTCCTTTAGAGCTGAATTTTGGAAAGAAGAGCTACACCTTTGTTGACATTTCTAAGCCTATATCCAGGCATTTTGTTGTTTTAAAATTTTAATGTTTTCTTTGTTTAATGCTTTGTTCATCTGGTATTTTGCTTTTTATTGTTGAAGAGATTCTTAAGTTACAAGCAATATAAATGCCATGGACTACATCTCAAAAGGAATTGTATCTTCTTTATTTTTAAATTCTCAGCACCTAAAATAATGTTTGCCACATGGTAGATACTAATAAATGTATGGTGAATAAAATCATGCAAAATACGTTCAGAGACACATAGTTATGGAGGCCTAACAACATGTGGAGAAATTTACTTAAAGTATATTATAAACACTGTGAAGGTGGGGACTTTATTTTATTCACTGAGCTCTGGGCTATAGTAGGTCCTCATTAAATATATTTTAATTAATGAATTAAGTAATGAATAAAACATTATATAATTACCACAATAACCCTACAAAGCATATCTGGTGAGTATTAATACATAAATACATACTCACTGTTTACAACTGAAGAAACTGATGCTCAAAATGACTAAATTATTCACTCAAGTTCACATTGCTGGTAAATGTTAGAACAGGAGCTGAAAATCCAGATCTTCCCATACTGTTGCTAATACCCTTTGCACATTGCCATGGTACCATCTGTTCATTTAAAAGTATGATTGAATGCATAAAAATTTGTTTCTTGACCAAAGTGTTTCTATAAAACAAGGTATAGAAATTAAAATATTTTAACTTTAGGACTTTCAGGTACCACTTTCAGGCTTGGCAACTACCAAAAACCATAAAAATCTCTTCTCTTTGTTTTCTCTTTTGGAGTGATGAAATCCCACCCAGAATTCCCCAGTAAGCTTCCCCTCAAGTCTCATTGGCCAGGTTACTATCACATGCCTGTTTCTAAACTAATCTCTGACCATGGGAATGAGATTATTGTTTAGAGTGAAATGATGTTGGAGAATTGATCATAGTGACTAGTATTTAGGGGCAATGCATTATTATAACACCATGAGCTAATATCATATTATATAAGGTTACTTGGGGAAAGGCAAATATGTATGTCTTTCTCTTAAAAAAAAAAAAACCTATTGTGATTTTGGATACTGAGGCAAATTAAACAAACCTAACTGTGAAAGTAAAATAAAGAGTCTAACTTCATTTTTTTTATGTTTAACTTCTGATAGCTTTTAGCATTACCTCTCCTTTTTCCATCTCTGCCCTGTGTCCTGAATCTGGGCAAGCTGTTAAGAAAGCCTGGGTGCTTTCTCCTTTGGTGCCAATGGGAAGTTCAAACCATGCACACCCCTGCCCACCAGCAGAAACCCTCATCTCGACCCTACCCCGTTACCGTAATAAAAACCTCCAGCCAGAAACCTTTCCTGGCTATCTTAAGCCACTTTTGGACCATCTAGGGAGATATGCCCTTGTCTCCCTAGAAAGTCTTATTATGTAAATAACAAGTTTTCATACCATATTGGTGTGTGTGTGTGTGTGTGTGTGTGTGTGGTATCAGTGATAACATCCAATCTAAACATTGGATGGGGATCTATCCTGTGTTTACAGGGTGATCACAATAGGAAGAATGACAGCTATCAGAGATTTATGTAATGTAAACACTTAAGGCTTCGTTTTTCCTTTGCTGGCAAAGAGATCAACCTATTAATAAACTATTAACCTATTATTTACTCTGTGTGGTTTGAGTTGTACTCTGAAGTCCAAATTACCTGCTTCTCCACCCTACAACTTTCTAAACCTACTGTGGTGATTAAAACTGCTCCTATAGTAACTCCTGAGTGTTAAGTTTTGGTCTCCGCTTTCAATGCTTTTGCAGATCACTCCAGGATAGCCTACATTTTAAGACCCTACTGCCTCTTTCTTAGTGAGTTTTTCAAATATTTTTCACTTGATAGAATAGGCCTAAGGTATGTATAGTTTCCTGTTTGATAGACTGGAAATGGTGTGAAAGACACATGAAGAGAAAGAAATGGAGGAGAAAAAGTGAGCAACTCTGACTTAAAATGAGAAACCCAAATACTTTAGACACTCTGAAAAAGCAAGGGTCATAAGTGATGCTCAAATTAGGTGTACTGTTTAAGCTTCTTGGATACTAATCTTCTAAAGTATCCTTTTAATTATTTTGTTGCTACGTTCAAAAAACTCTGATCGTTGTATTTTCTGCAACAATGAATCTAACCTCCTCCAACAGGTATTCAAGTTTCCCTTTTTCTGACTACTTTCTAAATTAAACACAGTCACTTGTCAATATTTGTCAACTCCTTTACTCTACTGTAATTCTGTTTCTTTAGTCTTTAGATTCTCCAGCAATTGACTCATTTTATTCTTTCTGCTGGGAAAGCTTCCTCTTTTTACTTCAAACCACCTTAATCTTATGCATTTTTCAAGACGCAGTCAAGCCATCCCTTCATTTAAAATTGATTGACTCCCTGTTTTCCTAAAACCTTGTTCTCAGTGTTGGCAGTATAAAATAGTGGTGCAGGCATAATGTCTGTCCTCAATAAGCTTAGTGTTTAATGAAAACAGAACCAAATTAGCCAGCAAATATATGAGCATTGATTCCTTGCATGATAAATTGCTCTGGAAACATGTCGGAAGGGCACATCAGCGAGTCCTTAAATACTCCAGCCATCATGATCCTTTCAGTCTTCTCACACCTCCATAACCCTTTCCTTGCACCACACAATTTAGCACTTTAATGAACATTCTTTTGTGTTTTTCAATGTTGTTTCAGAAATTGAAGGTGAAGAAACTTTTATTCACTAGACTTCTGGGGAAGAAAGCAACATTTCTTTCATGGAAATATTTTGATAAGGAACTTGGGGTAGAGGTTGAAATTTGATGACACACATGTCTGGCTGAATTGCTCTAAATGAGAAAATAAGAATTCATATTGTTCCTGAAAAAATCAGGAGGTGGGGGAGGGGGAGAAAAGAAGAAACAGAGACAAGCGAGGAATCAATTAGAGACAGTGGGAATTCATACAAGGTGTGTTGAACCCTCGCTCTCACTCTTGAATCTTCAGCAATGTAGCTAGGCTACCAAAATCTGTGATGAATACAAGTGCTGTGTGTGTATGTGTGTGAGTTAAAGAGAGAGAGGAGATTTGCTTTTTTTCTGACATAGGTCAAAATAGAGCTAACATTTGGTAAATGAAGGAGTCTGATAGGAAACGTATTAGTGTTAGTACCCTAACTAGGTTAGAAGCTGTCTTAAGTCGGGGCTGTGATTCATTTTTCTGTACATCATGTGAAGCAAAGAAGGCATCTAATGTTTTATTTTCATTTTTAACAAGTTCTGTAATTTCTGACAAATCAAAATTCATGTTTGGAGCTGCAGTTGGATGTGTGGCAGGTAACAGAGACAGAAGGGGACGACCTTTTTGGAAGTGAACGCATATCCATTAAATAAACAGCCAGCTATGAATGTTGCTTCTCACTGAGGATTTCTGATGAATCAGTAATCAGTAATCTGCCTTTCTGATATTCGGAGTGACGTTCAGCTCCAGACATGCCCAGTGTGATTAAACAACATGAGTAACAGCATGCCTTGGGAGAACGGTGCGCGGTGGTCTGTGCCGCGCGGTTGGAGGGATTGGCTCAGTGCCGCCTGTCAAAATGCATAACCTTTCGGACTGGAAAGGTCACAGCCGTTTCCTGTGTGGATACAGCAGAGCTTCTAAATGAATTCTTGACCAGAATATGTCCTTGGTCAATATACACCAGGGGGAAAAAGAACCCTGTGCTGTAATGGGATTTACTTCCAGAGGCTTGGAGGGGAAATGGTTGATCAACTCTGACAAAATTGTAATTCAAAAGAGTAGCTGTTGTGCTACTCATCATATTAACAATCACTGCTGATAGCTTTGTAATTGTATTCCAAAAGACCTCCAAATCACAATTTTTTTTTTTTTTTTTGGCACAGGGTCTTTCCGTGACATTTCTCATTGAAACCTCATGGGTTTCAGCCCCCTCAGGTTGTCCAATTTCTATGCTAACAAACATAATTCAAGCTTCAACTGTGGTGGAATTATACCAGTCTGATTTCAGACTCTCTCTGAACTGGAGATTCCATGGTTGTCTACAAACTTTGGAATTAGTGCCTCTGGAGACTCCAGCCTGGTATCTGCATTTATAAATACACCAGAGGTGATTTTAATGAGGGTTAGTCTCGGATCCTTATTCAAAGCAGGTAGCATGGTCCCTACCACCCCAAATTATTGAATTTCAAAGTCTTGAGCAGGACCCTAAAATCTCCATTTTTAACAAGGATTCCTGGAGATTCTATAAACAATCCTTGAAATTAACCAAGTGAAATATGTAAAACATACCAAATTATTCCTATCTGTTTTACATAATAATGATCAAATAGCTTAATATTTTCATTGATGGTACTAGCTTTTTGACACTAGTTGGACAGAACCTCTGAGTCTCAGTTTCACACATTTAGGCACAGTGAAAACCAAACAAAATGACAGAAATTAAACTAACTGTAAAACTTCCTGTTTTACAAGCTCATCAGGGGAATTAGTAGAATATTTGCAAACAATGAGAAGCATAGATTGAGACAAATTAAGAAATTAACTAGGATACTATTTGCTATACTTTAATAAGAAAAAATGAATAAACTATATCACTCTAAATAAAATGGTCATTAAGGCCCTTTTTATTCCAGGAAATAACACACCTTTCTCAGGTGACAGATCATTCTAGCTCCACCTCAGTGAGGATTTGGGGAATAGCTGAGAAAACCTCTCTGAACCTGTGAAATGTTACACAACACCCTTCAGAGGATCTCATGTTTTAGGGCTCTGATTCTAAAGAAGGTTTAGGAATGCTGCTGACATAGTAGAAAATTCCATCAAATAACATTAGAAAACATGAGGAATATTAATTAGTCATTTAAGAGAAAGAGATACACATTTTAAGAAATTCTTTATAGAGTCTGGAATTCTATAATTGAAAAAGATTCAATAGTTCCTATGGGAGAAAGATGTCTATTGAGAGGAAGTAGAAGTAGACAGTCATTTATTCAAATCTACTTCCTGGTAGCAGCACTTAGCATGGGTTTTTTGGGGCAGCTGATGTTTATGTCTATCCTATTAGTTGTATGGAGACCAGTCATCTCAGTTTGCCTGGTATTAAGGGGTTTTGTGGGACACAGAACTATCAACTAAAACATGTCAAGTCTCAGGCAAACTGCGCAGAGTTGTTCACCCAACCAGAGTTGGTTGCCTCTACACCCTCCACCCCACATCCTGGGTGGAGTGTGACTGGTCTCGTCCCAAATTTCCTCATCCCAGGGATTGGTTCTGGCAGGGACGTAGTCTTCATAGGTTTAATGTACGACGTCAAGGACTTTTGCCTGATAGTTTGAATAAGAGAAGCTCTCCTTTTCAGGATGGTCTTGTGTTCATATAAATATAAACCAGAACTGCAACAACCACCTTTACAAGGATAGGATTCAACTGACACATGGAGGAGTGTAGACCTAAAAACAGAGGAACCAGAATCTTGGTGATAATGGAGCCCTCTGTGGCCAACATTGTCTAAAACCTCCCCCACCCCAGGACTATTTTATATAGTCCAGTAAATTCTACTACCTTTTCCCCTTATAATTTCATAATGCACATACAAAGTTTAAAGAGTATGGAATAAATTAACACCCAAGTTCTCTCCATGCAGCTCAAGAAATGGAGTATTATTTATACTTCATTAATCACTGTGTTCTCCTCCCAATTACTTTGCTATCCCATTCTCCAGGAGTGACTATACTCCTGATTATTGTGTTATCATTCCCATGCCTTTCTTTATGGTTATATCACATATGTATTCATTCATAAATCATTAATATTTTAGTTGTACCTATTTTGCCCTTAATAAAATAGAATCGTGTGGCGGTATTCTTATGTAACCTGCTTTGGGATATTAATTTACATTACAGCATGCAGTTGTAGTTTATTTGCCTATTAAATGCCTTTTTTCTTTTATCTTTTTTTTTTAGTTCCTACTTTTCTGTATACTTATGCTTTAAACATATCTGAGGTAAACGGTGTCTGAATTTTTGTTTCTTATTTTTAATAGACTGTTTTCAAAGCATTTTTGGCTTACAGCATAATTGGGTAAAAAGCACAGAAGGTTTCCAAATACCCCTTGCCCCCATACACATAACTCATTTCCTCACTATTGACATTACACCACAGTGGTACTTTGGTGTTGTATAGTCTATGAGTTTTGAAAAATGTATAACGCCATATATCCACCATTGTAGTATGATACAGAATAGTTTCACTGTCCTAAAAATCCTCTGTGCTTTGCCAATTCATCCCTTCCTCCCCTTGCCCTCAGCCCCTGGCAACCAATAATCTTGTCTCCATGGTTTTGCCTTTTCCAGAATGTCATATAACTGGAATCATACAGAGTTTTCAGATTGGCTTCCTTTCACTTCCTTTTACTTCACTTCCATGTCTTTTCATGGCTTGATAGCTCATTTCTTTGTAGCATTGAATAATATTCCATTGCCTAGATATACCACAGTTTATCCACTGAAGGACATTCATCTACTAAAGGACATCTTAATTGCTTCTGAGTTATGACAGTTATGAGTAAAGCTGCTACAAACATCTGTGTGCAGGTATTTTTGTGGTCATAAGTTTTTAACTCCTGTGGGTAAATACCAAGGAGTACATTTGCTGGGTTGTATGGTAATAGTATGTTTAGTTCTTCAGGAAACCGCCAAAGTATCTTCCAGCATGGCTGTACCATTTTGCATTTCCACCAGCAATGAATGGGAGTTCTTGTTGCTCTGTGTCCTCAGGAGCATTTGGCATTGCCAGTGTTCCAGATTTTGGTCATTCTAATAGGTGTGTGGTGGTATCTCCTTGTTGTTTTAATTTGCATTTCCCTGGTGACATATGATGTGAAATATCTTTACATATGCCTATTTTTCACCTGCTTATCTTCTTTGGTGAGGTGTCCAGGTCTTTTGCCAATTTATTTCTTCCAGTTTTATTGTGATATAATTGACATACAGCACCGTATAAGTTTAAGGTGTACATCATAATAATTTGACTTACATACATCAGTAAATGATTATTATAGTAAGTTTAGTGAACATCCATCATCTCATGTGAATACAAATTAAAGAAATAGAAAAAAAGTTTTTTCCTTGTATGATAACTCTTAGGAATTATTCTCTTAACATAAACTTTCATATATAATATACATCAGTGTTAACTGTATTTACTATGTTCTACTTTATATTCCTAGTACTTACTTACCTTATAAATGGAAGTTTGTACCTTTTGACTGCCTTATCCCAATTCCCCCTCCCACCCCCACCTCTGATAACCACAAATTTGATCTCTTTTTCTATAAGTCTGTTAGTTTGTTTTTGAAGTACAATTAACCTACCACACTATGCTAATTCCTGATACACAACCCAGGGATTCTGTATTTCTATACATTTCAAAATGATCACCACAATAACCTCTTTTTTAATTGCATTGATCATTTCCTTATTACTAAGTTTTAAGAGTTCTTTGTATATGTTGAATAGCAGTCCTTTATCAGCTGTTCCTTTTGCAAATATTTTCTCCCAGGCTGTGGTTTGTCTTCTCACTCTCTTGACATTGTCTTTCACAGAGCAGAGGTTTTAATTTTAATAAAGTCCAGTTTAGCAATTATTTCTTTCATGGATCATGCCTTTGGTGTTATATCTAAAAACTCATTGCCATATCTAAGGTCATCTAGATTTTCTCCTATTATATTTTCTAGGAGTTTTATAGTTTTACATTTTACATTTAGTCAGTGATCATTTTGAATTATTTTTTGTGAAGGGCGTAAGGTCTGTGTCCTGATTTTTTTTTTGTATGTAGATGTCCATTTGTCCCAGTATAATTTGTTGAAAAGCTATCTATTTTTCATGGCAATGCCCTTGATCCTTTGTCAAAAAAACAGTTGAGTATATTTATAGGGGTCTCTATTCTTCCATTGATTTATTTGTCTATTCTTTCTCCAGTATCACACTGTCTTGATTACTATAGCTTTAAACTAACTGTTGAAGTCAAGTAATGTGAGTTCACCAACTTTGTTCTTCTCCATCAATATTGAATTGCTTATTCTGAGTCTTTACATCCATATAAACATCAATCAGTTTATAAACATCCAGTATTTCTTTTTACTATTGTAATAGTCCTTGTCGTTTATCTGGAAATTTTAGTCTGTTTATTGCACTTTGATTAATAATATGTTTGTATTTGACTACTATAATATTTTGTAGACACTTTAGTTTACATTTAGTGTTTTAAAAATCCATCTAGTTCCTAAACTTAAGCAATTGGAAAGGATGTGATTTATGGCATATTATAAAATTTGATATTTAAAGTGAAACCAATTAGCACATATCATTCCTTTATATATTTCCAATGGTGTATTACTACCATAGCAATTTGCTACTCACTATAAATGACTTAAAAAGAACAAATTATCTTCTTTGCTATAATAAATTTTACATTGCTCCCTTTAATCATAAGTTTGTATTTTCACTATACTTCAATAGAATTTTATAGTAAAGTAATATAATTTTATGCTTGAAAGTATTTTAGTAATCACCCTATCATTCTTCTCTACAAATAAAACTGTGTATATAATTTAAAATTTTAATTCTTTCCTATGACCACATAGATTTATGTGATAATTATTCTTCTTAATTGAATTCCCATTCCAAATATAATTAACATAAAACATCAAGGCAGAGGGCAGACAGCAGAAACAAGAAAAACTACAATCCTGCAGCCGGTGGAGAGAAAACCACATTCACAGAAAGATAGATAAGATGAAAAGGCAGAGGACTATGTACCAGATGAAGGAACAAGATAAAACCCCAAAAAAACAATGAAATGAAGTGGAGATAGGCAACCTGCCAGCAAAAGAATGTAAAATAATGATAGTGAAGATGATCCAGGACCTTGGCAAAAGATGGAGGCAAAGTTCAAGTAGATGCAAGAAATGTTTAACAAAGACCTAGGAGATTTAAAGAACAAACACCTAGAAGAATTAAAGAACAAACAGAGATGAACGATACAATAATTGAAATGAAAAATACACTAGAAGGAATTGATAGCAGAATAACTGAGGCAGAAGAATGCATAAGTGACCTGGAAGACAGAATAGTGGAATTCACTGCCATGGAACAGAATAAAGAAAAAAGAATGAAAAGAAATGAAGACAGCCTAAGAGACCTCTGGGATAACATTAAATGCACCAATATTCACATTATAGGGGTCCCAGAAGTAGAAGAGAAAGGACGTGAGAAAATATTTGAAGTGATTACAGTTGAAAACTTCTCTAACATGGGAATGGAAATAGCCACCCAAGTCTAGGAAGTGCAGAGACTCCCAGGCAGGATAAACCCAAGGAGAAACACGCCAAGACACATAGTGATCAAGTTGACAAAAATTAAAGACAAATTATTAAAAGCAACAAGGGAAAAACAGCAAATAACATACAAGGGAACTCCCATAAGGTTAACAGCTGATTTCTCAGCAGAAATTCTACAAGCCAGAAGGGAGTAGCATGATATATTTAAAGTGATGAAAGGGAAGCAACTATAACCAAAATTATTCTACCCACCGAGGATCTCATTCAGATTCAGCAGAGAAATAAAAAGCTTAAAAGACAAGCAAAAGCTAAGAGAATTCAGCACCACCAAACCATCTCTACAACAAATGCTAACAGAACTTCTCTAAGTGGGAAACACAAGAGAAGAAAAGGACCTACAAAAACAAACCCAAAACAATTAAGAAAATGGTAATAGGAACAGGCATATTGATAATTACCTTAAATGTGAATGGATTAAATGCTCCAAACAAGAGACACAGGCTCACTGAATGGATACAAAAACAAGACCCATGTATATGCTGTCTACAAGAGACCCACTTCAGACCTAGGGACACATACAGACTGAAAGTGAAGGGATGGAAAAAGATATTCCATGCATATGGAAATCAAAACAAAGCTGTAGTACCAATACTCAAATTGGATAAAATAGACTTTAAAATAAAGACTGTTACAAGAGACGAGGAAGGACACTACATAATGATCAAGGGCTCAATCCAAGAAGAAGATATAACAATTATATATGCACGCAACATAGGAGCACCTCAATACATAAAGCAAATGCTAACAACTATAAAGGAGGAAATTGACAGTAACACAATAATAATGGCGGACTTTAACACCTCACTTACACCAGTGGACAGATCATCCAGACAGAAAATTAGTAAGGAAGGAGAAGCTTTTAATGACGAAATAGACCAGATAGATTTCATTGATATTTATAGGACATTTCATCGGAAAGCAGAAGAATACACTTTCTTCTCAAGTGCACATGCAACATTCTCCAGGATAGATCGCATCTTGGGTCACAAATCAAGCCTCGGTGAATTTAAGAAAATGGAAATCGTATCAAGTATCTTTTTAAACCACAACTCTATGAGATTAGAAATCAATTACAGGGGGCAAAAGCGTAAAAATACAAACACATGGAGGTTAAACAGTACATTACTAAGGAAGAGAGATCACTGAAGAAATCAAAGAGGAAATCAAAAAATACCTAGCATAAATGACAGTGAAAACATGACAATCCAAAACTTATGGGATGCAACAAAAGCAGTTCTAAGAGGGAAGTTTATAGCTATACAAGCCTACCTCAAGAAACAAGAAAAATCTCAAATAAACAATATAACCTTACACCTAAAGGAGCTAGAGAAAGAAGAACCAACAAAACCCAAAGTTAGTGTTAGGAAAGAAATCATAAAGATCAGAGCAGAAATAAATGAAATAGAAACAAAGAAAACAATTGCAAAGATCAATAAAACTAAAAGCTGGTTCTGTGAGAAGATAAACAAAATTGATAAACCACTAGCCAGACTCATCAAGAAAAAGAGGGAGAGGACTCAAATCATTAAAATTAGAAATGAAAAAAGGAGAAGCTACAACATACACCGCAGAAATACAAAACATCCTAAGAGACTACTACAAGCAACTCTATGCCATTAAAATGGACACTGGAAGAAATGGACAAATTCTTAGAAGGTATAACCTTCCAAGACTGAACCAGGAAGAAAGAGAAAATATGAACAGACCAATCACAAGTAATGAAATTGAAACTGTGATAAGAAATCTTCCAGCAAACAGAAGTCCGGGACCAGATGGCTTCACAGGTGAATTCTATCAAACATTTAGAGAAGAGCTAACACCCATCCTTCTCAAACTCCTCCAAAAAAACTGCAGAGAAAGGAACACTCCCAAACTCATGCTACAAGGCCACCATCACCCTGATACCAAAACCACACAAAGATACTACAAAAAAAGAATATTATAGACCAATATCACTGATGAATAGATGCAAAAATCCTCAACAAAATACTAGCAAGCAAAATCCAACAACACATTAAGAGGAACATACACCATAATCAAGTGGGATTTATCCCAGGGATGCAAGGATTCTTCAATATACACAAATCAATCAGCGTGGTACACCATACTAACAAATTGAAGAATAAAAACCATATGAGCATCTCAATAGGTGCAGAAAAAGCTTTTGACAAAATTCAACACCCATTTATGATAAAAACTCTCCAGAAAGTGGGCATAGAGGGAACCTACCTCAACATAATAAGGGTCATACATGACAAACCCACAGCAAACATCATTCTCAATTGTGAAAAACTCAAAGCATTTCCTCTAAGATCAGGAACAAGACAAGGATGTCCACTCTCGCCACTCTTATTCAACATAGTTTTGGAAGTCCTAGCCATGGCAATCAGAGAAGAAAAAGAAATAAAAGGAATATAAATTGGAAAAGAAGAAGTAAAAGTGTCACTGTTTGCAGATGACATGATACTATACATAGAGAATCCTAAAGATGCCACCAGAAAACTACTACAGCTAATCAATGAATTTGGTAAAGTTGCAGGATACAAAATTAATGCACAGAAATCTCTTGCATTCCTATACACTAACAATGAGAGATCAGAAAGAGAAATTAAGGAAACAATCCTATTCACCATTGAAACAAATAGAATAAAATGCCTAGGAATAAACCTACCTAAGGAGGTAAAATACCTGTACTCAGAAAACTATAAGACACTGATGAAAGAAATCAAAGATGACACAAACAGATGGAGAGATACACCATGTTCTTGGATTGGAAGAATCAATATTGTGAAAATGACTATACTACCCAAAGCAATCTACAGATTCATGCAATCCCTATCAAACTACCAATGGCATTTTTTTCAGAACTAGAACAAAATATATTAAAATTTGTGTGTAGACACAAAAGACCCCGAATAGCCCAAGCAATCTTGAGGGAAAAAAAATCGGAGCTGGAGGAATCAGACTCCCTGACTTCAGACTATACTACAAGGCTACAGTAATCAAGACAATATGGTACTGGCACAAAAACAGAAACATAGATCAATGGAACAAGATAGAAAGCCCAGAGATAAACCCACGCACCTATGGTCAACTAATCTATGACAAAGGAGACAAGGATATACAATCCTACAATCCTACAATCTTCCATGTAGCATAGAGCAAAACTTCTCAAAGCCTTGTTTCCTACCCAGCCTCTCAGTCTCACACATAATGTGAAAATGTTTCTAAGGATCTCACCATTTTATCACAGAATTTCCCAATGATTCCTCTCTCATAACTCACATGGACTCTCAGTTTCTCCCTGTATGACTCTATTCCATTCCTTTTATTCTACCTCAGCACTAAATATGAGCTTTTACTAATGAAAATATCTCACTGCTCCAGTGCTGTTCCTACCATTGCCCCAGTTCTCCTCGCAAGAAAATAATTGGGAACCAGTGGCTAAAAGTATGATTCTTAATACTCCAGGTTATAGGAAGGGGAAAGGTTGAGCAGGCAAAAATGGAGTTAAGAGGGCAGGACATTTAGGGAAATTGTGACAACACACACATGACTAATTTTTATCTCTTCCCAATTGTATTATCTCTCATTAGATACTACTATCACCTCCTTGGATGACTGTGTGATGTTTATATAGCATGATTTGAGGGACTATTGTAGGTTCTATGTGCCCAAATCATCATTATTTTACTCCTCCATCCAACCTGTAATTGCCACTATTAATCATTATTTGAGTAAAAGCAATGTCTCATGATAAAATGAGCACAAGTTAGAGACTTAGAACCTCTCTTTGTCTCTGCAAACTTATCTACAAAATGGACATGATAATTCATCTTCTGCTTGTCAGATGGGCTGCCCTGTGACAGTCTATTAATCTTCTGTTCATTTGACAGCTGTTTATTGAGTATTCACTGTGTTACAGGCCCTAGGACTATAGCAAAAATGGAGTCACATGGAGCTTAAAAACTAGCTTTGGGAACATAATGAAATTATAGAGGGATACCTCTTGAAGAGTGTCATGGTATTTGCAGACATGAGAATCAGGGAGGTGGGATCGCAGAAGACATGTAAAATTAATGGAAGATAAGCTGAAGATTTAGGATGGTTGGGCAAGTGTGTGTGTGTGTGTGTGTGTGTGTGTGTGTGTGTGTGCGCGCATGCACGCGTGCGCATGCGTGCAGGGGTGGTCATAAAAGATGAGTGACTGGAGGAACTCTTAACATAAGCTTCATCTGTTCTACTATTTAGTCCATGGCTACTCTTGACCTTCTGTAAATCAATGACCTGGTACAAAATATAGTATCAACTACAATTCCATTTCATATTACTTGTTATCAGAAAGACTTGTAAAACTACTGATGTGTGTGCAATTCCTGTACAACTTTTAACAACCTTTAAGGGTCACAGCTATCATTAGATAGGACATTTCCTGGGGGAGGAAGAACATTTGCATCATAATAGCCTGCCTCCATGCCTTTGCTTCTGCTAGTCTCTGATTCTGTCTCCCTCTTTCCATCTGTCAAGTCTTTGTTAAAACCTTTCTTGATTCCTTCAAGAAAAAGTGGGCTCATCCTCTTGAAGCTTCTATAGAATTGTCTGTGCTTCTCTCAGACCCTTACCACAGACACTCGTGTATTATTACTATCTGTGTCACCCGAAGGTCCTTGATGAGGACTGCTCTATGTGTAACCTACCATAAACATTTAGCAATCCATAAAATATATACTGCATAGGAATTAGATTTTTCATAATGGTCCCATAATGTGTTGCTTGCCTATTTTGTAAACAGAGCCTTTACATTTGACTCTAAATTTGCTTTAAAAATGCTTTTACTTTAAAACAAAGCTGTTTTTGTCTGAGAATAGGAAAGACAATAGTAGATAAATATAAAGAAGATAGATTTTTTTTTCCCTAAGAAAACTTCCATTTTATATGTTACCTCTGGAAGTTCAAATGCGTGTACTCTTGACTGTTCTATTTGGTCTATTCCTGAGACACCAAATTATAGATGCCCTGAACTATCATCTTCTCTATGAAAAGGAAGCTAATTCTCTCTAAAGACCCGGGAGGCTAAAATCCTGAGTTTGGTGAATGACAGTGAAAGGCCAGTTTGCCCTTTGCGGCAAGTTGGCAAAGAGACCTAAGAGATAACCACAGAGAAATTTTTGAAATCATCAGAAATTATAATGGCGGGGAGGGTTTCAGGAGGAGAGATGTTCTCAGTGAGTTTATGTTGGACAAATGATGCTGTTCAGCCTAAGCCTATTTTATATAGCATGCGTTTCTGATAGTTATTGCAGGGATACTATTTTGATTTAACTAATACATGGCTTCTAATGTTTTTGCATTTATCACTTGCCTCTCTTAACGCTTTTTTTTTACTTAGAAGTACCACATTCTGGTAAGTAGACAGAAAATACATGATTACATCCAGAAACACAAAATACAGTCCAGTGAATTACTGCTTATCACACAGATGATCAGAGCACATGATTTGGGCACATTAAGTCTCAAACAGGAGCAAAAACAACAGGCCGAAGGGGAGTGGAAGATTTGGGGGGGAAAAAAGAAACATTACAAAAATAAAATTACAAAAACAAAGGAGAAATAAGGGTGAAACAGAGCTACGAAGCTAACAGTGGTGCTGGAGGTTTTTTGGTAAAGGTCATTACAGAGGTCCTTTGTCCCTGAATCTCAGGATGAAATAAAGCATGTGTGCTCAAGTAGCAGAGAAAGTCACATAGAAGGAGAAATCAAGGTGGTCTCAGACTTCTTCCCAATAATCCACAATTCCAGAAATACAGGGTGGCCCAAGAAGGTCATATTTTCTCAGCTGTCCTTTATCTCTACAGGAAACAGAAAGACATTAAGTAAAGCAGAACTGTGAGAAGACAATATAAGCTATTCTTAAAGCCAATAAAACTATTACATAACAAAATGGAACATAAAAAGACCCTGAATCTATATAAAATGCTCAGGAATAGAGAAATTCTGTAGGAAAGGGTAGGGCTGAGTGTTTAATCCATCTAAATGTAGAACCAATTTTTAAGGACTCCAATATTTTCACGTTAATTTCATATGACTCTAGATTGATATTTAGAAAATAATATGTCTCTGGTGAAGAAACTATCTGAAATTCACCCAAAATTTTACTTTCATTTCAGTTTTCTTCTTCACCTAAATAAACTAACAATCAAATATCTCTTTTAAAAATAATGTTATCATCTGAATCTGCTGCTTTCCTGCTTTTTTTCCCCTTGTTTCTCTTATTTTCATCTTTGTCCTTGGCATCTCAGCCTGTCTGGGACCATCTACACCAAATGTGAACAGCACTTCCTTCAGGGTGGTATGGTAATGGTTCATTTTTCTGTTGACTTGGCCTGTGTGATTGATTTTTTTAATATTAAGCACATACCAATTTTTTTACAAGTTTTTTTAAAGGAGAAATTATTCATATGCCATTTTCATGTTGAAAATATATGAGTAAAATCTAAGGAAAGGATTTTTTACAAAAGCTATTCAGTACAGGTTGGGGAAACAGTCAGTGTTATGACTGAAGCTTATACTTTTCTTGAGTTTTTAAAACAGATCTTTTGGTAAATCCTCCACCTTGTTGATATCACATGTCTACGCAGTAAATGGTTGTTTTGCAAAAATCCTGTAGGCATCATGGACTCCATCTTGCTTTGTGACAGCCTAAATGCAAAGGAGGATTGAATCACAAATGGAGCCAGAGAGGAGTTCTCCACCTGCCACATTACTGATTTTTAAAATATCAACTTGACTTTCATATGTAAAATAATAGATAAGTGATACATTTCTATTTTCTTCAGTACAGAAAAATGTTTACTGTCTTAGAAATTGGTTTTTTTAAAACTTTTGTTATATTACAAACTCAAACTTTTAAGTTTTAATTTCTATAAGGAAACACTACAAGTAAAAACCTAGCCCTTTCCTGGTGTTTGTTGATTTATTTAGCATTTTTAGTTCCCTAGGGGCGGGGCAGGGGCAGTTTCCTAAGGTGTAGGGAGAGTAAAAACTGGAGGGACACTGTATGCCACTATCACCGTATTCCTAAGACACCTGATCACTCGAGGCCCTATATTGATAACAGTATCTTACACTTATATGATGCCAGACACTGGTAAGATCTTTACAGATAATAACATACCTAATCATTACAGCCATCCCTATAGGTTGATTTACACAGATGAACAAACCCTGAGGTTTAAGTAACCTGCCTAATGTCACGAAGCTAGTAAATGTCAGAGCTGTGACATGAACCCAGGAAATTTGTCTGTAGAATTTGCTCATACTGCTCACCTGATACCCCAGAAGATAATTTACCTAGGTAACTAATAGCCATATCCCTGGTTTCAAAATGGGTGGAATGGCCCTTTGAGTAGCATTTCCATGAAGAATATTAGGATATTCTCCCTAAGGCTAACATTAGGAACATCCTTTAAAACTGAGATTGTTTCAAAAAGAGAAAGTACTCACTGACTGGTGGCATATACCATCATACTCAGTGTGTTTATTCTTTAAGGAGTGTATTTTTGGGAGTACACTTGTGTGTGTGGTGGGAGGATGACTTGCAATTAAATAAGTATGAGAAGAGAGAGAGAGAGGCAGATGCTCCTGCTGGCTGCTCCTCTGGGCCATATTGACAGTGTCATTAATACCCTCACGGTCATGAGGATAGATATTCTTATATCTTCATAGGAGGCAAGGAGGTGAGCAGATAAGGGGAAGAACATAAATCTAATGTATAAAAATATTAGCAGCTAGCGCTATGTCCGTGTGAATCAAGAAATAATAGTCTCTGTAAAGAACAGGCCATGGATATTTGTTTTTATTGCATAGCACTTAGGATTATTATGAGGCATTGCAACGTATGCTTCTATTGCCAACAGCATATGTAAAATCGACAGTTTTACAGCGAGGATTGTGAGAAGCTTTAAAAATATTATTTTCCTTTAGGTAGAAGTTAATTCTGACTTCCATCAACCCATGAAACAGGGTTTAGGGTTCAATCAAAAGAGTCAGAAGCAATAGTCTGGAATCCCACCTTGGCTGCTGAATCTTTAAGGACATGCAAGTATCAGACTATGTTTTCTTTTAGCCCAAGTCCCTGTCTGACAGTGAGATAAGAACCTAGAGAGAAATTACTCTTTCAGTCTTTTAGGGGACCATTTCTTTCATTACTAAAGCCATGAAGGTTTAAATATAACAATTCTACTGGCTCCCATTGAACAGCACACACACCAAAAGCATTCTACAGCGGGCAGTCTGGAGGCAGGAGGAAATGCAAAGTGATACAGTTCAGTTTCTGGCCAAAAAAACAAACAAACAAAAAAAAAACTGTTCTTGAGGCCAACAAAATATGTACGTTATGTGTCTCCTTCGATACGGTCATCAATAATATGTTTCATGTATGCGACATCTCAGATAGAAAAGCTTTTTGAAAAAGTTTGAGTTATACGTCTATGTGTGTACTCTAGCTTATTTGAGATAATACAAGAAAAGAATCTGTAAGACATCTATGAAAAATTGAAGGATATGGAGAGTAATAAGATGTGTTCGTATGTTAGATAAGTGTTACTTTTGTCATCTAAAAAATGGAGTGAGATGAAAATTGCAAAAAAAATCAGCACTAAAATTTACCAAAGAAGTAATGGAATATAGAGGGAAAAGAGGAAACTATACAGCATCACCTTAAATAAGAGTTTATTTATATTCATTTGAAAAATGGATATTGAGCTCCTACCATTTACTAGGTGTATTTTAGATGCTTGAAATATAGTGGGTTAAAACAGATAAAAATTAGTCTTTGTGGAGTTTGAATTTTAGCAAGAGGAGACAGTAAATAATAATAACAATAATAAAATAATAGAGAACATTAGGAGGTGATAAGTCGTATGGCAAAAATAGAGCAAGGAGAGTGCATATGGAAAAATTATGGTCCTAGATGCTGAATCCGGATTATATGAAGCACTAGAATTTAATATTTTTAACAGAATGATGAGGAGGTTAGCCAGGCAATAATAGTTCAAGGAAAATTATTGATACCTGTAATGGTAAGTTTTATGTATCAACTTGACTGGGCTAAGGGATGCCCAGACAGCTAGTTAAACATTATTTTGGGGTTTGCCTGTGAGGGTGTCTCTGATTGGCATTTGAATCAGCAGACTGAGTAAAGAGGGTCATCTCCACCAATGTGCATGGGTATTATCCAACCCACTGAGGGCTCAAATAGAACAAAAACGGTGAAGAAAGGGCGAATTCACTCTCTCCATTTAGCTGAGACGTCTATCTTCTCCCGCCCACAGGAACGGGTGCTTCTGGTTCTCAGCTCTTCACACTCGGACTGAATTACATCACTGGCTTTCCTAGTTCTCAGGCTTGAAGACAGTAGATCATGGGACTTCTTGACCTGCATAATTGTGAGTCAATTCTTATAATGAATCTCTTCTTTTATAGCTACAGCTATATCTATCTATGTATCGATCTATGAAGGAGGAGGCATACAATAATAGCGACGTTTGGTTAGGTACAAGATATTGACTTCCTAGACACTATTATGTCTAATAGAAGGTATGCCATTTTCCTGGGTAGGGGTGTAATATACAGTCTGTTACAATTCACCAACTCTCTATAGATAGTACCTACTTTTGCTCATTTTCATGGTAATAAATCATAATATTAAAAAAATCTCATTTGTGACTATGAAGTCCAGGGAAAAATACTGGGTCAAGGAGCAGAAGTGGTTCCTCTAATCCTTTTTCCAATAAAGATTGTGCTTTCAGATGAGAAATTTCTGTGGAAAGGCAATAACTGAATATCAGCATTTCATAATTTGCAATCATGGTTTATGGTATGACTCATGTGGTTTTGATTTGCATTTCCCTGGTGATGGGTGAGGTTGAGTACCTTTTCATGCTCCTGTTAGCCATTTGAATATCTTCTTTGAAAAATGTCTGTTTTCTCATTTTACAATTTGGATTATTTGTCGGGTTTTTTTTTTTTTTGCTGTTGGATTATATGCATTTCTTATATATTTTGGATTTAATACATTATCAGATATGTGGTTTGCAAATATTTTCTCCTATTCGGTAAGTTTTCATGTTGTTGATGGTTCCCTTTGCTTTGCAGAAGCTTTTTAGTTTGATGTAGTCCTACCTGTTTATTTTTACTTTCGTTGCTTATGCTTTTGGAGACATATCCATAAAATCGTTGCCAAAACAAATGGAAAAAAATTTCCCTATGTTTTATTCTAGGACTTTTATGGTTTCAGGTTTTGCATAAGTATTTAATCCATTTCAAGTTAATTTTTGTGAGTGGGGTAAGACTGGGGTCCAGTTTCATTCTTTTGCATGTGAATATCCAGTTTTCCAAGCACCATTTATTGAAGAAACTAACTTTTCTTGGCTCCCTTTTCAAGTATTAGTTGGTTTATTAGGGTTTATTTTGGAGCTCCTTATTCTGTTCCACTGGTCTATGTGTCTATTTTTATGCCACTACCATACTGTTGTATGTTTTTTATTGAAGTATGGTTGATTTACGATAATTGTGTTAGTTTACAGTGTACAGCAAAGTGATTCAATTATATATTTTTTCAGATTATATTCCATTATAGGTTATTACAAGATATTGAATATAACTCCCTGTGCTATATGGTAAATCCTTATTGCTTACCTATTTTATGTATAAGTATTTTAAATCTGTTATTCCATATACCTAATTTGTCTCTCCTTACCTCCCTCTTCACTTTGGTAACCATAAGTTTGTTTTCTATGTCTGTGAGTCTGTTTAGGTCTTGTATATACATTCGTTGTAATATTACTTAGATTCTACATGTAAGTGATATCATATTTGTCTTTCTCTGACTTCACTGAATATAATATTCTCTAGATCCATCCATGTTGCTGAAAATAGCAGTATTTCATTCTTTTTTATTTCTAAATAATGTTCCTTTGTGTGTGTGTATGTGTGTGTGTGTGTGTATACACACACACACCAGATCTTCTTAAGCCAATTATCTGTTAATGAGCACTTGGTTGTTTCCATCTCTGGGCTATTGTAAATAGTGCTGCTATGAACATTGGGGTGCATGTATCTTTTCAAATTAGAATTTTCATTTTTTCCCAGTTATATATCCAGGAATGGGATTGGAGGATCATATAGTGGCTCTAGTTTTAGTCTTTTAAGGAATCTCCATACTGTTCTCCACAGTGGCTGCACCAATTTACCTTCCCACCAACAGTGTACAGTGTTCCCTTTTTCCCACACCCTCTCCAGCATTTAATATTGAAGACTTTTTGATGATGGCCATTCTGACTGGTTTGAAGTGATACCTCATTGTAGTTTTGATTTGCATTTCTCTAACTAGCAATGTTGAGTATCTTTTCATGTGCCTGTTGGCCATCAGTATGTTTTCTTTGGAAAAATGTCTATTTAGGTCTTCTGCCCATTTTTTGATTGGGTTGTTTGTTTCTTCAATATTGCATTGTATGAGCTGTTGGTATATTTTGGATATTATCCACTTGTTGGTCACAACATTTGCAAACATTTTCTCCCATTTTGTAGGTCATCTTTTTGATTTGTTGATGGTTTCCTTTGCTGTACAAAAGCTTTTAAGTTTGATTAGGTCCCATTTTAAATTTTTTGCTCTATTTCTATTGTCTTGGGAGACTGATCTAAGAAAATGTTGTAACAATTTATGTTTTGCTGAGAATGTTTTGCCTGTGTTCTTCTCTAGGAGTTTTATGGTGTCGTATTTAGGCCTTTAAACTATTTTGAGTTAATTTCTGTATATGGTTTGAGGGAATGTTCTAACTTCATTGATTTAAATGTAGCTGTCCAGCTTTTACCAGCACCACGTGTTGGAGAGACTGTCTTTTCTCCATTGTATATTCTTGCTTCCTTTGTTGAAGATTAATTGTACATATGTGGGTTTATTTCTGGGCTCTCTATTCTGTTCCATGTATCCATATATCTGTTTTTTGAGCCAATACCATGCTTTTCTTATTAGCTTTGTTGTATTGTCTGAAATATATAAGGGTTATGCTTCCAGCTTCGTTCTTTTTCCTCAGGATTGCTTTGGCAATTCTGGGTCTTTTGTGGTTCCATAGAAATTTTAAGATTGTTTGATCTAGCTCTGTGAAAAATGTCGTGGGGATTTTGATGGGGATTGCACTAAATATGTACATTGCCTCAGGTAGTATGGAAATTTTAACAATATTAATTCTTCCAATTCAAGAGCATGAGCTATCTTTCCATTTCTTTGAAAAATCTTCAATTTCCTTTATCAATGTTTTATAGTTTTCAGCATACACGTTTTTTACCTCCTTGGTTATGTTTATTCCTAGGTATTTTATTTTTCTGATGCGATTTTTAAAGAGGATTTTTTTTTACTTTCTCTTTCTGATATTTCATTATTAGTATAAAGAATTGCAAAAGATTTCTGTATATTAATCTTGTACCCTGCTACCTTGTGAATTAATTTATTCTAATAGTTTTGTGTGTAGACTTTGGAGTACTCTATAGAGAGTATCATGTCATCTGAAGATAGTGAGTTTTACCTCTTTCCTCCCAATTTGAATACACTTTTTCTTTTCGTGTCTGATCCCGTGGCTAGTACTTTCAATACTATGTCAAATAGAAGTGGTGAGAGTGTGCATCCTTGTCTTATTCCTGGATTTAGCAGGAAAACATTCAGCTTTTCACCATTGAGTATTAAGTTGGCTGTGGATTTGTCATAAGTGGCTCTTATTATGTTGAGATATGTTCCTTCTATACCCCCTTTGGTGAGAGTTTTTATCAAGAATTGATGTTGAATTTTGTCACATTCTTTTTCTGCATCTAGTGAGATGATCATTTGGTTTCTGTCTTTCCTTTTGTTAGTGTGGTGTATCACATTGATTGATTTGCATATGTTGAACCATCCTTGCAACCCTAGATAAGTCCAGCTTGATCGTGTTGTATGATCCTTTTTTATGTATTGTTGGATTTGGTTTGCTAATATTTTGTTGAGGATTTTTACATCTATATTCACCAAATATATTAGCCTATAATTTTCTTTTTTTGTAATTTCTGTCTGGTTTTGGTATAAGGGTGATGGTGGCCTAATAGAATGAATTTGGGAGTGTTCCCTCCTCTTAATTTTTTGAAATAGTTTGGGAATAATAGGTATAAGTTCTTCTTTGTATAGTTGGTAGACTTCCACAAGGAAGCCATCTGGTCTTGGACTTTTTTTTTTTTTTTTTTTTTTTTTGCGGTACGCGGGCCTCTCACTGCTGTGGCCTCTCCCGTTGCGGAGCACAGGCTCTGGACGCACAGGCTCAGCGGCCATGGCTCACGGGCCCAGACGCTCCGCGGCATATGGGATCTTCCCGGACCGGGGCATGAACCCGTGTCCCCTGCATCGGCAGGCGGACTCTCAACCACTGCGCCACCAGGGAAGCCCTGGTCTTGGACTTTTGTTCGCAGGGAGTTTTTTAAATTACAGATTCTATTTCATTTCTAGTAACCAGTCTGTTCAAATTATCTGTTCCTTTTTTAAAATTTTTAAAATTGAAGTATAGTGGATTTACAATCTTGTATTAGCTTCAGGTGTACAGCAAAGTGATTCAGATGCACACACATGCGCGTGCACGCACACACACACAGATTCAGATTCTTTTCCATTATAGGCTATTACAAAATATTAAATATACTTCCCTGTGCTATACTGTACGTCCTTGTTGTTTATCTATTATATATAAATACTAGTGTGTATATGTTACTCCCAAATGCCTAATTTATATCCCCCCCACCTTTCCCCTTTGGTAACCCTAAATTAGTTTTCTGTGAGTCTATTTTGTAAATAAGTTCTTCTGTATCATTTTTTTTCATTCCACATATAAGTGATGTCATATGACATTTGTCTTTCTCTGTCTGACCTGTTTAACTTAGTATGATAATCTCTAAGTCCATCCATGTCACTGCAAATGGCATCTTGTTCTTTTTTAGGGCTGAGTAATATTCCATTGTATATAGGTACCACATCTTTATCCATTTATCCATTGGTGGACATTTAGGTTGCTTCCATGTCTTGGATATTGCAAATAGTGCTGCAGTGAAAATTGGGGTGCATGTATCTTTTCAAATTATGGTTTTCTCTGGATATATGCCCAGGAGTGGGATTGCAGGATCATATGGTCAATCTATTTTTAGTTTTTTAAGGAACCTCCATACTGTTCTCCATAGTAGCTGTACCTATTTACATTCCCACCAACAGTGTAGGAGGGTTCCCTTTTCTTCTAGAGAAATGCAAGTCAAAACTACAATGAGGTATCTGTTTCTTCTTGACTCAATTTTGGCAGGCCATATGTTTCTAGAAACTTGTCCATTTCTTTTATGTTGTCCAATTTGTTGGCATATAACTGTTCATAGTATTCTTTTTTTTTTAATATATTTCTGTGGTGTCAATTGTTATTTTTCCTCTTTCATGTCTTGTTTTGTTTATTTGGGTCCTCTCTCTTTTTTTGTTGGTGAGCCTGGCTAGAGGTTTGTCAATTTTATTTATCTTTCATAAAAAAGCTCTTGGTTTTAGAGATATTTTCTATTTTTGACCTTTGTTTTATACATTTCCTCTATGATCTTTATTATTTCCTTCCTACTGCTGACTTTGTTCTTCTTTTTCTGATTCTTTTAGGTGCTCGGTTAGGTGGCTTATTTGAGATTTTTCTTCTTTGCTTGAGGAAGGTCTGTACCACTGTGAACTTCACTGTCTTTCTGTGAATGTGGGTTTTGTTCCACAGGCTGCAGGATTGTAGTTCTTCTTGCTTCTGCTATGTGCCCTCTGGTGGATGAGGGTATCTAAGAGGCTTGAGCAAATTTACTGATGGGAGGGACTGGTGGTGGATAGAGCTGGCTGTTGCTCTGCTGGGCAGAGCTCAGTCGATAGTTTTATTTCTTTTTCAGATATGCTACTGTTAGTGTATAGAAATGCAACTGGTTTCTGTTTGTTTTTTATATCCTGCAACTTTACTGAACTCATTAATTCCATCTGCTTTTTGGTGTAGTCTTTAGGGTTTTCTGCATGTAAGATTATATATCTTATATGAAAACAGAATTTTATTTTTTCTTTTCAGTTTAGATGATTTTTATGTTTTTTTTACTAGCCTTATTGCTCTGTCTAGGACTTCCAGTAATATACTGAATAGGAAGTATATAATACTGAAGTATTATATACTTCAGTATAATACTGAATGGTAAGACTGGATGCCCTTGTCTTGTTGCTGATCTTAGAGTAAAAGCTTTCAAACTTTTACCATTAAGATGCTACCTGGGGGCTTGTCGTATATGGCCTTTATTTTTTAAATTATTTCATTGAGGTACATTATTTTCATACCCAGTTTTTGAAAGTTTTATCATGAATGACTGTTGAATGTTGTTAAATTCTTTTTCTTCCCCTATTGAGATGATTATATAACTTTTATCTTTCATTCTATTGATCTAGTGTATCACATTTATTAATTTGTATATGTTGAACCATTCTTGCATCCCAGAGTTGAATTCCACATGATCATAATGTATGATCCTTTAAAAATGCTGTTGAATTCAATTTGCTAATATTTTATTGAGAATTTTCTCATCTGTATTCATCAGCAATATTGACCTGTAGTTTTCTATTCTTATAGTATCCTTATTTGGCTTTGGTCTCAAGATAATACTGGCCTCATAAAATGAGTTTGGGAGTGTTTCCTCCTTTTTCATTCTTTTATTTTTGTCAGACTATGTGTTTTATTTCAACAGACATCCCTGATTTTAAAAAATAAGGTGGAGGGGAGGGGGTTCAACATTTCATCACACCCAACAGTAAGCAAAACTTCCATCCAAGAACTCAGAGCCCCTTTGAGGCCTCACTTGTGTCTTTATTAGCTCCAAGACAGAAAGGAGCTGAATCTTCTAATTTTTGTTAAGAAAAATCTATCAAACATATTCATTCTTTTAGAGGTGAGAGCAAGATCTTTAGGGAAAGAGATCCTGGGCTTAGAGCAGCTGGGGTACCAAAGGTGAAGCTGAGGACTGGGCCAGCTGAGCTGCAGGAGATCCTAAAAGCAATATTTGGATCCACATTTGGCTTGAGTCACTAGTGGCTGAGCTTATTCTTGAACCAGGTGCTCTCCGGTTACAGTTCCCAGCTCTTTAGCCTGATGAATCAGATATGTGACCAGGTGTTTCTACTGCTGCTGGCTTATTGGCTGTTCACCTTTCTTTCTGAAATACTTCATGGTTTTGGGTTTGGTTTTTTTTTTTCGGGTTTTTTTTTGTGGTACTTGTGTTTTTACTTCAGTATGTTTGGAATGTTCTGAAATAAAGTTTTTCTTTTTAAAGCTTCCTCCTCCCTACCCTACCCCTGATTGCTGGACATACACTGAGCCTGGGGCAGGAGCAGAAATGGGAGGTGTTGGACATCATCTGGGAGTGAGGGCACAGTGAAGTGGTGTGGAAGGACCATCTCCCTCTGTAGGCTTCCAACTGATCAGGCTGGAAGGACTGCGCTGTCCTTCCTGGTTTTCAAAGATGGGAGGGACTGTCTACTGCATCCCATCAGGTACCTAACAACCAGGAAGCAGCATCAGGACAAATGAAGGTCAGTTTAGTGTTCAAATCCTGGGTGATGTGATCAGAGTGTAGCCACTCCTCTTACCCTTCTAATGTAGCCTCTTCATCTCTGTAGTCTGGGGTGGGGTGTTTTAGCCTCACCCCTGGATTCTGGTAATTTCACAATGGTGTCTTGCCTATGGATGTTTGCTAGTTGGCTTCTTGTAAGAGGGAATGAAGTTCAGGAACTACCTTGTCACCATCATGATAACTCCAGTATTAGTACTGTTATTCAGAGACCATAGTTTCTATTTTGTGGTATGAGTAGATATGTTGATATCTTTGAAACTAAAATTTACATCATGAGATAAATTAGATTCAATTGTCAGATTAATGAGGCTCAGTAAAATCTGTAATAATGAATTCAGAATAAATTAATCAGTAAGAACTCTTGATGTATTTTATCTTTAAAAATACAGATGTTTTACTTTTGACCACTAAAAAGGCATGGAAATAATATTAAATCCAGTAGTAAATGAGCACAGCCATTGTCCAGTGTGAGGGGAATAACACTGGATGGAGATCAAATGTGATAAATATATGTTGAGGCATCTTGCATTGATCATTGATGACAATATAACTCGAGCTGAGGATTATGATGAACTGAAGCCTTTGTAATTGAGGTTCAATAAACAAAAAAGATGAGGTTCAATAAACAAACAAAATGAAATAAAGCAAAAATAAAAACACTGACTGCTAACTCCAGGGCTAGTACTATCACTTCATCTCTGCTAGCAACTCTTCTTTATGTATTAGGTGGTGACCTCTTGACATCATCAAATGTGGTTCTAGGTAGCACTTTATCTAGAGTTGGTCAAGTCCCTCAATTCTGGGAATATGTCCTTTGAGGGAGGAGCTGGTTCAGACAAAGTTATACTTATTTGGTATAAAGTTACAGTAGTTACAGGAAGAAGCACTTGTTCTGGGTTACACCTTGCTTGCTTCATTATTTTGAATGAAATTGTGTGGGGATATGATGATAGGAGTGGCTTCCATCATTTTGGAACACTGAAAAGAAGACCTGGGAAACTGTAGTGATGCCATACTTTTTTTTTTTTACATCTTTATTGGAGTATAATTGCTTTACAATGGTGTGTTAGTTTCTGCTTTATAACAAAATGAATCAGCTATACATATATATATGTTCCCATATCTCCTCCCTCTTGTATCTCCCTCCCTCCCACCCTCCCTATCCCACCCATCCAGGTGGTCACAAAGCACCAAGCTGATCTCCCTGTGCTATGCTGCTGCTTCCCACTAGCTATCTATTTTAGTTTCGTAGTGTATATATGTCCATGCCACTCTCTCACTTTGTCACAGCTTACCCTTCTCCCTCCCCATATCTTCAAGTCCATTCTCTAGTAGGTCTCTGTCTTTATTCCCTTCTTACACCTAGGTTCTTCATGACATTTTTTTCCCTTATATTCCATATTTATGTGTTAGCATACGGTATTTGTCTTTCTCTTTCTGACTTACTTCACTCTGTATGACAGACTCTAGGTCCATCCACCTCACTACAAATAACTCAATTTCGTTTCTTTTTATGGCTAATATTCCATTGTATATATGTGCCACATCTTCTTTATTCATTCATCCGATGATGGACACTTAGGTTGTTTCCATCTCCTGGCTACTGTAAGTAGAGCTGCAATGAACATTTTGGTACATGACTCTTTTTGAATTTTGGTTTTTTCAGGGTATATGCCCAATAGTGGGATTGCTGGGTCATATGATAGTTCTATTTGTAGTTTTTTAAGGAACCTCCATACTGTTCTCCATAGTGGCCGTGCCAATTAACATTCCCACCAGCAGTGCAAGAGTGTTCCCTTTTCTCCACACCCTACCCAGAATTTATTGTTTCTAGATTTTTTGATGATGGCCATTCTGACCGGTGTGAGATGATATATCATTGTAGTTTTGATTTGCATTTCTCTAATGATTAATGATGTTGAGCGTTCTTTCATGTGTTTGTTGGCAATCTGTATATCTTCTTTGGAGAAATGTCTATTTAGGTCTTCTGCCCATTTTTGGATTGGGTTGTTTGTTTTTCTCCTATTCAGCTGCATGACCTGCTTATAAATTTTGGAGATTAATCCTTTGTCAGTTGCTTCATTTGCAAATATTTTCTCCGATTCTGAGGGTTGTCTTTTGGTCTTGTTTATGGTTTCCTGGGCTGTGCAAAAGCTTTGAAGTTTCATTCGGTCCCATTTGTTTTTGTTTTTATTTCCATTTCTCTAGGAGGTGGATCAAAAAGGATACTGCTGTGATTTATGTCATAGAGTGTTCTGCTCTATGTTTTCCTCTAAGAGTTTGATAGTTTCTGCTCTATGTTTTCCTCTAAGAGTTTGATAGTTCTGCTCTATGTTTTCCTCTAAGAGTTTGATAGTTTCTATATGTTTTCCTCTAAGAGTTTAATAGTTTCTGGCCTTACATTTAGGTTTTTAATCCATTTTGAGCTTATTTTTGTGTATGGTGTTAGGGAGTGTTCTATCCACATAGTTTTACATGTACCTGTCCAGTTTTCCCAGCACCAGTTGCTGAAGAGGCTGTCCTTTCTCCACTGTACATTCCTGCCTTCTTTATCAAAGAAAATGTGACCATATGTGCGTGGGTTGATCTCTGGGCTTTCTGTCCTGTTCCATTGATCTATCTTTCTGTTTTTGTGCCAGTACCATACTGTCTTGATTACTGTAGCTTTGTAGTATAGTCTGAAGTCAGGGAGCCTGATTCCTCCAGCTCCGTTTTTCATTTTCAAGATTTCTTTGGCTATTCAGGGTCTTTTGTGTTTCCATACAAATTGTGAAATTTTTTGTTCTAGTTCTGTGAAAAATGCCAGTGGTAGTTTGATAGGGATTGCATTGAATCTGTAGATTGCTTTGGGTAGTAGAGTCATTTTCACAATGTTGATTCTTCCAATCCAAGAACATGATATATCTCTCCATCTATTTGTATCATCTTTACTTTCTTTCATCAGTGTCTTATAGTTTTCTGCATACAGGTCTTTTGTCTCCTTAGGTAGTTTTATTCCTAGATATATTATTTTTTTTGTTGCAGTGGTAAATGGGAGTGTTTTCTTGATCTCAATTTCAGATTTTTCATCATTAGTGTATAGGAATGCCAGAGATATCTGTGCACTAATTTTGTATCCTGCTACTTTACCAAATTCATTGATTAGCTCTAGTAGTTTTCTCGTAGCATCTTTAGGATTCTCTATGTATAGTATCATGTCATCTGCAAACAGTGACAGCTTTACTTCTTCTTTTCCGGTTTGGATTCCTTTTATTTCCTTTTCTTCTCTGTTTCTGCGGTGAAAACTTCCCGAACTATGTTGAATAAGAGTGCTGAGAGTGGGCAACCTTGTCTTGTTCCTGATCTTAGTGGAAATGCTTTCAGTTTTTCACCATTAAGGACGATGTTGGCTATGGGTTTGTCATATATGGCCTTTATTATGTTGAGGAAAGTTCCCTCTATGCCTACTTTCTGCAGGGTTTTTATCATAAATGGGTGTTGAATTTTGTCAAAAGCTTTCTCTGCATCTATTGAGATGATCATGTGTTTTTTCTCCTAAAATTTGTTAATAAGGTGTATCATGTTGATTGATTTGCATATATAGAAGAATCCTTGCATTCCTGGAATAAACCCCACTTGATCATGGTGTATGATCCTTTTAATGTGCTGTTGGATTTTGTTTGCTAGTATTTTGTTGAGGACTTATGTATCTATGTTCATCAGTGATATTGGCCTGTAGTTTTCTTTCTTTGTGACATCTTTGTCTGGTTTTGGTATCAGGGTGATGGTGGCCTCGTAGAATGAGTTGGGAGTGTTCCTCCCTCTGCTATATTTTGGAAGAGTTTGAGAAGGATAGGTGTTAGCTCTTTTCTAAATGTTTGATAGAATTTGCCTGTGAAGCCATCTGGTCCTGGGCTTTTGTTTGTTGGAAGATTTTTAATCACAGTTTCAATTTCAGTGCTTGTGACTGGTCTGTTCATATTTTCTATTTCTTCCTGATTCAGTCTTGGCAGGATGTGCATTTCTAAGAATTTTTCCATTTCTTTCAGGTTGTCCATTTTATTGGCATAGAGTTGCCTGTAGTAATCTCTCATGATCTTTTGTATTTCTGCAGTGTCAGTTGTTACTTCTCCTTTTCCATTTCCATTTCTATTCATTTGAGTCTTCTCCCTTTTTTCCTTGATGAGTCTGGCTAACGGTTTATCAATTTTGTTTATCTTCTCAAAGAACCAGCTTTTAGTTTATTTGATCTTTGCTATCATTTCCTTCATTCTTTTTAAATTATTTCTGATCTGATGTTTAGGATTTTCTTCCATCTGCTAACTTTGGGGTTTTTTTGTTCTTCTTTCTCTAATTGCTTTAGGTGCAAGGTTAGGTTGTTTATTCAAGATGTTTTCTGTTTCTTAAGGTAGGATTGTATTGCTATAAACTTCCCTCTTAGAACTGCTTTTGCTGCATCCCATAGGTTTTGGGTCATCGTGTCTCCATTGTCATTTGTTTCTAGGTATGTTTTTATTTCCTCTTTGATTTCTTCAGTGATCACTTCGTTATTAAGTAGTGTATTGTTTAGCATCCATGTGTTTGTATTTTTAACAGATCTTTTCCTGTAATTGATATCTAGTTTCATAGCGTTGTGGTTGGAAAAGATACTTGATACAATTTCAATTTTCTTAAATTTACCAAGGCTTGATTTGTGACCCAAGATATGATCTATCCTGGAGAATGTTCCATGAGCACTTGAGAAAAATGTGTATTCTGTTGTTTGTGGATGGAATGTCCTATAAATATCATTTAAGTCCATCTTGTTAATGTATCATTTAAAGCTTGTGTGTGCTCTTTTTTTTTTCATTTTGGATGATCTGTCCATTGGTGAAAGTGGGGTGTTAAAGTCCCCTACTATGAGTGTGTTTCTGTCGATTTCCCCTTTCATGGCTGTTAGCATTTGCCTGAAGTATTGAGGTGCTACTATGTTGGGTGCATAAATATTTACAATTGTTATATCTTCTTCTTGGATCGATCCCTTGATCATTATGTAGTGTCCTTCTTTGTCTCTTCTAATAGTCTTTATTTTAAAGTCTATTTTGTCTGATATGAGAATTGCTACTCCAGCTTTCTTTTGGTTTCCATTTGCATGGAATATCTTTTTCCATCCCCTTACTTTCAGTCTGTATGTGTCTCTAGGTCTGAAGTGGGTCTCTTGTAGACAGCATATATATGGGTCTTGTTTTTGTATCCATTCAGCCAATCTGTGTCTTTTGGTGGGAGCATTTAATCCATTTACATTTAAGGTAATTATCGATATGTATGTTCCTATTCCCATTTTTTAAATTTTTTGGGGTTTGTTATTGTAGGTCTTTTCCTTTTCTTGTGTTTCTTACCTAGAGAAGGTCCTTTAGCATTTTTTATATTGCTGGTTTGGTAGTGCTGAACCCTCTCAGCTTTTGCTTGTCTGTAAAGATTTTAATTTCTCCTTGAAATCTGAATGAGATCCTTGTTTGGTAGAGTAATCTTGGTTGTAGGTTTCTCTCCTTCATCACTTTAAACATATCCTGCCAGTCCCTCTGGCTTGCAGAGTTTCTGCTGAAAGATCAGCTGTTAACCTTATGGGGATTCCCTTGTGTGTTATTTGTTGTTTTTCCCTTGCTGCTTTTAACATGTTTTCTTTGTTTTTAATATTTGACAGTTTGATTAATATGTGTCTTGGTGTGTTTCTCCTTGGATTTATCCTGTATGGGACTCTCTGTGCTTCCTGCACTTGATTAACTATTTCCTTTCCCATATTAGGGAAGATTTCAACTATAATCTCTTCAAATAATTTGTCAGTCCCTTTCTTTTTCTCTTCTTCTTCTGGAACCCCTATAATTCGAATGTTGGTGCATTTAATGTTGTCCCAGATGTCTCTGAGACTGTCCTCAGTTCTTTTCATTCTTTTTTATTTACTCTGTTCTGAAGTAGTTATTTCCACTATTTTATCTTCCAGGTCACTTATCCATTCTTCTGCCTCAGTTATTCTGATATTGATCCCATCTAGAGTATTTTTAATTTCATTTATTGTGTTGTTCATCATTGATTGTTCCATCTTTAGTTCTTCTAGGTCCTCGTTAAATGTTTCTTGCATTTTGTCTATTCTATTTCCAAGATTTTGGAATTCTTTTTCAGGTAGACTGCCTATTTCCTCTTCATTTGTTAGGTCTGGTGGGTTTTTATCTTGCTCCTTCATCTGCTGTGTGTTTTTCTGTCTTCTCATTTTGCTTATCTTACTGTGTTTGGGGTCTCCTTTTTGCAGGCTGCAGGTTCGTAGTTCCCGTTGTTTTTGGTGTCTGTCCCCAGTGGCTAAAGTTGGTTCAGTGGGTTGTGTAGGCTTCCTGGTGGAGGGGACTAGTGTCTGTGTTCTGGTGGATGATTCTGGATCTTGTCTTTCTGGTGGGCATGTCCACATCTGGTGGTGTGTTTTGGGGTGTCTGTGGACTTATTATTTTAGGCCACCTCTCTGCTAATCGTTGGTGTTGTGTTCCTGTCTTGCTAGTTTTTTGGCATAGGGTGTCCAGCACTGTAGCTTGCTGGTCGTAGAGTGAAGTTGGGTGCTGGTGTTGAGATGGAGATCTCTGGGAGATTTTCACCATTTGATATTATGTGGAGCTGGGAGGTCTCTTGTGGACCAGTGTCCTGAAGTTGGCTCTCCCACCTCAGAGGCACAGCACTGACTCCTGGCTGGAGCACCAAGAGCCTTTCATCCACACGGCTTAGAATGAAAGGGAGAAAAAGTAGAAAGAAAGAAAAAGAAAGAAAGAAAGAAAGAAAAGAAAGAAAGATAATATAAAGTTATTAAAATAAAAAACAATTATTAAGAAAAAAAATTTTTTTAAGAAAAAAAACGGACGGATAGAACCCTAGGACAAATGGTGAAAGCAAAGCTATGTAGACAAAATCTCACACAGAAGCATACACATACACACTCACAAAACGAGGAAAAGTGTAAAAAATCCTAAATCTTGCTCTCAAAGTCCACCTCCTCAATTTGGGATGATTCGTTGTCTATTCATGTATTCCACAGATGCACGGTACATCGTTGATTGTGGAGCTTTAATCCGCTGCTTCTGAGGCTGCTGGGAGAGATTTCCCTTTCTCTTCTTTGTTTGCACAGCTCCCGGGTCTCACCTTTGGATTTGGCCCTGCCTCTGCGTGTAGGTCGCCTGAGGGCGTCTGTTCTTCACTCAGACAGGACGGGGTTAAAGGAGCAGCTGTTTCGGGGGCTCTGGCTCACTCAGGCCGGGGGGAGGGAGGGGTACGGAGTGCGGTGCGTGCCTGCTGCGTCCGAGGCCAGCGTGACGTTGCACGAGCCTGAGGTGCGCCGTGTGTTCTCCCGGGGAAGTTGTCCCGGGATCCCGGGACCCTGGCAGTGGCGGGCTGCACAGGCTCCCCGCAAGGGGGCTGTGGATAGTGACCTGTGCTCGCATACAGGCTTCTTGGTGGCCGCAGCAGCAGCCTTAGCATCTCATGCCTGTCTCTGGGGTCCGTGCTTTTAGCCGCGGCTCGTGCCCTTCTTTGGAGCTCCTTTAAGCGGCACTCTTAATCCCCTCTCCTCGCGCACCAGAAAACAAAGAGGGAAGAAAAAGTCTCTTGTCTCTTCGGCAGGTCCATACTTTTTCCCAGACTCCCTCCCGTCTAGCCGTGGTGCACTAACCCCCTGCAGGCTGTGTTCACGCCGCCAACCCCAGTCCTCTCCCTGCAATCCGAAGGAAGCCGGAGCCTCCGCTCCCAGCCCCGCCCGCCCTGGCGGGTGAGCCGACAAGCCTCTCGGGCTGGTGAGTGCCGGTCGGCACCGATTCTCTGTGCGGGAATCTCCCCGCTTTGCCCTGCGCACCCCTGTTGCCGTGCTCTCCTTCGCGGCTCCGAAGCTTCCCCCCTCCGCCACCCGCAGTCTCCGCCCGTGAAGGGGCTTCCTGGTGTGTGGAAACCTTTCGTCCTTCTCGGCTCCCTCCCACTGGTGCAGGTCCCATCCCTATCCTTTTGTCTCTGTTTATTCTTTTTTCTTTTGCCCTACCGAGGTACATGGGGAGTTTCTTGCCTTTTGGGGGGTCTGAGGACTTCTGCCAGCGTTTAGTGGGTGTTCTGTAGGAGTTGTTCCACGTGTAGATGTATTTCTGGTGTATCTGTGGGGAGGAAGGTGCTCTCTGCGTCTTACTCTTCCGCCATCTTCCCCCTCCAGCCGATGCCAGTGTTAAATCCTTGCTGCTGGCTTAACAACTGACTACAAGAAGTAACCTCTCCTATACCTGTTAAGTGAGAAAAAGACAAAATGAAGTCTCTAGTCCAGGCTGCTATTGCTTGATTATTGTCTCACTTGAAGACAAAGCCTTTCCTAAGTGACACATTAGAAACTGTATAAAATCTCTATGTTAAAAAGAAACACTGCCCATTGGTTATCAATGCTACCATAATCACCAACACTAGGAGTCAGTATTTAATTCTTTCCATTTGTTTGTTTATTTATTTTTATTATTACTGTGGTGTTGGTCTTTCCTGAATGCTTAACTCTGTTGCTCTGTTGTAGGAACTGGAAGGTCATTATGTGAGGATGGGGGTGGGAGAATGCTTTGTCTCAATCAACTATTTTGTCCCCAACACCAACCAAGTTAACACTTTGTTTTTACATTAACCTTGTTCCTGTTTGATCATTTTTTCCTCCAACCCAATAAGTGCTATGCTTGCATTAGAGAAAGAAGAACGGAAGCTCTGATAACCTTCGTTAAAAGTAATATAATATATTGACTATTGTACTGGACTTTTGGAAACATTTGTCTTTAAACAGTGTTTGAGTAAGTTCCTCAGAAATGAGCAAAACATTTCCCGGGAAAAAAAGTTAACTTTAATTTTGGCTAATTAAGGCCACTTGGTAGAATCTAAGAGTAATTTGCTAAGTGGTAACCTGGAGGCATCAAAGAAGTAATTTTCCTCATAAATTGCCTGAATTCCTCTCAAAAGAGTATTCAGCCTCTCTAAAGTAAAAGTAATAGCTCTTAACCTTTTACGGGGTCATCCTTCAGATCTCTTTAAAATGTGAGCATCTTCTCAGAAATAATCATATGCATATTTATAAAAATATTGTGTAAAATTTCAGGGAGGTACACAAGTTCACTGCAGTGTTTCACAGACTCTGTATCTTCCCATTTTTCTGGCCTCTGTCTTACATAGTAGTCCGAGTGACTACTCAGTGATTGTAAGACATCCTGAACTTTTGTGACCCCCCCTACTATTGCCATGATCTTTCAGTAATTACAAATGCCGGGGTTATTATTCTGATGAAACAAGAGCACTTGGTAAATGCTCTGTTGGTTGTGCATGATTCAGATAAGCTACAACAGACTCCCTGCAGCAGCAAATCTATGGCTATGGTTTCAGATGGGCAATAAGACTCATGAGACATATATAAAAAGGCAATACTACCTAATAATACAGTAATCTAATACTCTAGTTAATTAGCTTTTTAGAAGGATACAAAGCAGGAAACATAGGAAGTACAATATCTTCAACTCATTAGGAAGCCTGAGTGGTACCCAAAAATGCAGCAACTTTTGTCTCCTTACCTGTATGGGGCATGTATGGTTGCCACAGTTGAGGAACAAAGAATGTGAGGGTCACCTTGACCTATGGGAGGGCATACCCCTCTACCCACCAATTTTATATACCACTGTTGTCGAAGCCTTGCATCCCAACTCGCATCTCTCCCAACCCAGTGCAGTACCACATCACAGAGGAGGCATAAACAACATTCTTCATTTGTCTTCACTACTATTTCCAAGGAAAACTTTTCAAGCAGCAGTGCATCACCCTAGCCCCAGTGTTAACCCTTTATATACACTGCTCTTCGTCTTCTAAGAAACTCTAATGTTAGATTGGAACGCGGGTATGAATTAGTACCACAGTGCCAGGCCTAATTTCACAGGAGTTCACAATGTAATGTGGATTATGAGATAACAGTAAATTATAATAAAATATAGAAGGCAATCAGTAATAGATGTCTAAATCAAATGCATCAATTTGATGCTGTTAAGGTTGAAGAGACATCATGAAACCTTCACAGAGAAGACAGCATTTAAATGAGGCTCAGAAAAGAGGTTAAGTTTGTCTGATTTTTATACAATGAACACGTTTTGAGGAGGTATAACTTCCTTTAAAAAAGATGGTCTTTCATTTATTAATATAGAAATAAATAAGTCCCACAAAATTCTCTCAAAATATGTCTAATCTCTGGAGCAAGTATTAAATTTTGAAGTGTCTTCAGTATGTCCCAGGTATGACATTGAAGTAGGTTCAGTTTTGCATAAGAACACTTATGGACTTAATGTATATCAGGCACTGTGCTAAATGATTTATAAATGCTATCTTAATTAGCTCCAGCTTCATAACAATTCTGTGAGGTTGATATTCTGCCCATTCAAGATGGAGAACCTAAGACTTAGGGCCATTAGATAATCTGCCCAAGTGCTCACATCTGGTAACCAGTGGATCCAGGGTGTTAACCAAGGTCTAACTGAATTCAGTTCAAAGGATTTTTTCCCAAGTATATTATGATGCTCTGACGCCACACCATTAAATTTGCCTACACAAGTTGCCTACACAAATTAGAGACTGTTCAGAACAGGATAAGCATATGTTGGAGCATAAGGGCAACATGTAAAAAAGAATATTGAAAGAACTAGGGATTATTAGGGGAGAGTTGCCAGGTATGAATAATACTCAGACTCACTCTAGGTTCTGAGCCAACTGAGATGAAACTCAAGGATTTGGATGAAGGATGGAATACATCCAATATCAGCTTTGTCATCCAAAGCACACAGCTTACTGTTCACACTGAATGTGAAAATCTGTCTTGGACCTAACGGTGAAGAGAGGCTTTCCACACTCTTATTTATGAGTTGAACTCCCTTGACCATCCAGTTTCAGGCCAAGCAGTTAGGAGGACTGGGGAGGTCTTTAGTGGTGAGCTTACCACGTAGACAGAATTGAGGAGAACATCTGCCATTTATAGGCATTCTTGTCATCTGAGAGAGAAACTGCTGAGAGGCCAAGACAGACATGGAATATTAACTCTGACCATTAGAGAGGGATGCATATTAGGCCTTTGCCTGTATTAATCACTTTCTCCAGGTGGAAGAGAGAAAAGGGTGTGGGTGGATGGAGTGAATAGAGAGAGAACCTGACATCGTGTTTCTCATACTCATCACTGCTGAAAAAAGAAATAAAATTACTCTTATGTAACCTCATGGGTGAAGAAATGTTCCTCTTTCTCCATCCCTGCAACACACAGACCCTAGAAAGAAAAGACAGCAATGGGGGTGGAGGCGGGTAAATGGCAGCCGCTTTCAATTATTTAAAAGGTCCTAATATGGTAAAAGAAAAGGCCTCGTTCAGAAGACAAATGTTGATCAGTTGGCAAGCCACAGTTCTGTTTATTATAAGAAAGACCTTGTCATGAATTAGAGCTAGCCGTTAGTAGAATGAGCTGCTTCAGTGCTGCATTAGCAAAGACTTATGCCAAAATTGCTCATAATTAATGTTCCAATGACCAGCAAACTCAGGAAAAATTCTTCTAATGAAAACCTTGCATCCTTACTTACTTTTAATTCTTGAGTGTCTTGACTCTTCCTAACTTCTTAAATACTTGGATAGCTTTTCATCTTTTTAAAAGTCAGTAGAGCCATTTATCAGAAGCATTAAAGTAGACACTGGATGACCATTTTTTCTCTCTCAGTTAAGAAAACAGAGCACACAGTTTTCCAACATTGCAACAGGGAGACTAAGCTATTTATTGAGGAAGTTTAGTTGGGGAACAGGGCTGCAAGTGAAGAAGAGTCATGTTACTCTAGGGATTATATAAAATCAGTTGCAATTTATTTAAAAAGCTCATCAATTTTTAGTATTAAAACTTTAAATATCAGCAAAATATTACTTGCAAAATACTTTATCATTTCTATTGTGAATTAAGAAGATATTGTAGCATGATGACTTCCAATCCTTTTTTTTTTTTTTTTGGCGGTACGCGGGCCTCTCATTGTTGTGGCCTCTCCCGTTGCGGAGCACAGGCTCCAGACGCGCAGGCTCAGCAGCCATGGCTCACGGGCCCAGCCGCTCCGCGGCATGTGGGATCCTCCCGGACGGGGGCACGAACCCGTGTCCCCTGCATCGGCAGGCAGACTCTCAACCACTGCGCCACCACCAGGGAAGCCCCCCGCAATCCTTTTTCTCTTTTGGAGTATTTTCATTTATTTATTTAACAAATAGATATTTTTATTCACTGAGGTAGAATTTACATACAGTAAAATTCCCCATTCTTATGTGATGTGTGTATGAGTGTAATCACTACAATCAAGATATAGAGGGCTTCCCTGGTGGCGCAGTGGTTGAGAGTCCGCCTGCCGATGCAGGGGATGCGGGTTCGTGCCCCGGTCCGGGAGGGTCCCACATGCCGCGGAGCGGCTGGGCCCGTGGGCCATGGCCGCTGGGCCTGCGCGTCCGGAGCCTGTGCTCCGCAACGGGAGAGGCCACAACAGTGAGAGGCCCGCATACCGCAAAAAAAAAAAAAAAAAAAAAGATATAGAACATTTCTCTCAACCCCCAAAAGTCCCTTTCTGCTTCCTTGTGGTCAAACTTCTCTCCCCACCCCCTCCTCTTGTAAACACTGATCTGATTTTGACTTTTCAAGAATGTTATATAAATGGGGTTGTACAGTCAGTGACTTTTCTAGTCTCGCTTCTTTCATTTGGCATGATGCTTTTGAGATTCAGCCGTGTTGTTGCATGTATCTGCTCATTCCTTTTTATTGCTGAGCAGTATTCTATTATATGGATATGCCACAATCTGTTCATTCTGCAGTTGGTATACATGTAATGGTTTTCCAATTGAGCAGAAAGAGACTATATTAATCAGGAGACTTTTGGCTTAGAGTAACAGGAAGTTCAAATTGACTTAAACAATAGAAAATATATTTTCTCATGAAACAGCAAGTCCAGACATAGGGTGGTTCCAGATTTTGATTCAGTGAATCAACAATGTCATAACAGTCTCCGGTTCTTTTCTTCTTCTCTGGTTTTTCCATCTTGTGTTCAACTCTATCACTGGGTTGGTTCTTCCCCTGGCTTCCAGATGACTGAAGCAGGTCCACATGACTTATGCATTTGTAACATGCAGGAGAAGAGACCACTTCTTTGCAATAGCACCTCATTCCCCAGAACACACACACAGATTTCTCTTCATGTTTTATTGGCCAATAGGAATCCTGTCAGGGGCCACTTCAGGAAGAAGGAAATCTGAGTGAATAAAGATCCAGACCTTTTTCTGTTTTGTATATTATTTTATCCAGATTAAGTATCTGTTCTCCATATTCTATATATCTTGATTGAAAAAATATTCATGAAGCTTATTGATTAAAAGAAAAATGTGAGGGCCATTTATACAGAGTACATGTGAGGAAACAGCTTGTGCTTTTATGAGCTAATCTGATTCCATCACTAAAACTAATTTTCTTTCAAAAATGTTAATTATCTGGTATCATTATCTGAAGCATATGCATCACTGGAAATAAAATCCAAGAGAAAAACCTGAATTGTCAATTTCTCTTTTTATTTCATTTAATCCAGAGTTGTTTATAATTCTTTGAAAAATGTCACATTGGTAAAAATATATATATTCAAGATATCGATGACTGAGTTAAATTCTCACTATAAAATAAAATTGTGACTAGTGCTATTAGAATTTTAGTTTATAAATATAATTACTTGCATTTTTTTCCTGAGTAGTTGTATTTTTTATTTCTCAATTTCCTTTAAATCCACTTAAATCTATTAAATTGGTATATATTATAATCAGGCTTCATACTTACCAACAATTTTTATCTAAGCAAGTAACACACACACACATACCATGCATAACGTGTACATATCACAATTGAAATTCTATTCCCTCAAGTAAAAAGGCTGTACTTTTAAAGATGATATATGTCGAAATGGTATCATAGGGTTTTATTTCTTCAAATCTTTGGTTCAAGTATATGATAAAATATTTGGGGATTATTTTTGTTCTCCTGGGGAAAAGTACGCTGGATTAACTGCACACAGATGGTTTGTGGAGGTTTTGTAGTTTTCCTTCTATTACCCATTTTTATTATTGGAGCTACATCTAAAAGGTGAAAGTTCAATGGATTTTTACAGTAACTTTAAGAAACCCAGGAAAAATATAGAGTACAATTTAAAATTAAAAGTTATTAATATCTGCCTATGTTTCACAATTCTATGCCTTTTAATATGTTGTTTTCATCTATCTTTTCCTCTACTGTAAGCTCACTGCGGGTAGGGGCTGCCTTGCTGTACACATACTGCCTAGCACAATGCCTTACTGATGGTATCAGCATCACCATAATAGCTACAATTTATGAAACACGTTTGTTTTTAAAGGAATGATGTGATCCACTGTTGGTTTTTGTTTTTTAATATTTATTTATTTTTGGCTGTGTTGGGTCTTCGTTTCTGTGCGAGGGCTTTCTCTAGTTGTGGCAAGCAGGGGCCACTCTTCATCGCGGTGCACGGGCCTCTCACTATCGCGGCCTCTCTTGTTGCGGAGCACAGGCCTCAGATGTGCAGGCTCAGAAATTGTGGCTCACGGGCCCAGTTGATCCGCGGCATGTGGGATCGTCTCAGACCAGGGCTCGAACCCGTGTCCCCTGCATTGGCAGGCAGACTCTCCACCACTGTACCACCAGGGAAGCCCGAAACACATTAATAGCAAGCATTTGTAAAATAAAACCAGGCTTTTTGTGCCAGGGCTTTTCAAAATTGTCACATCCTTACAGTACCATCACTATTATTTTTTTTCAATTTTATTGAGCTATAATTGACATATAACTTTGTGTAAGTTTAAGGTGGCTTCATGACGATCAGGACGCAAGCTGTCAGTCTTATTGCTTCTCCATCCTCAACTTCCATTACATAATCTAAGAAGTCTGCTGAGTCTCAGGCCATAATGACTGCAGTCCAGCCATCAGGGAGGAGAAAGGATGACAAAGATGACAGAGGCTTGTCTCCTCCTACAGTGGTGATTTCTGGACAGTTTCAGATACATCTGTTTGCATTCTATTGATCAGTGCTTTGACACGTAGCCAAGCCTAGTGTCAAAAGAGTCTGGAAAATGTATTCTTCATTCTAGGTAGGCCATGTGCCCAGCTAAAAATGAGGTGTTATATTAGTAAGGAAATCAGGGAACCCAGATAATAGTGAACAAATGAACGTTTATACCACAGACCGAGGGGAAAGGTACTAAATGCTGTCTCCATAGAGGTGTGTGGCCTTTGTTTTGTTGATGTTTCTTTTCTTTGCTATTTTCCTTTTCTTGTTCTTGTTCTTCCTCTTTTCCTTCCCCTCCTCCTCTTCCATGCTCTTCTTGCTTTTCTTTTTTTTTTTTTTTTTTGCGGTACGCGAGCCTCTCACTGTTGTGGCCTCTCCCGTTGCGGAGCACAGGCTCCGGACGTGCAGGCTCAGCGGCCATGGCTCACGGGCCCAGCCGCTCCGCGGCATGTGGGATCTTCCCGGACTGGGGCACGAACCCGTGTCCCCTGCATCGGCAGGCGGACTCTCAACCACTGCACCACCAGGCAAGCCCTTGCTTTTCTTTTTAATGGGAACAATATGGACATATTTAAAGGCTCGTGAGAAGCATCTAGCAAGTAGACAGACATCTAAAACTCTACAGGAGGTTGAACCCCTGCACTTGATGTAGACTGGCATCACCTTGTGTCCTTAAATTCTAGTTTATATTTGAAATGAATCCTGAGTATGAAGTCTGTTCTTGTGCTACTTCACTGGCAGGTACTCTCTCCCAAGGTGCTCATAGATGAGAACTTTATTTTGCTTATTATTCCACGCCCAGTTTGATTTGCCCCAATTTTAATAAAGAGAAAACTCTCAAAATTTTATTGCTAGTCTTAATGTGCTTCACCAGTGTACAATGTTTTCTTCTAATCACTAGGAAAGATACCTGTCAAGCCAGTCAGACTACTACTGAGTGCTATCCTGTTCTGGCTCTGAAAATATGTCTCAGAAAGTATTATGTGATATTATAAATAATTAATAATTGCTATAGGAGGGAAGATCCCTCGCCATTTCCATTTTTATAAAATGATGCCAAAGTTTGGGTCTTTGACTTAAGCATGGAAACTATACACATAAACTGAAAGTACTGCATGCCAAGGTTGGCACCTAATAGCTGCTTTACAGCTGGTATAAACTAGCAGAATATGTTTTACTAATGTCATAATCCAGAATTTCTGCACCAAGCCTAGAGGTTCAGATATGGAACCCAGAAACCCAAACAGCCCTAAAGTACCACCCTCTGGAGGCCAAGGATGCTACTGGCTAATTTGCAAAGAAGTTGAAGGTTAACCTTCATAACCTCTCCACCTAAAATACTGTAGGAATAGTGATGACACCTCCATTCAGGTAGGGAGAACATTTGCCAAAATGTTAGAAAAGTGGGCTAAGTTTGGGAACAGATGTTCTGGTGCTTTGGGAACTTGAGAAATTAGGCACTAATAGTTGCATGCCAGGCAAAAATGCTTTGCTTGGTATAAAATAACAGAAAGGTAGGAGTGGGTTGTGCTGGGTCACTTACTCAGCACGAAGAAATGTGCTAGGTTAGTGGAACAGACTCATGAGATGCCCCTGGATTCCTCTTATCATTCAAGCTGTTTAAGACATGCCAATATTACGTCCTGGGAAGGGGCATGGGTGTTTTGAAATACAACTCCCAATTTAATAGCTAAATAAGGAAGGTGAGTGATATGTAAAGATTACCGTTAATAAAATAAAGATGTAGCACTCACAGTGGCAATGAAACTGGATAGAAGCACAATAGAGGACAGAGTCACTCAGCCTTCAATAACCCTCTAGTCTTAGAATTTGGGAGAATTGCTATTATTGCTTCATATCCACAAAAATCAAGTCAGAGTATGTTGAAGTGAGGAAGAAGCGGTTCCTGGACCTCCCAACCCTGAGTCTGTTCCTCCTGGTGATAGGCTTTTTAATTGCATAACCTCATAATCCTAAACCTTGGCTAATGACCTGGGAAACTGTAAGTATGCCTTCTTGAAAGTCATTGCCATTGCGTGAAAGCTGACCACTAAAACTTGAAGAGATCTTCACCAGTGTCAGAATGAACATCTGCAACTTTAAGTCCTGGGCAACACAAGATAAAACATATACACTGACTCCTACAAACTCAAGGGTCACATTGGAACTTTATTATTTGGTGACTCTACAGTGGCTAGGAGAGTGGAGAGGGTTAGAACAGATGGAGTTGTAATTAATATCGCCTGTTCATATGTGCTTTGTTTGGAAAATTTACTGTCACAAGCGTAAAGGAGTAACAATTATTGAGATGAGATTAGTGAGAAGTTGTTTGGAAATTGGGGATTGTCACCATGTTGCTGACCACAAGTGGATTCTGATAGACTACTGTCTGGCTTAATACACTAAAACTCAGGTTGGCTTGATGATGCATTAAGAAAAATTGAATGTTGCAATATATGTTCATGATGCCACAATTTACGTACATGGCAATGGAGGGGACTTTTGAGTATTGATGGGTTTTGCTGTAAGGAAACATAAAAAGCAGAAGCCACGAGTACTCACTTACCTAATCCCATGGCTTCCTTACTCTGTTCAGGCTGCCTTGGTCATCAACCTGCAGGCACATCTCCAAGAACAAATGAAGTCACATGATCACCCTCACAGTACAGCAACTCCTCATTTTTTATTCTTAAACTCCAGTATAACCCTTACCCTGCTGCTTTGCGTGTTTGACAGTAAAACCTAAGAAACAGTAACACTAGCTGAATTTCAGCCTGATAGTATTTGAGGATAACACAGGCCAATGTAGAAGCAATGACTTATGGATGTTCTTCATGACCAAATCAGGAAAATAACATATGTTATCAAAAATTATAGATGCTCCATAGAGCAAGAGTAACAACATTTATTTATTTATTTATTTATTTGCAACACGCGGGCCTCTCACTGTTGTGGCCTCTCCCATTGCGGAGCACAGGCTCCGGACGCGCAGGCTCAGCGGCCATGGCTCACGGGCCCAGCCGCTCCACGGCATGTGGGATCCTCCCGGACCGGGGCACGAACCCGTGTCCCCTGCATCGGCAGGCAGACTCTCAACCACTGTGCCACCAGGGAAGCCCAAGATTTTTATTTCTTGACATTTTTGTATGATAATATTCTTTGTAATATACGAAGGGGTCTAACAAAATTGGATGACTTCTTCAATGGTGTCAGTTTGCCTGGAGTAGATGAAAATCAAAAAGTGGTTGTCCTAAAATAATTTGCACCCCATTTCATGCTGCAGATAAATGTCATAAAAGAAACCTCAGCGATCAGTGATTCCAGAGCAGATGATATCTGAGATGATGCTGCTTGAGCTTGAGCTTCCGGGTTCTACTCCAAGCTTAACAATTTTAATGATACCTGACCTCACCAACGTTCCATGATAATGATTTTCTTAGTTCTCTTCACCAGGTGATAAGCAAATTTGCAGGATTTTTCATGACAAGTCTTTGATGGGAAATCCAAATTTTCAAGTCAAAACTTTCTTAAGTAAAATCTCCACACTTATTTTGGAAATGGGCAAAGGTGCCTTTTAGCTTCGATAGCTTCTAGTTTAAATTGGCAAGACTTTGCCACAGGAAAAACATCCTGGAGTCTTTATAGCCTAGCACATTTAGTAGTGAATGGAAAACCAGCTGGCATAAAAATTTTATCATATTTTCCTGCACATTTTCATCGTATGCTAAATTCAATGTAAAAAGAGGATAGACAAAATCATGATGGCAGGACTTAGCATTTTTTACTGCTTCATAGGCTTTTTATTTTATTTAAAAAATATTTTGTGGAGGTATAATTGACATACACACTGAACATATATAAAGTGTAAAATTTGATACAATTCACATATACGTGAAACCATCACCAAAATGAAGAAAATGACTTTGCTGTACCATGTATTGTTATTGTAGTCTCAACTTGCATCTTTTCCCATGAGAAATCTACAATCATGCTTACATCTGTTCTTTTTACATTACATAGCAAGTCCTTTTGTTTTTTAGGTTTTTTGGGGTTGGCTTTAAGGTTTTCCCTTTCTCCACAGGTTTTAAGCAGCTTGTGATGTGCCTTGGAATAGTTCTTTTCATATTTCTTATCTTGGAGCTTGTTAAGTTTCCTGCATCTGTGGGTTTCCATTTTTTCAACAAATTGAAAAATTGTGACCATTGTTTCTTCAAATATTTGTCTACTGCCCCCTCCCCTTCTCTTCTTCAGGGACTCCATTACATGTATATTAACAACTTAAGCTTTAACATTTTAATGTATACCTTTCTATAGTACATTATTCTGTGAGAAGTCATATGAATACTACCTGTCTGTTCAGTTAGTCTTATGCCATCCTACATGCATTCAAAGTAAATTTTGATTTAATATGTTTGCAAAATCAATATCCAAAAGTACAGGCTAAAAACAAAATAAAACAAATATTTTATTTTTCATTAAATCCAATACATTATTCTTACAAAATTATTTTAAACATGTGATTGAAAATCCATCAAATTATAGCATTGGAATATTACACCCTAAATGTGAACCCTGGGATTACAGCCATTTTTGTGCTTTTCCATGCTGTTCAAAGATACTAAACTGACTATTTTTGTGTTCATAAAATGTTATTTAAAAAGTGGTGTTTTGGGGCTTCCCTGGTGGTGCAGTGGTTGAGAGTCCGCCTGCTGATGCAGGGGACGCGGGTTCGTGCCCCGGTCCGGGAAGATCCCACATGCCGCGGAGCGGCTGGGCCCGTGAGCCATGGCCGCTGAGCCTGCGCGTCCGAGCCTGTGCTCCGCAGCGGGAGAGACCACAACAGTGGGAGGCCCGCGTACCGCAAAAAAAAAAAAAAAAAAAAAAAAAAAAAGTGGTGTCTTTATACTTGAAAATATTACCAACTAATGGTATAGAAGTGGACAATATTAGAAGATATAAAAATGTGCATCATTTTGACCTTTTAACCTCTGAAACTGGGGGAGGTATGTGAACATTGTGACATAGTCATGTGAAAATATTTGACATCTTTTGGCAAGATAAAAAAAGTAAGAGCATCAAAACATTTTAGATATGTAGATCATATAGGGATACATTAGGATATAAGAGGTTTTAAATTATGTATTGTTTCCATTGGACCCCTTTAGTACTTCCATTTAGTACTTTATATTAGAACAAGTAGTAAGCTAAACTGGATGACCTAAGCTCCATTTCCAAACCCCTTCTAACTATTTCAGTCACTCTGAAGCTAAAGTACCAATTTTCCATCCTTCCTTGACACAATGAAACTTCAAGGCTGGTCAGCCAGTGCCACCTCTTCTCCTCATTCCTTCTTTCTGTCTGAAAGAGGCTCTCAATTCATGATAGTGAAGTGGCTATTAGTAAGCATTGTGAAAAAGAAAGATAGAAGGAGCTTCTTTCTGCAGGTGTTGTTAAGCTGCTATAGGAGCCATTCCTGGTACTTCTTGGTACATCAATTAAATAGACTTTTGTGAAACTTAGTACAGGTTTTCTTTTACTTGAGGCCAAGTACATTCCTAGCTGATAGAAGCAGTATTGATAATACCTGCTTTTGCATTAGCTTTTAGTATGGGTTGGATTTCATAAAGGCCTTTACATCTGCTTGAGAATAACAACATGTGCTTGGTGACTTAACTTTGGTTTGGCCTACTGTATGTGGCCACGAATGCACCCTTTATTTTCTCTCTCTTCAGTAGCACACAGAGAAAGCTTATAATGAAGCAGGTATATACTACCCAAAAGTCACTTTTGTCTTCACTCTACACTAAAAAACCTTCACTGGACACTAGGGAGAATTACTGCTTGTTGAAATAAGCTCCAGTTTTTGTATGCACTATGCGTCCTGTACATGTGATAACTGATAGATGTGTGACTATTAAGTGATGAAACTGGAGATGATTTCCAGCTCTGGAAAGTCAGTGTCCCCAGATTCCTATGATCTAAGTTCTTAGATGGCAAGACTTAAGCCTCTCTCACGTTCACAGTCCCAGCTGCTTCTGGCTTGTGATGGATAACCAAGTAGTTGATAGTCTATGCCATCAGTGTGCCTTGTCCCCTAAATCTGATTGTTTCAGCTGCATTTTGTAGAGCCCTGTGTTTATTTCCTGAAAATGTCTTGGGGGCTGGGCTGCCTCCTCAGACCTGTAGAGCTAAGGAGACCTAAGACTTTCTTCAGCGTCGCTACTCTTTTAAAAATCTAATTCGTGTGCTAAATTTCTTGGTTAATATTTAACAGAAAAAAAAGTATTTCATAATCCAAAATTTTTTTTTAAAAATTAAAAATTGAAAACATTAAGCACATAGGATAATGTGCCTAGAAAGACACATTAACTTAACTTGCTTTCCTTTCTAGCATCAACTCATCATGCTATTTGCATTGTACTTGCATGTTTTAATATCAAACTTGTCATTTTCTGAATTTCATGGCTTAGGGACCTAAATCCTTCCAATTTTATGTTAAGGCAATAGTCTATACCCTGTCTCTCCCTTAGTCCATTCTCTGTAACGCTTGAAGTCAATGCATGTTAGAGATTCATTTTATTCACCATATATATATATATAATATATATATATATATTTCTCCCCTCATATTTTGCATGGTGTCTCCCCACAAAACTTAGAATTCATTATTTACTTATTCTTATACCTTTGCTGAGCCTAAATTAGTCTGAGTACTGGGGATATGACTGGATGTTTCTGGGGGGTTCACCATCCAATGAAGAAAAAAGAAAATCTATTAGATCAGAAATTCTGAGTGGTAGGATCCAGCAATTTACATACATATTTTAAAAGCTTTCCAAGTGATGCTGATACACACAAGGTTTAAAAATCATAGGTAGCCTACATTTACAGCCAGTCAAAATCTGCAAGTAATTTTACAGGGTACTTCTTATAGACAGGTAGAATTCCTGCATATATTATTGCTTTGTTTTTCACTCCATCCCTACCACCATCTTTTAGAATGTGAAAGTCTTAGATAGCCTTCTACTCAGAGTTCACATTTTAAGATGGGAAAGTTGATGAACAGAGAGCTCTAGTGGTATGACCAAGATGGTCACTCCGGTATTATTACACAGTTCCTCTAACTCCAAATGTAATCCTCTTGTCTCTCCATGCTGGACAAACTATTATTACGACCTTGTATGAAAGAAAAAGAATCTCCTTTGGTAAAATGTTTTCCATTACACACATACACCTTAATGGAAATCATAAATGCCTTCTATCCTGGTAATTTTCTTTCACACTTAGCCCCTTATTTCCCATTTCCTTTCATGGGCAATGTCTGAAGATGCAGTTATCATACTGTCATAATATTTTCAGTATCACATCCTGGCATCATTAATTTTCCCTATCACACCAGCTACTCAAGGTTGTATTTCAAAATACTATTTTCAGTTGGGACTGTGCTCTAGGACAGCTGTCAGAATACTTTTCTGGGTTAGGGGTCAAGAGCAAACTAATAAGGTGCCATTAAGAACAGTCTAGTGATGGATATGTTTGTGGCATTGACTATGGTGATGGTTTCATGGGTGTATACTTATCCCCAGGCTCGTCAAGTTGTATACAATAATATATACAGATTTTTGTATGTCAACCATACCTCAATAATATTTTGGTTTCTCTTCAGATCAAATAGATCTTTCACCTTTTACTAAAAAATAAAATCATACCTCAATAGAGTGTTCTTTATTTTAAAAGGAATAAAGTACATGACAAGCTCATAGAAGTTATGCCTTATGAGCTAGTGACTTTTAACTTTTGTGCCAAGGCATAAATATCATAAAGTATAATTAATAATCACACTATTAGGGCTTCCCTGGTGGCGCAGTGGTTGAGAGTCCGCCTGCCGATGCAGGGGACACGGGTTCGTGCCCCGGTCGGGGAAGATCCCACATGCCGTGGAGCGGCTGGGCCCGTGAGCCATGGCCGCTGAGCCTGCGCGTCCGGAGCCTGTGCTCCGCAACGGGAGAGGCCACAACAGTGAGAGGCCCGCATACTGCAAAAAAAAAAAAAAAAAAAAAAAAAAAATCACACTATTAAATATAAAACTTGTGAGAAAATATAAAAATTAAAGCTTTAAAAAATTATTCCTATAAATCTTCTAATTGTCCCAGTTGTTGTAACAATACCAACAATCGCAATCTGTGGAGTACTTTTTGATTTACATAGCACATTCATTTAGTCCCTCATTTGATTGTCACAATACCTTTACAAGGGAGCAAATATGTTCAGAGGAAAAAGTGACTCGTGCAAAGGCACATTGCTAATAAATTCTCAAGCAGCGATTCAATCCCAGATTTTTGGTTGGCACACTTACGGATCTCAGGTACATTATAGGACTCCTGAGGCAATTAGAGTGCATTTTCATAGTGAATGTAATAGTGGTGAGTGTTCTTTAGAGACAAATGCATGACAATGCAAGTGGGTAAAACTTTGTTTCATAAAATATGGAATTCATTTTAAACTACTGAAGTTACATAAAACTCCTAAATGATCACGCAAACTAATCATTGTGTGTTGACAGATATGTTATTATTACCACAGGAGCGGTGCTGGCATCATATCTGTAATAATTTCAAATGCATTAATTTTGTGTTCATGTCAAATTATTACTAAAGATATATGGATATTGAATCATATTTCATTGATTTCCATATTTCCCTGCAGATAAGGGTATAATTGCATTAATTCTTTATGGTTTTCTTTTGCAGATGATATACCAATTCACTTAGAAACATCCATGCATTTCTAATATCTAGGCATACCATAACAACACTATTTTATAGCAGCTACAGTTCCACTTAAATCCAAGATAGCATTCCCAATCTAAAATAGCACAGGAAAAAGTAAAATGAGATGGACCTAGCTTGGAGGAAATCTGTCTGCCTATCTATCTATCTATCATAAAGCATCTGCATACCTAGCTACCTACCTGTTTTTGATATGGAACCTTTTCAAAATGAAATCTTACATGCAACCCCAAATTGTCTCACTGACTCAGTTTCCCTTTCTCTTTCCCAAGATTCATTAGTATCCCTTATCCTTCTCTAGGCTATCTATTCCTCCCAATCCAACACTTCAGGGTAATATTATTTTACAAAATATAATTTGAAAAAAAAAAGCTGGACTAGATGATCTCTGATTTCCTTATACTCTAATGCTTCATTATTGAATAAAATGAGGGGACCCTCAAATGACTAAATTTCAGATCTTTCTCTCTCTCCATCCCTCCCTCTGAAATCACTCTGGAGGTTTTCCTAGTAGATGCTTTAAGATAAATTCTAACTGTATTTGTTTATAAGTGGGTAACCAATGCAATTCTTTTAATAATTTTATTTATAAATTTGTGGGTTCTTGCATCAATGCCATCCTGTTAAGTACATTCAAATATCTGAGTAAATTATACATTGATTTCTACTTTTCTTTCTAAAATATCTTCACTGTTCTTTCACATACACACATCACATAAAATTCAACACAATTTATAATCTTCCATATAAATTTTAACATGAGTTTGTAATTTTCTATTATGTATCTGTTGCACTTTTGATTGTGATTTCATTATGTTTATAAATTTAATGGAGGAAAACTGATATTTTCACTAAATAGGATTATAGCATATTTTAGCATTAATTGTATCTTCTTTTATGTTCTTCACTAATGTTTCATGATTTCATTTATATGGTATGTGTATATTTCTTGTTTAATGTTTTCTTAGTTATATTTTAATATAAGGTTTTCCTTTTTTTTTGTAATGGGATGCGTTCTTTCATTATTTTTTATTTTATTTATTTATTTTTTACATCTTTATTGGAGTATAATTGCTTTACAATGGTGTGTTAGTTTCTGCTTTATAACAAAGTGAATCAGTTATACATATACATATGTTCCCATATCTCTTCCCTCTTGCGTCTCCCTCACTCCCACCCTCCCTATCCCAACCCTCCAGGTGGTCACAAAGCACGGAGCTGATCTCCCGGTGCTATGTGGCTGCTTCCCACTAGCTATCTACCTTATGTTTGGTAGTGTATATATGTCCATGCCTCTCTCTCGCTTTGTCACAGCTTATCCTTCCCCCTCCCCATATCCTCAAGTCCATTCTCTAGTAGGTCTGTGTCTTTATTCCTGTCTTACCCCTAGGTTCTTCATGACATTTTTTTTCCTTAAATTCCATATTTATGTGTTAGCATACGGTATTTGTCTTTCTCTTTCTGACTTACTTCACTCTGTATGACAGACTCTAGGTCTATCCACCTCATTACAAATAGCTCAATTTCGTTTCTTTTTATGGCTGAGTAATATTCCATTGTATATATGTGCCACATCTTCTTTATCCATTCATCCAATGATGGACACTTAGGTTGTTTCCATCTCCGGGCTATTGTAAATAGAGCTGCAATGAACATTTTATTTTTTAATAATTGATAAATGCTGGTATACAGACAAGCTGCTTTTTAAGATGTTAAACTTAAAACTGTAAACTATTACTGGTTTTAAATACACTTCTGATTACTTTCTTGGTGACCAAACAAGAAGGTGATGGGCTTATCTTTCCTTTCAAATACTTATACCTGCTGGAATATAAAATGGTACTTTGGGCAAAAGAGTTCACAGATTCTCATTAAAGTTAAAACTACACCTAACATTTGACCTAGTAATGTCATTTCTAAGTACGAATATGTGAGAAATAAAAACATATATCCACAAAAAGAATTGTACCTGAATTTTCATAGCAGCTTTATTCACAATAGCTAAAAATTAGAATCAACACAAGTTTTCATCAAGAGGAAAACTGATAAATGAATGTGGTTAATTCTACAATGGAATTTAGCACAAGAATACAAAGGAAGGAAATACAACATTAATTGATATCACAGAGAAGTCAAGTTAAAAGAAGCCTTTTGTTCTAAGGATAGCTTTGTATGATGAATATTTAGATTATTTTCATTCTTATCTGATTTTATTAAATGTATTTAAGGGTATGATTTCACCACTAACTTCTGTAGCTGCATCTGCATCCCAGAGATTTTGACATGTACTTTTGTTTATATTCAGGTCTACATATTTTGTTAATTCCAGTTATTTCTTATTTAACCCTTCATTTTAAAACAGAAGGGGAAAAGTGGAAGGCATGTAGCAGTCAGAGGACCATATGAGTTCTGAAATTCTCCTGGGTAGATGTTGTCAGGTCGTCCTACTCCAGGATAGGTCTTGACTAGGCCCAGCTTTGTTCCCACAGAGTGGTACCCAAGTCCATCACTCTTGCCAGCTCTTGACTCCACCTTAGGGATGTACTTCCTTTTCAGTTACCCTCCTTGGCCATATCTGCAGAGTTAGAATTTGAGAGAGTGCCCTTCTTGGTAGCCAAGGAGATTTTCCAACTTGGTCCTTTCCTTTACATAGGTGGAGACCAGATATATTTTTGCATCTCAAATATTTTAATATTTTAGACCTAGTTGGCATTGTTTTTGCTAGTACACATCTTTTTTCAAAGACGGATCAATTCCTTTGGCAAAAGCCACAGTCACGATCCTTTCTGAGACAGAACTCTCTATCTAATTTTAGGTAATTTGGATGCAAGTGTCATTGTAACAAGGCATTTAATCTTTCTAGAGCCATTTAGGTCCAGAAGAAAGGTCTACTGGATACCATCTAAATATTTTCAAGTGTTAACAAATGACAAAATGGGATTGAAGCCTCACTCTTTGGTCTTTACCTGGAGCTCATTTCTTATTGGTTGCATGCTGTGTTTGAACTTTTCCCTGCAGCTGCATTTAAATGGCTCACCTTTGATTTGGAGAAAAACTCCAACTATGAAATTTATCTTTAATTTCCTTTTAAATTATCTGGTAAACCAGCCAGTCTTGTTCTAAGCTCATCATCGTCTTGCATCCCTGTATCAACCGCAACAGCAGGAGCCGGCTCATACTTCACACTCAGCATTCTCTTTCAAAATCTTATCATCCAGTTTCACCAATTTATTAGGTAAATTTCCTGTTCTCAGGATATTTTAGGCAACACTTTTACCAAGTGTTTCACCACTATACGAGTCAGTGTTTTCCAGCCTTCTGTGTTTCCTCATATGTGGCTCAACTGTGCAAACGTTTCAAGCCTCTGTTCACATCCTGTGTGCTAACACCCTGCTAGCCAAAGTAAGTCACATGGCCAAGCCCTGAGTCAACATGATGGGAAGTATAGTCTTCCCACGTAGATGGTGGTCATGGACCATGAATGTTTTCTGAACTACAATCTTTATCTACCATACTACTACTCAACTAGTATCATAACACATTTTTAAAGTAGCGTGTCTTCAGAAAAGGTAATTAGAGAGGATGTTTGAAACTCATCCTTTGGCTTTTCAAATAGGCATTTATAAACATTGGCAGGGATTTTGCCATTTTATTTGTGCCACATAAATATTTTAAATTATACTGTGATCATGCACTCTTCTTTGAAAGGATATTCACATATATAGGGAGTGGCTGAAGTCTCTTACTATTACCCTATCACAGAAAGTTTGTAACCACTTCCCACTATGCATAGTGAACACAGACTATAAAGAAAAAGTTTCTGTCTGCAAAAGTTTATGACTTCTCAACCCCCTTGATATTTTCTAGCATCTTCCACAGAAAAAGAAGAAGTACATTCTGTTAACAGAGGCATTGCACATATGAACATAATCCTAATGGTTTAACCATTTTATAGCAAAGGAAATTCTGAGAAACATACTTGACAGAAATACTTTTCCCTTCATAAAGCATTTAGTTTGGTAATGAAAAAAACTGTCTAAAGATGACTTAAATATTTTTATTTTCTGTTTTGTTTGCTTTTCATGAATCACAATTGTGGGGAGTCAGGTGATTTATGGGCTGGTCCAGAAAAAAAGATATGACCATGATAGGCAGTAGCACACCCAGCTTTGTCTGGTAATGCCATGATAGGTTTGCATGTGGGAGAAGTCCCTCACAGAGTACGTCTGTCCAGAGGCTATGGCTCAGGGGTCTCCTACTTAGAAGGGGAGGGAAATAAGACAACTCCAAGGGGAGAAGGGAAACTGAGACGGGGCTTAGACCTGTAGGTAAAGTTCCTTAGTCTCCTAAGCGGAGTCTTTGGTCAGAGAACTGAAAAGCAGGGACCTTATAACTTCAAGGCCCCATTTTATCAATAGATAACAGCTGTTGGGTGAGGTTTCACAGGGTATTCAAAGCAGGAAGGCTAGACATGGCCAAACATTTGCTTGTTTGGTCTATTTTAAAAATAATTACATGTGCAAAACTTTGAGTCTAGCGCTGGCAGGCTTTTGAGCTGGAAGGTCTCAGTCTGCAGGGAAGAAATAATGTAGGGGCCAATACACAGAGGCCATTTTTGGCTCATTTATGTAACAATGATGCAATAGAAAAAAGAGCAGGTTAGGGTACGTGGAAACTTGGCGGCAACTTGAGTTCCGATACACAGTTTTAGTGGACTGTGGTTAAGTATATCATTTAATATCTCTGAACCTGATTTTCCTCTTCTCTAAAATAAAGAGATTAGATTAGATGAGGGGTCCACAAATAACTTGCAGGCCAAATCTGGCCCACCACCTGGTTTTGTAAATATGTTACTGAGACACAGCCGCATTTGTGTGTTCACTTATTACCCATGGCTGCTTTCCTTCTGCAAGGGCATAACTGAGTAGTTGTGAAAGTGACCACATGGCCCACGAGCCTAAAGTATTTACTACTTGGCCTTTTACAGAAAGGTTTGCTGACCCCTGGACTAGCCTATAACATGGGATTCCTTCAGCTTAAACATTTTTTGACTTAAAAAATATTAGAAGTCCAGCTCTTATCATCTTAGAGTTCCTGCTTCTTATTTTTACTTACCTTTTGCACCATCACTCACTACTTCAACTGAAGAGACTATTTGTAAGTTTCATACCAAATGTCACAAACATCATCTCTCCTGCAGCTAAAATGATGTTTCCAGTCTCCCTGACTAAATCAGTAGCTATTTCATTTTCATGTCTAACCTGAAATGAAAATGGAAGGAGAAGGCAAAAAGAGTGGTGGGAAATGAAAAATGTAATATCTAATTGAAATAACATGAGTATTTTATGTTAAAAGAAATGTAATTACCTAATTGGATTTCAGCCAGTGGCATGCCTTCCCTCTGTCTCGGTTGAATGACCCAGGTCATTCCATCTCATCAGGGGTTCAAGTCTACATTTTCACATCTCATCTGGCAAAGGCCAAAAATTAGAAGCAACCCATTCATTTCAGGCACTTACATTTTTATTTGACAAATACTGCTATTAATTATTAAGTCAGTATTTCACCCAGCCATCACTCATTATTACTAGAAGCTCAAATTGTCAGAAGTCAAACTGAAACCTCTCAGAAATCATTCTGTCCTCTTCCCTAATAGCGGTCAAGATTATTTTGCTATACGATGAATAAAATTATACACAGATCTTCATTATACTGCCAACTCAAGAATAGCAAAACACATTATGTAACTGTACATGCTATATATTCTAAAAATAATTTAAAGCATAATGAGAATGCTCACCTAAAAAGGATATGTGTTCTTCTCAGAACGTTTTTGTCATGTATATTTAAAATAATTCCTTCATCAAGACTCTTGAGTGTGACTGAAGTCACAATTTATTTAAATTTATTTCTACTATGCATACTATGGTGAAGGACCAGTGGATGTAGTAAAAAAGATAACGACCATGGAGTTTCATTGATTTTTAAATAGAAATGGAAAGATGGAAATTGAAATATTTTAAATGTACTTTCTCTTTACATGAAAAATGCAGTATGTTATCTGACCAGGTTTTCTAATTTTAATACGTATTCTGTTTGCTGTCTAAGCAAATTCATAATGAACCACATCTAGATCTAACTAATATATGCTGAATCATTACCATCTTTCAGGCACTGCTACTGGTACTTTTACACTTATTTTCTTATTTAATATGGACTATAGCCCTGTGAACGAGGTTCTTTTTGTTGTGGTTTGACTTTGTCTTGTTTGTTTCCATTATATAGTTGAGGATAATGAAGCTCAGAAAGGGAAAGTGTATGCTAAAAACAGAACAAAAAAATCAGAGCCAGGTTTCAAACCCAACGCTTTGGATATCTAAATGGAATAAGGACAAAAATATTTTCTCTCCCACCAACCTAAGCTCATGCTGATTCTGCCCTGGTTTGCTGACAACTACATTCATAAGATGGATAAAATCCTGTTTAAAAATGACAATTAAAACAAAATCCTTTATAGTGCTTTTTGAGAACTTTTTAATGACAAATATCAAGCATCAACAAAAAGCAACAATTCTAGAATGGGGGCAGAGAAAGAAAAGATAAAAGCTTATAAGTAGGGCTTCCCTGGTAGCGCAGTGGCTGAGAGTCCGCCTGCCGATGCAGGGGACACGGGTTCGTGCCCCGGTCCGGGAGGATCCCACATGCCGCGGAGCGGCTGGGCCCATGAGCCATGGCCGCTGAGCCTGCGCGTCCGGAGCCTGTGCTCCGCAATGGGAGAGGCCACGGCAGTGAGAGGCCCACGTACTGCAAAAAAAAAAAAAAAAAAAAAAATAGTGAAGTCAAATTGTTGTGGTGGTGATGTTTAAATCAGACATTTTTCAAATGTGCATTTCCTTTGTTCCTTCACTGCTGCCAGAGCTATAGCACCGTATTTTTTTCTCAGTCTAATTCCTACTGTATTTAGGAACAACCCCAGCAGAGTGTCTACTTGGACCCCATTGGATGCATGGCAATGCTGCGTAAGTGACAGAGAGAGAGCAGCATGTGGTACAGATGCAGCCAGGGATTAGGAGGAGATGATGGGCCTTGTGGCAGCCACCAGGTCAGGTGGTCATGCTTCCGGCACAGTAGATCAGCTGCCCTCACGCTGCAGGTTTGTTGATGCTGTGGAAGTCATGTCTCCAAAACAGCATGATTTTTTTTTTTTTTTGCAGTACGCGGGCCTCTCACTGTTGTGGCCTCTCCCGTTGCAGAGCACAGGCTCCGGACGCGCAGGCTCAGCGGCCATGGCTCACGGGCCCAGCCGCTCCGCGGCATGTGGGATCTTCCCGGACCAGGTCACGAACCCGTGTCTCCTGCATCGGCAGGCGGACTCTCAACCACTGCGCCACCAGGGAAGCCCCAAAACAGCATGATTTTGACAAGGTTTTTAGTTTTTGCTGCTGAATAGAGCACATTCAACACCTCGTCAGCTTGCAGCAGCGGTTAAAAGAACACTTAGCCCAGCTTCCTTTATGTAAAGCTGTTGGCAGGTAGTAAACAGCTGTGTGGCACACCTGTATACGTGCTGAAAATGTCTCGTGTTTTTGGGCACACCTCAAATTCCAGAAATGATAAATTCCATGCACTATAAAGCAAATGCCTACCAGGTATAGAATGTCTTCGCACAGAATTCCATTAGAGAAGGGGAGTCAGGTTTTCCAATATCTAACTTAGTCTCTGCTGAGTACATTTTACTAAGAAGGGGTTGAAAAGTTTTAACAAGTTAAATAGTATGCTCAATATTTCTGTGGCCAAAAAAATTGTTTTGAAAAAATGTCTGTACCTATATCCTGCTGACACCCACTCCCTTTCCTAAAGAATTATTCTTTCTAAGATGGCATTATTTTCTTCTTTGATTAGAAATCCTCTCTCAACCATTAACTGCTTACTATGTGATTGCTAGGTAACAAGTTTGTGATGAGTGCTCTAAAAGCATTATAGCTAAGTCTGTTTTGATACCCCAGCAATTATTTATATACTTGTTACTACTGAGCATCTTCTGAACATTTTCTGTATTAGGGGAATTTAGTACATTAGGGGTCCAGTCTGCTCAAGCTAGAAGACCGAGTTTCTTTTCCTAACTTCCTTCAGTTTATTTATTTATTTATTTATTTATTTATTTATTTTTGGCTGTGTTGGGTATTTGTTGCTGCACGCGGGCTTTCTCTATTTGTGGAGAGTGGGGGCTACTCTTCGTTGCGGTGTGGGGGCTTCTCATTGCAGTGGCTTCTCTTGTTGGGGAGCACGGGCTCTAGGTGTGCGGGCTTCAGTAGTTGTGGCTCACAGGCTCTAGAGCAAGGTTCAGTAGTTGTGGTGCATGGGCTTAGCTGCTCCGCGGCATGTGGGATCTTCCCGGACCAGGGCTCGAACCCATGTCCCCTGCATTGGCAGGCAGATTCTAAACCACTGCGCTACCAGGGAAGTCCTGCAACTTCCTTCAGTTTGCACCAGACAGATGACCAAGGCTTTGTCAGCCAAACACACATGAGAGCCTGATTCAGGAGAGAATGATATGAGGAAAAGAATGCTGGGCAGAATTTACTGGGGAAGATATATAGTTGTGATGGAGGGATATTTGTCTGTTTAGAATTTCCACTGGAGTACACTGAAGTGTAATACAGCTGTTGGAATCTTAATTTCATTCCTCTCATTCTAAGTCTTTGCCCTCTGCAGAGTCTTAGTAAGCTTCCTGTACCTGTTAATATTTGCTTTTGTAGGTATGGGGCATAAGATAGCTGGACTAGGTGCTCTTGCAAAACTGTCAATAATAAATAACCAAACTTTCAAACATTACCTTCCAGTTCTTGTTTTGGTATCTCATGTAAATCTTAGTAGAGAGAAGTATCACAGATATATCCCCTTAGATGCCAAAATTAATTTAATCTATTCTCTTTCTCTTTAATTTTTGTAACTATTTGCAACATATTGGTGTATCTATCTTACTGCCCCCAAGATTATAAGTAACTGAATGTATGATTGTGTGAAAATAAGTTTGTATCTTTCATGGCTGTTTATTGAGTACCTTTCATATGGTGGGTACACAATAAATGTTGAATAAACAGCTAAATGCTCTTATCCAAACCTGGTGATATAAAGCAAATTCTACGCATTAAGCTTTTGATGGCAAAGTAGCATAATGTTTGTCATGAGTAGAAAATGTAACCTTAGAACATAATGGATTAAAGGTAACTTGAGGGACAGAGTAGAAAGGTTAGATGAAAAGAAGGAAGGATCATGGTAAGACAGAGGAAAAATAAAGACAATTTTATTTATGATCTACAAATTTTTCTTTAGTTCTGGAAAAAGGGAAAGAAATAATTTTCATAAATGATTAAAAAATAAACATTGTCATTTCAATCAATTCTGTGAAAACATATGTAGTCGTAAAATTAAGTAAAAATTGGAATGTTGTCATTATGTTTATCATACAGTGTGGGAAATGCAATACAAAGGATAAGTAATAAGTTGAGCTGTCAGCATGATAAAACATTATTAATGTCACATTTACACTGGACTCCTATTTATTGAGGTGATGGAAAGCTAATAAAGTTGGTCTTCAGGCAATAGGCATAAATGACTCCAAATCACAGAACTTCGAAGTTGGGGAAGGAGAATCTGATTTGAAAAACAAGAATGTGATGTATCATTTTGAGCAACTAAAATCACAATGTCTTAGGCTCGTTTGGGGCAGTGCTCTCATTTAGTTACCCCTTTCCATACTGAACTTTTGCAGTGAAGTCAACTTCACTTCCTGTCAATGTGTTACCAATTCAATTTTCAGAGCCTGCATGTCTCCACACACTTCTGCCTACCCTAAGAAAAAATAAGAGTTCTTCAAATATGAAAAAAGAATTGGGTCAAAAAGCTTTTCTGTTAAAGCTGCTTTATTCTCCCACAGCAGGTAAAAGATCAGCAAGGTACTGTGAAGTGCAAATGTCAATATTATTGAAATGCAGCATCAAATAATTTTAGAGGTCAAAGGGGCTTTGTAAGCCATCTTCCCCAATTTTCTACCCCCTTAGAAATCTTTTCAGCAGTATCTCTGGCAGATGGCCCTCTAGCTTCTGCTTAAGTCCACTGTAGTGGTGGGGACTCTATTTCCTCCTGAAGTATCCATTTATTTACCTAAAATAAGTATTGATTGTTTTGTATCCTACAGGCACACTGCTAGGAAGAGATATGCTAGATACTATATACTAGATGTTGCAGGGGCATGTCTTTAGAATGTTCTTCCCATTTTACAGTGAGCTAAAATTCATCTCACTTTAATTCCTATTAATGGACACATTTATTTAATATTAGTAAATAATTACAGTGTCCATTGATCTTGAGCTTCATGATCCAAACAACTAAATTTAATTAATAAGTAGAGAGACTGATTCATATTCCATTTAATTATACTTTTTTGACAGAATAGTTTTCTTTATTAAAATATCAAGGTTTACTAACTTAAAGAGGATATCTGTTCAGATTCATACTAAAAGAAAAAGCATCTAAGTACACTTTATCTTCTCATTCATCACTGTTTTTAACAATCTGCTCTAATTGCCAATCTTATTTCAAGAGGAGCATATTTCATTCTATATTTTAACCAAAATATAACACTTTCTTAACTTTGTGTTTTTTAAAATTTTTTATTAGAGTATAGTTGATTTACAATGTTGTATGAGTTTCAGGTATACAGCAAAGTGAATCAGTTATACATATACCCATGCTTTTTTAGATTCTTTGCCCATATAGGTCATTACAGAGTATTAAGTAGAGTTCCCTGTGCTATAGAGTAGGTCCTTATTAGTTATCTATTTTATATATAGTAGTGTGTATATGTCAATCCCAATCGCCCAGTGTATCCCTACCCCCTATCCACCCTGGTAACCATAGGTTTATTTTCTACATCTGTGACTCTACTTCTGTTTTGTAAATAAGTTCATCTGTACCATTCTTTTAGTTTCCACATATAAGCAATATCATATGATATTTGTCTTTCTCAGTCTGACATACTTCACTCAGTATGACGATCTCTAGGTCCATTCATGTTGCTGCAAATGGCATTATTTCGTTCTTTGAATTAAATATACATAATGGGATTTAAAGCCCACTTGGCTTTAATCTTTTTGGAAATTCTGCCACTGTCAAAAGTTTATAAAGAAGTTGTGGTCAATCCTATATGCACAATTGGATCATGTGGAGAGATTTAATAACTACTGAGACTCTCTCACCACTACCCATTCCAATTTAATTGGATTTTGGTAGAACATTGATAGGTTTCTAATCTTTCCAGGGGATTCTAATACGTAGCTAGATTTCAGAACCACTGTTTAAAGAAAAGTTTGAAATCACTTAATGAGTCCTTCTTATGTGATAATCAGATACAAGCCTTGCTTCCTTTTCCAAGTCCATTTTCTCATGCCTCTTTCCTCCTATGTGTCAGTAGCATGAAAATGATAAGAAAGCAAACAACCAAATAAAAAATGGGTCAAACACTTGCACAGATACTTCACAAAGAAGGTATATGAATGACCAATAAACACCTGAGAGATGCTCAACATCATCAGTCATCAGGGGCATGCAATTAAAACCGCTAACACCCATTAGAATGGTTAAATTTTTAAAAAGTAACATGATATTATCAAGTATGGGAGAGAATGTGGGGCAACTTGAATGCTCATACATTGCTGATAGGATTGCAAAACGGCACAGCCCATTTGGGAAATTTAAAACAGTATATATGTCACTTATCATATGATTTAGCAATCCTGTTCTTGTGTAAGATCATATAAACAAACCAAAATGAAAACATGTGCATACAACTTATACATGAATATTTATAGCAGTATTATTAATCATAATCAAAATCTGGAAACAGTCCAAGTTGTCCATCAAATGGTGAATGGGTAAACAAATTATCTTTTAACCATGCTATGAAATACCAGTCAGCAATAAAAAGAACAACACCATGGATGTAACTAAAAAAGAATTCAAAAACCAAAGACAACACCATGGATGTAACTAAGAAAGAATTCAAAAACCAAAGACAGCTACCATATGATTCTCTTTATATGAACTTCTATAAAAGGCAAATAATGACAGAAAACAGATCAGTGTCTGCCTGGAGACAAGGATAAGGGTTCACTTCAAATGGTCATAAGGGAGCCTTTAAGGGTGGTGGAACAGTTCTGTATTTTTATTGTAATGGAAGATATACAACCTTATACAATTAGAAAATTTATCAAACTGTACTCCTAAAAGAGTGAATTTTGTTGTGTATAAATTATAGCCATTAACTATTAAAAAATAAGTCATAGAATTAGGCATTCTAATTGATATGCAGTTCCACACATATATTTATTCTATAGAAATCTTCACTTGTCCATAAAGATATAAATGGAAGATTGTTCACTGAAACATTGTTTTTAACATCAAATAATACTCAACAGGGGCTTGTTTAAATCACTTATAGTATTCCATACAATGGAAAATCATGCAGCTCTTATAAAATGTAACACATCTGCATGGAAATTTTCTAACATTTTAACAATCAGAAGTATTAAGGCATAGAAAAATGTGGATAGCATACTAATGTGTATATAAAAACCCTTACCTTTTATATGCATAAAACGTCTCAAAGGATACTAAGTCAGGGAAAATGACACCAAATTATACATAAACACACATGCATATTTACATATGATGAAACTCTAAAATATATCTTTAAATTTTTCTAATAGAAGGTAATTGTTTAAGGCAAAAAAATATTATATGTGGCAGCATTTGTAGAATACTCAGAAGATATGTAATGAGAGCACATAGGGCAGGAGAGTGTTAAATAGAATTACACTCTTGTAAATTTCATGTATTGTTTGAATGTAGATTGTTAACGTTAAGTTAAAGATACATATTGTAATCAAATAAAATACAAAGAGGTATATCTCAAAACTCAACAGGAAATACAAACAAATACTAGAAAAAATATTATTTATCAAAAAAAAGACAGAAAACTGAGGAATAAAGAATATATCAATTTTGGAACAAATATCAAACTTACAATAAATGGAAAAGGAATAAACACTTCAATTAAAAGGTCTTGATTATAAGAGTAAATAAAAAAAGCAAGACCTGTCTATATGATGTCTCAAAGGAATATGATATAAAACAGACTTTGAAATAATATGATGGGGAAATGTATACCCTGAGGACACTAAGCATAAAAAAGAAGAGGTGGGTATATTAACGTCAGACAAACTGTGCTGTACTTCATCACCAAAATTATTTCCAAAGATATATCTGTATGCACATAATAACAGAATTTCAAAATATAAAAACAAAACTGACAAATTTAAAGAAAACATAGACAAATCTACAAGGAACTTTAGAAATTTTAATACTACCCTATTGATAACTGATAGGAATCATAAAAGTCAGTAAAGATATAGAATGCTTGATAACACTATTAAGAAATTGGCTTATTTGACTTTGATGGACTACTACACCTAACGATTATAGAACATACTTTATTTTCAAGTGCATATGAAACATTCACCAAGGTGGACAAAATTCTGGGTCATAAAAACTCAATAAACATCAAAGTATCAAAATAATACAAAGTATATTATCTGATCAGAGCAATATTAATTTAGAAGTCTGTAGAACAAAGAAATAATTAGCAAGAAAACAAATTGCCAATATCTAGGATTTTAAAAATTGCACATCATTACAGAGCCTTCATATATTAAAGGGGTAATAAAAAGTAAACAATTTAATGCCAAAAATTAGAAAAGGTAGATAAAATATTTGAAAGTACAATTTCAGGACTAAGGGTTTCTCTCTAAAGTAATACTTGTGAAAGTTTAATGTGTTCAGAAATCACTAGGGGGCGATCATTATAAAATGCAGATTCTGATTCAAAGTTCTGGGGTAAAAACTGAGGTTGTGCATTTCTAACAGACTCCCAAGTGATGCTGCTGCTAAGAAAAAATATGTGTTGCTTAAGGAATACTCACTATGCTATTAAAATGCTTCAGTATACTGAATGGATTTACAATGATAGAGGACAGGTGTATTTTGATCTGGAATCCAGGGAAGGAGAGCCGAATAAACGAGATGTTGACTTACGTGAGATATTTCATAGGGATTTGTGAATGGCTGCCTGGTTGGAGTGGACACCATGGTGCAGGGAGAATCTACACATACCTGGAGCGGTGCAAAAAAACACCTTTACTTCACAAACATCAGGGCCTATGCCTCTTTTTATTTGTACCTTTTATTTATTGTTCCTATTATTTATTTGTGCCTTTTATAATGGACAGAAATTTTCATATTAAAACGATCAAAAATTGTTAAGTTAATTAAATATCACAGGAAAAAGGGCCCTTGATTTTCAGATAAAAACAAGTTTAAATATTTTTCTTGATATAATGATCTTTCTAGCCTAGATGGCTTAAACAAAGAATTTAATTAGACTGCTTTAAAAGGAAGATCACTAGTGTTCAAAAATAGTTAATCTTCAAAATTAAAAATAAGATACTTTTCTCATTTAACAGTTGGCTGCACAGTCAATACAAGGGCATTTTGCCTCCTATTAACACTGTATGTCTTCAAAGCTCAGCAAAACATTTTAAAGTGTACATGCCAAATTATTTTCTCGACTTATATTTTAATTTCAGTAATACTTTCCATTCTGACTGATCTTAAATAAGCACTGACTTCTAATTTATGATTATATTGCTGAAAACAGACGTTTAGTAAGAAGAAAACAGCAGAAAAACACCAGCAAATTAATTATGTCATAGAAAAAAATAAGCTAGCTACTTGACTTTTGAACTATGCTAATTTCTTGGATAGTAGCTTTGGTTCAGAGCCTGGTCCCAGGCCTGCAGTTGCAGAAAATTACCTTTGTGAAGCAGACAGGCTTGATCAGGCTCTCATTTTTAAAGGAGATGGGCGTACAAGGCAGTATGTAAACACACAATGATGGCAGATGTTCATTCTACCTGACATATTTCACTCTTTTTATAATTTATAAATTTTTATTAAAAATTGTACATATTTAAGGCATACAATATGATAATTTGATACACATGTAAATACTGAAATGATTACTACAGTCACACTAATTAACAGGTCATCTTACCTAGTTACCATTTTTTCCATAATGAGTACATCTTAAATCTAATCTCTTAGCATACTTACAGTATTCAATATAGTACTATTAACTATAGTCATCAGGCCTATACATTAGAACACTAGACTTATTTATCCTAAGTAACTATAACTTTGTACCCTTTGACCAGCATTTCCCCCACCCTACCAGCTCTTGCTCTCTGCTTCTAAAAGTTCTATTTTTTTTAGGTTCCACACATAAGTGAAATCATACAATGTCTGTCTTTCTCTGTCTGGCTTATTTCATTAACATAATGTCCTCCAGATTCATTCATTGTTTCAAATGACAGGATTTTTTTCTTTCTCATGGCAGAAACATAATTCCATTCTCTCTATATATACAGAATAGAATTTTATATGTATAATATATATTCTATTATATTTTAAAATATTCTAATATATATTAGGATATATATATACACACACACATATATATAATGTCTTCTCATCTTCTTTATCTATTCATCCATCGACAGACACTTGGGTTGGTTCTAGACCTTGGCATTGTGAATAACGCTGAGTGCAGATAGCTCTTTGAGATCCTGATTTCATTTCCTTTGGGTATACACCCAGAAGTGGGATTGCTGGATCATGTGGCAGTTCTATTTTTAATTTTTTTGTGTGGAACCTCCATACTTTTTTCCATAGTGACTACACCAGTTTACATTCCCACCAACAGTGAACAAGCGTTCCCTTTTCCCTACATCCTTGCCAACAATTGTTACTGCTTCTCTTTTGATAATAGTCATCCTAACAGGTGTGATGTCATAGTTCATTGTGGTTTTCATTTGCTTCTCCCTATGATTAGTGATGTTGAGCATCTTTTCATATATCTTATGGTCATTTGTATGTCTTCTTTTAAGAGATTTCTTCTTTCAAGAGATGTCTATGCAGGTCCTTTGCCCATTTCTTAAATCAGATTATTTGTTTTCTTGCTATTGAGTTGTTTGAGTTCCTTTTATGTTTTGGATATTAAAGCTTTATCAGATATACGGTTTGCAAATATTTTCTCCCATTTTGTAGGTTGTCTCTTCACTCTGTTCACTGGTTTCTTTACTATGCAGAATTTTTTTTTAGTTTGATACAATCCCACTTGTCTGTTTTTGCCTTTTTTTGCCTATGCTTTGGAGGGTCATATCCAAAAAACTAATTGCCAAGACCAATGTCATGAAGCTTTCCCTCTGTTTTCTTCTAATAGTTTTATGGTTTCAGGTCTTACATTTAAATCTTTAATCCATTTTGAGTTGATTTTTGCATATGTGGTGAGATAAGGGTCCCATTTCATTATTCTGTCTAAGGAAAACTAATTTTCTCAACCCCATTTATTAAAGAGACTGGCCTTTCCCATTGTGTGTTCTTGACAATTTTGTTAAAAATATATTGACCATAAATGTGTGTATTTACTTCTGGGCTCTATTCTTTTCTATTGGTCTGTATATCTGTTTGTATGCTGGTATCATGATGTTTTGATTACTACAGTTTTGTAGCATATTTAAAATCAGATAGTATGCCTCCAACCATGTTCTTTTTGCTCAAGATTATTTTGGCTATTCAAATCTTTTGTATTCCATATGAATTTTAGGATTGTTTTTTTCTATTTCTGTGAAGTAGCCATTGGGAGTTTGATATCGATTGCGCTGAATCTGTAGATTGCTTTGGGCACTGTGGACATTTTAACAATATTAATTCTTCCAATCCATGAACAAGTGGTATAATTCTACTTATTTCAATTTCTCACGTTAATGTTTTATGGTTTTCAGTGTATAGATCTTTCACTGATAAGAGTAAGCACTCTTGTCCTGTTCCTGAAATTAGAGAAAAAGCTTTTAGCTTTTCACCATTGAGTATGATGTTAGCTGTGGGCTTGTCATATATGGCCTTTGTTATATGTTGAGGTACATCCCTTCTAAACCCAATTTGTTGAGAATTTTTATCATGATGTTGAATGTGCCAAATGCTTTTTCCGTATCTATTGAGATGGCAGATGATCATGATTTTTATCTTTAACTCTTAATCTGGTATACCAGATATATTGATTTGTGTGTGTTGAATCTTCCTTGTATCACAGGGATATTACCCTTTTAATGTGCTGTTGAATTCAGTTTGCTAGTATTTTGTTGTACATTTTTTACATCTGTGTTCATCAGGGATATTGCCCTGTAGTTTTCTTTTTTTGTAATGTCCTTGTCTGGCTTTGGTATCAGGATAATGCTACCCTCATTAAAATGTATTTGGAAGTGTTTCCTCCTCTTCTCTTTTTTGGAAGAGTTTGAGAAGGACTGATATTAATTCTTCTTTCAATGTTTGGTAGAATTCACCAGTGAAGCCGTATGGTCTTAGGCTTTTATTTGTTGGGAGTTTTTAAAAATTGTTATATTTTTATTATTTATTTTTTCAAGTTTTATTGAGATATAATTGACATAAAGCACTGTATGAGTTTCACGTGCACAACATAAAGGTTTGACTTACATATATTGTGAAATGATTGCCACAATAGTTTAGTTAACATCCATCTTACCATACAGTACAATAAAAATAAACAGAAAAAAAAGAAAAACAACTTCTCTACTTGTGATGACAACTCTTAGGATTTACTCTCTGAACAGCTTTCCTATATATCATACAGCAGTGGTACCTACAGCCATCATGTTGTACATCACATCCCTAGGACTTATGTATCTTATAACTGGAAGTTTGTACCTCTTGACTACCTTCATCAAATTCTCCCTCTCCCTAATAACTCCTGCCGCTAGTAACCATAAATCTAATCTCTTTTTCTATGAGTTTGGGGGTGTTTTTGTAAATGGCAAGATTTCCTCATTTTTTATGGCTGAATAATATTCCATTGTGTGTGTTTGTGTGTGTGTGTGTATATGTATATATGGCACAACTTCTTTATCTGTTAATGTGTCAATGGACACTCAGGTTGTTACTATATCTTGGCTATTGTAAATAATGGTGCTATGAACATGGGGGTGCAGATAGCTTATCGAGTTAGTGTTTTTATTTTATTTGGATATATTCCCAGAAGTGAAATTGCTTGATCATATGGTAGTTCTATGTTCAACTTTTTGAGGGTCCTCCATTCTGTTTTCCATGGTGGCTGCACCAACTTACAATCCCACCAACAGTGCACAAGGGTTCTCTTACATCCACACTAGCATATGTTATCTCTTACATTTTTGATGATGGCCATTCTAACAGACATGAAGTGATATCTCATTGTGGTTTTGATATGCATTTTTCTAATGCTCAAGTAGATGTTGAGCATCTATTTATGTACCTGTTGACTACTGTTGAGGTTTTTGGTTACTGATTCAATCTCTTTACTTGATATTGGTCTGTTGAGATTTTCTAATTCGTCATAATTAAATCTTGGTAGCTTGTGTGGTTCTAGAAACTTACCCATTTCTTCCTGATTATTCAATTTGTTGGCATATAAGTGTGCATATTAGTCTCTTATGATCCTTTGTACTTCTGTGGCATCAACTGTGATATCTCCTTCTCATTTCTGATTTCATTTATTTTGAGTCTTCTCTCTTTTTTTCTTAGTCAAGCTAAAGGTTTGTCAACTTGATCTTTTCAAAAAGCCAATTCTTAGTTTTAATGATCTTTTCTATTGTTTTTCTAGTCTCTATTTTATTTGTTTCTGCTCTAATATTTATTATTTACTTCCTTCTGCTAACCTTAGGTTTACTGGGACAGGCTGGACCTTGGGTCTACTGAAGCCTGGTGCTACAGGGACTGGTCTGGCACTGGTGTGGGCTTGGAGCCTGGGGCCGAGGCTGCTGGCCTGGAGTCTGAGTCTGTGAGTGCTGGCCTGGTGCCACAGGTTTGGGTCTGGAGCCCGGGTTCATGGGCGCCAGTGCGGTACCTGGATTCACAGGTGCCAGCTTGGATCCCGGGGAAAAGAGGACCAGTTTTGTGCTGGGGTGTACCCAGAGCCTGTGTTTGCAGGTGCTGGCCTGTAGGCTGGGGTCACAACTGCCAGTTTGGAGTGTGGGGTCAGTCAGGAGCCTGAGTTCATAGGTGCCTGAGGCCACAGTGGCTGGCCTGGTACTGAGGTTCATAGTGAGGTCAGGTGCTCAGTTCATTCTCCTTCCCCCACTGGGAAGTGTCTCTTTCTGAGGAGCTGGGCTGCCTAGGCTTGGGGGAGGGATGAGGTGGGTAATATAAAACTTCCTGTCTATAGTCATCAATGCATTGTTCTTATTTCTGTGCTCCACCCAGATGTATCATCTTTCACCTGGAAATCTTTACCTCTTGTGAAGGTCTTCTCATGTGTGGATGGTCATTCAAATTGATGTTTCTGTGAGGGCACAGGCACTAGAAACTTCTATCTCACCATCTTGCTGATGTCACTCCATTTCTTCCTTCTCATATTTCACTCTCTTATGCAACGCATGACTTTCCTGCAATCATGATTTCTAAGAAGCTGAATTCAAAGCTTGAAGATTGTTTACTGGTTCAAATTAGGGCAGAGAGCACTGGGCTGAGGGTATGTTATTTAGGCCTTGGAAATGGGGATGTCCCTGTGTAGTAGTTAGAGAGCTTGTTTTGTCCTGATCCATAGACCTATAGACTCTGCTAGATAAATGCTCAGAATACCCTAGGAAAACCTTGCAAAAACAAAATCATGCACAAAAATGTTGACTTTCAAAACGTACTAAGTAATAAAACTGGTAAACTTTTTTCCCTATAATTTTGGAATAATTAAATTTGGGGTAATTTCCACTGAACTATACTATGAAAGTATCCTTTAGTTTATGGTTCTTAGTTTCCCTCTACTTTCTGGAAGGTAATTGCTGAACTTCCCCTATCGTGTTTTTTTGTTTCATTGCAAGGATATTTTGGCACACATGCAAAAATGAATAAAGCATAAAGCCTAAATGTTAAAAAAATAAGCTTTTGTAATGCATTAAGCACACACACACATATAAATATACATTGTGTATATATATATGTATATATTTGTGCTACTCACACAAACATGTAAGCTGCCATTACCAACACTGAGACAATTTAAGCGATAAAGACAGGGTGTGATCCTGATCATCCAATGATTGAAGATTTAGGTCTAGGGAAACATCTGTTTACTGGAAATTGTTTAATCAAAATAATGAAAAATAATAATGTTTTTTACTAACAGCTTTTGCACTTTTTGCAATTATGTGAATTAAAATGTTTTCAAATACCTGCAGAAGTTCTCACAATTTTTCACTAAGAGCACCTTTTTTACCCACTGCAATTCTAAACAAAAAAAATACATGCAGACTGTGCATTCTAATGGAGATTTTTCTCAAATGGACGTTGATCTATACTATTTAAAAATATAATGGAAATTTGCCCTACTTTTGCATATTATGGCAATCGCATGTTTCATCAATCACTGCATACCAAATTATCTACTCCTCTAAATCCTGAGAATTTCTTTTTTCCCCTCCATTGCACTAAGATAGGCAATATTAATACAGTGGGGAAAAATTTTTTCTAATGAAGAAAGGTTTTGAAAGCCAGCTCTTACAATTTTAATTTTTCTGATTACATGTGATATATACAAAAGAAAATATGTTACACATGTTAAATATAATCAGTCAACACATTTACTGAGCAATTATTGATGCCAAATAGACATCTCAAACCAAATATATCCAACTAAATTCCTGGTCCTCCCACACAGACTTGCTCCACTATAGCTCAGTTAGTGGTAACTCCATCGTTCCCATTGGACAGGCCCCAAACTTTGGAGTTATTCTTGATTTTTGTTTCTTTCAAAAACTCCTGTTGTCTCTACTTTCAAAATATGCTCAAAACCCTATCACTTCCCACCACCTCCACTGCTTGTCAAAACCATCATCATTTCTAGATTGTATTCCTGCTCCTATTCCTTGTTCCTTCTACAGTCTAATCTCAACCTAGCAGCCAGCATTACCTTTTAAATATAAATCAGATCATGCCACCTCTGGGTTCAGAACTGTCCAAGGGCTCCCCATCTTATGAAGGTCAGGTCACCGTCTTCACAATGAAGTACAAGGCCCATCACTGGCTCCCTGCTGCTTCTCTGACCTCTTCAGTTCTAGTCTCTCTGGTTCCTTCCTGGTCAATTGGACAGTCACAACATTGGAAGTATCACTGGTTCTTCCTGCTTCCAGGAAAACCCTTTCTCCATTATCTCTGTATGGCTCACCCCCACATCCTTCTAATCTTTGCTCAAATGTAACCTTCACAGAGAGGCCTACACTGACCACTCTACTCAAAAATGCAAACCCAACCCTGGCACTTCTGATCACTATTCCTGTTGTATTCATCACTAATGAACTTCTAAAATACTGGTCATTATTTCTTCTCTTACTAGAAAATCCATCAGGGTAGGGATTTATTTCTTTAGGCCAAGTACCTTGAAGAGTAGCTTATATGCAATGAAATTTTGTTGAATGAATGAATGAATATATGCTATTTACTATATTAAGTGCCCAGGGAGCTAAGAATGAACAGGACACATATGCCTCCTGCTTTGGGGAGCTTATAGGCTATTACACTAGTAGAAGCATTTTGAGTTTGAAGAGATATTTAAAGTGCATGTAGTCCAACTTCAACTTTTTATAGATAAAGAAGCAGAGGTTCGGTGATGTTCTTCAATGATCATTGAAGGACCAGAGTTCAATTAACTGACTCATGAAGTCTTATCACTACACACTGTGCTTAAAAATTTTTACTTCTCACAGTTTGTGCTCAAGGTACAATAGGGTCTACAAAAAGTAAATATAAGATGAGAAAAGTTAGTGCATAACACTATAAATTGTATTATTAGTGCTGGAGGAGTGGTATGAACAAACAGTCCTCAAGTAGTGCAGAATTGTAAGAAAGCTCTGTCGTAAAATTATTAAGACAAACTGCAAGCTGAATAAAATAATAGTAATAATGAAAGTAGACATAATGTAAGTGATGGTGTGGAGGCAGCGTAAGTATAGCTTGGGGAGAGAATGAGAGAGTGATAAGCTCCCTTGAGTTAACTTAAATCTTTAGGCCTCACTGAATTGAAATCCTGCTAGAGAGTAGACATAGAAGATGTGATCACAAATGAACTCAAGGCCTCCTAACAGAAATCAGATGAGAAAAGGTTCTTTTAATTTTCAAGAAGATAAAAATAGCAGATGACAGGAATGAAGAAATACATTGAAGAACTAGCTAAACAAATTTTATGAGTAAGTAGTGGCAGAATTGGCAATTACCAAGAGTTAGCATAGGCTCACCTAACAACAAGACTTGCTAGAACGGCTTGATATTTTCTCTTAACATTGGTATGGGTATGCCCATGTTTGCTGCGTGTGTGTATCTGTGCGTCCATGTTTGTGTGCATTTAAGCAGGGTGTACAAGGAAATGCCTCTTGATACCCTGCGATTATCTATGGGGTTAAATAATTACCACATTTTACTGCTCCGTAGCTGGTTGAATATTTATGTGCCTATTATTCATTAATGAATAGATTTCAACCTAGAATGAAGTCTTTGTTGCATCATGTTCTCGACCTTGTCTTTGTTTTTCCCTAACATTTGTATCAATGATTGAATATAGATAAAAGTAAAGCACAGTTATGACTTTTTTGGGCTATCTAATATACAAGATGACAGAATCAAGTTTCTACAAGTATTGAGCAGAAATAGTAATCATAATTCTAATTACTACATTTTGGAGTAACTACTTTGTGCTGACTAGGCCGCTTTATACACTGCATCTCATTTGGTAATAACTACCCAAAATAGACATTATTATTCTTGATTTTTTAAAAGGCATATAAAATTTAAATGGCATAACCAGTGGCAGAAGAAAAATTTTATCCCAGCTCTGTCTTACTCAACAGCTCATGTTACACCTATGCCACGCTAATGTTTATAAAATTTATGAATAGGAAATTAAGTAGAGACAAATGCAAATTCATACATTTAGATACAAAGAGCCATTTTTCTACACATGGAAAGGGATAACTTGAAGTTTTCTATTCAGCTGCTAATAAAGATAATACAATCATAAATCTTAGACTTCACCGCAAGTATTAGACCAAAGAGATAATAATTTCATTTATTCCTCTCTGGTCAGATTACATCAGGACTCCTGTACCTAGTTTGTTATGTGGCCCCAAAGACTTACGTTGACAAACTCGGGAGACTCTGGTGGACCCTGAGTAATTAAGACAGTAAGACCTTGAGCACTCTCCTTACTCATCTACATACTGTTCTTCCTAAAATGAGTTGTTATAGGATATGTCCCAAATTTCTGTTTGGAAAATACATATAACAATACCCTACTTAGTCCTACACATTAATACCTCCAAATCGAGAGTTAGGGAAATATGTAAGATTTGAACTCATGCAAGATTACTGGACGGTTAGGAGCACTGAATGGCTCTTAAGAGCCACATGAAGTACTTTGGGATAAAGCAAAATAACAATACAAACCAAACATCATAGGACTATCACACAAAGAACATTTAATTCCTCAAAATTTTTAATAGAAAGAAGCATAATTAGGGTTTTCTAACTATATGAAAATATTACGATATATTTATAAGCATATATATTTATGCACACTAGAGATTTGCTTTTTTGCTAAGTTCTACTACTGCTAAGGGTTCCATGAAACATTTTGTAGTCATCAAGCAAGAGTGGGATGATAATATAAAGCACTATAGCAGTTGTAGGATATCATGCAGAGGTAACTTGACCAACTTACATGAAAAATTCCACGGCTCTTCATCACACTGTTAGACTTTCAGGCAGTTCATTTAGCCTTTGATTAGTTGAGTATATGAACTTCAATTTGAGCTTTCAAACCAGTTCCAACTGATTTGACAGAAGCATAGGCAACTTCTGGTTTCAATTTAAAGACTATGATCAAAGAAATGGTGAATAAGATTTTTCAATTTTTCTATTTGTAGCACTGGTTTTCTTGAGTGACTTTAGCTATGATCTAATGCATTAATTGTTCTTTGAGGGAGCATAGGTAAGACTAATTTAATAGAAACACCTATGGCTGGAATACAAAGAAGGTTCTCTGTGTAGTCTCAGGAATTTTCATCAATTAAGAGGGAATGAAGCAATGAAAATTGATGTCCCATGAATATGCTGATTTTGCTTCCACTGAGTGAATTTAGAAACTCCACTAATTGGAAAAATTATTATTTTTAATCTGTTTCAATTTTGTTACTCAAATATGCTAGCAAAGGTCATAAAGGGGAAAGTTTTCACAAATACTGCAAGGACTACCCAGATTACTTTATTTGAATCACATTAATGCTTCGTGGTAAGGACCGTAAAGTATTTTTCATTTAGTTGCTAATGGACATATCTCAGATCTCCATCAGGTAAAATTGCATCAGGTGATACTTTAGAAGCTACAAGTTAGAAATGTGTTCACTGAAGAGAAACACTTCATTAAAAAAAAATCATCTTCTCAATATCCCTTCTCCATATACATAACAAAGAAATTAATATTATTGTTAATAGAAGGAACAAACTGAGCTATATTCATTAGCTTATCATTCTAAGGTCATTTAGACTTTTGGAATTAGAATATCAAGCCTTTGCACTCTAGGATAAGCACAAGTTTAGTGTGAGGCTTTCTAGCAGTTTGATTGATGTGCTTATTAAAATCTTTATATTATTCAGTTGACTGGCGGAGGAATTTATTGCTAACTAAAAATATATTAAAGTTTTATCATTGATGACTTTATGCATCTTCTATCTAGGTACTGTAGAGGTCGTGAAGACCAATTATATTATAAGAAAAAAGAAAACAAAAATAATAAAAATTTCCATAATTTTAAAAGGAAATCTAGCCTGAACCGATCGAGATTTTTCAAACTTTTTTATGAACAAAAGTCCAAATTAATCAAAAGCATTGGATCTTTTGCTTAAGTCTCTGCTTAAATTATAGACTTTGCTATATAAGGCCGAGAAAAGTAATATAAATGTGGATGCGGGAATGGGTCAATAGCCCCTGAACATAGTCTTATGGGAAATGGTATTCTAAGTCAGAAAACAAGTTATCATCTAGGAATATACATTCAGATTCATGCAAAAAGTCAAATTTTAATTTATCTTCTACAAACAGGAGAGTGTCATGACAAGATTTTTCATGGCGAAGGATGCAATGGAAGGGCAGGAAATCATCTGATGCCTCTTTTTAGTGTCCTGGCAGGACATGATGAGGATCTAAACTAAATAAAGCAAGAGTGTGGGGAAGAGGTGGAAAGGATAATTGGGGTCATGTGAAGAAAAGAGGACCAAAGGTTTTGGTGGTTGAATATAGAAAAAAAGAGTGAAAAAAGTGTCATCACACTAGAATTCTGGACTGGAGGTAGTGACTTTAATGTAGTTTAATGATAAAATGTATGGACAGAAAGTAAGGGCAACTTTGTTCTGACTCTGGTTTATAATCAATTTTGTGTTTTCTTAGAAAGTTATTTAACTTCTCTTATTTTTTTAATTTGTAGGATGGGTTATACAAAACATATTCTATCAACTCAGATTGATAATAAAAATAAATGAAATATTAGGTGTAAAAATTGGCATAAGAAAATAATTGCCCAATGCTACATGTTTTACTTTTATTCCTTCTTACTCTCACTACTAATACTTCCAAATAAAACACTCATTGCTTTTTGCATGGACGATTTCAGTAGTTTTCTAGCTTGTCTACTACCCTTCATTTTAACTTCTCAATTCACAATACATCACACTGAGAGATACTCTTCCAAAGGAACAGTTCTGAGTATATCACTTCTATTGGTTGCAAATGATTTACAGAAGTTTAAACATGATAGAGACTGTCACTTTATTATACTTCTACAGACCTCTTTCTTCCTTTAAATACCTCATTCTTAAAAAAAGGGGGGGGAGGCTTGTCTTTTACTTCCCAGACAAAATGGATGTAATCTGCATGAGACCCTGTAACTTGCTTGCCCCATCTCTCCACTAAAAGTACATGAATTGCACTCTTATTTCAGAGTCAGTCATGTGTCTTTTTCTCTTCAAAGCGCTAACTCCACGTATGTGCTCAATCATCCCTCTCAATTTCCCCAGGTCCTTGATTCAAAAGTTACCTTTAATCTTGTGTCTTCATTCTTTCCTTTTCTAATATGATTCCATTCTGTCTGTCTGGATGTTGTTCAAACTGCCTTCATCCTTAAAAACCTTACTGCAGTCTTACCTTGCACTCAAAACATCACCATCTGTTATTCTTTTCCTTCACTGATACATTATTTAAGCTAAGGCTCTAATTATTTTCCACTTCTTTAGCTCCTTCTATTCTTTAACTCATTTCAGTTTAGATTTTTTATTCATTTTGAAATCGACCTTAATAAGATCACCAGTGAACTAAAAATCATTAACCCAATGGCTCATTTCACCGCTCACTAAATAGACCCTCTTGAGCATCTAACACTGCTGATCTCATACTTTAGACTCTTTACTCCTTTGATTTGCAGGAGACTAATATTTTCTTGTTTTTCTTCTATTTTGGCTTAATTACAGGTGTCAATTTCTTCATCATTCCCTTAAATGTTGTTATTTTTCACGGAGCGCTCGATTACCGATTCTTCTCTTCTTCTACGTATGCTTCCTTACTTTAAATGTATACTCTTCATTTTCACCCAAGCATTCATGTCTAACAAGTATCCTTTTCATGAAAATGCATCTCCACTGACTTTTCATACCACCATCTGCCTGCTTCCACGCTATCTATCTCAGGGTCTTACTAGAACTCCTCCAGTAGGTGTCCCTTCCTTCTTCGTCTCCCTGCTGAGATATCCTGATACTATACTTTTTTACGTTCTTTTTGTAGTATATTGCTTTCTATTTTGCTTTATCTGTTAGGATCTGGCGTGTATGCTACCTGAGGGCAATGTTCTTCTTGTTTTATCCACATGGCTCCCTCAGTGCTTTTAATAATCTTTTGTATAGTAATTTCTCAATAACCACTTGTTGAATGCATGGAAAATGAATATTATAATTGAAAAAGATCTTATAGATCATTAGGTTCCATTTTTAGTATCGATGACAAATGGTCAGTCTGGGGGGGGGGGTTATAACTTCAGCCTTGTCCTGTACTCAGAAGAGCCTCCTTTTAGATTCTAAACAGCTAATGGAGTGGCTTTGATAATATACTGAGCTTACTACACGAGAGGGGAGGTACAGGAGACAAACCTCACATGCACATTTAGTTTCTGAAATATTTCATTGTTGCACATAAATGCAACAGCTTCCACAAAAGTTCTCTGATCAGGTGAAGCGAGGTGCCACCAATCCCAAACTGCTCCTTTTCAACTGCAGAAATAATGAACACAGTAGATAATGCATGGCATAAGTTAATCCCTTTAGACACAGAGTTTTCACAACATATTTGATCACGCTCATTTATGGTTTTCTGATATATATGTATCAGGGGAAAATGGACATAACAATGGCTGACATGTTGCTGGGAGATGCTCTTTAATTTCAACAGCAGGAGAAAGGCAATGCAATATGAATGAAAGAAAAGAAACAGGAGACCCTTTCAGGCTTCCTCAGTAATCCTGTGATAATATCGGTTCCTACAGACAAATATTTAGGAAATACATAGAAAAAAATGAGATCTGCTTTCCTAATTTACAGGCTATATGAAAGAATAAGAATGGTATTATAGAAATTTATTTCAGAATAACAAGGAATAAATGGATATAACTGCATATCAATGACTACTGACACTATAGTTAGTTTTACTTTATTTTTATTTTCCAGCTTTATTTAGGTATAACTGACCAATAAAAAATTGTATATATTTAAGATATACCATTGATAATCTGATATATGTATACACTGTGGAATGATTACCACAATCAAGCAAATTAATATATCCAACACCTAACGTAGTTACCTTTGTATGTGTGTGTGTGGTGAGAACACTTAAGGTCTACTCTCTTAGCAAATTTCAAGTATTTGGTACAGTAGTAGATCACCACAATTATTAATCTTATAACTGTAAGTTTGTAGCCTTTGGCCAGTATGTCCCTGTTTCCCCCATTCCCCAGGCCTCGACAACCACTATTCTACTCTCTGCTTCAGTGACTTCTACTTTTTTAGATTTCACATCCAAGTGAGAAGATACAGCATTTGTCTTCCTCTGGGTTATTTCCCTTAGAATAATGCACTCCAAATTCATTCGTGTTGTTGCAAATGGCGGGCTTTCCTTCTTTTTTAAGGCTGAATAATATTCCACTATATATACATACAACATTTTCTTCATCCATTAATCCACTGACAGACACTCAAGTTGTTTCTACATCATGACTATGAATAATGCTGCAGTGAACGTGATACAGCATATATTTCTTCAAGATAGTGATTTCATTTCCTTTGGAGATAGGCCCAGAAGTAGAAATACTGGTAGTTCCATTTTTAAGTTTTTGAGGAACTTACTGTTTTTCATAATGACTATATCAATTAACATTCCCACTAACAGTGTACAAGGGTTCTCTTTTCTCCACCCACTCACCTACACTTGTTATCTTTTTTGTGTAGTTAGTGTTAGCAGTATGTGTTCAGGGAGAGGACTCGGAGGAATGAAGGGTCAAAAGCACAAAAAAATTAAGATACAGAAAAGACGGCTACAAGCACAGGTCATGACAGGTAAATTAAAATGAAGAGGATGAACAAAATAAAATAATTTCCCACCTCTGTAGAATGAATCATGTGAGTTGAGACTATGCAAAGACCTTACTCAAAGAACAGAAGATATTTCCCCAGAAATTCCAACTGGGCTGAGATTGCTTGATTCAGTCATTCAGCAGACATTTATTAAGAACCTTCTGTGTGCTCGGCACTGTTTGGTGTGCTCAGTGAATATAATAAAGATCTGTGATCTATAACATACTCTAATGGGGGAAAATAAACAATAAGCAACAAGCATGATAATAAATTAATAAATTATATGGTATGTTAGAAGATGAGAAGTGTTAAGGGAAAAGAAAGCAGAATTTCTGTGTCATATTAAATGCAGTGGTCGGAACAGACTCACTGGAGGAGGTAAGGTTTGAGCAAAGACTTGAAGGAAGTGAGTTAGTGAGATAAGCTGTTAAGTTGCCAGTCGGGATGTGTGTTCAAACCCTTGAAAGAAACTCAGACTTTAAACCTGGTAAAAAGAGCGCTGCCCTTGAAAATGAGCAGACCTGATTTCAGGTATTTATTCTTCTATTTACATGTGTGGTCAGGTAGCTCAAAATCACTTAAATTCTATGACTCTCAATTTTCTCATCTGTAAAATGAATTCTGCAATATTAATACAATATTAGTACAGGAAAAAATAAAGAGCTTCACTGTTAATAAACTTTTTTTAGAATAGATTTAGATTTAAGAGAGAAGTTGCAAAGATAGCACAGAGAATTCCCATAGATTCTATACCCAGTTTCCACTACCATTAACACCTTACATTAATATGATATATTTATCACAATTAATTAACCAATATTGATGCATTATTATTAACCGAAGTCTATCCTTTATTCAGCTTTCCTTAGTTTTTACCCAATGTCCTCTTTCTGTCACAGGACCCCAGCCAAGATACCACATTACATGTTTGTTTTTTGCGGTACACGTGCCTTTCACTGTTGTGGACTCTCCCGTTGCGGAGCACAGGCTCCGGATGTGCAGGCTCAGTGGCCACGGCTCACGGGCCCAGCCGCTCCGCGGCATGTGGGATCTTCCCACACCGGGGCACGAACCCGTGTCCCCTGCATCGGCAGGCGGACTCTCAACCACTGCGCCACCAAGGAGGCCAACCACTTTACATTTAGTCTCATGTCCTCTGAGGCTCTTCCTGGCTGTGACAGTTTTTCAGATTTTTCTTATTTTTATGACCTGGACAGTTTTGAGGAGTAATGTTTAGGTACTTTGCAGAATGTCCCTCCATTGGGAATTGTCTGATGTTTTAGACTGAGATAATGGATTTTGGGGAAGAAGACCACAGAGGTAAATGCCATTCTTACCACATCATGTAAAAAGTACATAATATCAACATGACTTATCACTGTTAATATAAACCTTGAAGTAGTATCTGGTTTCTCAAAAGGCTTCATACTTAAAAGTAGGTTTCTTAAAAAGTAGTAAACTAAAATCTGGACCCATTTCACTTGATGACACTTGTTGAGTTTATTGCCTAGGCCAGGACAGCTATTGATATATCCATTAAATGTCTATTGTAGAATCTATTTAGTGCTCCATTGTCCACAAAGCAACACATCTCTACTGTAAGAGAAAGTATTTACTGAGTTATTTTCTCTAACATAGATTCTGTGGGAAGAACAAGAGTCTTACCATATACTTCCTTATTACTATATAAAAGCCTTTGGTCCTTCAATTCTATTTTAACACAAGGGGTAAAAAACATGTCTCTAAAAGACTTGCAACGTATCAAATATGTATGTTGCTTTGGAATGTAATTGTACTTCTGTCCAGCAACTTCTGTTTGGGAATTGGAAATACATTTCCCAGTGACAAAAGCATATTTCAACTGAGGCAGCAAGTTGGTTATAAGGCCCTAGGTTGTGCTTCAGAAAATGAAAAGCAAACCAATCAGACAAGGATAGGCAGGTCTTGCAGGCTAACCAAAGCCTTCATCTCTTTCTAATTTTGCTTTCATGATTCCCACGGAGTAAATTATATTGCTCAGAGTGAAACGAGACCCTGTATGTTCACTCCATTATTCTTCTTATATGTTTCAAAAGATGCCAGACCCAGAGCAAGACTAAATTTTAGAGCCACACTGTCAATACCAGTGACAAAGATGATTGCATTAGGCATTGCTTTTTTTTAATTAAATTTTATTTATTCTTTTATACAGCAGTTTCTTATTAGTTATCCATTTTATGCATATTCGTGTATATATGTCAATCCCAATCTCCAAATTCATCACACCACCACCACCCACCTCGGCCACTTTCCCCCCTTGGTGTTCCATAAGTTTGTTCTCTACATCTGTGTCTCTATTTCTGCCCTGCAAACCAGTTCATCTGTACCATTTTTCTAGGTTCCACATATATGTGTTAATATACGATATTTGTTTTTCTTTCTGACTTCACTCTGTATGTCTAGATCCATCCACGTCTCTACAAATGACCCAATTTCGTTCCTTTTTATGGCTGAGTAATATTCCATTGTATATATGTACCACATCTTCTTTATCCATTCTTCTGTCAATGGGCATTTAGGTTGCTTCCATGTACTGGCTATTGTAAATGGTGCTGCAATGAACATTGGGGTGCATGTGTCTTTTTGAATTATGGTTTTCTCTGGGTATATGCCCAGTAGTGGAATTGCTGGATCATATGGTAATTCTATTTTTAGATTTTTAAAGAACCTCCATACTGTTCTGCATAGTGGCTGTATCAACTTACATTCCCACCAACAGTGCAAGAGGGTTCCCTTTTCTCCACACCTTCTCCAGTATTTGTTGTTTGTAGATTTTCTGATGCCCATTCTAACTGGTGTGAGGTGATACCTCATTGTAGTTTTGATTTGCGTTTCTCTAATAATTAGTGATGTTGAGCAGCTTTTCATGTGCTTCTTGGCCATCTGTATGTCTTCTTTGGAGAAATGTCTATTTAGGTCTTCTGCCCATTTCTGGATTGGGTGGTTTGTTTTTTTAATATTGAGATGCATGAGCTGTTTATATATTTTGGAGATTAATCCTTTGTCCGATGATTCCTTTGCAAATATTTTCTCCCATTCTGAGGGTTGTCTTGTTTATGGTTTCCTTTGCTGTGCAAAAGCTTTGAAGTTTCATTAGGTCCCATTTGTTTATTTTTGTTTTTATTTCCGTTACTCTAGGAGGTGGATCAAAAAAGATCTTGCTGTGATTTATGTCAAAGAGTGTTCTTCCTATGTTTTCCTCTACGAGTTTTATAGTGTCCGGTCTCACATTTAGGTCTCTAAACCATTTTGAATTTATTTTTGTGTATGGTGTTTGTTTGTTAGGGAGTGTTCTCATTTCATTCTTTTACATGTAGCTGTCCAGTTTTCCTAGCACCACTTATTGAAGAGACTGTCTTTTCTCCATTGTATATCCTTGCCTCCTTTGTCACAGATTAGTTGACCTAGGCATTGCTATTTTTGAAAAGAAATTCATTTCAATCAAAATCACTCTTGGGAGGGCACAGAGTGGCAGCTGGGGGTGGTTCATTATCAGGTATTTGGTTCATGATTCTGATCTGTAAAAGTGTAGCAAGCAGCTGATGTAGCCATTGCTCTACTGTGGGAGGTCAGCTCTCCCTCCAGGGAGAAGTCTGATCCTTGTCTGGAAAAGCCCATTCGTCTTTGGATTGTCCTCTTCTGCTTCTGGTGCCCGAGGTCCCGTTTGTCCTACACTCTCCCCGTTACTCCAGAACTTTGATTCACGATATGTAAGCCCCAAAGAGTTATGTAATTTGACATAACTTTGAAAAGTAAAATGTATTCTCTATCCAAAGAGATACATTTCTCGTCAAAGCAATTCTGATGTTGAGCTGCAGCTCTTAAGTCTGTTTTAATATTTTAGTTTTATATTTAACCACCCTTTTCCTTTTCATAACTCAGAGTCAACATCATTATAAGCTCTGATTATTGGCTAGAAAGAAGGAAAAAGGAGTAATTAATGATTGGAGGAAACTATTTTCCTTTAATATTCCTTTTTAAAATAGTGCAAGGGGGTGCCTTTAAATACAATGGAAGTTTACGTATACTTTTATTCTATTTTATTTTATATTGGAGTGTAGTTAATTAACAATGTTGTGTTAGTTTCAGGTATACAGCAAAGTGATTCAGTTATACATGTATCTGTTCTTTTGCAAATTCTTTTCCCACTTAGGTTATTACAGAATATTGAGCAGAGTTCCCTGTGTTATACAGTAGGTCCTTGTTGGTCATCTATTTTAAATACAGCAGTGTGGGATTGACATGTACATATACATTTATGTATAACTCCTGCCATCCATTCCCAATGTTCCCAAATCCATGTTCTTTATGCCCACATTATTTAATTTCATCAACTCCTATATGTCTCTCCCTGTGGTACTTCATTTATCTTTCTTAACCTCTCTGAAATATCCTTTTTTTAATATATAAATTTATTTATTTATTTTTGGCTGCATTGGGTCTTCGTTGCTGCCCTCAGGCTTTCTCTAGTTGCGGCGCGCAGGCTTCTCATTGCAGTGGCTTCTCTTGTTGTGGAGCACAGGCTCTATGCACGCAGGCTTCAGTATTTGTGGCGCACGGGCTTAGTTGCTCCACGGCGTGTGGGATCTTCCCAGACCGGGGCTCGAACTCTTGTCCCTTGCACTGGCAGGCGGATTCTTAACCACTGCGCCACCAGGGAAGCCCTGAAATATCCTTTCTTAAATAAGGGATAAATTGTATAAATTATGGAAGATTCCCCAGGAACAAGTAGTTGAATCAGTTTGTTGGCAAACAGCCATACTATTGATATACTGGGAGTAGAATACTAAAAATATGTTAGCAGAGGTGTGTGTTGTACCTACATATGACTTACAACACAGTCAATCTGACATATGTTTAACAATATTTTTATTATTGTATTGCATGACAATTAAGCATAAATGAGAAATATAATAGTTAATCTAATGTCTATATTTATCATGCTGAACCAAAGCATGTTTTCCTCACCTCTTTGTATGCTTTTCAGTATCTATAAATGACATGCACTAAAATGTGAGTTCCCCAAAGGCAGCTCACATCCACTTCACAGTGTGTCCTTAGGTCTCAGCACAATGTCCACTTTATAATTTCACAATAAATGTTGAATAAGTAAAGCTATCTATACATTGAAGTTGACGGTTGTCCATGAAAACATATATTATATAAGCCTCATTTCAGATTGACTTATGTCCAACCGAGATGATCCACACGATTCTGGACTTATTTTTGTGTCACTTATTTGTGTCTGGCATTGAGTTATACTCAGGTCTACAGAGATGAGAAGCCACAGTCCATGCTCTCCAGGAGCTCAGTCTAGTCAGAGAGGTGGACAAGGCAAGAAACAATGTGAAATGGCTGGACAAATGGCTGGACAATAAATTGGAGAATGAAGAAGCTGGAAAATCAGGCTTAGAAATTTGATTTAGAAGCGAAGGGTGTATCTCGCATGATTTTTAAGTAGCAAGTGACACTCATTAAAAACTAAGTGGTCTGGGGCTTCCCTGGTGGCGCAGTGGATGAGGGTCCGCCTGCCGATGCAGGGGACACGGGTTTGTGCCCCGGTCTGGGAAGATCCCACATGCCGCGGAGCAGCTGGGCCCGTGAGCCATGGCCGCTGAGCCTGCGCGTCCGGAGCCTGTGCTCTGCAACGGGAGAGGCCACGACAGTGAGAGGTCCGCGTACCGCAAAACAGACAAACAAACAAAAAAAACTAAGTGGTCTAACACTACAAAAGCTGCGATTATTTGTACCTGTAACTCTAGCCCAGGGCCAAGAATGCCTGTAGCTGCCTTTCTAGCTTCTAGATTTTGTGGTTCTCAACCTCATCTGCTTATTATGAAAACCACCTGAAAAGCATATAAAGAATTAAAGTGTGGGCTTCAGTATTTATTCTGATTTACTGGTAAAACTGGGGGCTCAAGCATCATTTTTTAAAAGAAGCACCCCCAGGCAATTTTAATGTTCAATCAATCATGGTTGAAAATCATGATTCTATTTGTTTTCTTCCTTCTACTACTTGGATGAACTAGGCATCAGAAATTCAGACAGGAGGCTATAAATGGATGACTAATACTGGGAGCTATGGTATTACTGTGATGCTGCAAGAAATCATGTGAGTTTGTAGCTCACCCTGTGTACTGACTTGAGAGAAGTTCGTGATGTTCTACTCCCCTCACCAACTTAGAATCTCTGGGTAAAGACCCTCTAGCAGTGGCAGGCGAGCCAGGTCTACATTGATCTCTGCTCTGATTCTGGAGATGGGGGAGGAAGGGAAAAGAGGAGAGAGAAAATATAAGGCCCCTAGGGATAGGGGAAGTGAAAGTAAAGGTGGGGAATGGGATGGAGAGACACAGAAGTAAAAATAACTTGAAATTACAACTCCTTTCTCATCCTCATTTTGCCATCATACTTACATGGATCCCAGAGGAGTGGAACAAAAATGCCTTCTCCCCAAATCTGGAAAAAATGATCTAATGTGCAAAGGATAGGTCTTTCCATGAAAAAGAGATATGCATAGATTATATTATTTACGTTGATTAAAGATTTATGTTGTTCATAAAGTCTCAAGAAAACAAGTTACTCAATGTCTGTGATCCTGCAGGCATTATGTCTACTTCCCTGGAACCAGTAGGCAAAGTTAAAGGAGAAAGAAAATTCCATGCCAGCTGCATTCAGTCCTTTTATAAAGGTTTTTCAGAAAGCCCACCAGAAATTTTCTTTAACATTTCATTGTCCATATCTTGATCATTTGGTCACCACTCTACCTGCAAGGAAGACCAATATGGACTAAGTTGGCCAGCCTGATCTATCACGCAATTTCTCTCTTCCATTCAACCTCACCCCAACTTTCTTTGTTCCTAAAGTGAAATGAATAAGACCAGTTAAAACTTCAAAGCTTGAACTCACTGTTAAGAGTGTTGGCATTCACATCAGATACCAAAGGCTTTATGGCAGAGCTGGGTAAGCGTGAAGGATCACCTTAGACACAGAACAGAAGAAATAACATTTTCCTGGAAAAAGTGCTGAAAGAATACTTCAGAACTCAGGCTTTTTAAATAATTGAGTAGTTATTTTGACTTTAGCTTACTCAGGTCTTGCTGAGAATTGTGTCACTAGGCACTCTTTCAGAAAAAATAGGAAAAAACAAAAAAAACCCAAATACCTGTGATTTTCTCTTCAAACTATTTTAGGAGCTAGGCAGCAATTAGTGTTGTGGCAGCAATTAGTGTTGCCATATTAATATGGAAAGACATTTTTGTGGCAGCATTGCTTTTCTTGTTATTAACTACCAGTACTACATACTAATGGGAGAGCACTGATATTAAGATTAATGAAGTGGTTACTTCATCCAGGAAGAGCAGGCAGGGGTATTATTTCTGAATGTTCAGTGAATACATTTATTAATGCTAATTAGAAGTATTTAGGCTAATAAGTGTGTCCATGTTGTATCTAAATAATATATACTCGTCTTAAAACTCATTAAGTTTTCTTAATAAATGTTGGAATCTCCATTAGGAGTAGCAGTTTCCAACCTAATTACTTGAGTTTTTCTTGGCACACAGCCACATCCATATAAACACACACACATACACACACTCAAAGGCTCATAATTATTCCAGAGAGTAGCTAAGTTTACTTTCCTGGTTCTCTGATTAAGAAGAATAGAACTTTTATTTCACCTTGGTGTTAACTACAGATAAAGAATTTGAAATACTTAAAAGAAAAACATAATTACTGTACTATGTAATTCATACAAATTAAATTGTATTAATTGATAATAAATAGTTCTAGGAACTCTTAGGAAACATTTAAACTTTGCTTATTGGTTCTAATTTGAATATAGCAATATTTTGATGAGTATTCAGATCTTGGTAAAGTACTGTGGAATATCTTTATCAAAAGAGTTTCAGTAATTTTTGTAATATGACCTTCACATTTAAAGCAGTCATGATATTGCTGACAAAGATCTGTGCTGTGTTGTAATTTTACTGTCAGTAGAAATTACACATGAGTTGCTTATACACTCTGAGGCAAGATATTCCCTGCTTGAGGGTCAAAGCTTTGATTATGATCACATTACTGTTAGTTTGCAGATACATTCACTTTTTGGTTTTGAAAAAAATAGTATTTTGTCATGAGTGCACATCTGCATTCTGTCCATACCTAATTGTCTACTGCTCTTATAGAATTAACTTCTGCCATGAGTCACCAAACAAATGATTAGAACTGTTTTTTCTGAAAATGGTTTTGCCACTGATTTTGCTATTGGTAATAGTCCATCACTAATCAACACTTAGAATGTCCATGAAGATTTTTTTCTTGAAGCTATTCTTCTATAACACAAATAGTTATCAATATATAATCTGACTTAGACAAAAAGAAGATCCCCTCTTCTAAGATAAATTGATCTCCAACAAGGGTGCCAAGACCATTCACTGGAGGAATAGTCTTTTCAACAAATGGGGCTAGAACAAATGGATATCTAGATGCAAAAGAATGAAGTTCACACCATATATAAATATTAACTTAAAATGGATCAAAGACCTAAATTTAAGAGCTAAAACTATAAACGTGATTTTTGCAAATCATATACATGGTAATGGATTAATACCCAGAATATATAAAGAACTCCTGTAACTCCACAACAACAAAAAAACACAAACCCAATTATAGGCTAAGGACTTGAATAGACATTTCTCCAAAGATATACAAATGATTAATAAGGACATGAAAAGATGCTCAATATCACTAGGTAAATGCAAATTTAAACTATAATGAGATACCACTTCACATCTATTAGAATGGCTATTATAAAAAATAGAAAATAACAAATGTTGGTGAGGATATGGGGAAATTGGAACCCTTGTGCACTTCTGGCAGGAATTGGAAAAGTTTGGTGATTCCTCAAAAAGTTTAGCAGAGTTATCATATCCAGCAATAAATATATCCAGAACATCTGTTTGTGTCCCTGTTTTCAGTAACAGGTATGCCAATGTTTACTGCTGGATCATTCACAATAGCCAAAAGGTAATGTCTATCAACAGACAAATGGATAAACAAAATATGACGTAGCCATACAATGGAATAATATTGGGCCATAAAAAGGAACAAAGTACTGCTAAATGTTTGTTACAGCTTGGTGAACCACGACAACATTGTGACAAATGAAAGAAACTAGTCATACGAGTCCACATACTATATGATCCCATTCGTATGAAAGTTCAGAATAGGGAAATCTATAGAGACAGAAAGTGGGTTGTTGATTAAGCCTGGGGGAGGGGGAGGAGAGGTGACGAGAAGCGACAGCTAAAGGGCATGAGCTTTCTTTTTCAGGTGATGAAATGTTCTAAAATTGACAGTGATGATAATTGCACATCTCTGTCAATATGCAAGAAAAAAACATTGAAAAATTGTGCACTTTAAATGGGTGAATTGTATGGTATGTGAAATCTATCTCAATAAATCTGACTTTAAAAAAATGAAGACTGAATAGAACAGGTATGCCACCCCTTATCTCCCGTTTAGATCTCTCTCAGACATCATTTGTGGTTGTGACTTTGGCTATCCAAATGGTGATGTGAAAGCCTTCATGTATAGATCCAGTTCCTCCAGGTACTTGATATTGGAAGAACCAAAAGTGAAACAATAGAGAGATAAGCTCTCAGTTAAGTATTTAGCCAAAGATAACCTTATTGATTTAGAACTAGAAGTTAAAGATGTGATTTTTTTCTAAAATATAAGTGGCAAGGCAAATTTCTTTTAACCCTTCACGTTAAAGAAAATAATTTTGCCTTGCCATTTACATTTTAGATAACAACTCTGCAATTGACACAAATGGTCTTGAGAGGAGTTTCCAAATACTTTTATCCACCCCATGCCTTATCCATGTAGTTGAAAAGATAATCCTACTCAGCAAGAAGTCTTGGTGCTTACTGGTAGAAGGATGTGATTCAGAGAAATGAAAATTTTACACATTTTCTGACTCTGGGACTGATGGGAAGGAGAATAAACAGGTCAAACATTCATGCTCTGATTTTCCTCTCTCTGGGCCAAATCTGGAAAGGGGAAGGTGAGCCTTAGGTAAATACTGATGATGGGGAGAGTAGAGCATACAACTTACTTCCCGTCTTGAGCCTCAGAAAAAGCTCCCTAACCAAATTAACATGGCAGCACAGCATGGTCAGGTGAAGAAAGGTCCCGGTTTAGAGCCGTCCTGACTTCCCTTGTAGTATGGCTGCTCTGTGACAAAGCTCAGGCCTGGATGGGACTCTATGGCGAAGTGTAGCAAATCCGTAAGAAAGGTTAAGGGCAGAACCACTTGTCGCAGGCCAGTGGAAAGTAAAGAAGGCAGGAGACGAGACTGTAAGTTATAATAGTCACAAACAAGCTGCAAATGCCAGCAGGACAAGACATGTCACCTGCGCAAGATGGAGGGATACCGACTCTGATTTTTCCTACACTTACACCTTGGTGTCCCCTAAGTTTCACAGCTTCCTTCCCCCATGCCATACCCAGATACCATGTTGGAGAGAGAAGCAGGGGGAAGGAGAGAGCATCTGAAAGAGAGACTGGATGTTTTTTCCAAGAGAAAACACTCAACATTAGATGTAAACACACCAACCAAGTGAATGGAGGAGAGCTGGAGCTACGTGGAAACCAGGAAAATAAAGAGAGCAGGTGGCAGAGTACAAGGTACAGGAGCCAAAGAATACATTTTGAGAATTTACATGTTGTAGATTTCTCCTTAAGGTGAGCAGTGTTGCTTTGCTCTAATAAGTTTAAGAACTTCTTGACTGAGACTGTAGATGGGCCTATCTGCTCCAAGGTTTCAGAGTACTTCCCTGGTATGCTGGTAGAATCCCCAGGGATAAGTGTTCAAATCTTGGTACGTGGATGTAATGTAGGATTTAGAGGAAGGCCCCTATTTAGAACCTGAGTTCACACTCAAGAATGATTAAGTCCAAGTAAAAATTAGAGCCTGACAAATATCTCCAAAGAGAGTAGTCTGTGATTAGTCAATATATCATACACATGCAAAGATGAAATGGAAAAATTTCAGGAAGACATTAAGATGATGCAAGTTACTATATCCTAGAAAGAAATTGGTATCTTGATGTGGACCTGGATCCATCATAGGAAGGAGACATACAGCACTTTCTATAGGTACATATCTATTTTTCAGAATTTTCTACTCTATGGTACAATGGAAAGGTAATGGAGCTCTTCCGGAGAACAATTTTCAATTATAAAAAAATAATCTAGCTGACCATTTTGAGCCATCAAAAGGGAGCATAAAATTTGGGGCACAACTATCCCAGCAGTATCCCCAGAAAACTGAAAGTTCACCTGAAAAGTGTCAACATGTAATTAAGCAGGACATTTACAACTTACTTTCTTCTTCCCAACAGTAAGCTTGGAATGGGTTTTACTTCCTGTTAAATAATAACTGATTCTAATTATTTTCTCTGTTTTATAAAAGAGAAAAGTTATTTGGGTGTGGTACTATCTCTGTGATGGTACAGAAATAACTGTTGTCTTAAGTTCTCCAAATGTAAAACTAGGATTATAGTATAGTGCTACTGTTTTACAATTTCTACTTCAACAAAATACATTCATTCCCCTAATATAATATACTATCATATTAATTATACATAGGAATAAATATATACATCTATTCACACACAGATTAAAACCTCATTCTTAATAAGTTATCTTGACTTATACTAATACCAAAGCCTGTCATTCAAATATATACTATACTAATCCATATATATATATACTCATATGGATAAATACACACATGGATATATACACATTTTTCAATCATATTGCCATTTCTCATTCTTAGATGTTTAACCTAGATGCTTTAAATGAAAAGTACTATAAAAATTATTACATAGTCTCTCAGTATGTCTTCAGTATGGTACTTAAGCGATAAATTGGTCTACTGCATGCCTGCTAGAAGACTAGGCATTTTTACATATAGGGCTACATAATTTTACAACAAAAACACTATATTCATTTTGTGTATGCTTTGCATCTTCTGCCTCAGGCAAAGCCTAAAGCCCATTGGACAATTCTCTCCTTTTAGGTCAGGAGAAAAGCTGTAGCTGTTAAAAAAAAAAGTGAAATTGGGCATAATATTTCTCTCCTAAGATGTTTTTTCTTCCATTTCATTTCCTGCTTTTCCCTTCTCTCCTTCTCTTTGCCTTCCCTCCATCTCTTTTTGAAACACTACCTATATAATTGGCATATAGTTTCTTGTAGTAATCTCTTATGATCCTTTTTGTATTTCTGCAGTGTCAGTTGTTACTTTCCTTTTTCATTTCTAATTCTGTTGATTTGAGTCTTCTCCCTTTTTTCTTGATGAGTCTGGCTAATGGTTTAGCAATTTTGTTTATCTTCTCAAAGAACCAGCTTTTAGTTTTATTGATCTTTGCTATTGTTTCCTTCATTTCTTTTTCATTTATTTCTGATTTGATCTTTATGATTTCTTTCTTTCTTCCAAATTTGGGGGTTTTTTTGTTCTTCTTTCTCTAATTGCTTTAGGTGTAAGGGTAGGTTGTTTGAGGTTTTTCTTGTTTCTTGAGGTAGCATTGTATTACTAAACTTGGATGAAATGGACAAATTCTTAGAAAAGAACAACCTTCCACAACTGAACCAGGAAGAAATAGAAGATATGAACAGACCAATCACAAGCACTGAAATTGAAACTGTGATTAACAATCTTCCAACAAACAAAATCCCAGGGCCAAATGGATTCACATACAAATTCTATCAAACATTTAGAGAAGAGCTAACACCTATCCTCCTCAAACTCTTCCAAAATATAGCAGAGGGAGGAACACTCCCAAACTCATTCTACGAGGCCACCGTCACCCTGATACCAAAACCAGACAAAGATGTCACAAAAAAAAGAAAACTACAGGCCAATATCACTGATGAACATAGATGCAAAAATCCTCAGCAAAATACTAGCAAACAGCATCCAACACCACATTAAAAGGATCATACACCATGATCAAGTGGGGTTTATTCCAGGAATGCAAGGATTCTTCAATATACGCAAATCAATCAACGTGATACACCATATTAACAAACTGAAGGATAAAAACCATATGATCATCTCAATAGATGCAGAAAAAGCTTTTGACAAAATTCAACAACCATTTATGATAAAAACTCTCCAGGAAGTAGGCAAAGAGGGAACTTATCTCAAATAATAAAGGCAATATATACAAACCCACAGCCAACATCATTCTCAATGGTGAAAAACTGAAACCATTTCCTCTAAGGTCAGGAACAAGACAAGGTAGCCCACTCTCACCACTATTATTCAACATAGTTTTGGAAGTTTTAGCCACAGCAATCAGAGAAGAAAAAGAAATAAAAGGAATCCAAATCAGAAAAGGAGAAGCAAAACTGTCACTCTGCAGAGGACATGATAGTATACATAGAGAATCCTAAAGATGCTACCAGAAAACTACTAGAGCTAATCAATGAATTTGGTAAAGTTGCAGGATATAAAATTAATGCACAGAAATCTCTTGCATTCCTACACAATAATGATGAAAAATCTGAAAGAGAAATTAAGGAAACACTCCCATTTACCATTGCAAAAGGAATAAAATACCTAGGAATAAATCTACCTAAGGAGACAAAAGACCTGTATGCAGAAAATTATAAGACACTGATGAAAGAAATTAAAGATGATACAAACAGATGGAGAGACATACCATGTTCTTGGATTGGAAGAATCAACATTGTGAAAATGACTCTACTACCCAAAGCAATCTACAGATTCAATGCAATCCCTATCAAACTACCACTGGCATTTTTCACAGAACTAGAACAAAAAATTTCACAATTTGTATGGAAACACAAAAGACCCCGAATAACCAAAGCAATATTGAGAAAGAAAAATGGAGCTGGAGGAATCAGGCTCCCAGATTTCAGACTATACTACAAAGCTACAGTAATGAAGACAGTATGGTACTGGCACAAAAACAGAAATATAGATCAGTGGAACAGGATAGAAAGCCCAGAGATAAACCCACACACATATGGTCACCTTATCTTTGATAAAGGAGGCAAGAGTATACAATGGAGAAAACACAGCCTCTTCAATAAGTGGTGCTGGGAAAACTGGACAGCTACATGTTAAAGAATGAAAATAGAACACTTCCTAACACCATACACAAAAATAAGCTCAAAATGGATTAAAGACCTAAATGTAAGGCCAGACACTATAAAACTCTTAGAGGGAAACATAGGCAGAACACTCTATGACATAAATCACAGAAAGATTCTTTTTGACCCACCTCCCAGAGAAATGGAAATAAAAACAAAAATAAACAAATGAACCTAATGAAACTTTAAAGCTTTTGCAGAGCAAAGGAAACCATAAACAAGATGAAAAGACAACCCTCAGAATGGGAGAAAATATTTGCAAATGAAATCAACTGACAAAGGATTCATCTCCAAAATATACAAGCAGCTCATGCAGCTCAATATCAAAAAAACAAACAACCCAGTCCAAAAATGGGCAGAAGACCTAAATAAACATTTCTCCAAAGAAGATACGCAGATTGCCAACAAACACATGAAAGGATGCTCAACCTCACTAATCATTAGAGAAATGCCAATCAAAACTACAATGAGGTATCACCTCACACTGGTCAGAACGGCCATCATCAAAAAATCTACAAACAATAAATGCTGGAGAGGGTGTGGAGAAAAGAGAACCCTCTTGCATCGTAGGTACACTGTAGGGAATGTAAATTGATACAGCCACTATGGAGAACAGTATGGAGGTTCCTCAAAAAACTAAAAATAGAACTACCATAGACCCAGCAATCCCACTACTGAGCATATACCCTGAGAAAACCATAATTCTTGTACCACAATGTTCACTGCAGCTCTATTTACAATAGCCAGGACATGGAAGCAACCTAAATGTCCATCGACAGATGAATGGATAAAGAAGATGTGGCTCATATATACAATGGAATATTACTCAGGCATAAAAAGAAACAAAATTGAGTTATTTGTAGTGAGGTGGATGGGCCTAGAGAGTGTCATACAGAGTGAAGTAAGTCAGAAAGAGAGAAATAAATACCATATGCTTACACATATATATGGAATCTAAAAAAAAATGGGTTCTGAAGAACCTAGGGGCAGAACAGGAATAAAGTCGCAGATGTAGAGAATGGAGTTGAGGACACACAGAGGGGGAAGAGTAAGCTGGGAAGAAGTGAGAGAGTGGCATGGACATATATACACTACCAAATATAAAATAGCTAGCTGGTGGGATAGGAAGGGTGGGAGGGTGATGCAAGAGGGAGGGGATATGGGGATATATGTATACACATAGCTGATTCACTTTGTTATACAGCAGTAACTAACACAACATTGTAAAGCAATTATACTCAAATAAAGATGTTAAAAAAAAAGAATATACATACTGATAATTACCCTAAATGTGAATGGATTAAATGCTCTAACCAAAAGACACAGGCTTGCTGAATGGATACAAAAACAGACCCATATATATGCTGTCTAGAAGAGACCCACTTCAGACCTAGGGATACATACAGACTGAAAGTAAGGGGATGGAAAAGATATTCCACACAAATGAAAATCAAAAGAAAGCTGGAGTAGCAATACTCATATCAGACAAAATAGTCTTAAATAAAGACTGTTACAAGGGACAAAGAAGGATACTACATAATGATCAAGGGATCAATCCAAGAAGAAGATAAAACAATTGTAAATATATATGCACCCAACATAGAAGCACCTCAATATATAAGGCAAATGCTAACAGACATAAACAGAGAAGTTGACAGTAAAAGATAATAGTGGGGGACTTTTACACCCCATTTGCATCAATGGGCAGATCTTCCAGACAGAAAATCAACAAGGAAACACAGTCTTCAAATGAAACATTAGACCAGATTGACTTAATTGATATTTATTGAACATTCCATCTGAAAGCAGCAAGATACAGATTCTTCTCAAGTGGACATGGAACATTATCCTCGATAGACCACATGCTGGGCCATGAATCGAGCCTCAGTAAATTGACGAAAATTGAAATCATATCAAGCATGTTCTCTGACCACAAGGCTATAAGATTAGAAATAAACTCCCAGAAAAAAACCCGTAAAAAACACAAACACATGGAGGCTAAACACTATGCTACTCAACACCAATGGATCACTGAAGAAATCAAAGAGGAAATAAAAAAATACCTAGAGACAAATGACAACAAAAACACAACTATCCAAAACCAATGAAATGTAGCATGAGCAGTTTAAGAGGGAAGTTTATACCAATACAGTCTTACCTCAGGAAACAAGAAAAATCTCAAACAACTTAACCTTACACCTAAAGCAACTAGAGAAAGAAGAACAAACAAACCCAAAGTTAGTAGAAGGAAAGAAATCATAACAATCAGAGAAGAAATAAATGAAATAGAGATGAAGAAAACAATAGAAAAGATCAATGAAAGTAAAAAGTGGTTCTCTGAATAAACAAAATTGATAAACCTTTAGCCAGACTCATCAAGAAAAAAGAGAGGGAGTTCAAATCAATAAAATTAGAAATGAAAAAGGAGAAGTTACAACTGACACCACATAAATACAAAGGTTCATAAGAGACTACTACAGGCAATTATAGCCAATAAAATGGACAACTTGGAAGAAATGAACAAATTATTAGAAAGATACACCCTTCCAAGACTAAACCAGGAAGAAATAAAAATATGAACAGACCAATCACAAGTACTGAAATTGAAACAGTGATTTAAAAACTTCCAACAAAGAAAAGTCCAGGACCAGATGGCTTCACAGGCAAATTCTATCAAACATTTAATGATGAGTTAACAGCTGTCCTTCTGAAACTCTTCCCAAAAAGCTGCAGAGGAACACTCCCAAGCTTATTTCATGAGGCCACCATCACCCTGAAACCAAAACCAGACACAGATACCATAGAAAAAGACATTTATAGGCCAATATCACTGATGAATCTAAACGCAAAAATTCTCAACAAATACTCGCAAACTGAATCCAACAATACATTAAGAGGATCATACACCATGATCAAGTGGGATTTATCCCAGAGATGCAAGGATTCTTCAGTATATGCAAATCAATCGGTGTGATGAACCACATTAACAAACTGAAAAATAAAAAGCTTATAATCATCTCAATAGATGCAGAAAAAGGTTTTGACAAAATTCAACACCCATTTATGATAAAAAAGAAAATACTCTCCAGACAGTGGGCATAGAGGGAATGTACCTCAACATAACAACAGCCATATATGACAAACCTACAGCTAACATCATACTCAACAGTGAAAACCTGAAAGCATTCCCTCTAAGACCAGGACCAAGACAAGCATATCCACTCTCGCCACTGTTTTCCAACATAGATTTGGAAATTCAGCCACAGCAATCAGAGAAGAAAAAAGAAATAAAATGAATCCAAATTGGAAAATAAGAAGTAACACTGTCACTGTTTGCAGATGACATAATACTATGCATAGAATATCCTAAAGATGCTACCAGAAAACTGCTAGAGCTCAAAAATGAATGTGGTAAAGTTGCAGGATACAAAATTAATACACAGAAATCTCTTGCATTTCTATACACTAACAATGAAAGAACAGAAAGAGAAATTAATAAAACAATCCCATTTACCATGGTATCAAAAAGAATAAAGTACCTATGAATAAACCTACCTAAGGAGGCAAAAGACCTGTACTCTGAAAACTGTAAGATGCTGATGGAAGAAATCGAAGATGACACAAAGAGATGGAAAGATATACCATGTTCTTGGATTGGAAGAATCAATATTGTAGAAATGACTATACTACCCAAGGCAATCTACAGATTCAATGCAATCCCTATCAAATTACCAATGGCATTTTTCACAGAACTAGAACAAAAACTTTAAAAACTTGTATGGAAACACAGAAGACCCCAAATAGCCAGAGCAATCCTGAGAAAGAAATATGGAGCTGGAGGAATGAGACTCACTGATTTTAGACTATACTAAAAAGCTACAGCAATCAAGACAGTATGGTACTGGCACAAAAACAGAAATCTAGATCAATGGAACAGGATAGAGAGCCCAGAAATAAGGTCACACACCTATGGTCAACTAATCTACAACAAAGGAGCCTAGAATATACAATAGAGAAAAGACAGTCTCTTCAATAAGTGGTGCTGTGAAAACTGTAAGCTTACATGTAAAAGAATGAAGCTAGAACATTCTCTAATGCCAGACACAAAAATAAACTCAAAATGGATTAAAGACCTAAATTTAAGACCAGATACTATAAAACTCTTAGAGGAAAACATAGGCAGAACACTGTGACATAAATTGCAGCAATTTCTTTTGGATCCATCTCCTAGAGAAAGGGAAATTAAAACAAAAATAAACAAATGGGACCTAATGAAACTTAAAAGCTTTTGCACAGCAAAGGACACCATAAACAGAACAAAAAGACAACCCACAGAATGGGAGAAAATATTTGTGAACAAAGTGACTGACAAAGGATTAATCTCCAAAATATAAAAACAGCTCATGTAACTCAATATCAAAAAAAAAAAAGCCCAATCAAAAAATGGGCAGAAGATCTAAGACATTTCTCCAAAGAAGACATACAGATGGCCAAGAAGCACATGAAAAGATGCTCAACATCACTAATTATTAGAGAAATACAAATCAAATGTACAATTAGGTATTACCTCACATCATTCAGAATGGCCATTGTCAAGAAGTCTACAAACAATAAATGCTGCAGAGGGTATAAAGAAAAGGGAATCCTCTTACACTGTTAGCAGGGATGTAAATTGGTACAACCATTATCGAGAACAGTATTGAAGTTCCTTAAAAAACTAAAAATAGAGCTACCATATGATCCAGCAACCCCACTCCTGGGCATGTATATGGAGAAAAACGTAATTTGAAAAGATACATGCACCCCAATGTTTATTGCAGCCCTATTTACAATAGCCAAAACATGGAAGCAACCTAAATGTCCATCAACAGAGGAATGGATAAGAAGATGTGGTACATATATACAATGGAATATTACTCAGCCATAAAAAAGAATGAAATAATGCCATTTGCAGCAACATGGATGGACCTAGAGATTATCATACTAAATGAAGTCAGAGAAAGCCAATTATCGTATAATATCACTCATATGTGGAATCTAAAAAGAAAGATACAAATGAAATTATTCACAAAACAGAAACAGACTCACAAACTTTGGAAACAAACTTATGGTTACCAAAGGGGAAAGGTCGAGAGAAGGGATAAATTTGGGATTAACATATTCACACTACTATATATAATATAGATAATCAACAAGGACCTACTGTATAGCACAGGGAACTCTACTCAATACTCTGTATCTGAAAAAGAATGGATATATGTATATGTATAACAATCACTTTGCTGTTCACCTGAAACTAACACAGCATTGTAAATCAACTATAATATAAAATAAAATAAAATTTTAAAAAACAACAAAACAAAAATTTTTGTAACATAAAGTCAGAAAGTAAGCACTTTCAAAATGAGTGAGGCACCCCAGTAATGAGCATCCTTTCTACTCTGCCAAACAGAACATGTGGTTTTCTTCCTCATGATCTAAGACAGCAAGTCCACTTGCAGGTGTCTTACCTACGTTCCATGAAAGTAGAAGGAAATGATCGAGAACAAAGGCATATCTCCTACAGTTAAGAAATAAAAATTTTCTTCCTGAAAACCCCAGCAATCTCTATTTCCTTTGGCTACAATTAAAAGGAATCCTGAGAAATGGCATTTTTTTTGGGGGGGGAGATGGCATGAAAAAGGGGTCACAGTGCCACCCTGAACAAAATCAAGATGGTTAGTAAGGAAGAAGGAGTGAGAGTAAGACATTTGACATAAAATTGGAAATACCTTCTTCAGGCTATCTTTTACTATCCAACAAGCATACTTCCTCTCACCTCCCATGAACATGCTCACCTCTCCCCAAGGTACTCTCATCCAGTTACACTCATTTGCCAAAAGTCCAGGATTTCTGAAGTTCTTTCCATCAGGTTTGGGAGTAGCTCCTATGTGAAGGTCTGGAAACTTAAAATTTTAAATCTTAAAGCTTATCTGACACCAACATACCAATATGCAATAATTTAGAAGAAACAGGAAACTAAAACCTAAAAAATAATTTCCATTTAGACAAGGGAGGACTGGGAAATAAACAGCATTAGTGAATTTCTAGAACATACCAAATCCAGAGGCACAAGATGAGGGAGAACTTCATGGTCTGGGAGCAAAGGAAGTTCCTTGGGAACCAATCTGAGAGTCCTGGATCTGCTGTGGGGAAAAATATATCTTGTTATCTTCAATGTATCTATGGATACAGTGGCATCATAGAACATATCTACTTTCACAGCTCACTTCCCCCTTGTGTTGGTTTGGGTGTTTCAGAAATATTTCAAAAATTGAGAAGTCACAGCTTTTGCAGGCCAAGTTAGGAGTTTCTTTGGGAAAACATTAGGGTTCCCATCATGCAGTGGTTAGGAAAATAGACTCTTGAAACCAAAACTTCCATATATCAAATCATGGCTCTGCCTCTTACTAGCTCTGTGATCTCAGTTTACTTCTCTGTAAAATGAGTAACAATCACAACCATCACAAGGGGTTACAGATAATATATGATAAGCAATCAGAATAATCCCTGAATTATAATGAGTGCTACATGAACTTTGTTATGATTCTTATTCTAGTTACTTTATAACTACCATCATCATTATTAATAACATGGGTAAATGACCACAAACAATAATTATTTAGACATGTTCTTTGACATATTTGCCTTTTACACGTTGGCTTTTTTTTCTGTTCATTCCTTTATCCTTTCACACAATAGTCATGGCCTTACATAACTTGGAAATAGGCTTAGCTGAATGAGAAACATCTGATGGTGGGTTCACCGCAACTGACTGACCCAGAATGCTTAGAGATGTGTGCTTAAGAAAGACTTGGTACCACAATCTGATCTCCTACTCAGACCTCCATTCACAAATGCTGATCACAGAGTTAAAGAAGCAGTTGTTCTCTTTAACCTTGAAATGATCCAAATTATGAAACTTTCAGTCAATTTAAACAGCAGGCATAAGAGCATCTCCTTTAACAAAGCAGCATTTCCTCCTGTCTCTGCTTTGAAAATTGAATAGTTCTATTCTTTTTCATCCTTCTCTTCCAGAACTTGGCTCAATATATCCATAAATAAATAGAATTTTACCATGTTTTTTTTTTCCCACCATTTGCCCCAACACTACATACAACACACGATGTATGCCACACAACAAAACCTGGTGATCATGTGATTTACTCTTTTACCACCACATAATAAGAGTTATTAGCTTTCCATCCCACAAATTCAGATATAGCAATTCAGGAGAATAACCTCATCTAGGACTCAAAAATAGTTAGTGGAAACAAAGCAAAGGACAAAATCATTTGAAAAGACAGGATAATAATGGATCATTTACGTATATGTTGATATAACCCAGAACTATAGATTCCTAGAAAATTACTGGACCCCAAGTACAAAAAGAGAGTGCTGGAGGCTATAACTTTACATAGTATCACATGGCAGCATAAATGACCCATCCAGCCATCAAACCAAATTTGTACCTCTATGATTCTTTTTCAAGCAATCTTAGGATCAAATACTTCCCAAGATCTAGGTTCATCTGGCCTTTATTACTGACCACAATTTTCTTCCCTCCCCCCTTTCTTTACTTCCTTTCCTCCTTCCTTTTTTTCCTTCCTTACCTCTCACCATCCCTCCCTCTCCTTCCTCCCATTTTTTATTTTTATTTCTTTTTCTCTACATTTTGAGGGGGCTCCAAGTATAAGGACTTAAACTAAATTAATTCCTATAAGCTTTTTCTGAACGAGTTTTAAGTTGCCATCTTAGTTATTTTCCTTAGTTTTCTCAATTTCCCTTAGTACCTTAGTCAAACCAGAGTTTATATTAAAAAATTCCCTAGAGTTTATAATACCCAGGTCCAACATATGTTTAAATTTGACTGTGTTCTACTTATTTTTATATTTGTTAGTTTCTTTTATATATTTATTAGGTTATTTTACAAATCCTTCCTGAAAGAATTTAAAAGGAAATCTAAAATTCAGCAAAGAAAACATTGAACAAATATAGGAAAAGGTGGAGGAAGTAAAACAATAAAAGAATATGTTATAGATCTGGAAAGAAGGATACATTTGTTGCATTAATTTAGACAACAAATATTTATAGACTATCTACACTGGAGATACAGCAGGAACAAACCAAAATAAATACTTCTTTCATGGAATTTACATTATGGGAGGGGGAGACCTGATAATATAAGGCAGTAATAACTGCAATGAATAAATCAGGATAATGTAAAAATTGACAAAGGGAGGCACTATTTTAGATAAGAGTACTCAGAGAAGACCCTTCTATTGGAAAGACATTTGAGAAGAGATTTGAATGAAATAAGAGAGGAGCCCATCTTCTGAGGAAACAGCATTCCAAGCAGAAGGAGCAGCATGTGTAAAGGGCCTGAGATGGGACCACATTTCAGTGTTTCCCTGAACAGCCAGTGTGATTGGATTTTAAAATAAAATTAGAGAAATAGGTAAGGTCTAATTCACCTTGTGAAGATGTTCAATTTCATTGAAAGAGCAACGGGAAGCCAAAAAGTTTTAAACTATGGGAGAGACAGGATGTTATTTAGGTTTTTCAGAGTTCATTCTGGGTTCTGTGTGAATATGAACAGTATTAGATGAGACGTGGAGAACGAACGTATGGATACCAAGGGGGAAAAGGGGAGGATGAACTGGGAGATTGGGATTGACATACATATACTACTATGTATAAAATAGATAACTAATGAGAACCTACTGTATAGCACAGGGAACTCTACTCAATGCTCTGTGGTGACCCTAAATGGGAAGGAAATCCAAAAAAGAGGGGATATATGTATAAGTAAAGCTGATTCACTTTGCTGTACAGTAGAAACTAACACAATATTGTAAAGCAACTATACTCCAGTGAAAAAAAGAAATTATAGTTATTGGGTTCTTACAATGTACAGGGCAGTTTTAGCCTCCATTACAGTTATGTGAGTTTCCCCTTTTACAGATATAAAATAGAGACTAATAATAATTTAAATACATAAATAAAGGTCTACAACTGGTAAAAAAAAAAAAATCAGTATTAGACGGATGAATTTGAAATGCATAGCAGCCAACATTAAAAAGGGAAGTCAGACCCAATTTTGCATTTAATATTGACCAAAAGATAAAAATAGACCAAAAGCTCAAGAGACAGGCTATGCCAAAGGACAGGCATATTCCAAGGGTCTATATTACATAAGGAACCACCTTTAAACCACAGCCACACCATTACTATCTAAATATCACTGTGAGCCCATTTTATCTAGGCCTTAAGCTGTTAGAAGACACAATATTAAAACACATTTTATCCCTGCCCCCAAGTTTTTTCACTTTACCAAAGAATTAGAGAGATATGTGATTTTTTAAGTGAATATTTTGTAGGAGAAACAGAAGATTTTAGATCACACACAACATGCACTAAATATCATGAATACACATTGACTGGTCCCTTTCCAAATCTTCCCTAATATACCACCATGGAGCGCTCTCCTTGTATACTGTTCTCTAAAAAACTAACATCATTGTCTCCTGTTGCCCCAGTTCCCATATCAGTTACCTGATACTTTACATTTGTAACAGATTTTATTATGCAGAACAATTGAACTTGTTCTGGTGTCTTCCAATTGAACAGCCACTCGTGGGAACATTGTCAACAAAAGATCTTTCAGATATTGAGATGCACTCTTCAGAAGGCGGTCTAGTGATTTAAAGCATGTATTCCTGATTCAGATTTCATGGGTTCAAATGAAAGGTTTGCTACTTTTGTGCTATGTGTATGTAGACAAGTTACTTTCCCTCTCTCTATCTGAATTTCTTTACCTTTAAAATGAGTATCACAATAGACATAATCTTAGAAGTGTTACAAGATATAATTATAACAATACTTATAAAATACTTGGCACAGTACCTGGCATATAATAACGTGATGAATAAATATTAGCTATATTCATTACTATTTTAAAAAATAATTTAGTTTTTTTAAAAATAACTTATTTGTTTATATGCATAAAATTGAGAAGTTTCTCTTGAAGGGATGTCAGAACGAAATCTCTTCGTATCATAAAAGATTTTCTTTTGGATACTTTGTCAAGATTCGGTTGCATATTTACCATAAGGACCAACAGAAGACCCAAAGCTATTCTGATAAGTTGATTTGCTCTTAGGCCTCTCTTCTGTATAAGAAGGCTATTTGAAATAAAGATATGCTACAGAATGCAGGGCTAAAGGTAGTAAGCCATTCCATTCCATAACCTTTCTTTGGCAAAGGATTCCTAAGAAGTAGACTTGGAGTCATAAAATTAAATTCAAATCCCAGCTCTGTCATCTACTATGCAACCTTAGTCATGTTACTTAATCTTTAAGGCCCCCAGTTTCATCATTTCTAAGACATGGTTACCAAGAATAAATATCTTCCCAAAAATAGGGGTTCAATAAATATTTTCTAAATTAAATTGAATGTCAGCTTTTAACTAATTTTTACCCATGCAGAGTTTTCCAGAGTCTTGAAAAGCAATATAAGTTTCCTCTTAAAATGATTTTCTCTTACAAGTTGAAAACAGTTTCTAAAATAAAGGCTTTAATCAATTTGATTTAAAAATCCTTGATGGCAAGAAGGTGTCCTAAACTGAAATACTGTAGGTTGGATTCACCTTTAGAAGGAAAAACTTCCAAAGAGCAACAGTTACCCAGAGAGTTTTTGGAATCTCTTTCCTGAGAGGTGTTTTAACCTTGAGATGACTTTGGCATTATCATCTTTGAAGTAGAGATTTTTTTCAAGATAGCTTTCTTATTTTCTGTTCTCTCACACTATATCCCAGTGGAATTACTTCAAACATAAGGCCATCATTAAATTTGTGTGTTAGCTATTGCCACAAAAACATAGCATGACAAACACACAATGCTCAATAAGCATCTGTTTAGCTTGTTCATCTGCAGATAAGCTGACCTAGACTCAGGTGTACTGGAAAGGCTCTGCTCCAAGAGTCTCTCATCCTCCATGAACCAACAGAGAAATCTGTTCTCCTGGTCATGGCAGAAGTACAAGAAAGTGAGCGCAAACCAGCAAGCTCTATTAAAGCCTGGGCTAGAAACTGCAACATTATCATTATCATCTCCACTTGATCCTATTGTTCAGAGTGAGTCACTTGGCCCAACCCAAAAGTCAGAGGTCATGAAAATTTGCTCTGCATATTTTAGTAGGAGAAATTACAAAGCCAAGAAAGAAATTACAAAAGAAATTACATAGCCAAGAGAGTACATAAGGGAAGGGTGAAGAATGGCAAAAGTGCAATCATTCTTTCAGAGTACTCAAATAGGTTTCTTAGTATATGAGAAATTTTCTCTACCTTCCACTCAGCATTTTCACCTTCCTCCCCAGGACTTTTCTCTGGGGTGGTGTGGAGTGGAAAGGGCTATTTGGTGAAAAGGTATAACTCTAAAGAAAGCATAACTTTCACTATTACAATTTAACTATTTAATGAAATTTTTGCCCATCTGTCACTATAAAAGTTTTCAATATAAAAGTAACAGTAGTTCCATGTAGAAAGACAGGAAGTAAAAAATATATAAGGACACAGAGAAGATTTTGAGCCTCTTCCATTCTTCATTTCTTCCTCTAGACCCAAGTAGGCTATTTCCAGATTTTGCAAACAGACCATATGTTCCCAATTCCTTAATATTAAAAGCTGTCTCATCTTGCTTTATTTAAGATGATATTTATAGTTCCCTCCGTTCTATATGTGAGTAGTTAAGCATTTATCCATGATCATTAGCATTTGTTAAAATATTTCTACTAGATTTCATATAGCAAATTCTATTCGTGAGTTATTGCTCCAAGCTGCCATGTGTCAAAGCTGGGACTTTGCATGGAGGGTGGGGAGGGCAGAAGGGGGGATTCTTCAGTAATACTGTCTCCTATTTAATGTGGCTCTTCATTAAATAATAGAAACATTACTTAGATTTTTCAGAATGTGACCATGAGCATGAGAGGAAGAGAGGATAACTATTTTATACACAAGTAGCATAGAAAGGCTCAGTAGCTAAGAGGTGGAATGTTCTGGTGGAATGTTAAGCTAGATTCTTGAACTCAAAGCAACTCTTCTGTAGTCAGCATTGTGTAGCTACTGGGATTAGACTCAGCAAACTATAGTGTTCCTTTGTAAACTGGTTTCCTGACAATAGCAAAAACTAGAAGAAAATAGGAAGCCGGGAGGAAGGAAGAAGGAACTTTCCCCTTCCTGGCAGCTTTATGTTCACTGGGCCAATAGAACAGCCATGCATTTTGGATATGAATTTGCTGTCCCTGCCAATGTTACCATCTGTGAATTTATGGAATGCCTTATTCTATGCATATTCCACAAAATGTTTCTCGTTACTGAGAACTTGATTTTACTGCAAAAGAGGTTTCAGCAATGGTCATGCCCATAGAATCATTGGTCTTATCATATAACCCATCATCCTGAAGGAGCTGGCCTGAGAGAACAGTAAAAAAAAAAAAAAAAAAAAGCCTAATAGAGACTCAGTTATGTTGCTAGTTGTGAAATAAATGCCATGAAATACTGGAGTACTATCTTACATGATACAGATTCTAATTAGATCAGCAACCTATACATAGTGTTGTTTCTTCCATTCTATAGTACATAGGTATAGGAATCAAGAAGAAGTGAGAGTGACTCTCACTGCTATTACACCTAATAATCCATTCAGATAATTTTTTTCTGGACTGTTTGGGGTCTTAAATATCAGGAGAGAAAGAGTTTTATCAGGAGACATAATAATACCTCTATTGATTCCAGAGTTGAGACTGTCACCTGGACACTTTGGGCTCGTATCACTGGACCAATAGGTGAAGAATGAGATACTGGGGATAACTGTTCCTGATTATTGAGGGTAAAAATGGATTTTTGCTATACAATGACTTTGTCTGAAATACTAGGGATTCTTTCAGATGCTTATTATTTCCATATCAAATGTAAAAGTTAATGGAAAATCAAAGGGAAAAAAGGCCACTGACGATTCCAAATCTTCAGTTAATCACCAGGCAAAGAATTACAACAATGTATGGTGCTGCCTTGACAGAAAATGGAATGGCCAGTGAAATTAGAAAGGTATAAGTATCAACTGTAACTCCATGGCCATTTACAGTAAAAAGGCAGCTACACATACCATCTTCTTTGCTTGTTACATACATAGCTAATTTATATACAGTAGCTAATTTATATCTGTATATATTAACTAATTCCCTTTTTACTCCCTCTTTTCTCTTATTATTGTGTATAAGGATTGTTGGGAGTTAATACTTATTAACTTTATTCTTAATGTTAAATTTTTTTCTTTAAAATTTATTCTTTAGCTTCTTATATATCCAAGTAGAACTATGATGGAATAAGAGGAGTACTATCATTTCCCAGAGAGAGAGACAGAGACGGTTGGAATTTTGTGTCTAACCTTTTTGGGGATGAGGGTGAGTGCATCTTTGTACAAAGGACAGTTGATTCTTGTTAGAGCGTAAAGTTGTTCAAATGAGTAAATGAACTGAATAAGTAAAGGGGTGAGCTGTATCTGTATCTAATCTTCTATCCTGTACTTTGTGATGTTGGGCTGGGACCCTATGATGTACTAGAGCTAATACATACCAGAACACAAGAGCCAATTGTTAAATTTTCAGGAATTTTGACAGCTGGTTGTTAAATAGGTTAAATAGTCATTATTTAAAAATTAAATTACATAAACAAAATTAAATTATACTAAATAAAAGAAAATGAGGGACTTCCCTGGCAGTCCAGTGGTTAAGACATTGCGCTTCCACTGAAGGGGGTATGGGTTTGACCCTGGTCACGAACTAAGATCCCACATGCCACATGGTGTGGACAAAAAAAAAGAAAAAGAAAATGAATACTCCAAACATCTCACTTCATTATCTACTTTGAGATTATTTTGATCAATCGTATCAGTATTATATCTGAATAGTATCTTCATACTGTCGCATGTTTAATATTTTGCAATCAAATATGGTGGAAGTATTTTTACCATAAATATAGACAAGCTCTACAAATTTGGGCTTTCTCTTTTCTCCCAGAATCTAGTTGTTAAACATCTATCAAGATGTCACTGGTTAGGACTTTGTAAATTACATTTCTCATTTGTCAATTAACCATCTTAATAGGCTCTACCAACAGATGGCACCAGCAGGGGGAGATTAAAAAGGAGGAGGAAAGAAGGAATTCCTTCCTGTTTGGTCAATATTTTGTTACCAGCACAGTGCCAGTAAAAGCACTTCACCCTGGCTGCAGCAGTTGGCTCTCATCTTCAGCTTCTTTCAACATCCCCAGTACCACACAGGACTCCACAGAGTATAGTTTGAACTCTTAGAGGTGGGATGAGAAAATATGCCCAATTCTCATTCAACATTTCACCTTTGATCCAGTCATTCAAGAAGAGACCCAGCTTACTTTTGACAGCTCTTACCTTAACTGAATTCTATTCAATCATAAATTATATATTCATTATTCATTATAATATGATATTTGATATATGATATTAATAGAAGTTACATGCTAAACATACTCAGCCATAAATTTCCCAACTGTTGGTCCTCTCTTTCCCCTTCCTTCTGTTCCTGAGACTACTTCTCAAAACGCATAGAATTATCCTATCTGGAGGTAATCACAAACAGTGTTATCTCTTCACCTGTTTATTACTGTCCTCATATTTCAAATAGAGCTTATGGATACCTCTCCTTCATTTACTTGAAACAATATATGAAAAAGTAATTATAGAAGTTTATCAACATCAAGGGATTTATGTAAATATTTATAACCATTTTTCCATTAGTGAATATTTTAAATTACTGATAACTGGATCACACACCCACACAGTGACATAATCACATAATTTTTATTGTGAGGTACAATACTGAAAGTTGGGCCAGATGGTTTTGTTTTCTTTTCTTTTTCACTAAAATGTATACCTAGTTAGGAAAGACTTTTATGAGTTCCTACACTATGACCTCATTTATTTGTTGAACAACAATACAAAGTTAACAAAGAACAATCATTCTTTTTGTCACGTGAAATGCCACGGTCATGTAATACTGATTTAGAATTTTTCCTACTATAATGTCACTCAGTAACAGCGTGTTTGTGTACACACAGCCAGTAAGTGTAAGTACATTTTTCTCTTTTTTCATATTGCTAACATTTATTACATTTATTGATTAGCTATTCAGTTAGAAGCACTAACTGAAGTCGCTAAACTTCCATATTTCAAAAATGACTAATGTTAAATGTAATAGAAATGAATTTCATGTTTTTAAAAGGACTACTCTTAAATATGATATAAACATATTCTTTACAGATGTAAAGAAATGCCAGCTTTCAGCAATACCCTGGACTTGTAAACACACGATGTAATTCACTCTTGTTTTCCTCATACCCGACTTTGAAATACTTTTCTCATGTTCTCAAATATACAGCTTTATTAATATAATGGAAGACTCGTTAATATTAGGATAATTAGCATCCGTTCCTCTACCTTCAAAAGGATCTGAAACAAAATCACTCCGTATACACAACACTAATATAACAAGGCACTGAGCTTCTAACTCCCAAAGAAAAGAATGGCTTGTTACATGTGGTTCATGTAGATCAGGACAGAGCTGGTTAAACGCCTATAACTGATTTAAGAGGAGACTATAAAATTAAGAAGTTTTAATAATGCCTTCTTAAGTATTATGTTAAGAGTCATAAGGAGTGTCTGGGAAATAGAATAAAACTGAGCTAATTAAATAATCTTATGACCTGTTCTATTTGTATTTAGTCAAGATATCCAGAAATACCCCATGCCTATCAAGTTAACTTGGTCATACTTAATGTCCATCAGTAAAATTATTTATTCCTAGGAGGTATTTTTTTCTTAAAGATATAAGGAAAAACTAGTATATTGTGAAGTTATAGGTCTGTGTTTTTCCCTTGATGTTTTTAATATGAAAAACTATCCTAGAATTCAGAAAATAGCTTGATTTACTATTACTGGTTTTTAATCATGGACACTCTTTGCTTATTACATGAATCTTTAAAGGGAAATTATATTTTAAGGTAAATTATATCTTTTAAGGTAAATTATGTATTCTATACTATGCAAATTACCATTTGGCAAAATTCACCTCTTTTTTTGTTCTGCAAATTTCAACAAACATTTGTGGCTGGATAACACTACATTCAAGATATTATGCTTCATCAAGCCCCCCAAATTCCTTCATGTCTCTATAAAGACAATCTCTGCACACATACACAATCCCTCCTTGCCACCCAGCTTCAGTCAATGTTTAATCATCAATCTGTCCCCATAGTTTTTATTATTTCAGAATGTCACATAAATGGGATGATATATTATGCAAACATTTGAGTCTGGCTTCTTTAACTTAATGTATTTAAGATTGATTCATATTGTTGCACATATCAATAGTTCATTTCCTTAAACTGATGAACAGTAAATAGTTTACCACGTGGCTATACCATAGTTTACTTACTCATTCACCAGTTGAAGGACATTTGGATTCTTCCCAGTTTTTGGTGAGGATGCAGCAAGCATCTCTAAATGTCTGTGTATAGAATGGTTTGTGTGAACTTAAGTGTTCATTTCAGTTGGGATAGTACTTCAAAGTAGAATTGCTGGTTGTATGGTGACTGTCATTTTAACTTCGTAAGAAATTATAAAGTAGCTGTGGAATATTACGCAGCCACTGAAATACTGACATAGAACTATTGACATGAAGAGATGATCACAGAATGTTTTTAATGGAACATTTTTTGACATAATTGTAGATCTGTATGCAGTTGTAATAGATATTATAGAGAGGGCCCATGTACCCTTACCTAATTTTTACCAATGGTAACATCCTACAAAACTGTAATCCTATGTATTATCCAGAATATTGACATTAACATTGTCAAGATGCAGAACAGTTCCATCACCACAAGAATCCCTGCTGTTGCCCTTTTATAGCCACACCCCACTCCTCCTCCACTCCGAATCCCTGGCAACTACTAATCCATACTTGATCTATATAATTTTGTCATTTCAAGATTACTATATAAATGGAATCACATAGTATGTAATATTTGGCATTTTATTTTTTTTACTCAGCATAATTCTTTTGGATTCATCCAAGATGGTATGCATATTAATAGTAAATTTTTTAGTAAAATATCAAGTTATAAAATGCTATGCATAAATTACTCCCATTTTCTATAAACTATAGATTTCTCTACCCAAAAATATGTGTTATAGAGCAAAATGATAATAGTACATAGGAGTAATGACAGCAAATAGGAATGTCTGTATTCTTTTCATTGTACTTCTCATATTTATGACTATGTGCAAGACTCAGTGAGAAAATATATAACTATAAAAAGGCAGACAAGGGGAGTTTCAAGGGAGACGTTTAGCTCCATGTGGTTACTGGATGTTTAACACAGTGGGTTTCATGGTTTTCATTTTCAGATAAAAAGAAAATACATTAGTTCTTTTGAAGTAGAAGACATCTCTATGTCATTAAATTCTGAAACGAATATGTCATGTGAATTCTTATATAGGGGAAACTAAGCTATCAATGTACAATGTGTTTAGCAGAGATTTAGCAAAGGATGCAAAATGTTCCTGACATGTTCTTTTTTCAACCCTCTATGAGATCCAAGGAACTAACATTAAACTATAAGCTAGTGCTGTCTTAGCTAGATTCTTATATCTATCTTCTCCCAACTCTTACTTGTCTTTTGGACATTTTCCTACTCTGACCCTTTATTAATAGGAAAGGACAAAAGAAAGTGAGGTAGTCTAGTCCAAATTTGAAAAATAGTCCAACAGATCTGATCAAAGGGTTTCTATAAAGCAGGCTGCCTGACAGTATCAAACTTTAATGAAACTTATGACTTGTCCTTCTCCTAATTTGACCTGATAATTGAAATGAATTACTTAAAATCTGTTTAACACTATGTTTCTATTTCTTAAATACAATATTAGAAAATACTATTGTGATATCCTATTCTGCTTAGAAATGTTTTTAAGAAAAATAAGAATCCTGGAATTTCTTGCTGATAGTGATCACATTTTTCTGGGAAATTATAAAAATAATTTTAAGACCACATATTCTTTTTTAGTAATAATTCGCTACTGTCAACGACAGTAGACATCATGACTGTGCCAGCTGCATTGTCAACAAGCAAGAAAGCTACCAGATGCCCCTTATGGTATCTGAGTGTTGAGGTCTCAGCTCTTAGTAATTGTCTAAGGAATGAAGCAATGCTAGGGCTGGATTTATAAAGACTAAATATGTAAAGTAGCTGCCATTATAATAACAGAGAGCTGTCTAGTTATTAAGTTTTCAGATTAGCATTCCTAGTAAGGGATTATAGGGCAATGTTAAGGAAAAAATAAGTTGTATTTGAAAACGTCATCAAAGAGAATTAAAAACATTTTCAGTGAATAATTGCTAAGAAGACTGTGAGCTATGCAGGCTCTGTAGCACTGTATAATTAGCTAACTCTATTAGCCACCGAACATCTAAACGCAAAAGAATACATTAGCTACCAAAACAAGAGGGTGGAAAGTTGGTGAATGCCTCACATGCACAATTTTAAAATTGGTTTTTACAAATGCCACACATAGATGTAAAGATATTGTTTCCCGATATGTGCCTACAGTAGGTTATATGTTCTGTTCATTCCTAAACTTTGTGTTTAAGACAGCGTTGCTTAGGTAGAAATCAAGAACTAGGAACTATGCCCAATAGCGAAGAATACTTTCTCAGATTTAAACCATGTCTCTCCCAGCTACAACATAAACCACTACTAACCATAAATTATAAGGCAAATCTTGTGTTCTAAAAGAAACATTTTAGTCACAATAACTTTCATGCACAATATAAACAGATAGTTCAAGCACAACTCTTACTGAGCTGAGTTTGTACCCAACCCGCTATAGCATGACGTTTCCACATACCTCCTCCCTTCATTTGCTGAGGAAGCTGTACCTGTCTCATTCCAGTTCTAAGGTTTATTCACAGAGCACCTTTGACTTGCTCATGGTAGATGGTTCAACCTTCATCTTGACTTCCTCTCCCCATTCCAAGATGAGCAAAATAAAAAGGAAAAGTTGAACAGTGTCCCCCCTAAAATTCATGTCCATCGGTGCTTTGGAATGTGATTTTATTTGGAAATAGGATTTTTGCAGATGTAGTTAGTTAAATTAAGATGAGGTCATGATGGATTAGGGTGAGTCCTAAACCTAATGACTGATGTCCTTAAAAGAAGGGGAGAGGACACACAGAAAGACACAAAGGGAAGAAGGCCAGGTGACTATGGAGGCAGAGATTAGAGGGCTGCAGCTACAAGCTACAGAACACCAAAAATTGCTGGCAGTCACAAAAAGCTAGGAGAAGAGTATGGAACAGATTCTCCTTCAGTGCCTCTAGAAGGAACCAACCTTACCCACACCTTCATTTTGGACTTTGGGCCTTCTGAACTGTGAGAGACTAAATGTCGGTTGTTTTCAGCTACCAGTTTGTGATAATTTGTCATGCCAGCCCTAGGAAATAATACGGAAGGTGAAAGAATTGATTTGAGAATAAAACTGAGTGGGTCAAATAGCCACAGCTTTCTTTGCTCACTTAATTTCCATATTGTGACACCACCTAGCTTCTACTTCATAAGGCCCTTCTACTGTCATTCCATCTTGTAATCATCCAAAGTCTGTACCTTAACAGTGGTATGTATAGCTCCTAAATTCACACTTTCTCTTTCCCTCACTGTATGAGAACTCCTATTCCTTCAGTGCAGAACATGCATACCCTCTCTAAATTATATTTATATTTTACCTATGACAAAACAAAAGAAAAAATAGTATGACTTCTAGGGGATACACATACCACTTTTCTCTATAAAAAAGCTGAATAATACTACAAACGTAGTTTGAAAATCAAGGTTTAAATTAAACCATATAAAGTGAACATTCTGTCATTTGATAAATACTGAAAATATGGTTTGTAATGGCCACATGATATTTCATCTCGTAGATACACCACAGTTTAACTCTTCAGTTATCATGGTAATATTAGGTAGGTATCGTTTTGCCCAATGTAAATGAAGTAATGACCAACTTCACACATTAATCTTCGACCCCATAACTCATGTTTTCCATAGTATACAATCCTAAAAGTTGCATTTCTGATTCAAAGGGTATGAACAATTTTAACGCACTTGATCTGTGCTGCCAAATTTTATTTGAGAAATGTTGCAGCAAGTAGACTCCCCACTGACAGTTGTCTATGCCTCCTTATCAGTGAATGCAATTTAATGATATACATTAATAAACAAATGATATTTTACTGGTGTTGACAATTCAGTTTTTTCTCTTTTCTTGATCAATATGGCTAGAAGTTTGTCAGTTTTAATAATCTTTTAAAAAATTTTGTTGACTTTCTTTTCCGTTTTCTCTATCATTGACTTCTACTCTAATTTGTGTTATTTCTTTTATCTACTTACTTGGCTTTAATATGCTCTTCCTTTTTATTTCTTAAGGCAGAAACTTATGTCGCTGAAGTATAAAAATCATTCCTTATATATGCATTTAAACGTATGTATTTTCCTCTAAGCACCGTTTTAACTGCATCCACAAAGTTTGGTATGTCTTACTTTGATTATAGTTCAGATTAAAATATTTTCTAAATCCCCTTGTAATTTATTTTTGACCCAGGGATTATTTAGAAGTATGTTGTCTAATTTCCAGATATTTGAGGATTTTCTAGGCATCTCATTTTTATTTAGTCTAACTTAATTCTGCTAATGGTTGGAGAATATAATCTTCATGATTCTGACCCTTTGAAGTTTCTTGAGGCTTATTTTGTTGTCCAGCATATACTCTATCTTGATAAATGTTTTATGTGCAATGATCTCTATTTGTCACGGTTATGGTAAGAGGGAAACCATTTATCTGTTGTAACTAGCATAGGACTTCTAGTTCCCATCCTTAGTTTTGTTTAATTAATAATTTACAATGAAACTCAGAAAATCTATGCAGTGATTCTGCTATAAAGTCTTAACAGATTCAGAATATTTTCTGTATCCTAAGTGAACATTTTACATAGTATAAGAAGACTGAACAAAATACGATTGATATTTAAAATAGGGGTTTTTGTTTTTCAAAAAAAATTGTAGTTTGGCTAATACACCTCATAGTGAGACCCTGTATCTTGGAGTCTTTTTCAAGATGCATCTGAATCTTTCTTATGACTGAATAGTATTCCATGCTATTTGCGACTACATGGACGGATCTTGAGGGTATTATTCTAAGTAAAATAAGACCCACAAAGAAAGACAAATACCATCTGATTTCACTCATTTGTGAAATATAAAAACAAACAAAATAAATACACAACCAAACCAAACAAACACTAGATACTGAGAATAGAGTAAGGCTTGCAAGAGGGGAATGGGCAGAGGGGAGGGGGGAAAGGCAAAATGGGTAAAGGGCACATGGTGTCAGATGGAAACTAAATTTTTGGTACTAAGCACGCTGTAGTGCATACAGAAGTAGAAATATAATGTTGTACACATGAAGCATAATGTTATATAAGCCAATGTTACCTCAATAAAAAGAAATTTTAAAAAATATATACATATGACTTTTTTATTGCAAGTTTCTAATTGGCTTAGTTGCCCAAAATAAAGTAGCTCAGAGTAATTTGGGATTATAAGTATGAGATCGTTCTTCGAAATCATGTTTGTATCAGGAAAAATTACTTCCACACTAGCTCAATTTTTACTACTGTTACTATTTAGTATTTGGACCTGATAGATTTTTACTGAAATTGATGGATATCAAATTGGCCTTTTGTTCCTTTCACACACTCTGCCAGTATGTAAAATACTTCTGTAGTAGGCTGAGTTTTTTCATAGTCAGTATTTTATTTTATAAGAAGTAATACATATATATTCTATATATTCTCTATCTATATCTTCTATATATTCTGATATATATTGAATATATATATTTGAGAGAGAAAACTAGTTAATGACAATAACGTAAACATAGTGACAATAAATATAAACTGTTCTTAGAATATCAAATTATATAGATGTGGTTGGTGTATAAGGCAACTAATTGCATATTGAATGGCAGACAGACTGGATAGAAGTCTTTACAGCATATTTACCAGATGATGACATACCTGAACAAAAAAGATTACCTGTATCAATTTTACAGGATCCATCCTGTCTGATAAAAAGGATTAAGAAATATAGTTCTACCTGGGGATTCCGGTTATGTGAATACTATGTCTATAAGCCACCGAACAAAACTCCAAGGCAGAACAAGTGTTAATTATTCACAGCATATAGATGTTCTTCCTTCATAAAATTTAAGGAAATTGCTCTATTCTATTTTTGCTCAGAAGTTCTTGTAGGGAATACAATTTGTTCTTAATTTCAAATTCATTTCTCCTAATTACCCTCAAAGGAAATCGATGTCACTATTTTATTTTTATAGTTGGTGGGAAAAGAATCGACCAGATTAACTGACTTGAGAGTCCAACAATAGTTCCAGTGAGAACGCTGAATGGGAGAAAAAGGAGCAGTCATCCAGGGTGCCAGCCTTTGAAAAGTGCTAAACGGGAAGCTCAGGGGGGAGCTGAGCAAGAACCATGCAAAGGTTTTCAGTTCAGTCCCTGCATGAGTTTATTTACTTTGCTCCCTTCTATGCCTACAATCTGTACCTTAACTTCGGCTAGTGAGTCCCAAATCCACTTGGGAAAGTCAAAGATGATTCAACAAAGAAATCTAGAAAAGTGACTCAATATATGTTCATTACTTTGCCAGGAGCATGTCTTCATATAGAAGAGAGAGAAATATAAAGTAATTAAGAAGTTACCTGGACCTTGAGATCAACTACTCTCCCAGCAGCTCAAACCTTAGTTCTTCTATTTATAGGTAGATACTACAAATAGTATTTCATCCTTATCTCTAAAATAATACCTACTTTAAAGCTTTGTATGTGATATTAATAATAATTTAAGTAAATCTTCTTATACATTTCATGGAACAAAATAAATATCAATAGTATTTTCTATTATTTTGGCTATTAGGGCTGCCAATCATCGCCACATACATATAAGATGCCTCTTATCTGAAACACTTACTTCCTGCCGTCATTATCAGTATAGCAAACAAGGAAGATGAAAGCTTTTGCATAGCACTCTATTTTTCAACACTGCAACTTCTCCCAGGACTTCAGTGACAACAGGAGTAATACTCAGGGAATGCAATCTAACCCACCCAACACTGCCACCAACCACACAAAAACCTATCTGAGCCTGGCTATATGCTTTGGATCACCTGGGACAAAGAGTAACCACAATGTATGACTATCAGTTTGCATAGAGTAATTCTGATAATTCATTCACTGGGTGATGTCACCGGTGTTCATTGCATTTCTGTGGCTGTTGTGTCCTAATTCCACAGTGTTTCTAGTTAGTGGGGAATGGCAGCTCTAACTCAGTCAAATGTGTACTCAGATGCACCTGTAAGATTCAGTCCGTCAAGGGTGCTCTCAAAAATATGTCTAATTGCCACAGCATAATGTTAGGATTTTCTTATTTGGGGAACATCTATGACAGTTTGGGCTTTTTATTCTTTCCCACATGCTCTCTGATTTCACTGTGAACATTTGTGATGAATGACAAGAATGAGAAAGTGCCCATTTAATGTCCTCACAACTGCCTTTCATATGCAGAACTGCATTACTAGATAATAAGTGACATCCTTTGACATACTGGTGTTTGTTTTCATTTCATACACAGAATGAGAAACAGATGACATAAAATATTTTTAAAAAACTGAGACATGGGAACAGATGTCAGCAAATAGCCTTCAGTACTGTGAATCCTAAACCAATTTCTCATTCAAATTTTACCTTCTTTATAGACTTCACCGTCCAGGAAAATGACCTGCAAGCGCCCAAGTCAGCACATTTCTCTCAGGGGCATCTCATTTACATCCTTTTAATTGGCTCTTGGGTACATTTTGGTACTTGTGACAGTTTATTCCTTGTTTTAATTATTTTCTATTAGAGCATTCTGATGTAATGTGCTTTGGGCTGTTTATATGTTGCAAGATGTTCATTTGCAACATAATTGAGCTCATAGTTTTTTATGTCCCCTGAGTGAAGGTTAGACTTTGAAGTTTGGAGAATTATAGCAATTCTACTGATTGCCTCACAAATTGAATATATATACAATAATTGTGTATAATTCAAAGTATGGCAATAAAAAATTGTATAAATATTTCACAGGACATGTGAAGTGAAATCTATTATTTCCTCCTAAACATACTCATACTGGATGTCTACTGTGGTGAATCTCTCTCATTCATAACGGAAGAGAAGACAAGAAAATCACAAAGGAATTAATTGGAAAGATGGGCCCTGGAAAGCTGAGAATAAGTTCTGACTGCACAGTTTCTAGCTTATGGTTCAGGGCAAGTTCTTAATCTCCTAAGGCTAAATTACCTCATATGTATGATAGACATGATAACACAGGATCACTTTGAGAAGCAAAAGAATTTGTGTATACGAAATTCTTTTATTTTTTTAAATTTTTTTTATATTTTAAAACATCATTCATGTGTAATCATTTATTGGACATCTTCAAAGATTGTATCCAAATGTGGGATGTCAAAAAGGATCCAAAAATCTTCTGGTAGGCTTTGCCTGATGTTTATGTAAAAGTGCATTTGAAAATGTCCTCTTTGGAAGTACCTTTCAAAATTTTATGCACATGCAGATTACCTCCAGATTCTGGTTCAGCGGGTCGACGATGGGGCCTATGATTCAACACAGCTCAAAATATGAGCCAGGATCTGTGACTGCCTTTGAACCCTTGTCCCTGGTCCATAGCAATGAGATAAGGAGCTTGTACCAGAAGATGAATCAACACGATGATTCCTTAATAAAGAAAGTCTAGTTATGGAAAAATGTCAGCTGTACAAAACAGAGTACTTGGTGATGCAGATAATTTCCATCTGGCCAAAACTCCGTATCTCAGTGAGAACTGGGAAACAATCAGTTCTGTCAGGCACTTTGAGTAGCACTGTTTAGACTGATACGGGGGAAAGCATTTCAAACGTCACTTCATTTTTCGTTTGTTGTAAAATCAATGTCAATTGAAGTCTCTAAAGCAATGGTGCTTTGGGAAAAAGCGCTATTATATAATGATTAATCAGCAAAATGTTGGCCTCTAAGAGCTCTGAGTCAAAATTCCTGTTCTGCCACTTATTAGCAGTATGATTAGGCAAATTTTTAACTTCTCTAAAACTCATTTTTCTCAGCTGCAAAATGAAAATAATGATACTTATCTTCCTAGATAACTTTCTCATTAATTTACCCTTTCAACAAATATGCATTGCATTCTAAATAATGGGGTTAGTAGAAGTGAATAAGACAAAGTTCCTAGTAGAAGCAGGACTGTGGTCATGATCAAATGAGAAAATAAATATGAAAGAACTTGGCAGTAACTATTCCTTTCCCATCTCCATTTTTCTCTCTCTCTAAACATACACCCAAACTCCCAATTATGGACAAGGTGAATTATGCTTGATCTTTAATACTATTATGAAAACAAAATCTGAGATAATGAAACAGCATCTAATAGGCAGTATTATATTAAAGGCATATTCTTTGAGGGCAAGCTGAGCAGAGTCTAAAGCCTAGGTTTAACAGACTTTAAACTATGAAATATTGGGTATGTTACTTAACCCCCCTAATTAAATTTCCTCCTCTCAACACAAGGATGATAAGTCACATTTCATAGTACTGTTCAGAAATAACTGATATGTAAAGACCTTGGTGCACAGAAAGCACTCAAAACCTTGTAGCTCTTTAATTACTAAGGGCCCAATTCTGTATTAGACTACTTAGAGAAAGTTGGCATGGATTGTTGTAACCTTGATAGTTTGCTCCCCAAAGAAAAGGACTGTACATGATTTCCAATATATTTCTAATGCACATGTTAGATCATGACACTAATATTTATTCAACATTTGTTTAAAGAAAAGGAGAGGACGAGGGGAAGATGGCGGAAGAGTAAGACGCGGAGATCACCTTCCTCCCCACAGATACACCAGAAATACATCTACACGTGGAACAACTCCTACATAACACCTACTGAACGCTGGCAGAAGACCTCAGACCTCCCAAAAGACAAGAAAGTCCCCACGTACCTGGGTAGGGCAAAAGAAAAAAGAATAAACAGAGACAAAAGGATAGGGACGGGACCTGCACCAGTGGGAAGGAACTGTGAAGGAGGAAATGTTTCCAACACACTAGGAAGCCCCTTCGCGAGCGGAGACTGCAGGTGGCGGAGGGGGAAGGCTTCGGAGCCGCGGAGGAGAGAGCAGCAACAGGGGTGCGGAGGACAAAGAGGGGAGAGATTCCCGCACAGAGGATCGGTGCCGACCGGCACTCACCAGCCCGAGAGGCTTGTCCGCGGGCGGGGCTGGGAGCTGAGGCTCGGGCTTCCCGCGGAGCACAGGGAGAGGACTGGCGTGAACACAGCCTGAAGGGGTTAGTGCACCATGGCTAGCTGGGAGGGAGTCCGGGGAAAAGTCTGGACCTGCCGAAGAGACAAGAGACTTTTTCTTCCCTCTTTGTTTCCTGGTGCTCGAGGAGAGGGGATTAAGAGCGCTGCTTAAAGGAGCTCCAGAGACGGGCGCGAGCCGCGGCTAAAAGCGCGGACGCCAGAGACAGGCATGAGACGCTAAGGCTGCTGCTGCCGCCACCAAGAAGCCTGTGTGCGAGCACAGGTCACTATCCACACCCCCCTTCTGGGGAGCCTGTGCAGCCCGCCACTGCCAGGGTCCCGGGATCCAGGGACAACTTCCCCGGGAGAACGCACGGCGCGCCTCAGGCTGGTGCAACAGCATGCTGGCCTCTGCTGCCACAGGCTCGCCCCGCATCCGCACCCCTCCCTCCCTCTGGCCTGAGTGAGCCAGAGCCCCCGAGTCAGCTGCTCCTTTAACCCCGTCCTGTCTGAGCGAAGATGACCTACACGCAGAGGCGGGGCCAAATCCAAAGCTGAGCCCCGGGAGCTGTGAGAACAAAGAAGAGAAAGGGAAATCTCTCCCAGCAGCCTCAGAAGCAGCGGATTAAAGCTCCACAATCAACTTGATGTACCCTGCGTCTCTGGAATACATGAGTAGACAACGAATCATCCCAAATTGAGGAGGTGGACTTTGAGAGCAAGATTTATGATTTTTTCCCCTTTTCCTCTTTTTGTGAGTGTGTATGCTTCTGTGTGAGATTTTGTCTGTATAGCTTTGCTTCCACAATTTGTCCTAGGGTTCTATCCGTCCGTTTTTTTTTTCTTTAAAAAATTTTTTTTTCTTAATTATTTTTTATTTTAATAACTATTTTATTTTATCTTTATTTTATTTTATCTTCTTTCTTTCTTTCTTTCTTCTTTCTTTCCTTCATTCCTCCCTCCCTCTGTCCCTCCCTCCCTTTTTTCTTCCTTCCTTCCTTCTGTCCTTCCTTCCTTTCTTCCTTTCTTTCTTCTTTTTCTCCATTTTATTCTGAGCTGTGTGGATGAAAGGTTCTTGTGCTGCAGCCAGGAGTCAGTGCTGTGCCTCTGAGGTGGGAGAGCCAACTTCAGGACACTGGTCAACAAGAGACCTCCCAGCTCCACATAATAACAAATGGCGAAAATCTCCCAGAGATCTCCATCTCAACACCAGCACCCAGCTTCACTGAACGACCAGCAAGCTACAGTGCTGGACACACTATGCCAAACAACTAGCAAGACACGAACACAACCCCACCCATTAGCAGAGAGGCTGCCTAAAATCATAATAAGGCCACACACACCCCAAAACACACCACCAGACAGACAAGATCCAGCCTTATCCACCAGAACACAGGCACTAGTCCCCTCCACCAGGAAGCCGATACAACCCATGGAAGCAAATTTAGCCACTGGGGACAGACACCAAAAACAACGGGAACTATGAACCTGCAGCCTGCAAAAAGGAGACCCCAGACACAGTAAGATAAGCAAAATGAGAAGACAGAAAAACACACAGAAGATGAAGGAGCAAGATAAAAACCCACCAGGCCTAACAAATGAAGAGGAAATAGGCAGTCTACCTGAAAAGTAATTCAGAATAATGATGATAGTAAAGATGATCCAAAATCTTGGAAATAGGATAGACAAAATGCAAGAAACATTTAACAAGGACCTAGAAAAACTAAAGAGGAAACAAGCAATGATGAACAACACAATAAATGAAATTAAAAATACTCTAGATGGGATCAATAGCAAAATAACGGAGGCAGAAGAATGGATAAGTGACCTGGAAGATAAAACAGTGGAAATAACTACTGCAGAGCAGAAAAAAGAATGAAAAGAACTGAGGACAGTCTCAGAGACCTCCGAGACAACATTAAACGCACCAACATTCAAATTATAGGGGTTCCAGAAGAAGAAGAGTAAAAGAAAGGGACTGAGAAAATATTTGAAGAGATTATAGTTGAAAACCTCCCTAATATGGGAAAGAAAATAGTTAATCAAGTCCATGAAGCACAGAGAGTCCCATACAGGATAAATCCAAGGAGAAACACGCCAAGACACATATTAGTCAAACTGTCAAAAATTAAATACAAAGAAAACATATTAAAAGCAGCAAGGGAAAAACAACAAATAACACACAATGGAATCCCCATAAGGTTAACACCTGATCTTTCAGCAGAAACTCTGCAAGCCAGAAGGGACAGGCAGGACATATTTAAAGTGATGAAGGAAAAAAACCTGCAACCAAGATTACTCTATTCAGCAAGGATCTCATTCAGATTTGGAGAAATTAAAACCTTTACAGACAAGCAAAGCTGAGAGAGTTCAGCACCACCAAATCAGCTTTACAACAAATGCTAAAGCAACTTCTCTAGGTAGGAAACACAAGAGGAGGAAAAGACCTACAATAACAAACCCAAAACAATAAAGAAAATGGTAATAGGACCATATCAATAATTACCTTAAATGTAAATGGATTAAATGCTCCCACCAAAATACACAGATTGGCTGAATGGATACAAAAACAAGACCCATATATATACTGTCTACAAAAGACCCACTTCAGACCTACAGACACATACAGACTGAAAGTAAGGGTATGGAAAAAGATATTCCATGCAAATGGAAACCAAAAGAAAGCTGGAGTAGCAATTCTCATATCAGACAAAATAGACTTTAAAATAAAGACTATTAGAAGAGACAGAGAAGGACACTACATAATGATCAAGGGATCGATCCAAGAAGAAGATATAACAATTGTAAATATTTATGCACCCAACATAGGAGCACCTCAGTACATAAGGCAAATGCTAACAGCCATAAAAGGGGAAATCGACAGTAACACATTCATAGTAGGGGACTTTAACACCCCACTTTCACCAATGGACAGATCATCCAAAATGAAAATAAATAAGGAAACACAAGCTTTAAATGACACATTAAACAAGATGGACTTAATTGATATTTATAGGACATTCCATGCACAAACAACAGAATACACATTTTTCTCAAGTGCTCATGGAACATTCTCCAGGATAGATCATATCTTGGGTCACAAATCAAGCCTTGGTACATTTAAGAATCAAGTATCTTTTCCGACCACAACACTATGAAACTAGGTATCAATTATAGGAAAAGATCTGTAAAAAATGCAAACACATGGAGGCTAAACAATACACTATTTAATAACGAAGTGATCACTGAAGAAATAAAAGAGAAAATAAAAAAATACCTAGAAACAAATGACAATGGAGACACAATGATCCAAAAACTATGGGATGCAGCGTAACCAGTTCTAAGAGGGAAGTTTATAGCAATACAATGCTACCTTAAGAAACAGGAAACATTTCGAATAAACAACCTAACCTTGCACCGAAAGCAATTAGAGAAAGAAGAACAAAAAAACACTAAAGTTAGCAGAAGGAAAGAAATCATAAAAATCAGATCAGAAATAAATGAAAAAGAAATGAAGGAAATGATAGCAAAGATCAATAAAACTAAAAGCTGGTTCTGTGAGAAGATAAATAAAATTGAGAAACCATTAGCCAGACTCATCAAGAAAAAAAGGGAGAAGACTCAAAACAATAGAATTAGAAATGTAAAAGGAGAAGTAACAACTGGCACTGCAGAAATACAAAGGATCATGAGAGATTACTACAAGCAACTCTATGCCATTAAAACGTACAACCTGGTAGAAATGGACAAGTTCTTAGAAATGCACAACCTGCCAAGACTGAATCAGGAAGAAATAGAAAATATGAACAGACCAATCACAAGCACTGAAATTGACACTGTGATTAAAACTCTTCCAATAAACAAAAGTCCAGGACCAGATGGCTTCACAGGCGAATTCTATCAAACATTTAGAGAAGAGCTAACACCTATCCTCCTCAAACTCTTCCAAAATATAGCAGAGGGAGGAACACTCCCAACTCATTCTACGAGGCCACCATCACCTTGATACCAAAACCAGACAAGGATGTCACAAAGAAAGAAAACTACAGGCCAATATCACTGATGAACATAGATGCAAAAATCCTCAACAAAATACTAGCAAACATAGTCCAACAGCACATTAAAAGGATCATACACAATGATCAAGTGGGGTTTTTTCCAGGAATGCAAGGATTCTTCGATATATGCAAATCAATCAACCAAATCAATCAAACCATATGATTATCTCAATAGATGCAGAGAAAGCTTTCAACAAAATTCAACACCCATTTATGATAAAAACCCTGCAGAAAGTAGGCATAGAGGGAATTTTCCTCAACATAATAAAGGCCATATATGAGAAACCCACAGCCAGCATCGTCCTCAATGGTGAAAAACTGAAAGCATTTCCACAAAGATCAGGAACAAGACAAGGTTGCCCAGTCTCACCACTCTTATTCAACATAGCTTTGGAAGTTTTCGCCACAGCAATCAGAGAAGAAAAGGAAATAAAAGGAATCCAAATTGGAAAAGAAGTAAAGCTGTCACTGTTTGCAGATGACATGATACTATACAGAAAGAATCCTAAAGATGCTACCAGAAAACTACTACAGCTAATCAATGAATTTGGTAAAGTAGCAGGATACAAAATTAATGCACAGAAATCTGTGGCATTCCTATACACTAATGATGAAAAATCTGAAAGTGAAATCAAGAAAACACTCCCATTTACCATTGCAACAAAAAGAATAAAATACCTAGGAAAAAACCTACCTAAGGAGACAAAAGACCTGTATGCAGAAAATTATAAGACACTGATGAAAGAAATTAAAGATGATACAAATAGATGGAGAGATATACCATGTTCTTGGATTAGAAGAATCAACATTGTGAAAATGACTCTACTACCCATAGCAATCTACAGATTCAATGCAATCCCTATCAAACTACCACTGGCATTTTTCAGAGAACTAGAACAAAAAATTTCACAATTTGTATGGAAACACAAAAGACGCCGAATAACCAAAGCAATCTTGAGAACGAAAAACGGAGCTGGAGGAATCAGTCTCCCTGACTTCAGACTATACTACAAAGCTACAGTAATCAAGACAGTATGGTACTGGCACAAAAACAGAAAGTTAGATCAATGGAACAGGATAGAAAGCCCAGAGATAAACCCACGCACTTATAGTCACCTTATCTTTGATAAAGGAGGCAGGAATGTACAGTGGAGAAAGGTCAGCCTTTTCAATAAATGGTGCTGGAAAACTGGACAACTACATGTAAAAGAATGAAATTAGAACACTCCCTAACACCGTATACAAAAATAAACTCAAAATGGATTAAAGACCTAAATGTAAGGCCAGACACTATCAAATTCTTAGAGGAAAACATAGGCAGAACACTCTATGACATAAATCACAGCAAGATCCTTTTTGACCCACCTCCTAGAGAAATGGAAATAAAAACAAAAATAAACAAATGAGACCTAATGAAACTTCAAAGCTTTTGCACAGCAAAGGATACCATAAACAAGACCAAAGGACAACCCTCAGAATTGGAGAATATATTTGCAAATGAAGCAACTAACAAGGATTAATCTCCAAAATTTATAAGCAGCTCATGCAGCTCAATAACAAAAAAACAAACAACCCAATCCAAAAATGGACAGAAGACCTAAATACACATTTCTCCAAAGAAGATATACAGACTGCCAACAAACACATGAAAGAATGCTCAACATCATTAATCATTAGAGAAATGCAAATCAAAACTACAATGAGATATCATCTCACACCAGTCAGAATGGCCATCATCAAAAAATCTAGAAACAATAAATGCTGGAGAGGGTGTGGAGAAAAGGGAACACTCTTGCACTGCTGTTGGGAATGTGAATTGGTACAGCCACTGTGGAGAACAGTATGGAGGTTCCTTAAAAAACTACAGATAGAACTAACATATGACCCAGCAATCCCACTACTGGGCATATACCCTGAGAAAACCATAATTCAAAAAGAGTCATGTACCAAAATGTTCATTGCAGCTCTATTTACAATAGCCTGGAGATGGAAACAACCTAAGTGCCCATCATCGGATGAATGGGTAAAGAAGATGTGGCACTTATATACAATGGAATATTACTCAGCCATAAAAAAGAAACGAAATTGAGCTATTTGTAATGAGGTGGTTGACCTAGAGTCTGTCATACAGAGTGAAGTAAGTCAGAAAGAGAAAGACAAATACCATATGCTAACACATATATGTGGAATTTAAGAAAAAAAAATGTCATGAAGAACCTAGGGGTAAGACAGGAATAAGGCACAGACCTACTAGAGAATGGACTTGAGCATATGGGGAGGGGGAAGGGTAAGCTGTGACAAAGTGAGAGAGTGGCATGGACATATATACTCTACCAAACGTAAAATAGATAGCTAGTGGGAAGCAGCCGCATAGCACAGGGAGATCAGCTCAGTGCTTTGTGACCACGTAGAGGGGTGGGATAGGGAGGGTGGGAGGGAGGGAGACGCAAGAGGGAAGAGTTATGGGAACATATGTATAAATATAACTGATTCACTTTGTTATAAAGCAGAAACTAACACACCATTGTAAAGCAATTATACTCCAATAAAGATGGAAAAAAAAAAGACATGACTCCTACATGTGTACACACCTAATAATGGAGCTTCAAATACCTGAGGCAAAATATGACAGAACTGAAATGAGAAACAGAGAAATCCACAATTACAGTTATAAACAAGACACCTCTCCCAGTATTTATTACAAGTAGACAGAAAATAAATAAGAACAGAGAAGATGCATGGGATGAAGGGACAAGATGGTGTAGTAAAAAGACCCTGAGCTCCCCTCCTATCACCAACACACCAAAACCACAACTATTTGCAGAACAACCATCAATGGAAAAAGACCAGAATCTACCTGTAGATTCTGTAGTATCTACAGATCTGTAGAAAGATCTTCTACAATTAAATGCATAAGGAATGAACCACAATAAGATGGGCAGGAAGGGCAGATTCACAATAGAGTCAAGTCCCATACTTCCAGGTGGGTGACTCACAAACTGGAGAATAATTACATTGCAGAGGTTCTCCCAAAGGAGTGAGAGGTATAAGCCCTATGTCAGGCTCCCCAGTCAAGGGGTCCTGCACCAAGAACATGAGCCCCCTAGAGCATATGACTTTGAACGTCACTGAGGCTTAATTTTGGGAGTCTCAGAGGGCTGGGGGAAATCGAAACTTCACTCTTAAAGGGTGCACGCAAAACCTCACATGCTCTGGGACCCAGGTCAAAGGCAATAATTTGATAGACGCTTGTGTCAGACCTACCTGCTTGATCTTGGAGAGTCTCCAAGAGAGGAAGAAGGTAACTACAGTTCACCTCAAGGACATAGCGACTGGCAGCAGTTGTTCTGGGACACTCCTTCTACCATATGGACACTGGTGCTAGCATGCACCACTGTAGAATCCTTCCTCTAGCTCTTTAGCCCCAGGACCCAGCCCTCCTCTGGTCCAACAGACTGTAGGTGCCAGTACTGGGATGCCTCAGGCCAAAGAACTAAATGGGCTGGGACACAGCCCCACCAATCAGCAGACAGGCTGCCTTAAGATCCCACATTTAGACACAGCCTTGCCCACAAGAAAGCCCAGGACCCATCTCCAACAACTGGTGGGCAGGTACCAGCCCCAGAATCCCCTGGGCTCTGAACCTGCCCTACAGGGAGCCTTCTGTAGACTCTGGTCCAGCCTCACCCACCAGGGGACAGACAACAAATGCAAAAAAACCACAATCCTACAGCCAGTGGACCTGGCCTGCCCACCAGCAGACCAGGCCCTGCCCTGAGACCAGTTGGACCCTGGCTCTGCCCACTAGGAGGCCAACACAAGAACTGGGACACCCTTTACCCCGTAACCAAGGGTGTCAGGAACTGGCCTCCTCCACCAGCAATTCAACACCAGTTTTAGTACCCCTGAGTCCTGCAACCAGACTCTAGGACCCAGCTCTGCCTGCCAGTAGGCTGGCACTAACCAGGACCTAGATTCACCCACCAGTAGGTGAGCAACAGCTCCAGACTCTTTGGGTCCCTGACTCTGCTGACCAGTGAGCCAGCTCTAGCCCTGGGGTCCCCTGGCGTTCCACAGTCAGCTGACTAATGATCCAGTCCCACCAACCAGCGGCTGGTAGCCACTGCACAAGGCAGGTTCTGGCAATTAACCAGACTGGGGATCAACCAAGCCTACAAGGCTGCCCACATAGTTACCCTGCCACAACAGAAGGACTCACAAAGCCCTCATAGCAGGGACGACTAGAGCATATAGCATGAATGACAAGAGGGGAGTGCACTGCTGGGATGCACAGCATGTCTACTACAAAAGGCCACTTCTCCTAGGTCAGGAAATGTAACCAACCTCCCAGATACATAAAAATGAAAACAGCATCTTAGGCAAAATGAGGTGACAGAGAAACATGTTCCAGATGAAGGAACAAGATAAAACCTCAGAAAAAGAACTAAGTGAAGTAGACATAGGTAATCTACCCAAGAAAGAGTTCAGGGTAGTGATCATAAAGATGATCAAAGAACTCAGGAGAATAATTGATGCACAGAGTGAGAAATCAGAATTTTTTAACAAAGAGTTAGAAAATATAAAAAACAACCAAACAGATGAATAGTACAAAAACTGAAATGAAAAATTCTCTAGGAAGAACCAACAGTAGACTAAAAATGCAAAGGAATGAATCAGCAAGCTGGAAGACAAAGTAGCAGAAATCACTGAATCTGAACAGAAAAAGTAATGAAAAGAAATGAGGACAGTTTAAGAAACCTCTGGGACAACATGAAGTGCACTAATATTCACATTATAGGGGTCCCAGGAGGAGAAAAGAGAGAGAGAGAGGGCCTAAGAACATATGTGAAGATATAAAAGCTGAAAACTTCCCTAACCTGGCAAAGGAAACAGACATCCAAGGCCAGTAAGTGCAGAGAGTCCCATACAGGATTAACCCAAGGAGGAACACACCAAGACATACTGTAACTAAAGTGACAAAAATTAAAGATAAAGAGAGAATAATAAAAGAAGCAAGGGAAAAGGAACAAATAACATACAGTTTACAGTGATACAAGCTTACCTTGGTTAAATAAGAAAAATCTCAAATAAACAACCTAACCTTATGCCTAAAGCAACTGGAGAAAGAAGAACAAACAGAACCCAAAGTTAGTAGAAGGAAAGAAATCAAAAAGATTAAAGCAGAAATAAATAAAAGAGATTAAAAAAAAAACAATAGAAAAGATCAATGAAACTACAAGCTGGTTCCTTGAAAAGATAAACAAAATTGATAAACCTTTAGCCAGACTCATCAAGAAAAAAAGGGAGAGAGCTCAAATCAATAAAATTAGAAATGAAAAAGGAGAAGTTACAACCAACACCACAGAAATACAAAAGAGACTACTGCAAGTAACAATACACCAATAAAATGGACAACCTAGAAGAAATGGACAAATTCTTAGAAAGGTACAATCTCCCAAGACAGAACCAGGAAGAAACAGAAAATATGAACAGACTAATTACCAGTACTGAAATTGAACCAGTAATTTTAAAACTCCCAACAAACAAAAGTCCAGAACCAGATGGCTTCACAGGTGAATTCTACCAAATATTTAGAAGACTTAACACCTATACTTCTGAAACTATTCCAAAAATTGCAAAGGAAGGAACACTTCCAAACTCATTTTATGAGGTCAGCATCACCCTGGTACCAAAACCAGACAAAGATATCACATAAAAAGAAAATTATAGGCCAATATCACTGATGAACATAGATGCAAAAATCCTCAACAAAATATTAGCAAACTGAATCCAGCTATACATGTAAAGGATCATATACTATAATCAAGTGAGATATATTCCAGGGATACAAGGACCATTCAATATCCTCAAATCAATCAATATGATACATCACATTAACAAATTGAAGAAAAAACCCATTTGATCATCTCACAGATACAGGAAAATCTTTATTTTACAAACTTCAACATCCATTTATGGCAAAAACTCTTCAGAAAGTGCGCATACTTCAGCATAATAAAGGCCATATATGACAAAACCACAGATAACATTATCATACTCAATGATGAAAATCTGAAAGCATTTCTTGTAAGATCAGGAACAAGACAAGGATACCCATTCTTGCCACTTTTATTCAACATAGTAATGGAAGTCCTAGCCACAGTAATCAGACAAGAAAAAGAAATAAAAGGAATCCAAATTGGAAAGGAAGAAGTAAAACTGTCACTGTTTGCAGATGACATGATACTATACATAGAAAATCTGATAAAACTCTTAGAGGAAAACATAGGCAGGACACTCTTTGACATAAATCACATCAATATCTTTTTGGATCCAACTCCTAGAGTAATGGAAGTAAAAATATAATAAACAAATGGGACCTAATTAAACTTAAAAGCTTTTGCACAGCAAAGGAAAGCATAAACAAAAAGACAACCTACAGAATGGGAGAAAATACTTGCAAACAATGCAACTGACAAGGGATTAATCTCCAAAATATACAAACAGCCCAGACAGCTCAATATCAAAAAAACAAACAACCCAATCCAAAAATGGGCAGAAGATCTAAATAGATATTTCTCTAGAGAAGACATACAGATGGCCAAAAGGCACATGAAAAGATGCTCAATGTCACTAATTATTAGAGAAATGCAAATCAAAACTACAAGGAGGTATCACCTTACACCAGTCAGAATGGCCATCATCAAAATGTTGGTGAGGATGTGGAGAAAAGGCAACCCTTGTATACTGCTGGTGGGAATGTAATTTGGTGCAGTCACTATGGAAAACAGTATGCAGATTGCTCAAAAAACTAAAAATAGAACTACTATATGACCCAGTGATTCCACTTCTGGAAATATATCAGAAGAAAATGAAAACACTAATTAGAAAAGATACATATACCCCAATATTCATAGCACCATTATCTTCAATTGCCAAGATATTAAAGCAACCTAAGTGTCCATCAACGGATGGATGGATAAAGAAAATGTGGTATATACATACAATGGAATATTACTCAGCCATAAACAATAATGTCATTTTGCAAATTGGGCCAATATGTATGGACTGGGAGGGTATTATGCTAAGTGAAATAAGTCAGACAGAGAAAAGCAAATATTGTACAATATCACAAACATATGGAATCTAAAAAATAAAACAAACTAGTAAATATAACAAAAAAGAAACAGATTCATAGATATAGAGAACAAATTAGTAGTTACCAGTAGGGAGAGAGATGGGGGGAGGTGCAAAATAGGGGGAAGGGATTAAGAAGTACAAACTACTATGTATAAAATATATAAACTACAAGGACATATTGTACAGCACAGGAGATATAGCCTATATTTTATAATAACTATAAATGGAATATAACCTTTAATCATTGTGAAACACTATGTTGTACATCAACTATACCTCAATTTTAAAAAAAATTTAAAAAGAATACAGAAGACCTGAACATTATCAATCAATTGGACCTAACTGCTATTTATAGAGCATTTTACCCACCAGCAATAGAATGTCTCTACAGACCCCTTAGCCATTAAAGAAATAATAAGACAACAGTACAAACAATACAGTGCCCAAATATTCCACAACTTAGAACAAATGGAACAATTCCTTGACAGATACAAACTACCCAGTGTCTATCACTGACTTAGAAATAGATAACTTGAATAGTCCTATATCTGTTAGAGAAATTAAATTCAAAGTTAAAAACTTTCCAAATAAAACACACACACACACACAGAACTCCAGGTCAACATGGTTTTACTGATGAATTCTGTCAAACATTTAATTAAGAATTATCATTTCTATACTACTTATTGCATAAAATACAAAGGTAGAGAATACTGTCTAATTCAATTTATGAAGATGCTAACACATATATATGGAATTTAAGAAAAAAAAATGTCATGAAGAACCTAGGGGTAAGACAGGAATAAAGACACAGACCTACTGGAGAACGGACTTGAGGATATGGGGAGGGGGAAGGGTAAGCTGTGACAAAGCGAGAGAGAGCATGGACATATATACACTACCAAACATAAGGTAGATAGCTAGCGGGAAGCAGCCGCACAGCACAGGGAGATCAGCTCGGTGCTTTGTGACCGCCTGGAGGGGTGGGATAGGGAGGGTGGGAGGGAGGGAGACACAAGAGGGAAGAGATATGGGAACATATGTATATGTTTAACTGATTCACTTTGTTATAAAGCAGAAACTAACACACCATTGTAAAGCAATTATACCCCAATAAAGATGTTAAAAAAAAAGAATTATCATTTCTATACAACTTATTGTATAAAATACAAAGATAGAGAATACTGTCTAATTCAATTTATGAAGATGCATTTACACTAAAATTAAAACTCAGAAAAATATAAGAAAATTACAAACCAATATATTTCATGAATATAGACTCAAAAAGTCCTCAACAATATATTGGATCCAGCAATATACACAAAGGTAATGCATGGCTATCAAGTGGGATTTATTCCAGGAATGCAAGGCTGGCATAACATTTAAAATCAATTGATACAATTTATTATACTGAAAGAGTAAAGGAGAAAATACACATGACCATCTCAAAAGAAAAACCAAAACAAATTTTTTTGATGAAATTTAACATCCATTCATGATAAAAGCTCTTTTAAAACTAAAATCAGAAAGGAATTTTTAAAAATCTTTAATGGGTATCTACAAAAATCCCACAGCCAGAACCATATGTAATGGTGAAAGACTACTTTCCTATCAATTTTAGAAATAAGGCAGAGATGCCTCTGTCATGATTTCTAATCAACGTTATACTATTACAACTTCACAGCTAGTACAACAAAGCAAGAAAAGGTAACAGGAGGCATATAGATCAAAATGAAGATATAAAACTGTCTCTGTTTGCAGACAACACGGTTGTCTATATAAATAATCCCAAACAGTTTACAATATAACTCCTAGAACTGAAAACTGAGTTTATTAATGAGCACAACTTACATGCTGATCTTGTATTGTAAGTATTATGAGAGAGAGAAAGAGAGAGAAATAGAGAAAGAGGAAGAGAAAAAGAAGGGAGGAGACACGGTCATGCACAGTGCTAGCATGAAGTAAATCCTAATGGCCAAAGAATATGGTCAACTATATAAACAAATAACTGAATGAGTAAATTAACATGGGAGAAGGGATCATTCTTTCTTACAGAAAAAAGTCTAAATAAATAAATATTGCCCTGAAGTCTTTCTTCCTCCCTAGTAGAAAGTAGCTAAACTCTCCTCTTCAGTTCCTATACTTAAAGATTCTGTTGGTTGTTGATGACACAATTATATTTTCATAATCTTATAAATTGAAGCTTGACAATACATTGTAAATATTTTCAGAAGGAAAGTTAAAACTGCCTCCCTTACTTATAAAATTTTTTATTTCTAATATTGTTCATACACCTGCTACTGCAAAATCCCTTGAGAGAAAAAAAAAAGTATTCCACATTTTGGATCTAGAAATGTGACAGTGGAGCAAAGCAACTGGCCTTCAAGATAATGTAATCATCTCTCAATTTCTATTTGCTTTTCTGCTCTCATTAATCTCTCTACAATTTCAGCATCTATCCTAGAGTAGAATGATGGGAGGATCGTTCAACAGATAGCATCCAAGTGTATATGTCCTCTCAAAGCACTTGAATTTGGTCACTTCTTCAACTGGTTTCTGGAAACACAAAATTTTCTCTGTAAGGAACTATTTCTTATAAGTCCTGCTATGTCAATATTGCTGTCTGCAAAGTACATTATTAAGGCTTGCTTTGATTCAAGCGGACTTTTAACTTGTAGTAGTAGCAGTACATAAACATCATATATAAACACACAACAAACTGGTCCCCCAATTTTTTTATGTCATATAGTTTGTTCCTGGCTGAAGAATAATGATAAAAAGGGACCCACGATCTTTCTGCTTGTGGTTTGTAATTCCATTCCATTGCATGGTGCTATCGTTACTTTCTGAACACACAACTTTAGGATGGGAACAAAACATCGTATGCTTGTAATCATTCACAATCTTCACCACTTTTGTTCAATTGTCAATGAAATTGCATAACACTTTTAAAATTTTCCCTTCTATAAATATTTCTTCAGGCAAATTCACTATGTTGCTAGTCGTTTGAGACCAAGAACTCTCTCAGCAAACCAGTCAAGCAGAAGCAAGATTTAATTCATCATTACTCACAGAGCTGTCAGATTTAAAGATGATTTCTTATTACTTTAATATGCTGAACTGTGCAATGTACACAAAACAAACAGCTAAATTACTAATATCACCAATCTTCAGGTGTACAGCACAATATAATTCAGGAAGAAGTTTTTCAGATTCTAGATGGAACATTGTACCTAGAATTTATACCGTAAGCAGATCTCAAAAATCCTTCATGTTTATTAAAAGTGGTTGTTGGCTATAGAAATTATTTCAACATGTTTTATTTGAAGTTTAGTCACTGTACATGTAAAACTATAAGGAATTATCTTCTGAAAACGTCTTGTAAAGTCTATTGTCTTGAAGTTTGATTGATGAGAACAAAATTGTTTTGAATACCTCATTTTCCTGCAACTATTTTTCTTCACTCTTTAAATTCCTTATCATTCTTGGATCAAAGATAACTAAACATGAAAATTTTCACTAAATGTTATTTTGGAGGGCTTTTTTTCGCCTTATGAAATTTTGAGCTAGATTATACTGCTTTCATTTATCTTTAAATGATAGGAAAATTCCAAATGAATATTTTCCTGCTGGAAACACTCATGGTATAATTGGAAAAGAAAAATACAAATTAAGTACAGTATATACAGATTATTTTTAATTTTATTAGTTATAAAACTGAAACCAAGTCTCCTAAAACTGAGTTCTCTGCCAAGTTTACGATTAACCTCTCTATCCAAAACTTGACTCCCTTTCATGTTCCATACCTGTCCCTCCTCAAGATAGAGACGTATCAAAGAAAAAGGGGTATTATAACCAAGCAGGACCCTATGGGGTCTTCCAGGGACAGACCCCCTCTGCCATGTCCTCCACTTGCCTCTTGTTTGTAGAAAAGCTTTAGTTTCCCAGGCCTTCTGAGTCTCAAATTATTGGCTGAAGAGTTAATGATTAGGAAATATGAAATAGCTGTTGGGCCTGAAAACTGGTAATAATTTAGACTATAAACCAGCCACATAGCAGTCATCAAACTCCCAGCTCCCTGAAAGATAAAGGCCTGACACACATTCCTAAGTTGCTTTTATAGGAAGCACACCCCACCAGATGAAAACTGCTGATGCCAGCAAATAGACCCCAGACCAGTTGAAACCAGAAGGTTGATGAGGCTCAAAATTTCACCTTGATGCCAACCAGTCCGAGAATTCTACACAAGCTGATCACGCAGGCTGCAGGCCCCTCCCTCACACTGCCTTTAAAACCTTTGTCTCCTAACTGGTAACTTGGAGATGGTCTTAGGACATTTGTCCACCATCATCCCAGGTTCCTAGACTCCTGAGTAAAGCAACTTTTCCTTTTCCACCAACACTTGTTTCTTGAGTATTGGCTATCAAGCAGCTGAACTTGGGTTTGGTACCAGCCTTGTCCAGTTACAAAACACAATTCTGTAAGATCAGAAATAGGATATAATATAAACTCTAGCATTCTGCTTTGAATTTTATAATATTATCAACGTTTTTGGTTTGAAAGCTATGTATGCTTTGAGATGTTACCTAGCGAGCAATCTTTTACTGATTGATTGTGTAAAACCCCTAGTAATTGTTTTTGTGCACAAAATTAATCACTTTCATCATTAAACATTTTATTATTGCAATAATAAACATACTCTTACACTTCAACTGACATTAAATTTCAGTATAAAGAGCATACGAGGAAATTTTCAGCTTAAGTTACTTATACTTGAAAGTAGATATAAAACATCTGTTCAGATGTTTTATATCTGTTCAGATATAAAACATATCTTAATTTCTTTCAGTTTTATATCTGTTTTATATCTGTTTTATATCTGTTCAGATATAAAAACATCTGTTCAGATGTTTATATCTGTTCAGATATAAAACATATCTTAATTTCTTTCAGTTGCTCATTTTACTAATATATAATAATTAAATAACACAGTAGCACTGTATTATTATTCATATGCTGATTGTGGTATGTACAACAGGGGTAAGCAAACAATGGCTCATGGGCCAAATCTGGCCCATCTTTGGTTCTGGATTTCCCATCAGCTAAGAATTGCTTTTAAAGTTTTAATTATTTACATTTCAAATGGTTATATAAGCATAACCATAATGCATGAACACAGTATATATGAATATTTCATAAATTTTAGTGTGTGTATATATATATACACACACACATATATATTATATTTTCCAAAAAGCTTATCTCTAAGTATTATTGTTGATGCTTTTAAAAATATTCAAAAATATTAATCGCCAATTGTTGGATGCAAATATATAGAAATACAGTTGATTTTTTTGCGTATTGAACTAGTATTGTAATACACTGAAAAACTCAATTATTGGTTCTACTAGCTTTTTTGTATATAAGATAGGATTGTCTACAGACACAATCATTTTGTCCTTGAATAATAACAATTTCCCTTTGTCCCTAGACATGAAACTCTGGAAATTATATCAAGAAAGAAGAAAAGAAAATCTCCCCAATGACTCAGGAATAGGGAACAATATCTTACTTCTCCAATTTTCCTTTATTTCAACTGGCTAGCCCCATTCCTCCAAGAATCAGACCTCGCTTAGCTCAATGGTATATCACAAATTAAATTTTGTTGAAAGGGTTAGCAGAGATCAATTGATATAACCCATGTGAAAGCATTTTTAATGCATAATACAAGTTACCTATTAATATTACGTAGGATTGAGATTTCCCGTGATTATTCTGTTTAGTCAGTGTTTTATTATTTTCACATTTTCCTTAACTTGCAAATTTAGTCTATTTTCTTTATCTAGAAGCTTTATGAATCATGTCTCACATCATGACCTTTGAAAGCTTACTTATAAAAAGGTACCATGCCATTTCATGATTTTTATTTCGAGAGAGAGAAAAAGAGAAAAATTTTAAATGAGTTAAAAGTTTAAAATCATGTTCCACTTTCATGTGAAGTATGTATTTTCAACAAGAAAAATGGAGCTGTTGAATTGAAAGAGCAAATCTTCAAAAGTTTTAGTCCTTAAAATTGTCTAACCTGGCCTCTTGATCACTAAATGCTAACAACCTAAGGAAACTCCCAAGAGATAGTAAATCACATGGATCTCTTCCCTTGCTCAGGCAAGTTTCATACACCTCATGACAGGCTTCAGGTAAGCAATGCACAAGGTCTCTCACCAACCAAGCCTGCCTCTTTAATTTCCAGCTCCCAAACAGAAAGGCAAAAAGTCTTTAAAGAAATAAAGATAATGGATGGAAGGAGAAAAAGAATAGGGAGAGAGTAAGACCAGAGAAATTGAGTTTTATAGTTAATTTGCATGTGGTTGCATCTATACATTTACTAGTTTTGCCTCTTTTAGAGCTTCATTTTCGTAAAGGCGGGCAGCACGTCTGCCTATAATGAGCATGGCTTTTTTGGTTTTTGCAAAATAATAATTGGCGTGAGAGAGAGAGGTTTATCACAACTTTTCAGCAAAATACATTCCTTCCGTAAACGACACTGATTTCAGTGTGATAGTACAATATGGTGTGCCTTCAAGGAAACTCAGTTGATATAGTCATTCATTAAAAGATATACAAAGCCCCCTCTTCACGTGGCTTTAATAATTTATACCCGTCTTTGGTAACTTAAGTGGATGTTTTTGTTTTCGGCTGTGATGAAGCAATTATAGTCATAGTTAATGAATGAATGAACAATCCCTATGGAGTTGATGGGCTGGATGCCTTTCCCTTTGCTGATTGAATTAATTTATGGTTCCAGGCCTCCTGTGCCCACTCACCATGACCCCACAAGCACTTTTTAAAGCAATTATGCTTCCATGCAAAGCCACTACTGAAACAAACTTTGATGATAAAAATAATAATTTCCTTCAGTTCAGTATCCTGAGTTGTTTCAGTGTTTAGCAAACAACTCTCCAGAGCCACTTTCACTCTCTGATTTGTTTTGTTTCATTCGTATTGGAAAGCACAGGACAGAGGTATTTTGAGAGTCTGTTCTGAAGCTTCTAAGTAAGATCTCCTTTTGATGGGATTGATTTGGAAACCCTTCCGTGTCACTAGGGAGGCCTTTACTGCATTCACTTGGAACTGTTTCTAATATGACCTTAAAAATAATTCTCTAAATTTTCCACAGGAGGCAAACAAATATAAATTCTCCAAATATTATTTTTTCCATTTTTGGTAGAGAAAAACTGGCTCTCTATTCAACTCCTCGTTCTTGTTCGTTTTTTTTATATTGTCAACAAAACCATAATTGCTATACAAGTCTATAATTTTAAAAGAAAATTTACAAATCCACTTTGTATAGAAAGCTTCCAAAGTGGGAAAAAAATGTCTCAACTTTGTTAAATAGCCAACAGAATGTATTTAAAATTTGAGAAAACACTTTAGGAAGATTTATTTTTTTCAGAAATTGTTTTATTTGAAAAACTGGAATACATAGCCTTATTAATGTTTAATGCTGGCAGACAAATGCAAAGGGGAAAGCAGCCAAGTTTCAATGTCTACTCCCTTAAAAAGAAATAGAAACTTCATAATCAATCAACAGGAAGCATTTATTGTACAATCTCTTACATGTCCATCGTTAGTCTATGTGTTGTGGGGAATACAATAGAATGAGAAAACAGAAGCTGCACCTCATCATAAGACAACATCAAATGATTCACAGAGCTAGCTTATTTTTACTCCAGTGTCTATCAACCTCGACTTACTCTGAACCTAAGATTTTATTAAGAGGTACTTCAATGAAAAATAGAATCTAAACTGACCCTTGAAGAATGACTAGGGTCTGAATAAATGAGTGGGGACATTAGAAGAGCATTCAAGGAGGGAAGAACCATAGGTTTACTTTTAGGACCGTTATTTCAGTCTGATTAGAGTTCTGCAAGCTTATCATACAGTAATGGGAAGTTAGGTTGTGTCTGCTATGTTGAACCCAGAAGACATGTAGAAATGCTGTGCTAAGATTCAGGGAGTTACTAAATTTTTTGAACAGGGAAGTGGGCAATAAAATTGGTATTTACGACTATTGCAAGGAAGAATTATTGTAAACAGAGAACAAATGAAAAAAACTGTGTAGCAGTCCAGGCATGAGGGGATATAAGCATAACTAGGGCTTAGGCTTCAAGAACAAAGAAAAAGGGATAGAAATGGATGACATTTTGAAGAAGAAGATCATTGATGACCCACTGGATATGGGAAATTAAAGAATTACTTCAAAGTGATTTCAAAGAATCCAGCCTAGATAGGAGGAAAGTGTAGTTTTTATTGGCAGAATCAGGAAAATTTGAATGAAAAGTTGTTTTAACAAAGGTATGTGTACAAGAGAGAGAAATGTAGCTGAGGTGGTAGAGGAAGAGGATGAACAATATGATGGGTTTTCATTTGTAACATTGATTTAGGGGTGATGGGAAGACATTCAAAGGACGACTTCTAAGTGACAGTTGGAAAAGATACAAGAGCGAAAAACAATGAAATATTCTAGGAAGTCTGAAGCCAACCAGCTGCCATTCAGTGGGTTTTCCTAAAAGGAACAATATCCTTTTTCTTCACCTACTTGATGCTTTATCAGTTATTCTCACCTCCATGATTTCTTCCATGCCTACAGCAAGGGGTTGGTGACTAGATCATAAATAAGTAAATTCACTTCATAAATTGTAAAGTGCTATATAAATCTATGTGTCACCATTACATCCTATGTTATCTTTATATTATTTTTTAAAGCCATTATATCCATGCTTCTTAAGTGTGAGCTACACAAAAGTGACCTCCTTACAAAGAGTGCAGTTTTGAAAAGGAGAAGAGAGGTGTAACTCTTTAGTGGAAAGCTGACTAAAACTACCTCTGCCAGGTGATCAAGGTTAACATCAATAGTGATGTCACAGGCTTCCCTGGTGGCGCAGTGGTTGAGAGTCCGCCTGCCGATGCAGGGGACACGGGTTCGTGCCCCGGTCCGGGAAGATCCCACATGCCGCGGAGCGGCTAGGCCCGTGAGCCGTGGCCGCTGAGCCTGCGCCTCCGGAGCCTGTGCTCTGCAACGGGAGAGGCCACAACAGTGAGAGGCCCGCGTACCGCAAAAAAAAAAAAAAAAAAAAATAGTGATGTCATGTTGACGTTATGTAATCTTGATATGATGAAATGAAAATGGCACTTTACCTCTGTTGTCTTCCTCCAAAAACTCATAACCTCAGTCTAATAAAAAAAAATCAGACAATTTCTAATTGAGGGACATTCTACAAAATACTTGAGCAGTACTCTTCAACAGTGGCAAGGTCATCAAAAATGAGGAAATGAGACATTTTCACAGTAAAAAAAGAGCCTAAGGGGTCTTGAATGCTGAATGCACTGTGGTATCTTAGGATCTAGGAGCAGAAAAAAAGGCGGGGAGCACGAAGTTGCCAAAAAAAAGGAAATCTGACTCCTGAAGTATGAAGTTTAGTTAAAAACAATGTTTCAACATCAATTCATTAATTGTGACAAACATGGGGTACCAATGTAAGATGTTAATAATAGGGGAAACTGGGAGTGGGGTACATGTGAGTTCTCTATACTATTTTTGTAAGTTTTCTGAAATCTAGAAGTATTCTAAACTAAAAAGTTTAGCTAAAATATTTTTTAAAAAATAAGGAAACAGCATAAGGCAGGCCAAAGCAGGAGTAGAAGGAAAGAGGGCGTTCACTAAGTCATGAAATTTAACACTTTCTTAAAACTTCAGTATAAATTTCCTAACTCAAAAAATCTGTTCAAAGGTAAACTTCTTGAGCAGAACATAAATGCTGGGGATTTAAAGCCAAACAAATTAAATATTTTAGAAATATACTTTGGAAAAATGAAACATAGTTTCTTAAATATTATAAAGTAGTTGTTCTAATATGACATCTGTTCTAGAATTTGGTTGTCTGACTTTCTAGATCTTTATTAAAATAATATTTGAAATGCCATTATGAAATTATTCTCCTACAGTGTTTTTGAAATGGGATAGAAAATACATTTTTCAAACCTAATATTTAAATACATAATTAAAGTTTTGCTATTTTATACCTTCCTGTTAGATTCAAGACAATCTACTTTGCTTATTTATTACTCAGAATCACTTTGATTTTTAGTTAACAAAAATGATCTATCAAAGAATAATCTCTAGGAATTACTCTCAAATAGTTAAATAGTCCCTCTAGAAATTACTCTTTGTCCTCCAAGTACTATTTTATCCTTTTATTTTCAACTTAGAATATATAAGACTCATTAGTGATAACTAATCTTTCTCTTGAAATTTCCAGTCTGAATTTTAGATACTGAAGTCTCAAGGTCTGGCTAAGAAAATGGAAATAACTGCACAACTTGGATGGATATATTTTTAGCCTGTTGAAGTCTGCAACTAGGGCTGGGTGCCTGCAAATTAGGTGTCTGTGGCTCCAACCCCAAACCACTATAAGTAGGAGGTTTCATGAAGTTTGAAATGAAAATTAAGCCATATGCAAAGTTTTCCTAACAAACAGAACAGAGCTATGACTGTTTGTTGAGTAAGAAGGTTAAGGGTGAGGAGCCATGGCAAATGAGATGTTACTAAGAGTAAAGCCCGCTACCGCAGCTCATCAGCAACACTCTTTCCAAAGCCCCAACCCCTAGCTCAGTGTATTCTCTTTCAATAGTGTCTACAAATGTACTGGAAGATGGTATGCCATGACAGACTGAACCAGAGATTCAGCATGCGTGTTGCAAATGAAGCAACTGACAAAGGATTAATCTCCAAAATTTACAAGCAGCTCAATAACAGAAAAACAAACAACCCAATCCAAAAATGGGCAGAAGACCTAAATAGACATTTCTCCAAAGAAGATATACAGACTGCCAACAAACACATGAAAGAATGGTTAACATCATTAATCATTAGAGAAATGCAAATCAAAACTGCAATGAGGTATCACCTCACACCAGTCAGAATGGCCATCATCAAAAAATCTAGAAACAATAAATGCTGGAGAGGGTGTGGAGAAAAGGCAACACTCCTGCACCGCTGGTGGGAATGTGAATTGGTACAGCCACTATGGAGAACAGTATGGAGGTTCCTTAAAAAACTACAAATATAACTACCATATGACCCAGCAATCCCACTACTGGGCATATACCCTGAGAAAACCATAATTCAAAAAGAGTCATGTACCAAAATATTCATTGCAGCTCTATTTCCAATAGCCAGGAAATGGAAACAACCTAAGTGTCCATCATCAGATGAATGGATAAAGAAGATGTGGCACATATATACAATGGAATATTACTCAGCCATAAAAAGAAATGAAATTGAGCTATTTGTAATGAGGCGGATGGACCTAGAGTCTGTCATACAGAGTGAAGTAAGTCAGAAAGAGAAAGACAAATACCATATGTTAACACACATATATGGAATTTAAGAAAAAACAAATGTCATGAAGAACCTAGGGGCAAGACAGGAATAAAGACACAGACCTACTAGAGAATGGACTTGAGGATATGGGGAGGGGGAAGGGTAAGGTGTGACAAAGTGAGAGAGTGGCATGGACATATATACACTACCAAATGTAAGGTAGATAGCTAGTGGGAAGCAGCCGCATAGCACAGGGAGATCAGCTCGGTGCTTTGTGACGGCCTGGAGGGGTGAGATAGGGAGGGTGGGAGGGAGGGAGACGCAAGAGGGAAGAGATATGGGAACATATGTATATGTATAACTGATTCACTTTGTTATAAAGCAGAAACTAGCACACCATTGTAAAGCAATTATACTCCAATAAAGATGTAAAAAAAAAAAAGAGATTTGGAGAAGTCTTTTAGTTAGAAAAGTAACTTTGTTTAAAATTGAATTTTCCAAGATTATTGATATCGTGCAACATCTTTTTTGGAGTGCTACCTTTTTCCACTTTGAAGAACACCACTGGAGAAAAATCTGTCCTCCATTGTTAAAATCATGGAAAGGACCCAGCTAATGAAAATTGTTGCCATGATGACAGAATAATCCAATCTTGCCCTCTTTCAAAACATCTCCCATACCTCTGACTTCCAATGGCTACAACATTTCAAATTGGCTAAATGGGAGTTTTAATTTTTAAGCATGAATAGATACCTGAAAAGGATTGGGTATTATGCTCCATGAGAGGGGAAGGGTGTCAAGCACTAAGTCAGTGGGAAAATAATAAATTAAAAAAATCTATGGCATACAAAATAGGTTGAGGTAGAAAACAAAAGATGTAAAGATAAGTAACTAAAGTAAGGATAACACTTGGGGCTCATTTACAGTAGAACCAAATAGTTCTCTACACCTTAGCATGGCTCAGTTCAAACAATGATATTCATAAAGGTAACTCTGACTCATTAAATAAATGTATTATAAGAATAACTGGCATTTCTTAACCATGCATAATGCATATTATATCCATTATCTTATTTAGTCCTTATTGTCAACTTACTATTCCCAATTTATAACTTGGATCATCTCGCTTACAAAAAACAAAGAAACTGATGATTGGAGATGTTAAGTAACTTACCCGTGACTACCTTACTGAATAGGGGGACTTGGTATTTGAACCTAAGTTTGTGTGACCAAAATTTGGTTGCTTAACTGCCTATCTTATTTTAACATGATCAATATTTAAGGCAGAAAAGTTATATACTTTAGAAATATTACACGTGGTACTTACCCTCAAGGGGCTTATAGTCCATAAAGAGGTTTGAATATATAAAACAGAAAGTAATTTTAGAGAGTAATTAAAATTCAAAATTAGTGGTGCCACAGGAACTGAAAGAGAGCAATCACTGTATGTTGCAAAAACTGGAAGAAAAATATGGAAAATTTTGGACTTGACCCAGATTTTTTTTTTTTTTTTTTTTTTTTTTTTTTTGCGGTATGCAGGCCTCTCACTGTTGTGGCCTCTCCCATTGCGGAGCACAGGCTCCGGACGCGCAGGCTCAGCAGCCATGGCTCACGGGCCTAGCCGCTCCGCAGCATGTGGGATCTTCCCGGACCGGGGCACGAACCCGTGTCCCCTGCATCGGCAGGCGGACTCTCAACCACTGTGCCACCAGGGAAGCCCTTGACCCAGGTTTTGAGGACATGTATGTATGTGTGAACGGAGAGAAAGGAGAGCATATTCATACTGAGGCAAATGTGAAGGTGATGTGGAAGTCAAGAAGCAAGAGCAAAAACACAGGTGATGATAAGCATCCTTGGAGGGAAGACCAGGAAGAAGCAGCCCATCTAGTGTGAATAGATGCTACCAGGGAAAAGTGAACCAGGAATTGGAAGAAGTAAAGAGGGCCATAACACAGACCCCATGAAACTAGACCAAGGTGCTTAGCTATCAGTTTATAGATAATGGAAGACGAATGAAATCTTACAGAGAATGTTTTCATGCTCAACTATTTCTGGCCTTCACAAGTCTCTCCAAACTCAAACAGATGTATTATTATTTTTCCTTGTTGTTATTAAGGGGTACTAAATTTCACTTCTCAATGGTTAAAAAATAATCCCTTGTATATAATGACAGAGATACAAATAAAATATACTTTCAGTTGTTCATAGAATCTGTTGACAAGAGGTCTGATGAGCAAAATAGAAATCATCCAGATCCAATGTCTTACTCCCTTTTCTAATGCAATTTTCCAGAAAAGTGGATTTTGGAATCCCATGAAAATTTTAGACCCGCTGATCTTAATTCATAACAGCTGCTCAGTTTCCATGTGTTTCCTTAAATCCAGATCCTGCATTCTGATACAATTGATATGTTCTACTTTAATAGATATATGTTTTATGTAAATGTTGATACCTCAGATATCTGAAGTAATCTGTCAGCCTCTGAGGTCAATAATTATTAGCTAAACTACTCAAAGATAATTTTAAGGGACTTTAATATCAGGTTACCATAATTCTGTTATGGTTTTGTTAAAACAAAATTCAGACTAGGAATATTCCCTCTCTGAGGACAATTTACTCAGGGACAGTTGCCTGAATTAAAAGAAGAATAAAACCTAGTAACATTTACTTTGTAGTTTTACAATACAATAATATTTTGTAGCAAACATTGATATAAGTGTAGGGGAAATTTCATTTATATCTCTGACCAAAGAAACAGCATTCTACATCTCTTAATCAAGAGCTCTGTATTGTTATCACTATTCTTAAGTCAAAAGCTAGTTAAAAGCAAACATTTTATTTAATATTATTATTGCAAAATTTCACAAGATTTATAACTACATAGAGGGATCATTCATTCACTTCATAAAAAAATATTTAGAAGGCACCTACTGTAAGCCTGACACTGTGCTAGACCCTTGGGATACAATTATGAACCAAAAAAAGAAAGACGTTTCTCAAACAATCTAACAAATATATGTCACTTCAAAATTGTGCCAATTTAAATTTGACTTTTTTGAAAACAGTGGAAATTTGATAAATTCCTGGCTGGATACTAAAGAAGAAAAATCAAGAAAAAAGATAAAACATAAATTAGCACTAACAAGAATGAAAGACATTAAAAATGTAACATGAAATATAATGAACAGCTTTATGCCAATATGTTCAACAATTTAGATGAAATGGAAAAATTCTTGAAAAATAACTAACCAAGCTACCACACAATGAAATACAAGATATGAATAACCTTATATCAATTAAAGAAATTTTATTTGTGGAGGAGTTGTCCCACAAACAACATTCTAGTCCCATATGATTTTGCTGGTAAATTCTATTACATCTTAAGAAAGAAATAACATTAAACTTACTCAAAGTCTTTCAGAAAACAGAGGAAAAGGAACACTTTGTAACTTGTTATATTGAGGTCAGAGCTAACAAAATTAAGATTATAAACCAATATATTTTATGAACATAGACACAAAAATTAGTTTAAAACTATTATAAACTTGACTGCAGAAACTTATAAAAAGGATCATACATCACAAACCAGTGGTGTTTTTTTCCCCAGAAATTCAAGGTTTAACAATCAGAAAACACTGTACTTCACCATATTAGCAGATTAAAGGAGAAAACCATGTAATCATCTCAATAGATTCAGAAAAAGCAGTTGACAAAATTTAACACCTATTCATAAGTAATATTCTGTGTAAACTGGTAAAATCAATTTGATAAAGGGCATCTATGAAAAACTATAGCTAATATCACATTTAATGTGAAATATTAAAACACCCTCCCATAGGGAACAAGGAAAAGATGTTTACTCTTACTCTATTCATAATTGTGCTGGAGGTCCTAGTCACTTAAATAAGATAATAAAGATAAATTAAAAACATTTTTTAATGAAAAAATATCTCTACTTGCAGATAACATGAATGTTTATCTAGACAATACTAAGGAATCTACCAAAGTAGTGCTAGAATTGTGGCAAAGTGTGTTTACAAAAATAGTCACTGCAAAAGTTCTGGTACCATATCCTCTTACAGAATCTTGTTACTCCCCCCTCAGAGTCTTTGCCTCTTTCCTCGAAATTGGACAATTTTGTGACTGACTTGAAAAATAAAATGCAGAGGAAGTGATGTGTGACTACTGTGTGACTACCAAAATGGAGTCACAGTAAGTAGTGCATCTTCCACCTGGTGCACACTCTCTCTCTCCCTCCCATTCTTCTCCCCTCCCCCTTTCCTCCCTTCTTCTCTTCGGAGTTTTGCCCTTAGGACCTCACCATGATGTGAAGAAGTCAGGCAGCAATATGAAAAGGCCATGTCTAAATCAAAATACTATCAGGCATTTCTACAATACGATATCACCTCATACCAGTCAGAATGGCCATCATCAAAAAATCTACAAACAATAAATGCTAGAGGGGGTATGGAGAAAAGAGAACCCTCGTGTCCATCAACAGAGGAATGGATAAAGCAGATGTGGTACATATATACAATGGAATATTACTCAGTCATAAAAAGAACAAAATAATGCCATTTGCAGCAACATGGATGGACCTAGAGACTGTCATGCTGAGTGAAGTAAGTCAGACACAGAAAGACAAACCTATGACATGGCTTAGAGTCACAGATGTAGAAAACAAACTTATGGTTACCAGGGGATGGGGGGGGGAGGGATAAACTGGGAGATTGGGATTGACATATACACACTACTATATATAAAATAGGTAACTAATATGAACCTGCTGTATGGCACAGGGAACTCTTCTCAATATGCTATAATGGCCTGTATGGGAAAAGAATCCAAAAAAAAAAAAAAGAGTGGGTATATGTATAACTGATTCACTTTGCTGTACACCTGAAACTAACACAACTTTGTAAATCAACTATACTCCAATAACAATTAAAAAAAATACTATCAGGCATTTTTGTAGGAATTGATAGTCAGATTCTAGAATTTATATGGCAATACAAATGACATAGAATAACAAAATCTATCTTGGAAAAAAAAAAGAACCAAGTTGGAGGACTTACAATAAACAGTAACAAGACTTACTATGAAACTATAGAGATCAAGACCAAAAATAGATCCATGTGGTCACTTAATGTCTGACACAAGTGCCAAAGCAATCCAATGGGGGAGGAGAAAGACTTTTCAACAAGTGGTGTTGAACAACTGAAAATGCATATGGAAAAAAGAGGAGCCTCAACCCCTGCCTCACAACATATAAAATATTAATTTGAAGTGGTACAGAGACCTAAACATAAAAGCTAAAACTCAACAGCTTTTAGAAGAATACTTATAAAAGAATATATTCACTACTTAGAGCTAGGTGAATGTTTTTTAGGCGTATCACAGAAAACAATAACCAAAAAAGAAAAAAAATGTGAGTAATTAGACTTCATCAAAATTAAAACTTCTCCTCAAAAGCCAGAAATGAAAGCATATGTCCACAAGAAAGCACTGTATAAGAATGTTCAGAGCTGTTTTATTCATAATATTCCCAAATTGGAAACAGCCCAAAAGTCTTTCATCAGAAAATGGCTCAAGAGACTGCTATATATTCATACAATGATCATGAGTTGGCAATTAAAAGGAAAAAACTATTAATACATATAACATGAATAAATCTCAAAATCAATTTGCTAAAGGAAAAAAAGGCTTATACAAAAGAGTTTATACTATATGAGTCAATTTATATAAAAGTTCTAAAATAGGTAAATTATACCAGAAAGAAATGAGAGCAGTGTTTGCCTTGGGAGTGGTGGGGACAGAGATAGCCTAGGAAAAGGCATGGGGTGGGTACTGTTTGGGGTGATGATAATATATATCATGATAAGAGTTTGAGTTTCATAAATGAATACACTTTTTAAGACTTACTGAATAGTATAACTGTGTTTTTTATGCTTCATCATGTGTATTACACTTAAAATATACAAGTATATATTTGTTTTAATACACATACACACTCAGACACATGCAAACATCAAACTCTAGTTAATGATGTACATGCTGAAATTATTTAGGGATTGAGTGTCCTGACGTCTGCAACTAATTTCGAATTGCTTTAAAAAAAAACATGGATTGATGAATAAATAGAGGAATGGATAGATGGACTGATATGTGAAAAAGCTACTAGAGCAAAATATTAATTGTAGAATCTTGGTTTTGAGCATGTGTGTTCACTGTATAATTCTTTCCACTTTTATGTAGGTTTAAAATTTTTCATAATAAAATTTGGGGAGAGATTACAATTGTAGAAGGAAAGATATAATGAGGTATGAAGACTTTTATAATGAGACTTGACAGTCAGGTAGTGAAGTTTTCCTTCCTTTTTTTTTTTTGAGTAGTCTGCTGAGGGCTATATAGAGAATAGTTTCTAGAAGTGGTTCTGCTTTAACAACATTCAAATATGCTTACATCCTAGGGCCTTTCTACTGTTTGTGAAGCATTATCTCTATGAAATTCCAGTCAGTTCTACTCACTTCCCAGGTATCAGTTTAGATACTGTGCTCTTGGAGCAGCCCTCTACACCAGGTTAGGAATCCTGGAGTCCTATTCCTCTCTCAGCATTCACCATCATTTGCTTTGTGTCCTTGTTCAGTGCCTTCCTTCCTCAATAGCTATTAAGAGGTATAAGAGCCATGAGTATGTATGTCTTGTTCATCACTGTATTCCCAGTTCATACGGCAGGGCTTGGTACATAGCAGGCATTAAACAAATATATATTAAATAGATGAACTGTGTGTGTTGTGTTAAATATTAAAATCAAATACTGGAGCAAACAGAAAAGTGGACACTATTTACACCAAAGTTTTCATTTCATCTCAGGAAATTCCTGGGCTGCTTAGGATAAGATCATCCAACCTAATTGGTATCCTGGTTCTATAAAATTATCAAAAGACTTTTATGAGAGATTTTTTCCCAACAAAGAAAAGTTAGATGCTCAAGTGGGTAATATCCAACTTAAAAAAAAATCCAGGACTGGTCATTGTTCTCAACTCACTTCTTATTCTTTTACTCTTTTCCCAGTTTCTTTTTTTGACTTCTCTACATTATATCGAGGCACGATCACTTTTGGACACAAAGTTCAACATGATGTTAATATAATTCTTTCTGGGGAAAGAAAAATGGCCCAAAGGGAATAAACAAGTAAATAACAATCACAATGTAGTAGCTTTTAATCTTTTACTATCAGTGAAGAAAAGAAAACAAGCAAAACCAAAAAACCAACAACTCAGCACATAGGCACAGCACATAGGATAGAAAAAGAAACTGTTATTACTTTGCACCCTTTGTACCATAGTAACGGCACGGGGTTGAGAAAGACAACTGCAGGATGTCTACCTTGGGAAACTCAAGAAAAGAAATGCCTTGCGAAGAGGTGAGACAGTTGTTGCAAAACCAAATAAATTCTTTGCTGCAGTAATCACATAGAAAGATTGATGTTGGAAGCAGCCATATGGCTCACAGGGGAGGAGTAATGAGATCAAGGCACATGCTGCTGAAGCAGGTGATTTACTAATTAGATTTCAGTGATGTGGTTCATACTATGTTTCGATGGAAATTATCTTAAAATATACAAAAGAAACAAAACAGAGAAGCAAGGGAAATGATTTAGAGCCATGGTCATAATGAAATCAGAATGATGGGGCTGAAGTAAGGTTTTTTATAAGACTTTTGTTGGCAAATAAAAGCAATTTGTCATGTGCTATCAAAATCTCAATAGGATTGAGTAGAGCAATCCAAGAGCCAGAAATACAGACGATATGATGATCACTTCATCATATGTTGTTTTCATATATTGATACTTTCATAAAGGTGGATATAATTATTCATATATAATCTCTTTTATTCTCTATCACAATTATAACTGGATCCTAGAAAACAGGGTTGAGACAGTCTAAATGACTTGCTCAACGATACAAACCGGCAACCAAGAGAACTGGGGTTCAAAGCTATGGTGTCCACTTACAAAGAAATGTCCTAATCCCCTGCACTGCACTTCATCTAGTTCCATAGCACTGAAAAGTCATACGCAACTTAGAACATGCTTTATAAGGAAATGAAATCAGTGCATTTAAATGTTTTATAACATATGCTTACTTCTCCACATTACACGGAGCTTTGGGTGATGGTCTTGACCATCAAAAAAGCACTTGTTCTGGGCTAGTTACTTGGGATGAGACCTCGTACTGCACTTTGAACTTAAAAAATATTACACTTAAGGAGTCTCGCCTCCTCTTACCCATTTTTTTTGATGTTCCCATGATGAAATGCTATATAACCACTATAGTTATTATCATTTTAAACTGGACCATTGATACTGGCTCTTACAACATTGAGATACAATGGGAATGTTCGAGGTTTGAAGAAGGAAGTGGTAACACTGTCAAATTATTCCTGGATAACCCTTCAAATTTTTAAACGTCAAGGCATTTAGAAAGCATATGGACAAACATTATTTCTAGGGAATTGCTTTAGGATAACGTGGGTGGCTGAAATACATTTATAGCTGATTGAAATAATTCAATCAGTTTCTGTCTCGTGATATAAATGAAACACTACAATCAAGTGTTCTGAATTACACTGATTATTCCGTGTGTTATGGTTTGTCAATGGATTTGAAATGTTACTTCTACCAAAGAGTAAACATTTATTATGCAAAGTAAAATTAATAAATATTTTAACAATAAAATTTTTAAAAGTACTTCCTTGGTTGAAGAATTAATTCATACCACATCAAGGATTAGTGAAAGAAAATCATTCCATTGGCAGTTTGCCTACATGTGTACTTTGATCAAAGGTTTTTGCTGGAACTCATTCATTTTAAGTGAGGTAGCAGCATGCCTAACTTAAAAACAATGGCAAAGTAAAGACTAGCTTTACCTGCTGGCCTGCTAGTTCCTAACAGGGACAAACACTTGTAATAATAATAGTTTATTACTACTAGCTAATGATAGTGCCAACTATGTACCGTGAGCTATCTCACTTTTCATGTGTTATTTCATTTGAAAAATAAAAGAGACATTATAGTGGCATCCAACATGAGCTCAATGGGAAAAGGTCTCTGAAGGCGGAAAGCTGCAGAACAGAGTTCAGTCTTTAAGCCATCTGTCTGAGCAGCTAGGGGTGGAGAAAACGGAGAAAGGACTCCTTGAGAGTGGTCTCAAGTACAGCTGAGGGAAAGATCTCTGGCCCCTGCTGGGTAGGGCAATCATGAAGTTAAGTACTTCTTGTTACAAGGTGAACTTGAGACCCAGAAAATAAGGAACACACTAAAAATCAGGTTGTTTAGAAATAACAAGTTCTCTACTCAGATCAATATTGAGAAAAAGTTGTTGGTTGATTTGAAAGAAGCTTTGTAAACAAATTTGAATTTTACAAGAACTGATGAACTGATACTACATCAAGGTGGAGCCATAGTTAATGAATGAAAGCAACCCAGAAAAAGTTACTTGGGCTTTAAATGTGTGTTTGGGTTGATCTTTCTTCTCCTAGGGATAAGGAAAGTTATTTGTACTCTTATTCTAATTTCAAAAGGAATTTACCTTCTCCACAAATCCTATGATCCCAACACTTCAAAAATCACTATCCCTTTTGATTGATTTAAAATAAACACCTCTAGCCTCTGAGCTGCTGAAAAGGTCTTCCTTCTTGTTTGGATCCCATATATGAGTGATATTTACCTAAGTTACCGTATTCATCTAATTTCTTAAAGACTTATAGGCACTGTATTAGATGCTAGGAAAACAAGTTTCCTTGTTAAATCAGCTTCTAAATAAGGTTCTTCCAGCTCTTTTCCTATTTTCTGTGATATTAGTTATTGGCCCACATCAGTAAGAGCTATCCTAAATGGAAAAGATAAATAGAACAGACCTTGTGGCAGTAAATCCTTTCACAGAGCTCCAAACATGCAGACATTTAGTAAGCTAAATGCCTTTTTTACGAGACTGCTTCAAATCAAGGTCAAACCAGTTGTTGAGCTAAGGGAAGCAGCTGCCCAAACTGACTGACTTTGAGAAAATATGTTTCCATTAGTGTTATGTATTTCTTAGCAACCATTTATAGAGAAGATACTACGTTCAAGGCATCAGGAAACTGCTGAGATTAGGGGTGAAAACATAGATAGGATATGGACCCCTCTCTCAAGAGGACACAGCATATGCTTCTAAATGATTGTGATACAAAGTAGAAAGTGGCAAGTGTTTTGAGAGATGGAAATATGCAGGATTAACCTGAGTGTATACACACAAAATTTCAATGTATGTATTTCTATTCGAGTATTCTTCCTCTTTTGTTTGTAACTATGTGAAGTCAGCATTCCTCTGTAAATTACTGTTCTCATTTCAGTAATGGGTTGTAATTCCATCTGACACCTCAAAGGTGATGTAGAGACAGTAGAATATAAATGTATATGCTGAGTAGGCACAGATGGAACATGAAGAGGGGAATTGGCACGGTCTGAAATGCAAGCAGCTGCTGATGGGAGACAGGGAAAGAGACAGTTTGGTTCAGCAAACTGAGCAGCTCTTAGAACTGAGGTCTGACTGAGTGGTCTTCCACACTATAGTAGCATCTGCCATTCAAAACCTCCAAGTTTTAGAGTTCTCATTAAATCAGGGCAGGATGGTTTTGACTATAAGATATTCAGGTTCCTACTCAGTTCTAGGCTCTCAGATTCTACTAGACAAGTGGACTCCATGCACCATGAGGCTGAGTCACCACTGTGCACCACTGGCACAGGGCCTGGGCTCAGCAGATGCTCAGCAAACATTGATTCAGTGCATGAATAAGTAATTACTTGGGGGTGGAATTCTAATAATGTCCACCACCTTCTCTCCTTTCTTCTCACCTCCTCCTCTAGGGTGTCCTACCATCCTGATTTGCCCACGACTTTCCCAGTTTTAGCCTTCAAGCCCCAATTCCAGTGAAACCTTCAGCCTTAGGCAAACCAGGATGGTTGGTCAAAATTCCTTCTGCCCACCTTACCTATTTATGCTTCAGATATGTCCATGGCATCTGTGGACCTTACTTAAATCCACTGGAGATATTTAGGACTAAAGACAGTGTTTTAAAGGGTACCTAAAAGTTTGTGAATTTCCTTTTGGCTTGTTTATTTCTCCCTGGAATAAGTGAGACAATGTTAAGACAGACATAGATTTTTAACATCTCTCTCTATTCATATGTGAGTGGATGATCTGCAAATAAAAGAGCTCTTCTATTTGCCAAAAGCCATCATCCGCCTGAGTACATTACGATGTGATAAAAACACAGAACATAAGCCTTCAAGTAATTCTTGGAATATCTCGCTTGGATTCTAAGCCAAACAGGTGTAATACAGAAAGTCCAAATTGACAGTGAACTGAGACAGTCTGGTCACTGCCAGACCAAAGATACTAGGACAGCAGAGAAAACCAAGCTGGCAATGGAAGACCAAAGACACAAGAGAAATCCAAATATGCACAGAAATCCAAGGAACCATTCTTTAAAAAAAAAAAATTCCCACATGTATCCTGACCTTTAGCTGAACTAGGAATGATTGGAGCAGTGCCATTCCCCAGTGACCACAAAAGAAATGTCATGCCAGTGCCACCCTCCCAGCTCTGAAAGATGCAAGATGGCATTGCCATCAACTCCCAGACTTTACTCAGAGCTACACGCATTCCAGTGGAACATGAAGTGGTACTTTAGATGGAAGACTAGATTTTAAATAAATCCAGATTTCATGCCTTCCTATAGTATCAAGAATGCCCAGTTATTTACTTGAACATGGAATGTGTGTACAGGGAAAGGAAATAACATTGCACTTTCAAGTACTGTATTATAAGTGAAAAATGAATGTCAAATAAAACTGTAGTTAAAAAAAAAATCAGGGATCTTCACTCGATTTCACTCTGCTACAGGCAGAGGAATTTTACCACTTGGTATTGATGTCTAGCTGAATTAGAAAGAAGCGTTTCTCCTTACAGCACTAGTGGGATATTTCATTTATCTGTGTTCAACTAGAGAAATTCTGTGATTATTGTAATCCCAGTTTTAAAAGATAAGCATTTTCAGTATAATGTGGTAACTATACTTTTAGCAAAGCAAGTCCAATGAAAGAAATATACAACTACAGTATTTTCGTGCTGGTGGGAAAACTACTTGTTGGATTTAATAAGAGACAGGATGTCTCTCTGCATATGTATGTATTTTAAAGGATCTTCTACCCTAATTTTTCACGAGATGCATATCCACCGTAATTTGCTTTTCTGTCTTATTGAGGGATTTACTCGCTTATTCATTCAAATATATACGTTGGGTGCCAGGCACTTAGACACTGGGGATAGAGCAAGAAACCAAACAGACAAAGTTCCTATTACCATGGAATTTGTATACTGGAGTCAGGAGAAAGACAATAAGCAAATAAGTAAAGTCAGTGGCCAGTCAGAAAGTTATAAATACTTTGGAAAAAAAATAAAACAGGTGAGTATGGATAGGAAAGCAAATGTGAGTCCTCTAGGGCTGGAGGTGAGCCACACTTGAGAAGAGGTCTTTCATCGTTCAGAAGCTCCCATACTTCTACTCCTTTATGTGTTACATGAGAGTTTAAGTGACTAGGTTTCGTTTTTCACTTAGATATTGAACAAAGCAAGAGATACTACTGGAAGGATTTTAATCAAAGAGAAGCAAGGTTAATTATCAAAGTAGTAGATATTCTTTCAAAATCCCAGCCAGGTAGTTTCTTATCCAGCCACAGCGTAGCAGAAAGGGCATGGAATTTGGGATCAAGCTAAACTGGTCTTGAATTCTGATTCAGTCACATCAGCTCTGTGTGACCTTAGGAGCATTATTTTAATCACCCTGAGCGTTACCTTCTTTTTCTGTGCTATGGATATAATAGTTGATTCCATGTTTAAAGGGGCTATTATTGTGAATATTAAACATGATAATTAATGACAAGCATCTGGCACTCAGTGGATGCTCTTCACGCTACAGTCGTTGTGATACATCCATCTCCCCTTCCATCTTCTGAAATGGACTAACCAAGGCTGAGATATGAAAAGGAATCATTATCAAGGTTAATAACTAGCTCAATTAACAGCAACAGAACTAAAGGTCTCAGAAAAATGGGGTGCCTCCACATATTTCTGGATATAGGACAAAATCAGAGGCGACTGTCTAAAACTATGTCTTTGGAGGAGCTTCAAGATGGCGGAAGAGTAAGACACAGAGATCACCTTCCTCCCCACAAATACATCAAAAATACATCTACACGTGGAACAACTCCTACAGAACACCTACTGAACACTGGCAGAAGACCTCGGACATCCCAAAGGCAAGAAACTCCCCACGTACTTGGGTAGCGCAAAAGAAAAAAGAAAAAACAGAGACAAAAGAGTAGGGACGGGACCCGCACCAGTGGGAGGGAGCCGTGAAGGAGGAAAGGTTTCCACACACTAGGAAGCCCCTTCGCGGGCGGAGACTGCGGGTGGCGGAGGGGGGAAGCTTCGGAGCCGTGGAGGAGAGCGCAGCAACAGGGGTGCGGAGGGCAAAGTGGAGAGATTCCCGCACAGAGGATCGGTGCCGACCGGCACTCACCAGCCCAAGAGGCTTGTCTGCTCACCCGCCGGGGCGGGCGGGGCTGGGAGCTGAGGCTTGGGCTTCAGTCGGATCGCAGGGAGAGGACTGGGGCTGGTGGCGTGAACACAGCCTGTAGGGTCTAGTGCGCCACGGCTAGCCTAGCCGGGAGGGAGTCCGGGGAAAAGTCTGAACCTGCCGAAGAGGCAAGAGACTTTTTCTTCCCTCTTTGTTTCCTGGTGCGCGAGGAGAGGGGATTAAGAGCGCTGCTTAAAGGAGCTCCAGAGACGGGTGTGAGCCGCGGCTAACATCGCTAACCTCAGAGACGGGCATGAGACGCTAAGGCTGCTGCTGCCGCCACCAAGGAGCCTGTGTGCGAGCACAGGTCACTATCCACACCTCCCCTCCCGGGGGCCTGTGCAGCCCGCCACTGCCAGTGTCCCGTGTCCAGGGACAACTTCCCCGGGAGATCACACGGCGTGCTGTGAAACATCACGCTGGCCTCTGCCACCGGAGGCTCGCCCCACACTCCATACCCCTCCCTCTCCCCGGCCTGAGTGAGCCAGAGCCCCCGAATCAGTGGCTCCTTTAACCGGGTCTTGTCTGAGCAAAGAAGAGACGCCCTCAGAAGACCAACCTGCAGAGGCAGGGCCAAATCCAAAACTGAACCCCAGGAGCTGTGCAAACAAAGAAGAGAAAGGGAAATTTCTCCATGCAACCTCAGGAGCACCAGATTAAATCTCCACAGTCAACGTAATGTAACCTGCAACTGTGGAATACCTGAATAGACAACGAATCATCCCAAATTGAGGAGGTGGACTTTGGGAGCAACGATATATATATTTTTTTCCCTTTTTGTCTTTTTGTGAGTGTGTATGCGTATGCTTCTGTGTGTGATTTTGTCTGTATAACTTTCCTTTTACCATTTGTCCTAGGGTTCTGCTTTTTTTTTTAGTATAGCGTTCAGCGCTTGTTATCACTGGTGGATTTGTTTTTTGGTTTGGTTGTTTTCTTCTTTCTTTATAATTACTTAGAAAGTTTTTTTTAATAATTATTTTTTGTTTTTTATTTTAATAACTTTTTAATTTTAACTTATTTTATTTCATCTTTTTCTTTCTTTCTATCTTTTTTTCTCCCTTTTATTCTGATCCGTGTGGATGACAGGCTCTTTGTGCTCCAGCCAGGTGCCAGGGCTGTGGCTCTGAGGTGGGAGAGCCAAGTTCATGACATTGGTCCACCAGAGACCTCCCAGCTCCATGTAATATCAAATGGTGAAAATCTCCCAGGATCTCCATCTCAACACCAAGACCCAGCTCCACTCAATGACCAGCAAGCTACAGTGCTGGACACCTTATGCCAAAAAACTAGCAAGTCAGGAACACAACCCCACCCATTAGCAGAGAGGCTGCCTAAAATCATAATAAGGTCACAGACACCCCAAAACACACCACTAGACATGGACCTGCACACCAGAAAGACAAGATCCAGCCTCATCCACCAGAACACAGGCACTAGTTCCCTCCATCAAGAAGCCTAAACAACACACTGAACCAACCTTAGCCACTGGGGGCAGATACCAAAAACAGCGGGAACTACCAACCTGCAACCTCTTAAAAGGTGACCCCAAACACAGTAAGCTAAGCAAAATGAGAAGACAAAGAAACACACAGCAGATGAAGGAACAAGGTAAAAATCCACCAGACCTAACAAATGAAGAGGAAAGAGGCAGTCAACCTGAAAAAGACTTCAGAATAATGATAGTTAAGATGATCCAAAATCTTGAAAATAGAATGGACAAAATTCAAGAAACGTTTAACAAGGACCTAGAAGAACTAAAGAGTAAACAAACAAGGATGAACAACACAATAAATGAAATTAAAAATTCTCTAGAAGGAATCAATAGCAGAATAACTGAGGCAGAAGAACGGATAACTGACCTGGAAGATAAAACAGTGGAAATAACTACTGCAGAGCAGAAAAAAGAAAAAAGGATGAAAAACTTGAGGACAGTCTCAGAGACCTCTGGGACAATATTAAGGGCACCAACATTCGAATTATAGGGGTCCCAGAAGAAGAGAAAAAGAAAGGGACTGAGAAAATATTTGAAGAGATTATAGTTGAAAACTTCCCTACTATGGGTAATGGAATAGTTAATCAAGTCCAGAAAGCACAGAGAGTCCCATACAGGATAAATCCAAGGAGAAACATGCCAACACACATATTAATCAAAGTATCAAAAATTAAATATAAAGAAAAAATATTAAAAGCAGCAAGGGAAAAACAATAAATAACATACAAGGGAATCCCAATAAGGTCAACAGCTGATCTTTCAGCAGACACTCTGCAAGCCAGAAGGGACTGGCAGGACAAATTTAAAGCGATGAAAGGGAAAAACCTACACCCAAGATGACTCTACCCAGCAAGGATCTCATTCAGATTTCACGGACAAATTAAAATCTTTACAGACAAGCAAAAGCTAAGAGAATTCAGCACAACCAAAACAGCTTTACAACAAATGCTAAAGGAACTTCTCTAGGCAGGAAACACAAGAGAAGGAAAAGACCTACAAAAACAAACCCAAAACAATAAAGAAAATGGTAATAGGAACATACATATCAATAATTACCTTAAATGTAAATGGACTAAATGCTCCAACCAAAAGACACAGACTGGCTGAATGGATCCAAAAACAAGACGCGTATATATGCTGTCTACAAGAGACCCACTTCAGACCTCTGGACACATACAGACTGAAAGTGAGGGGATGGAAAAAGATATTCCATGCAAATGGAAATCAAAAGAAAGATGGAGTAGCAATTCTTATATCAGACAAAATAGACTTTAAAATAAAGACTATTACAAGAGACAAAGAAGGACACTACATAATGATCAAGGGATCAATCTAAGAAGGAGATATAACAATTGTAAATATTTATGCACCCAACACAGGAGCACCTCAATACATAAGGCAAATACTAACAGCCATACAAGGGGAAATCAACAGTAACACAATCATAGTAGGGGACTTTAACACCCCACTTTCACCAATGGACAGATCATCCAAAATGAAAATAAATAAGGAAACACAAGCTTTAAATGATACATTAAGCAAGATGGATTGAATTGACATTTAAAGGAAATTCCAAGCAAAAACAAGAGAATACACTTTCTTTGCAAGTGCGCATGGAACATTCTCCACGATAGATCATATCTTGGGTCACAAGTCAAGCCTTGGTAAATTAAAGAAAATTGAAATCGTATCAAGTATGTTTTCTGACCAAAACACTATGAGACAACATATCAATTACAGGAAAAAAATTTGTAAAAAATATAAACACACGGAGGCTAAACAATACACTACTTAATAACCAAGAGATCACTGAATAAATCAAAGAGGAAATAAAAAACTACCTAGAAACTACTGACAGTGAAAACACAATGACCCAAAACCTAGCGGATGCGGCAAAAGCTGTTCTAAGAGGGAAGTTTATAGGAATAAAATCCTACCTTAAGAAACAAGACACATCTCAAATAAACAACCTAACCTTGCACCTAAAGCAATTAGAGAAAGAAGAACAAAAAAACCCCAAAGTTAGGAGAAGGAAAGAAATCATAAAGAACAAATCAGAAATAAATGAAAAAGAAATAAAGGAAACGATAGCAAAGATCAATAAAACTGAAAGCTGGTTCTTTGAGAAGATAAACAAAATAGATAAACCATTAGCCAGACTCATCAAGAAAAAAAGGGAGAAGACTCAAATCAATAGAATTAGAAATGAAAAAGGGGAAGTAACAACTGACACTGCAGATGTACAAAGGATCATGAGAGATTACTACAAGCAACTCTATGCCAATAAAATGGACAACCTGGAAGAAATGGACAAATTCTTCAAAATGCACAACCTTCCGAGACTGAACCAGGAGGAAACAGAAAGTATGAACAGACCAATCACAAGCACTGAAATTGAAACTGTGATTAACAATCTTCCAACAAACAAAAGCCCAGGACCAGATGGCTTCACAGGCGAATTCTATCAAACATTTAGAGAAGAGCTAACACCTATCCTTCTCAAACTCTTCCAAAATACAGCAGAGGGAGGAACACTCCGAAACTCATTCTACAAGGCCACCATCACCCTGATACCAAAACCAGACAAAGATGTCACAAAGAAAGAAAACTACAGGCCAATATCACTGATGAACATAGATGCAAAAATCGTCAACAAAATACTAGCAAACAGAATCCAACAGCACATTAAAAGGATCATACACCATGATCAAGTGGGGTTTACCCCAGGAATGCAAGGAATCTTCAATATATGCAAATCAGTCAATGTGATACACCATTTTAACAAATTGAAGGAGAAAAACCATATGATCATCTCAATAGATGCAGAGAAAGCTTTTGACAAAATTCAACACACATTCAGGATAAAAACCCTCCAGAAAGTAGGCATGGAGGGAACTTACCTCAACATAATAAAGGCCATATATGACACACCCACAGCCAACATCGTTCTCAATGGTGAAAATCTGAAATCATTTCCACTAAGATCAGGAACAAGACAAGGCTTCCCATTCTCACCACTAGTATTCAACATAGTTTTGGAAGTTTTAACCACATCAATCAGAGAAGAAAAAGAAATAAAAGGAATCCAAATCAGAGAGAAGTAAAGCTGTCACTGTTTGCAGATGACATGACAGTAAACATAGAGAATCCTAAAGATGGTACCAGAAATCTACTAGAGCTAATCAATGAATTTGGTAATGTTGCAGGATACAAAATTATTGCACAGAAATCTCTTGCATTCCTATATGCTAATAATGAAAAATCTGAAAGTGAAATTAAGAAAACAGTCGCATTTAGCATTGCAACAGAAAGAATAAAATACCTAGGAATAAACCTACCTAAAGAGACAAAAGACCTGTGTTCAGAAAATTATAAGATACTGATGAAAGAAATTAAAGATGATACAAATACGAGGCGAGATATACCATGTTCTTGGATTGGAAGAATTAACATCACAAAAATGATTATACTACCGAAAGCAATCTACAGATTCAATGCAATCCCTATCAAACTACCACTGGCATTTTTCACAGAACTAGAACAAAAAATTGCACAATTTGTATGGAAACACAAGAGACCCTGAAAAGCCAAAGCAATCTTGAGAAAGAAAAATGGAGCTGGAGGAATCAGGCTCCCAGACTTCAGCCTATACTACAAAGCTACAGTAATCAAGACAGTATGGTACTGGCACAGAAACAGAAATATAGATCAGTGGAACAGGATAGAAAGCACAGAGATAAACCCATGCACATATGGTCACCTTATCTTTGATAAAGGAGGCAAGAATATACAATGTAGAAAAGACAGCTTCTTCAATAAGTGGTGCTGGGAAAACGGGACAGCTACATGTAAAACACTGAAATTAGAACACTCCCTAACACCAAACACAAAAATAAACTCAAAATGGATTAAAGACCTAAATGTAAGGCCAGACCCTATCAAACTCTTAGAGGAAAACATAGGCAGAACACTCTATGACATAAATCACACCAGGATCCTTTTTGACCCACCTCCCAGAGAAATGGAAATAAAAACAAAAATAAACAAATAGGACCTAACGAAACTTAAAAGCTTTTGCACAGCAAAGGAAACCATAAACAAGATGAAACGACAACCCTCAGAATGGGAGAAAATATTTGCAAATGAAGCAACTGGCAAAGGATTCATCTCCAAATTTTACAAGCAGCTCATGCAGCTCAATATCAAAAAAACAAACAATCCAATCCAAAAATGGGCAGAAAACCTAAATAGACATTTCTTCAAAGAAGATATACAGATTACCAACAAACACATGAAAGAATGCTCAACATCATTAATCATCAGAGAAATGCAAATCAAAACTACAATGAGGTATCATCTCACACTGGTCAGAATGGCCATCATCAAAAAATCTAGAAACAATAAATGCTGGAGAGGGTGTGGAGAAAAGGGAACACTCTTACACTGTTGGTGGGAATGTAAATTGATACAGCCACTATGGAGAACAGTATGGAGGTTCCTTAAAAAACTCAAAATAGAACTAAACTACCATACGACCCAGCAATCCCACTACTGGGCATATACCTTGATAAAACCATAATTCAAAAAGAGTCATGTACCAAAATGTTCATTGCAGCTCTATTTACAATAGCCAGGACATGGAAGCAACCTAAGTGTCCATCATCAGACGAATGGATAAAGAAGATGTGGCACATATATACAATGGAATATTACTCAGCCATAAAAAGAAAGGAAATTGAGTTATTTGTAGTGATGTGGATGGCTCTAGAGTCTGTCATACAGAGTGAAATAAGTCAGAAAGAGAAAAACAAATACCATATGCTAACACATATATATGGAATCTGAAAAAAAAAATAAAGGTCATGAAGATAAGGGCAAGACGGGAATAAAGATGCAGACCTACTAGCGAATGGACCTGAGGACACAGGGAGGGGGAAGGGTAAGCTGGGGCAAAGTGAGAGCATGGTAATGTATATATGTCCATATATACTACCAAATGTAAAATAGATAGCTAGTGGGAAGCAGTCGCATAGCACAGGGAGATCACCTCGGTGCTTTGTGACCGCCTGGAGGGGTGGGATAGGGAGGGTGGGAGGGAGGGAGATGCAAGAGGGAAGAGATATGGGGATATATGTATAACTGATTCACTTTGTTATAAAGCAGAAACTAACACACCATTGTAAAGCAATTTTACTCCAATAAAAACGTTAAAAATAAATAAATAAATAAAACTATGTCTTCTATGCATACTTGAAGAGCAAACACAAGTAAGTTTTGGTACTATTGGGGCTAATTCCTCCATAACTTACCTCATACTTTGTAGTCTGTGCAGTGCTGAGAAACTCCAAACTGAGAAGTACATGGGTATTCATAACCCAGATCTGCTGTGGGCTCTAAGAGGATGTCTTCCAACCTGAAAGATGTAAAGAGATATTTCCATTAAGTCTTTTTTTGTTTTTCTGGCCACGCTATGTGGCATGCAGGATCTTAGTTCCCCAACCAGGGATTGAACCCGTGCCCCCTGCAGTGGAAGCTAGGAGTCGTAACCACTGGACAGACAGGAAAGTTTCTCCATTAAGTCTTTATTTCTAAAGTAGAAACATATAAGAAACAGGAAAATTGAGTTTCAGTGACTATAAAAAGGAGAATTTTGATTATTTTCTTTTAATGAAAAACTAATATGTTTCTCATTTCTTATCTTTTTAGGAAACTTTTTAAATGAGTTAGTTAAACGCACTCAAGTATTCAAACATTGTAGTGACTTCAGGCCAAAGCTGTGATGAAAAGAATCATGGCTTCAGTTAAATTACTGAACTATGGAGCACGAAGCCAAGTGCTCACAAGGGTCCTGCCTGCCTTCTCCTTGCATAGGGGAAGGGCAGGAAGTGGTAGTGTATTTGCAAAAGAGAAAATGAAAACGCTTTTGGAAATGCAGAAAACATGCAAGCCCTAATTAGAAAAGGACTGCATGTTGACAGGTAGGATGACTGACGCTCCAGGTTTGCCCAGGACTGAAAGATTTCCTGAGATGTAGGACGTTCTGTGCTAAAATCAGATAGTCTCAGGCAAACTGAGGTGACTGGTCACACTATGATGGATTTCAGGGATCATGTTTGGAGGGTGGGGATGTGACAGTGTGGGAGCAGCAGGGCTGGTAGATACTGAAAAAAATACAGGCCTTGGTTTGAGTATCATTGGGTGGGAATTTATTTTTTCATGGTTTTCTTGAGTGTAGCGTTTTGGGTTTTTTATTGAGGTATAATTAATGTACCATAAAACTCACTATTTAAAGCACACAATTGAGTGGGTTTTAGTAACTCACAGATTATGCAACCATCACAATTCTGGAACTTTTTCATCACCCCCCCCAAATAAACTCTGTATCCATTATCAGTCACCTCCCATTCCCCACTCCCCTCATCCCCTAGCACTTTAAAAGAAGGTGATTAGAAGTTTCTCGTTTAGGAGGAAAGGGTGAGTAATAAGACATATACAGAACCCAGAATATATTGGGGCTTAAGTTACCTTTTAGTGTATCTGATACAGCCACAAAGTGAAAAGGGAAAAATCAACCCAAATCCTTTAAGGAGCAATTTCTTTACCCTCAGATTCCCAAAACCCACTGCTGGTCAGGAAGTAACCTGATGGGAACACTGATGTTATGTAAAGCTTGAGAAAAGTAAACTTGTGGTTATATAATCAATTTTATTAGCTCTCATTTAGAAGATCTCAATATTTTCCAAGCAGATGATTAGGCTGGGCACAGCCTTATTTTATGTGGCCTCTTTTATAATTAATTAATTAAGGAGTATGCATTTTATTCACCTTTTTCATCAGAAGTGATTGCTCATCATTTAAAAATAATAAATGGGAATATTCTACTCTAAAGAAAAGTTATCAGGAAATTTTTTAATTAGTTGTCTTTTCCCCCACATCAATGTCTGATATCTATTTATTCATGGCTTGGAGAAGCAGAAGTTGAAATTTGAATCTGCCTTAACCAAATTTTGCTAAATATTACCAAACCCTTGCCACTGGCCCTATTTGCTTGCTGTTCCACAGTGATAGATGGAAAGTTCCTAACCATCTGGACTCTGGTAGTCATACAGAAACATAAACAGTAGAAATGTATCAAGGAACATACTGGACAGTTTAACTGCTTATCATCAACTGTTGGCTTAAAAAAAAAGATGCTATGGTCCAGACCTTAACTTGGGAGTTTGTTACCTTGATCACAAGATGGTACCGTCAACCACCACTGGCAGAAACTTCAGTTGTTCATTACAGCCAGTAGGAATAAACTTTCACTGAGCCATTCTCATGCTAGATCCTGCTTGTGACTCACAACACATGTGAAAGATATCTGACCCGTGTTGGTTGGAAGAGCTAAGGCGTTTAGACTATACGTGTGTCGAATATGTGATCTCATCCACATTAGAACCAGGTTCTAAAGAAATGAGCTAACCAGGTACAGACTGGCAAGAAACAAAAGGTGTGCCTTGGTTTGGGAGAGGAGTTTTCACCCAGGGATTCACAAACCTCTCAATGATTTTGGTCTACTGACAGGCTTTAGAAGATCTGTGAACATCCTAAAGCAGTATCTAAAACATTGTACTTTTTTTAAAGAAAGGAGCCGTAGACTCTTATCAGATTCTCAAAATGCTCCACTACCCAAAATAGATTAAAAAGTGGTTACTCTTGAAGAGTATAATTAACATAGTTGATTCTATTCTCTACTATATGATCTGACTCCATAAATAAGGCTTTATATTTTGCCTGCTCAGAATTATGTCCCAAGTCTGATTCAGTGACAAGTAAATGTCTGTGTTTATATATTTATATATGCGTATATACTTCCCTCTTATTGTATACACACTGTATCAGCCAGAATTTGGTCAGAGAAGCAGACAACCTGTGAGTGATTTGGAATAAGGGATTTATTACGGGGATTAGATTTTTATGCAATTGTGGAAACAGAGGGAGACATCTAAGGAAAGCTATTGCTTTTGTGTCTGGTGTTGAGGCTGAAGTTGCCAAGCTGGCAGATGTGAAGAAAAGCATAACAGAGCTATAATCAACTGGAATCCACATCTCTCTCAAGTTGCCTTCACCCTTGACAACGCAGGTTACTTGCAGGTGAAGCTGGGATCCCTCACCACATAACTGTTCAAAAATTACATAGAAGTTGAAGAAGGAAATTAATCAGGAGATCCGGCACTTTGGACAACATGCAGGAGACGATGTTGTGGGAGCTGGAGGACTTGGAAGCACCGATGTGGCTCCAAACCAGAAAAGTGAGCCAATGGATCAACAACAATCATACAACCTACGGCAGCTCCTGGCACCCTACACTGATGTTTAGAATGTAGGACTAACCCTCCAAACACATGAATTTTGTGTGTGTGTGGACAATCCTAATCCAATGAGAAAGATAGAAAAGTTCATTCCAACTTGGTTTTGTTGACCCAACCCAATGCCAACAGATACACAGTACTTGACTGAATACAAACATGGGGAAAATGCTTTTACTTGTCAATGCCATAAAATGAAGGTGATAGTCTGTTCCTAATCTATTCTGTTCAGTTATTGTAACCCATGAGTTGCTCACATTGGTGGATGTACTTATTTGAACTTTTAAAAACTGTAACCAATGTTCCATGAAGCAAAGGCCACTGTGGAACCCTCCAATCACAGCATATAAATATGGAAGAATGAGACAGAAGTAGTATCTAAGATTAATAAGTGATTAATATCTATGATAAACAAAGCTATCCAGGATATCAACAAAGGAGAATATTAAACATACTAGAAAAATGGATAGAGAATGTTACATGGGAATCCACAGAAAGAAAAAGCATAGTGGTTAATATCTGAGTTTGAAGGAATACTCAAATACATTGATAATCAGAGAAATGTAAATTTAAACAGTAAGATACAGGACTTCCCTGGTGGCACAGTGCAGGGGACACGGGTTCAAGCCCTGTTCTGGGAAGATCCCACGTGACACGGAGCAACTAAGCCCGGGCGCCGCAGCTACTGAGCCTGCGCTCTAGAGCCCGCGAGCCACAACTACTGAGCCCGTGTGCCATAACTACTGAGCCCGCGTGTCTAGAGCCTGTGCTCCACAACAAGAGAAGCCACCGCAATGAGAAGCACACACACTGCAACAAAGAGTAGTCCCCACTCGCTGCAACTAGAGAAAGCCCGCAGGCAGCAACAAAGACCCAACACAGCCAAAAATAAAATTAATTAATTAATTATTTTAAAAAAGTAAGATACTACCTTTACCTCAGGGATTAGTGAATACTAGAATGCCATATGTTGGTGCGGACATCAAGCAGGAGCACTCATGCACTACTGGTAGGGGGTAGACAGGGACAGACATACTGCAAAGCTCCCTAGTGCTTACTTGACTCAAGATTGATGACCCAGCAATGTTATTCCAGGGTTTACGTTAAAAAAGAAATGCTCAGAAAATTCCATGATCACTAGATTATCAAGAGTATTCACTGTTGTGTTTACTCAGGTAGACAGTTGAAGGCAATATATGAGCCCATATCTAGGTAAATAAATAAGAAAAATATAGTGGACATATACTGTAGAATGCTATCCAGCAGTTAGAAGCAAACAAGTAAATGTATTCTCTGTAACATGGATAGGTATTAAAAAGCCAATGTTAAATGAAAAAAAAGTAAAAATATAATATTTACACATAAATTATAACCTTATAGGTAAAAACAGTAAAATGTAATGATAATTTTAAAAAGGACCATAAAAGTCAAAAGTGCAAGTCAAACACATTAGAGTCACAGGCTGTACGGGGAGGAAAATGGGAGTGAGGAATAAAAATAACAGTGAATCAACCAATAACTAAGGGATGGGCTTTGCACAGAAAGGTAATAACAGTGTGCTGTGAAATAACTCTCTGTCCTTATAGATTGGAAATAAACATACATTCATAGCAAACAAAATTTGGCATAAATGTTTTTTAGAGTATCTAGGCATATAGAGAACTTTATCTGCTACAACTATGTCTCCAAGCTCCGGTACGTCTTTTACCACACCACACAACTCATGAAATTTTCTGGTTTCATGGTTACTCAGCCTCAAAGACAAACTGAGTTTTCAGATAACAGAGAGATTCTGGTTAGATTCCAAAACAGGCATGTTGGAAAATAAAGTGTATATTTTCAATTTTAAAAAGAAAAGGAAAAAAAAAAGAAAAGACAAGTTAGTTAAATTAGAATTGGTGTAGAAAAATACTAATGGTTTATAATTTTAATTTTAACATCTTGTGGTATGTAATTTTAAAATCATGGCATAAAACTATAGGTAAGAAACCCCTAGCAAAGAGAAAATAGGGTAGACAGCAAAGGTGAGAAGAATGGGAACACCCTCGACATCATTCCTTGGAAAACTGATAAGAGTTCTTCTGTTGAGTAGACTGAATACAATGACATTTTTCATTTCCTACAGAACAACCCCATTCTGAGGTATCTGAGCTCCTTCACAGGGTAGAGTTACTACAGGATCTTGTATCTTATGACATAGCTGGCCCTCTATAGCTCTTTATTGCACTGAAAATATTTTAATGGGAAAGGGGGATAATTGGGTAAAATTTAAGATGATACATTTATGACATTTATTGTTTGAATGACATTGTGTTAAGACAGACCTTATTCATATACTAACTTATCAAATGTTAAATGAACATTTACAAAATGTCACATATCCAACTAGACCCCAGATTTTATTAAAAAATTGACATGGTGCCTGTGGTCACTAGAACAATGGCCTCCTCTCCCCACCCCCTCACCCCCACCTCCCATTCCCCTGCCAAAGATGTCCACATCCTACAACATGAACTCTATAAATGTTACCTTACCTGGCAAAGGGACTTTGTGTGTGTGATTAAATTAAGGATTTTTAAAGGGGGAGACAGTCCTGGGTTATCCTGGTGGTTCCAATGTAATTGCAGGAACTTACAAAGGGAGAGGGAGGCAGGATATTCGGGGTAAGAGAAAGAGATGTGACAACAAAAGCAGGATCAGGGTGAGAGAGATTTGAAGATGCTACTGACTGTGAAGATTGAGGAAGAGACCATGAGAAAGGACTTTAGGCAGCCTATAATAGAACTTGGAAAATGCAAGGTCTCCGAAAGGAATGCCACAGAGCCAGTACCTTGATTTTTAGCCCAGTGGGACCCATTTCTGAATTCTCACCTCCAGATCTCTAAGATAGTAAATGTCTTTTTGTTTTAAGCTACTAAATCTGTGGTAATTTGTTAGAGTAGCAACAGGAAATTAATACAGTTCCTCATTTGAGAAATTCTGATGCATTGAGAGAGATTAGCAAGTAAACATTCAGAATACCCAGTATTAAATCAATTGATAGTCATGCACCAGATACTATAAAACTATTTAAACCTTAGGGGACATTTTTAGAAAGCTCCTCTAAGAAGATACATAGGCTGAAATCTGAAGGAGAGTTAGAATTGGTTGGTTAGAAAAAAAAGAAGGAAGGGAGGAAGGGAAGGGGTCAGGAGTACAGCATTTAAGTCAGCAGCCCAACCGAAATATGACACTTCCAAAACAGCAAAAATCTCAGGAAATTTGGGCCCTGAACCATTCTATCTTCCATCATAACTCTTCCCCCACTCTTTGAGGAATGGAGTATTTTTTTCCCCTGGATTTTAGCAGTGCTGATAAATCTGCCCATTCTGGAAAAGGAACAGTGACAAATAGACAAGCACAATCAAATTATTAAGGAAGAGGCATTCCTTCACTGAAGCTGACAAAGTATCATATATGTTATTATGAAGTCTCAAATAATGGATACCATAAATATGTAAAAGATTTTGCTGAACTGCAATTTTAAATATATTTTTGAAATACATTGTTAATTTTTAGTATGGTTAATCTAAAAACCATGTAATCCACCTTCTGTCATAACACCATCACTTTTGAGTGAATCTATGCAGAGATATGAGTGAACAATTCCCTGCTGCCCTCATGCCATATTGGGAACCAAGGCAGCCCCATCGTGTAGATTCCCAAAGGGAAAAGCTCTGTAAATTAAAACTATATTGTATGGGCTTTCTTCCAAAACAATGGTGAAATTAAGTTAAAGGGCCTATTTTGATAGGATTTAAAAGTAAAATCACATTGTATTTTGTAGCAATCAAATACATAATTTAAAAAGCTCATTTAAAGGGCTTCTTACTATTCAACACAGTACAGATAGTGTCTTGAGGACGATTAAGGAGCTTTATCACTACATCTCCAGAACTATCACAACATTTCCCACTACTTCAGAATTCAGTGGAGAATTTTTCTCTGGTGACATCCTAATATAGCTTATGTATTTCTTCAGAGTTTAAAGCCCCCCACTACCCCACCAGGGTAATTGGAATCACAGGTAATTGTACCATATGTTAATTGAATATATTATTCGAAGATCAATGACAAATGTTACTGAAATCAAAATATCCTGTTTCTAGCATATTCTATAATATACTAAGTGGTACTAGACTATAGTGATCCATAATGATCAAGAGATTTGTAATTATCTTAGTTATCTCAAACATAGGTTTGAAAGTATTAAAATAATATACTGAATAATATCTTTGCATGGTAACATAAGCTCATCCAACAATAAGCTTAATCAGGAAAACTTCACTTCTTTATATTATTTGTGTATTTATTCTACTCTTCCAGCCTAAATAAAGAAACACTATTTTCTTTTTAAGAATTCCAGTACTCCCAGCCTCATTCTACGAGGCCACCATCACCCGGATACCAAAACCAGACAAAGATATCACAAAAAGAGAAAATTACAGGCCAATAACACAGATGAATATAGACACAAAAATCCACAAAAAAATATTAGCAAACAGAATCCAATAACACATTAAAAAGATCATACACCATGATCCAGTGGGATTTATCCCAGGGATGCAAGGATTCTTCAATATATGCAAATCAATCAATGTGATACACCACGTCAACAAACTGAACGATAAAAACCATATGATCATCTCAATACATGCAGAAAAAGCTTCTGACAAAATTCAACACCCATTTATGATAAAAACTCTCCAGAAAGTAGGCATAGAGGGAATCTACCTCAACACAATAAAGGCCATATATGACAAACCCACAGCAAACATCATTCTCAACAGCAAAAAACTGAAAGCATTTCCTCTAAGGTCAGGAACAAGACAAGGATGTCCTCTCCTACCACTTTTATTCACATAGTTTTGGAAGTTCTAGCCATGGCAATCAGAGAAGAAAAAGAAATAAAAGGAGTCCAAATTGGAAAGGAAGAAAGTAAAACTGTCACTGTTTGCAGATGAGATGATTCTATACATAGAAAATCCTAAAGATGCTACCAGAAAACTACTAGAGCTAATCAATGAATTTGATAAAGTTGCAGGATACAAAATTAATACAAAGAAATATGTTTCATTCCTATACACTAACAGCAAAAGATCAGAAAGAGATATTAAAGATACTATCCCATTTACCATTGCACCAAAAGAATAAAATACCTAGGAATAAACCTACCTCAGGAGGCAAAAGACCTTTACTCAGAAAACTATAAGATACTGATGAAAGAAATTAAAGATGACACAAACAGATGGAGAGATATACCATGCTCTTGGATTAGAAGAATCAACATTGTGAAAATGACAATACTACCCAAAGCAATCTACAGATTCAATGCAATCCCTATCACATAACCAAAGGCACTTTTCACAGTATTAGAACAAAAAATTCTACAATCTGTACGGAAACTCAAAAGACTCTCAATAGCCAAAGCAATCTTGAGAAAGAAAAATGGAGCTGGAGGAATCAGGCTCCCAGATTTCAGACTATACTACAAAGCTAGAGTAGTCAAGGCAGTATGATACTGGCACAAAAACAGAACTACAGATCAATGGAACAGGACAGAAAGCCCAGAGATAAACCCATGCACATATGGTCACCTTATCTTTGATAAAGGAGGCAAGAGTATACAATGGAGAAAAGACAGTCTCTTCAATAAGTGGTGCTGGGCAAACTGGACAGCTACATGTAAAACACTGAAATTAGAACACTCCCTAACACCATACAAAAAAATAAACTCAAAATAGATTAAAGACCTAAATGTAAGGCCAGACACTATCAAACTCTTAGAGGAAAATATAGGCAGAACACTCTATGACATAAATCACAGCAAGATCCTTTTTGACCCACCTCCTAGAGAAATGGAAATAAAAATATAAATAAACAAATGGGACCTAATGAAACTTAAAAGCTTTTGCACAGCAAAGGAAAACATAAACAAGACCAAAAGACAATCCTCAGAATGGGAGAAAATATTTGCAAATGAAGCAACTGACAAAGGATTAATCTCCAAAATTTGCAAGTAGCTCAATATCATAAAAACAAACAACCCAATCCAACAATGGGCAGAAGACCTAAATAGACATTTCTCCAAAGAAGATATAGACTGTCAACAAACACATGAAAGAATGCTCAACATCGCTAATCATTAGAGAAATGCAAATCAAAACTACAATGAGGTATCACCCCACAGCAGTCAGAATGGCCATCATCAAAAAATCTACAAACAATAAATGCTGGTGAGGGTGTGGAGAAAAAGGAACCCTCTTACACTGTTGGTGGGAATGTAAATTGATACAGCCACTATGGATAACAGTATGGAGGTCCTTAAAAAACTAAAACTAGAACTACCATACAACCCAGCAATCCCACTACTGGGCATATACTCTGAGAAAACCGTAATTCAAAAAGAGTCATGTACCACAATGTTCATTGCAGCTCTATTTACAATAGCCAGGACATGGAAGCAACCTAAGTGCCCATCAACAGAAGAATGGATAAAGAAGATGTGGTACATATATACAATGGAATATTACTCAGCCATAAAAAGAAACGAAATTGAGTTATTTGTAGTGAGGTGGATGGACCTACAGTCTGTCATACAGAGTGAAGTAAATCAGAAAGAGAAAAACAAATATCATATAATATCACTTATATGTGGAATCTAGAAAAACGATACAGATGAATTTATTTGCAAAGCAGAAACAGACACACAGACATAGAGAATGGAGATATGGATACTGGGGGAGGATGGAAGGGGGGTGGGATGAATTGGGAGAATGGGATTGACATATATCCACTACTATATTTAGAATAGATAACTAATGAGAATCTACTGTGTAGCACAGGGATCTCTACTCAATGCTCTGTGGTGAACTAAATGGGAAGGAAATTCAAAAAGAGGGGATATACATAGTCGTATAGTTGATTCACTTTGCTGTACAACAGAAAGTAACAACACTGTAAAACAACTATACTCCAATAAAAATTAATTTTAAAAAAAATCCAGTACTTCTGGTATATTTCCCAACTATTTATAAAAGGCACAACCACAATCAGCTTGTAAGAATATCACTTAGTTGTATTACATAGACGGTTTGGTAATTAATCATTCATTAAATAAAATATAGTCTTTTAAAGATTCCCAAAGGCCTAATATGAAGCAAACTTTTTTTAAGTTGAAAAAAAGTAATTTTCCCTCTATTTTAGAGTGTTCCAGGAAAGCTTTTTCAGTTGAAAACTGAACTGTGTAATAACACAATATCAAAAAGAACATTGCCACAGTGGGCTATTGATTTCTATTAAAAGACTTCTTACGATGTCTTCTCAGAGGACCTTGTCTTCTACAACTGTATAATTTCAGCCCCCAATATGTCCTTTCAGTAGGGACAATAATGACCATTGTGGTTTTATTGATACTCTGGTAATTATTCTTCCCTTGAAGATTTTTTATTCACCTGACTCTTAAGAGACCTAATGGTTTGGACAGCAGTTTGGAGGACCAGGAGTTCTGTTGCTGTCGCTACCATTTTGGGTTTTTTAAAAAGAGTTTTGCATTGATTAGAATTAGTTGCATTAGTTAGAATTTCCAATCTTTATGTAGAGGAATATCTTTATGCTGCTGTACTTGGATTTGTCTTTAATTTTCAAAGTCAACAGATAAAGTCTCTCTCTGCTGGCCTGAAAATTGAGTACCATATATAACATCAGACATAGAGATATCTTTTTTTTTTTTTTTTTGCGGTACGCGGGCCTCTCACTGTTGTGGCCTCTCCCGTTGCGGAGCACAGGCTCCGGACGCGCAGGCTCAGCGGCCATGGCTCACGGGCCCAGCCGCTCCGCGGCATGTGGGATCTTCCCGGACCAGGGCACGAACCCGCGTCCCCTGCATCGGCAGGCGGACTTTCAACCACTGCGCCATCAGGGAAGTCCTAGAGATATCCTTTGTGTGTGGCTAGCTGGCATCACTTACTAACAATAAAGAGTATAATATTACATTATAGATGAATCTAGTAAAGTCATTTTACTTTACAGGTTAACATATTCATATAAATGAGAAAAATATAAGGAGAAATATTTTATGTAAATCTTGAAAGTAAACTTTTTCAGAACAACTAAACCATTTGGTCGTACCCTCTGCTCCACAATGATGACTCTCAAAGACATCTGATGCTTTATAAATAATAAATATTGAAGTTATCAAATAACACCCAGGACTTTCTGAAACCGAATAAATTTCCTACTGTCACACGCAATCAAAGTTCCTTGAACTCTCATGTTTTCGTGCATTCATTGCATTCCACTGTGTTAATAATTATTTTTATAGCAATTTCATAGCTATGTTGTATTTGGCTTAGAAGTGTCCAGAATTTTACAGGAATAAGAAATATTTCAAAATTAAAAGGTCAGCTTCTATAACTCTAAAAGGTTTTAAATCTTAACATACTGGATCTCTTCTAATGTTAAAATGTTACTTACAACATTCCACATTGACACAGGATATTCCTTCCTAGATTCCCTTCATGAATTGACTAATGTAATTGTCACTTAAATGAACACCATTCTTCAGGTAGTTTTCTCATAATTGATTTTCCCTCAATATCAATGTTAACATTAATGTCTTCCTTTTAGAATTTCCCAAAGTTTGAAGCTTAGAAAGTAGGCATGAATTCAATGGAGAGAAAGAAGTGGCAGCACATCTCTACCATGACACTAGTTCTCAAATGCAGTGTTGCAGCATCATGGTTTTGGCATAAACTGTAAGGAATTTTACTAGCAATAAAGTACTGAAAAGATGTTGGTCTTTCCGGCTGACACAGTTTCTTCATTTACAGAGGCTTTCTACCCTGTGACATTTAAAGAAATCTTGAGAATTGCTCAGGACCTCTACCATCATGTGGAATATCAGTATATAGAGTCACCTAGGAATAGGATTTGGAATCAGCTCAAAAGGTGAAAATCATGGTCAGAATGAGTCTTCACAATCATTTAAGCAAGCATCTTGTGGGAGATACATATTTCTAATTAACTCTGACAAGCCATGTTTTCTCCTGCACTGGATCACAGAGGTTTTTTTTCTTCAAATGAACGGTAGATGAGGTGGTTGGCTTGCATTTAGAATCTGTCTGATATTTTAAAAATCTATGTATTTTGAAGAACTAGAGCCACTCTTCAGCCTGACAAGATGTTGATACTTCCAGAGGCAAAACTGAGACTAACAGGAGGAAAGCTAGATTTCCCATCCCACAGTCATCCCCAGGGCACACTCTGTTTAAGCATAACTGCTGGCTGAATCTACTAGGGTATTTAACTTATTACTCTTTCCTTTGTGTTTCTGTCCCTTGAGTTAATTTCACTTAAGTAAATGCCTTGTGATGCAACTGCATTTCTGATTGTCAACATGTATCAGTTTATGCCCCATATTCAAGACACAAGAGGCAACTCCTCCTTTGCTTTTACCAAGATCTCCTTTGAAAACAACATGTATAAGGCATTTGCCTGAGGATTGAGTGTACTCTTCAGAGATCCTCAGAAGGTGAACACTGTCAAGGCAGATCACTGTATACACCTTGACCTCTGGTGCCACCAGGTATTTTAAGTCAGTGAGGATAAGTTCAATTTGCATTTACAAGTAACACATTTCACTTTTCATGGCACAGAGTAATCTTTTTGTGAAAATTATGTCTTTTCTCTATCTCTAATCATCTCTTCAGTTAGAAGAGAGAGGAAAAGTATATAATTAGGTTTAGGAAGCATTCCCCTGATATAGCTGTCACAGAAATGTTACAGCTACTTTGCAATATTTGTAATACTCATTGCTCAAAATTGCAACAAACTTCTTTTTCCTGCTTTATTTTTTTAACATTTTCACTTTCCAAAGTTCTCAAGACCAAGGCCATTGGCCCTGCCTCTACATTATAATGTGAATGCACTATCCATTGCCTTTGCCAGTCAAGGGGTACCTTTCTTTCCAAACAACATCCTGCACTTGATTGTCTGTATTTACTTCCAGAGATAAAGAATATTGTCTAAATTGATGTCCATAATGACTAAAAAGTTAAATGAAGTAAAAACTCTACAAATAACAAATGCTGGAGAGGATGTGGAAAAAGGGAATCCTCCTACACTGTTGGTGGGAACGTAAGCTGACACAGCCACTACGGAAAACAGTATGGAGGTTCCTCAGAAATCTAAAAATAGAATTACCATATAATCCAGCAATCCCACTCCTGGGCATATATCTGGACAAAATTCTAATTAAAAAAGATACATGCACCCCTATGTTCATAGCAGCACTATTCACAATAGCCAAGACATGGAAACAACCTAAGTGTCCACTGACAGATGAATGGATAAAGAAGATGTGGTACATATATACAATGGAATACTACTCAGCCAAAAAAAGAATGAAATAAGGCCATTTGCAGAGACGTGAATGCAACTAGAGATTATTATACTAAGTGAAGTAAGTCAGAAAGAGAAAGACAAATACCATATGATATTACTTATATGTGGAATCTAAAATATGACACAAATGAACCTATTGACGAAACAGACTCAAGGACATAGAGAACAGACTTGTGGTTGCCAAGGGGAGAGGGTTGGGGAAGGGATGGAGTGGGAAGTTGGGGTTAGCAGATGTAAGCTATTATATATAGAATGGATAAACAACAAGGTCCTACTGTATAGCACAGAGAAATATATTCAATATCCTATGATAAACCATAAAAAAAGAATGTATATATACATGTATAACTGAATCACTTTGCTGTACAGCAGAAATTAACACAACATTGTAAATCAACTATACTTCAATTAAAAAAAAAGTGAAGTTAAGAATGAATGAATTTCTTTCCTTATGAGACATAGTAAGAGTATCAGCAAGAATGAAGAACTTAGGTGCCCGGCAGCCCAAAAGGGACTGTGGAAGATGGAATAGATATTAAGAGAATAAGACACAAAGTAAGGTAGAGATAATATAGCCAAGTACTTCTTTCATAAAGTGAAATGATAACTTCTACACAGAAATCCTGTCTTCCCTGAACATTGCATTTCAGGAATGCTTCATTAAAAAGTTGTTTTTACCAGAAATTGGCACACTGGGAACTGATTATTATAGTGGAACATATTTGTCTTTGGTAAAAGTAATGCCCTTACGAAAGTAATGGGGTAATGTGAACTGATAGGGAAGTATTTTTCTTTTCAATTACAATTAACTTTTTTTAATACAGGGGTTAAAGTCTGTATTTTCCTTATAGACTTCCTGTATTTTGAAACATATGAGCTGAAAATGTAAAGCTGTTGGTAACTAAGGGTAAAGAACAAGTAAATGTAACCAAAGGCTATCTAGGGCTGTTTTAATAAATTAGAACTAATATTTTTTACAAAAAATATTGTGCCTTCTGAAAGTGCACACATCATACCTCATATCATGTTGAAAGATCATCGACTCTGTGAGAACAGTACATTTACAGCCACAAAGATTGAATTCTGTCCTTTACAAACTTTGGTTCTGATTTCAATGTTCTCTATACTTATTTCCATATATAACAAAGATGATTACATGTCAGTGATAAATAAGACAAAAGCTGAGTTTAAGTTTCAGAAATAAGAGCTGTACTTGCTACTGCTTGGAAATATTAAAACGTAAACCTCTATTCTTAGTGTTGTGAAAACCACAATTCATATTACTGCAGATTAACATCTCAAATCTATTTCTGTTTCTATATATATATATATACACACACACACACACACACACATATATGTACACACACACACATATATATATATATATATCTCTCTCAAAAGACTACCGTGGAGCTTAAACTTTTGTCCCTCTACAGTCTTCAGAATTGAAATCATATAGGAGTTAGTGAAGGCATATTTCTGAATCAATTCACCAACACCATTTCTTTATAGCAGTAATGCTATAAGCATTTACAATACTGACCGAATTCTAAGAAAATCTCCAAATCAGATTAAGTTGGGACATGCTATCATTGAAGAGTAAACAAAATTCTTAAGCCCTAAAGTTAGAGAATCTTTTCTTTGGAGATCTAATAATTTAGAAACCTTTCAATCTAGAGTTTTGCAGACTGTGGACTTGTTTCCTGCCTGTTTAAAAAAAAAGTTTTTGTTCAAAAACATTTGACTTTTCAGTGTCATTTCTGACAACACATATTTTGTTTTTGTTTCGGGTTTCGGGTCTGTTTTTGTTTCTCCTGTGACTGGTTTCCATATCCCTAAACTCTTGACTATTGTCACATATTTCTTTACAACAGAAGAGGTAAAAACACCCAACATCACAGTTACTGGAACCTTTGCTTTATTTCTGAAGTCAGCTAATACATCCTTTATCTCAACTGTGTCAATCTGTCAGCTGGTGCTGACTCCCTCAGGTACATGGATTCCTGAGTAAGCTTGACAATTTCAAGACTCTTAAAAAGCAATTATTCTAATGCATTCTATGAAGATCTCTAGTCACAGACACTGACAAGGTTGAGTAATGTACAATAACTATGTTATATTTGTTAGTATTGTACAAAATTCACATCAGTCAAGCATATTTCTTTGAGTTATTTCATATAAAACTTTTGACTTTATAGGTCAACTACTGTTTCCCTTTTCAGGAAATTTGCTGTTTGAATTGTCCCATCTACGGTCAAAGGGTTTTGAGCAACATTAAGTTTAATGTAGTCATGTCTCAAACCTCATCATATTGACAATTCTAGGCAAAGTTTTACTACCTTTCTTTGTGCCTCTTCCTCTGAATAAAAATTAGAATATTATTTGGTTGTAAAAATCCCTTTAAAGTTTGGTAATTCATACCACAAGGACATTGACACTAAATATAATAAACAGAACTGCATGTGCTTTTAAGAATTACTCATAATTAATTTTGTTCTTTTCTGTTCAATGCTTCTCGTCTTATTCCGCAACTACAAAAACAATATTCTGGATGAGTTTGCTTTTGTTTGTAACAATTTTAAAATAATTTATTAGTATTTGGTGAAAAGAGCAGTTTCTGGTATATTATAAAAAAAAAGGAATCCTCAAGATGGGCTTTAGTAGTATCATTGCAATATTTCAGGAGGAAAAGAAAACCTTATGACCTAAATGCCTGAAATGTGCTTTTAATGTGAAATAAGGTGGATAATTAGTGCAAATGATAAGGCACGCCACTTCTCTTAGGAAAAAGACACCTTCCTTTCAGAGGTTGAGGTATTTTTTTTACACTGTTTATATTCATATACTAGATAAGGACAACATTTTTTATCACAGGTGTGTGTGTGAATTTGCATAAATTGTGGGATGAAATACCAAAATCATTTTTTGATTAAGTGAAAAGTAGAACATACTGGAATTGATGTTGAGTATATAATTATCATGTTTACCATATTTTTGGTGACATGAAGCAAACAGCTATGTTTAGACCTACATCTGTTTCAAATAACACAAAACAGTGTTGTTGCTCAAAATATTTTTTAGGAGCACACCAAATTCTGAAGAACGTAACTGTTTCTTAGATTTCTCAATGCAGCCATCTATCTCAGGTATGATCTGCCATTCTGACTTAAAACAAAAAAACAAACAAACAAAAAACTTTAAAATCTAACATATCTTTGTCTTTCTCAGGACTGACCTACTTCCACTAGGAAAAAACTCTTCTGTCTTCATGCTTTCCCAAGCATGATAACTAATGACATGAGTAGTTATTGTTATTTTTGTTACTATTATTACTTCATCTTCTAGGAAAAGAAAAATTCATTACATTTCCAATTGCTTTATTTTCATCATTAGGATAATTCCAAACCTCATTTTATGATTCTCTGCTTTAAATGTCAATTAGAAACTTGACTATGCTTGCTACATGAATAAGATTATTGTTAATTCTAATTCTAATCACATTCATGACCAACGTCATTTTAGGGTTAGTTGCCATCTCCATTGTCCTAGGAAAGGTTTTACTAATTAACCATAGATAAACTTGGACTCCTTTTCATTCTCAAGAGGCTTCTTGGAGGCATGCACCTTTGCAATTTTCTTTATCTTTCAAAGTAACTGGAGATTGCGTCAACTTCATTCAAGAAAATACACGAAAGTTAATGGAATTGTAAACTCAGTGTACAAATGAAATGTAACCCATCACTATAACAAGACACTTATTTTGAACCTCGTTTTTTTTTTTTTTAAGTTTTCCAAAATTCTTTATAAGATATCAAGCTTTCCTAATTTGTATACTTTTAGGAACCAGAGAAGCCATAAGCCAGCCCTTGGACAAAAAGTTCACCTTTATATAAAAGTAAAAATAATCAGACATACTTCTCTATTCATTGGATAATTTTTTTCATATTTGTATATTCTTTTCAAATCACATTCTTCCTAATTTCCCAAATATTTTGATGAATTGTAACTCTTCAAATTAATAAAAGCATCTATATGTACCTGTTAGGTCACACCATCTACTCTATCTGTAGTTTAGGGGTTAGGGGTATGGAACAAGATCCCTCTCTTACATTCCCTTTTGAAAAATATTAATTTAATGTTTATAAATTTGATATAACTGTACAAAGAGCTTACAAAATGAGAACCATATCATTATTGCTAAATGTTGGTTAAATTCAAATTAATAGTTATAAAACAGGTGGAAGGGAAAAAGGTTATTAACACTACAATGGACAGCTCTATACCCACAACACTGCTTTAAATAGAGGGTATTGCCTTCACCTATGAAAAATTCTAAATGTGGTTGGATTCAATTTGCCAATATTTTATTTAGAATTTTTCTCATCTATATTCAGTGTGTTTGATCAGTAATTTTCATTCTTCTTCTGTCTTTGATAGATTTTTGTGCCTAAGTTTTGCTAGCATTATAAAATGTGTTGAGTAGTATTTTTTGCTATTCTTTGCAATATTTTGTGAATGACTGAAGTTGTTTGTTCCTTGAATGATTGGCGAACTTGCATATAAAGCTATCTGTATGCAAAGTTATGTTTGTAGGGTGGTATTTAACTACTGATACAATTCTATCTTTGATTTGGGAATTATTTGGATTTTCTTTTATCTTATCTTTTTTATCTTTTGATGAACTATATTTTTCTAGGGATTTGCCATTTCATCTAAAGCTTTCAAATATGTTGGCATAAAGTCCTTAATACTATGCTTATTATCCTTTTTCTAATTTTTACATCACCTCTAGTTATGTCTACTTTTTTACTTCTAACATTTTATTGACCTCTTTTTTGTAATCATTGTTGCTAAGATAGATAGATAGATGGATAGATAGATGGTTGATGACATAGATCAAAATATATATCTATCCTAGATTATCCAGCAAGGTCTCGGGTCTAACCACATGAGCTCTTAAAAGTGAAAGAGAGAGGCAGAAGAGGTGGCAGAGTGATGCCACTTGAGAAGACTCACTGATACCCTAACTGTAGCTCAGTGAGACCATACCACAATTCTGACTTACACAACTGTAAAATAATAAATTTGTGTTGTTCTAAGCTAAGTTTGGGCATTCATAATGGCAGCAATACAAAACAAATATAGCCTATAAATTCCTTTCTAAGCATCACACATTTTTTTAAACATTTTGTCTTTTGCTGTTTACAGAATTTAAAACTTTTATTTCTGATTTCTTGTTTATGTGTACATTACTTAGAAGTTTTTCTAATTCCGAAACACATCAGTTTTACTCTAGTCATCCTTTTGATTGAATTCTTACATTGTGGTCAGAGATTTTTAGTGTGAATAATATAATTTTTCATGTGCATATATGATCATTTAAAAAATATCCTCTCTGTGTTTCAAAATAATATATAATCTTTACTTGTTGAGTACAGTATTCTATAGCCCCTATTAGGTGAAGTTAATTAACCAGGCTGTTTTCTCCATCCTAATTATTTTTGGCAGTTTGATCTATAAATAAAAGGTTTATAATAAAAGGTTTCTTAAAATCCCACTGTATGGTAGATATGTTTATTTCTCTCTGTAGTTCTACCATCATTTTTTTAATTTATATATTTTTAAGTTATTATATTTCTTGGATTCAAATTTAAGGTATTATACTTTCTTGGTAAATTGAAATTAAGTAGCAACACTTTATCTCTAGAATGGTTTTTCACTTACAGTCCACCTTGTTTAAGATTAAACTTCTATAAAACTTTCTCTTGGATATGTTTCATCTGATACAAACTTTCTATTCTTTTTCACTCAATCTCTTTATCCTAATGTTTTAGGTATGCTACTTATGAATACTGATTGTCTGATATCTGTATTTTTACCAAATTTGACATTTTTGTCTTTACTACATTTAGTCCATTTATATTTATTTTAATTTCTGATATGTTTTCACTTTTCTTCGGTATTATTTTGTTTTCTCAAGTTTCCCTCTAGCTTCATGAAGTAAGATTTCCCACTAGACTCCCCACTCCTAGCTCCACATCCCTTAATTCACACAAATTGAATCTCAGGGGTTTCACAAATGTTCTTCAAATGAAAGCAGGTTGTAGCACTGAGATCATGTCTCTGTTCCCTTCTTCATTGAATTATTTAGCCTCTGATTGTGTGTACACAGTTGCCTGCTCTTGATTCATTTAAAAATGTGTTAACCCAACATTTTGTTGTTTTCATTGGGAGAATCAGTCTGGGGTATATATCTTGCCTTACTGCTAAGCAAGAGACATCACTATGAATTTTTTAGCTATGTAAACTTAGAGATTATCAATGTGGGAAATAAAATACTATCGTCATTATGGCCAAGTAACCTTTATACCTGCTCCTTAAAAAGTTGGATGACTTTGTCAACCAGTCCACCATTGTAAATATTACTAGTCTGGTGTAAATGAGGCTGTCTTTGTCTCTGGGAGAATTTCTTCCAACAACCACAGAAGGTCAAAATCTGTAACTTCTCAAAATTGCAAACTTTCTCACTTAACACAGAAAATATTTCCTGTAATAATGCATGGCATGTTGTAGGAGATCAACAAATGTTTATTAAATAAATTAATGAATGAAAAATTACATTATGCCCTTACTGACATAATAAGATGACTACTTTCCGTTAAGCCATTTCCCCATGTACTTTTCTAATTCCTTTTTAAATCTAGCCTTAGTCTTTGTGTTCTTAATAATACTCAATAAGAAATTGTTTTCCTCCCTAAAAGGTTACTTTGGCCTAAAAATTTAATGTAGTCATATATGTGAGATTTCATTGAATAGAAAAATAAAGAATGAGTTTCAGGTCAGTGGACTAAGACTGTATTTCAAAACTGATAAACAGGGCTTCCCTGGTGGCGCAGTGGTTGAGAGTCCGCCTGCCCATGCAGGGGACACGGGTTCATGCCCCGGTCCGGGAGGATCCTGCATGCCGTGGAGTGGCTGGGCCCGTGAGCCATGGCTGCTGAGCCTGCGCGTCCGGAGCCTGTGCTACGCAACGGGAGAGGCCACAACAGTGAGAGGCCCGCGTATCACAAGAAAAAAAAAAAAACCACAACTGATAAACACCCTAATTGGTTCAGGATATTTGTTTGCAGTGTCTTAGAACAGAGTAAAAAATTTCACTGATCAACAGCCTACTTCTCAAATACCAACATTTCGAATATTACAACAGTATTTGTTTGTTTCAAACAAATGTCAAATCATTTTCACATTTGTCATTCATCATTACTCCCAAATGTAAAGCACTTTTCCTCTATAGTGATTAGTTTGGTAATTTCAAGACTACAGGAAGAACTAGGGTGACTTTAATTACTTTAATTAGTATGGCCACAGATTAAGTCTTGTGATGTCTTCACCATATATGCTGTACTATTTTACAAGTTCTAATATAAGCTATTTAGGTTAATGTTGACAGTATTATTCTATGCTTAGTATAATCTGCTCTCAAACATTCTCTAGTTATGAGATTTCTGGAGCAATATATTCTTGCTAAAAAAAGCAATGTCCTTGTATAAGCTTAGTAAAAACATTCTGAGTCTGTATCAGGCAAGATCTTTCCTTGTACACTATTCCCAATTGTCTCATTTTGCTTTGCGCAAAATGTAATAAGGAAAGATATTCCTTAAGTAGAACACTTCGTGATACTGAGGTTTTCAAAACTTTCCTTCAGTACTTGAATTGCGTAAAATCTAAGAAGACGTATGACTTGCTATATCTGTTCGTCGACATATTTCATGTATCATACTGATTTTCCTACTCTAAAATAGGATTAAGAAATTCTTAAGAACACCTCATTTTTCAAAGATAATTATTGACATTGTATATCCTATCAGTTGTAGAATTGCCCTAGTTTAAGCCTTTACTTGTGTGCAAACCTTTCATTGTGCCCGTTGAGTCATTTACCTTTGTCAACACCACTATACCTGCATGGTTATTAATAGCAATGTGGTGGAATATGTATGTTCATTGAGTTCTTGATTTTCAGGAGTTATGTCATGGAGTACTCCCAAGTGTTATAATTATCCTTTTTTTCCCCCACATCTAAATAACAGAACCAAGATTCAAAACCACTTTTCTTAGACTCCAGAGTCAGAGTTACTAACTACAATACAACCACTTACTGTTTGTTATATAGCATTAATTTAGGGTTTTAATAAAATTTTACACAAATGACCAATTTCATCAATAGTATTATACCGACCATTTAAACCTTTTATAAGGCCTAAAAAGGAGAGAATTGTTATCCAGACTTCGCAAATTAAAGTATTAGCAATAAAAGAAGGTCAAGATCACATAGGTGGGGGACACGAGGGTCCAGCCCCTAATCTTCTTAGACCTCAGATCTTTGTCTGTGCTGAGGGCGAACTAGAAATCTCTAAACACTGTTCTAGCAATGTAATGTATGCTTCCAGGTTTAGATCACTTCAATAAAAATTAAAATATGCTAACAATTAAAATATGCCATAAATAAGAGTTTATGGGTTTTCAATTGCCATTGCATTGTAGGAAAGTTTGTTTCACTTTTCATTTTTCCTTTGTTTCAGTTATAATGATTCTTTAGATCACACCCATTGCTGAATTTCAACTTTTTGACCATACTGAAATAATTAAATTAAACAATTATATTTGGATTACAAAAGACTAGATATAAATTATAGCAAAAGAAGGCACTCCACTATTACAAATATTGCAAATGCCCTTTAAAACAGATACAACTATTCAGTTCTGCTTCTATTTCAGCTTTTGGCTTGAATTTGTGTCTATAAAATTATATAATCCATAGTGTTTAATTCTTTAAAACATGAATTTGCCTTTCCAATCAAGACAAAAGAATTTGGGCTTAATACTTATAAAACCTATACTGTACTTCCCAATATTATATGTTAGGCATAACAGATATTCTCCTATGTTATGTTAAGCCATCAAGTTTATGACAGTTTGTTACAGAATCCCCCAGGAAATTGATAGTTTGACAAAGCATATTTCCTTTTCCCCATATTTGTAGTTCTATGTATTTCCCCCAAAATACAAACAAATAAGAAGTAAAACACAAAACTAATAAGTCTGCCATAAGTTCAACACAGCATGCTGGACTGGATTCTGGAACTAAGATGGGCATTACTGGAGAACATGAAAAAAATCCAAATGAAGTCTGTAGTTTAGTCAACAGTAGCATACCAGTGTTAATTTTTAGTTTTGACAAATGCAGCATAGTTATGTATGATGCTTAACATTTGTGGAAGCTGGGTGAAGAATATATAGAAAATCTCTGTACAATGTTTGCAACTTTTCATTAAATCTGAAATTATTCTAAAACTTAAAAAAAAATTTAAAAAAATAACTTTGGCACACTAAGAACCAAGATAGAAGCTTATCTACTTCAATGTTCATCAGACAAAAATTATTTTCAGTTTTCCTATGAATCAATCATCTTAAGTTTGAGGAAAAAATCCTAAGGTTGTGTAGGATTTAGAAAACACAGGTATATCCAAAACATACAATCAAGAATCACAAGAATAGCATACTGACAGATTGAAAATAGCACCAGCTTCTCCATAGTGGCCCAGAAAGTGGCATTGGGTATTAACTGCACACCCAGCTAAAGATAGCTAGACTATCTTTATTAGGAAACCAACTGACTTATTTTGGTATAGCAACCAATTTATTTAAAATAAAAATAAAGCCTCAGGATTAAAGTTAGGAAAATCATGACATTATTAATAATCTCACATTTATTGAGAATTTCTCATATACCTTAATGTACACAGATGGAGTGCCACATTTAATCCTCCCAATGCCACTTGTCACCATTTACCCCTTAGAAACTGAGACGCAGGGAGGTTTAGTGTCTAAATGATCTACTTAGTGAGTGACAGAGCCAGGATATGAACTTGAAACTTTCTAATCCACTAAAACCTACCTATTTTACTTCATAGAATAAAAGTGGATCAAAGATGATGTAGTTACTTTGTCATATCTACAGGCAGAACTTTTCTCCTCTATGCTTTGGCCATAGCGACTTTAACTTGCTAACATGCAAACTTTGGCTAACTGCAATATTAAAAAGTCCAGTGTACATTCATCTTGGCAAAAGAAAGTGACCCAAGTTTTTAATCTCCCTTTGCTCCTCCAAAACTATTGTCCGCCTATCTTCACATTATTCTATGTCTCAAGAAGCTGACCTCAGCAGACTTTATCCCCAGGTTTCTGATTGGTTTCAGCCAATGGAATGTATAAACAGAGATTGGAAGATAAAGATTGGATTATATTTCCTCTCTACTCCCTCTCTGTCAGGCTACTATTCTGGTCTGACTAAGTCTGAACAGTATCTTTGGTCACTATCCCTATAGGGTAGCCCCTCTTCTACAAGCAGAGCTTTTACCAAATTTTGGTAACAGCTTCTTCCTCTGCAAATAGCTGCTTCATTATTTTCAGTGTCCTTTGTTTATTGTGCTATCTGCTTCATGAGGAGACCATGGCTAAATTAGCCAACATAAGGTTAACGGATGATAACCCTTTGCTTTTACCCAATGTTAAGCTCTCTGCATTTTAAAATTGTATACTTTTTTAATAAGAGGACCTCTTTATATTGCCTATGCAGTTAAACCCCAAATTAAAATAAATTCCTCTTCAATTTTTTTTCTCATTTAAGCATAATTTCAATAAATTTAATTTCATACCTTTGGGATATCAAGGTGTTTTTGTAAATAATGTTCATCTGCAATATCTCCAATTAACACTGCAAGAATTATAATTATGTTTGACAACTGAAGTGTACTTTACCTTGACATTGATTACTGCCATTTCTGATCTGAGCAAAAAGTTTCCCTAAATATGAATTGAATGAATATTATTTTCAAATTTCTAGGTTCCCCAACAGAAAAGAAACATTTTAATAATCACTTCAGAAAAAAAAAACCCAGAACTATTGATATCCACTTCAGGTAAGAATTGAATAAAATCCTGCCAGAATAATTCTCCCTCATAAAACAACTATAAAATGTGGACATAAAACCAAAATCAGCAACCTGAAGAAACTGTGTTTGGTAGGAACATTGTATAAAGTGGATTCTCATTTTCATGGCTTTTAGCCTGAGGCCAATTGCAGTAGGTAAAACATGCAAGCAGCAAGTGTGCTAATGAGAAAACCGCTGTTGGAGAAATCACAGTCACAGAGGAGAATGGAGGAAGCAAAGAAAAATATGAAACAGAGAAGGCCTTCCCAAATTCTGTATACCCACATCTCTGACAGGTCCTGGAACCACTCATGTGAGAAATAGATTAAAAGCAGCTCAGCTAAAGATCGAAAACCTAAACTTACACTGGAACTGCTGCCCCCAAAACAGTTCATGTCCAAATAAGTTAACTGACTGCTAAACAAAAGAAATAATACTCACTTGAAATAAATAACAGAATCCATATTCTCTACAAATTAATCTTCTCAATGTCCAGAATATGATACAAAATTACCCAACAGACAAATGATGAGGAAAATAAAACACATTCTAAAGAGTAATTATCTGAAAAGATGATATGAGACCAACCTGAAGATGAATCAGATATTCGAACTAGGAGATAAGGGTTTTAAACTGGCTTTGGTACCTATACTCATTTAAAAATATATAAATAAATAAATGTATACTTTCAAAGAATGAAAAGACAGAAAATCTCAACAGAAAAAAATGATAACAAGAATTAATGGAACTCTAGAATGAAAAATGCAATACTTGCAATTAAAAATTTCTTAGATGGCCTGAATAATTTAATGTAAATTACAGAGGAAAGAGTAAGTTAGCTTGAATACAGAACAGTAGAAATCATTCAATATGAAAAATACAGAGAAAAAGACAGAAAACTGTGAACAGAACCTCAGGGCCTAGTAGATAATACCAAACAGTCCAACATATGTGTAATGGGTGCCCTAGAAGATGAAGGAAGAGAATGGAGCAAAAAAATATGTATTTCATAAAATTATACCAATTATTTCCTAAATTTGACAAAAGATAAAATTTTAGATATGGATTCTCATCAAACATCACGACAATAGATAAATAAACCATACTGAGCCACACTGTTGTCAAACTATTGAACATGAAAGATAAAGAACGAAGTTTAAAAGCAGCAAGAAACACCCACACGTGCGCACACAAGTGCGCACACCCCCGCATTACATACTGGCAAAAGAGGTTTGATTAAAGGTCAAGTACTCATCAGAAACCTGGAGGCCAGCAGAGAGGGTGAAACATCTTCAAAATTCTGAAAGAATGTTTTAAAATTCAGGGTTAGATGTTGCTGTTTGGCTTTGTAACATCTTTGAAGCCTTAAAAGAATTTAAAAAAAAAAATCAATGCTGGACGTTGCCGTTTGACTACTGGAATAGAAACACACCATCTGCATGTCAGCTCTCTATCTCTATGCATAAAAAAGCATGTATACAATACAGTGGGACATTTTAGTAAAAGACTGAATCACTGATATATTAGGAAATTTAGTCAATATTCTTCATGCATCCTTTGTTAGATGACAGAGGTATAACAGCTGTAGGCAAGCTTGCATAATCTTAGAGTTTTTTCCATTATTTTCTCCTCACTCTTGCTTTCTCCCAGCCTCAGGAAAGCCATTTTGGTCTGAATGAATATAAGAAGTTATATAGCTGCTCCCAGAGTTATTGTCTTTAAAACCTGTATATCTGTATATGTAATACCTTATTTTACCCCCAGGATAAAAGTTTCATGTATCAGTACCAGAGGGAGGAAGTTTGAGAACATAAAATGCTCTTTTCTTGAGCCACTGAAATCACTGCACAGAGGCCATTGTATTCTCCACATACATAAAAAAAATACTGTGTTCAAAAACAGCAAACGAATGATGCAATACTGAAATATTAGAATGTGTTTTGAAGAGCACATTTAACTAGCATTGTCTATCATTAATCCAGTTAACTAATAGTTTAGTGTCTTACATACACTTACACACACATGCACACACACCCTTATACATACACATATGTCCTAGAAGTGGCATCAGTTGAGTATCATGCAAATCAAACAAATAAATATTCTGGAGGAAAAATGATGTTTGACTGTCAGGTGAGTGCTGCCAGTATCTATAAAATAGTTGCATAATGGCCTTTAACTTATGGCAGACATAATGCTAAGTAGCCATTTGAATGCTTAAGCTCATTTAAATTTGTCTGTTTCCAAACACTCACAAGGGCAGAACTGTGAGAAGCAGCCAAGGAGAGAAGAATGCCTGGGTCAAAAGGGGACAGAGTGTTTTCCATGGAGATAAATCCGGAGACAGAATAGATCAGTATAGAACATTCCCTTCTGATGGTCCTTTTTATTTTCTTTCTGCTAATTTGCAAAGGCTCTCTACTTTACAGTTAGAATGATTTCTAAGGTCTTTTCAGCTACAAAGAGAAACAAACAAAAAAGGAGTCTTCTCTTTGTTCCTTGTAGATGTTTTATTGTTAAACAGGATGCAGGCTACATGTAACCATCAGTTTCCAGATTTTCTTAAGAAATTCTTGGGTTGTTGTTAGATATTCTTATTTTCTTAATGTTTCAGAAATGTCATTCTGATGTCATTTAGAATGGCTAAGGAATCTCCTCCTTTGGTGAGGGGATTCTAAAAACGTTGTTTCCTAAAAGAGTCAATTACACCAAATATTAAGAACTAAAGAGAATGTATACTTACATTGGCCAAAGGCTCAGGCAAACATTTTTAGCCCTTGACATTACTGTTTGACTTCTGGGACAGAGCCACACTGCCTAGATTTCATCTCTCTCCACCTCAAACTCACCCTTAGATGTAGCTATACATATTTCATGTCAGTCCTCACCTAATAATAAATAGTACATAAAGCGGCATAGAAATATCCATAAGAGTTGAATATTCAGGAATATCAGACTGGAATGTAGGACGTGGAAAATCAGTAATCACATTTCAAATTGGCAGCACCTAAAAATCAATTCTGGAAACACGCTTTTCTTTTCTTCTTACAGTTTATAGCCCATATACATTTTATATCATTTGCTGTGTTGGCTTTTGTGGTGGGTCCTTGGAACTTTGAATTTATCAGAAGTGTAGCTTATCAAAAATGTGGTATTATGATGTTTTTATATATTACTTATGATGACAACATGTGCTGGTATAGTTTAAAAATAAGAATGATTAACAAAAGGGCTTTATAGTTTATGAATAAAAGATCTTCACATCTTCTGCTCAATCTTTGTAAAAGCCCCATGATGTATACAAGGCAGATACTATTATCCCCATCTCACTGATGAGAAATCTAAGACTCAAAGAAGTGTTTATTAGCTCAAGTTCTCCAACCTAATAGGAAGTGTAATCAGAAGTAAAACCCATCTAGTTCTTCTGATTCAAATTCCAGGTCATGTTAGGAAAAATTGGGCTCTAAAGTTGGATAGATTTTGCTGGAAACCTAAATCTACTATGTACTATTTGAGAATATATCTACTAGTTAGCATTTGAGAGAAAGCTATGTGATTTCTCTCTGAAGCTCAGATTTATCATCTATAAATTAAGGATTAAAAAAGTTTTCCTTACAGAATTGTTGAGAGAAGTCAATGAGAATTCAATAAGCAAATGGAACATGAAATATTTCCTCAATGAGCATGGCTACATCACTGAACCCACTGTTGTCATCATGTAGTCACCATCATCATGATCACCATCATCATCAAAATACACTGACCTCACTAATAACCATACTTTTCATTCTTTCATTTCAATACATTCCAAAATCATTTCTGATCACTTATAATATTCCAGAAAAATGTGCTAGAAGCTGAGAACAGAGAGGTATACAAGATCAAAGGCTGCCCATCAAGAAGCTGACTGCACTGAGGAATAAGAAAGTGAATATATAACCAAATCCAAGCATATAAAGGTTAAAGGAGAGAGAAAGAACAGTTAGTTCTTCCACAAGCTTGGGGGCAAGCAGCAGTGTAGCTCAGGAGAAGAGAATGTTAAGGTAAATCTTTTCAGAAGCAATGTCCTGGCTTAGTAAGCCTCAGAATAAGTAAGAGTACACTATACAAATAAAAAGGAAAAGGAATTTTCACAAAGGAATTAACAGGTCCATAGGTGCAAAAGCAAGGGACAGCCTGATGCCATCCAAGTAGTACTTCAAAGTAACTGAAAAAACTTCAAGGAGAGGAAGGGATCTGATATGACCTGAGAGAGTTTGAACTTTATCTTGAAGATAATGTGGAGATATTGAAGGAGTTTTTAACAAAAGGATGTCAAGATCATATTCATGCTGAAGAGACATGATCCTGAAAGCAGTGTTGAGAATGGCTTGGAGGAGAGCATCAGCATAAAAAAGACAGCAGGAAGAACTCCGGTCAAAGCATGCAATAAGAATGAAATTGGGGGATTCCCTGGCAGTCCAGTGGTTAGGATTTGGCACTTCCATTGCTGTGGGCCTGGGGTTTGATCCGTGGTCAGGGAACTAAGATATCACAAGCCATGTGGCGTGGGCAAAAAATTTAAAAATTAAAAAAGAGAATGAGGGCTTCCCTGGTGGAGCAGTGGTTGAGAGTCCGCCTGCCGATGCAGGGGACACGGGTTCGTGCCCCAGTCCGGGAGGATCCCACATGCCGCGGAGCGGCTGGGCCCGTGAGCCATGGCCACTGAGCCTGCACGTCCAGAGCCTGTGCTCTGCAACAGGAGAGGCCGCAGCATTGGGAGGCCCGCGTACCGCCAAAAAAAAAAAAGAGAATGAGATTAATTATAGAATACTATTGAAATATACACATTCATATATCCAAGGGTGTTCCAGTAAATGTTTAGCAACTGGATCTCCTGAAAAGAAAAAAATAGCCCCAATTTGTAGCCTTTGTTGATTTCCATTTTATAAATATTCCCACCATGGCCAGTTACAAATTACCAACATGTATTTTAATGCAGAGGTGGGAAAACATGCGCAGTAGCACATACGCATACACACAAAAAGTTCACTTTCTTAATGGTGTCATTTGCAGCACAAAAACTTTTAATTTAAATGAAGTCCCACTAATCTACTCCTTCTTTTGTTGCTTGTGCTTTGGTGTCATATGTAAGAAATCACATCCTAATACAATGTCATTAAGATTTAAGCTTATGTTTTCTTCTCATAGTTTTATCATTTTAGCTCTTATATTCAGGTCTTTGACCCATTTCAAGTGAATTTTTACATATGATTGGAGGTAAGGGTCCAAATTCATTCTTTTGCATATGGATACCCAATTTTCCTAGCAGCCTTTTTAAAAGAGGGGTTGGGTTTTGGGTTTGGTTACTGTTTTGTAAATATAGGAGAGACCTGGATCATACCTTTATGCTGAGGAGAAAAAAATCCTATGGAGAGCAAGAGGTTAAGAATGCATCATGATTAATAAAAAGTTTCAGAACTGAGAACACAGGCATGGAATGAGCCACAAACAAAAACACCTCTTCCACAGAAATGGAAGAAAGATGGGCTGAGAGGAAAGCAAGAAGCAGAAAGGGTGTAATTAATTTTTTAGTAGGTGAGAGTCATAAAGTTAGGCAAATTCCAAGCCAATGTTTTAAATAGCAAAGTTCTGTAATGACTATTGGGAGGATCATTAGAGAGCTTCCTGGGAATTCATATTGATCATGAGGCAGATTTCCAACAACATGAAGTTGTAAACTACGTATGTATAAGGCATCCATAAGCACAGTTTTATTTGTTTGTATCTAAGGACTCAGTAATATAAGCATATACGTAGGACATGGATATTTGTGTTTTAAATTTGCTTAGGGTTTTTTGTAATTTTTTTACTCTAAGTGTCCTTTTGTTTTTCCAGCTTTGTTGAGACATATGATATTAAGTTTAAGGTGTACAGTATTTTTATTTGATACAGGTATGTATTTTTTTCACATCTTTATTGGAGTATAATTGCTTTACAACGGTGGGTTAGTTTCTGCTGTATAACAAAGTGTATCAGCTATACGTATACATATATCCCCATATACCCTCCCTCTCACGTCTCCCTCCCACCCTCCCTATCCCACCCCTCTAGGTGGTCACAAAGCACCGAACTGATCTCCCTGTGCTATGTGGCTGCTTCCCACTATCTATCTATTTTACATTTGGTAGTATATATAAGTCCATGCCACTCTCTCACTTCATCCCAGTTTACCCTGCTCCTTCCCCATGTCCTCAAGTCCATTCTCTACGTCTGCATCTTTATTCCTGCCCTGCCCCTAGGTTCTTCATAACCATTTGTTTTTTTTTAGATTCCATATATATGTGTTAGCATACAGTATTTTTCTCTTTCTGACTTACTTCACTGTGTGACAGACTCTACGTCCATCCACCTCACTACAAATAACTCAGTTTCGTTTCTTTTTTATTACTCAGCCACGTATATATTACTAAATGATTACCACCATACCTTTAGTTAACACCTCCATCATGTCACATAATTACCACTCACTTTTCTGTGGTGAGAATATCTAAGATCTACTCTCTTAGCAACTTTCAAGTAGACAATGTAGTGTGATTAAATATAATCACCAGGCTATACATTAGATCCCCAGAACTTATTTATCTTATAACCAGAAGTTTGTACCCTTTGACCAACATCTGTTTCCCGCACCTCAGCTCCCATTCGACTTACACTCTATTTCAATTAGTTCAGCTTTTTTAGATTCCATATATAAGTGAGATCATACAGTATTTGTCTCTCTCTGTATCACTTATTTCAATTAGCATAATGCCCTCAAAGTCCATCCATGTTGTCGCAAATGGTAAGATTTCCTTCTTTCTCATGGCTGAGTAGTATTCCATTGTGTGTGTGTGTGTGTGTGTGTGTGTGTCTGTGTGCGTGTGTGTGTGTATATATACACACGCACACAGACACAGACACACACACACACACACCACATCTTTACCCATTCATCTGTTGATGGACACTTAAGGTTGTTTCCATATCTTGGCTACTATGAATAGTGCTGCAGTGAACCTCTGTAAATGAGTGCAGATATCTCTTGGAGATCATGTTTTCATTTCCTTTGGAAATATACCCAGAAGTGGGATTTCTGAATCATACAGGAATTCTATTTTTAATTTTTTGAGGAATTTCCAACTGTTTTCCATAGTTAATTGGCTGTACCAATTTACACCCCCCAACACTGCACAAGGGTTCCCTTTTCTCCACATTCTTGCCAACACTTACTATCTTTTGTCCTTTTTTTTTTTGCGGTACCCGGGCCTCTCACTGCTGTGACCTCTCCCATCACGGAGCACAGGCTCCGGACGCGCAGGCCCAGCGGCCATGGCTCAGAGGCCCAGCCGCTCCGCGGCATGTGGGATCCTCCCGGACCGGGGCGCGAACCCGTGTCCCCTGCATTGGCAGGCGGACTCCCAACGACTGCGCCACCAGGGAAGCCCTATCTTTTGTCCTTTTAATGATAGCTATACTAACAGGTGTGAGGTAATATCTCTTTATGGCTTTGATCAGCATTTCCCTGATGATTAGTGATGTTAAGCACCTTTTAATGTAACTGTTGGATATCTGTACATGTTCTTTGGAAAAATATTTATTCAGTTTCTCTGCCCACTATTAATTGAGGTTTTTTTTTTTTTGATTCTTGTATTGAGTCGTATGAGTTCTTTATATATTTTGGATGTTAACTTCCTGTCAGATACATCATTTGCAAATATTTTCTCCCACTCCATAGGTTGCCTTTTCATTTGGTTGATTGTTTCTCTTGCTGTGGAAAAGCTTTTTTGTTTGATGTAGTCCCACTTATTAATTTTTGCTTTTATTGCTGGTGCTTTTGGTGACACAGCCAAAAACATCATTGCTAAGACCAATGTCAAGGAGCTTTTTCATAAGTTTTCTCCTAAAAGTTTTATGGTTTCAGGTCTTATATTTAATTCTTTAATCTGTTTTGAGTTTTCAAACTCAAAATTATTGTTGATATAAGATTGGTGTACAATTTTTTTCTTCTTCTTGTGGTTATTTAATTTTCCCAACACCATTTTTTGAAGAGACTGTTTTCCCCATTAGGTTCTCTTGGCTCTCATGTCAAATATTAACTGACCGTATACGCAAAGGATTATTTCTGAGTTCTTAGTTCTGTTATATTGGTCTATGTGTTTATATAAATGCCACTATTATACTGTTTTGACTGTTATAACTTTGTAGTATAGTTTGAAATCAGGAAATTGATGCTTCTGGCTTTGTTCTTCTTTCTCATGATTGTTTTGATTATTTGAGGTCTTTTGAGGTTCCATATAAATTTTAGAATTATTTGTTCTCTTTCTATAAAAAATGCCATTGAAATTTTAATAGAGATTGCACTGATTATGTAGGTGGCTTTGAGTAATATGAATATTTTAACACTATTAATTCTTCCAATCCATGAACATGCAATACCTTTCCATTTGTTTGTGTTTTCTTCAATTTCTTTCATCAGAGTCTTGTAGTTTCCAATGTAGAGAACTTTCATCTCCCTGGTTAAATTTATTCCTAAGTATTTTATTGCTTTTGATGCCATTGTAAATAGGATTGTTTTCTTTAGTTCTCTTCAGATATCTCATTGTTAGTGTGTAGAAATTCAACTGATTTCTGTATGTTGATTTTGTATACTTCAACTTTATTGAATTCAATTATTAGTTCTAACAGATTTTTGGTGGAGTGTTTAGGATTTTCTACATACAAGATCATATGCAAACAAAGACAATTTTACTTCTTCCTTTCAAATTTTGAGGTCTTTTATTTCTTTTTCTTGCCTAATTACTCTGGCTAGGACTTCCAGTATTACATTGAATAGGAGTGATGAGAGTGAGTACCCCTGTCTTGCTCCTGATCTTAAATGAAAAGCTTTTAAAAGCTCACCACTGAGTAAATGTCAGTTGTGTATTTGTCATATATGGCTTTTGTTATGCTGAAATGTGTTCCCTTTATACCCAATTTGTTGAATGAACACTTTTATCATAAAAATGTTGTATTTTACCAAATGCTTTTTTTGCATTTATTGAGATGATCATACGATTTTCATCTTTCATTCTATTAAGGAGGAATATCCCATTTATGGATTTGCATATGTTATACCATCCTTGCATCAGAGCAATAAATCCAACTTGGTCATGGTGTATTGTTCCTTTTAATGTTATGTTGAATTCAGTTTGCTAAAGTTTTATTGAGAATTTTTGCATCTATATTCATCAGGGGCTTGGTCTGTATTTTCTTTTCTTGTAGTGTTCTTATCTGACTTTGGTATCAGGGTAATGATGGCCTCATAAAATAAGTTTGAGAGAGTTCCCTCCTCTTCAATTTTTTTGGAACAGTTTGAGGAGGACTGACATTAATTCTTTAAATATTTTGTAGAATTCACCAATAAAACATCTGGTCCTGTGTTTTCCTTTGTTGGTAGATTTTTAATTACTGATTCAATCTCCTTACTTGTTATTGGTCTGTTCAAAATTTTCTCTTTCTTCCTGGTTTAGTCTTGGTAGGCTGTATGTTTCTAGGAATTTGTCCATTTATTCTAGGTTATCCAATTTGTTGGTGTATAATTGTTCACAGTAGTCTCTTACAGTTCTTTGTATCTTTCTAGTATCAGCTGCAATCTCTTTCATTTCTAACTTTACTTTGGTCTTCTCTTTTAGTCAGTCAAGTAAAGGTTTGTCAATTTTGTTTATGTTTTCAAAAACTCAGCTTTTGTTTTTTACTTTGATCTTTTCTGTTTTTTTTCTGATCTCTGTTCCACTTACTTCTGTTCTGATCTTTGATATTTCCTTCCTTCTGCTAACTTTGGGCTTAGATTGCTCTTTTTCAAGTTCCTTGAGGTGTAAAGTTAGGTTGTTTGAGATCTTTCTTGTTTCTTAATATAGGCTATTTGTCACTATAAACTTCCCTCTTAGAATTGCTTTTGCAGCATCCCATAGGTTATGGTATGTTGTGTTTCCACTTTCATTTGTTTCAAGATTTTTTTTTTCTCATTTGATTTCTTCTTTGACCCATTTGTTGTTCAAAAACTCCTCTCTTTTATGTTTTTGATGTCACAATTTTAAGTCTTTTTGTATTGTGTGTTCATTAACAAATTAGTATAGCTATAGTTTTTTAATACTCTTGTTCATTAGCCTTTATACTAAAGTGATTAACAATACACCATAATGCAGTATTAGAGTATTCTGAATTTAACTATATACTTGCCTTTATCAGAATATTGTATATTTTTATATGTTTTCATGTTATTAATTAGCATACTTTCATCTCAGCCTGAAGAACCCCTTTCAACATTTCTTGTAAGGCAGGTCTAGTGGTGATAAATTCCCTCAGCTTTTATTGGTCTGGGAAAGTCTTTATCTTTCCTTTATTTCTGAAGGACAGCTTTGCCAGATAAGGTAGTCTTGGTTGGCAGGTTTTTTTCTTTCAGCACTTTGAATATATCATCCTACTCTCTCCTGGTCTGTAAGATTTCTACTGAGAAATCTACTGATAGCCTTATGGGGGCTTTCTTTTAATTTACACACTTTTATTCTCCTGCTGCTAGGATTCTATTTGTTTTTAATTTTTGACAGTTCCATTATAATGTGTCATGGAGAGGATCTCTTTAAACCGATTTTGTTTGGTGACCTATGAGCTCCATGAACTTGAATATCCAAATCACTTGCCAGATTTGGGAAGTTCTCAGCCATTGTTTGTATCAATATGCTTTCTCACCCCTTCTCTCCCTCTTCTTTTTCTGAAACTTAATTAGCAAATTCATCCTTTGGATGGTACTTCAAGACCACATAGGCTTTCTTCACTCTTTTCTATTCTTTTTATCTTTGTTCTCCTCTGACCAAGATACTTTCAAAGTTCCTGTCTTTAATCTCACCGAATCTTTCTTTTGCTTGTTGAGTCTGCTGCTGATGCTATCTACTGCACTTTTTTCATTTCATTCATTGTATTCTTCAGCTCCAGAATCTGTCTGTTATTTTTTTATTATTTCTGTCTCTTTGTTAAACTTCTCATTTTGGTCATGTATTGTTTTCCTTACTTCATTTAATTTTCTTTCTGTGTTTTCTTGTAGCTCATTGAGTTTCCTTAAAACAGCTTTTTTGAATTTTTTATCTGGTAAATCAGAGATCTCCATGAGTTTGGGCTCAGTGACCAGAAGATTATTGTGATCCTTTAGTGTTGGCATGTGTCCTTAATTTTTCATGTTTCTTGGAGTTTTGTGTTGATGTCTTTGCATTTGAAGTAACAGTCAGCTCCTACAGTCTCTACAACTGCCCACTCCAATGCATCCAAACTCAGAATTTTTACTCCAGTGGAGTACTGGAACATCTCCTCTTGAAACCTGGATTACCACAAAGGCCCTCTCATCTGTGAGAGATTTGCTAAGTTATTGTTCTCCAAGGGCTCCCAGACCTTGGCCAAAAGAGGCTGAAGCCAGTTCATGGGCCACCTGCAGGGTCCACAACCAGGACTGAGGTCTATCTGCCTATTACCCATTGCACAGACAGGCAAGACTCCTCCAAGGTCCCTTGTGGTATGGTGCTGAGTCCCACAGCCTTCTCAAAGGTGTTCTTCACGGATGGATGCCATTTTTCTGTTATTGAGGGTGGGTACAAAAATAAGGGATGCCTTGTTGGTTATCCATTTTAATTGGCTATACTCCAATGTAAAATAAAAAGTTTAAAAAAAAAATAAGGGATGCCTTATGTTGCTAAGATGCTGATATCACTTCATTAATAGTCTTGATTAACTAAAATAGTTACAGGGTCCTCCTCAGTATATGCAGAATGACTCAGTATTCATATTATAGCAGTGGCTCTCAAAGTGCAGTCCCTGGAGCAGCATCAACAAGCACTGGAACTTGATAGAAATGGAAACGTTCAGGCCCAACCCCAGAACTACTAAATCAGAAAGTTTGGGAGTGGGACCCAGCACTCTGTTTTCACACACCCTCCACTTGATTCCAGAACATGGATAGTTTGATTGAAACAAATTTGGGTTCTCTGGGCACTAATATTGAAAGGGGAGAAGGAAGTTAAGGATACAGGAAATTGGACAATTAAGATGATAAATCCTGAGTGTCTTGGCTGGAAAGTGAAGAGCAAAAGGATTATAATAGTGGGAGAAACTAAAGGAGAATGGGAGCCAACAGGAGATAAAAACACAGATCTACTGGGAGTAAAGGGGTGAGGCCCCATTCACCAGTCTCCACTTTTCAAAGTCCAAGCCCACCTTCCTCCTGGTGTCTAAGTCTCAGCATCAAGGCTTTAGTTAGAAAGAATTGTTGAGATTATTTTGTAACATCAAATTTCTATCAGTGGGACTACCAGCAAAGAGGTCATCCATAATTTCATTCTGCCCATCCTTCACTTTGCTTCTGCCAGATATAAAGTGATATGAACACCAGATTTCAGACACAGTAGATTTACTTGTTAAGGGTATCAATAATTTCACTTTTATCTAAATTCTAACCATTGCTTACAATTAACCAATAGCTGTTTGCTAAGTAATATTTAATAAGACTATTTACAACAGTCATAATGATAAACAAAACTTCCCATGGTATTAAATCAAATGAGGCACTACTCCTCATCAAATGATGATTAAACAGTAGGTCAAAGGAGACTATATCACTGTTTTGTTTTCTTCAGTTCTACTCAAAGAGACATGAATTTCAATGCCATTATTTCATACAATTTGTTTCATCAGAAGATATCCATAAGTGGGACTGAGCAGTCATTTGATTTATAACCAATTTAAACCAATTTATTGTTTGATCCAGGGGCCCCAACAAGTCAGTCTTCAAGCTGAAGGATAAAGGAAACAATAAGATCTTTGTAGCCTAATTTCACCTGAGAGAAAATAATTAAAAATAAGTTTGTAACAATGTTGACAACTTATAAGAAACTACACTAGAATAGTATACTACTATGGTTAAATGTATTTTTAAGTTATTTTTCACAAACAGGTAACATTAAAGATGCTAGACATAGTTTAGTGGCATAAAATATAAGTTTTGTTCTATTCAAATGTTTTTCACATTTCAAGGTCCATTGTAATATAAGCCCTAAGTCAGAAATTGGGCCATCTACTGTTTCTGAAAAGACCTAGTCAAAGTAAAAGAAATGTTATCTGCAGTCCAATAAGGAAAAGCAAGCCATTTATCTAAACTCTGTCTGGTTGGTAAAAACAGAACTCAAAATGTCAAAATATATCCACCAGGCAAGATATTTTTAAGTGAGCTAATGACCAAATATTGGGGCTTTGCACTTTATTTATATGAACTACTCCTGGAAGGAATAACATCTCATCAGGGAATGGATAATAGTGATTATGAAAAATTTCAGTTTAGATTACTGACTTGACTGAGTCTGGTATGAGCTGGCACAAAGCCATCCTTAGGAGTGAGCAGTGCAGAAACACCATCCCATATATCATAGACATTTATTTTGGAGAAGAGCACATTTATCACATTTTAGGAAGTGCAGCCCTAAACTATGATTTATTTTGTTCATCACTTCGGAATCTTAAATCTTTGCTGTATTTTTGCTAATCACACCTGAACTCAGTGAGGTAAAAACTGTTTCTTCTCCCTTTCATTCCTTACAAACAAGATCTGACTGTTCCTTTCCTATCCTTAAAAACTTTGCCAAGAAAATTATCCAAAACTTTAAAATAAGACAAAAAGATAGACAGCATATCCCTTCAATGTTATACAGAAGCAAAAGCCACCCAGGTATTATGCAGGAGTATGATCTTTGTTCATTTCACCATTTATGATTGACTAAGTTCCAAGACAGAGTGAAATTATAGTTTTATAGAAGAGCAAAATAAATAATTCCTCTCTACTAAAATATATAATCTAAATATTGAAATAAAACACTGAAATATTGTGTCACCCCACTTATTCTATTTTCAATTGCTCAGACAGATGAAGGGCAGACTTGACTAACTGAGTATATCTGTAACCAGGGTGGAGGTACCAGTCTCTCCTTTCACTGACTCCCCAATCTTGAAAAATGGTTCTTGTAGAACCCTCTTCTTCTGGTGTGTGTAGTAGTCAGAATCTTGCCTCCTCCAAAAATGTCCACATCCTAATCCCAAGAACCCGTGAATATGTTACATTAAATGGCAAAGGGGAATTAATGTTACTAATCAGCTGACCTTAAAATAAGATTACCCTGGATTACCTAGATAAACATAATATAATCACAAGGGTCCATGAAAGTAGAAGAGAGAGGCACAAGAGTCCGAGCGCTGTGATGTGAGACGGTCTCAACCCATGTTAACTGGCTTTGAGGATGAGGAAGGGGACCATGAACAGTGGAATGTGGGCAGCCTCTAGCAACTGGAAAAGGCAAGGGGATGGATTCTCTCCTAGAGCCTCCAGAAAGGGACATAGCCCACCTTAATCTCAGCCAGTGAGGCCCATTTTGGACTTCTGAACCACAGAACTATAAGACAAATCTATATTGTTTTAGGCCACAAGTTTGTGATAATTTGTTATGGCAGTAGTAGAAAACTAATATAGCTTTAAGTAGGTCTGAAGAACTCTCTCTTCCTTCTTCCTTCCGATCGCCAGAGTCTGACTATCCATAGCTTCTCAAATTCCTAATCTTTTGCTTACATAGTCAGTGGGAGAGAAGGAACTGATGCTTGTAGGATCTTCCCATCTCCAGAAATGTGACAGAGATCTGTCAAGATTCTTCATCTCTCTTATGAATTTGGTACCTACTGTTTCAGCTTTGAGAATTTAATTGCAATCTCAAGATGACAGGAAAAGATTTATGTAGCTAGACTAAGTATGAGAGAAAGAGGAATTTGGTCTCAAAAACTGTTGCTAAAATGTCATTTAGCTATCAACTGCTCATCTTGGGTACTTGATTAAAATATGGATTAATAAACTTTGTTCTAAACCTACCTAATCAATATCTCTGGGGATGAAGGCCCATAGCGTTACATCTTCTGACACACACTAAAACCTGATAAACTCTGTCATGCAGGAATACATGTTTTTACTTCACTTCTATTATAGAAGCCTTAACCCCAACAAGAAAAGCAAAGTTTTTGTTTTTAGAGGTTGAATGTATCTGCTGCCTCACTTGAAAGACAGAACAAAGACCTGAGACCGAGAAGGGATAACTGATTTGACTAAAGACACATTTTGACTGACAAAGCAGGGGTTGGATAATAGAGCCTGTGCCTTCTACTCCCAAACCCTTACCTTTTTTTTTTTTTTTTGAAGTCATCTCTCTTGAAAACAAGAGGAGGGAACAGTGCCTTTTAGAAGCAAACACATTTACTGTAGGTTTGTTTCATCTCCGCAGTAGCTCCTTTTTTATTGTTAACTATTGGTGTTTCAATAAATGACGGCAAACCATTCTGTGCCATTATTCCCATACCAACTGTAAGATTTGTAAGTGCTTGCTGCTCAACATTTCCTCACCAATCACATGTACTCTCTTCTCTCGTTGGGTCTGATGCTTTGTTCCTGGCTTAATGGGGAGAAGGCTGAATTATCCTCCCCTTAGGATACTTGGTAATATTCAACTAATCTCAGATTTCTGTTTCTGCATGGCGAGTGTTCTACATGTCAGTATTCACCACTGATGTTACTGTTAAAAGAAGTTCAAAGGTTAGCTTTGATCCTAGAAGCCTGTCATTAAAACTCCTACCAATTGGCAAAAACTTGAAAGGTTTGCTTTTTAGCATTGAGCACTAGGAACGTTTAGTCAATTAGACTCGGCTTGATTTTCTTCCTCAGGATGAGTTTGCTTCTTTGAAAGACTCCCCAGAAGAATAAATTAATAAGATGTCAAGAAAAGGAAAATTCAAATCCGAAGTGAAAATGGACAAAGGTATCATTATACATGAAAGGGACATCAGGCCCCTGCCTTAGCTTTGCAGCTCAGCAATCAGACACCAAGCCTGACTTTTCCAAGAAGAGCAATGTCTCTGGCACTTAAACAGACCTAACTGCTAAAGCCATTCAACCCGCTTCCTTCCTCTTTGCCCTTTTCCCTCGCATGCGGTGTGCAAACCAAATGCAGGTTTTATTTCCATTAACTTTAATATTCATTGAGGAGAACACCGTCCCAGGATGCCTCCCCATGGTACCGACCCTCAAAAAGCAAACACCCGTTTCAATTGCCAGTGGCTCTTGTGACTCTGTATTAATCCTGAACACAATTGAGATTTGCAGGAAACATCCAGCCTTGGTTTAGGGATCTTTATGTTTTCTTTATGTTTTAGGGCAGTTTGGATAAATCTCTTTTTATGATTTTGTGTTGCAGAAACTGGAAACCTTTCTCAGTTGTATAAAATAAACAAAAAATCAGTGAATTAGAAAACTGAATCATTAATTACACGTTATATGTTTTATGTAAGTTTATATGTAATATTTTATAATCATAAATCGCACATGTTATAATATTGTGACTGGGTCTGAACATGGTTCTTTTTTGCTTCCAGTTTACTCTGACATGGTTATTTCGGTGAATTCTCAAAATAAAGCTAAAGAGTATTCAAAATATAATGCCTTCTCCTCAAAATGCTTCCTGTGCACGTTAGTTAAATCACTCTTCTTCATCTAACCTGTTACCAATTCCTCTTGTTCCAACCTTTTAAGATGTCTCGAATTTGCTCCCTTTCTCTTAGGTTTTGTTACATACCCACACACTAGCAAATATACCTGAATTGTAGTAGCCATCTCCTGGTTTATCTCTTTTATTTTGACTCTGTCTTCATCTCCACTTCACTGCCGGATGAATTTAGTTAAGATACTAGATAAAAACAAGTGTCCTTCCTCTGTCAATGCCACACCAGAATGCAAGATCTGACATCACCTGACCCCACTGTAGCTGAACTTTTCTTCTGTCTCATTCTACTGGCACTCAGACCTTTCATGCATCCTTCCCTTTGTGTCTTGGTTCAAGCTCTTCACTGAAAATCATGCAGGTTCTTATCTATTGAACAAGCCATCATTAGTCATAAAGTTCATGAGATTCTATGAAAGTTTTTAAAAACATTTCTTATCTACTTCTATTATGAAATCCAACTCTAGTCATAATAAATAACTCCACTAATATTGTATTTTCTTATATTTGTTGTCTCATTTATATTTGTTGGACCCTAATTACTAAGATTTTGGAGATTTTAAGTACAAGAACCTTACTTGGGAACGTCATGCTTTCAGTCACTGGATTTATCATTCCATTTTAAACAAATGAAAACACCGGGAAAAAATATTGGAAACAATAATTCTCAGGCATTGGACAAAAAACAGCACAAAATCATGATCCCTGAGGAAAAAGGAAAAAAATGAGGTGTACCCTAAGACTGTTGCAACTTACTGCCTAGAGAAAGTTTGTGGGCTACAGGATAGGGAGGGGGAAGGCACATTAAACTGGGCAGTTTCCCTGAGTTGAGGGAACAGAGCAGAGAATTTGGGGAGGCCAAGGCAGCTAGCTAGCATCAAGAGAATAAAGTATCAAATAGAAGTAAGTTGCATGGAAAAGCTCTCGTGGTCTTCAGAAAGTTCTTTTCAGGTCTTCACCTGAGTACTGATCAGTCCATGTTTATGAAGAAACTACTAGAGACAAGAGAAACAACTACCACATAAGAAGAGGGAGAACACAGCCTGGGAAAGCAATTCAAAACGCATCATAGATCTCCATGTAAGAGCTAAAACTGTAAAACTTCTAGGAGAAAACTTCAGTAGAAGACCTCAGTGATCTTGGGTTAGGCAGAAATTTCTTAAATAAAACACAGAAACTGCAAACTAGAAGGGGACAAGATCAACAAATTGGACTTCATCAAAGTTATGGATCTTTACACTTCAAAAGACACTGTTCCAAAATGAAAAGATACACATACTGGAAGAATACAGTTGGAAGACATATATTTGATGAAAAGCTTGTACCCAAAATATATAAAGAATTCTTTAACTCAATAACAACCAAACTTAAAAAAAAAAAAAACAGCAAAAATATTCGAAAAGACACTTCACTAAAGAAGAAACATGAACGGGAAATTAGCACATAGAATGATTCTTACATAATTTGTGATTAAGGAAATACAAATTAAAACCACAGTGAGGTACCACTACACAAGCACTAGAAGGACTAAAATTAAAAAGACTGACCATGCCAAGTATAGATGAAAATACGGAGCTACTTCAGCTCGCATACATTCCGTGGGAAAGTACAATGATAAAAACAACTTTGAAAAATGGTTTGGCAGTTTCTTAAAATTATAAACATGCACCTAAACATGATCTAGCCATTCCATTCCTAGATATTTAGCAAAGAGAAATAAAAACCTATCTGTTCCCCCTGCCCCCAAATGTCCCTAAACGTTTACAGCAGCTGGATATACAAACATCAACAACTTGAAATAACCCAAATGTTCATCAACGGGTCATTGGTTAAACAAACTGTGATCCATCCTTACAAGGGAATAGTACTAAGCAATAAAAAAGAAACATGCTAAACTGAAACCAAAGGCTGCTGACTCCTGTTTTTCCTCTCTTTACATGCTTTCCTCTTCTTACATATGTTGGTACTTTTGTTGTTCCAGAGATCTCTGAGGTTCTTACCTTCAATTTGTTTTATCCATGTTCTTCACAGTATAAAATTCCTATTGATAAATCCTCAAGTTCACTGATTTATTCTCCTACCATTTCATATCTGCTATTGAGCTCATATAGTGATCTTTTTCATATGATGACTATACTTTATAACACTAGAATTTCTTTTTTAGTTTCAATTTATTAATATTCACTCTCTGTTGAGTCCTTATTATGTGTTCTTTAAAGTCTATAAACAAAGTTTTCTTTAATTCTTTGAACATATTCATAAGAGCTGCTTTGGAATTTTTCTATTGTAAATCCAACATTTGAGCCCACTTAAAGTCAGTTATCTAGTGTCTTCTTATTTTCCTGATTATGTTACACTCTCCTGATTCTTTACATGTTTTATATTTTGTCATTGTTCTTGTTGTTATTAAAATGAAACATTTTAGACAATATATTTTAACTGCTCTGGATTTTTAGTTTTCCCCTGAGGGCTTCTGTTGCTGTTGCTTTTTACAAATTTATTTAACATGCCTGGACATAATCTACAGAATCTGTCACCCTCTTGACATGTGGCTGCTGATAACTGTTATCATTTTTTTTTAATTCTTGTTTTTATTTTTTTAGCTTAACTTGCTAAGGGTAACGGTCAGTCGATGACTGGTATGAGGTTGTGCTCAAAAACTTTGATCTAGTAAGGCTTCCATGCTTGGCTGGTGAAATTATGTGTGGGGTGAGAAATAGGTTCAAAGTTCAGGCAGTTTTCAAGCTTGACTCAGCTTTTACTTTCTGCTGGCTTACTCGGATCTCCCCTACATGTGCACACGAGCTTCCCATCATTCAGGGCAGTGTGACGAACCTGGACCATCTCAGATCTCCACTATGTGTACAGCGTCCAAGGAAGTGAGGGATATGTGAAAAACTTGTCTAGCCTCTCTATATCTCTCCCATTTTTAAGATTTGTTAGATTTCTGGCTAGTCTGCCAGATTCAGGCTTATCACAAAGGACTACAATCTAAGGCTAGCAAAAGGGCAGTCTTCTCCATTCATTTTTCCACAGTTTGCTACTTTTGCTGACACTGTCACTAGGTGTGTTTTTTAACCTCAATTCCACATCCAGTCAGCCCCCTCCAGCAGCAATGCTGCTGGTTTTCACGTCCAGCCCTAACCTGATAGAAACACCATGTTGTTAAGTTGGGGAAGGGAATGGAAGAAGGATGCATTTATCCTTTAGTGCTTGCTTCTCATTGGTCCATGGTAATTCCAGCTGGTGTTACTTTCCCCATGCTTCTTGGGTACACATGTATGCATGCTAGTGTGCTCGATGGGCAAAAAATGAGAAATATGTCTCACAAACCCAAGGAAGGTGTTAATGCACCTGTATTAAGCTGAGCCAAACCTGTGCAAAACTGGTCACCACAGCAATGACTAGAGTAAGAGGTAGAACCTGAAAGATTTGAAATGTTAACCAAGAGGATTCTGATACAAAGACATCATGAAAACTTGAATAAAGTAATATAACTTATTCTTGGATAGCAATACTATCACTAAGATGCTGTTTTTTTCCAAATGAATCCATAAATTCAAATAAAATTTCCTAAGACCTCACAGCATGTTTTGCTGAATTGACAAGCTGATTTTTTCAAAATTTATAAGAAAAAAATCACCAAAGAAAATCAGAATTCTCCTGAAGAAAAACTGCAAATTGGGGATACTACTGTATAGGAATAAAGAATAACAAAAAGCCATTGAGGAACTGGTGCAAAGATAGATGAATAATAGAACAAAATAAACAGTCCCAAAGCAGACCCATGTGTATAAAAGTTATACTATAATTTACTTGCATCAGAATGGGCATAGAGTGCAGATCAAGTGGGAAAACATGGTGTTTTCAATAAATGGTTGCTGGGACAATAGGTTTTCCATACATTACATGCCATAATGTAGTGAGATCTTATTTCACAGCATAAACGAATTCCAACTGTATCAGAAACTCAAATATTAAAAAAAACCCCTAAAACTCAGTTATAAGTCATTATAAGAAAATATATGGTTGGCAGTGATATAAGGATTGATTACACTGCATTAAAAAACAAACAATAACATACACCATAAATGAAGTACATACACACATATATATACATTCACTTACATTAAAATTAAGGGGTTCTGCTCATTAAAAGACTATAAAAAATGTGAAAATTCAAGCAACTAACAGGATGAACCTTAAAAAACATATAAACTACCAAAGGACTAGGATACTGAATTCTTACGTGATTCCCACAATTCAATAAGAAAAGGACAAACAACCCAATAGAAAAATTGTCAAAAGAAATGAATGAAGCAGAAATGATCCATTATATTGATTTAATCCACTAATAGATTTTGATTTAGAGTTTGGAAAATACTACTCTAGGCCAAATGACTCCGATTGGAAGAATTAGTGTCAGTAGAAATATATTGTTTCTTTATACTGCGTACTGTTCACTTGCAATGCCAGAATATATACAGCGTTTCAAAAATAAGTTCATTTTCTTTCCTTTTAAGTTTCAAAAGTCACAAAATTGATTACTGTGTATTTTAAAAAGCAAACAATACAAAATATATAATAAAATATTCGATCCTTGCTTTGTCCTTCCCTGCCTGCACCACCTCTTCAGAAGTAGCTTTATATATCTTGGTGTGTGTGTTGTATGTGTGCGTGTGTGTGTGTGTTTCTTAAATCTTTTTCTATGCATTTACAAACATGTATATGTAGAAAGTTAGAACAATTGCTATTATGATGAATGTGTTACCTTCTTTTTTCACTTAATGACATATCATAGATATCTTTCCACATTAGTAATTTACTATCTCAGGTGTTTTGAGAGTCTTGGTTTTATATCTTACAAGAAAGTGTCAGCACAAGATTTACCCAATTGCATCACGTTTTCAAGAAGAGAGTCTTTATTTGTAGTTACATTTCAAATCTTTAGGCAAATCTATCTAGCATCTTTCTCAGGAATAGTTTGATGTGCACGGTCAATTCAGTTCTGCAGTACCCTAGAAAGCAAGTTTTCCAAAGCTGGGAAATTCTCAAGTGGTACTTTCATACTAAAAGGGCATTTTCTAGAGGTGTATTTAATTTTATTTTTAATAGTTATTCAAATTAAATTCACATATACATAATTCCTCATAGAGGTGATAAAAAAATACATGGCCTAGAGTTAGGATATGTGAATCAGGAGCTAAAGCAATGTGTGAAAACACACTACAGAGGATGCTTGATGGGTATCTGCATTACTGACAACTACGCTGAATTATTAACTTGAAATATACACTTAGTCAATTTTGCCTTCAAATGAATAAAGAACCTTTTTTTTTTTTTTTTTTTGCGGTACGCGGGCCTCTCACCGTTGTGGCCTCTCCCGTTGCGGAGCACAGGCTCCGGACGCGCAGTCTCAGCAGCCATGGCTCACGGGCCCAGCCGCTCCGCGGCATGTGGGATCTTCCTGGACCAGGGCATGAACCTGTGTCCCCTGCATGAGCAGGCGGACTCTCAACCACTGCGCCACCAGGGAAGCCCAGAACCATATTTTTATAAGTAAGTGTGAAAACAAACAGAAGCAAATTGTGCTTATTTCCATAACTTACTTTCTCTTGAGAAGAAAAATAATGAAAGAACAAACCTTTCCCATCTCACCATGAGTACAGCTCTTGTTGTTGGGCTTATTAGAGTAAATGCATGGCCCACCCTTTTCCTATAGATTTAAATATTTCACTTTTTGCAACTTTCTGAAAAACAGCAATCTAATCTATCTATGCTGACTGTAACTCTGCCTCTTGACATTTTCCGCAACATCAAAATTCAGCTGATACATAATGAAAGGAATTTAGACCTGGATAGGGGTGAAGAATTACAAATGTCCAGCACAAGAGCTGCAACTGCCTCTCCTCTTCCTTTCCCTCGGCAGCTGAGTGCAGATACGGCCTCAATTCCTCCCCAACACAGCATTTCAGGACCCTGTACTAATCCATCAGAAGAGACATGCAAGATAAATTCTACGACTATCCCTGAAGCTCTGCTGTCAAGTGACATTGTAACTTTGGGCAACTAACTTTTTTACGTCTCACTTTTTCCAGAAAACAATGTAGCTAATTATATCTCTCTCCCAGGATTATTGGGAAGATGACATGAAATAAATGGCAAGGAACAGCCCAATAGTTGATCAACGTTTGCTGAATGAATTCATAGAAACACGGATGAATGGAACTTGAGTTAAAAAAAAAAAACTTTTAAAATTTTAACTTAAAACTTGAGAATATAGTAATTTTAGGATTTCTCCCTCACTTTTTACTTTTAATTGTGGTAAAATACACATAACATAAAATTTACCATGTTCACCATTTTTAACTGTACAGCTCAGTAAAGTTAAGTATATTCCCATTGTTGTGCAATAAATTTTTAGGACTTTTTCATCTTGCAAAACTGAAGCTCTATACCCTTTAAACAATAAATCCCCACTAGCTCCTCCTCCCAGCTCCTGGCCACCACCATTCTACTTTCTGTTTCTATGAATTTGACTCACTACAGACCTCATATAATTAGAATTAGGCAGCTTTTGTCTTTTTGTGACCGGCTTATTTTACTTTACATAATGTCCTCAAGGTTCACCCATGCTGTGTCAACATTGCCTTCCTTTGTAAAGCTGAATAATATTCTATTGTATGTATACAGTATATTTTGTTTATTCATTCATCAGTTGATGGACACTGCATTGCTTCCACTTCTTGGCTATTGTGAATAATACTGTGAATATACATGAATAAATATCTCTTTGAGATCCTGTTTTCAGTTTTTTTGGATATATACCCAGAAGCGGAATTACTGAATCATGTGGTAATTCATTTTTAACTTTTGAGGAACTGTCATACTGTTTTCTATAGTAGCTCAATTATTTTACATTCCCACCAACAGTGCAAAAGGGTTTCAATTTTTCCACGTCCTCAACATTTGTTTTTGTTTCTTTTTTATAGTAGCTGTCCTAATCCTAATAGGTGTGAGATGATATTTCATTATGCTTTTGATTTGATTTTGCTAATGATTAGTAATACTGAGCATCTTTTTATATGCATGTGGGCCATTCATATATCCTTTTTACAGAAATGTCTGTTCATGTCCTTTGCCCATTTAAAAAATATTTCAAGTTTTATAAATTTTTTAATGTTAAAATTTCTTTTAAATTTTTAAATTAAAGACTTTTTAGAGCAGTTTTAGGTTCACAGCAAAATTAAGAGTTTTTACCTATACCCCCTGCCCCAATACATGCATAACTTCCCCACTTATCAATATTCCCCACAAGAGTGGTACGCTTGTTACAGCTGATGAACCTACACTGACATATCCTTATCACTCGAAGTCCATAATTTACCCTAGGGTACATTCTTGGTGGTGTACATTCTATGAGTTTGGAAAAATGTATACGTACATGTATCCATCAATATGGTATCATAGAGTATTTTCACTACCCTAACATCCTCTGTGCTCTGCCTATTCATCCCTCCACATGCGCCCCAATCCTTGGCAACTACGGATATTTTTACTGTCTCCATCGTTTTGCTTTCCCCAGAATGTCATACAGTTGGAACTGTACGGTATGTAGCTTTTTCAGACTGGCTTCTTTCACTTAGTAATACGCATTTAAGGTTCCTCTACTCTATGTCTTTTCAAGCCATAATAGCTAATTTCTTTCAGCACTGAATAATACCCCATTGTCTGGATGCCTCAGAGTTTATTTTCCATTTACCTACCAAATGACATCTTCGCTGCTTCCAAGGTTTGGCAACTGTGAATAAAGATTCTATAAATATCCATGTGCAGGTTTTTGTGAGGACACAGTTTTCAACCTTTAGGTAAATACCAAAGAGCAGGACTGCTAGATCATGTGCTAAGAGTATATTTAGGTTTATAGGAAACTGCCTAAGTATCTTCCAAAGTGGCTGCACCATTTTCATTCTCACCAGCAATGAATGGGAGTTCCTGTTGCTCCACATCCTCATCGACATTTGGTGTTGACAGTGTTCTGGATTTTGACCTAATAGGATTGTAGTGTTATCTCATTGTTTTAATTTGCATTTCTCTAATGACATATGATGTGGAAGATCTTTTCATCTGCTTATTTGCCATCTGTATATCTTCTTTGGTGAAAAGTCCATCAAGGTCTTTGGCCCATTTTTTAATCAGGTTATTTTCTTAAGGTTGAGTTTAAGAATTCTTTGTATATTTTAGATAACAGCCCTTATCAGATGTCTTTTATAAATATATTTTCCCAGTCTGTAGTTTGTCTTCTCATTCTCTTACTATTGCCTTTCACAGAACAGAATTTTTTAATTTTAATGAAGTCCAGCTTATCCATTATTTCTTTCATGGATCATGCTTTTGGTGTTGTGTCTAAAAGGCCATCCCCATAGCCAAGGTCATCTAGATCTTCTCCTATGTTATCTTCTAGGAGTATTACAGGGCTGCATTTTACATTTAGGTTTGTAATCTAGGATTTCACTTTGTATCATAAATTTAAAAGGCAAAAACAAAACAAAAGCAAAGGATATTTGTTCCTCAACTTAACCAGAAAATTAGCTGAGTTTTCTGGAAATTCTAAAGGTAAAAAAATATGCATTTGAATTTCTGTATGACCTTTTTCAAAACTTCACATATCATAAATAAAGTATAGCTCTTAGGAAGATTTGTCCTCTTTTTTCAGGCCTCTGATTTTTTTCTTATTCCTGTATCTCAGGACTCTACAATGTGACACACTGATATAACTAAAAGCTAACTGCAGCTTTTCATAAAAGGAGAGTAGAGAAATGTAGACATTCTAGAGGTGTTGTCAGTTCAGAAAAACCTGTTAGCCGAGGTTAAGGGGGAAGATGGTAGAAGAGTAAGACGCGGAGATCACCTTCCTCCCCACAGATACATAAGAAATACATCTACACGTGGAACAACTCCTACAGAACACCTACTAACTGCTGGCAGAAGACCTCAGACCTCCCAAAAGGCAAGAAACTCCCCACGTACCTGGGTAGGGCAAAAGAAAAAAGAATAAACAGAGACAAAAGAATAGGGACGGGACCTGCACCAGTGGGAGGGAGCTGTGAAGGAGGAAAGGTTTCCACACATTAGAAGCCCCTTCGCGGGCGGAGACTGCGGGTAGCGGAGGGGGAAGCTTCGGTGCCGCGGAGGAGAGGGCAGCAACAGGGGTGCGGAGGACAAATAGGGGAGATTCCCGCACGGAGGATCGGTGCCGACCGGCACTCACCAGCCCGAAAGGCTTGTCTGCTCACCCGCCGGGGCGGGCGGGGCTGGGAGCTGAGGCTCGGGCTTCGGTCAGAGCGCAGGGAGAGGACTGGGATTGGCTGTGTGAACACAGCCTGCAGGGGGTTAGTGCGCCATGGCTAGCCGGGAGGGAGTCCAGGGAAATGTCTGGAACTGCCAAAGAGGCAAGAGACTTTTTCTTCCCTCTTTGTTTCCTAGTACGCGAGGAAAGGGGATTAAGAATGCTGCTAAAAGGAGCTCCAGAGACAGGCGTGAGCCACGGCTAACAGCGCAGAACACGAGACAGGCATTAGACGCTAAGGCTGCTGCTGCCGCCACCAAGAAGACTGTGTGCGAGCACAGGTCACTCTCCACACCCCCCTTCCGGGGAACCTGTGCAGCCCGCCACTGCCAGGGTCCCGGGATCCAGGGACAACTTCCCCGGGAAAACGCATGGCGTGCCTCAGGCTGGTGCAAAGTCCTGCCGGCCTCTGACGCCACAGGCTTCGCCCCGCACTCCGTATCCCTCCCTCCCCGCGGCCTGAGTGAGCCAGAGCCCCCGAGTCAGCGGCTCCTTTAACCCCGTCCTGTCTGAGCGAAGAAGAGACGCCCTCCAGCAATCTACACGCAGAGGCGGGGCCAAATCCAAAGCTGAGCCCCGGGAGCTGTGAAAACAAAGAAGAGAAAGGGAAATCTCTCCTAGCAGCCTCAGGAGCAGGGAATTAAATGTCCACTATCAACTTGATGTACCCTGCACCTGTGGAATACCTGAACAGACAACGAATCACCCCAAATTGAGGAGGTGGACTCTGGGGGCAAGATTTATTATTTTTTCCCCTTTTCCTCTTTTTGTGAGTGTGTGTGTGTATGCTTCTGTGTGAGATTTTGTCTGTAATAGCTTTGCTTTCACCATTTGTCCTAGGGTTCTCTCCGTCCGTTTTTTTTGTTGTTGTTTTTTTACTTAAAAAATTTTTTTTTCTTAATAATTATTTTTTTATTTTACTAACTTTATTTTATTTTATCTTACTTTATTTATTTTATCCTCTTTCTTTCTTTCTACTTTTTCTCCCTTTTATTTTGAGCCATGTGGTTGAAACGCTCTTGGTGCTGCAGCCAGGAGTCAGTGCTGTGCCTCTGAGGTGGGAGAGCCAACTTCAGGACACTGGTCCACAAGAGACCTCCCAGCTCCATGTAATATCAAACGGCAAAAATCTCTCAGAGATCTCTATCTCAACACCAACACCCAGCTTCACTCAACGACCAGCAAGCTACAGTGCTGGACACCCTATGCCGAACAACTAGCAAAGAAGGAACACAATCCCACCCATTAGCAGAGAGGCTGCCTAAAATCATAATAAGGCCACAGACACCCCAAAACATACCACCAGACGTGGACCTGCCCACCAGAAAGACAAGATCCAGCCTCATCCACCACAACACATGCACTAGTCCCCTCCACCAGGAAGCCTACACAACCCACTGAAACAACCTTAGCCACTGGGGACAGACACCAAAAACAACGGGAACTATGAACCTGCATCCTGCAAAAAGGAGACCCCAAACACAGTAAAATATGCAAAATGAGAAGACAGAAAAACACACAGCAGATGAAGGAGCAAGATAAAAACCCACCAGACCTAACAAATGAAGAGGAAATAGGCAGTCTACCTGAAAAAGAATTCAGAATAATGATAGTTAAGATTATCCAAAATCTTGGAAATAGAATAGACAAAATGCAAGAAACATTTAACAAGGACCTAGAAGGACTAAGGAGGAAACAAGCAATGATGAACAACACAATAAATGAAATTACAAATACTCTAGATGGGATCAATAGCAGAATAACTGAGGCAGAAGAACAGATAAGTGACCTGGAAGATAAAATACTGGAAATAACTACTGCAGAGCAGAAAAAAGAAAAAAGAATGAAAAGAACTGAGGACAGTTTCAGAGACCTCTGGGACAACATTAAACACACCAACATTCGAATTTTAGGGGGTCCAGAAGAAGAAGAGAAAAAGAAAGAGACTGAGAAAATATTTGAAGAGATTATAGTTGAAAACTTCCCTAATACGGGAAAGGAAATAGTTAATCAACTTCAGGAAGCATAGAGAGTCCCATACAGGATAAATCCAAAGAGAAACACGCCAAGACACATATTAATCAAACTGTCAAAAATTAAATACAAAGAAAACATGTTAAAAGCAGCAAGGGAAAAACAACAAATAACACACAAGGGAATCCCCATAAGGTTAACAGCTGATCTTGCAGCAGAAACTCTGCAAGCCAGAAGGGATTGGCAGGACATATTTAAAGTGATGACGGAGAGAAACCTACAACCAAGATTACTCTACCCAGCAAGGATCTCATTCAGATTTGATGGAGAAATTAAAATCTTTACAGACAAGCAAAAGCTGAGAGAGTTCAGCACCACCAAACCAGCTTTAAAACAAATGCTAAAGGGCCTTCTCTAGGCAAGAAATACAAGAGAAGGAAAACACCTATAATAACAAACCCAAAACAATTAAGAAAATGGGAATAGGAACATACATATTGATAATTACCTTAAATGTAAATGGATTAAATGCTCCCTGCAAAAGACACAGATTGGCTGAATGGATACAAAAACAAGACCCATGTATATGCTGTCTACAAGAGACCCACTTCAGACCTAGAGATACATACAGACTGAAAGTAAGGGGCTGGAAAAAGATATTCCATGCAGATAGAAACCAAAAGAAAGCTAGAGTAGCAATTCTCATATCAGACAAAATAGACTTTAAAATAAAGACTATTAAAAGAGACAAAGAAGGACACTACATAATGATCAAGGGATCGATCCAAGAAGAAGATATAACAACTGTAAATATTTATGCACCCAACATAGGAGCACCTCAATACATAGGCAAATACTAACAGCCATAAAAGGGGAAATCGACAGTAACACATTCATAGTAGGGGACTTTAACACCCCATTTTCACCAATGGACAGATCATCCAAAATGAAAATAAATAAGGAAACACAAGCTTTAAATGATACATTAAACAACATGTACTTAATTGATATTTATAGGACATTCGAGCCAAAAACAACAGAGTATACATTTTTCTCAAGTGCTCATGGAACATTCTCCAGGATATATTGGGTCACAAATCAGGCCTTGGTAAATTTAAGAAAATTGAAATTGAATGAAGTATCTTTTCCGAACACAACGCTATGAGACTAGATATCAATTACAGGAAAAGATCTGTAAAAAATACAATCACATGGAGGCTAAACAATACACTACTTAATAACGAACTAATCACTGAATAAATCAAAGAGGAAATAAAAAAATACCAAGCAACAAATGACAATGGAGACAAAACGACCCAAAACCTATGGGATCCAGCAAAAGCAGTTCTAAGAGGGAAGTTTATAGCAATACAATCCTACCTTAAGAAACAGGAAACATCTCGAATAAACAACCTAACCTTGCACCTAAAGCAATTAGAGAAAGAAGAACAAAAAAATCCCAAAGTTAGGAGAAGGAAAGACATCATAAAGATCAGATCAGAAATAAATGAAAAAGAAATGAAGGAAACGATAGCAAAGATCAATAAAACTAAAAGCTGGTTCTCTGAGAAGATAAACAAAATTGATAAACCATTAGCCAGACTCATCAAGAAAAAAAGGGAGAAGACTCAAATCAATAGAATTAGAAATGAAAAAGGAGAAGTAACAACTGACACTGCAGAAATACAAAAGATCATGAGAGATTACTACAAGCAACTATATGCCAATAAAATGGACAACCTGGAAGAAATGGACAAATTCTTAGAAATGCACAACCTGCCAAGACTGAATCAGGAAGAAATAGAAACTATGAACAGACCAATCACAAGCACTGAAATTGAAACTGTGATTAAAAATATTCCAACAAACAAAAGCCCAGGACCAGATGGCTTCACAGGCAAATTCTATCAAACATTTAGAGAAGAGCTAACACCTATCCTTCTCAAACTCTTCCAAAATATAGCAGAGGGAGGAACACTCCCAAAGTCATTCTACGAGGACACCATTACCCTGAAACCAAAACCAGACAAGAATATCACAAAGCAATAAAACTACAGGCCAATATCACTGATGAACATAGATGCAAAAATCCTCAACAAAATACTAGCAAACAGAATCCAGCAGCATATTAAAAGGATCATACACAATGATCAAGTGGGGTTTTATTCCAGGAATGCAAGGATTCTTCAATATATGCAAATCAGTCAATGTGATACACCATATTAACAAATTGGTGTATTTCTCAACAGATGCAGAGAAAGCTTTCGACAAAATTCAACACCCATTTGTGATAAAAACCCTGCAGAAAGTAGGCATAGAGGGAACTTACCTGAACATAATAAAGTCCATATATGACAAACCCACACAGCCAACATTGTCCTCAATGGTGAAAAACTGAAAGCATTTCCACTAAGTTCAGGAACAAGACAAGGTTGCCCACTCTCACCACTCTTATTCAACATAGTTTTGAAAGTTTTAGCCACAGCAATCAGAGAAGAAAAGGAAATAAAAGGAATCCAAATCGGAAAAGAAGTAAAGCTGTCACTGTTTGCAGATGACATGATACTATACATAGAGAATCCTAAAGATGCTACCAGAAAACTACTAGAGCTAATCAATGAAATTGGTAAAGTAGCATGATACAAAATTAATACACAGAAATCTCTTGCATTCCTATACATTAATGATGAAAAATCTGAAAGTGAAATTAAGAAAACACTCCCATTTACCATTGCAACAAAAAGAATAAAATATCTAGGAATAAACCTACCTAAAGAGACAAAAGTCCTGTATGCAGAAAATTATAAGACACTGATGAAAGAAATTATAATGATACAAATAGATGGAAAGATATACCATGTTCTTGGATTGGAAGAATCAACGCTGTGAAAACGACTCTACTACCCAAAGCAGTCTATAGATTCAATGCAATCCGTATCAAACTACCACTGGCATTTTTCACAGAACTAGAACAAAAAATTTCACAATTTGTATGGAAACACAAAAGACCCTGAATAGCCAAAGCAATCTTGAGAACAAAAAACGGAGCTGGAGGAATCAGGCTCCCTGACTTCAGACTATACTACAAAGCTACAGTAGTCAAGACAGTATGGTACTGGCACAAAAACAGAAAGATAGATCAATGGAACAGGATAGAAAGCCCAGAGATAAACCCACGCACATATGGTCATCTTATCTTTGATAAAAAAGGCAGGAATGTACAGTGGAGAAAGGACAGCCTCTTCAGTAAGGGGAAAACTGGACAGGTACATGTAAAAGTATGAGATTAGAACACTCCCTAACACCATACACAAAAATAAGCTCAAAATGGATTAAGGACCTAAATGTAAGGCCAGACAATATCAAACTCTTAGAGGAAAACATAGGCAGAACAGTGTATGACATAAATCACGGCAAGATCCTTTTTGACCCACCTCCTAGAGAAATGGAAATAAAAATATAAATAAACAAATGGGACCTAATGAAACTTAAAAGCTTTTGCACAGCAAAGGAAACCATAAACAAGACCAAAAGACAATCCTGAGAATGGGAGAAAATATTTGCAAATGAGGCAACTGACAAAGGATTACTCTCCAAAATTTACAAGCAGCTCAATAACAGAAAAACAAACAACCCAATCCAAAAATGGACAGAAGACCTAAATACACATTTCTCCAAACAAGGTATATAGATTGCCAACAAACACATGAAAAAATGCTCAACATCATTAATCATTAGAGAAATGCAAATCAAAACTACAATGAGATATCAGCTCACACCAGTCAGAATGGCCATCATCAAAAAATCTAGAAACAATAAATGCTGGAGAGGGTGTGGAGAAAAGGGAACACTCTTGCACTGCTGGTGGGAATGTGAATTGGTACAGCCACTATGGAGAACAGTATGGAGGTTCCTTAAAAAGTTTAAATAGTACTACCACATGACCCAACAATCCCACTACTGGGCATATACCCTGAGAAAACCATAATTCAAAAAGAGTCATGTACCACAATGTTCATTGCAGCTCTATTTACAATAGCCAGGAGATGGAAGCAACCTAAGTGTCCATCATTGGATGAATGGATAAAGAAGATGTGGCACATATATACAGTGGAATATTACTCAGCCAGAGAAAGAAACGAAATTGAGTTATTTGTAGTGAGGTGGATGGGCCTAGAGACTGTCATACAGAGTGAAGTAAGTCAGAAAGAGAAAGACAAATACCGTATGCTAACACATATATATGGAATCTAAGGAAAAAAAAATGTCATGAAGAACCTAGGGTTAAGACGGGAATAAAGACACAGACCTACTAGAGAATGGACTTGAGGATATGGGGAGGGGGAAGGGTAAGCTGGGACAAAGTGAGAGAGCGGCATGGACATATATACACTAACAAATGTAAAACAGTTAGCTAGTGGGAAGCAGTTGCATAGCACAGGGAGATCAGCTGGGTGGTTTGTGACCACCTAGAGGGGTGGGATAGGGAGGGTGGGAGTGAGGGAGATGCAAGAGGGAAGAGATATGGGAACATATGTGTATGTATAACTGATTCACTTTGTTATAAAGCAGAAACTAACACACCATTGTAAAGCAATTGTACTCCAATAAAGATGTAAGAAAAAAAGAAAAAAAAAAGCCAGTTAGCCTTGGAAGAAGAATGATGTGAAAATATTTAAATCTTAAAACAGAAGAAAAGAAAAACAAGGTAACCTCTTCAATGATGAAAATGTAAAAGCCAAAGTTCCCCGATGAAGAACACGGTTAAAAGTAAAATATTTATGTGTGTTACTATGATGAACTCTGATTTTTACTGAATGTTGGATTTGATTTCCCTTTGTGCTTTTTCATTATATATTAACATTGTATTCTAGGCATTATTTATGACCAGGACCTATCTTCATATCACATTTGTGATTAATTGAAGTATCACGGATGAAGGATACGATAGATCACGACAATTTAAGATTATGCTAAGTATCACATTACCATGGCTGAAAGAATCATTCAAAGGGTCATTTCCCCCGATGTGTTCTTATTTGATTTGTAAAATAAGTTTTCCAGTTACAAGAAACATGGGAAGGGACCAAGAACAGGCCAATACTTAGCTTTATCATATTTCACCTGCCAGCCAAACCTAATTATTTTATTCTCATACAAAAATATAAATGAAAAGCCTCTGTTTAGTGCTACCACTGCCAACAGTGTCTGCACCTTAATAGATACCAAGTGCATGAACTACAAGAAGGACCCAATGTTAGCACTAGAACTCAAAAAAGGCAACATAGAGCTCTGGAAAGATAATGGTCTTCACAACCTGAAATCATACATATAATATGAAGCCCTCATACCTAACTTCATCCAAGGTATAAGATGGAATATATAATGAAAGAAGCTAATTTTCCTCTTAGCCTGGAAACTTGAGAAAACAGAGTAGAGAACAGATAAATGCTAAGATTTGGGGCACTTTTCTAAATATCCAATCTCCCAGGGCTCCCAACTAGTGTGGTTTGCATGACCCTAAGATATTAGCACAAGCGGATACAGTACATTGCAATTGGGGAAAAGGACAGAATAACCTTCTCAGAGAAACATTCTCTAATGACATCCCAAGAGGCAAGAAGCCAACAGAATCAGTAAAGATAAATGGGTGTCCCAAATTTGTCATCTGATTTTTAAGGGGGACCATAAATCAGAACTATTAAATAAAGCACAGTCCTAGTTAGCCATCTCATGGATAGGAGGAGGGGCACTGATAACTGCCATTATTTTTAATTATCTGAGTTGATTATGTTAATCTATTCTATCCCTGACCCTCACAGTAAAGGCTGGTCCCATCCAATTCTTCCTCCTTATTCCAACTCCATACTAAGGACTGGTGAAGACAGCTCTTGCTCAGCCAGGCATCCGCTTCAGTAGAACGTGAGGGCTGGCGGAGAAGTGGGAGATTTGCGGGCGGGAGTGGGGGGCAGGGAGGAGTGCAGGGGAGACTGGGGGAAGGAAATGAGAGAAAGATTGGGAAGGGTCAGGGTGTTAGAAAAAATCTTTAGAAGCCTGTTTTCAAGAAGTCTTCTACCCTAACCTGACCACTAGCTGGATAAAAGCGAATACAACGTGTTTCCTTTTTCTTTCATATTTTGTTTACTGTTTTATACTTTCGTAAGTACCTTAACAGGTCGTGTGTGGATAGAATCAGGGTGCAGAAGATTAACAATATCATTATTCCAAGGCTCAGCCCCCTCCAGCTAGAATGATGGAAATGTAGTCCCCATTTGAGTTTCTCCTTCAGCTTTAAATAGACATTTCATAACCAGCTGGCGTTCTTTCATGCTGCAGGGTTACCAACTCCTCACCCCACCCATGCCTCAGGCTGCCTAGACACTCTGAAGACGGCATCGCTTGGCCGCATACTGAAACTCAGCAGCCAAGGAGAAGTCACGTGCCTATCCTTGCGGCCCATGTTTGAAAACATGTCTTTTCTTTTTCCTTACCTGATAGAGGAAACACTTTCCAGGGTTCAAGCGTGGCTGTCAGCCATAGCGTGGTTGGTGCCTCTTTTCAATTTCTGGCATCCCACCACACTCAAGACAGTGCTCCAACATGCTACTCCCTGTCTCTAACATGGAGAGTCCTAGAGCCCAAGGAGGCCACTCCTGGGAGCCTTGTTCTCGCCTGGAAGCTTATCTTCTCCCTTTACCTTCTAGTCTTTGAGTTCCACTAGCAATCTCAACTTCATTTTTCTGAAATTGTCGTTGCTATTATTATTTGAGATTAGGGTCATCCCTTGGGCAGACCCATAGAACTTCATTTGATCTTCTTAGGAAGTTTGTGGAATAACCAACCTATGAGTATTAATATCCTTTTATACATTTGAAAACTGAAGCATCAAAAGACCAAGTGACCGAGAGAAAAAGCACATTGAGTGGTTTACAAACTGAGACGGCAAATGAAAAGATGAGTAAATAAATGAATGACTTGCTCAAGTGACATAACTAGATCTCAGATTTCCTAGCACTTAGCCTAATCACCGCCATTTGATAAACAGAATTAAAATCTCCTCTTCATCAAGTGTGAGCTGCATATGATATCTCAAGGGACTGTGCAAGTGAGAAAAAAAGAATTTGTATAGCACTATTAAATTAATGAAACCTTTTATCATTATATCCCCGATTTCCTTTTATTGTTATATAGCACCTACTGGGCAGGTATTAGCTCCATTTTAGGACAAGAAACTGAGGCCCAGAGGGGGTAAGTAGTTTACCTCAGTGAACACAGCTAATTGGTGGTAAAGCTGCGATTTGAACACAGATCTGATTCTAGGTCTTTTGCTCTTTCAGCAAATGAAATCAAAGCTCAGTCCTTCTTGACTTACCTCCAAAACAGAGCACTTATCTGTGGCTAATGCAGATTTGAAATGCTGCAAAGGACTCTGAATCCCTTGGAAAAGTAGATACACATACTTTTTCCACGATAGTCATATTGCTCCCCCTGTGGTCTTCTGTGCTCCCACCTTACAGGCATTGTTGCTGGATAAGCCCGTTCAGAGAAGTTATCATCAAAATGTAAAATCTAATAGCTAGCAGGACTCCAAATCTCCCTGGGATATAGGTTCAGTCACATTATCGAAGTCTGCTGGAAACGTGACACTGATGACAAGTAAGAACTTTATAGCTCCCATTTCCCTTCGCTGACATTAAAAATGTAAAATCTCTCACGTCCCCAAAAGTTCATCTACTTGGTCTATGTTGCTGAAGCTATACATTTAGTATCCTTCCGGCAGCAGGAAAAGATCCTGGCAAAGGAAGCAGGCCCGTTAGTCTTACACAGGGAGCACTTATTCCAGGACAGGGATGCCACCCCTAAACCTCCCCACCCTCCGCACGCCACCCCCCAGCATGCATTCACCTGCGAAGTCCAAACACACTGGCTGCAGATGGATCAATGACCACACCATCAGGAATGTAAGAGGATGAGCAAGCCTCCCGTGAAACGGAGGGAAATTAGACTGGGATATAGTATTGTGTAGGCTGAAAGTGAGCAAAATCCAAGGTACTGGAAACAAATGACACCATGGAAAGAAATTACCACGACTAAAACACAGCAGAGAATTTAACTGTCAATGAAAACTAAGTCAGTTTATATTCGCAACCGTCATTATAAGCACTAGAGAGGAAATAGCTATAGGAGGTGAGAGGTAGGACCAAAAAAAAAAAAAAAAAAAGTTCTGTCCTTTGCTCCTCTTTTCAAGCTCCCTGCTGGCCCAGTAAGAGTCTATTTAAACTTGAGTACTCAGTTCCACTTTCATCTCCTGCATGAGGGCTTCTCATTCCTCCAAGAACTATTTGTTTGCTATCATTCTCCCCCAATAAGGACGTGATTATATATATGTATATTAGGTATATCTCTTTGCTGCTTTATCGTCTATACTTAGTAACATGCCAGGCATAGAGTAGGAACTCAATAATTATAACTGAGTTAATTAAATCATCATCTAGTCTCCTCTTTATGTTCCCATTATATTTAATCCGTATCAGAGCAGGCCTTTTCTCATATTTCGGCTCTGGAATTTGCTCTTTCCCCCTCACTGGACTGCCACCTTTTTGAGAGGTAAGGGGAATCAGGATCTACTCATTCAGGCAGCCCAATATTTATCACAGCACTTTTATGGGAAACCAATTCTACAGTTGTTTCTTGGATGGAATAGAAATAAATATCCTCTAAAGTAATATGCAATTCTAACATTTCTATTATATTAAGAAAACAAGTTTTTATAAACCATGGTGCTTGAGAAGTGTGTAATCAAGTGGAATACCGATTAAATGATTAGAGACACTACGCAAGGCCGGGCATTGAATTGTAATTAGGCACTCATTATTTTGTACCCTGACATATTTAAACAAAGTCAGTGGGAAATAAGACTCAGGCAGGTAACTATCTTAAATAAATTGAACACAGTATGTGTTCCTAAGGAGGAAATTTCTGATACGGAGTCTATTTCTTTATACCCCATTCACTGCGCTTCCCAGTCTCTGGTCTGATTAAAAGTCCAGGTACACTTTTACTTGACATTAGCTCTTAAGTCAACAGGAATTTTTTTACTACTGCAAAGGCCACCTGGAAAGCAGGCATCCAAATTAAGAAGCATGAGCTGTAACTCAACAGCTAAAAGCAGTTAGCTGCACTGCCTCTGAAAAGGGAGCCCAACGATCAGCAAAATTTAAAGGAGCGGAAGGTTTCAAGCCATCAGCAATTTCATATGCTTCTCTATACCCAACTTGCTGGGTTGGTGTACTCCTAACTGTCCTGAGAAATATACTATTAAGCCAGGTCTCCCAGAGTGATAAATCTTCCCAAAGACCTTGGGGTGTCCGAACACTGGAAGAAAAGTGATGCACGTAATTAAAAAGAGGTTTACTGTGGCCAATAGGCCCAAGGACTGACGTGGTACCTGTTCTCAGAAGAATCCCCTATAGGGCATTGATGTTGGCAGTCAAACCCAATTCACAAATGAACCTTGCACTCAGCACCCATGTACAACTGAGACGACGCACGTGACGTCTGCGGAATGTGTAATTTTGCAAGGACAGGGATAGGAAGGGCTTCGTGAGCGTGTGGCCTGCGTTGTGTGCAGGGTGCCACCCTTGGTTTAAAGCTCTACTATTGCTGTCTTGAAGATCTTCATACATTTTGAACAAGAGACCCCACAAATTATGTTGCCGATCCTAGACAGGGAGAAGGATAAACCATTAACGACTTTTTCGAAGACTGCGTAAGCCCCTTATTGTCTGGTCTGATGGCAAATAATTCAGACACCAGAACACTGTGCTGAACTTAGGAAATTCATCACAGTCAAGATCTGGATCAGCTGCAGGGGACTTTCACACACTCTGCTCCTAAGAACACTGCTTTATCAGGTTGGCTACTGCTGCAACCTTGAGACTGTTGCTTTTGGTCACGAAGGTTGGTTAGTTCATCATCACTCTCAGAAGAGTTCAAGCAAAATTGTAAAACAAACAGTGTATGTTTGGATCCACACTTTCTCTATGCCCTGCGATCTCACTACTGCTACTAAATCCCCATTCTCCCTCCTTATCCACTTGCCCCACGTATCCACTGTTCTCATCTTTCTGCATCTAACCACCTAGGTCAAAATGTGCTTTCTGTAAAATGTCTGATAAATTATTTCACACAGAACTGATAAATAAGTGAGCTTATACAGCCAAAGTACATAGAACAATGTCTGACACAGTCAGCATTTAATATGTATTAGCTGTCATTTTTTATTGTCACTAGTATCATTAAAATGTTAATCCTCTGAGGGATACACATATTTCTTAAAGTGTAGTGAGTATGAGGTAATTGAAGATGTTAGAACTCAGGCAGGCCTTGGTTTAGCTCATGTTATCAGCTAATTCACGTCTAAGCCTCAGTTTCTTTAACTATACAAAAGAGGATAACACCAACCCTGTGCAATTTTCATGAAGCTTAAATGAAGACTATAAAGAAAGTGAGTAGCATAATATCTGACTCATGGGAGGTGCTCAACTAAGGGGACTTTACATGCAGAATTGCTACTGTCTACAAGAGTATTAGCATTTTTACAGGGGTCAGAATTATCAACTCTGGGAAGATTGTAGCAGAAAGATATGATCCTGGTGGTAGAGAAACCATTGAAACATTTCCCCCCTCCATTCAAACTTAAACTTCTGACTGTACTCGTCATTTAGATCTCAGCTTGGCTGTCACTTCCTCTAGGAAGTCTTTGGTGCTAGGTTTCCATAGAGCCCTGTCCTCCTCCTGTCATACAGTGACACAGGATCACAGGTAATTGTTCACTTGTCTAAAACCCCTGCTTGACAGTAAGCTCCTTGAAACCAGGAAATGTATCTTCCTATGTAGTCTATGTGGCTACAGCAATGTTTTCCATCTCATGTGCTCTTCCAGAACCTTATCACTCCCTCAGCAAGAAGTGGAGTCTTAGTGCCCTCCTATCCTTAAACCTGGGTGGACATCTGTGACTGCCTCAACTTATGGAGTAGCATGGAAAATAATTCTACGTGACTTCTGAGGTTAGGTCATTAAAGGTGGTATAGCTTCCACCTGACTCACTCTCTTAAAATCACTTCCCTAGAAGCTCACCCACCACGGTGGGAAGAAGACCAAACCACACGGAGAGGCACACAAGGAGGGGAATTTGAGGTCCTAGCCTGCCAACAACCATCATCGACTTTCCAGTAAAGTGAGTGAGCCATCTTGAAAGCAAATACTCCAGCCCTGAATCAAGCCACCTCAGCTGGTGGAATGTGAACAGATGTGCCTTTTCTACTGATTCCAGTCCAAATTGCAGATTCATGAACGATATAAAATGATGTTATTTTAACTCACTGTTTTGTGTGATTTGTTCAATAGCAATAGGTAATTAGAACAAATTTTGTTCAGTTTCTTGAATAGTTAAATTTTCACTACCTAACTTAGCAGAGGCAGGAAATAGATGATAGATGAAAGGAAAGGAGTGGAGGAGGAAGGGAAGAAAGGCAAGAGGCAGAAAGTAAGACAGGAAGAGAGGGAGGGAGAGAGGGAGAAAGGAAGGGAAGAAGGAATATCTTCCATAACCCTTTTTCATTTAAAATATTCATTATGTTATACCCAAGATGTGTCAAGAACTATAGATATATATTTTTTAATCCAATAGCTAAGAGTTTAGTATAGAACGCTGTTTAAGTTATAAAGGAAGAAAAGTAACCCTGAAAGCCAGCACTGTTGAGGAAATTGACTCCCAAGTCAAAGACATACAAGGGAAAGAGATACTCCAAGTCAGCATATCAGTGGCTGATGGGCCACTTCCTATCTGGAGTCCTTTCTACTGTATCTGTCTCTAACTAGGTACAGTTTTTTGTTTTATCTTGGTCTACACATCAGGAGTGTTCAAAATACCACCCGAATAGCACGAGCGAGGATCTAGGGCAAAAGTAGCAGAGTTTAGGGAAAGAGCAAAGGCAGTGTCAGAGAATTTCATTGCACCTGCAGTTGCCCTGTCAATCCCAGTTGCCCTGTCAACCCCAGATACATCAAACATCAAGTAGCAACAAATATGATCCCCAACGTGCTTTGCATCCCCACTCCCTCCCCTGCCTTTTTGATGATATCAGAGATATTAGGTCTGATAAGGAAGTATTAACCGTCAAGCAACCATGAATTTCTGTGAAGGGTTTGATACATTTGATAATGGGACCTTTTCCCCAGGAATGTGTTTAGAGTTCCCACCTGCTTCTTTTAAATCCCTTATACGTCATGCTCCTTACAGGCAAAGATAGAGAGTCCACTGTAATTTTTATGTTGTTTTTCTCAAAGTTCTGATTTGTTTTTAGATGATATGTGCTGGTATTTAGCACTCATGCACCTGAACTCTTTAGGTACCTGGGAAATTTAATTAGAAGTGAGTGGATTAAATGACTGTCTCCTAAACTGTGTGCTCTGGGTGTTCCTTGAAGGCCTAGCACATGCTTATCCAGCTTTATATCTCTGTAATCTTTGCACCTTGTGGATACTTCATAAAAGTTTATTGATTGAAAAAAGGACATCCAGAATGATAGCATCAGCAATCATCACAGACAAAAAGCATTAATTTTTTAAAAAATTTGTAAAGTTTGCCCATATGGAATGAGGAGTTACATATTTCTCTAAAATTTTATGGTTTAATGAAAGACCATGTTTTCCAGAGAGAACTCAGTTTCTACACTGTCAGGGCTAATGCTACATAGTCAACGAGGTAGTGGTGAGTCTAGCACAAATTTAAGTACAGGAACCCATCCCCTGTTTCTTGCCCATCCAAGTCTTATCACTGCAGTAGCAGGAAATCAAAGCGCAGGGATTACTGTCATTTGCAGTCCTTTAGTCAGTTTTTAAAACATCTAAGTATTTTAGTCTGTATTTTCCCACTAAAAATTAACATGTAAGAAAAATATTCTGAGGATAATCTTACTTGCTTTTTTGAATTTTAAGAAAACTACATATAAACATAGACACAAATATAAAAGTTAAATATGAATATGTTTTGTATATATATATAAATATGATTATATGTATATAACATATGCATATGATAATGGGGGGAAGGGAACAGAATATATAATTTCTCATTGAAACACTGACAAACCTATGCCCCTAGACCTGTCAGTTCTAGACACACTGCTACTTCTCCTTGGAGCTTTCCAACCACTTGGCTAGGTATGTATTTTAAAGGTAGTCTCAGACTTACCCTTGTTTCAAAATGGGGCATAATTTCAGACTGACTTTCACGATAAAAACAATGAATATCAAAACATGCCACTCTGCTCTTACCTACTCAACAAGTGAAATCTTTTTCTACGTTGAAGCCCATCTCCATAACCCGCTTAGCATGGCTATTTGTATAAACATTTTGGTGGCTCTTTTTTCTTAATAAGAAGTTTCATTTCATAGAGGATCTAATACAGAATATTTAGGAAATATTAAATTGGAAATGACAAAGAGGCTATGCATTTAAATATACACTGTTAAGCCAGAGAAAGTCAGTTTGCCACAGAGAGCGATCAAGTAGAAGGAAATTTAAACAATTCCATGGGGTTTTTTGTTTGTTTGATTTTGATCTGGGGAGACAGCATCAGGAGTCAATCAACTGTGGAAAGACTACTTGGAGACCTGACACAAGAGAAATGCTCCTGAAATACTCCTTGAAGATATGCCATCAACAGACACAATATTCTTAGAACGTTCTTCAGGAGCCTCATAGAATTGCCCTTAGTGTTGACTATTATCAGTTTAACTGCCCCCATCCCGGCCAAATCTCAGATACCACTTGGATAAAGCATAAATTTAAAGGACAGTTTGTAGATTGTGGTTAAAAGAAATCAGATGCCTGGTTCTTCCTTGAATTTATTAGCATTATCACATGTGTGAGTTAATCATAAAATTCTGGGAAACATTTTATATCCTGAACCTTTCCCAGTACTATAGATCAATGCCACTGGATCCTTTCCAGTAGTGGAACATCACAGTGTGGTGGATCAGGACCAAGGAGCTGTCTCCAAGAGGCTCGCAATAGCCACTGGTTTGCATCTTTCATGGCAGGAATTGCATTAGTAACTCATCAAAATCATCCTCTCCTCAGATCCTTGGGCAATAAAAAGTATTGGTACAAATAAGATAAAGGGTCAAGTTGTGTAATGTTTTAACACAAATGTAGTTTTATTTTATTAAAGATTTATGCTAGTAACTGAGCTAAGAATTTATATACTCAGATAAAATAAGATAACGGGGAAAATTCAAAATTGTAAGACTTATGTATTCAAGGAATTTTATACAAAATACTGACTCCAAACAATATTCCCAAATTTAACTCTATAAAAAAATGCTAAATTAACTATTTTGTCAGTAAAACTAATATTACTGAGGTTACACTTTGGAATGATATTACCACTGTTGTCTTAATTAAAGAAACAACATACAGACATACATCCATTACTATATTCATGCGGCCAGTTTCTTGAGCTGTCTACACAGAGTGTAACATGATACAGTTTTATGCCTCACCAATCAATCAGTAATGATACGTGGAATCACATTTTCACATCACTTGATGAAAAACTGATCAAATTTAATAATTTCAATTTTTTTTATTTTAAAATTTAGTCTAGTTTAAAACTTTAATTTTAAACTCAATGTAAATCACATTTCTTCCTCTGCATTATTCGTTCAGGCTTGATCTGGAACTCTCGACAGTTTATTGTGAACGATGGTAGGAAATATAAGATACAGGTCAAGTGTACAATTTGATAAGTTTTGACACATGTATACACCCAAGAAATCACTACCCCAATCAAGGGTGGGACTCAGAGCGTGTGACATTTTATGCATGCCCTTTAAGAGCACAGCCTCTGTTTCCCACAGCCCTCCAGCTGTCCTGAACACAAGCCCCATTTGCCTTCAAAGGCCTGTGTTCTGGGCACTCATCTTCCTGGTGCAGGACTCCCAGGCTAAAGAGCCTGATATGGGGCTCAGACCGCCCTGCGCCTTGGGGAGAATATTTGCAATGGTAATTATCCTCCTTTTGTGAGTCACCTACCCAGGAGTTATGGGTGTTGATTGTATCATGTCTCTGTCCTTCCTACCCATCTTGTTTGGGTTCCTCTTTATAGCTTTAGTTATAGAAAATCTTTTCTGCTAGTCTTTGGGCTGTTCTCCTAGATAGTTGCTTTGTAAACAGTTATTTTAAATAGATAGTAACTTTGGTGTGCCTAGGGGAGGAGGTGAGCTTAAGGTCTTCCTACTTTACCCTCTTGGCCACAACTCTTTCAACTGTCATTTTTGCCACTGGCTATCTTGACACCATACCACACTATCTTGATGACTATAGTTCTTAAGTTTCGCAGTCAAGTAGTGTAAGTCCTATAAGGCAACTCTCTCAATCTATTTAGTCTTTAATTTCTCTCATCTAAAATAAGTATTTTATCATTTTTGCTTCTATTATAAACAGCTTTTTATCTCATTTCTGACAATTTTTGCTAGCAAATAAAAATAGAATTGATATTTGTACATTAATCTCAGATCTAGCAACCATGCTAAATCACTTATTAGTTCTAGTAGTTTTGTAGTAGATTCCTTAGGTTCTATTTCTTTGGAGAACTCTGACTAATGTAGCTACCGAAGGCAACATTCAGACATCATACAACAAAATGGGCAGGAAGGCCAAATGACCAGGTCCCTAACTTTATCACTCCATAGCAGTGCTTCTCAATTGTGATGATGTTGTCTCCCCAAAGGACATTTGGCAATATCTGAAGACATTTTTGGTCGTCATCACCAGGAGTGCTACTGTCACAGAGTGGGTAGAAGACATGGATGATACTAAACTTCCTACAGTGCACAGGACAGCTCCCCTACAACAAAGAATTATCCAGCCTGAGGCGTTAATAATGCTGAGATTTAGAAACCCTGACTTAAACTGAAGTCCACCAGTTGACAAGCTCTGATCATACATGGAGCATTTAATCATTTATTAATGCTTCTTCCTTAATTATGAATAAACCACCAAGGGCACTAGTCCTACGAGGAAAGTTTTCAACATCAAAGAGGTTTAAATCAACAAATAAAAATTGTACAAGAAGCAAATAAGACTTCAAAAAGTACAATTAATATGCTAAGGGTCATAATGTATGGCACTGCATGTAGTAAGAACAGCATTTTATTTAAAAGAGGTCAATCAGAACTATAAAGACATCTTGGGAGCTAAGAGTGGAGAAAAGTCAACCAAAGAAGCCAAATATGAGGAAAATAAAAACCTCCCAGAAAGGAAAATAAAAAGACAAAAAATATGTACAACAAAAGAAAAAATACAAGAATATTAGAACATTTCAGAGAGTCACAAAGACTAAACAAGATTGCACACAGAGGATTGGAAATGTAGAGAACCAGGGTAAAGGGTTAAAAGAGGTTACCTTTAAATGGATAAAACCTTCTCAACAGCAAACATAAACTCTCAAAGTCTACGAAAATGCTTTCAGATTTGAACAAAACACTCTTTATTCAACTTGGAATTAAATCCAGGCAACCATCAACTGGTGTGAGATCAGGATACTGTTATTTTCAGATCAGTACAGTTTTCTGTACCCTTTCTCAGTAATCTACTGAAGGATGTGCTTCACCAAAGCAAAGGAGAAAGATTATCATGAGAGATCCATATGCAGAGCCTACCTAGCAAGCAGACAGTTCAGATTGAGGTAGGAAGATGGAGTCTTCCAGAAGGATGTCTCCAGAAAAAAAATTTTTTTGAACTAATTTATTACTTACATGACTGTGTAGAAAATAATATTGTTGGAGATATTAGGAAGAATTAGTGATAAGGAAATAGAATAAGAAGAAATCTTATTATACAAAACAATTATTATTTCAGGAAAAACAGAAAATTGTTCAAGAAATAAATATTGACATAGTGCATCATTTGGCTCAGGACTGAACAGACTGCTATTATTCTTTAAATCAAATTACTGAAAACTGATATAAATAGTATGACATAAAAATATTGGAAAAGTGAAATAAACTAATGTAGTGAAGTGGGATAGAAAAAGAGCATCATGTGTTCAATATGAGGAACTAAATAATAATGTCTAAATTTGATAAATCAAGACATAATGGAATATAAAATCTAGAAATGATTAACAGATTAAGAAATAGATTTAATTATCTATTAATTGATTTAGATGTAATTCTGCAATTACCAGGGGCTTAAACAAGTGGGGTTTTGTGTTTTGCTCACATAACAAGAAATTCAGAGGCAGTCAGTCCAGCCCTGGACAGTGGCTCACAAACGTCAGGGCCAATATTTCTGTGATCCTCTAGCCTTTCTCTCAGGTCAATCACAAAATAGTTACTGCAATTTTACCCATCGTGTCTTCATGCCAGGCTGGAGGAAGAGCAAAAAGCAAAAGAATGCTTTTGCTTTTTAAAACTAACTGTTCTGACGACGAGACGGCCATTCTTTTTTGCAAGAAATGGCCATAATTTTTTAGCTGGATATAGTGTCAACTTTAACAAAGCTGAGATTTCATTAGTAAAAAAAAAAAAAAAAGTGAAGGAGAATGGATATTGTATAGGCAGCTTGCAGTCTCTGCCACAAGAGGTAAATACCAAGATAAGAATGGTTAAAATATAGTTGAAAGTCATTTGGAACTGGGTCTCAGGAGTGGTAAGAGGATAATAGCAGATGCATTTTTGTTGTAATCTTTATAATCTGCCTGTACTTTTAAACTACAAAAAAGTACAAACATGTATTGTTATGAAAAAAATTAAAGAATAGAATGTGCTTAAAATAAAAAAGAATGAACTGATGCCAAGTGAAGGATGAATAACATCACAGCATGGTATATGAAATAAAAGCCCACAAATCTCCAAATGGAAAAAAAGTATGAGAGAATGGAGTGAATATCAACCATGTAGGTCTGAACATAAAAGAACATCAGACATGGCAGTTGACATCATATCCTCATTTCAAATAGCAACTTGATTTCCACAAAACATAATCTAGCATGTTATATAATACTTCTAGATTGGGTGTCACAGGTTTGTAATTTTGTTAGTACTTAAATTATACATTTGATTTGGTTTTAAGTGGAATGAAAACCATAAACATAAGGAATTTATATGTAGCTTTATCTTTGTGCACCTGTAATATTATCAAAATAATTTAACTCAACATTGGAGTTCCATAAGTTAAATTTTCCTTAAAAAGAAATCTGTATATTATTTCAGTGAGAATTATTGTCCTATTATTTACTTTATGGAAGGCAGTTCTTCTCACTTAATTCAACATATTATTTCCACCCATGTTGTTTTATGTTCTAATCACTGTTTCTTATATTTAAAGATGGATAGGATGAGAGAAGCCTAGCCAAAGATAGATCTGGGTATATAAACTTTGTTGTCATCTTGCACAAACTTCTACCTGCATTTAGATTTCCTCATCTAGAAACTAGGCCTAACTCTATTCACCTTAAATATCTGTGAAGATTTAAACACTAACCTCAGTACCTTGCACGAAACAGAGGCTAAGTAAGTTTTTGCTCACAAAAGATACAATTATTAACATTACATATAGTTACACATGAAAAGTTTAATATGAAATCCATTTATGAAGATGAAAAGTTTATAACCCTTTCGTCAACATGAAAATAGGGTGAACAAGCCTCTTAGATAGCTTCATCCACCAGAGAGCAGACAGCAGAAGGAAGAAGAACTACAATCCTGCAGCCTGTGGAACAAAAACCACATTCACAGAAAGACAGACAAGATGAAAAGGCAGAGGGCTATGTACCACATGAAGGAACAAGATAAAACCCCAGAAAAACAACTAAATGAAGTGGAGATAGGCAACCTTCCACAAAAAGAATTCAGAATAATGTTACTGAAGATGATCCAGGACCTCAGAAAAAGAATGGAGGCAAAGATCGAGAAGATGCAAGAAATGTTTAACAAATATCTAGAAGAATTAAAGAACAAACAAACAGAGATGAAGAACACAATAACTGAAATGAAAAATACACTAGAAGGAATCAATAGCAGAATAACTGAGGCAGAAGAACAGATAAGTGACCTGGAAGACACAATGGTGGAATTCACTGCTACGGAACAGAATAAAGAAAAAAGAATGAAAAGAAATGAATACAGCCTGAGAGACTTCTGGGACAACATTTAATGCAACAACATTCACGTTATAGGGGTCCCAGAAGGAGAGGGGAGAGAGAAAGGACCTGATAAAATATTTGAAGAGATTATAGTCAAAAACGTCCCTAACATGGGAAGGGAAACAGCCACCCAAGTCCAGGAAGCACAGAAAGTCCCATACAGATAAACCCGAGGAGAAACATGCCGAGACACATAGTAATCAAATTGGCAAAAATTAAAGACAAAGAAAAATTATTGAAAGCAGCAAGGGAAAAATGACAACATACAAGGGAACTCCCATAAGGTTAACAGCTGATTTCTCAGCAGAAACTCTACAAGCCAGAAGTGATGAAAGGGAAGAACCTACAACCAAGATTACTCTACCTGGCAAGGATCTCATTCAGATTCGATGGAGAAATCAAAACCCTTACAGACAAACAAAAGCTAAGAGAATTCAGCACCACCAAACCAGCTCTACAACAAATGTTAAGGGAACTTCTCTAAGTGGGAAACACAAGAGAAGAAAAGGACCTACAAAAACAAACCCAAAACAATTAAGAAAATGGTAATAGTAACATACATATCGATAATTACCTTAAACATGAATGGATTAAATGCTCCAACCAAAAGACACAGGCTTGCTGAATGGATACAAAAACAAGACCCATATATATGCTGTCTACAAGAGACCCAATTCAGACCTAGGGACACATTCAAATTGAAAGTGAGGGGATGGAAAAAGATATTCCATGCAAATGGAAATCAAAAGAAAGCTGGAGTAGCTATACTCATATCAGATAAAATAGACTTTAAAATAAAGAATGTTACAAGGGACAAGGAAGGACACTGCATAATGATCAAGGGATCAATCCAAGAAGAAGATATAACAATTATAAAAATATATGCACCCAGCACAGGAACACCTCAATACATAAGGCAACTGCTAACACCTCTAAAAGAGGAAATCAACAGTAACACAATAATACTGGGGGACTTTAACACCGCACTTACACCAATGGACAGATCATCCAAACAGAAAATTAATAAGGAAACACAAGCGTTAAAAGACACAATAGACCAGATAGATTTAATTGATATGTACACAACATTCCATCCAAAAACCACAGATTACACTTTCTTCTCAAGTGCGCACAGAACATTCTCCAGGAAAGATCACATCTTGGGTCACAAATCCCTCAGTAAATTTAAGAAAACTGAAATCATATCAAGCATCTTTTCTGACCACAATGCTATGAGATTAGAAATCAATTACAGGGAAAAAAACGTAAAAAGCACAAACACATGGAGGCTAAACAATACGTTACTAAATAACCAAGAGATCACTGAAGAAATCAAAGAGGAAATCAAAAAAATATCTAGAGACAAATGACAATGAAAACATGATGATCCAAAACCTATAGGATGCAGCAAAAGCAGTTCTAAGAGGGAAGTTTATAGTTATACAAGCCTATCTCAAGAAACAAGAAACATCTCAAATAAACAATCTAACATTACACCTAAAGGAACTAGAGAAAGAAGGACAAACAAAACCCAAAGTTAGCAGAAGGAAAGAAATCATAAAGATCAGAGCAGAAATAAATGAAATAGAAACAAAGAAAACAAGAGCAAAGATCAATAAAACTAAAAGCTGGTTCTCTGAGAAGATAAACAAAATTAATAAACCATTAGGCAGACTCATCAAGAAAAAGAGGGAGAGGACTCAAATCAATAAAATTAGAAATGAAAGAGAAGTTACAACAGACACTGCAGAAATACAAAGCATCCTAAGAGACAACTACAAGCAACCCTTTGCCAATAAAATGGACAACCTGGAAGAAATGGACAAATTGTTAGAAAGGTATAATCTTCCAAGACTGAACCTGGAAGAAATAGAAAATATGAACAGAAAAATCACAAGTAATGAAATTGAAACTGTGATTAAAAATCTTCCAACAAACAAAAGTCCAGGACCAGATAGCTTCACAGGTGAATTCTATCAAACATTTAGAGAAGAGCTAACACCCATCCTTCTCAAACTGTTCCAAAAAATTGCAGAGGAAGGAACACTCCCAAACTCATTCTATGAGGCCACCATCACCCTGATACCAAAACCACACAAAGATACTACAAAAAAAGAAAATTACAGACCAATATCACTGATGAACATAGATGCAAAAATCCTCAACAAAATACTAGCAAACAGAATCCAACAACACATTAAAAGGATCATACACCATGATCAAGTGGGATTTATCCCAGGGATCCAAGGATTCTTCAACATACGAAAATCAATCAATGTGATACACCATATTAACAAAGTGAAGAATAAAAACCATATGATCATCTCAATAGATGCAGAAAAAGCTTTTGAGAAAATTCAACACCTATTTATGATAAAGACTCTCCAGAAAGTGGGCACAGAGGGAACCTTCCTCAACATAATAAAGGCCATACATGACAAACCCACAGCAAACATCATTCTCAATGGTGAAAAACTGAAAGCATTTCCTCTAAGATCAGGAACAAGACAAGGATGTCCACTCTCGCCACTATTATTCAACAAAGTTTTGGAAGTCCTAGCTATGGCAATCAGAGAAGAAAAAGAAATAAAATGAATATAAATTGGAAACCAGGAAGTAAAACTGTCACTGTTTGCAGATGACATGATACTATATATACATAGAGAATCCTAAAGATGCCACCAGAAAACTACTAGAGCTAACCCATGAATTTGATAAAGTTACAGGATACAAAATTAATGCACAGAATTCTCTTCCATTCCTATACACTAATGATGAAAAATCTGAAAGAGAAATTAAGAAAACACTCCCATTTACCACTGCAACAAAAAGAATAAAATACCTAGGAATAAACCTACCTAGGGAGATAAAAGACCTGTATGCAGAAAACTATAAGACACTGATGAAAGAAATTAAAGATGATACCAACAGATGGAGAGATATACCATGTTCTTGGATTGGAAGAATCAATATTGTGAAAATGACTATACTACCCAAAGCAATCTACAGATTCAATGCAACCCCTATCAAATTACCAATGGCATTTTTTACAGAACTAGAACAAAAATCTTAAAATTTGTATGCAGACACAAAAGACCCCGAATAGCCAAAGCAGTCTTGAGGGAAAAAAACGGAGCTGGAGGAATCAGACTCCCTGACTTCAGACTATACTACAAAGCTACAGTAGTAAGAAAACATGGTACTGGCACAAAAACAGAAATATAGATCAATGAAACAGGATAGAAAGCCCAGAGATAAACCCTCGCATGTATGGTCAACTAATCTATGACAAAGTAGGCAAGGATATACAATGGAGAAAAGACAGTCTCTTCAATAAGTGGTGCTGGGAAAACTGGACAGCTACATGTAAAAGAATGAAATTAGAACACTCTCTAACACCATACCCAAAAATAAACTCAAATTGGATTCGAGACCTAAATGTAAGACTGGACACTATAAAACTCTTAGAGGAAAACATAGGAAGAACACTCTCTGACATAAATCACAGCAAGATCTTTTTTGATCCATCTCCTAGAGTAATGGAAATTAAAAAAATAAACAAATGGGACGTAACGAAACTTAAAACCTTTTGCAAAGCAAAGGAAACCATAAACAAGACGTAAAGACAACCCTCAGAATGGGAGAAAATATTTGCAAATGAATCAATGGACAATGGACTAATCTCCAAAATATATAAACAGCTCATGCAGCTCAATATTAAAAAAACAAACAACCCAAGCCAAAATTGGGCAGAAGACCTAAATAGACATTTCTCCAAAGAGGACATACAGATGGCCAAGATGCACATGAACAGCTGCTCAACATCACTAATCATTAGAGAAATGCAAATCAAAACTACAATGAGGTATCACCTCACATCAGTTAGAATGGGCATCATCAGAAAATCTACAAACAACAAATGCTGGAGAGGGTGTGGAGAATAGGGAACCCTCTTGCACTGTTGGTGGGAATGTAAATTGATACAGCCACTATGGAGACAGTATGGAGGTTCCTCAAAAAACTAAAAATAGAATGACCATATGACCCAGCAATCCCACTACTGGGCATATACCCAGAGAAAACCATAATTCAAAAAGATACATGCACCCCAATGCTCATTGCAGCACTATTTACAATAGCCAGGTCATGGAAGCAACCTAAATGCCCATCGACAGACGAATGGATAAAGAAGCTGTGGTACATATGTGCAATGGAATATTACCCAGCCATAAAAAGGAATGAAATTAAGTCATTTGTAGAGCTGTGGATGCATCTAGAGACTACCATACAGAGTGAAGTAAGTCAGAAAGAGAAAAACAATATCGTATATTAATGCATATATGTGGAACCCAGAAAAATGATACAGATGAACCAGTTTGCAGGGCAGAAATAGAGACACAGATGTAGAGAACAAACGTATCGACACCAAGGGGGGAAAGTAGCGGGGGCTGGGGGGTGGTGATGGGATGAATTGGGAGATTGGGATTGACATGTATACACTGATGTGTATAAAATTGATGACTAGTAAGAACCTGCTGTATAAAAAAAATAGATAAAATAAAATTCAAATAAAAACCATGAAAATAGGGTATTCTCAAATACATTTACATCTTTTCATCTCAGGGGGAATCAATGTCAATTTGAACTAGCTACTTGTAGTTTTCCTTTCCAATAGTTCTTGGGTATATTAGATTATGACTCTTCTCATTTTGCTCTGTTGTATAAAAATCAATAGCAACATATTTCTAATATTACATATTAAATTGGAAACATACTAAATATGAGACATCAAAGATGACCAGGAAACCCACTGTTCTGAAATCGTATTATCTTCCATTTTATGTAGATCCTACAAAAATGCCATGGATGACATACCACAAAGACAAATAAAAGGTGGGAAGCAGCAGGAGAGAAAAGCTAAGATAAAGTCTGAACTATTCTTCCTAGGAAGCAGAACACAGAAGTTTAATGCACATTTCTCTAGCTAATTCTGACCATCACTATCATCACAGAATCATCACTGTCACCTTCAATACTATCATCCAGTATTCTTGCATTGCATTTTTACAATTTAATTTCTATAATTTGTGCAAAGCTTTTCCACATACATAAACTGTCCTTCAGTTTATAGAAAACTGCACAATTAATAGGGTACAGGTCCAGAGTTCAAACCCACTCTTCCACTTCACAGCAACCTAGCGTAGCCCCGAAGCAAGAGGGTGGGAAGTCACTGCACCTACAGGCTGATGAAGTCAAACTGCGTGCAGCAGGTAACCCCAGACATGGACAAAAGCATAGGAAGATGAGTCCAGCAAAGAATAAAAAGTTACCAGTATCTCCCATCAGATGGATTCCTAGATTATAGGCATTCCTTATGCTTTTAAAAGGAAGAAAAAAACTAAAAATCAAATTTTATTGATTGAGCTTGGCATGTTTAGATGAGCAGTGGATGGGTTCAAATCTGTAAGTCACCTCGTTCAGACAGCAACAGAGAAAACCAGAGTCAAGCTAGGAAAAAGGATCCGATGATCTCTTGAAAGCACAGAAGAAATAAGACCATGTGCCTTAAAGGAATAGAAATCTGAGGTCACGGGGAAGTGTGGAAGTGTTGCAGCCTGCTGTGGGAGCATGTTTGCTTACTGACAACAGAGTAACAGTAGATTTACTAAGAGAGATGAAGAGACAAAAAGTAATAAATCACAGTTTTAAAAAACTAAGGACCCACAGAAAGACTATCTGGCTCTTAGAGAATATTTCTATAATGTTTGTTGCAGAAATCTGGATAGGAATTGCTGAGGGTCCAACATAGAGTAGTAGCAATGGAGATCTAGAGAATGCACGGGATAGATTCATCTCAAAGGAAACATCATGAGGACCGGGCATCAGATTGAGAGAAAGAACAAAAGACAAATCTGAATGTTGGGAATATTTTATAAAAGAATCTCTGGGAAATGCTTCATAAAGAACATGAGATTCCTGGAAAGATCATGAAACAATCATTTCCTTGTCGTGGAAAGAATAAATGGTTAACAATAAAGTCTTATTAACTATTCATAAGCCAGATATACCAAGGTAAAAGAAAATTGCTGTTTGATAGCTATGTGTCTAATGATTTTTCTAGGAGCAAGACAGTAAAAGGGCTGGGAAGATTTTCTTCTCCTTAGCACAGTTGCAGACGAGTGGTCTACACAGAGACCTGTCTACAAGGCTCCAGCAAACCTCTGGTAATATTCCCCCACTGCCTGGAGATGGATGTCAGCTCCAGAACACAGAACTGTTCAGAGAAGTGAAGAATTCTGTGTAGTACTTCTGTGTAACTTGGTAGTGCACTTTACTGAGAGCTGAGAGAGAGGACAGCCCTTTGATCTGCCTCTTCTCTTGGTATTCTTCAGTGTTTGTTTGCCGTCATGAACATCAAAGTATTACCTTGCCCAGAGAGAAGGGACAACCTCAAACGTGGTCATTCCTACAACAAGAACCCAGTGCCACAGAAAATAATAGAAGAGAGGAGACAACTTGGCTGACAGACATGCTTAATTTGGGATGTGCTAAGCATACTAGGATTTTAGAGAAAATAATCAGTAAGCAGAGAGAAAAATAGAACTCGGGCTCAAGTGAGAGGCTGAGGGACCATCTATAGAGAAATGACTGTATTATACAGAAGTCTACACATGCAAGGGAATATGTAGTTGTTTTAGTGTAAGTCCCTCATCCTATAAAGACAACTGAACCACTGAGAAGCAGTTGTTATCTGTTACTTAGATACTTTTCCAAAGTGTAATGGGGTTCTCCAGAGAAACAGAACAGAACCAATAGGAAATATAAATAATTTATACACACACACACACAGAGATCTCCATTAGATCATATAATATTATACGTATCAGAAAGAGATTTATTCTAAGAAATTGGTTCACTGGTTATGAAGGCTGACAAGTCTCAAATTGCAGACAGCAAGCTGGAAACCCAAGAAAACGGATGGTGTAGTTCCAGCTCAGGTCCAAAGGCCTGAGACCCAGGAGAGCCAATGGTGTAGCTCTAGTCCTAAGGCCAACAGGCTCAAGACCCAGGAAGAGCCTACTTTTCAGTTAGACTACAAAAGTAGGGAAAAAACCTCCAATGTCCAAGCTTAAGGCAGTCAGACAGGAAGAGTTCCCTTTTACTGTCAGGAGAATCATCAGCCATCAACTGATTGAATGGGGCCCACCCACACTGAGGTGGGCAATCTGCTTTACTTTGTCTAACAACTTAAATGTTAATTTCACCCCGAAACACCCTCACAGACACCTTCAGAATAATGTTTGACCAAGTATCTGGGCACCCTGTGGCCCAGTCAAGTTAACATAAAATTAACCATGACACAAAATAACAGATAATTAGTGGCGGATCTGAGAACAGAATTTAAGCCTTCAGGTTCAGTTCCAAAATGTACATTTGCTCTGCTCTTCAAAATAAGAGGTGGTAGGTCATTTGTCTGGCTGGTTTTCGATAAAAATGTTACTTAGTCTTGAATAGGTTATACAGGTACATGGTAGAAAATTCAAAAGGCACTGAATAGCACACAGTGAAAAAGAAGCCTCCATTCACCTTTGAACCCAGCCATCCAGTTCCCTTCTACAGACACAATCACTGTTATTAGTTTCTTGTGTATCCTACTGGAAAGAACCTAAGCATATTAAATAGCATATAAAATATTTCTTTTTGTACAAACAGCAGCATATCTTACATGTCATTCTGTCATATGTTTTTTAGTCTTTTTTCAAACTCAACAAAATACCCTGGAGATTTTCCCTTAATGGTACACATAAAGTTCTTAGCATTCATTGTATGCTGATAGAGCTATTTATTTAACTAATGTCTTGCTACAAAGAATATCACTATATATAATTTTTGACATGACAGCGTATCTATAATACCTATTATATAAATAGGATACATATTAAATATATAACATAGAAGTGGAATTACTGGATCGAATTATATTTCTTTTTGTGAGACATAATGTCTAATTGCTTTCAATAGTAGTTGTACCAATTTACTTTTCCATAAACAATGGGAAGCATCTGTTTTCCCAAACCTTTGCCAACATAGTTTGTAATCAGGCATTCTTTGCTACTCTAATAAATTCTTAATGTTATCACTGTCATTTTGATTTATATTTATCTTATTCAGAACTTGAATGTTACTTCAAATGTTTTAAAGACATTTTTATTTCCTCTGCTATGAATCATGTAAACACATCACTTGTCCATTTTTTCTTAAACATTTATAGTAGTTCTCTATGAATGAAGGAAATTAACTTTTGGATGCGCAAAGAAATAAATGCATTATCAAATTCTAGTATCTCTTTTAACTCAGTATTTCTAGACTTCAAAGTGGTAACACTAGAAGCAGAGTTTGGTAGTTTTGGCTCTGCAGAGAAGGAAACAAAGTGCAGTTCTGAGCACAGGGGGAATCCGGTGGGAGTCAGGAATTACTCCACTGGCCACATTTCCAGGAAACCAATGCTGTACAGGGACTCAGCACATTCCTCTCCTGTCACCAGAACTCTCTTAACTAGGAAATTCTGTCAAGAAAATTCCACTTGCTTGGCTCCTACCCATCACCTGGTTAAAGGACACCCCTTCCTAAGGTGAGGACTTAGGGGATCCACATTATAGTGAAATTGCTAAGGGCACAGGCTCTGTAGCCAGGTTGTTTGAGAAACTCAGGGAGACACTACCTAATCCCAGCCATCATGGTTGCTATCTCTGGTGCTAAGTCAACTTGCTGTCATGCACTTTCTCACAGGTTGAAATGAGAATGGCACTTAACCTCTGTGGCATTCTTCCCCCAAATCCATAAACCCAGCCTAATGAGACAAATCCCAATTGAGAGACGTTCTAAAAAATACCCAGCCACTACCCTTCAAAAGTGTTGAGGTCTTGAGAAACAGGAAAGACTGAGAAACTTGCACAGATCGGCAGGGCCTAAGGAGACATGACAACTAAATGCAATGTGGAATCAGGACTGCATTCTGGAAAAGAAAAAGGACATGTACCTTAAGGTTCATAGCAGCACTATTTACAATAGCCGAGACATGGAAGCAAACTAAATGTCCATCAACAGATGAATGGGTAAACAAGATGAGGTATATTTATATGATGGAATATTAGCCATAAAACAGAATGAAATAATGCCATTTGCAACAACATGGATGGACCTAGAGATTATCATATAAAGTGAAGTAAGCCAGAAAGAAAAAGACAGGTATCATATTACATCGCATATATGTGAAATCTAAAAAAAAACATACAAATGAACTTACTTACAAAACATAAACAGACTCACAGACATAGAAAACAAATCTATGGTTACCAAAGGGGAAGAGGGAGGATAAATTAGGAGTTTGGGATTAACATATACACACTACAATTTATATAACAGATAACCAACAAGGACCTACTGTATAGCACACAGACTATACTCAGTAATTTCTAATAACCTGTAAGGGAAAAGAATCTGAAAAAGAATACATATATAACTGAATCACTGAGCTGTACACCTGAAATTAACACATCATTGTAAATCAACTATACTTCAATAAAAAGAAAACAAGAAAAAGCACAGTAGCAGGAAATCTGGTGAAATCAGAATAAAATGTATAGTTTACTTTAAAAAAGGAACAAAATCACTTGTGCATCCTCCTAGACACTTTTAGATTCACACTGCTTTTTGAGGTGCAGTATGAGATTAGGCACATTTCTGAAGCGTTTGCTGGTACTGCCAAATTACCATTTAGATTGGTTTGAGAGTACACGTCTCCCTCAACAACAATCAGTATTTTTAGTTTCGTCTTTACCAAAATAGTAGGCTTTAAAAAAAGCCTTTAATTTTTGTTTATGTGACTAATAATGAGATAGTAAACTGCTTTTTGATGATGCCAATGACTTCCCTAAAACTTCATTTTTCTCATTCAGCTATTGTTCTCTCTTCTGAATATTTTCCATTTCTTGCTTTCAAAGTTATTGTAACTTTAGTGTGAGTGTCTATGAAAGGTTCCCTCAAAGAAATCCCTGCTATGTCTCTAAAAATAACAAGAGGCACATTCCTAAGTTTCTTAAATAATGATATCAGATATTGTATAGAAAACTCTGACAAGAAGCTTCTAACTTAGCAAAGAATGTACATCTGCAATCCAACCTCATTTATCACTGAGCACTTGGAAGCACAGGGCACTTATTTTTAAAGATAAATTAAGACTTTTTTTTGTGAGTGAAAAAAAACAGGTGTACAGATGGAATTATAAATGTTTGGGGCAAAAGATATATTTAGGCTGAGAGGTCACCTCTGGTGGGCATATTTGCCCTCTCAAACAGCTCCTCATGTTGAGGTAGGTGTGAGTTGCTTATTAACTGAATATAACAATACTTAAAGGCACGAATGTTAGCTAAACCTTTTTTTATTTTGGACCCTAGTAGACTGGCTGTGAGCCTCATACCATCTATTTTGCTAAGCCCAGGAATGCTGCAGAACAAACCAAGCTTCTTCCTTCAGCCGTTAACTTGGAATCACTTCCATTCCCATCACTGGTAAAAAGCCCAGTGTTAGGTGGTTACATATGGATGACCTGGCCCATATAATGTGCAAACACTTTATCTGAGGCTTAGATCCAGTACTTTCTTTTAATGCTAATCAGCTGTATACCATATCTCCCTTTTCTTATTGTTCTTCTAGAACTTCCTATTAGAAATAACTTGTATCCCCAACTATATGTAAAAAGCAACCTTATATTGATGGAATGCCATTCAGAAACTTTCCTTCTCATTTCCCTGGACTCAAACAAGAGTGAAACACTTTCCAAAGAATACAATGAACACAAACTATTTTATACGTGTAATAATAAAAGTTGATTCAATGATGGTTTACACTTACTTTGCAAAGAGCTGTGGTCATATTATTGTGTATAAATAGAATGTTAATGAGCTTCATTCCTAAAGAAGTGCTGCAGCTACTGCTTAGACTAGAATCCAGGAGGACCTTTGGGTTAAACGTCCAGTAAGACTCAGATTGAAGCCAAGATTCATTTCAGCAGAGCCAGCAGGAAGTGGTGGCTAGGAAGGAAATTGATCCCCTCGGTAATCTTCATCAACTCTTTCAATGCCATCTCTAATCAGCATGAAATCTAAATTAATAATACAGCTTACGAGGGTGTTCCCTAAACATGCTTAACCAAATTGTCACTCTGAAGCCCCTCCTATTTAGAAGTTGTAGAGCTTCCTTTGATCACAGCCAAAGGCAATCCAGTGGGTATCCCTCACGGAGTCTCTGAGAAGCCAAGGAACATCTTGACAACTGTTACTTATAGGACATGCTTAAACAATATCGGGAATTTGCATGTTTCCCATAATTCACCAGATCAGGACTTTAACTGCCATGATCACAGCTCTCCAGGAAGCCTTTAAAATTAATGGAGGGGCTTCCCTGGTGGCGCAGTGGTTGAGAGTCCACCTGCCGATGCAGGGGACACGGGTTCGTGCCCTGGTCTGGGAAGATCCCACATGCCGCGGAGCAGCTGGGCCCGTGAGCCATGGGCGCTGAGCCTGCGCGTCCCGAGTCTGTGCTCCGCAACGGGAGAGGCCGCAACAGTAAGGCCCGCGTACCACAAAAAATAAATAAATAAATAAAATTAATGGAGACTTATCAACTGTTCTCAAGGACCAAAAACTCAAGTCTACAATTAGAATGATTGAAAGGCATCATCTGATGCATATGCCCCACCCCCCAAATTAACTAGAGATTTCTCAGAACATTTTCAGAATTTTCTAGGGTTCCTTAGCACAAGACATAAGGTCAGAAGACTTTATTTATGTGACATGGCCCCCAAACTAGCTGAGCGATCCAGAGACTATCAATACCTCATCCCAAGAAAAGGAAAGGAAAAAAAGAAAAGAAAAAGCTGGGCTTGATCACTTCTAAGTTCGTTTTGACTCTATATTTCTGTGTATCTACAAATCTATAAATCACTTAACTTTAATGTCAGCTTTTGCTTCTGAGAAGAAAAACAGAAGGATCCAGCCCTTGCTAAATTCAGGGGTTTGAGTTGTAATTATTAATTTAGAGTTGTAATTATTAATTAATTAATTGTCTTCTCCTAGGACAACTGCAAGATGTGAAGATTGATTTCTTTATCAAAGAAAACAGAGCTTACAGAACCCCAGGACTTACACAATAAAGGAGGTTAACTTTTCTTGACGAATGAGAAAGTTTATTTCCAAAGGTCCCCCCGTTCCTAGTGGACCTGTAAATTAAAATACCGGGGTTTTTTTGGTTGCTTTATGTGGCATGTTGGGGTAGTAACATGTAGAATGATCCTAATGTGACCAAGTAGAAAATTTGGTTCAACATTTCAAGCTATCACGGGTCAAAGTATTTGAACAATAGTGGATTGAAATAGTCCAAAGAACAATCTCTTTTGTTATCTCAAAGAAATACTTATAGAAGGACTTTTTTGATGAAGAAAGACACCATGTCAGATTAATCATTTCATCACTAATATTTCACCACTGAGTCCTCAAAGATTCAGTGTCTCCACGGTTATTTTTCTTCATCCAGCTCTCAAAGTTTCTTTTTAATTAAAGTGATCCTATCAAATAGTAAAAATGTACTTATCATTGCAATGCAATTGTTCATTGGAAGAGTTCAGTACTGAGAAAAATGACAACTACTAGGCCAACTTTGTGAGCTTCTCAATCACCGAGCTGAACTGAGAACACTAAAGCTTGTATATGGTTATAGCTCTTCCTGAGTATTAAGCTAAACCACATGAAATTGTCAATACACACCCATTTTTGAAATAAAAATTTTTATCCGTTATCATGATTTATATTTTTCTTCGTGAAGAAAAAAAACAAAGTCAACTATGAAATTTCTGAACAGCAAATACACACACAGCTAAGCTAGCATATAATCTAGTAGATAAACTTGCAGAATCATAACATATTCCACTACAAACTTATTTTTAAAAACAAACAAAATTTACCTTTTTAGGACCATCAGAACCAAACTAAGGAGCAAAAATGGCAAACAGTTTAAGACAAGAAAGTCCCACGAAATTGTGCAACAGTTGTTGATATGTTCTGGGTGTGCAGCAGCTTTTTTTTTTTGCAGTAGCCTTTTATAAAGGTTTTCTCTTCCATAATTTTACACACAATAGGTATAGCCAAAACTGTGTTCATCTTCAAATATCTTTTTCCCTAATCAATCACATTCATGGTGAAAATTCACATATCTTATTGGACAATTCTTTGCAATCTATTTATATTATCACCAAGCAGGTGGCAAACTAATATGCCTTGCATATATAAGTAAAATACCAACAAAACAATAATGTGACCACGCTATTACCGAAAGCTTTAAAACCAGTTTTAAACCAAATCTCTCAACCACTTAGATGTTAAAGCATGACTTTTCAATGCATTAGGATGCAATGATTAATTATTTCATTCTATATGGAACCCTTTTACCTCCTAGCTGCCTATTTCTATAAAATGAATTTCCCAGATATACAATTCTGTACATTACAAAATTATTTTCTATTACAAGAGACTTACTTTCTGAGTTAATCCTAAGAATGACCTTAAAAGAACCACAAATATTTTCTATTTGCTTTTTGACTGTAATTTTTTTGGTTTTATTGTTTTACTGTCCCTAGTGAACCATTTCCTTTTTCTCATTGCAATTTCTGCTGAATTCACTTTAAAGTCTGCATGCTTAGAATTTAAATGTCACTAAGAGAATTATAATAGTACCTAACATTTATGAATAGTTTTCTCCACACTAGAACTGTGTTAAGGACAAAAATATATTATTTCAACTAAACAAATGCTGGGTTCATGCTTTATATTTTCTCATATAAGTAATAGCAAAGTTTAATTTAAACTCATTTGACTGGAGAATCAAGTCAAGCTCACATTATAAAAAAATTCTAAGCACAAGTATACCCTACGCTTCTCAGTCATTTAAGTTTTTATTAGAATTGTACTAAGTCTGTGTATTGCTTTGGAAATAACACTTTTGTAATATGAACTTTCTCCAAGCAAGCCCACTAAATTTATTTATTTATTCGTAAAATGTTTTGTAACTTCCTTCTCACACATTTCTTGTAATGTCTACCTGGGTGTCTTATACTTACAGCTATTGCTAAATGTAATGGATTCACCTATCATATTTTCTAAATGTATTATTATTAATAAAACATTACAGTTTTTGAACTCCACACACTGTACTAAGGACTTTGGAATAATTATCTCATTTTGCCTTACAAAAACTAAATGTGGGATGTATTATTATTAGCCTTGCTTAACAACTAAAGAAACCAAAACTTAGAAAATTCAAATAACTTTAGAAGGTCATAAAACTAAGACTGGCAGATTCAGTCTCTGGATACTCTTAATTTTAGCTTAAATTTTCTTAAATTTCTCAAATTTTCCTAAATTTAGCTTAGCAATGTCAAAAAATAATAATTCAACAAGTTTGCAAAAGTCAATCATTTGAGGAGCCTTATATCTGTGACAAAATTCTAGGTATATTCTATCTTTGAGGAAGTAGACTTTGCTTTCACATCAGTCATTTTACTTTAGCCACATGGACAAGGCAGATACCCAGTAACACAGACATATCATAAAGCTTACGGTCTGAAGAAGCTGAAACATTTTCAAGTATTATTTATATCATCAAGAACTAGGATTTTCTTCTAAAACTGTCTTCTTTTTTTAACATAAAATTTAACAGGGGAAAGCCATGACACCACTCACAGCTGGTAGCACACAACGGATGCTCAATGAATATTTGTGGACTTATCTCTATATTTAACAAATTTAATTACAAAAAAGCCACTAACCATATAAGGCATTTTTGTGATTTAGTTAAGTTTGTATTGGAGAGAAATATGCTTTTCCAAAATATATTTTAGCTTCCTTTGGTTGTGGGGGAAGAGGGAGATGAAATAAAAGACTGGTGAGGAGAGGATGTAAGTGAACCAGGGTAAGAGGTCAAGGGAGGAACAGGTATGTTTAAATGTAATGAAGAGGATTCCAGGGCAGGATGATGGGGTCAGGAAAGAAAGGTGGATGGGAAGAAGAGGCAGGAGGGTCTTAAAAAGTTAGAAAAAGAACAAGATAAACTAAAATAGACAAGGAAGAGAAAATGGAACCGTTTTCCCATTTATATCTCTACTTGCTTACTGCTAGAACAAAGTCAATTATGCATATTTATTTTCTATCCAGCCATTGCACTAAATCTCATATTAATTTTTTAAATAGACTTTTTAAAGAGCAGTTTTAGGTTCACAGCAAAATTGAGTGGAAGGTAGAGAGATTTCTCATATGCCCTCTCCTCCCACATATGCACAGCCTCCCACACTATCAAATTTCCTCCCCAGAGTGATACATTTGTTACTACTGACGAACCTACATTGACACATCATTATCACCCGTATTTCATAATTTATCTTAGGGTTCACTCTTGGTATCATACATTCTAAGTGTTTGGACAAGTGTACCCACCATTATAGTATCATACGGAGTATTTTCACTGCCCTAAAAATCCTCTGTGCTCCGCCTATTTCTCCCTCCCTTCCTCCAACCTCTGGCAACCACTGATCCTTTTACTGCCTCCGTACTTTTGTCTCTCCAAAACGTCATGCCGTTCGAATTTCACAGTATACTGCCTTCTTGGATTGGCTTCTTTCACCTAGTAATATGCATTTAAAGTTCCTCCAAGTCTTTTCATAGCTTGGTAGCTCATTTCTGTGAGCGCTGAATAATATTCTATTGCCTTAATGTACCAAAATTTATTTACCCATTCACCTACTGAAGGACATCTTGGTTGTTCCCAACTTTTGGCAGTTACAAATAAAGCTGTTATAAACATCCACATGCAGGTTTTTGTATGGACATAAGTTTTCAACTCATTTGGGTAAATACCAAGGAACGCAACTGCTGTATATATGGTAAAAGTGTGTTCAGTTTTATAAAAACAACCACCAATTTGCACTCCCCCCAGCAATGAATAAGAGTTCCTGCTATGCCACATCCTTGCCAGCACCTGGGGTCAGTTTTCCAGATTTTGGCCACTCTCATAGGTGTGCAGTGAACTTCATTGTTGTTTTAATTTGCAATTCTGTAATGACACAAAGTTCAGCATCTTATCACATGCCATCTATACATCTTCTTTGATGAGGAGTCCTTTCAGGTCCTTTGTGTGACTTCATTTTCAAAGAAAAATTCTGTAGTTCTTCAAACTCTGTGACTTTACTGAAACTTAGAGAACTTGACTGTAAAGAAAGCAATCTTTATTGTCATTGGCTCAATTTCTGTCTGTTTGGACTCTGAATTTCTGCACATTCTGGAATTCAACAGTGTTCCAGATTTTTGTTGTGATCACCAGTTTAGTAAGTACATATGGCTTATCATAGTAAGCCATAGTATAAAAGCATCATCTTGCAAACAACAAGAGACCTAACGATTTTAGTCACCCAGAATCTTATCATTCCAGTATCTTGAGTTTAAGAAAGCATCTCAGCAGTCACTCCCTTGTTACATATGCACAATTTTCAATTAGGCTAACCTCCACATTTTGGCTAAATTTTTTCCAAATAACCCATAAACTGACCGTCATAAATAAATAAATAAACAAACAGGAAGGAAGGAAGAAGAGGAAGAGGAAGGACATTCACATCTGTGATCCCTGTTTCTACGGTATTTTACCAAAAGCGTATTTCAGAACAAGACCTTTTCAGATGAATACTGCAGCAAAAGCAGAGCCTACCACCCTTTCTACTCCAGCTTGAATAACTCTTGGAATACTTTTAGCCTTCTTCATTTGTTGGTTTTGTTTTGTATTGCTACCACACTATACATTATACTTAAAAAATCAATTTTTTAAGTACCAATAAAATTCCATGTATAAATTGCCCATGATTACCACATTGAGACTATATAATTCCCATTTCTGCCTTGTTGGTGTCTTTCAGTAATGCATCACACTCCCATGCATACTCCTGCAGCGCGGCCCCTTAATCTCCTCAAAGTGGGGAAGGTGGACACGTGACCGGAGGCTTGCCGGTCAAAGTGAAGAAGATTCCCCTGGTTCTGACAGTGTTTCTTCAACATGCTTTCCGAGGGGGTCAAGGAGAGGCCCCACAGCCTGGGGGCTGCACCTCTGGAAAGGATGGCTCCGTCTTCTCCACTCCAATATGAGGCCCAGGTGCTGGAAGCTTCCAGGGGACACCATCACAGTTACTGTTCTCCCCAGCACACTGAGGTTGCTCCATTTCCGCCTTCAGGTGCCTCTCTTCCTCAGGTGTGTCTCGTCCTTTTCCAGAGGATAACTGCAAGCAGGTGGCTGCATCTTTAATGTGGAAGAGCAGAGTGCAGAAACTGTTGCAAACAAGGAGATGGAGCCGTGTGGCTTACAGGGTTTTGGTGCTCCGGTTGGGTGTCAGGCCTGTGCCTCTGAGGTGGGAGAGCCGAATTCAGGGCATTGGTCCACCAGACACCTCCCGGCTCCACGTAATATCAAACAGCAAAAGCTCTCCAAGAGATCTCCATCTCAACACCAAGACCCAGCTTCACTCAATGACCAGAAAACTACAGTGCTGGACACCCTAAGCCAAACAACTAGCAAGACAGGAACACAACCCCACCCATTAGCAAAGAGGCTGCCTAAATTCATAATAAGGTCACAGACAACCCCAAAATACACCACCGGACGTGGTCCTGCCCACCAGAAAGACAAGATCCAGCTTCATCCACCAGAACACAGGCACTAGTCCCCTCCACCAGGAAGCCTATACAATCCACTGAACCAACTTTGGCCACTGGGGGCACACAGCAAAAACCACAGGACTGCGAAATGGAGACCCCAAACACAGTAAGTTAAGCAAAATAAGAAGACAGAGAAACACAAGGCAGATGAAGGAGCAAGGTAAAAACCCACCAGACCAAATAAATGAAGAGGAAATAGGCAGTCTACCTGAAAAAAAGTTCATAGGAATGATAGTAAAGATGATCCAAAATCTTGGAAATAGAATGGAGAAAATACAAGAAACATTTAACAAGGACCTACTAAAGAGCAAACAAACAATGATGAACAACACAATAAATGAAATTAACAATTCTCTAGAAGGGATCAATAGCAGAATAACTGAGGCAGAAGAACAGATAAGTGACCTGGAAGATAAAATAGTGGAAATAATTACTTCAGACCAGAAAAAAGAATGAAAAGAATTGTGGACAGTCTCAGAGAAATCTGGGAGAACATTAAACACACCAACATTCGAATTATAGGGGTCCCAGAAGAATAAGAGAAAAAAAAGGGACTGAGAAAATATGTGAAGAGATTATAGTTGAAAACTTCACTAATGTGGGAAAGGAAATAGTCAATAAAGTGCAAGAAGAACAAAGAGTCCCATACAGGATAAATCCAAAGAGAAATACGCCAAGACACATATTAATCAAACTATCAAAAATTAAATACAAAGAAAAAATATTAAAAGCAGCAAGGGAAACACAACAAACAACATACAAGGGAATCCCCATAATGTTAACAGCTGATCATTCAGCAGAAACTCTGTAAGCCAAAAGGGAGTCGCAAGACATATTAAAGTGATGAAAGGGAAAAACCTACAACCAAGATTACTCTACCCAGCAAGTATCTCATTCAGATTCAACGGAGAAAATAAAACCTTTACAGACAAGCAAAAGCTAAGAGATATCAGCAACACCAAACTATTTTTACAACAAATGCTAAAGGAATTTCTCAAGGCAGGAAACACAAGAGAAAGAAAAGAAAAAAGATCTACAAAAAAACCCTCAAAACAATTAAGAAAATAGTAATAGGAACATACATATCGACAATTCCCTTAATTGTAAATGGATTAAATGCTCCCACCAAAAGACATACACTGGCTGAATAGATACAAAAACAAGACACATATATATGCTGTCTACAAGAGACCCACTTCAGACCTAGGGACACATACAGACTGAAAGTGAGGAGATGGAAAAAGATATTCCATGCAAATTGAAATCAAAAGAAAGCTAGAGTAGCAATTCTCATATCAGACAAAATAGACTTTAAAACAAAGACTATTACAAGAGACAAAGGAGGACACTACATAATGACCAAGGGATCACTCCAAGAAAAAGATATAACAATTATAAATATTTATGCACCCATCATAGGAGCACCGCAATACATAAGGTAAATGCTAACAGCCATAAAAGGGGAAATCAACTGTAAAACAATCACAGTAGGGGACGTTAACACCCCATTCTCACCAAGGGACAGATCATCCAAAATGAAAATAAATAAGGAAACACAAGCTTTAAATGATACATTACACAAGATGGACTTAATTGATATTTATAGGACATTCCACTCAAAAACAACAGAATACACTTTCTTCTCAAGTGCTCATGGAACATTTTCCAGGATAGATCATATCCTGGGTCAAAAATCGAGCCTTAGTAAATTTAAGAAAATGGAAATCATATCAAGTATCTTTTCCGACCACAATGCTATGAGACTATATATCAATAACAGGAAACAATCTGTAAAAAATACAAACAAATGGAGGTTAAACAATACACTACTTAATAACCAAGAGACCGCTGAAGAAATCAAAGAGGAAATCAAAAAATGCCTACAAACAAATGAAAATGAAAACACGATGACCCAAAACCTATGGGATGCAGCAAAAGCAGTTCTAAGAGGGAAGTTTACAGCAATACAACCCTACCTTAAGAAACAAGAAACATCTCAAATAAACAACCTAATCTTACACCTAAAGCAATTAGAGAAAGAAGAAAAAAAAAAACCCAAAGTTAGCAGAAGGAAAGAAATCATAAAGATCAGATCAGGAATAAATGAAAAAGAAATAAAGGAAACTATAGCAAAGACCAATAAAACTAAAAGCTGGTTCTGTGAGAAGACGAACAAAACTTATAAAACCATTAGCCAGACCCATCAAGAAAAAAAGGGTGAAGACTCAAATCAACAGAATTAGAAATGAAAAAGGAGAAGTAACAACTGAAACTGCAGAAATACAAAGGATCATGAGAGATTACTACAAGCAACTATATGCCAACAAACTGGACAACCTGGAAGAAAAGGAGAAATTCTTAGAAAAGCAGAGCCTTCTGAGACTGAACCAGGAAGAAATAGAAAATATAAACAGAACAATCACAACACTGAAATTGAGACAGTGAATAAAAGTCTTCCAACAAACAAAACCCCAGGACCAGATGGCTTCACAGGCAAATTCTATCAAACATTTAGAGGAGAGCTAACACCTCTCCTCAAACTCTTCCAAAAAATAGCAGAGGGAGGAATACTCCCTAACTCATCCGAGGCCACCATCACCCTGATACCTAAACCAGACAAAGATGTCATAAAGAAAGAAAACTACAGGCCAATATCACTGATGAACATAGAAGCAAAAATCCTCAACAAAATACTAGCAAACAGAATCCAACAGGACATTAAAAGGATCATACACCATGATCAAGTGGGGTTTATCCCAGGAATGCAAGGATTCTTCAGTATACACAATCAAGCAATGTGATAAACCACATTAACAAACTGAAGGAGAAAAACCATATGATCATCTCAGTAGATGTAGAAAAAGCTTTTGACAAAAGTCAACACCCATTTATGATAAAAACCCTCCAGAAAAGAGGCATAGAGGGAACTTTCCTCAACACAATAAAGGCCATACACAACAAACACACAGCCAAAATCGTTCTCAATGGTGAAAAACTGAAACCATCTCCGCTAAGATCAGGAATAAGAAAAGGTTGTTCATTGTCACCACTGTTACTCAACATAGTTTTGGAAGTTTCAGCCACAGCAATCAGAGAAGAAAAAGAAATCCAAATTGGAAAAGAAGAAGTAAAGTTGTCACTGATTGTAGATGACATGATACTATACATCGAAAATACTAAAATGCCATCAGAAAACTACTAGAGGTAATCAATGAATTTGGCAAAGTAGCAGGATACATAATTAATGCACAGAAATCTATTGCATTCCTATACACTAATGATGAAAAATATGAAAGAGAAATATTGGAAACACTCCCATTTACCACTGCAACCAAAAGCATCAAACACCTAGAAATAAACCTACCTAAAGAGACAAAACACCTGTATGCAGAAAACTATAAGACACTGATGAAAGAAATTAAAGATGATGCAAATAGATGAAGAGATATACCATGTTCTTGGATTGAAAGAATCAACACTGTGAAAATGACTATACTCCCCAAAGAAATCAACAGATTCAATGCAATCCCTATCAAACTACCAATGGCATTTTTCACAAAACTTGAACCAAAATTTTCACAATTTGTATGGAAACACAAAAGACCCCGAATAGCCAAAGCAGTCTTGAGGGAAAAAAATGGAGCTGGAGGAATCAGACTCCCTGACTTCAGACCATATAACAAAGCTACAGTAATCAAAACAATACGGTACTGGCACAAAAACAGAGACATAGATCAATGGAAAAAGATAGAAAGTCCAGAGATAAACCCACAGACCCATGGTCAACTAATCTATGACAAAGAAAGCAAGGATATACAATGGAGAAAAGACAGTCTCTTCAAAGTGGTGCTGGGAAAACTGGACAGCTACATGTAAAAGAATGAAATTAAAACACTCCCTAACACCATACACAAAAATAAACTCAAAATGGATTAGAGACCTAAGAGTGAGACCAGACACTATAAAACTCTTAGAGGAAAACATAGGAAGAACACTCTTTGACATAAATCACAGCAAGATCTTTTTTGATACACCTCCTAGAGTAATGGAAATGAAAACAAAAATAAACAAATGGGACCTAATGAAACTTCAAAGCTTTTGCACAGCAAAGGAAACCACAAACAAGACGAAAAGACAACCCTCAGAATGGGAAAAAATATTTGCAAACGAATCAATGGACAAAGGATTAATCTCCAAAGTATATAAACAGCTAATGCAGCTCAATATTAAAAAACAAATAACCCAATCCAAAAATGGGCAGAAGACCTAAATAGACATTTCTCCATAGAAGTGATACAGATGGCCAAGAAGCACATTAAAAGCTGCTCAACATCACTAATTATTAGAGAAATGCAAATCAAAACAACAATGAGGTACCACCTCACACCAGTTAGAATGGGCATCATCAGAAAAATCTACAAACAACAAATGCTGGAGAGGCTGTGGAGAAAAGGGAACCCTCTTGCACTGTTGGTGGGAATGTAAATTGATACAGCCACTATGGAGAACAGTATGGAGGTTCCTTAAAAAACTAGAAGTAAAATTACCATATGACCCAGCAATCCCACTACTGGGCATATACCCAGAGAAAACCATAATTTGAAAAAACACATGATCCCCAATGTTCATTGCAGCACTATTTACAATAGCCAGGTCATGGAAGCAACCTAAATGCCCATCGACAGACGAATGGATAAAGAAGATGTGGTACATATATACAATGGAATATTACTCAGCCATAGAAAGGAATGAAATTGGGTCATTTGTTGAGACGTGGATGGATCTAGAGACTGTCATGCAGAGTGAAGTAAGTCAGAAAGAGAAAAACAAATATCATATATTAACGCATATATGTGGAAGCCAGAAAAATGGTACAGATGAACCAGTATGCAGGGCAGAAATTGAGACACAGATGTAGAGAACAAACGTATGGTCACCAAGGGGGGAAAGCAGCAGGGGGGTGAGGGTAGTGGTGTGATGAACTGGGCGACTGGGATTGACATATATACACTGGTGTGTATAAAATTGATGACTAATAAGAAGCTGCTGTATAAAAGAAATAAATAAAATAAAATTGAAAAATAAAAAAAAAGAAAGCCCAGAGATAAACCCAAGCACATATGGTCACCTTATCTTTGATAAAGGAGGAAAGAATATACAATGGAGAAAACACAGCCTCTTCAGTAAGTGGTGCTGGGAAAACTGGACAGCTACATTTTAGAGAATGAAATTAGAACACTCCCTAACACCAAACACAAAAATAAACTCAAAATGGATTAGAGACCTAAATGTAAAGCCAGACACTATCAAACTCTTAGAGGAAAACATAGGCAGAACACTCTATGACATAAATCACAGCAAGATCCTTTTGACCCATCTCCTAGAGAAATGGAAATAAAAACAAAAATAAATAAATGGGACCTAATGAAACTTAAAAGGTTTTGCACAGCAAAAGAAGATGAAAAGACAACCCTCAAATTGGGAGAAAATATTTGCAAATGAAGCAACTGACAAAGGATTAATCTCCAAAATTTATAAGCAGCTCATGCAACTCAATATCAAAAAAGCAAACAACCCAATCCAAAAATGGGCAGAAGACCTGAATAAACATTTCTCCAAAGAAGATATACAGATTGCCAACAAACACATGAAAGAATGCTGAACATCCTTAATCATTAGGGAAATGCAAATCAAAACTACAATGAGATATCACCTCACACCAGGCAGAATGGCCATCATGAAAAAATCTAGAAACGAAAAATGCTGGAGAGGGTATGGAGAAAAGGAAACCCTCTTGCACTGTTGGTGGGAATGTAAATTGATACAGCCACTATAGAGAACAGTATGGAGGTTCCTTAAAAATCTAAAAACAGAACTACCATACGACCCAGCAATCCCACTACTGGGCATATACCCTGAGAAAACCATAAATGAAAAAGAGTCATGTACTACAATGTTCACTGCAGCTCTACTTACAATAGCCAGGACATGGAAGCAACCTGTGTCCATCAACAGATGAATGGATAAAGAAGATGTGGCATATATATACAATGGAGTATTAGCCATAAAAAGAAACGAAATTGAGTTATTTGTAGTGAGGTGGATGGACACAGAGTCTGTCCTACAGAGTGAAGTAAGTCAAAAAAAGAAAAACAAATTCCATATGCTAACACATATATATGGAATCTAAAACAAAAAGAAAAAAATGGTCATAAAGAACCTAGGGGTAGGATGGAAATAAAGACGCAGACATACTAGAGAATGGAATTGAGGACATGGAGGGGGGAAGTGTAAGTGGGAGCAAGTGAGAGAGTGGCATGGACATATATACACTATCAAATGTAAAATCGATAGGTAGTGGGAAGCAGCCACATAGCACAGGGAGATAAGCTCAGTGCTTTTTGACCACCTAGAGGGGTGGGATAGCGAGGGTGGCAGGGAGATGCAAGAGGGAGGAGATATGGGGAGATATATATATATATATATATAGCTGATTCACTCTGTTATAAAGCAGAAACTAACACACCATTGTAAAGCAATTATACTCCAATAAAGATGTTAAAAAGTAATAACAATAATGCATCACACACACAAACCAATGGGCTGCAGAACAATCATTAGGTAAATAATCATCCCACACATTGGTGAGTGGCCCATGCCTTCAGCAGCAATATATACATTTTACAGGCCTGGAAACTACAAGCTTTTCCTTTCCTTCCATTATATATAATACAAAGGAGCTTATTTTAATCGTTCAAAAGAATAATGTTCTTCTCCCTTGGAAGCTTTTTCTGTTTTATAGCATAAGCTAGCCTTTTTTCAGAATAAAATGACTGCTTTTTTAAATGGCACGTCTTAAAAGTTCTTCTCTCAGCAGGTCACTGATGGTGGGAAATTTCCCTCTGTTCATATCAAGGTTTGAAAAAACAAAGTTGTTTGAAATACAGTTTCTCTTAAACCTCTTTTCGCCCAAGAAGGGCATATGAAGAAATAGCTCTCCACACTGTTCCCACTGCTTATATAGTTAATACACCACAGATTTGTATTAGTTAAGGGCCAGGATATGAGAAATGCCAACAAAACCAATAATGGGATAATGGAAGGTTAAAATTGGAATAAGGACAAGAAACTATTGAGTAGTGGTAACTATAGAAGAGAAGAGGAAATGGGTGGAGTAGAATGGGAGAAAAGGTGATGAGGGTTACGATATGTCTATAGTAAGTTTGGGAGAAAATTCTTAAGTATTACAGTACTTTGCCACAAAGAAATGAGAAGCAAAACATTTTTTCTACTCGAAGGTTCTGTAGTCTTAAAACCTTGATTTCCTGCTCTTACCAAATGAATCTTTAGTTGAATCTTTGCCTGATTGATTATCTAAGCAGTAAGAATCCTATGAATTTTTTTGCCTACAGGTCACTATTTTAAAAAGGAAAAGAATGCCAAGATGTTCTTTAAATTTCTGATTAGACACAAGGAAATAGGAAAGAGATAGAATTGAGAATAGGAAACTCTGCAGGGCAAGAAGCCCTTTCTCTATTATCTGTAAGCTAGCTATTGACCTGTGTTATCATAGAATTTTTAAGAGTTTATAATATCAATTTGCCCTTAAATTCTCAAAAACAAGAACCAGAATCTCACAGTCTACAGAAAAGCTTTTGACTGACTTATGACAGATTTCTTCTGTTCAAGACGAAGAGGAAACTCGGTTAGTTTAAGCATCAAGGTGCTTAACTATGTCATAGATTTACTTCATTATAGCCTCACTCTAAAATGTGTGTATCATTTAAATAAAGAGATCTTTAATATTCTATGTTTCCACCTGGCTGCTTTATAAAGACCTACATTTAGATTGAAAAGAATTTAATTGGAGAGAAATTTAAGGGTAGTGTGAATAAAGTAGTAAGCAATAAAGGAAGCCAAAACCTTAGATTTAAATAGCATATAAAGAAGATATTAAGAAAAAAGAAGATATAGGCAGGTACCATATCTATAGGGGATGAATGAGAAGTCAGAGATCAATAATTTGGATCAAACCAGTGGCAAAAAGCCTGCAATCTGTAGTAAGAAGGTATTAAACTAAAATGACTAAAATCAGAATTAGGTTATGGATGTGTATACAAGGTCCAAGTCAGAAATACAGGTTTCAGAAACAGAAGACATCAATGAATCCACCAAGAGACAATCCATTAAGGTCTCAAAGCAAAACTAGTCATGATATTGTCTGCTGACACCAGGAATTTCCTAGGCTTTCTAAGTGGGTTGGGTCATTCTGAAGGTTAATTATGAAATCAGTTGCTTTTCCAAGTCCTGACAAGGTCAAGAAATATCAAGCCTTATTCATGACTCTGCTCCATGCTTAATCAATTTTAAGTTCTACCCTGAATAGATACAGAAAGCTTTTCTGAAGGAAGTTCACAGGTTAGGCTATCCCAGGAAAAGTCTCAGAACCTACATTCCCACTGAAGCAAGGCTCTTTGAGTCAGAACTCAAAACTTTTTACATATGGTTCCTGGCCCCGGAAATAGTTTTAAGGTCCTAAGTGGTATTCATATACACATCATTTCTTCTTCAGAAACAGGATCCACCAGATGGGTCCAGTCACTCTCTTACTCCAATAGCGTTATAGGCACAAAAGTTGTCATGAAGGTAGCCAGGGTCCTGTGCACCTCCAGCTTCTATTTCACAGTCCAGCCTAAATAGGCGAGCCCCCTACCTCCTTTACTTTACTGTGGTGCTCCATGCCTAGACCAAAGCAGACAGGAATTGATTGATGCTCAAGGTAGCTGTATTGTCAGCCTCTTTCCCCAGTCTCCACCCCAAGCTTAGAGTCAGTACCTGAATGATAGAGTTAAAAAAAAGAAGAATAGTGAGTAACTTGAAGCTTTCCCTTTAAGAACAAGTACCCGGCAAGGATGTCCCAGCCCACCACTCTTTCTGATACAGTGCTAAAAGTTCTTGATAATGCAATAGGCAGGAAAGGGAAATAAAAGATACAGATTGAGAAGGAAGATATAAAACTGCCTTCATTCACAGATGGTATGGTCATCCATGTAGAATATTTTTTAAAAATCAACAAAAGAACTCCTGAAACTAATAAGTGATGAAGGTTGCATGACACAAGGTTAACATACAAAAGTCAATAGTCTTTCTATACACCAACAATGAACAACTGGAATTTGAAATTAAAAGCACAATACTATTTACATTAACACCCCCCTCAAAAAATAAAATACTTAGGCGCAAATCTAACAAAATATGAGCAACATCTATATGAGGAAAACCATAAAACTCTGATGAACAACATCAAGAACCAATTAAGAGGACAGTTTATGCTCATGGATAAGAAGACTCAATATTGTCAAGATATTAGTACTTCCCAATCGGATTACAATCAAAATTCCAGCAAGTTATTTGTTGATATCAACAAGCTAATTCTAAAGTTCATATGGAGAGGCAAAAGACCCAGAACAGCCAACACAATAGTGAAGGAGAAGAATAAAATTGGAGGACTGAAGCTACCCAATTTCAATACTTACTATAAAGCTACAGTAATTATGACAGTGTACCGTTAGGAAAGGAATAGACAAGTAGATCAGTAGAACAGAATATAGTACACAGTAATAGACCCCCATAAATACCATTAACTGATCTTTGACAAAGGGGCAAAGATAATACAATGTAGCAAAGATAGTCTCTTCAACAAATGGTTTGGAAACCTTGACACTCACATGCAAAAAAACAGATCCACACACAGATCTTACACCTTTCACAAAAATTAACTCAAAATGGATCATGGACCTAACTATAAAATGCAAAATTATAAAACTGCTACAAGATAACATAGGAGAAAACCTAGATGATTTGGGTATTGTGATAGCTTTTTAGATACAACACCAAAGGAATGATCCATGAAAGAAATAATGAATAAGCAGGACTTCATTAAAATTTAAAACTTCTTCTCTGTAAAAAAAAAAAAACAAAAAACAATATCAAGAGAATTAGAAGACAAGTCACAAACTGGCAGAAATATTTGTAAAAGACACATCTGATAAAGGACTGCTATCCAAAATATACAAAGAACTCTTAAAACTCAACATTAAGAAAACAAACAACTTGATTTAAAAATGGGCCAAAGACCTTAACAGACACCTCACCAAAGAAGATATACAGATGGAAAATAAACATATGAAAAAATTCTGTAAATCATATGTCATTAGGGAATTGCAAATTAAAACAGCAGTGAGATACGACTATACACTTATTAGAATGGCCAAAACCCAGAACACTGACAACATCAAATGCTGGTGAGGACTTAGAGCAACAGGAACTCTAATACACTGCTGGTGGGAATACAAAGTAGTACACTTTGGAAGACAGTAGTAGTTTCTTACAAATCTAAACATACTCTTATCATATGTACCAATAATCATGCTCCTTGCTATTTAACCAAAGGAGTTGAAAAGTTATGTCCACACAAACACCTGCACATTTATGTTTACAGTAGCTTTATTTATAACTGCCAAAAGTTGGAAACAACCAAGACATCTTCAGTAGGTGAATGGATAAGTAAACTATGGTAGTTCAGACAATGGAATATTATTCAATGCTAAAAGAAATGAGCTACCAAGCAATGAAAGGACATAGAGGAAGCTTAAATGCATATTACTAAGTGAAAGGCACCAATCTGAGAAGTCTATATACTATAGGATTCAAACTATATTACATTCTGGGAAAGGCAAAACTATGGAGACAGTAAAAAGATCGGCAGTTGCCAAGGATTGGGGGATGTGTGGAGGTACGGATAGGCAGAGCACAGAGGATGTTAGGGTCGTGTATATACTCTGCATGATACCATAATGTTGGATACATGTCATTATACATTTGTCTGAACCCAACGAATGTACAAAACCAAGAGTGAACCCTTAAGTAAACTATGGGCTTTGAGTGATTATACTGTGTCAAGATAGGATCATTCCTGGTTAAAAAAATAAATAAAAAAAGTACCATTCTGGTATGTTATGTTGAAAATGGGGGAGGCTATGCATATGCATGTGTGGGGAATTTGGGTATAAGTCAATCTCTGTATTTCCCCTCAGTTTTACTGTAAACTTAAAATTGCTCTGAAAAATAAAGATTTAAAAATAAACCTGGAAAAAACACAGAACTAAGCAACAGAAGCACAGAATTTCAGAGAAGGCATTCGACTAGCATCCAGAGAAAACTGGAAGAGGCACAGCTTGTATTCACATACACAAGAACAGGTTTGTGTCCAGAGCGTGAGAAGATCAGCTTGGAAGGCAATTTTGACAAGGAAATGAGGAGCTATACTTTTTTCATTTCTTATAATGGATTAGATCTGCGTTACAGTGCCAGTAGTGTTCTACCATTGTTCCTGAGATCAAGGTTGTTGCTTTTAGACATCCTTCTTGATATTAACGGCTAAGTGCTAATAGACGTGTTAAGAAAATGTGGAAGCAACAAACTATGTACTCTTTGCTCTATTTAAATCTATCCATGGGCACTCTAAACATTTGAATCGCATATCATATTGAGGATTGTCTTCCCTAAGTTAAGCACCAGTTCCTTTAACTACTTGATATTATTTAAAATCCCTTCATTTTCTTGATCAACTCCTCCTTTTTAATCATAGTTTGACTTCCTCTTTCCCAGCGGTAAATTCTTCAAGGCCTTCTGGCTGTCGAGGGGAATTTGAAGATGGGAATTTGGGAGGGGAAAGGGGGCCAAAGACTCAGAGACTGACTTGTTCTGCCCTGGTATGGCTCTGTCCTTCAGGCCTTGAAGGATATGTCTATGACATTAGGTTCCACTTCTATTCTTACCCCTCTTCCTCTAAAATGCTTCTAACATTTTGCTATTCTTCCTAGTCTCACAGATACACAAGATCTATGATGACATCAACCACACTATAGGAGATGCCACTGGTTTTCTTGGGCTGGTTTTTAATTTAATTATAGCTTTAATGCAATAATTGCTGCTTGTCTCCTCCCTCCATTCTGATATTGATTTTGTGAAATTTGTGAACAAATTTCTCAGAGGAAATTCATTTTTAATGACATTAAAAATATTTAAGGAAATTCAAACCAATATCTATCAAAATTAAAACTATATATAATCTTTTCCAGAAATTTCACTTCTAGGAAATTATTCTTGTGTGAAGTGATATAATACAAAGATACTCATTGAAGCTTTAGTTTCAATAATGAAAGGAAAATGCAGCAATCTAAATGTTGATCAATCATTTGCTGACATTAAATAACTTCTCTGCTCAACATGTAAATGCATGTGTGTGTATTTGCATATATATACATTACATACATGTGTGTGTATATATATATATATATATATAATATATAATATATATATGGATATACAAGCAGAAACCTTGCAGAGCTATGATGACCAAATAAAATACTGAATGCCGAGTGCCAAGTACCTGGTACAGCATATCTGGGTCAGAGCAAATGCTCAATAAATTATATTACTATCATCATTTAAATTCTAGCTCTTTCGCTAGATTTAGAATCACTCATTACATCAGTCTTGCTAAAGAATGTTTCTAGTTATGTAATATAGGTAAGTATGCTGGTGAAAATTATACCAGCTAAAAAAAAAGCTATTGGCAGTCTAGTTAGGTATTTAATTCACCTGCAAGGCTACACTATAAGATTGACAAATAGTGTCTGTCATCTGTTGAGTTTTTATACAATAGTCACAAAGAAAGCCATTAATCAATTCGTTGAATCAGAATGACACTTAAATGTTTTATCTTTCAGATTCACATTGAAAATATTGATACAATTTTGCACCACATTTAGTAGTTAGTAAGTTCATCACACTTGGATGTATAGTCTGGAGGAGTTCCTTTTCCCTACTTATTCTGAGCATTCTCAAAGGAAATTGGAGACTCAAGAGGGAGCAAAGGGACTTACCTGTGATCACTGGTAAGTGTTCATTATTTTTCTCTCCCTGTTTTTGGTGATGGTGGTAGCTATGAACAAACTCTACAGTTTATCTGAGATGCGTTTAGTGATCCAATTGGTAACATTAAAACTCATTATGTCTAAAAATTGTGCTGGATATTATGGGGTTATAAATATAAAACCAGTAGGGACTCTGTCCTCAAGGAGCTTATAATTCACCACAGAGGATATATTATGAACATAAATATAATACAGAAAGTATGGATGAAATGAGAGTAAGAAAATAATCTACTCAGATTATACAGCAGCAGTATTCACAATAGCCAAAAGGTGGAAACAACCCAAATGTTCATCAACAAATGAATGAGTAAACAAAATGTGGTATATACATATACAATAGAATAGTATTCAGCCTTAAAAAGGAATGAATTCTGACACATGCAACAACATGGATGAACAGTGAAGAAATTATGCTAAGTGAAATAAACCAATCACAAAAGGACAAGTACTGTATGATTCACTTTTATGAGGTACCTAGAGCAGTCAAATTCATAGAGACTGAAAGTAGAATGGTGATTTCCAGGGGTCGGGGCAAGGAGGTATGGAGAGTTCATGTCTAATGGGTACAGAGCTCAATATGGGATGATGAAAAGTTTCTGGATATGGATGGTGATGATGATTGTACAACACTGAATGAACTCAATGCCACTGAACTGTAGACATTAAAATGGTTAAAATGTTGAATTTTATGCTATGTATATTTTACAGTAATAAAAAGAAAATAAATAACAGGCAGTTTGATATAAATTTAAATTTTGATATATTCAATATATTTCCTAGAAAAAGAGGGATAATCTTGACCTAACCCAGGTGCTTCGTATCCAGAGACATCCTGAAAATGCACAGAAGAATAATTGTATCTGTATGCTACAGACCAGAATGCTATTAAATATTAATAGGATAAAAGTGATATGAAAATAAAACTATATGTAATCCTTGCATGCACATAAAGAAGAGTATCAAAAAATGATTACTTGTTGAGACAAAAAATGGCCGGACTTTCTTATATGGCAGAAGTTATGTTCCAGGGAGACTATTCTCTACTGACTCCACCAAGCGCATTAATTTTGTTTGCTCTTTGATATGTCCTAATAGCAGTAAGTCTTTACTATAATTCTTTTTAACAAGCTTTTATATTTGAAAGCTATGTTCCAACGCAACTAGTCATTTCCTTCAACTATATGTGTGAACGTAATCATTGGTGCCTTTTAAATATAGTTTAAGTAGAACATTTGACTCATTCAGGGAACTGAGTTTCCGGAAGGGAGCACTGTCTTTCCATAACTTAATCACAGGGTATTTATAGCAGTTTGAAAGCTGGTACTGTTTCCAGCGAAGTGAATGAAGTTTGATAAATGGCAGACTATTGGTTTCTCATTCTGGATGCCCTTGCTATTTGTACATGAGACAATGAATCATACTGCTTAAAAAAGCTAACAGTGTATTTATGTATAGGAATAGCATCTAAGATTCTGCTTATATACTGACAGTCTTGTGTTGATGGTAATAAAGCCTACTATTATCTTGCCAGCATATCTAATGCTGGAGAGTCCTTCTGGTTTAAGAAAGAGACTTTTAAAAATACTAACTGCTCTCAGCAGCATCTAGTACAACCTGTGAGAGGCTGTTTTTCTGATGCATTTATAACTGCGAGGAATATAATGGTATCCCTTGAAAGTGAATCCAGAATGTTCAACATGTTAGTGAAATTTATCAATGCAACAATTATTTAAGAACTCTATTATGATGTATGGAGCTCTGACAATATGCTCTTCGAGACGGTGCATAACTCCATGGTCAGCTAAACATAAGCAAGAATTTGTTTCTTCCTTCAGAAGCTCAAAAAACTATGTTCAAAGGTATTATTAAATAACCATTAGACATACGCAAATTAAAACATATTTTCCAATTTTTTCTGTCACTGTTTCCCTTTCCCACTGTCTCTCCTGGATTATGCAGATTAATTTTCCTTTTGGAATATAGTTAATACCCTAAAATGCACACAGTAGCCCTCCTCATCCACGGCAAACATGTTCCTAAGACTCCCAGCAGGTGCCTGAAACCATGGATGGTACTGCACCCTATATATACCATGTTTTTTCCTATACTAACAGGCAGGATGGAGATGGCATGAATGCACTGGACAAAGGGATGATTCACATCCCATGTGAGAAGGAATGGGGCAGTGGGAGATTTCATCATGCTACTCAGAACAACAAACAATGTAAAACCTGCGAATTGTTCATGTCTGGTATTTTCCATTTAATATTTTCAGACTGCAGTTGACTACAGGTAATTGAAACTGGAAAAGGAGAAACTGCAAATAAGGAGAGGATACTCTACTGAGTATGTAAGGCTTTCCGCCTGAAAAGAGAAAAAAACAGGTCGTATGCTCCTTCTGCCCTGAGGAAACTTCGGCAATGTTGACAGTAATCAACACTTCCTTGAATTTGTCTCTGAATTTATTAGACACCCCTCCTGATTTATGATCATGGGCAATGAGTGAAGTTAAAATAAATTTAAGTATCCAGAGATGTATTTCCATATATCTCTGATAACTAAACTCAATTACAAAGTGTGCCTAAAAGGAGGGATTCACATAAGATTTTCTTTCTATCAAATGAGATGATGATCTATGAAACCATACATACAGTGCACTCATCATTAAAAGAAACTACTTAATATACTGAGGGTAGGAAAGGCATTCAGAGATTTGATAAATATTTAGATGTGTCCAATCCAGTCTTAGAAGTAGCCCTATATAGCATTATTCACCAGCAGAACAATATTTCATAGTTTAGGAGGACAAATTTATGCAATCAGTTATTAGTTTCTGCATATTACATTCATATATTGCCTTAGTGACATACTCTACTGCATTCCTCTAAGTGTATCAAGAGGCTATTATACCCAAAGAGCTATCCTTACTGTGTTTATTCAATTATCCATCTTTCTTTGTCATTTTCACATTTATCCTTAAAAACTCCTTGTAACTTGCCTTACTCTTATTCCATCATCAAATGCCTTCAGATATTAGAAAAAACATTTAAAATGATCATATTATATTTATGGATCTGAATAAAAATGTATCGCAATTGTGTGAACAAAATTCCATCACTTTTTTTTTTTTTTAAGAAATAGTCTCCTTGACTGAAGAATATCTGGACGTATTAGGAACGTGAGCTGTCTGGAAGAAACAGACAATGCAGGTAGGTTTGATTTCTCTCAGGGAGTTAGAAAACCTCTCTTCAATGAAGGAGGATAAAGCTATAATGATTCTTCACAAGGAAGCCTGATCATGAGCAACTAAATGAGCCACTTTTTATGGCCGTTAATGATTCGGGCAGAAATGAAAAACAAAAGACTCACTGGTTGCTTGCTCCTGTGAGTCAAACATAAAAACACAACACAGTGAAGCATATTGTTTACCTGAATTTTAGAGGAAACACTGAAGATGTTTTCCAAAGTAAATAAATTGATCACTGTTCTAAATCCAATAACTAGTCTTCTTTTGTTTTTGTCTCCTGGTCTACTTTCCTTATATAGTAGCTATGTAGCCCAGATTTTTTTATATATATACAATATATTTTTACAGTACTCACAAGGTATCTGCACAAAAGAGACTGAGTTGATATCTATACATGGAAAGCTAATGGGACCCTGTGAACCTGGATATTGACACCCTCACCCTCTGCCATCAATCTAGAACACTGCATAATAAACATTATCATCACAACTGTGCAATACACGAGAATTAATCATGACCAAAAATATGACAGAACCCCCCGTTTAGTTTACTGTTATTTGTAATTGTCCATAACAATAGTTACAACAAACTTTGGCAATAATAGTACGTACAAAAGTTGGAAATGTACTACTGTTTTTAATGAGTAATAAGAGTCTTCCATGAAGATGATGAGAATGGTAAACACATCCTTTTCTTCCTAAATTGTGTTTGCTTAGAAAGGCCAAGTCTAATGGAACCATGTAAGCCTTCATTTGTTGAAAACAGGAATGTGAACTCTGGCCTACAAAAACTATGAGACATCAGAAATACACCTAGTGGAATAAACAAATACAGCAGAAACCCATGACAATGAATTTATATAAGTATTCCTTTATCTGAAAACTAGGGCTTTTTTTAAAAAAAGGAGGATATGGGGACAATTTTTCAGATAGAAAAAATAATTGTATAGTTTACCTGCTATCTTAAAGGATTCTGCTAATTTTCATGTTAAAGCCATTATTTATTAAAAATGATGATAGAATCCAACTAAACTTCTGAATACTATTTCAGTCTCTGAGATTGCATGAGTCAGGATTTTTTATGCACCATTGCCTGCTTCAGAAATTCTTAACAGGCCACTCAAGAAAGATAAAAAGCCATAGGTTATATATACAATACATGACTATGACCATAAAGTAGTTCATCTCTTACAGGCTCATTGAGTTTGCAAGTCATCTGTGAATGAAAAAATTCTTAACTTTTCCAGTCACAAAGCTGTGATTAGCTCAACTGTTCTGCTATAAAAGAACCAAATGATTCCATTAATGGATTTTATGAATAAGAAGCTTAGGGCTTTATATTTTTCCTCATACTCCTCACCTTGTATTCTAAAACTGTACTTATACACAGAAAGCCAAGTTTCATACAGTGATAAGGTGTAAAATAAAATGTATGAGTTTAATTTTTATGTTTAATCAAAGGAAAATATCAAATAATTGATATTTTAAAGTACACTATAATTGTAACTACATACAAAATAAGGAGGAAGAAAGTTCTTAATCAACACATCAAAAGGTTAAGTAATCTAGAAGATTCACTGAATCCTATCTTGAGGCATAAATTTCAATAAGGTTCTCCAATCTGCTCTTTCAGTTGGTAGTTGAGAGCCTAGATAACTTCCACTCCTCTCCCTCCCTACCTGTGTTACAAAAGAAAATGGGGGTGCTAAATGAAGTTTTATTATTATATGAATTCTTGCTCCAACTCCTCTACTACCGTGACTTTTATTCCTTTTACTTATTAGTCTCATAGAAAAATCCCACAGAATAATTTAAGAAACCTCAGTTTTTAAAAAAATCATCAAAATTCTGAAAATAGACCCATTGGAGTCTCTGTGTCTTGAATAGTTAGTTGTTAGGGACTCTTGTATGATTTAAAGGATTTTAATCAATTGATTGGTAATTCACTTTATTTTTTACTCTCATTTCTCCTTAAACAGAGAGAATGTTTCAATTCTCTCCCAATATTTAAGAGCCACCTACTTGAAATGACCAGGATGTTTTCTTTTAAGAACACAAAAAGCAGATCCTTGAAAATTCTTAGTTTAAATGGGTGACTTATCTGATCCGATATTACCTGGATTGTATTGATGATGTTTCCTTGTAAGACAGAAAACCTCTAATCATTCTAAACTTAAGGCTCATGAACCTTTCCAACATTGTGGCAAATCTTCTAGGAGGTATTAATTACACACAACCAGAAAGTTTCATCCCTGTCACTATGGCAAGAGGATTTTATTAAGTATAATTACACTTATCATGCTCAGTATCATTTAAATTTCAAACCAAATAATACTATCAAAACAACTCCATTCGTGGAAGAAACGTTTAATTTAGTCTTACTTATCCAGCAATATGATAGATTAAAAATTAAATATATATGAAAACAGATAACCAGGAATAAGAGTCAGAAGAAACTACCAACAAGAGATTTAGATGGCCAAAGAGTTCAGATGTTTCAATGATCAGATATAGAATATAAGAAAAAAATAGATATAGAAAGATATATAAAGAAATAAAATATGAATAAAATAAACAAGCCACTAAAAAATTTAAAATACCAAAAATATATGAAAAACAGAATTTTAGAACTGAATTTTAGAGAATTTTAAAACTGAAAAGTATAATTCTTGAAATTAAAAAAAAACCTGAATGAACAGATTATGCAATAGATTAGACAGTTAAAGAGCGATTCACTGAACATTGTGCTAAACCTGTATTATTATCCAGAATACAGCACAGGGAGAAAAGAAAATGGAAGAGATCAAAGAGAAAATCAGAGACATGGAGGATAAAATAAGAAGATATAAAATATGTTTAATCCTAGTCCCATCAGAAAAAAAATAGAATAGAGGAGAGAAGATGTTCAAAGATATAATAGTTGGCAATTGTCTAGAACTGATAAAAGCTGGATTCACAAATAAAGGAAGTACAATGTATAAGAAGACAGGCAAAAAGCAAAAACAAAAACCCTCCATCTAGATATATTGTGGTAAAATTATAAGCTACCAAAGAAAACAACAAAATATTAAAAGAAAATAGAAAGTACAGTTGTCTCCAAGTATCCATGGAGGATTGGTTTCAGGACCCCTCCCACCCCAAGGATACTGAAATCTGGATGCTCAAGTCCCTTATACAAAATGATGTTGTATTTACATATATCCTATACAAATCCTCCCCTATATTTTAAATCATCTCTAAATTACCTATAATACTAAATATAAGGTAAATAATCCATAAATAGTTGTAAATACAATGTAAATGCTATGTAAACATTTGCTATCACATGGCAAACTCAAGTTTTGCTTTTGGGAACTTTCTGAAATTTTTTAATACTTTCAATTCGGTTGAATCTGCAGATGCAGAACCCATGGATACAAAGGGTCAGCTGTAAAGACAGATTTCCAAAACAGTTGGGGGGAAAAAAAAAAAGAATAACAGCAGACTTTTCAAAAGTAACAATGAAGAATGAAATCAGTGATGTTATCTTCAATGGGCTGATGTTATTTACAAAATAAATGCATAAATTAAAGACACAAAAAGGTTAGAAGTAAAAGATGGAAGTATATATTAATAAATTCTAACTAAAACAAAGCTAAGACAGCTATATTAATACAACATTAGAACTTAGGACCAGTGTGTTATTATACAATGAAAATTTTTATTTGATCAGAGAAATATAATTCTAAACTTGTATGCATTAAATAATAGCCTTGAAACGTAAAGAAAAAATTAATAGAATTTAGAAGTACACTGCAAATAAATTTGCTATTATAGTAGGAGATTCTGTCCTCCTGATACATAAAGTAGACAAAAAATTAAGGCTATAAAATAATTAGATAACCAAATTTTCAAATTTTACTTATAAGGCTAATATATGACTCTGCTCTTGACAGACAGAGAATATACAATCTTCTCAAGAGTATGTGAAATAGATATTTTTAATTGACCATATATTAAGCCAATAAAGCAAGTCTCAACAAAATATGAAGACTCAATATCATATGACCATGTTCTTTAACATAATGTCATTTCATTAGGAGTCAATATTAAGAAGATTATTAAAAGTTTTCACACATCAGGACATACAAACACACACAATCTAAATAACATATGGGGAAAAGTAAACCTCAAAAGAAACTTTAAATATTTGGAACTGACTGATAATGAAAGCACAAAACTTTGGGGAGATGCCATGAAAAAGTATTTAGACAGAAAATATTACCCTCAAATAATTATATTAGAAAATAAGAGATTAAAAATTAGTAAGCAAAAGCATCCAAATTAAAAAATCAGAAAAATAACAAAATAAACCAAATAAACATTTTAAAAGAAATGTTTTTTCTATTTCTTTAATTTTGTATCCATATGAGAAGATGAATACATATCTACATATCTACAAGGCATTCCATCCAAAAACAACAGAATACACATTCTTTTCAAGTGCACATGGAACATTTTCCAGCATAGATCATATGCTAAGCCACAAAAAAAAGAGTCTCAGTACATTTAAGATGATAGAAATTATATCAAGATTTTTTTCCAACCACAACTAAAAATCAACTACAGGGAGAAAAATGGGAAAAACACAAACATATGGAAACTATACAGTATGCTACAAAAAAACAAACAAACAAAAAGGGTCAATGAAGAAATCAAAGAGGATATCAGAAAATACCTTGAGACAAATGAAAATAAAGACACAACTTCTCAAAATCTATGGGATGAAGCAAAAGAAGTTCTCAGAAGGAAGTTTATAGTAATACAGGCCTACCTCAAGAAACAAGAAAAAGCTCAAATAAGCAACCTAAATGTAAAGAAAAATAAACAAAGCCCAAAGTCAGAAGGAAGTAAATAATAAAGGTCACAGAGGAAATAAACAGAGAAAAAAAATTGAAGTATCAATGAAACTAAGAGCTGGTTTTTTGAAAAGATAAACAAAATTGAGAAGCTTTAGCCAGACTCATTAAGAAAAAAAGAGAGAGGACCCAAATAAACAAAATAAGAAATGAAAGAGAATAAATTACAACTGATATTACAGAGATATAAAAAAATCATGAGAGAATACTATGAACAGTTATATGCCAACAAATTGGACAACCTAGAAGAAATGGACAAATTTCTGTAAACATACAATCTTCCAACACTGAATCAGGAAAAATTAGACAATCTGGCCAAATTGATCACTAATTGTAAAATCGAGTTAGTAATCAAACACTACCAGCAAACGAAAGCCCAGGACTGGACAGCTTCACAGGGGAATTATACCAAACACATAAAGAAAAGCTTAATACCTACCGTTCTCAAACTATTCAAGAAAACTGAAGAGGAGGGAACTCCCACATTCATTCTATGAGGCCATTATTATGATGATACCAAAACCAGACAAAGGCACGACAAGAAAAGAAAATTACAGGCCAATAGCTATGATGAACATAGATGCAAAAATCCTCAAGAAAACATTAGCAAACCAAATTCAACAATACATAAAAAGGATCGTACACCATGATCAAGTAGGATTTATTCCAGGGATGCAAAGATAGTTCAATATTCACAAATCAATGTATGGTATACATTGCATTAACAAATTGAAGCATTAAAATCACAGGATCATCTCAATAGACAGAGAAAAAGCATTTGACAAAATTCAATATCCATTCTAAAATAAGATTTGATATATATCTATACATTGGAATATTGCTCAGCAATAAAAAAAAGATTCTGCAATTTGCAACAATGTGTATAAAGTTAGAGAGTATTATGTTTAGTAAAATAGGTCAGACAAAGAAATACACATACTGTATGTTATCACTTTTATGTGTAATCTAAAAAATAAAACAAACAAGTGTATATAACAAAACAGAAACAGATTCACAGATACAGAAAACAAACTAGTGGACACCAGTAGGGAAAGGGAAGGAGGGAGGGGAAAGATTGAGTGTAGGGTTAAGAGGTACAAACAACTATGGATAAGATACATAAGCAACAAGGATACATTCTACAGCACAGGGAAATATAGGGGGTTTTTTTGCAATAACTTTAAATGGAGTATATAAAAATGTTGAATCACTGTGTTATACAACTGAAACTAATGATGTAAATCAACTATACTGCAATATTTAAAAATTCAACATCCATTCATGACAAAAAACTCTCAAAGTTAATACAGAGGAAACATATCTCAAAATAATAATGGCCATTTATGACAAACCCACAGCTAACATTATACTCAATGGTGAAAAGCTAGAAGCTTTTCCTCTAAAATCAGAAACAAGACAAGGATGCCCACTCTTGCCACTACTATTTAATATAGTATTGGAAGTTCTAGCCACAGCAATCAGACCAAAAAAAAAGAAAGAAAAGGCATCCAAATTCAAAGGGAAGAAGTAAAACTCTTCTATTTGCAGATGACATAATACTAGATACAGAAAACCTTAACGTCTCCACCAAAAAACTATTAGAATAAATGAATTCAGTAAATTCAGTAAAATCTGCAGGATACAAGATTAACATAGAGAAGTCCATTGCTTTTCAATACACTAGTAATGAACTATCAGAAAGAGAAAAGCAAGAAAACAATAACATTTAAAATCACATCAAAAAGAATAAAATACCCAGGAATAAGCTTAACCAAGGAGGTAAAAGACCTATACTCTGAAAATTACAAAAAACTGATGAAAAATATTGAAGATGATACAAATAAATGGAAAGATATCCCATGTTCATGGATTGAAAGAATATTGTCAAAATGTCCATACTATCCAAAGAAATCTAAGATTTAATGCAATTTCTATCAAAATACCCATGGCATTTTTCACAGAACTAGAACAAATAAATCTAAAATTTATATGGAATCATGAAGTCCCCAAATAGCCAAAGAAATCTGGAGACAAAAGAACAAAGCTGAAGGTGTCATGCTCCCAGACTCCTGTCTATACTACAAAGCTACAGTAATCAAAATGGTACGGTATTGGCACAAAAAACAGACACACAGACCAATGGAACAGAATAGAGAGCCCAGAAATAAACCCCCTCTCATATAGTCAATTAATATGCAACAGAGACAAGAATATACAGTGGGAAAAAGACAGTCTCTTTAATAGTAGTGCTGGGAAAACTAAACAGCTATATGTAAAAGAATAAAATTAGAACATTATCTCACACCATATACGAAAATAAAATCAAAATGGATTGAAGACATAAATGTAAGACCTTAAACCATAAAACTCCTAGAAGAAACCATAGGCAGAATACTCTTTGACATAAACAGTAGCAATATTTTTTAGATCTGTTCCTGCAAAGGAAAAACAACCAAAATTAAACAAACAGAACCTAATTAAACTACAAAGCTTTGCACAGCAAAGGAAACCACTGACAAAATAAAGAGACAACCTACTGAATGGGAGAAAATATTTGCAAATGATATGTCTGATAAGATGTTAATATTCAAAATATAAAAACAGCTCATACAACTCAATATCAATAAAACTAACAACCTGGTTAAAAGATGGGCAGAAGACCTGAACATTTTTTTCAAAAAAGACATATAGATAGACAACAGGCACATGAAAAGATGCTCAACATCACTAATAATCAGAGAAATACTAATCAAAACCAAAATAAGATATTAACTCATACTTTTCAGAATGGCCAGCATCAAAAAGACTGCAAAATAACAAATGCTGGTGAGGATGTGGAGAAAAGGGAACCCTGGTACATTGATGGTGGGAATGTAAATTGGTGCAGCCACTATGCAAAACAATATGGAGGCTTTTCAAACAACTAAAAAGAGAACTACCATATGATCCAGCAATTCCACTCCTGGGAATATATCAGAAGAAAATGAAAACATTAATTCGAAAAGATACATGCTCCCCAATGTATATAGCAGCATTGTTTACAATAGCCAAGATATGGAAGCAACCTAAGTGTCCATCAAGAGAGGAATGGATGAAGAAGATGTGGGATATATCAATATATACAATGGAATATTACTCAGCCATTAAACAGAATGAAATTTTCCTATTTGCAGCAACATGGATGGACCTGGAAGTACTATGCTTAGTGAAATAAGTCAGATAGAGAAAGATAAATACTCTGTGTTATCAGTTATATGTAGACTCTAAAAATAAAACACAGGAATACAGTATAACAAAACAGAAAGAGGCTTACAGATAGAGAGCAAACTCGTGGTTACCAGGGAGAGGAAAGAGGGGCAAGACATTGGTAGGGGATTAGCAGTAGAAATTACTATGCATAAAGTAAATAAGCTACAAAGATATATCGTATAGCACAGGAAATACAGACAATATTTGGCAATAACTTTAAATGGAGTATAATCTATAAAAATATAGAGTAACTACGTTGTACACTTGAAACTAGTATATTAAAAATCAATCATACTTCAGTTAAAAAATGTTTCATGATAAAGTATTAAAAAAATTATTATTAACTTAATGCCAATAAATCTGAAGAAACTTTGGATGAAGTTTAAGAATCTCTAAAAATAAAATGTATCAAAATCAACCTAATGTATATAAGGAGCCTCAATGGTCTTAAAATCATAAAAAATAAATTTAATTTGTAATTAAAAATATTTTCACAAGGAACATCTCACATATGGATAATTATAAAGATTAGTTCTACCATGTTTTCTAGATCATAGGAAAGAAAGATTTTTTTTAAAACCTATGGTAAGTCTAGTAAAACTAATGAAAACTGAAAAGAGATGCATGGGAAAGGTAAGCTATAGTCCAATCTTGTAAAGAAATATGAATACAAATAGATGCAAATATCCTAAATATATTGGTCAAGGTGAGTAGAGTGAAATTAAAAATAATTCATATTTGTGTTGGCATTCCTTTCTAAATCTAAAAAGCGTACCTGCTCATTGGAAATAGTTAAAATTGATTACAGTTGGGAGAGGGACTTGTGTGTTGAGGGGATAAGGCAACCTTAATTTTTCATTTTGCAATTTTCTGTGTAGTCATTTTCTAGCCTTTTATATGTATTACTTTTTTCTTTTTTTTTTTAATATAAGAGGTTATCTGGCTTGAGATATCAGGGCCATTTTTCATTTCATTTTGCTTTCTCTTTAGTCTCTCTATGCTAAAATCAATAAATATTTTAAAATATTATTTACAATTTCATTGCATTAAATTGAAAAAAAATTTAGATGAGATGGATGATAAATTTAGAAAATACAAATAAAATTAGCTCAAGAAACAACTAGAATAGGCTAGTACCTACAGAAGAAATTGAAGAATTACATGCAAAAATGGTGCCAGGACAATTTCATCAGTAAACTTTTATCAAACTTCAAGAAACAGGTAATTTCTGTCTTTTATAACCTGTGCCGGATCACAGGAAAAGATTAAAGCTCTCCAAATTACTTACAAAATTGGTATTAGCTGAATAGTAAAGTCTGATAATTGCATAATAATACAATGGAAGAAAATTTCATACTAATTTCATCTCCAAGCATAGATGTATTAGTAATGCCTATTGAAATAATTCAGGCCAAAGACGACAGTGGGTTGGACTAAAGTGACAGTGCAAGAGACAGTAAGAAACGATAGGATTATCGTTTCTTTTAGTAGAACAAACAGAATTTGTTGATGGAGTGGATATGAGAGAAAGAAGGAGAGTAAAGTTTTTGGTCTAAGCAACAGGAAAAAATTACATTTCATTTACTGAAGCTGAGAAGATCATAGAAGGAGCTAGTTTTCAGGGTGGGTATGTGGGTAGGAAACATGTGTTGAACTTACTAAATTCGGGACACATACTGTACATCCAAGTGCAGCCGCCAAGAAGTCAGTCAGAATAATAAGTCTTGAGTTCAAGAGACTTTCCAACATGTAGATGAATTTGTTCACTGAATGAATGAATCTGGGGGTCAACTCTAAAGGCTATTTAAAGCCCAGAGATGTGACACCACTATTGTTATGACTTCATTAAATTAACATTTAAAGGGAGCAAAGGGTGCTGTATGGTGAGCTGCAGCTCAACAACAGACAACAAGAGAAATTGAAATAGAGAAGTTTATTACTCACAGGTCCTAGAGGAAGTACACAGCACACCTCAACGGACCACACTACAGAGTGCAGACGGAGAGGATGATAGGACTTAGGGCACATGCCTTTATTACAGTCTGTGGTTGGAGTGTTTTGGGATTCCTAGACTATAGGTCAATTCAAACCAAAAGAGTGGGATTCTGGTAAGCTGCACAGGGGTCTTATCTAAGGGGTACACAAGGGGAAAATCTTGGGATTCAAGAGAAATTGATGTTTGCCACCAGGGCTATTGTGAAACTCACATCAGGAACTTACATTTTCTTGTGACTCTGTGGGCTGTTATCTAGGGCAGGCAATTGTATGAAGGGCTAGCGTCAGGTCAAGGTTCCTGCAGGCCACACCTGGCCAAAGAAAATGGGTGCCCAGGCAGCAACACCACGGAGTCACTAGGCTAAGCCCCTGACGATTACCAATGAATGAAGTGTAACTGGGCAGAAAGGAAGTTCTGGGTTAGTGAGAAGGAATCAGGAAAAAAGACTGAGAAGAGGCAGTTAGGGTAAAGTTAGGAGGAAAACAGGAGAGAGTAATGGCCTGGAAGTCAAGAGAAAAAAGTGCTTCAAGCAAAAGGGAGTAAACTACCATATCAAAGGTGTCTAGTAAGTCAAATAAGATGAGGGCTGACAGAGAACCAGCAATTGAATTGAGGTGTGTGAAAGTCATTGTAGATGTTGATAAAAATCTGTTTCAGGCAAGTTTTGAGGATAAAATCCTGATATAAGTGAGGTCAAGAGAAAAGCGTATGTGAGGAAGTGGAAGCAAAAATGAGGATTGTGCCTAGAGGAGTGAGCGTCAAAGAAAGGTATGGTGGCGGTGGTGGTAGTGGTGATGCTGCTGCTCTTGTTAAAACAGGAGAAAAAACAGTGTGTTTTAATGAGAATGATCCAGAAGACAGGGGGAAGAAAACCGATTTTCGTAATAGAAAGAAGACAAAAGCAATATAAATATCTTTCCTCTAACAATAACAGAGATTCCAGCTACACGGTTTTTCTTACTGGCTTTCTATTCCTAATTGCAGTCATAAAAATCTGTAGGAGGTTTGACTATCCTATGGAACTTTCTGTAAATGCCCTAGATGCCTTTGATTGCCTTTGCTGCTCTGGTAGAATGAGTTTCATAATCCTACACTTTCTGGTTGAGCATTGCCCAGAGGACCCCATCCCAATTCTAAAACACCTTTGTCCCTACAGTTGTTTCAGTGTCTCACTGAAATAGTCTGTCTTCCCAGGCTGGACCCCTGATTTTCCCAGTGAAATGTCAATATCCAACACACATACACACCCAATTCCTTTAATGACCCAATTTACCCCTTAAAAGTAGCTCACGCTGTTATGGCTTTCTTAGGGCACTGTACTTGAACTATATTATTGCATTGCGTATTATTGCATTGCACCAGCACCAGAAGGAAGTTCAAACTCCCTTTACATAGAATGCAGGTGCCACATATTTCAAAGCTCCATGCACTGCTCAAAGTCTCTTGACATTATTTTTGCCTGAAAAGGGTATTTGAAATCATCATTCTTACTATTATGCACATTACTATTACAGGTATTCTTACCATTACATACTATTATTTTCTTGTTTATACTTTCTAAGAGCTGAAACTAGCAGTACTAACAAACATTCCTGAAATGAAAAACTGTTTTCATGTGTTAGCTACCTCTGCCATTTCAAGAAAATCTTTACTCAAAAATTTGGAAGAGAAGGTGCTGCGAATGTTAGATTTTAACCTACTCGTTTGCACCATAAAAATATTACTCTGCATCTTTACAATGAGTTCTTATCTTCTAAATCACTATAATTGTCTTCCATGCCCATATAATCCTGTCAGTTATTCTGAGAAGAAGCATTTTGTTTATCAATATGATTAAAGGCAACGCACTAAAGAAAGTGCACTCAACTGTTCCTCAAAGGCCAATCTCCAGATTGGGAATCTATTCACCACTGGTCAAGCTTTAACATTAGAAGTTAATGGTCATATGCTTCCTGTGAAGCTACTGCTACAACCAGATTCAGTCTGATTCAGACAAAAGTCAAAGATAGAACACCAAGGAGAATAAGGAGTCTTGGATCAGATGAATGGATTCAAGGGAGAATAAAAAGTCAGGTTTGGGGTGAAGGAGACAGAAACCAGGAATCATATCCAGGAAACAAATCAGCTCCAGGTCATGCTGCTAAACAAGCCAGGAATGTCAACAGTCAGACTCTCACTGACTCATTTAAAAAATCATTTGTTCATTCAGCATTTATTGATTCATTCATTCAACAAGGTGTCAGGCACTATGTGCTAAGTCACAAAGTTAAACAAAATAGTCAGAATGTCTGTTCTCAGATAGTTTATAGTCCAGTAGAAGAAATGGAAACTAAAAAATTTTTAAATCATATAAACATAAAACATAATAGCACATTGAAATCAATCCTAGGGAAAAAAATAAAGCCAGATATGGTGATAGAGGGTGAAAGAGGTGCTATTTTGGATAAGAGAATTAGGAAAGGCTTAACTGAAAAGTATTGCCTTTAGAGACCTGAATTACATGAGATAGTAAGCATGAACGTACCTGGGGAAAATCTTTCAAGCTGAGGAAACAGCGATAGAAAAGACCTTGAGATAAGGACATGCTTGACTTGTTCAAGGAATAGAAAAACGGCCAATGAGGAAGTAGGATAGTAAACAAGAAAAGCGACGGGCTGAGAACAGAAACACATCCAGGAGCCAAATCATACAAGGTTTTGCAGACTGTGGCAAAGACTTCGGATTTTATTTTCAATTTGGTGGAGCATGGTAGCGCCATACAGACCGACCACGAACCAATGGCAAAAACTGAAGGACAAACATAGAGGTTTTAAATACATAGTTGCAGATAATAATGTGCTCTCTTTGTCATCACTTCTGAAGTTCTGATCAAGCAGAAAAGGTTAGTATATCTGTAGGTGGTACAGGGGTTGGGATCTGAGCCAACCACAAGTTCTGGCATCAGAATTCAGTCTACTGACCTAGCACTCCACTAAAAAGATTAGGAGATATGATCTCAGCAGAAACAGTAAGTGCTGAGAGCAAAAGGCATAGGGGAAAAGAAGATCCAAAAATCAAGTGGAGTTATGTCCTCATAGGTGGGAAGGGTACAGAGACCGAAATCTAAGGGCACCAATGATCCAAGAAAAGCAGGCACACTGTGGGCACCAGGGAGAACTGCTAGTGAATAGCATGGTCATGGTCCCACCTGCTGAGTGGGTTCTATCCTGAAGGGGGCGCTGAAAAAGCCAACCCCTAACCCTATTAGGATCCAAAGTTTCTGTCGAGAGGTCAGAACTGGGCCAAATGGGCAATGTGGCACCCGGAGAAGAATGGCAGCTCTGTGGTTAGAAATGTGTATTAGGGTTCTCCAAGATATAGAACCAATATGAGATATAGATAGATAGGTAGATAGATATCTAAGATTTATTACAGGAATTGGCTCATGCAATTATAAAGGCCAAGAAGTTCTGAATCTGCTGCCTGCAAACTGGAGAATGAGCAAAGCCGGTGGTACAATTCAGACTCAGTCCAAAGGATTGAGGATCAGCTGATAATGTACGTCCTGGCCTGAGTCTGAAGAACGAGTGCCAATGTCTAAGGGCAGATGTATGTCCCAGCTCAAGCAGAGAGAAAATTCACTCTTCCTCCATCTTTTTGTTCTATTCAGGCCCTTAACAGATTGAATAATGCCCACTCGAATTAGTGACATAATCTTCTTTACTCAGTCTACCCATTTAAGTGATCATCTCCTCTGGAAACAGCCTCACAGACACATCCAGAAATGTTTCTGGGCATCCCATAGCCCAGTCAAATTGACACATAAATTAACCATCACAAAGTGAAAGCCTGTAATGGCAAGACAAGTTTCTACAGCAAGCCTGAATGGGAGCTGATGAATCATCTCCTGCCTCAGGTGAGAAGTACTGCTGGGAACTGAGTTGAGCCCATAGATGGCAGCCAGCCAGCCTTCCTCGTGGAGTAAAGGAGATAGAAGAATGTTAGGATTCAGGCTGGGCTCATTGGTCCTCTCAATGTTGGCTTGAAGATAACACTGAACATCCAGCCTATCTGGTTCCCTTCTGAGTCCCAATGTCTACTTTCAGAAATAAATCTAGAATCTAATAGATCTAACACCACTAATTATTTCCATCTCATTATCTAGAAGAACCATTAGGTCAATTTATCTGTCATGGGAAGTTTCTGCTTATCGTCAAAGGAATTTACTGAAAGGAAAAATCTTTCTTTCAAGACAAATGGCTACAGGTGTTTAACATAAAAGTGATACTTCTTCATGGATTGGATTGGCAAAACAAACATAATTATCCTACCAAATGGGGGATATTTTGTCACTCAGGATCTATATCCAGCATCCATCAACTCACAGTGCTTAACATTAACTGACAAATGGTTTAAGCTACTGGAAGAATAAAACGGGATCACTCACCTTTAAACACATATATGTGTTTAAAAAAAAACAAAAAACGAAACAGGACATGATAGCTATCCTCCTAAATTTTTAGTGTATAATACAGTATTGTTAACTATATGCACACTATTTCAGAAAAGATCTCTAGAAGTTTCTCATCTTGCATGACAAACTCTATACTTGAACAGCAACTCTCCATGTCTGCTCCTTCCCTCCCCCTGAGCTCCTGGCAACCACCATTCTACTTTCTGCTTCTGCTGGATCAAGTTTGCTGTTGAACTCTTCTAATGAATGTTTCAATTTATTTATTCAATTTTTCAGTTGCAAAATTCGTTTGATTTCCTATTGTTTATCTCTGTGATATTCTCATTTTCTTCATCTATTGTATTCCTAAACTTATTGATCATCTTTATGATCGCTAACTTGAATGCTTTGTCAGTTAATCCATGTAATTCTTTTCTTTAAGGGTCAGTTTCTGGAGATTTATTTGGTTCCTTTGATTGAGCCATGTTTCCTTGTTTCTTTGTATGCCTTGTAGCTTTTTGTTGAGATACCTGCATTTGAAAAAATCGTCATCTCTCCTAATCTTTAAAGACTGACTCCATACAGGGAAAACCTTCACCAATTAGCCCAGCTAGACATTCTGGGGGCCTTTCAAATCTTTTCCCAGGCTGCATCTTCTCTGGGCTTGTGCTTGTAAATTCCAAATTAGAAGGATTTGCTGGGTTTATTTTCAGTAGCCTGTCGTCTCTTGTTCCCTCTGGTATGACTGCAGTACTGCAAGTTTCTGGAGCTGTCACCAGTCACCCAGTTCTCTTCTGTTTTCAGCAGCCCAGACTTCTAGAGGATGACTGATCTCATCAACACTCTGAGTCAAAAGAGACAGAAACCAGTACCTCAAACAGCTCCGCAAAAAGTCACTGGACAAAGGTTCCAACTCTTTCCCTCCCCAGGGAGAAGCCAGGAGTTGGGTGGTTTTTCTCCCACTCATTCTGTGCTTAGCTGGGGGGAGTGAGTATAACTAGTGCTCCAAACCATCTCCTTTATTTTCAAGGGCTCCCAGCCTGACATCTTTTCCTGTCTGTCAGCACGTTGATTCAGGCAAGACAGAAACCAGTCCCTCAGGCAGCTTCCAAAGAAGTCTAAATGTTGAAAGTATGGCGCAGTCTTGTCTTTCCCTCCCCGGGGAGAATCGAGGGCCTGGGAGTCTTCTCCTGATTGGGCGGCACTGAGCCAGTGGGAGGAGCTATGGGGAGTGAGTGCAGCTGGTTTTGTAATCGGGTGCAGGACTCTCAACTGTTTTCAGGATTTCTCACAAAGGAAACTAGACTGTACTTTTTTTTGAGTCAGTGTCTCCGTGGGTGGGGGAAGGAGTGTCTGGGCCTTTGTATTCCACCATCTTACGGACATCACTCCCTGGGCTCACTTTTTAACTTTCAAAACAGCTAAGGATCATACTCTCCCCTACAAGCCTGTAAACACATTTAAAGCAGCCCTCATTACCCAGCTCAGAGCCCAGCACATGGTACATGCATATTAAGTATTTATTTAACTAAAGTAAAAGGTTGTACAAGACATTGGCAGGATTTGAACTTATGGGCTGTGGCACTGTCACCCTTTCATAAATGGCTTTCCTGTGGTTCTCTACTCAAACTTTCAAGAGTGCCTAAGAATTCAACTATGACAGAGAATTGAGGTTCAGGGTAGCAGTGGAGTACATAAGAAAGAGCATAGAAGACTTGGTGTCGAAGACCTGAGTTTGAATCAAAGTCCTTCAAATCTTCCTAGTTACTTTCAGCCCTAGATGTTCTTCAGATTCACCTGGGGAGCCTTGGAAACATAGATTCCCAACACTCACCCTATTGAATCAAAGCTTCCAGGAATGAAGCATGGGCAGATACCATTTACACAGATTCACAAGGTTGAAAAATGCAGTTCTCGCTATTTCTTAAAAGGCATGCCCCAAACTTTCAGAACCATAACAGGCTCAACTATCTGTAAAATGGGCTATCGGTTCCTCCATCGCTGACCTCACAGGGATACTGTGAGGGTCTATTCACAGTGGGAACACATGTGAAATCAATGTAAACAGAAAACCATGGTAATAATGTAAGATAACTTTACATATCAGGTTAATTTGAATATCAAACAAGCGTTTAAAGGAAACAAAAACACATCAATCCCTATAGACATGTTCTATATAAAGAATCATATTATTCTCTTTCTAAAGTTATAATATTATACCTCCCTTATTATAGTTGTGTTTCTGTGAAGTGGTTTCTAAATCAGATTTTATTTTAAGCACATTAAGGGAACTAGCTATTTAAAGTAACTCCCTGTTGAACACTTTATGAAGAATACTTCTGAAAAGCAAATAGACAATCACTAACTAATTGTTATTTAAAGCCTGGGTTTTGTATATGATGTTATCTGCAAGTGGGACACAGCTGTACTGCTGTCAGCAACATCTGGTACTTTCCCTGGAAACCGTTCATGCCTTTCCTGGGTTAACCTCATGACAGCAATACCACTGGCCTCAGAGGAAGCACGAGAGACCTTAGGCCTTTTCTCTCACCCACTAAATGCTGAGAAACAAACACAGGTGTTACCTCTTAGATTCCAACCATAGCTGGACTCCCCTGTTTCCCATAGTAAAGCCTTAGATCAAGCAGAGGACTTCCCACAAAAACTACTCTTAGTGATATATACCCCATATCCCTGATGCTCGGGCTGATTTATTACACTCCTAAAGACCACACTTCCTCTCAAATAGTTCAAAAATCTCACGTGAGGATTTTCTTTAAAACTTCCCTCCATTACTTAGCTTCAACTAGGTGGATAATATTTCAGGTGTTAAAAAGAAAAGGCTTCCATACAATTTGGTTTCTGAGAAACTCAGGGGAAAAATGAGTTTCTTCACAATGAATTTCCTTTCAGAAGAAGAAAGTTATGGCAGTTCAAGCTTAATATTCAGGGCTTCCCTGGTGGCACAGTGGTTAAGAATCCACCTGCCAATGCAGGGGACACGGGTTTGAGCCCTAGTCCGGGAAGATCCCACAGGCCGTGGAGCAACTAAGCCCGCGAGCCACAACTACTGAAGTCCATGAGCCACAACTACTGAAGCCCGCATGCCTAGAGCCCATGCTCCGCAACAAGAGAAGCCACCACAATGAGAAGCCCATGCACAGCAACGAAGAGTAGTCCCCACTCGCCATAACTAGAGAAAGCCTGCACGCAGCAATGAAGACCCAACGCAGCCAAAAATAAATAAATAAAATACATTTTTTTAAAAAAGAAAGATTAATATTCAAGTCACTTCCCCTTTGAATCAAATCTGTTTCAGAACTCACTTTTGCTAAGGCCCAGTCTACGATTGTGTTGACTGGCTGCCAGTGTGAATGTTAGCCATTAAAGGGTTTGGAAGGGTAAAGGAGAGGTGATTGGAGTTCTTCAAGCATGGGATTTCTAGAACTTTTCATTTAACAGATAAGAACTGCCCAAAGAGAATCTTCTGGAAGGTTTGAGTGTTTTTGACTGAGAACTTACAAGGTTAACCAAGGGACTTGGTGAGATCTTTCATCATTCACCCAAATGTATTTTATGATTAATCTGGCAGAACAAACCTCAAAGCATTGGTAAGTAAGGAAAAGAAAGATCTCTCAAACCACAAATTAAGAACTTGAGAGTTATAAGGACTTAGACAAGGGTAGTAATTCATAATGAAGAATACTGTGATCAAGAGCATGGATTCCAGGGGCTTCCCTGGTGGCGCAGTGGTTGAGAGTCCGCCTGCCAATGCAGGGGACGCGGGTTCGTGCCCCGGTCCGGGAAGATCCCACATGCCGTGGAGCGGCTGCGCCCGTGAGCCATGGCCGCTGAGCCTGTGCGCCCGGAACCTGTGCTCCACAACGGGAGAGGCCACAACAGTGAGAGGCCCACGTACCACAAAAATAAATAAATTAATTAATAATAATAATAAAAAGAGCATGGATTCTGGAGCCAGACTGGGTGCCAAGGGCAATTCAAACACTTACTAGCTGTGTAAGTTTAAACAATTAGCCTTTGTAGACCTCATTTTTCTTATCCATAAACAGAGATGACAGTAGTATCTACCTACAATATAGGGGTTGTTATAAAGGTAGATAAGTTAATATGTGCAAAGTTCTTAGGACAGTGCCTGCGATATAGTAAATACTATATAATGTTCTTAAAGAAAAAATTAAAAACAATGTAGATTAGGTTAAAAAACATCTGGTACTGTAAGGAAACTTAGAGATGAGAAAGTAAGGTATACAGAGTTTGCAAACACCACACTATGTGGTCCATCAGTGAGACACGCTTAATAGCTCTGACAACCCATCTCCATTGTGCTATCAGCTTATTGATGATTGAGATAGTCACTGAGATCGTTACTGCCAAACCAGAAAGATAATAACACTGAGCTTTGTATTAGAGATGTGAGAAAAAAATGAACAGTAAGAAACACTTATGACTGTTTTGCAAGTGGAAAAACACCAAACACAGAGTTTCAGAGCATATTCTCATTTCCCAGAAGTCAATGACAGCTTTTAATCACACTTTCTGGGGCTGGTGTCTATAGAGAGATGTAGACTATAGCCAGAGGGCCTGTTGAAATAGAGGTTTTTAATAACAGACAAAATGAAGCACTCTGAAAACTGCATTAGGCTTTAGAAATGCGTGTAGACTGATTTATTACTAAGAAGTGAACACTCAAGCACCTGATGGCTACTCACATCACGGGGACCTTGGGAAATGTACAGAATCTCTCTAAACGTCATGTTCCTCGCAGCTGAGAGAGAGGTCTTGCTGCATCCCTAATGATGATTATGTTGATGGTGAATGAAGGGTAAAGCCCTTCCCAATTTTTAAAAAAATTCTGGATGAAAGACAGGCCACTAATAATGGAACACTTTACAATTGATAATATCAAATTTATCTCCTTTAGCACACGAATTGTCCCATGTGGATATCAATCAGAGCGAAAATATCAGTTCTAGAACTTAATATTAGTGTGTGAGTGATTTAGCAATCTGATGAGCCCCAGCTTAGCAAAGGACCAGAATGAAGGTTTACCTAGCTCTCCCATGACACCACATAAAGGGTGGGCTTAGATCCCTTTGTGAAATTCTGTGATATTCTGAGAGTTTATATGTACCAATAAGGAAACCATGGTTCAGGAAAAAAATTACAGAATGGGTCAAAATCTGACACTTTTTTGGGTCCATTGGAGATTGACTTAGCTCTTTAGTCATTTCAACAGACCCCAAGGAGAGACAAAAAGAAAACAAATGATTACTGCAACAGGTGTCAATTGACCCCAAGTGTAGGATACCACATGCCTTGTTAATTGAGGAAATATACCTTTTCCAACATGGATTTAAACAGTATTGTTTTAAATTAAATGTATCCTATGCTCTAAGTTTTCCAACAGGTCAATCCATTAAAGAACATTCAAGCCCACAGCTCCCACTGGTGGAAATATTGAAGGGCAAAGTCAAGTTGAAGGGCTTATGAGACCAGACAATGAAAAGAATTGCTGCCTGTCCGTACCATTTCCCAAGCCTTTAGGACATTGTAAGGGACAGAGGAAGGACAAGGATACAAATGGATACAAAGGAGTGAGGTATCTTTTTGTTTAGGGTGAGAGATGTCAGAGAGATGCTTGGAAAGCGTGATGTAAAATTCAGATCAAGAGAGCGAGGTTAACACTGGACGGAAGGGTCCACTTTCGTTGATGAGGTGCAGTCATTAAGTACCTTTCTATGGCTATTCAAGGAAATATTTCAATTTTGCTAGAACTTTTAACCTTTTCCCTCCCAGTTGGCATTCCTTTCTGAAAGTACCCTAACCCTCTAATGAAGATCCTTCATCAGTTTTGCATGCTAGTTTAGAGGAAACTGACGGTATAACATGGCAAAGAGGAAAGAGAACAATATGCTACCTTCTATTTTCCCAGATTCAGTGGAGACAAAGTGTCAGCATTTTTGAATGAACTTAGATTCATGTTTCTAGGTGATTGCCAGCAGACCTAGGAGGCACATTGTCATAATGGCTTAGGGACTCTATGTTATAGACCAGAATGTTATGGACAGGGCAAATGCTACTGAACTTGAATTATCTTCACAGGTTACAGAAGGGGGTATCCTGCAGGAAGAAAGGGATTAGAGGACTTCTGGTTTACAGTGAGAATCTGCTCTGTTGACTTGAAGAAGGTCACCTCATTCTGGGTCAACAAATAGCCTGGTATTTTTTATTTAGAAAGGATTCATGATAACCCAACAAAAGTATGTAAGGACTTTGGGAAAAGGAATCAGAAAGAAGGGGGAGGAACCTGAGACGCAGCAGGAAGAAGTATGAGGAGGAAGCACTCTGGGTAAAGAAGCCTTTTTACTCCTTTTTACTCAAAGTGCAGTCCCTGGACAAGCAGCATCAGCTGAACTACAGGCCCCATCCTAGACCTAGTGATCAGAATCTTCATTTCAACAAGATCTCCATGGGTTTCATGTGCATATTTCAGTTTAAGAAGCATCAGTGTAGAGGGCAGCCCTGGGAGAGCAAGGAAGACTCAAATGGGGATTAGAATCACTAATGATATCCTGGGTGGGTTAGAGAGTCACCCAGAAGGTAAGATACCACAATGGACAATATCAGATCTGACTGGCAATGACATCGTGGCCGCAAGGATGAATTTACAGCAGTGGTGGAGGATGAAGCAAGTACTCCCTCCTCTGGGTCCAGCCCTCCACAGGAGGTAACTACAGTTAGCAGAACATCAAGCATGGAGAATGGGGTTAAAGAAAAGGCTCTAGTCCCTTTAAGGAACAGGAGTGCCTTTAAGGAACACAAGGTCATCCAAGGCAGAAGCAGACTCATCACTAGCACATCAATACCTCAGTCTCCTCACAGCAGAACTACTGCAAATCCCACCAGCCATGGAATGAGGTTCCTGTGAGGATGTACAGGCATTCAGGTAGTGGAATATGAGTTTTCATACTAATGTGTTTTCGTTTGTCCCTATAGTCTGGTGGGGCTTTGGGGATATTTTATGACACAACAAAGTCCCAAGTTTGCTGAAGGTAAACTGCTTTTGCCCGGAACCCAATTCTAAGAGGAGTATTTTTCACAAAGCTTTTAAAGATTAGGAAAATAAACACTTTAATTAAATCTGTAAATTCAAAGCCACAGTATTTTCAGAAAAGGCATTTTACATAAAAAGATATGTATGTCTTAAATAACTCAGATTAACTGGTCTTCATCAAATTTGCACCAGTCCTGTCAGCTCCCTGCAGCCCTCAGTCCCCTCTAACCGAAACCACTGCTCTAGTTCATGAGGTCACCCAACCAGGGCAGGGAATACGTTGCCCTGTTTGGGTAACCTCTTAGAGAACATTCCTGCCAAGTGCCTGGGAGATGTCTCACAGCACGTACATAGTGTGTGCTCACCAGGCACTGCCATTCACCCACCAGGCCTCAGCATGGCATCCAGTATATATGGGGGCATCTGCCATGCCCCACCAGGCATCAAGCTCTCCTCTATGTTCTGCATTGTTCATCAGGGGATTATCACTTTGCCCAGGGTGCCGTGTCCTGGGATGCATGAATCAGAAAACGCACAGGATACTCAAGACAGGATGATGACCTTTCAGTCCTGATGGTGCCCAAACTACGATGTATTATATTTGAAGCAGAACCAGAGAGAAAGAGATGCAGACTTAGTCCAACGCAACCCTTGTGGAACTAGAGGCAGCTCTCTCTAGTGTTCTCTTTCTTACCTTGGATACCTGTACACAAAATTTCTATTCTCACAGACTGTCTTCCCCAAATTATTTATGCAAATATATACTGGCAGGTGTGTGTGTGTGTGTGTGTGTGTGTGTGTGTACACAGATGGGGCTGGTGTGGTTCTTTGGCCCTAGAAGATAAGTTTTCACTTAGACCCAGCAAGGACCAGTCTGTTATTTTTGTACAAAAATCCAAAATATTGACATCCATCATCTAAAAAACAAAAGAGTGATTTTTCTCTCCCAAACAGAGTATTTAATGGATATCTGGCTCCAAAGGAGACTAAGCATGTTAGATATCAGATCAGAATATAGGTCTATACTTTTAGTTTGCAGAAAGGTGAAAAAAGACTTTTTTAAGGCATGTTAATACAATTCATCTTTTTAAGAACACTCTCCGGGCTTCCCTGGTGGCGCAGTGGTTGAGAGTCCGCCTGCCGATGCAGGGGACGTGGGTTCGTGCCCCGGTCCAGGAAGATCCCACATGCCGCGGAGCGGCTGGGCCCGTGAGCCATGCCGCTGAGCCTGCGCGTCCGGAGCCTATGCTCCGCAACGGGAGAGGCCACAACAGTGAGAGGCCCGTGTACCGCAAAAAAAAAAAAAAGAACACTCTCCTACTAATCTCACCAACTAAGAGGAGCTTTCTTTTTTAAATTGTACTTGCCTTGGCACATAAAATCGTATGTGACTTATCACACTTGATTGTCAAAGTGCCCAAGAGAAATACTACAGTATTCTCCTCACATAGCTCGCTGCTCTGTTGTCAGCCAACCAAGAAAGAAACTCTTACACAGCTTGATTTAATGTCTGACAACACAGAGCAGTCACCTTCTGTAGTATATGTATGTTAAGCCTGTTAATCTTTAGCCTTTTTTTTAGTTTAAGATCTGTGTTCTTAATGATGGAATGTAACAAGTATCTGCAGGTAGAAGAAAAGGTAAATCAATGATGTGGTTTGGGAATTAAATAGTAAACACTCAGGACTTCCTTCAGTAAAGAAGTCAGTGTTTCCTGGCAAGGGTGAATTAAAAGCATCTTTTATGGAGAGTTGCATTTTGGAGGGGTTTTTTTAATATGAAGTGAGCTGCAGGCTAAGAGATAATTAAGTGATTTTAGAATTCAGCAGTTTTTAATTTTTTTTTCTTTCAGGGAACGTTCTGGTGCTTTCCTTGATTTAGGAAAAAAGGTCCCAAATTCTGCAACAGAGAATGATCCCCTTTGCAGAGAAAACAGATTTGATATGTCACACGTATTACAGAATAGTTGGAGGTGTTGAAAGGTGCAAGAGGAGTGGTGGAGTGGGAAAGGGCAGGGGCAGTGGAGTCCAGGAGAGAAAGGTTGAAAATAGATTCTCCAAGCATTTGAAAGAAAGGGAGCTAATCCTAAGCATGTAGAAGATACAAGGATTTACATTTTAAGACTGTGAGCTATAAAGCACTGATGTTATGTGTCTTCATAGGTTTTATGGAGACCCAGTCATGAGAATGATGACTTAGCACATGGTTGGTGCAAAAATTATAACTGTCCAAAGGATGGAGGTGAAAATTCACAAGGTCATTAGATCCTTTGCCCTCTGAGAGCCACAAGATATAGCTCTTGCAAGGCCAAGTTAATAGCTGCTCTCTTTCCTGTTATTTTTCTATTGAATAGAAGTGAAAATCTTCAGTTTAAAGCCCAGACTGCATTAAACCAATTAATTTATTAGTAGATGTTTATATTATACAAATAATTACAGGGGTTTTAATGGCAAAGGCATTAGATCTCTCAAAATGCAATGTCCTCTCCTTTGTCCTGGCCATCTTTAGATTCGGAGCCACTTTTTAAAATCAGCCACATTAAAATTATCACAATTACCACTGGATACAAAGGAGTCAGGGGATTTCCCTGGTGGTCCAGTGGGTAAGGCTCTGCACTCCCAATGCAGGGGGCCGGGGTTCGATCCCTGGTCAGGGAACTAGATCCTGCACGCATGCCGTAACTAAGAGTTCACATGCCACAACTAAGAAGTCCGCATGCCACAACTAAGACCTGGCACAGCCAAAATAAATAAATGAAAAAAAATAAGAAGGCAGAGAATCAGTCTGATACAGATATGAAATAAACCTGAAAAAATAAGTAGCGCGAGCCACAGTCCCTGCCTATGCAATTTGGTTTTGTTTTTTATGGGACTCAGCTGAAAAGGACACTGTTTTTGAGTATCAAGTATAGTTTTTCCTTACCTCAGTGAGATAAGCTAGCGGACCTGAGGGCAGAAATGAATGCAACCATTTGAAACCCCACTTCACTCAGCTACATAATGCACAGGCTTCTTAGGACTCCAAGCATTTAAAACACTAGAAAAATTGATTTAAGCATTCTAGAGAAAAACGTTTGTTCTTCCTCCTTCTTCCTCATTGCATAGCCAGGAAAAGAAATTCTGCAACCACCATTGTGAATCAATTACCATAAAGAATAGAGTTATCACCAGCCTGTTCACAGATTCAGCAAACAAAAATGTGCAAGCTTGCTGTTTAACCTTGTCGCCAGCGTGTTTCTCTGACTAAAGTAGACATTTAATAATCAAGGGCTTCTTTCACTTCTAGTGGGGTATTGAATTCTGTGGACGCAGATGATAGCTCATCTCGAAAACCTTTGATTCTTACATGGCTTTTCGATTACAGAAACAAAGACTCCCCTAGGCTATTTGGCCTGAGGCAGTAAAATAAGTTTTCAGTGTGACTTACTAGGCTGTATGGGACCACAGGAAGTTAGATTAAATATAAGATGATGGCATTAGAGCTGTCCACAGCGGTCCTATTGGCCTGACTGTCCTCCTCTTTGCTACCAATGAAGAACTACTCTGTTCTACCTGATACGTGCATTCTGCATCCTTCCCTTAACTTCAGGAGTTATCTATTCCCATCCTCCCACATATTTTCTTCGCAGGATTGAGATGCCCCATTGCTTCCTGCTGTGGAGGCTGCCTCCTCTGCTCTCCCCCAAATTCCACTGTTATGCATAAAACTATCCTCAGGCATTCTAACCACCATAGGTATTTTTACAAGTAAATGAAATATGTTTATATCTACATTGAACCATGATATAGCTATATTATATATTACATAGCTATAAATGAAAATATGTTTTGATTTTTTATGTCTTGGCTTTTCTGTTTATCTAAATATTTACCTATCTATCCATCCATCTTTATAATCTAAGGGAAAAGCCCCCTCTAAGACGCTCTGCATCTCTGAATCCAGCATTCTACACACAGAGACTACTCAACAAGTCACGTGTGCCACGTTCAAAGAGTGGCACTCCATAGAGGGGGTAACAGAAAACAATGTCATCCTTTCTCCCAGCTTCCCAGCTCTGTGAAGCTAATTCTTCCTTACTCCTAAGATTAAACTGAGGGCAGATCTCATGACTTTTCTGGCTAGTCTCAGGAAATGAAATTTTCTGAGAACCTTGTCAATCAGGTGAATCTCACATGAGAACAATGACCTTTCACTAACAAAACTCTAAATGTCACTTCAAGTAAAACTGTATCCCTTCTACAGCTTGTTTCTGATTCACAGCGTTGCCTGCAGTGAGAAAAGAGGTCTGTTTCTCCACATCCCCACCTACTCTTTGACTCCTGTCCTACCCCACCCCTACCTAGGCTGCATTCTGATTCCTCTGGGATGAAGGGGGTATGGAGAAGGGAACGGAGGTAATGGGCAGGAAATGGCTTATTCTACTGTTATGATTTCGACATGGTCAGCTACTAACTAGCTACATGAATTGGGCAATTTATTTAACTTTGCTGTGCTTTGATTTCCCCATGCAGTGAGAACTAAGTTAATACAAATAAGGCATTCTGTAGTTCCTGAGACAGAGGTAGACGCTCAATATGTGTCAGGCATTGTTTCTACTCAAACCGAGTGTCTCTCGTGGGGTACTTTTGTATTATTTTAGACAATCCCCATTAGAAATATCGGGGCAGTTTCTTTGATGCAGGCAATGTCTCTCTTCACGCAGGACTCTACCGCAAGCTTGTATATCTAAGAGTTCACCTCCAAACTCTGCCTAAAGATCTCATGGGTGATGACCCCTTTTTTCCCCTTCCTGTTTTATTGAGATATAATTGATATACAGCACTGTATAAGTCTAAGGTATACAGCATAATGATTTGGCTTATATACATTATGAAATGATTACCTAAGTTTAGTGAACATCCATCATTTCAGATAGATACAAAATAAAAGGAAAAAACATTATTTTCCTGTGATGAGAACTCTTAGGATTTGCTCTCTCTACAATGTTCATATATAACACAGAGCAGTGTTCATTATATTTATCATGTTGTACATTACATCCCTGGTACTTATTTATCTTATAACTGGATGTTTGTACCTTCTCACCACCGTCCTATAATTCTAACCACTGCCACCTCTGGTAACCACAAATCTGCTCTCTTTTCCTATGAGTTCACTTGTTTGATTTTGAAGGATAATTGACCCACAACACCATGTTAGTTCCTGGTTCTCAACATAGCGATTCTACCTTTCTATACATTTCAAATGATCACCGTGGTAAGTCTACTTACCATCTGTTACCATAAAAGATACTACGTTCTTACTGACTAAATGCCCTACACTGTACATTTCATTCCTGTGACTCATTTATTTTGTAATGCGGGATGACCCCTTTTATTTTTTTCCCTCCAAGTTATTTATTTTTAACATCTTTATTGGAATATAATTGCTTTACAATGGTGTGTTAGTTTCTGCTTTATAACAAAGTGAATCAGCTATACATATACATATATCCCCGTATCTCCTCCCTCTTGCATGTCCCTCCCACCCTCCCTATCCCACCCCTCTAGGTGGTCACAAAGCACTGAGCTTATCTCCCTGTGCTATGCGGCTGCTTCCCACTAGCTATCTATTTTACATTTGGTAGTGTATATATGTCAATGCCACTCTCTCACTTCGTCCCAGCTTACCCTCCCCACACCCCATGTCCTCAAGTCAAAACTACAATGAGGTATCACCTCACAACAGTCAGAATGGCCATCATCAAAAAATCTACAAACAATAAATGCTGGAGAGGGTGTGGAGAAAAGGGAACCCTCTTGCACTGTTGGTGGGAATCTAAACTGATACAGCCACTATGGAGAACAGTATGGAGGTTCCCTAAAAAACTACAAATAGAACTACCATACGACCCAGCAATCCCACTACTGGGCATATACCTCGAGAAAACCAGAATTCAAAAAGAGTCATGTACCACAATGTTCACTGCAGCTCTATTTACAACAGCCAGGACATGGAAGCAACCTAAGTGTCCATTGACAGATGAATGGATAAAGAAGATGTGGCACATATATACAATGGAATATTACTCAGCCATAAAAAGAAATGAAATTGAGTTATTTGTAGTGAGGTGGCTGGACCTAGAGTCTGTCATACAGAGTGAAGTAAGTCAGAAAGAGAAAAACAAATACCGTATCCAAACACATATATATGGAATCTAAAAAAAATGGTTCTGAAGAACCTAGGGGCAGGACAGGAATAAAGACGCAGACATAGAGAATGGACCTGACGACACGGGGAGTAGGAAGGGTAAGCTGGGACGAAGTGAGAGAGTGGCATGGACATATATACACTACCAAATGTAAAATAGATAGCTAGTGGGAAGCAGCCGCATAGTACAAGGCGATCAGCTTGGTGCTTTGTGACCACCTAGAGGGGTAGGGTAGGGAGGGTGGGAGGGAGATGCAAGAGGGAGGAGATACGGGGATATATGTATATGTATAGCTGATTCACTTTGTTATAAAGCAGAAACTAACACACCATTGTAAAGCAATTATACTACAATAAAGATGTTAAAAAAACTATGTTTGAAAAAAATTTAATAATAATACAAAAAAATAAAATCAACAAAACCAAAAAATTCTATTTCCCAGCCAAGGGACCTTGGACATGCAGTAATCTTTCAAATCAAATGAGGTAATATGCGTGAAAGTACTTTGACTGAAAATGTGAGTTATTATTATATTATGATTTGCCATTACCTGGACCTGTGAAACACTGTCTGTAGAGGTATAGAGCCAGCTCAAACTCTTTCAATGCTAATTAAATATCCACAATCAACTGAAATCTTCTATACACAGAAACAGTCAAATCAAATAAGCTCTCCTCATATATTCTATTTTTCTCCCAGTGTAGGAAAACCCCCAAATATTAGATGAATGAACTAATGAGTATATCACTGATGAGGCTTGAAATACAGTGATGACAACTCCACTTGATTTTTCCTATACTCCTTCCAAATATAAATTCCATATATATTTGCATGATCTATGAAAGAAAAAACCAGAGGCAGGATTACTATTTTCTTTTCACTTACACTCACATGTTTATTTTAAATTTTTCTGACATGTTTCACAAATAATAATAAAATATGCAATTCTGTGTATTATAAATTCCATGTAACCAAATGATTCTCACAGAATGCTTTCATTGAATTTTGCTGAACTCTTGGATCAGTAGCCAATTCATGGTTGCAGTTGGGACCCAGGATTACTGTTATTTTTCACCTCTAGGGGGGAATTACTTTAAGATGACTGGAGGGATAGATCAGTGGTTCTCAACTGGGAGCAATTTATAATGTTAGCTCCAGGAGGCAGGAGGGGTGTACTATGGGCATCTGGGGGGTGGAAGCCACAGATGCTGCTAGATATCCTATAATGCAGAGGGCAGTTCTTCAACAAAGAATTATCCAGCCCAAACTGTCAATAGTGCCAAAGTTAAGAAACCCCATGTTATACTTAGAAGGACTGTATTTCCTTGCAAGCCTCCCAAAAGGCTTAATGCTTATATGACTGAAATGTCTTCATATCGGTCTCTGTTTGTTCACTGCAATTTTGATCCTGAAAGAACACGCATGGAAATAAAAGAAAAAATAAGTAAGTCAACGCATTATCAACTGTCACAAAAAATGGAACCTTAATTCTAAGGCCCACAAACCTTAGCAAGGCAGGTTATTGAGTGATTACTGAAAAATTAAGTTAATCCTGCCACCCGGAGTTAATCATTTACTTCATGCATGCATGAATAAACTATTAAGCCCAAATGTGCTATATATTATACTGGGTCCTATGGGGTATATGTTCCTTACACAGTTAGGATACTAACCTTCCATCCAAAAATGCACAGTTAGTAAGGGAGAGAAAACATTAAACTTTTTTTTTTTTTTTTAACTCTCGGTATCTAGCGCCATCACGGTGCCTGACTCATAGCAATTCCTCAACAAATGCTGATTAAACAAAAGAATTCATAAATTGCAAGTCATCTCCCTTTTTTCACTCATTCAGCGGATCTTTATTAAGCACCTTCTCTGTGTCAGGTACCCTTTTAGGTGCTAGGGACACTTTGATGAACAAAACACAGAAGATTCCTGCTCTCACAGACCTTCATTCTAGTGTGGTGGTTTTCAAACTTACTGACCGTGACCTACGATAAGAAATTCATGGATCTTTGTGACCCAGACACACACATATTCAAATGACTGAAACAAAAGTTTCACAAACCAGTGTTTACTATATTTTCTATTCTCTTTCATTTTTGTGCATGCTATATTATATTAATTTCACAACATATGATTAAGTCATACCTTTGGTTTGAAAATTTATTTGTATATGTGTATGGGGGAATAAAATTTTTAAATGTTAATAAAGTTTTAATAAAATTTTTAAATAGTACTGGGCAGACAGTAACTTAAGGTACTATGATAGACAGTGACAGCAGGGGATCACTTCTTAGATATAACTGTCATCAAGGTTTTCTGAGGAGAGAACCAACATCTGAACGATAATAATACCTTAACATCTACGTGGTATATATGACGCACCATTCTGACTGCTTTATGTGTAATTACCCATGTAAACCCCACGACAACCCTATAAGGGAAGCGCTGTTATTATCCCTATTTACAGTTGTGGGAACTGAGACACAGCAAAGTTATGAATCTTGTGCCCCAAGTCACAGATATGTTAATAGATAAAATTGAGATTTAGAGGCATGTTCATGGCAGATTTCATGTTCTTATATCCAATACTGCCTCTGATTGGAGAGAAACCAGCCACATAAAGCTGTTGGGAAGACTTTTCCTTGGAGCAAGTGCAAAGGCATGAGACAAAAATAAGCATGCCTTACTATGCCAACAGACATGCTTCTTTGAAAGATTCTTACCCTTCCATCCCTAAATAACCTTCCAGTCTTGCTGTGACAAGCATGTGACAGGCCTACGCAAGCATTCTTCTATGATCAAACTCCAGGTCTCTATTAGGTCTTAGCCTAGATAAACTACTGACCTCTTGTAATAGAATACAATCCTCTTTTTCTCCAAGGATTTTCTAAGAACTCACCTTCTCCAGGAACCAGTAACAGCAAAGAGCCAGGAACGGTGTCCATTTGAAAGCTCCTCTGCCAGGCCCCAAAGCCCCATGACAAGGAACTTTATGTGTAGAGATGGCCCTATTTATCTTTAGCCTGGGCCAAGATGACAGGCCTGAGTCTGGTCCTAGCATTTTCCTAAAAAAGCCTAAATCATCCCTCTCTAATGCAGGTTACAGAATTAACAGAAGTGGTTTGCTTTGATTGATAAGGCAGTAGCTGCTGCAATCATTGAAAAGTAGTAAGCAAAAGATAAGAGGTAGGAGCAAGGTAGGAAGGGAATGATGGATTTGGGATTGATTCTCTAATGACCATGTCAAAGGAGACTGGAGGATGAATGGCCAGGTTACTCAGCATATTGAAGGCTGCTATTTATTGGTAGTTTAATAGTTCAGGGTGTTCAATAATGAATTCTATGGCTTAGGAACTTCAAGAAAACACACATCAAATTTTCAAGGTATTTTCCTTAGGATATTATTTTCCCCTTCTAGGATATTTTATCAGTTAGGATTCGGTTTTAGGAAAAGGGAAATATCTCTAGCTATTCTAAGAGTAAAGAGATTCAGTACAGAGAACTCAGTGTGCTTATGCTCCAGAGTTGACACCCAGAACACCCCCAGAACTGGCCCAACAGGGAAACAGCTATCTGTGATTGCCAGAGAAGTGCAGAGGTTTTGCGTCATTGCACCAACTGCTGTTTCCAGCATCACACCGCCGAGGTCACAACCTGGATGTCCAGATGCTGCTGCCAGAACTGCTGACTTCAACGCCATGCCCCTTATGCTAGAGCAATGCCAGCAAAATGGATCCCTGCCTACCATTGCCTCTCCCTCCATTTAATTCAGTTCTGATTTCACAATTCCATGTGTGCATCTCATTGGTAGAACCTAAATTACATCCAAAATCTGGGCCACAGTGACATCTGAGAAATGATGGTTTTAGCTCTCCAACATGTGTACTATGGAAGGGAATACTACAAAGAGTTGGAATAGATGTGGAATGATCCAGGCTATCATATTTTCCACAGGTTTGTTCATCTGCTCTTCAAGAAGAAGAGTGTTTTTTAACTGGTCATCTTTTTTTTTTTTTAACAGCATGATCAGTAGATGTAATAACGCTTTGCTCTACTAACAAATTTATCTAAGAAATAATGTCTGCCCAAATCAGATACAGGTATCTCCCATGGAATGCATGTATTCCTCAAAACACCTATGTCAGTATATTTTTGTGGATTAAATACTACATTCTCATCGATTTATAGCCTTTTTTAAGATGACACTTTTTAATTGATATTCAAGTTTTAGTGGCCCTTATTTAAATTTTTGATTACCATCTTCAAGCAATTAGTGATTTGTTAGTAAACAATTTAAAAGACTAGGTTGGGGTTGGGGTGGGTAAAAGGAAAACAGAAAATTGTAAAATAGCATACTACATACATTCTTTGAAATGTTTTCCACTTTTTTAAACCTAAGACACCCTGAAATTCACTCCAGATCAATGTATAGGAATCTTCCATATTCTTTTGTAAAGCTGTCGAATACTCCATGTTGCAAATGGTGTATTTGTCTTAGACAAATTTAGATATTCTTTGTAAACCAATCTGAAAATATTTTCCTTTTAATTGGTGAGGTTTATCCCAGTTAGAATTAATGATATAACTAAAATATTTAGTCTCTACCCCGTATTATTTTGTATTGTATTTAATGTACTTCTGCTAATATATTTTTAGGTATTCTATTCCCTTTGTCTTAAGCATTTATTTTTTGTATTTAGAAAATGTGATATTGTTGTTTTAATGGTGATATTTATACTAATACCTTTTGTCATGTTCCTAAGCCTGATTTCCCTTACTTAACCTTCGACTATAGCTTTAATTCTTCCTATTACCTATATGGTAATTAATGAGCTTATTCTACTTTCCCCTTCCTGTCTCACTTATTGTCACCCTTTTTTTTTAGTTGTGTTATTTCTATTTTATGAGAACATATAACATTCACATACTGCCCCCCTGCCTGCTTTGGTCTTAGATCTACAATTAAACATATTAAATACTCAACACCATGCCTTTGAGCTCTCCCCAATCATCTCTTGATTTAATGAAGCTTATCCTCTAGGAGATTCCACAAGAAGGTTTCTAAGTTCAGTATTTCTTGAATTCTTCATGCTTAGAATTGTTTTTCTACAGCCTTGATACTTGAAGAATAACTTCAATGGACATCAAACCCTTAGTTTATGTTTTCTTTCCTTGAGTTTTGTGACAATGCTGTTTCACTGTTGCTTTATGCTGTGTTCCTGTCAAAATTCCAAAACTAGCCTGATTTCCTGTTTTGTAAATGACTTGGTCTTTTTGCCTATCTCAAGATTTTCCTTAAGTCTAAAAGTTTTACTAGGATATGTCTCAGAGGTAACATTTACGGTCAGTTTTCCAGGTACACAGTAGGCCCTTCCAACATGTATAGGTAAGTATATTTTTAAATTTCCACAATTGTTTTTATTGAATTAGTTTTAAATATTACTTCTATCACTTTCTTTGTACTTCCTTGGAGAGCACGATCACTTGTATGTTGGACTCTCTTTGTGTATCTTCTGTATCTAATCCTTTCTCATCCATTTACTTTTTAAATTTGGTTTTCCTACTCTTGGCTATTTCCATGCCTCCCCTTCACGTTTTTCAGTCCATCTACCTATTCTCCCTTGAGTAAGCTGTAATTTCATCTTCGTCTCTGAAATTATAAAAAAAAATTTTCTCACCTGTTTCTCCTGAGTTTATTTGATCAACATGTGTCTCACATCTTCCACTTTTTTCTTTTCTGTTCTTTTTATGCTGTTGTTCTTCTCCATTCTAGGTTTTTGGATTTCTGATTCAGTGTTCTTTCATGTGTGAAAATACTTGTTTAATGATATTTAATGAATGCTGAAATGTATTTCAGTTGCCCCCTGCTTCATAGTTGTTTTCCAGTGGTGTGGGAGATGAGAAATGTTTTTACCGTGTGAAAAACTTTGATTTTTCACTTCTAATTTCCCTTTTAAAGTAGCTTTGTGTGGGTGTTACCTGACATTTTCTGTTCAATTTTAAATGTTTTGAATTTTCCTGAATCATAAATAACAGGTGTTTCTCCATGGGAAGAGACTGAGGTGAAGGTTTTAGGTGGATTAATGGTTCTTAGTTGGTACAGAAAAGCTGAGCTTCTTTAACAGATGTACCTTTGGGGATGTCTGATATTTCTTGGGACTTAATCATACTCTTTTATGTAAGGCACTTAATTTTTATATCTTGCTTGTTCCCTTAATTCCCTTTACCAATCAGCCTTCAAAGAAAACCTCCTTCGTTCCAAACTGCATCCTGGTACCCCAGAACTGGTGCCTTCTCAAGTTGGTCGCTTCTGGTCTCATAAACTTTCAAGCCTCTTCCATTTCATTCCCCAGTAGCTGGCACTCTCCTACACCAGGGTTCACATTGATTCTCAGTATTTACACTGAGAGTGGGATCCTCTGTTCAGAGGGTGATTTCATCTGTGCTTCACTCCTGCTAATACCCTCTCCCCTCTCCTGTTCCTGTACAGTCTCTACTTGACTCTGTCCTGGATTGGGATCCAGAGTTGACTCTGATGGTTTTGGATATTGATTTTCCCACTTACAAGTTCAAGTAAGTTTGTAGTATTCTCTGTCTCTTAGTTATGCTATAGGTATGAATTAGGGGTGTGTTTTCTTCTTCTTTTTGTTAATCCTAATATTTTCAGAAGATACAGGAGGAAGTTCAGATTTAGGTAGTTACCATAATCCTATGGGAACCTCGAATTCCCATTTGATATTTTTAAAGCTATTTAAATGGCATCATTCTCTAAATATGTAGTCCTAATATGCAGAAAAGTCCATGTATTTTTGTCCACTAATTGGTATTCAGGAAACTTGGTAAACTGTTATTGTAATAATTAATATATAGATTTTAGGAAGTTTTTTTAATACACACAATCACATCATCTGTGAATAATGACAACTTTGTATCTTCCTTTCCTTTCCAATCCTTTTATCTTTTGTATCTTTTCTTCTTGCTGCCTAAGGCTTTCAATAAACTGCTGAAGAGAACTTTTGATCAATGGCCTCTTTTCTTACACCTAGCAATGAAGAGAAAACTCTCAAAGTGTCACTGTTAAGTAGGATGTCTGTCCTTCATGTTTTTATCTAGGGTATTTTTAGTGTGATAGGATAGTGTGTAATTCTTAGTGAAATATATCCTCTTTTCCCAGAGATAATCATTAAAGCTCACAGCTAAGGATGAAAGAGTCCAAGTACCACCAGCTGTTGGGGCTATCCACCTCCTGCAGGGCTCACTGAGCACAACTCTAACTACTGAAAGTGAGCAATATCAAGTCATGTGGTATAAATATAAAACAACTTTATTTTTGCCAATAATTGTAACCAACATACTGTCTTGAGTTCCCCTTTTCTCTGGGCAATGAATTTCATTACGACATATTAATCTCTTCTTCAAAAACTTTAACATGCACTAGTTGCAGTTCCATTTTCATTTTTAAGACTCTATTCTGCTCATTAAAATACTTAATCTCACAATTAGAGAAAATTCTTTAAACACACAATAGGTGAGAATGTTCTTGCACCAACACTATTCCTAGTCTTTGGTTCCCGACCCTTTCATTTGGGTTATCGTTGATACTACTGGAGAAAGAAGGGAGAAGGAAAACAAATATTTTGCTATATGCTGCCAATGGCAAGATTACTCCTCTTTTCTTGTTTTGAGCACCCCCAAGTGCTTGCATCAAGCAGCATTCTTCTGGCACATAAGCATCCACTCCTTACTGTAGCAGTCCCCAGAAAACTGGCAACCCCAATCCCACATACCCACCACAGTCCTCAACTCTGGAGCCTAATGGCATAGATAAGTCCATTCCCCCTAACTCTAGGGGCTTAGAACGTGAGGAACCACGCCAGCATGCCAACTCTCTGATTCAGCTTTATCAGGACAGATGAGCAAGCTTAGCTGCTTGGCAGAGATCCTGCAGGACACTGGAGGTCATTTTCCCCTCTAGCAGACTTGCCCCAACTCTGTGATTCCTTTCCCTTGCCTTGAGAGACGGCAACCAGTTGGATACCCTTCTCATCTCCCACAGAAAGGAGAATGAAGGCGATACCTTCTCTACATGAAAAATCACTCTCTGCAAAAAGCATAACCAGCTCACTTCCAGCCTCTGTCTTACATGACTTCAAAGAGGCGAAGCCAGGTTGAGAGGGCCTACCTCAGATGAAAAGGCACTCCTTAGCCATCCCTGTAGGGAAGTGGACAGCCCAACAGCTGATGGGCACCCTAAACTTAAAATGTGGAGTAGGGAAACTCTTTTGTTCTCGCTGCAGGCTTTAGTTCTCAATTTCTGAAAAACAGATGCTCTTACTTGGCACCTCCTAACTTTACCATCTTAAGGCAGGTTTTTTTTAATCTTTAACTTAATGGACTCTGTCTCTGTCCCAGGCTTACTTCAAACCATGAAAATGATAGATGCCACTGACCTGATTTTTTTTTCATATCCACTTGACCATCTGACCAAAATCTGTAGTACAGAAAAACCATGTATCAAATATCTGTTAATGTTGAAACAAGCGAAACAAAAACCAGAGTTGTCACCATGAGGGCACGTTTATAAATAATGGCACCATGCCTGGTTCTCCATACGTAAGATGAAGCAGCTGAGCTGAAGCAATCACTCAGCTATTTTAGGGCTGGCATACACAATCTGGAGAAAGTGAAAGCTGGTGGACCATCCACTTAAAGCAACCTCTAACATTCATATTTATTATGCTGTGACTTCATTCTAATTTATTAATACTTTATCAATGCAACCTAAGAGAGTGACAACAAAATTTATGAGAAGATACATCCCCTGAGGACAGGAACCAATTCTCTTTCTTTCTTCCTCCTTCTTTCCATCTTTTCTACCTTCCTTACTCCCTTTATTATTTATCATTTCTTCCTTTCTTCTTTTGTTTCTCTCTACTATCGTCAGTGTATGGCACAGGCCTACCTAGCCCATCATAAGTCCTCAGTACATGTTTGTCACATTAAACAAAAATGAAATGTTCTATTTTCTTTATTAGAAATAAATATGGTGCAGTAGGCACCGTGGACATTGAACTGTCCTCAACCTCCTAATAACTGTCTGGGGGGTTGCACCGAAAGCTACAGCAGCCCCTTCCTAAAGTTATGCTATCTTTGTGCACTGCTAATCTGGCTTCCTGACTGACAGACTGCTTCATTCTGCCACCACAATCTCTTATCAGTTCTATAGGCATATTGGAAGGAAATAAATCTGCCTCACAATACACAATGTCATATTTCTCCCTTTCCTACTTTTTCATCTTTCTTCTCTCACAGCCAAAGAATTGGGCCTCCAAAGTCCTCTCAGCCCCTGCAGTCCTCCAATTCTGTTACTTCCCCAGATGCAATTCCATTTCATAATCACATAACCCGTATCACATCTCTGTCTGGGGTTTACTGCAATCCTCTCTCTCCAATTCCCACACACACATCATGAGCTCCTTACTGCTACCACTGTTGAACCTACAGCACTCCATCTATGGAGTTATTTTGTGGGTTTAGGGCATTGTGGATTTTGAAGGAAGTAGTACCCAAGGCACAAACTGGTCAAGAAGCAGAAAGTCTGTTGTAAACATAAGATCAATCATGTTTTTGAAAATTCTACATGAAGAATGACTCTCTGGTCCTTGAGGACGAACAAGAAACTGAGGTCCAATTCTGCAGGAATTAGGAAAGAAAGTGACAACCAAACAACAAATATACTCAATACCAGAGACAAAGCAAAAGGAGAGGAGGGACTGATTGGGACTGAAACCTAGAAACAAAAAAAAATCTGTGAAGAAAATAGGAAGTGATTGGAAATAGAAGATTCTTGACCAACTGGGGTGTAGAATAGGACTGAATGAGAAACCACGGGAGATGAACAAGAGAACGGGGAGCGGGAAGGAGGCTCGGGAATTGAGACACAACACCTCAGTCTCTCAGGTGAGTCATAATGCAATGGCTTCTATCTAATGTCGCTGAGCTCTGCCATCTCATCCTCTCTGACTCTGTAACACCCCCATATCAATCCCCCTCTTCCACCTGGAGACCCTTGGTTGCCATTCTGCCCTGGTCTGACCTTTGTTGTGGCCTTAGAAAACATCTTTGTAATGGCAAACTGGGATAACAGCTACATTTTGTGGTCATGAAATTGATTCATCTCACTAGTATTTATCAAATATGTGTACTCTGCTGACTGCATCCTGGACCATTCACAGGACCTAAGAAAATCAAAAGCAAAATAATAAAAAATAAAAAAAGTTTTATACACATTAAAGCTCAATCTTTAAAAAATTAAAACTGGTGCTTAGAAAAGCTGAAAAGTGTTTGTACTTTGGTATTGATGTTCTGTGTGCCAAGCCTAATTTTTTTTCATGGAAATTCATGGTATAATTACAAACAACTGTCACTTGTCATTATAACAAAATAGCTTCCATTGATGGTTAGTTGCCATTGTGTTTCCTTAGTTCTAGCATTTTGAAAAAAGAAAGAGTAAAAAAAAAAAGGAAATGGCTAAAACTCCATAAAAGTAACATTTGGTTTTAAAGTTATAAAATTGTTGAGTCAAGATATTTTTAGTAAAATTAGTTCCATCAGTATAAACCCAAATTCTGGCACATAAGCAGATGTGTGTGGCTATGCTCCAAATAATTGAAGAAAAAATTATTTCCATACCTGAACAGCCAAGCTACTCATAACTCCCTACTTCTCTTTTCATTTTCATCTTGACCGAGGTTGAGGTTTGCACTTCAACTCTCGTTTATTATCTCATTTTTCTTATGAACTCCAAACAAGAAGTAAATTATTGCAAAAATACCTAATTTGAAATTTGATGAAATTGACTTGAGGATGTAGGTTTCTTTCTTAATATTAATAGGGTTCTTGAACCTTTTTTTTAAGATGCCATGAAAAAAGAGAAACCATTCACTGAGTTTACAAATCAGAAGCACAATGCATGATTTTTATCTTCAGAGAGCTTTAATATAGTTGGAAATACCAGACAAGCACATGTGATAAACCAGTTATATTGTTAACAAGGAATTGTATGATAGGGTATGTGTACATTTTATATGTTCACAGAAATAAAGATAGTTAAGGTTTGTAGTAATGTTGGAAGCATTCATGTAGATATAGAACTTAAACTGAACCTCAAAAGTTGTAGAATTTGTTCTGGGTACGTAGAGCTAGGTATATCTTGTCTTTTACCAGAAAGGAAAAAAATTAGATTCCCTTGATGAGAGAAAGAAATAATAGAGACGATTTGTGTCATTACTGAACAAAGCTAGGAGCCACAACAGTTGGGATACATTAGGATACTATTTTCTTCCCTCTATTTGATCTTCAGTGACTTAATCACAAAGGTTCTGTGAAACAACCTGCACAACCTCACTCTCCACTAGTTAAGAGAGAACTGGTGAGAAAGAAAGATTACCTATAAAGTTCTTAAAGAAAATGGTCTAATGCAGGGATACTGTGCCAGTCAAAACATTTCAGAAACCTCAAAAGATTACAGAGCTCTAATTCCCAAGAAGTTACCTTCATTTCCTCTGTAAATATTGCCCTTAAATTTTCTGTACACCATGTTGTATAGTCATTCCAAAGAAATCTGCCTGATTTGGCCCAATTCTGAAAGAAAGCCCCCATCACTTCAGCTAAGTGGAAAACTGAAGCGATTATGAGGATAATTCAGTTGCGATCGTGAGGTGGTAACTCACTCCAGGCAAGTCTGGGCAGTGACAGGAAAGAAGTAGGCAGAAGTGTTCACACTCTCCAAAGGAGATAATCAAGCTGGTAGAACGTAATAAATTGCTTTCAGTGAACGTTAGGGCCTTATTATCTTTTAATTTCATGCAGAAGGTATTTTTATTCTGTACTTAATCCTGTTATAAGTGCCTACACCAGAGCTCCCAATCAAATCTTTATTCTCACATGCACAGAAGGAAGAGAAAAAGAAAACACAATCTGTCTTAGTTACTAATCAATATAAGAATGGTCTAACGAAGAACAAAACCCTTGGGAAACCTTTCTAGAAACAGCCTCAACACTTCTAAGAATTTCACATTAAGGCAATTCTTTGTAATTCTTCAGACAAATGTGAACTACCCAAAAGGGTGAAGGTGGGAGAGATAGAGACAGACAAAGTTTAGGATAAAAGACGTTAAGGAAAGAAAAAGAGAAACCTTCTGTGTGATTGAAAACATTCTCTAACCCCTTGCAAAAGTACATATTACCTTCCCTTCTATCCTAGAGGAGGTAGGCTGTCCCCCTCACCTGTGCCCTCACCTCATCCTACTCACCTCCTCAGGGCAGCATCCCATCAAATTCCTCCTCTCTCTCCCTTTTACTGGCCCTTTCCAATCAACATACAAATGGTGGCAAACAACTCTAAGCATTCATTTGCTTAATAAACTTGTTTATTGAAATAGGATACACATAGGGAAAAGAGCAAACATCGTAAGAGAAGAATTTTCAGAGTAAATGCACCTCCGTAAACTCCATCCATATCAACAAGTAGAATGTTACCAGCACCCTAGAAACCTCTATTGTTCCCCCACCAGGGAATTCCCTCTCTCAAAGATAGCCACTATCCTGACCTCTGACACCACTGGTTAATTTTGCCTATTTGACAGTTTTCTCTAAATTGAATTAATCCATATATTCTCTCGTGTCTGGCTTCTTGGACCAATATTATGTTTGTGAAAGCTATCCATGTTATGTCATGCATGTAGCTTTGCCCATTAATTCTCATTGCTGTATAGTATCCTACTGTATGAATAATCTACAAATTCATCCACGGGTGATAGAGATTTAATTTGTTTCCAGTGTGGACCTTCTATTAAATAGTAATTGTAAAACAGGGCTACCATGAACATTCTTAGCTGAACATATATACCCATTTTGGGGGTGTATACCTGGGAGTAGCATTTCTGTATCATAGAGTGTGCATATATTCAGCTCTAGTAGATACTGTCAGTTTTCCAAAGTAAATGGATCTAGTTACTCTCTCAGCAGCAATATAGGAGAGATCCAGTTGTTCCATATCCTCTCCAAAACTTGGTATTTTCAATTTTGTTGGTAGTGGTGGTTATTCCGGCACAGGTGTAAAGATATCTAATTGTGGTTTTAATTTACATTTACCTGATGAGTAATGACATTGACCAACTTTTCCCAGGTTAACTGGCCATTCAGATAGGAAGGATCTGTTCAAGTGCTTTGTCCATGTTTCTATTTGGGGTGCCTATTTCCTGTTTCTCTTTATGTATTGTGGATATGTTTCTCCTGATCTCTCTCTCTGTCCCTTTCATATGTATATACGCATATATATACCTACATAATATAAATATATTTTATGTATAAATTCTTATATATTCTTATATAATTTATAATATATAAATACATTAATATATATGCATACATAGTATATATTATACCTATATAAAAGATCTATGCTGTAACTTGTCTTTAAATACCCTAAATAGTGTCCTTTGGTAAACAGAAGTGTTCCACTTTCATGGGGTCCAATTTACCACATTTTTCCTTCATGTTCAGTGGTTTTGTGTTCTGTTTAAGACCTTTTTTTACCTACTGTAATGTCAAGAAAATATTGCTCTGTTTTATTCTAGAAACTTCGGTTTAATTTAAGTGGCTTAAATCTCCCTCTGGCTATAATTCCCACTCCTTTCCTTCACAGTAACTTCACAAAATACTTGTCTATATTTCCCATCTTCTCTTCTTCAGAAATAATCTGACTTCTGACTGCCCCTGCCCATCCTCACTACTCCAGTGAAGGTATTTTCTCCATGCTTAATCCATATCTCCCTAACTGCCAAAGGGAAATTGTTCCATTCCTGTCTTAGTCACTTGACTGTAGCATTTGATGCTGTTGACTAGGCCCTTCTTTTTAAAGTTTCTCCGTAAAAATTTCAGGATTCCATTTCATCCATATTTTACAACTACCTCAGTTCATTCCTTCTCAGTCTTCTTCATGGGCTCCTTCTCCTCTAATTACGTTTTAAACATAAAACTGCAACATGCACGAAATTCTACTGTGTACCAGACACCATGCTAAATCCTGGAAATATGGTGGTGAGCAAAAACATATGGTTCCTGATGTCATGGAGCTTAGTATCTGGTGGCAGACACACACATTAATCAAATAATTACCATGATGAATATTTAATTACAAACCGGGATCGTGGCTCGGAAGGAAACAAAGGCTTATAGAAATGGCTCAGGAAACTGTGGCCTGTGGGCTAAATATGGCCCACTGACTGTATTTGTAAATAAAGTTATATTGAAATACAGGCATGTCTCTCCATTTACATATTGTGTATGGTTGCTTTCACACCAGAGCAACAGAGTTGAGTAGTTGCGATAGAGACCACATGGCATGTAAAGCCTAAAATACTTATTATCTGGCCTTTTTCAGAAAAACGTTTACCACTCCTAGTCTATAATAAGACACATAACCCCGACTGGGCATATGCTGGCCAGGAAAGGCCTTCTTTCCTAGGGCACTGGCTCTCGGGTCTCAGGAATAGCAGGTATTTACTAGGCAAAGAGAGAAGGGTAAAGCTCTAAACAGAGAAATGCCATATTCGAAGGTCCTATATGGAAAGGAACATGGCACATTACAAGGAAATGAGAGAAACATGAGGCTGGAGAGACAGCCGGGGACAAGATCAAGCAGCATCTTGTAATTCACATTAACAATGCTTGAGATTTTTTCTAATGGAATGTCATTAAGTACTTTTTAAGTAGAGCAGGGTAGGGAGGTTTTGGTCATGACTGTTTTTCTCCATCTCCTGGCTCTGGCTTCTTTGGTGTTGGTTTTGTTCTCACGCTATTCAAGGTAGCCCCCGACAACTCCTAGATCAAGAACTCCTAGATCAACATCCTCCAGATTCAAGTCCAGAAGAAAAGAGAGATTCCTCCCACCACCACCAATAGTTCAAATATGTCCTGTTTCTGCCTGTTTTCAGTCACATTCCCATCAATGAGCCAATGACTGAGGCCAGAGGAATGGAATTAGCCAATTGACTTATGCCTACGTACATGGCCACCGCTAGAGCTGATCACAGGATCAGCCTCAAGCATTTGCAATAAACGTTAGATAGATGTAGTAACCCAAAGGAAATACAGGGTACTTGTTCAAGGAGTAAGATGAATAAATGCTGCATGGCAAAACCAAAATATTCTCAACACAACACACAAATGGGGATAATTTCTCCTCTCCCTGGGTGTGCTTTCTAAGAACATCTCATTCATACCTCTGTTTTCAACTACCACCTTTATAATAATCTATTTGTAAATATCTGTCTGTTTGTAGCCCTAAATGTTTTCCTGGTCTCCAGATCTGTTCATCCTGGTCTCCACTTGGATATGCTACAGGTTTAGTTTAATGAGAAAAAACAATTCATTATCTACCCATCAGACCTACTCCTCCTTCTGTGCTGTCTTGCCCAGATCAGAATCTAAAGAATGATTCTACAATCCGTCCTGAATCTTATCAAACTGTCTAATCAGTCACCAAGTGATGACATAGCTCCCTCACTCGCTATTTAAAATTCTTCAGATGATTCTTGCCACCTCCAGAATAAAATCCAGCCATCCTATGAAGACAGTCAAGATGCTTCCCAATGGCCCTGCTACCCCCTGAAAAAACACTCTACTCCTCAGTCTTTCACTCCTCCGTCCTTTTGCCCATACTTTTCCCTCTTTCTAAACTGCCTGTTCTTTCTTCCTTCCTTCTTCACGTGGCCAACTCTTGCTGGTTATTCAAGAATAAGCTTAATCCTCATTTTCTTTAGGAAACTTACAGAATCACTGTGAGTTATTCAAGAATAAGCTTAATCCTCACTTGCCTTTGAAACTCACAGAATCACTGTGAGTACTCTTCCTCTGTGCCCTCATCATACCCATGGCGCCCCCATGTCTCAAAACCTATCACGCTGCCACAGTTTATTCCTCTGTCTCTCAGAGTCTGCAAGCTCTCTGGAGGATAGGGATGTGTCTTATCTTTCTATGACCTAGTAAGTGTTTCGCACATACTAAACATTCAATAAACACTGGTCGGAGAATTCTACTCAGGTCAACTGGGGAAAGAAATTACACTTTTGAAGAGAATTTCATTGATGGAAATAAAAAATTAAACATGGAAACTATATGGTAGTGATAGGGCAAGTTAATCTAAGTAAACAGTTCCTTAACATTTTTTAAAATCCTTTTTTGACCCTCTCTTCACCCCTCACCTCTTTTCTAGCATATGGTGTACATTCCCAGAGATGCAGAGCACAACTTCATGCTAAAGGAGTGTCTACTCTGATTTCCATAAAATGCCTCACTTAGTGCCCTGTACCCCAAAGGCACCCATTATTTACTAATTAGTGATCACAATCTCCAGGCAGACATAGGATGCTAAAACTTACGGTAAGCACGCTCTAATATTTACTGTTGTAGTAATATAAGTAAATAACAGAAAGCAATTTATAGAACCACTCCCAGGTTTAAGAAAATTTCAATGGAGGTGGTTCCTGGAATTCCTTTGGTCTCAGGACTTTTAGGAGCTGATTTCCGCTCATAACAAACACTTTTTTCTTATATTCTTTATTTCTTTCTATTTATGTTTCTTCTACAATTTAAATACAATTTCCTTTAGAATATTATCTTTATTCAAGTATCGTATACCTTTATAAATTTAATTTTTCTAGTATGTACTAGGCATACTTTCCCCTGCAGATACAATGGAGAACAAAATCAATCCAAGCTCTGCTCTTATAGTGCTTACGGTCTAAGGGGAAGACAAAGTCATGACACAAATAATCACACACACACAAACTGAAAAACAGAACACCGTGACATGTTTTGAAAATATTACCGATATCTACAGCAAGCATCTGAGTTAATACAGGGTGTAACTGAAGGCTCCCTAAAGAAAAGATGCTGGGACCGGGATCTGAAAATGAAGGCAGTTTGATTAGCTGAAGGGAAATGAGACTGGGAGAAAGCAGGGAACATTTCAAGCAGGAAAATGTCACGTGCAAAGGCTTTGAGACAGGAAGGAGCATGGTATATTCAGAGGACTACATAAAAACAAAATTAATCCTAAATTCCCACTAGGCACAATTTTTCAAAGATGGAAAGCAATAGGATTTAGAAGAGACACTGAATTGGAAATATATAAATATGAACTGAATCTTGGTTCTTCCTCTCAATTTGCTGGATGACTCTTAAAAACCAGTGTGAATTCGCAGTGAAGATGGCGTCAGGCAGTGGGACAAAAAACTTGGACTTTCGCCGAAAGTGGGCCAAAGATGAATGTGAGAAGCTCACTGAGAAGAGGCTCACAGAAGAGAGAGAAAAGAAGGATGGAAAACCAGTGCAGCCAGTCACGTGAGAGCTTCTCCGGCATCGGGACTCCAAGGTGGACCTGGAATCCAAACTTGGGAAGACAACCGTCATTACCAAGACCACCCCACAGTCTGAGATGGGAGGATACTATTGCGATGTCTGTGACTGTGTGGTGAAAGACTCCATCAACTTCCTGGATCACAGTAATGGAAAGAAACATCAGCGAAACCTGGGCATGTCTATGCATGTGGAACGTTCCACTTTGGATCAGGTGAAGAAACGTTTTGAAGTCCACAAGAAGAAAATGAAGAGAAGCAGAAGGATTATGATTTTGAGGAAAGGATGAAGGAACTCAGAGGAGGAAAAGGCCAAAGCCTACAAGAAAGAGAAACAGAAGGAGAAGAAAAGGAGGGCTGAGGAGGACTTGACATTTGAGGAGGATGGTGAGATGGCAGCTGTGATGGGCTTCTCTGGCTTTGGTTCCACCAAGAAGAGTTACTGAGGCTTTCTATGCTTGGCTTTTTGCCAGGTCTAACTTTGTGTGTGTGGGTGTCATCTTTTGGGGGGTACTGGGGAAAGGCCTTAAGACTGGCAGTGGGGAGGGCTAGAGGGTGGGTGTCTGTGGTTTCCCTCTACCTTGGGAGAGAGCACAGGATGCAAAGGAATGTGGTGTGGCATGTTCCTTCAGCCTCAGTATTTCACTGGAGACAGAGGACCTCTGATCATCTGAGTTCCCAATAAAGAAAAACCACCTCTTCTAGGGGGAAAAAAAAAAAAAAAAAAGCACAGTCTTTGCGTACCTGCCTTTCCAAACGTGTAAAGTGGATTAAACTAAGTTTTTCACCATAGTTCTCAGAGTATATTGCAATTCAAAAATTAATGGGAAACGATCCTGGACCAATGTCAAGTATTATTATTGACTATATTTTGTCCTCATGGATTTTTTAACTGAAAGTAACTTGGCAGAACGTTAGCTTTCCCATAACGTTCCTCATAGCAGCAAATATTCATAAACCAATATTAAAGATCTAGGGGATCTTTTACCTGACAGCCAATGTTTTCCTAATTTTATTTTATTTTTTTTTACTTTTTTAACATTTTTATTGGAGTATAATTACTTAACAATGGTGTGTTAGTTTCTGCTTTATAACAAAGTGAATCAGTTATACATATACATATATCCCCATATCTCTTCCCTCTAGTGTCTCCCTCCCTCCCACCCTCCCTATCCCACCCTTCTAGCTGGTCACAAAGCACCGGGCTGATCTCCCTGTGCTATGCGACTGCTTCCCACTAGCTACCTAGTTTACATTTGGTAGTGTATATATGTCCATATATACACTATCACTCTCTCACATTGTCCCAGCTTACCCTTCCCTCTCCCCGTGTCCTCAAGTCCACGCTCTAGTAGGTCTGCATCTTTATTCCCGTCTTGCTCCTAGGTTCTTCATCAGCATTTTTTTTTTTTTTAGATTCCGTATATATGTGTTAGCATATGGTATTTGTTTTTCTCTTTCTGACTTACTTCACTCTGTGTGACAGACTCTAGGTCCATCCACCTCACTACAAATAACTCAATTTCGTTCCTTTTTGTGGCTGAGTAATATTCCATTGTATATATGTGCCACATCTTCTTTATCCATTCATCTGTCAACGGACGCTTAGGTTGCTTCCATGTCCTGGCTATTGTAAATAGAGCTGCAGTGAACACTGTGGTACATGACTCTTTGTGAATTATGGTTTTCTCAGGGTATATGCCCAGTAGTGAGATTGCTGGGTTGTATGGTAGTTCTGTTTTTAGTTTTTTGGGGTTTTGTTGTTGTTGTTTTTTATTTTTGGCTGTGTTGTGTCTTCATTGCTGCACACGGGCTTTTCTCTGGATGTGGCGAGCAGGTGCTACTCTTCATTGTGGTGCGCAGGCTTCTCATTGTGGTGGTTTCTCTTGTTGCAGAGCATGGGCTCTACCCGCACGGGCTTCAGTAGTTGTGGCACTTAGGCTCAGTAGTTGTGGCTCGTGGGCTTAGTTGCTCCGCGGCATGTAGGATCTTCCCAGACCAAGGCTTGAACCCGTGTCTCCTGCATTGGCAGGCGGATTCTTAACGACTGCGCCACCAGGGAAACCCTCTATTTTTAGTTTTTTAAGGAATCTCCATACTGTTCTCCATAGTAGCTGTATCAATTTACATTCCCACCAACAGTGTATGAGGGTTCCCTTTTCTCCACACCCTCTCCAGCATTTATTGTTTGTAGATTTTTTGATGATGGCCATTCTGACTGGTGTGAGATGATACGCACTGTAGTTCTGATCTGCATTTCTCTAATGATTAATGATGTTGAGCATTCTTTCATGTGTTTGCTGGCAATCTGTATATCCTCTTTGGAAAAAGGTCTATTTAGGTCTTCTGCCCATTTTTGGACTGGGTTGTTTGTTTTTTTGATATTGAGCTGCATGAGCTGTTTGTAAATTTTGGAGATTAATCCTTTGTCAGTTGCCTCTTTTGCAAATATTTTCTCCCATTCTGAGGGTTGTCTTTTCATCTTGTTTATGGTTTCCTTTGCTGTGCAAAAGCTTTTAAGTTTCATTAGGTCCTATTTGTTTATTTTTATTTCCATTTCTCTAGGAGATGGGTGAAAAAGGATCTTGCTGTGATTTATGTTATAGAGTGTTCTGCCTATGTTTTCCTCTAAGAGTTTGATAGTGTCTGGCCTTACATTTTGGTCTTTAATACATTTTGAGTTTATTTTTGTGTTTGGGTTTAGGGAGTATACTAATTTCATTCTTTTACATGTAGCTGTCCAGTTTTCCCAGCACCACTTATTGAAGAGGCTGTCTTTTCTACATTGTATATTCTTGCCTCCTTTATCAAAGATAAGGTGACCATATGTGTGTGGGTTTATCTATGGGCTTTCTATCCTGTTCCATTGATCTATATTTCTGTTTTTGTGCCAGTACCATACTGTCTTGATTACTGTAGCTTTGTAGTACAGTCTGAAGTCTGGGAGCCTGATTCCTCCAGCTCCATTTATCTTTCTCAAGATTGCTTTCGCTATTCAGGGTCTTTTGTGTTTCCATACAAATTGTGAAATTTTTTGTTCTAGTTCTGTGAAAAATGCCAGTGGTAGTTTGATAGGGATTGCACTGAATCTGTAGATTGCTTTGGGTAGTAGAGTCATTTTCACAATGTTGATTCTTTCAATCCAAGAACATGGTATATCTCTCCATCTATTTGTATCACCTTTAATTTCTTTCATCAGTGTCTTATAATTTTCTGCATACAGGTCTTTTGTCTCCTTAGGTAGGTTTATTCCTAGGTATTTTATTCTTTTTGTTGCAATGGTAAATGGGAGTGTTTTCTTAATTCCACTTTCAGATTTTTCATCATTAGTGTATAGGAATGCAAGAGATTTCTGTGCATTAATTTTATATCCTGCCTAATTTTTTTTAAATGGCCAATTGCTAACCATGTGACATGAGTAATCAACAACAGAATATAAGCATGAGTCCTGAAAAACTTAATCTGTTTCTTAGTGATGGAAATTGTAATTTGCTGAGAAACAAGGCTGAATAGTGGATACATACTGAATTGTGATTTGCAGGCTCTGCCACTTAAAGAAACAGAAAATCAATTCACTTAGGTGAAATTTAAAGGTAGAAAATCAGGTTTGGGTGGGGGAAAATACAGTGAGTTTACCTCCAGGCAAGTATAACTGGAAACCAATGGAGACCCAAATAGAGTTTTCCAGGATAAAGTTAGAGAAGTAGCATTATAGCTGCTTGAGAAGGCCAGACTGGAGTTAAAAGGTAGGAGTATAGGTAGAAGTTATAACTTCAGGAGTGAAGGTATTGTCCATTCACTCATTTCAGATGAAGTACCCAAGTAAGTTCTAATTGCTTTGTGCAAGTGGAAAAATAAAATTAATTAAATGCACTTCAAAACTGAATACCTAAATTAAACTCTTAAAAGAGCCAAAGGAATAAATGTTAAAATGGATAAAATACTTTTGAAGGCATTAGCGTGTTTCCGGTTTGGGTGAGGCTTTGTTTTGTGTAAGCATATGCCGTGCTGGTGGCAGCTGTCACTCTACAGTACACCGGGTGGGGATGTTGTAGCAACGAGTGTAAGTTATGCTGTTACATCACTGCAGTAATGTCTATAGCCTTACAACCCGCACGACATTTCTGGGTAAAGGAAGTGAGAAAAAGTGGTCTCAACGGCAAATACGAGCCACAAGCACTTAAAAAAGTTTCGGGTTAGGGAAGCCACTACCTTAGACTTGCTCATTCTAGGCTTTCTGAATATATAACAAAATTTGTAGGCTCTTTGATACTGCTTCTAATTCTAAGTAGCCTCTTCTGAATGCATATTTTACTTGCTTAAATATAGGCACATTTACAGAATAGTCCACAGACTGGCACAACTAGTTTCAGTGTGTTAATTTCACTAGTATTTCCTGAATTCATTTTATGCACGATGGACTGCTCCAGGTGTTGGGAACCAAAGCTAATTTCACGGCAGCCAAGGTCCTTGCCTCCATGCAGAATGTATTCTATGGAATTAATTTTGTTTGTGAGGAAACTGAGTTTTAATATTCTGTATCTGAGGAGCATTTTATCTGAAACTTCAGAGTTGTTTAGAAGTACAATTTCTTAAAAACATTTAAGTACGTATTGATAATGATTACGTAGAACAATCAAGAAATGTTAAAATACTTTGCTCTTTAAGAGCTTTAGGGAAAAAAGATATCTATTACTTTTATTTGGGGAAGGAGAGGAAATCTGTAACCCTTTGAGGATGAGTAAGATTTAATGAAATAACCTTTGCAGTCTTGACAACTACTTCTATTCCAAGAACCTATGTTACAACACATTTTCTCTTCAGTTATAGCTCTTCAACAGAGCTTTCAAGAGCCTGTCACACAGAGTTACAGACATTTTCTTCTACTTAGGTATCTACTCAAGCTGACTCGAAGAACCCTGGGAGAATTTACACTTGAAAACAAGTTTGATCTACTCATGTAAACAAAACGCTACGGTTATTTATTTAGTTTTCTTCATTGTTCTACATTTTCCTCCCTGACCAAGACATTAAATTAAAATTCATATACAATCAATAGTATCTTACTTGGTTCCAAAACTGAAGGAATAACTTTTAATACTTAAGTTAACGTATCTTGGTTACCCAACTTATTTATTACAAAATGATTTTGTGATATTGTCTTAGATGAAGATTTCTCAATCATGGCTCTATTTACACCTTGGACCTAAGGATTTTTTGGTGTGTGTGTCTCTGTGCTGGGAAGCGGGGGCAGGGCTGGCTTGTGCATTAGTAGGAATGTTTAGCAGCATCCCTGGCCTCTACTCATTAGGTGCCAGTAGCACCCCCCAGTTACGACAGCCAAAAAATTTCCAACATTGCCACTTATCCTCTGGGGAAGGGGGCCAAATTGCCTCTGACTGAGAACCATTATCCTAGATTAGAAGTCTCTACTTTGTTGATAAAGGTATAGTTCACAAAATCCACCAGTGACTGAAAACCTAAGATTTTAGGGACATACGGAAAGTTTTGCCCCAATTTCATAGTTTGAGTATTAAAACTTATTTACTATTCTACTTATTGAAATTTATGTTGCATATTAATTATAGATGATTGCAGAAGAAGCCTGAAAAACTATTTAATTATAATTTATGGGAACTAATTTTCTGTATGGTATTAGCCTGTGAAAATGGTACACCGACACAATGTTGAAGGAAGGCGTTTTTTTAGCCTCTGAACAAAGAAAGAAACATCAGAGTGGAGATCTAAATATGAACAGCATGATTGGAGAATTATCGTTAGGTGCATTTGCTAACTAGTTGATTAAACTTTAATGTGTTTTATTGTGAGTGGGAAGTAATATTATATGAATAGTAATAAAAACAATTTATGTTCCTTCTTGCTTAAGAGCTTTGCTCTTGTTAAATGTGTAAAACGTAATGTGTAACTATAGAAACCTGCCATTTCCATTATTGGAATTTTTCTCATAAAGAGCAAAACTCATTAAACTTTTATTCTCTGTAAAGTTTCTGAAAGCCTAGCAGAGAAAGCAAATCTTGCCCTCATAAAATTTGTTTTGCCAGGAAAGAACATATTTAAAGTAGTAGGAAATTGGGGAAAGAGGGTAAGGTAGGCACAGCAGTTTGGAAATCCGAAATACTTGTGTAAATATTTATATACATGTTTTGATCCAAGGAGTCTCAGTGCACTGTCCCAATGCTGAGGTTGCCAGCTCACACTACAGCTGGTGGTGGCTAAAATCAAATGTTAGGGACTATAGCAGAGTTGTCACCAAGAAAAATTAGCCAAACCCAGGCTCAGAATCTAAACACAAACTTAACAAAGCTCAGGAGTCTGTTTTAATTGGAAATACAACCCAAACTGAAACAGGAAAATGTGATCCACAGTATAGAAGGCATCTCCCTGCAGCATCCTCACCAACACCCTAATGGTTCCCATAAGATTCTAAATTCATTTTTAATACTTACTTCCTCTGTGTATACATTTGACTACAGCCATGTTACCAATACTGAATAATAACAATAATAATGATGTAATGTCCAGAAGTAGAAAGAATTCATGCACTAAACGTATGTGTCTGTATGTCTCCTAATCCATCAGAATAAAGAAGACATTACAAACCAACTGCAAAACTATTTTCAAACTGGCTAAAGCCTATCTTGCTCAAAAGTAGGAAGAAAACATTTTCATGAAGTAAACCAAAGAGATTCCAGGCCTGGGGGCTCTGCGCAAGCTCTCTACGTCTGGGAAGGTTATTTAATAATCCCCCAGAGTCAAGTGAGACTGCCTTTATTTGACACCAAGACTGTGAGGCATTTGTGTGGACTAAGTAGTAAGACATGGGGGAAAGGCAGAAATTTAAAACTGTCAGTTTGCTTGTAAATTCCCTGACACACTGGACAAAAACAGACAGCATGAACCACTTGCACCACGATACTTGTGGACATGCCCTCATCCTAAAGCCAATTCTCTCCTCTTATTTTATTACATTAAGCATTTTGCCAAGTAATTAAATTCTCCCATTATCTCATTCCTTGCATGCATTAAACAATGTGTCATTTGTTTTGGAATTATGCAATGACCCATGCCCCTTTATTCTCCTCAGAAATGACATTTGCCATAAAAAAGAAAAAAATAATGCCATTTGCAGCAACATGGATGGACCTAGAGATTGTCATACTAAGTGAAGTAAGTCAGACAGAGAAAGACAAATATCATAAGATGTCACTTATATGTGGAATCTAAAAAAAAAAAAAATGGTACAAATGAACTTATCTACAAAATAGAAATTGAGTCACAGATGTAGAAAACAAACTTATGGTTGCCGGGGCGATGGGGGGAAGCGGGGTGGGGGGCTGGGGGGAGAGATAAATTGGGAGACGGGGATTGACATATACACACTACTATATATAAAATAGATAACTAGTAAGGACCTACTATACAGCACAGGGAACTCTACTCAATACTCTGTAATGGCCTATATGGGAAAATAATCTAAAAAAGAGTGGATATATGTATATGTATAACTGACACATGTTGCTGTACAGCAGAAACTAACACAACATTGTAAGTCTACTATACTCCAATAAAAAAATTTTTAAATGACTATATTTGGCTATTTCCCCTTTTGTCCATAAGAATATGAAAACCCTAAAGCATTTTTTAAGTAATAAAAGGAGATGAACAGCAATTTCATATCATTAAAAGATCCAAAATATTTTCGTTAAAGTAGACATGCTGTTTTGGGTGTTTTCCCAGTTGGACTATTTTATTACTTTGCTACAGCTTGTCTAAGGAGTAAATAGTTTAAAAGTTTTGGTGGTGAAACAGAGATCCCCCCCCAACTAATTCACTGAGGAAGCCCTTTATTAAGAACACTGGAAGCGCCGTGTTGTACTACACATGTAAGTACCAAGAAGTAAAACAACTTCTCTGCAACATCAAGTTTTCCCCCTGTCCAGGTTAGTGTGATCTCCAAGCTTCACACTGCAAATCAAAGCCACTCAAGTATGTTGCAGTAGCCCCTGAAAAATGTCTTTTTGCTGCCATCTTAAAAGGGAACAAGAAAGGCTTTGTCCTAAATTATTCCATCAGTGGCTCGCAAAGCTCAATTTATACTCTCTTTAGAGAGATCTCAAATCACTGGATTCTCTGCTTCTTAGCAGTTCTGTTGCAAAGTTTATCAAGGCTGCAAAGTGAAATGAACAGTTATCTGTGGAAACCAACACTCTGTGCTCTTTCCCTAATATCTCAGATAGAAGAAGGATCATCTCTAAGTGCTTTGTCAGTTAAGGGAACACCAAAGAATGTTCTTATTAAAATTTCATTGAGGTGTTCTCCAAAGTTTCCAGAATGACATTTTCTAAATCTTATTTCAACAGAATTCTTTGTTTTTAATCCACTTTATTGCTTTCAATATAATCTGGAAATATTTTCACCAAATATTTGGATCATGAAGTATTTTGGGGGGAGGAGAAGAGTGCAAAATGCCCAATAATGTTTTATATGATATCAGCCTAGTACAGACTCTCAGATGGAACTCATCTGACCCCAGAACAAGGAGCCCCAGAATAGAAGTGGAATGGAGAGATAAGACTTTTTTTTCCAAGATCATATTTAGAGCGTGACTTCAGGAACACAGATCTCCAGCCCTTCTTCCTGGCCACCCCATTTCCCCCTCTGTGCCAGGCAGGCTGCACACAGGGTCAGTAATGGGATAGGAGGGCCTTTGTATTTACCCTTCAATATTGTTTAGAGCGTGGTAATTAAAGAAAGATTGATTTACATTCCTGAAGCAATCCTAGGGAGGGGAATTTTCAAACCCTGGAAATACATACTTAAATATTCTGAACTTAATCACACTGGGATTAATGTTGGCAGCAGATAAAATCAGTCCATACCACTTTTCTTGGAGGGAATGAAAACATTGGCATCGCTAGTCAAACTAATATATGTTTGGTCCTGAGTCACTGATTTACTTGAAGTCTGGAATATTTACATTGGGTGTATGAACAACATAAATGAAAAAGGAGTTGCATGTAGGGGCCAACAAACATCAATAATTTAATTACTTTCCTCCACGGCAGATAGAGAGAAATAACTTATGGGGCCACTGCGAACATTAAAGTAAGCTTTTCTCTCTTGGCTAATAAATCTGATGTGAATACCTCACCTTTGCCAGGGCAATATTCCTAGAAAAGCTTTCCTAAGCCCAGGTAAGTTTAGCACTCCTTCAAATTTCGTGGTCTAATCGTATGCAAAGCCTCCTCTATAATTCCACAGTTCTCCAGTGAGGGACAGGGAAAAATACCTTTCCTTGGTCTGTAAAGAATGGAGGTTTAACCCAGTGCAGGGGTTAGTCATGGAGGGTAATCTCCCAGCTCTTCCACTTCGCTATTTGTACACCACTATACAAAGTTTCTAATACCATCTCTGTCCTTGGGAACAGCTAAATGACTTTCCAAAGACCATAAACACCAGTTGGAGAAATCTGTATTCAGAGGAGTAAAAAAAAAAAAAAAAATGGAAATGGATTTGAGAGGCATAATAACATCTGCTAGGTTTGGAAAATATGATTTTTCTCAAGTCATTTTATGTAATTCACATCCAAGCTTAGAATAATGTTCCAATTTATTAGGCTGTGTTGTGGTTCCAGCTATATTTTATTTTTAAACTGTAACCAGTTTTACATATAATTTTACTAATCTGTACAGAACTCTCTATCTCTTTTAATAAAAATTAAATAAATTTACTTTGGCACTTTTCAATGGAAAAAAATTATGAATAAGTTCTAATTGTAAAAGAGCAAATAGCTATTAAATAGCACATGGTTAAAATAGGATTGGGGATATCATGTGAGTTTGGAGCTGAATACTGAAGATCAGGTCTTGCGTTTCAAACACAAAAATACCCAAGAACCTTAGACCATCACCAAAACTATATGCCACATACATGTACTGCGGATAAATGGTTAATGAATGGTCTGCTCACATGGTTTCTGCCCTCCCAAACTGACCAGACGATAATGGAATAAATTTTACTTTTCAAGCTGTTCTGGGACCATGGAAAGAGGACATGGTGTGGAAACCACATTGCTGGGTTCCCGTTCCAGCTCACCCATCTAAGTGACCTTGGACAAGTGCAGGTCTCTCTGAGCCCTTCAGTTTCCTTACCTGTGAAATGTGAGTGGTAATATCTGGGTTGTTGGGAGAATCAAGTATATAAGCTATCATTAAGCTGCTGTCTATCAAAAGCAGTAAATCAATCATTCACTATTCAAGCAGACACTCAGAGACAAGAAATAAGCATTGATCCAAAATATTAACAGATGTACAAGAACGTTTCACAATATAAGAAGCCATACTTAGTAGAAAATCAATTACAGCTCCCTTCCTTCTTTCTCTGCCTTTAGATATTTTTGCCTGATCTACTGTCTGCATTGATACCAATGTCAGAGCTTTCAAAAATATGAAGACCTCTCAAAACTCAATGGTAAGGAAACAATCAACCCAATCTTAAATGGGCAAAAAGCTTAAACAGACACTCACCTGAGAAGATACAGATGGATGGCAAATAAACACAAGAAAATCTGTTCAATATCACTAACGATTAGAAAAATGCAAGTTAGAATCAAAATGAAATATCACTATATATCTACAAGAATGGCTAATTTTTTATTGAACTATTAAGTTTTGGGAGAATGCAGAGCAACTACACTTATACACTGCTGGTAAGAATGCAAAATAGGAAAGCTATTCTGAAAAAAAGGTTAGGCAGTTTCTTATAATTTTTTAGGAAGTTGTATATATACTTACAAGCAATCCCACTCTTTGATTTACTCTAGGGAAATGAAAACTCACATTCACAGGAAAATCTATACACGAGAATGTGTATAGTAGCTCTATTCATGATCACCAAAACGGAAAACATCCCAAATATCCTTCAGTACACAGCAGATTCATAAACAGTGGTACATCCATATAGTAGACTACTACTCAGCAATAACAAGAAACGAACTATCGACACACACCACAAAAGCATTATGCTGAGTGAAATAAGCCAGTCCCTACAAGTTATGTGCTCTATAATTCCATTTACAATGCCTTCTCAAAAAGGAAAAAAAAAAGACTACAGTTATTGGAAACACATCAGTGGTTGTCAGGGGTTAGCTGTGGGTAACACTGTGACTCTAAGAGGGTAGCACAAGGGAGTTCTGGGGTGACAAAACTGTTCTGTAGCCTAATTGTGGTGAGTTACGTTAATCTATACACGAGTTAAGATGAACAGAACTGTACACAAGAAAATCCAATTATACGGTAGGAAATTTTTTTAAATAAAATGTTAAAAGTATATTCTATATCATTCTACTATTCAAGACATTTTAAGATTCTTCATTTTATAAAAAATAAAATTAAGACTTCAAGGCGACCTTTCTTCCTTCATCTTCTATCATCTCTCTCATCTTCCCTCAGCATATTATTATCAGAGGCAGTTAATAAATATTTGTGGGATTTAAGTCTCAGATCTTCGGTTACATAATAATAAAATATATCTAACCTGAAAATTCAAATAGATGTCTACACAATTCTAATTATTCAAACACTTGCAAATATCTGGATGGACATTTTTTTTCACTCCCTCTAAATATTCGGCACTTTACCAACTTTGAAGTCTTTGTATATTTCCAATTCCTAAAGGAAAAATAGTTTTTCATGTCAAATAAATGATTGCATTTATGCCTTTTGGTGTCAGCAAACTTGGTCAATATTTTCAGCTCAATTTTCATGAATCATTTATCATTATATTTGAATATTCAGCTCCAGAAAAGTCACACTATACTAACTTATATTGATAACATTGCATCTCAATTTTTCTCTCCCTTTCTCTCCCTCTCTCCCACCCCACATACACCCACACATACACCCTCTAAGCTTGAACTACTGAAATCTCATTTAGGCTAACATTTGGAGGGATGCCTAACCTGGTCCTCCTCTTCTGTGTGAACTGTCACCAGCACCCATAGGTTTCAGTTGCAGCAGATAGCCATCTTTATATCCTGTGACTTTTCAAAGGTCTTTTAAAAAGTTATAACTAAGATGCTATGTATAGATTGGACCCATGAGTGACTACCAAAGAACGCTGAAGAGAAAAACTGACAACTGAACAGAAGTTGAGTACTCTATAAATTCAATATAACACATACACAATAATCTTGCTAAGATCAGAACTATATTTTAAAATTATGTTGATTGGCTCAGTAATCAATCAACTGGTAAGGGGAAATCTTGAAGTATAACGGGGTCCAGCAGGGACATATAGGGTATGAGAAAGTAGGAAATGTTCCCTACTGAAATCACACTCACCCACACATAACTTTGTTCTTGAGATGTTATTTGAGAGACTGGGCAGATAGCCTGATTCCAAAATACCCATCCCATCAACTTTCCAATACTTAAAATTCTACCAATTCCTTGTCCCTTTTAGTCTAGAGAAAAATAACTACATAAAAGAGGCATGGGCTTTGACTGCAATGCTGAAGTTAGGACATACGAACATTCAGAAGTCTGAAATAATTTATGAACAAATAAATATAAGATTCTATAGGAAAAGATCCACAGCAGTAGGAAATCAGAGAGAAGAGATGAGTGGAAGAATATTAAAAGGCTTTTTGGAGGAACTTAGACTGAGTTCTGATAACTACCATTCAGAGAAGAAAAGGGAGTTCCTCCTAAGTTGGAAAGATAGATCGAATGAAAGATGCTCTCAGGTCTGAGAGCAGAATTGTGACGAGAAGCACATAACCCCGAAGAAGAGCCAGGACATTGTTTTAGACAAATGACTAAATTATCCTTGTTTCCTTTACCCGAAGTACTGGAATACGATGTTAAATACAGAAGTACATTACCAATGTAGCGTAAACAGATGTCTCACGTGAGTTTTAAAACTAAGACTAAATGGCTGTTTTCTGAAATACAGTCTGAATACCATTAAATGGACTAGAGGACATAATTTTTCCTCAAGCCCTAGGATCCTGGGAGGATTGATGTGCTATCTAATGTACATATTATTGGACAGAACACACACAGAATAAAAGACGAGAAAAGACAGAACACTTATTAAAAAAAAAGAATATATGTTGCCTGCCTGCTCTAAACAATAGTAATTTTAAATATATACTCATGACATCTGGAGCAAGGGAAATTTTTATAGCAGAACGAACTGGGAAAATTCCCAAGAGACTCAATCTGGTACGTTTTTTGTTTCAAGGACAGTATATTTCAGACACTTCAAGGAGAAAAGTCAGGTGTGTACATTAGGTTAGGAAGAGGGAAAACCTGTTTTCCTTCTCATCTTGCCCCTTTCTTGAATAGCATTAGAGAAAAGGGACTGAAAATATTTCTTAAAAAATTGTTAAGTAGAACTCTGTATTGTAATGATGGGCTATACTCAAAACAATTATTGGGTTAAAGCCTGGTATTCCTAATGAACCTATTAAGCTTTAAAGAAAAACACTTTCCTCTAGTCAAACTTTTGTCATCTACCGAACTACTTGGACTTACCATCAAAGAACTCAGAAGCAAAGTCACATGCCATCTTGCCTTGCCAGAAAGATAACTAAGATATTTGCTAGACAAGGAAAATGAGGAGAATAAACTTCAAGTTTCTACAAGAAGTTCGAAAATCCCTAAGAAATAAGCTTTATTAAACCATTATGTTATAGAATAATTGAATATTAGATGAGTACAAATTAAACACTCATACCTGCAGTTATCTAAAACATTTATACCCCTTGAAAAGTCAGTAAAGAAGATACAAAGAGAAGTAGCACTGTGTAACAGTTATCTACTGCTGTGTAACAAATAACCCCCCCAACATTTAGTGACTTAAAACAACATTTATTATCTCACAGGATAATAAACGAGTCAGAAGTCCAGGTGCCACTTAAGTAGATTCTTTGTTTCAGTGTCATAGGCTGCGATCAAGGTTTTCTTTGGGGTTTGACCGGGGAAGGTTTCATTTCCAAGCTCACTTACATGGTTGTTGGCAGGAATTACTTCCTCACAGCTGTTGGCCAGAGGCTGCCCTCAGTCCCTTGCTTTGTGAGGCTTTCCATAAAGCAGCTCACACATGGCAGCTTGCTTCATTAATGCAAGTGAGTGAGAAGATCCAGAGAAAGAGTGCAAACAAGATGGAAGTGCCAGGCTTCTATAACCTAATTCCCAGAGCCACATCCCATCACTTTCACCAGATGCTATGCATCAGAAGTGAGTTACTAGGTCCAGTCCGCTCACAAAGAAAGAGTGGTTCACAAGGGCATGAATAAAAGGAGGAAGAGACCATTGGGAGCTATTTTTGAAACTGTCTACAACACAGAATTTGTAAACAAATTTGGCCAAAACCTGAGGACTAAGAGGCACTAAATGCATAGTCCACATATGAAGAGAACCACCAAAGGTTAGAGTCAGAAAGTTTCCCTGGGATCACAAGGAGACCACAGAAATGGTTTTACTATCACAGGCATCTATTCCTACCCACCTCCCCAGCCTCTAAGAAAGGAGGCTGAGGAGGGATGGCAACAGGAGGAAGAGGCTACTCTTCCTACCTCCTATCCTCATCTGCAGACAACTCTACAAGCCAGGTAGGAGGGAAGATGCCAAGGGAATCACCACAGAGATTGGGGATGCCTGCAAGAAAGGGGGACCACCATTCGATTCAGTAGTGGAATTATGGCCAAGAAACGGGAGTTGCTGATCTACCCCCGTGCCTATGGAAGAGAAAAGGAAGCTGGAGAGAGATGACAGGCAGAGGGTGTGGGGTGCCCCACAGGTGAGCAATCTTCACTTCTACTCTTGGGGTGCTCAAGGTGGGTATGTTTCCCATACATCAAATGGACATGATGGATGGTAGCTGGGCTATTTTGCTAGTACAACCATAAAAAATGTCAGCGCTTGATGAAAACACACCACACACAAATACACACGTGTGTGCACATACACATATACACACAGGTGCAAGAGGCTGTGGGGTGCATATCAGTGGCATCAATTTAAAGCAATAATATGGGTAGAAGTGATGAAGTTGGAGTCACAGCTGCCAAGGTAGGAAGCTGTGCAGCGAGAAGGCCCCAAAGCTCCTCCAAGCCCCTGACCCACCTCACACACTTATACGCACACGGGGCAGCCAACATGTGGACACCTGCCACGCAGAGGGTATAGATGACTAATATTTGTTAACCAGAGAAGCAGCAGTAACTCAAAGGAAGGAGACTACCATAGTGATCTCCTGTGTAAAGACACTTTCTCCTTCCTTCCCATCCTAACACTCTGGGGCCTGGTATGTGGAAAAGGGAAGAGGTAGAACTTTGAGTGAGATTTAAACTGGATAAAACCTTTAAATACTTAATGTGACTAGGAAATTACACAATCTGACCAAGTTCTGTTGAGAAACAGGAAAGGGAAAGTCAGAAGACCATAGCTGAAAATGATAGGAAACAAAAAGAATAACAATAAGAATGGTTTCATGTTTGTAATGGCAAAGAATTGATGCTATTCAATGAATCATGGATTCCAGTTCTTTAGTTGAACATTTTTTTACCACAAATAATAACCAAGAGCATTATAATTATAATACAGTACAAAAGACCCTATAGTCTCTTTTTTTGGATCCTGTTTTCTTTAGGATTACTCTACAATTTTCCTCTTAGTATCTTAACAACTGGAATGAAGAATCAGGTGGATCAGGTGGAGGGAATTTACTCTCCTAAAGGACCACAACCTTTGTGCTTCCTATTTACATAATCCTACGCCTAAAGACAAATCCTTTTCTTTCTAAACTATTTAAAACCATGCAAAATAGAATTCGTCATCAACACCTACTTTGTGCCTAGTACTGCGCTAAGTACCATGGGTATATGAAAAGTAAAAGTAAACACAGAAAACAGTGAACGAAGCAAAACAAAAGATAATGTAATTCAATGCTATGAAGAAGAAAAGAGTTCATTGGGGTCATGCATTTAGGCATGCTTCATAGAGAAAATTAAGACTCGCTAGATAGTTAATATTATCTTTAAGTTTATTAAGTACATATACCTTGACCAATTATTTACAGAGCTAACCTTGCTATATTATATAGTTCTGCTGTTTCTATTTTCCCAGACCCCTAACGTCCCTATAAATCACTTAAAATGCAACAAAATGTAGACTTTGCTTGCACAACTGGGTGAGAATTTTATGAGGCCATTTCTACTGAAGTAAATCAGTTGGAACTCTAAGCCATGGCATTTAATTACTTTATTTTACTAGCTAAATCCAACCAAGGAAAACATTTTATTATGCAGTATATTTCACATCTATAAGGCTCTAGGTTTATATACTGAAAGAGATATGTAACTGATAAAATGGGAGCGGTTATAGCTCTAGAACTAAAAGTATCCTTATTACTTAAATGTATCAAGACAGATTACTATTGACTAATAATTTAGAATACTAAAATGTCCTTGAGTGGATATGTCAGTTCAGTATATCCTGACTTGTTGCAAGCTGTTTATTGCTTTTGACATATAAATCCTCATGAACTGGTTCTTTTCTATTTATTATGGGGAAGGAGTCTTACTAAAATGTCTTTAATCAGGGCTTCCCTGGTGGCGCAGTGGTTGAGAGTCTGCCTGCCGATGCAGGCAGGGGACACGGGTTTGTGCCCCGGTCCGGGAAGATCCCACATGCCGCGGAGCGGCTGGGCCCGTGAGCCATGGCTGCTGAGCCTGCGCGTCCGCAGCCTGTGCTCCGCAACAGGAGAGGCCCACGTACCACAAAGAAAAAAAAAATTCCTTTAATCAAACAATGCATAATATTGTTCTGTGTTTTTAAAATTTACACAGATATGAATGAACCATACGTATCCTTTTGCAACTTGCTTTTCACTCCACAACATGATGTTGGGATACACACCAACTTCTGGGGAAGAAGAGAGACAAAGAAGGAAGAGGGATGGTGCTTTAGCTGTATTTGTAATTTGTATTCTTTGAGATGCGGGTGGGGAAAGAAAGAGGAGGAGGAGAAGGGGCAAGGGAGGAGGGAGAGGACAGAGGAAGACAGAGGGCAGAGATCTGAAGCAAATATGATATGGTTAAATATTTCTTCAAATAGAGAGGGGGATATGTAAATATCGGTTATATATTTTCATACTGTACTGTTAGTTTGATCATTTCTTACCAATTTTTAAATTTTATTATCTTTTAAACAAAGTCATGTCACAGAACAATGTTTTGAGCATGTCCATATTAACAGATAATGTTCTAACTAGAAGTTCTAGACCACTGGTTAAAACGGGTCTCCTAAAGCTTTGCAGTAGTCAAACTCTATTTGTCTGAGAACTTACCAAGTTCAAGATATATAAGAGTGAAGACAATAAAACTCTACCCTTTAAAAAGTGCTTCTGGAGGTGTTTCAACTGGCCATCAGCAATGTCTGTTAACACACACCCAGGATCTGGGGACAGTACACCTTTAAAATCACACACACACACACACACACACAGACACACACACACACACACACACAGAGTTGATAAGCATTCATTCTGAATGTCAATACTGTCTAAACTCATAAAGAGGATGAAAGATATTTCTATAACTATCTCGTCATTTGTTATATTCCTGTCCCTCAAAATAGCCAGTATTCCTGCTGCTTCATCATCATTCAAACTGCGTCTAAGTAAGGAAGCCACTCTTACCAAGCCACATGCCTTTTAACAACTGCTCCCTTAAGGACACAAAGAGAAGCTTGAGGAGTATTCAGAAATGCTTAATGAAGGGTACTGCTACTAACAAGTTGCACTAATTAGCTGTGGTCATTTACACACAGCCAGGGCAGTACAGTCTTGCAGACAGGGTGAGCTCTATGCAAAGCTGAAGCTGAAGAAATTGCAATTTATCTTCTGGACTATCACCTGCTACCCATCTTCCTCTACACCCAAATACGTGCATACACACCTAGGGCTATTATTCTGCTCACATACTCCCTCCACGCACTAAATTCCAGCTGCTTCCCCCCAATTCTATGCCTCCTCCCTCACTGACTTTCATCTTAGGTTACCTGTATGAAATTGCTCTCTGCTTACCACTTCCAGGAAAAGATGTAATAAATGTGTTTTCATGTAAGGGTTATAACTACTTGAAGCTTAATTTTTTATCTCTTGAAGCTTAGTTTTTTATCTCTTCCCAGGATCATGAGCTCAAGGCCATGCAATATTAATAATAGATTAATATTAATGTCACTGGTAATTTCATGTACCAGTGATATGCTGATGGGAAAGAAGTATTGGTACCCCAAATTCTCACTGAATGGAGGATACCTGCTCATTCCCAGTAGGTAAATAATCCTGTCTGGTTCTCTAGGGTTGCAAATTATTTTCATAAGACATGACTTAGCAACTCGAATAAAGGTTAACATCTGAAAATTTACAAAACTACTCCTGAAGATGTATGTACATTCGTTGTCTATACATTCTCAATTGCCATTTACTCTCTAATCTAGTGCAGTTTGGAGCTTTTACAATCATTACTAAAACTGTTCTCACCAAAATTACCAACGCCTTCATTGCTAAATAAGTGGAGAATTTTCTGACTTCAGGTTAGCTTCTCTTGACGCTTTTGACCATTTCTTCCTTCTTAAAACTCTTCTTTTGTATCTGGGGCTCTCTTCATGTTCCTCCTACTTCTCTGTTCCATCCATCTCAGTATCCTTGTGGAATCTTCTCCTCTACCCTTCCCTTTGAATGTCAGAGTTGTCCACGGTTCTCTCTCTAGCTCTCGTTTTACTCTAAAACTTTTCCTAGTATGACCTTACCCATTTTAAACCATATATATACATATCTATAGTATATATGCTTGTATGTATGTATATATATACATACATATGTATAAATACGCCAAGAATTCTCAAATATGTATCTCCAGCCCACATCTCAATCTCCACATATTTCCAACACTCTAATGCTTCCACTAGACTATTCCACAGAGACCTCAAACTCAGCACACACAGAATTCATTATTTTTTTTCCAACAAAACCAGCCACTTCTTGGGATCCCAACTGCAATGAATGGAATTTCCACTCACCCAACTGCCCAAGCCAAAAACTTAAGTCTCATGACATTTTCCTTTCCATTAGCCTCCTAATCTAATCAAGCACCATGCCCTGTTGATTTTAGCTCCTTAGTATCTTTCCAAGAATCCTCTCATTACCAGCCCCAATGCCACTTCTTTCACATCATTAATCTCTCTTCTGGATAACTTCGTGAGGCAGATGCATATCATAAAGTTTGAAAGCATGGATTCTGGAGCCAGATTGACTGCATTCAAATCCCAGCTCTGCCTCTTACCAACTGTACTACCTTGGGAAACTATTAATCTCTCTATTCTATTACAAAGCAAAGATGAGAAAAAGAAAACCGCAACTCACCTCATAATACTGCTGTAAGGACTGAATAAATTAACATATGTAAAGTGCTTTGGGAGAGCGTCTGGCACATGGTGAGCGCTCATTAAGTGTGAGCTATTATTAACAAGACAACAGCCACCTGACTGGTTTCCCTTCCTCTAGCCTCACTGCTTTTCAGTCTGTTCTCCAGTTGGCGTTCAGTGTCAACTTTCTAAAATGAAAATCAGAACGTGTCATCCCTGGCTTTAAATATTCAGTGTCTCCATCACTCATACACCATCCCTAAACTCTTCAAGACTGATATTTCCCCTGTGAGTTCCAACAACACCTCTGTATACCCGTATTATAGCACTTAGAAGACAGAATTTTATTTGCCTGCTCATTTATTTATCTGTCCTATAAAACTATAAGCAACTCGAGTTTCTTTTAATTATTGAGTCCACTTATCTACATTGCCAAGCACACAATAGGTATTCAATACATAGTCAATGAATGAATGAATGACCTGCTATGAATTCTGATTCAAAGAAAAATAAGAAAAACTTGCATTCTTCTGTGTATATTCAATCAATTGAAACCCAGAAACTCTGGGAAACAAATACTTTTCTGCATTAAAATTACCCATTTTATTGCATCAGCATTATCTCTGCTGATGTACTACTGCGTGGGTAGTATTTGCAAAAGTTCCATTCTCTCTTACATATTGTCTCAGGAATTCAAAATTAGAGTTATAACTTTTCTAGATTTTTCAATTAAAAATATTGCTTTTCTCTTGTTATTAAATTGATTTGAGATTCCCTGTTCAGTGTGGAGCTAAAGAGGAAGAACTCTTGATGTAGTTTAGAGTTTAAAGATCCCATCCTTTCCCTCCAACAAAAGTAATACCCAAATAAATTAAAAAGAATATGACTTAGGATGCTGGCCAAGATGGTAGGGTAGGAAGACCCCGAGCTCACCTCCCACTACGGGCAAACCAAACTACAACTATTTACAGAGCAGCTATCTATGAGAAATATGAGAAATACCTGAAGAACAGCAGAAAAGATTTCCCACACCAAAGATATAAAGAAATAACCCCAAAAAGATGGGCAGAAGGGGCACAGATGCAGTACAGTCAAGACACACACCTCCAGTAGGTGACCCACAAATGGGAACATACTCACAATGGCAGAGGTTCTCCCCAAGGAGTGAGGGGTCCAAGCCATACATCTAGCTCCCCAGCCTAGGGGAGCTGCCAGAGCCCCCAGAACATCTGGGAGAGGCAGAGGGATATAAGAAACAGACTTCGCTCTTAAAGGGCACATGCAAAATCTCACATGCTCCAAGACCCAGTGCAGAGGCAGTAATTTGAAAAAAGCCTCGGAACTTCCCTGGTGGTGCAGTGGTTAAGAATCCGCCTGCCAATGCCGGGGACACGGGTTAGAGCCCTGGTCCGGGAAGATCCCACATGCCGCAGAGCAACTAAGCCCGTGCCCCATAAATACTGATCCTGTGCACTAGAGCCCGCGAACCACAACTACTGAGCCAACGCACCACAACTACTAAAGCCTACGTGCTCTAGGGCCCACGTGCTGCAACTACTGAATCCCACACGCCTAGAGCCCGTGCTCAACAAGAGAAGCCACCACAATGAGAAGCCTGAGCACCGCAACGAAGAGTAGCCCCCACTCGACACAACTAGAGAAAGCCCGCACGCAGCAACGAAGACCCAACTCACCCAAAAAATTAAAAAAAAAAAAAAAAAAGCCTGGGTCAGACCCACTTGCTGATCTCACAGAGCCTCCAGGAGAGACAAGAGGTGACTAGGACTCCCCCTGGGGACACAGACACTGGTGGCAGCCATTTGGGGGAGCTTGTTTTACCACAGGACAATGGTGCTGGTAAACAAAATTTTGGAATCCTCCCTCTAGTCTATTAGCAGAGGGGGGCTTACCCACCCACCAGCCACTTGGCAACAGTCCCAAGACCCCTGCAAGCTAAGGAGCCAGCCACATACGAATCCAGCCCCACCTACCAGAAGATGAAGATGAACCCAGAAATACGAGTAGGAATTTGCCTGGTAAAGACAGGGAAGATGGATTCACACATGTGTGAGGAACTAGCAGAAATGTTATAAAGCTAGAACAGAAAGCGCGAGGTAAAAGAACAGATGAGGCAGGAGACGAAGTCAGCCACGAAAAGAGGTTGAGCATTATGGGAAAGCCAATGAAAAGTCACCGGAAGGTGGTCTGCAAAGGAAATCTTCTAATAACTACAGTATGGAGACTAGATCAAAGAGAGAAAAGAGGAGAAGCACAAGATGAAGTTGGAAGGAAACGATTTCAGTACTCCAAATATGAGATGCTAACATGGAGATGGTGGGATGGAGAGAAGAGAACATATTTGAGGGACATTTATAAGAGAGGATCCACAGGACTTAGTGAGGTACTGGAGATGGGTGGGTGAGAGAAAGGGAGAAGCCAAGGGTGATACCCAGGAGGCAGCATAAAGAGAGCAATAGGGGAACCACAACACTGAACCTCTGCCATCAGCATATGATGGAAAATTACAAATAAAAATATTAAATGTGCTAATGTTTAGCAGCTAATACCACCAATCAATCAAATGATTTATGAGAACAGATGAATACATTTATAATGAAAATATTAACATTTGAGATGTAATATTAACATTCTAATGTAGAATATTAAAAGATAAGGACAGAGGAACATCTGCTCAAATTTGGAATATATGCACACGGAAGTATCTTGACATGCAAAGAAGGTAGCACAGAAAACTAAAGCAGACATCCAGGAATTTAAACACAGAATGGGAGTAAGAGTCAGTACTAAGGAGTCTTATAGAAGCATCTCTCTCTCTTTTTTTTTTTTTTTTTACGCGGGCCTCTCACTGTTGTGGCCTCTCCCGCTGTGGAGCACAGGCTCCAGACGCACAGGCTCAGCGGCCATGGCTCACGGGCCCAGCCGCTCCGCGGCATGTGGGATCTTCCCGGACCGGGTCACGAACCCGTGCCCCTGCATCGGCAGGCGGACTCTCAACCACTGCGCCACCGGGGAAGCCCTAGAAGCATCTCTTAGTTAACCATGTTTTTAACCTGGAGGAGTGTGGGTGTTAGAATAAGTGGGCAAGGATCAGGAATCAAGGAACCACTCCCTTAAAATTCTGAAAACAAGGAATCTGTATCAGTGACAGCATCGAAATGAGTACGTTAAAGCAGCTACCTTTTAAAGGAAATGAATTCAGGGCAGGAAGAATGTCCATTTTTGTTCCTCTGATCATCTATTACCTGGGAGAATATGGTTTTCTGGAATTTGAAACAGAGGCTATAAATGCCTTCATAGTAACTTTTACTTACTACAATGTCAACTACTTTAAATCATTTTAAATACACTATTGAACTCAATTAAGAATACATTCATCTTTGAAATAAAAATACCTTAAAGATTCTATAGAGGCAAAATGGAAGTAGAAAAGCAGAGATCTATTATTTTGTGTATGGGATAAAATACGGTCTTACATACCTTTTTGATAGACAGATTTACTATTCCTATGATTCTCATCTATGATGTCTTTATCACCTATATTTTGGAGATCACTGTCTACTAAAAAATTACATTCATTACATATCAATTTATTCCTTTCCCTATCTTTATTCATCAAAAGCCTTTGTGGCTGCCAATCAGAACCACCGACGAGCATGAATAATCACCCCGAATTAACGTAACTCCATACGAAAGCAAAGAACCTGCTTGGCATTTTAGTCAGTTTGTGCAAGTTTACACATCTTCAATTCCCATTAGGCTTTCTAAAATACTGAAAGTAGCTTACAAATCCCCATGACTAACTTTCAGGAACTCAGTTGGGACAATGCCGCCATACGGTTGGTATAGCCATAATCCAAGTGTGTTACTGTGCACTGGCTTGTAAGTGGTGATAAACTTCCCCAGGAGACAATGGGGAAAAGAGTTTCTCTGAAGTTTTGCAAAATCTTACGACAGTCTGCAAGGACTACAGAGAAAATCTGCATTATAACACACTAGGGTATCACTAGGGTATCACTAGGGTATCACACTAGGGTATCACACTAGGGTATCACTAGAGTTAAAATTCTTTAATCAGTAATTTGAATAGTCACCACCCAGAAAAAAGTAGCACTTTCTTGAGAAATTAATGCTATTGTTCCAACTATCTAAAAGAAGAAAGACTGGCATTTAAAAAAACTGCATTCATTTGCAAAATATTTTCTTCAATGGTTCTGTCATTATCAAGATGGCAGGGTAGAATGGTTTGAAAATCTTGTTTGAAGTTTGTCTGACAATGATCTTGATAATTCAGAGAAATAGAAGCAAAGCTAGTTGAAGTATTCAGAAGGTTGCCTGGATCTGTCATTACACATTTTTCTCTTTCACTCTATAAATTAAGTGGTTCCTCATCCAGGATAAATGTATGGTACCATGATATGGAATGAAGAATCAGAATACTTGTTTCAAGTCCAAGTTCTACTGTCAAATAGCTGTGTCGCCTTAAACAAGTCACATAAAGTCCATTGGCCTTAGTTTCCTCATCCATTAAATGTAAGATTAACTTATCTCTAAATTCCTTTTAATTCTAAAGTACTAACTATGCTTATTTTAATAGGAAAATAAAAGTATTCAGTTTTAGCGATCAAGTATATTTAAAAGCAAACCAAATCCTAAATGTCAACTGAGGAACTGAAGTATTATGTTTTCCCATCACTCACTGCTTTCTGACCAAGCCTATATTTCTAACTCAAGAATTATATTCCATGAAGTCAGGCTCAGTGGGTGTTTTGCTGATAAAAAGAGTAATGACAGATATTTCGGGTGTGAAATTCAGTTAAACAATTGCATTTCCACTTGGAATACACATACTTCACAACTTCAGAACCCATTATAACTTGTACCTACTACATGTTTACTCTGTCAATTATAACCTTTTGAAAATTTAATTTTAAAATTTTACTGTTGATAAAACTACAGTTGAACCTAGATAATAAAGCAGTTAAAAAGATTATTCCTGAAAAAAGTACTTGGTACTCTAAAATAAAGGTGACTGTAGCTGTAAAGCCAATGCCCTCTCTGGCCCGTTCATATTATAATCATAGTCTCTCTTGTCTCTGTCTCTCTCTCTCTAGACTGATACAGAGCAATTATCTCAGGTGACTAAAGGTGACTGGGCATTGCCTCTTACTCTGATGTCCCAAGGTTAACTATTATGATCTTCCCCAGCAGGCTTGAGTGTCCTCATTGGCTAGCCGTGCTTGGAGATCAGCAGCTACTTTCACAGGAACCAGGTCCTGGATGAGAAAAAGTCTGGATTCCTAGTGAGAGGCTACCTCCTGTAAAGTCCATACTTTTTATTTAGAATTTTCTCTCACTGTGACCTCAGGTATCTAGACCTTGCCTGAGTTTTAAATGCCTGGATCCAAGACTTATTTTCATACCCTTGTTTCTTAAATTAGTGTGCTAACCACTCCTGTGTACAAGGGTTAAACCAAAAAAGTATGCATAACCATAGGATAAATAATGATGCAAATTCCTAGAGACTCAAGCCTTGTCTTGATAGCAATAGCAAAATGTCTTTATTTAAACAAATGTGGACATACTATGAAGTATAGCATACAGCAAAATATAAATGATTTTTAAATATTAAACTTGAGATTTCAAAGTATTTCATTTTTGTGTCAAGCAAGTTTCTCTGATTGTGTTTATTGATTCACCTCACCTATTAGGGATATTTCAGGAGAATATTTTGGGGGGTGGGCGATGACTTACTATATTAACAACTCCTTCTCCCATGCTTCTACAATTCTTTGGGGACATTACTCACATTGCATTTCAATTATCTGATTGCATGCCAAGCTCCTTTACTTTGCTGGCTAAACAAAGATAAAGTCAAAATCCCTGACAGCAAATTCCCCTAGTGACAAAATGAATTGCTGTTATTTACAAAATGGGACTCAATCTAAGCTAATGTAAGTACCATCTTGACTAAATCAGCTCACTTTGACATTATGTAGGATTATGAAATATCATTTACATATATTTCAAAAGACTGCAGTGTCATCTTTTTAATGATCTGGTCCTATCGGGCAATATATTCAAATTTCTTTAAATAATGTGATCTTAGACAGTGTTGACATTATGGAATTTAAAGATTTTTAAAAATAGAAAATTATTTCAGAAAAGCAAGCACAAATGTAAAAGCAAAATTTTTTAGTCATGCACACGCAGTTGATGATGATCAAGTTCACAAAAACTGCTGACATGTTTTCTAGTTTAAATGACTACACTGGGACAAAATATTGAAATTCTTTACTGAGAATCAATATAAAGTAAAATATTCGTTTGCACTGTACCATTAGGAGAAAAGAAAAAAAGAAGTTTCCATTTTCAAAGTGAAACTTAAAGAATGTGAACCACAGCATACGAATCACAGCTCGTTTTCATAGTAGAAAAGAAGTAGAAAGCAGATATTCTACCTTTTCAATTGACTCTTTGCGGATAGACACAATCAATCCCTTGGTTATAGAAAGGACTGTCCCATAAAGAGGCTCTGATCTGCTGCTCTGATCTGTCTTTCTATTTAGTGCATAACTCTGGGAAATGCAATTTGGTATAATAAAAAAGCTTCTGAGAATAGCCAGTACTGGGTACTAAAACATATAACTAAACGGCTTCTCCAAACCACAGGGTTTCAGGTCTGATCTGGATAGAGAGAGAGGGCCTGTGCTATGTGGGGTCTCAAGTCCAACCAAGAGCTATGATTTAGTCACGTTTCACTTTCAAATTTATTAGCATTTTCTTAAACTTACATATATTCTCAGCCCACAAGAGTGGGTAGCTGGTCAAATGCTCACAAGTTGTTTCCATAATATCTCTCTTATAACAATGGTGCTTTGGCAAAAGTGATCAATGGGTGCCTGTTGTTCAAATATTATGGATCACACACTGATTACTATTGAACTATTTACTTTCCTGTATTCGGATTTCTTCAAGGCCCAAACAAACTATATTTAGTTCATGGAGAAATAACTAATAAATGCTTATTTTCATGGCTACTTTTGGGGATTCCAGGAATCTCATTTGACATTTGTTACTTCAAAAGCGACTTTAATGATGCCAAATTTATTCTGTGCATGTGTCAAAGTAAAAGCTAACAATTAAATAAGCCAGATTATTCTTACTTGTGAAGCTGCAACAGGTACAATACCGACTCTAAATGTCACATTCAAAAGAAATGAATTCAGGTTACTGAAGCTCAGAATCCCCAAAAGGTGAAAACTTACATCAATAGAAATTCTTTCCACACCTATACAGAAAAGGCACAACTGGTGTATCAAGTTCATCACTTTGTCATTATGCATTGGGAGCGTTCAATTCCCCTAGAGAGAACACAGTGAAAACCTTATCAACTTATTCACCAGCCTCATTGGGACACAGGGAGGTGGAAGTGAAGCAAGAAAGGGAAGGTAATAACATTCTCATGGAACAAAAGTGCTAGACAGAGAGCACGTGATTCTTTTCACACAGAGGTTGCCAACTGCTAAAATTTCCAGTTCCCTCTTTCTAGTGGGTCCTATTTAAAACAGAAACCCAGTGTTACTAAAGCAGAAATAAATGGAAGTCAAATTGGCACCTGCAAGAAAGTTTTGAAAGTAAAATGCTAAGAACATGAGCCAGTTAAAATATATATATATATATACGGAAGCATAAAATGCCAACAGTAATTGGCATAAAGTATACCGAGCTTGGAATACCTTTTTATGAAGTTTAAAGCTAAAAACGTACTCTTTGTAAGTTTCCATAGATATACTAAGTCACTCAATAAGAAGTTCATCGAAGAGTCTACAAGGAATATTCCATAAAAGATGAAGAGTGTGGGTGTTATCTTCTTTTCAAGCGCCTTCATTATTGGAAGTAAATTTATAATGCTAGAGGTATCCCCTTGTATCCCTTCAGAAAACAGTGATGCTGGGAACAGCTTACGTCACTAATGTTATAAAGTAGAGGTGAAGAAGGCTGCTTCACCTCACAATGCGTGTTGTGAGTAAACTCATATTAGTTAAGGCAAAGTTAACAAGAATAACTATCAGGATTTCTACAACCTACAAACCTGGCCATTTTGAATAATCATATCTTCCAATCCAGTTGGTTTACTAAAACTTTATTTTTCCCCTTGTCAGGTCTTTCATATTTTGGCAAGTGTCGGTTTTTTCCTCTCATTACATAGGTGATGGCCACAGTGATATAAGCAGTGCACAGCTGCCTCATTCTTCTGTTCACTAATGCAGAAAGATCTGTGGATCACACGTCCGTGCCTGGGTGCCGAAGGTGCATGCTGGTCCTCAGAACAAGCCTAGTAAAACTAAGTTTAAGCCATCGAATCCTCCAACAAGACACTCCCCGAGTCATGGTGGGCAGACCCAGTGTAAAACACAAGTTGGTGGTAGGTTGGGGTAGAAAAGAAAAGAGCTGCAAATAGAACTTTAAAAGGTAAAAAATATGTATATCAAAATGAGTAAGTAAGATGTAGAAAGTGCATGACACTGTCTTTGATCTAAACGTAGAGTTTCTGCCAGTGAATAAAGTGAAACACTGATCCATCCTAGGTACTCAGCCGTTACACCTTAGCAAGACCCCTTCCTCAATTGAGTATGTATTCATGTATTGAGAGGTGCCTGAGTTCATGGTGAAGATTTCTTAATATGGAAGCCAAAACAGACATATGCCTCATAAGCAAGCGGATTTATTTTACCTTTGGAGTTTTGCCAACTGAGGCCTTTAGAATTAAAATGAATATAATTTCCATAGGACAGCTGCAAATCTGTCTAGCAAGTAGAACAAGAGCAAGAAACGGGGGAGGACAGGCAATCAAGCATTATTTCTAAGCTGAGCCTTGAAAATCCATAACCTGACCAAAAAGAAGGCAAGACCAGCTACATAATTTGTGGGACCCAGTACAAAGTAAGAATGCTGAGCCCCTTATTCCAAACTTAAGAACTCACGACAGGAAGAGCAGAGCATTAAAGCTAGTGCGGGGCCCTTCTGAGTGCAGGACTCCATGAGTGCCCTGGGAGAGGGCATCCTGGGTGGAGAAATGGTGTGTGTAAAGGCTCAGAATGCCAAAGGAGTGAATGGCAGGAAAGAAGAAGCCCAGTCGTAGGGAAGAACTCCAGTCTCGTCGAGGATGGCAAGGAGTAGGAAGATTCCAAAGGAGATGATGAAGCACACGAGCAGGTTGGCCGGCCATAACACCAGAGTTGTCAAAAGGAAACCATGAAACAGTGGATCAGAGAAAGACAGTTCGTAACTCACAGCACAGCAGACAAGCAGCAGTATCAGCGTGGTAGCACCGTCTCCCTTGTCCTCAAATCCCACAGAGTGATGTGAAGTCCTAGATTGCAGCTACACTTGCAGTGGGTTGCCCAGCAGTTGAGGAACTCAGGGCTAAGGGCTCAGCAACTTTTATAGCAAGCAGTAAACAAGCCAGTCCCCCTCCCCCGAGCAGAGCAGTCATATGATAGTCATGGCATTGGGATTGCCTTAATTGCTTACCCAACCAGCTACAGAAATGGCTCAGGATTTGAGCACGTTAGGCCTTGTATTTTCATATATTCGGGGGTCCTTGGTGGACTGACTCTCCGAACAAGCAAGAGAAATGCACGTGCCCTTGAAGCAGGATCTCTGTTGTAGGTGTGTCTGCTAAGAAGATACGCATAAGTCCTAACCTTCGGTACCTGTGAATGTGACTCTGTTTGAAAACAGGATCTTTGCAGATGTAATCAAGTTAAGATGAGGTCACACTGAATTAGGGTGAAGCATAATCCAATGACCGGTATCCTTGTCTGAAGAGAGGGACAGAAACACACCACATGATGATAAAGGCAGAGACTGGAGTGATGTATCTACGAACCAACAGTACCAATGATTGTCAGCAAATGCCAAAGCTAAGAGAAAAGCAAGAAACAGAATCTCCCTGGATCAGTCTGCTTGGGCTGCCATAACAAAATACCATAGACTGGATGGCTTAAACAACAGAATTTTTTCTCACAGTTCTGGAGGCTGGGAAATCTAAAATCTCTCTCTCTCTTCCTCTATCTTATAAGGCCATCAGTTCTACGGGATTGGGGCTCCACCCTGATGACTTCCTTTAACCTTAATTTCCTTCCAAAGACCCTATATATGCATATAGTCACAATGGGGATTAGGGCTTCAATATATGAATTAGGGGGCAGGGTATACAACGCAGTCCATTGCACTCTCTCAGTACCTCCAAAAGGAACCAACCATGCTAATACCTTGATTTCAGACTTCTAGCATCCAGAACTGGAGAGCAATAAATTTCTGATGTTTTAAGCCATTGCTTTGTGACACTTTGTTACAGCAGCCCTAGGAAATAAATACCATTTCCTTTGGTATGCTCAGAAGAAGAAAGTAATTATACCTCTAGTATATTGAGGCAGAGAACCTGATATCAAGCTGTATAACTATGAATTCCTTACAGACCTAACATGGTTGTTTATTATAATTCTGTTTGCAGATTTACTTTGGGACACCCTGCCTTAAATGGAAGTGTCCTTGACCCTATGGATTGAATGTTTGAAGAGAAATTTGGAGCTGTTGCCAAGATCTCTTCATATCCAAATGACAGGAGGATGAGAACAACTTAGCCACCTTGACCAGTTAGGCATACTCCCCCTAAGGCAAATGAAACTCACCAGATGTAAGTCCCTCTTTGAAATAAAATAATTAACAGGCACCAAGGATCAGAACACTAAACTACAGTTGGAGTACACACGTGAAGCAGCAAGCTTGTCTGCCCTACATTTTCTTTTTGGTAAACCGCCATTCCCACTGACAGCCTCAGTTAATAGGACTGGAACCTGACGCCACGTTTCTATCACGTTCTACCAACCCTGACCACACTAGATGAAGCTAAGGTTCAGACCTCTGGTCTGTGGGCCGAGACTTATTCTCTCTTCTCAGCGTTTCAAACTAAGACATGTAAATTGGAAAGCAGTTGGAAATAGCCTCTGGATCTAGATGTTCTCATAAACTTAGAAGCTGGGGCAACCATGCCCAGACAATGTATACTGATGACCAACAAGACTGCATCTGTAGCAAAGGACAGCCTATGAAAGTAGAGCGGGTAAGGGAGGAAAGTTTTTTGGGTTTTGCTGACACTTCTGCTCTTGGGTCTGATTTTTCTTGATGTTCAGTTGAATATTGTGATTTTGTTCCTCTGAAATATCCCCCTTTCTACATAATAAAACACCCTTACACTATTTTAATGGAATTTCTATTTCTTCTAAATAAGTATCTTATTTCCTTGATAGAGAGATATACTTCCCCGGTACATCTCAAGAGTGTCTGGAAAGATTTCATTTCTAAGGAAATGGTTCCTCAGAAGGGGCACTACTATAAATAACTTTCTCGTGGGTAGGGAGGAGAGAGCCACTCTGAGCTGGCCGACAGTAGAGGGAACAGAGCACCAGGAGAGCCACTGCCAAAGGAAACAGGCTCCACTTAGCTGCCTAGCCCTATGAGAACTACAGCCAATGAGAGATGCTGTGAGCCATACTGATCTATTACAGCCAAGAACTTATCACTAGGTACATCGTATGATTTGCAACTTTTCTATCTCAGGGTGAGGTGTTGTGGGAGAATGGGGACATCCCCCTTTTCAATTTAAGAGCAGAAGTTAAGAGATTATTGTTCTTTTGTTATCTTTCTCACTGGGGAGGGAGAAATAACATTGGCCTTCTAGGAAAACTGATGCAGTTTAAGGATGAGAAAACTTTGAGTCAGAACTTAAGCCACTGGCCAAGATTAAGTTCCTGTATGCAACGGACTATAGACTGGACTGAATTTATGAGGTCCTTGATTTCTCCTTAAGTGCAAATTAAGAACTAATACATTAATTCACACATGTGATTGCTCCATTACAGACATGCGAGGTGACTGTACTATTGAACAGGGCATCAAGGTCACCATATTGAATAGGGTATTATCAGGACGTAAGTCAGATACGAAGATTAAGGGAATGTCCTAGCATTAGAACTTGCAAGATGGAATAGGCTACAAAGTGGAAACCCAAGACTCAAAAATTCCCAATTATACTGTCTACTGAAGTGAGGACAATTTGAAATAATTTGTACTCTATCAGGATTTTCACTTTTTTAGCAGGAATCCATTCATTTTCTTGATACAGGTTCCACAAAGTGATATTGACGTTTTCTTTGAAATCTGAGGCCTGGGCTGGGATCGGTTCAAAAGGCATGAAACCTGTCTGCTATGTTACTCTTTCAGCAGGAAGCAATCCTTACTTTCTGCCATTGTTTCCTAAAAAAAGAATAATAAACCCTGTACTAGAGTCCACGTTAGTTATTCACGTAAGAGATTTGCTGAACACAACATAAAGTCTGTTTTTCAAGGAGTGTCTCTTCCAGAGATGTTAGGAAATAAATATACATGAACAGTTTTCCACAATGCCAGCCATGCACTACATCTAAAAATCAAATGGTTCCATGAATCTTTCAAGCCTTTGCAGTCTACAAGCTCCAAATCAAACAAATAATTTTTCCCATCAAGTATGTAATCATCAACTACGTGCAGTTAATAGTATTATTTGAAATTATCTTGCAGTGGCTCCACCTTGTGACAAGGGCACTCATTTTTGAGATGCTTCATCAGGATGGGGGGAAGTAAAGAAATGCTGACTTGTCTCTGTACCGGGGCCTTTCTTTCTCCAAATCAAAGCCATCATCCAAATAACCAAACTAAACAGTCCATTGTAAGAAGAAAAGGAGGCTTTGGGAGTAACCTATAAGCTTCAATATTAAGTATTCACTTTATAAACTTAAAGATAAAAATGGAAGTACAAAAAAAATGATTCTTTTCGGATAAAAAAGATGAATTACAGGTAGTAAAGACAGAATATCTAGTCTTTTGCTTTTTTTCCTAATGCATCAAATTAATGCATCGTTTAATTTAATTAAGTCTGAGAGTTCCTTTTTTAAACTATTTTTCTGAAAACATAAATCCTGCTGAAATGGAATAAGAGTAGGTTAGAAAATCTCAGTTGCTCAGTGGTGGAGAAAAAAAGGCAACAGAATACAAATGACACTCAACAATCCTTAATTCTTTTTTTTTAACATCTTTATTAGAGTATAATTGCTTTATAATGGTGTGTTAGTTTCTTCTGTATAACCAACTGAACCAGCTATACATATAAATATATCCCCATTTCTCCTCCCTCTTGTGTCTCCCTCCCTCCCACCCTTCCTATCCCACCCCTCTAGGTGGTCACAAAGCACGGAGCTGATCTCCCTGTTCCAATGCAGCTGCTTCCCACTAGCTATCTATTTTACATTTGGTAGTGTATATATGTCCATGCCTCTCTATCACTGCGTCCCAGCTTACCCTTCGCCGTCCCCGTGTCCTCAAGTCCATTCTCTACGTCTGCATCCTGTCCTGCCCCTAGGTTCTTCAAAACCATGTTTTTTAGATTCCGTATATATGTGTTAGCATACGGTATTTATTTTTCTCTTTCTGACTTACTTCACTCTGTATGACAGACTCTAGGGTCCATCCACCTCACTACAAATAACTCAATTTCGTTTCTTTTTATGGCTGAGTAATATTCCATTGTATATATGTGCCACATCTTCTTTATCCATTCATCTGTCAATGGACACTTAGGTTGCTTCCATGTCCTGGCTATTGTAAATAGAGCTGCAATGAACATTGTGGTACATGACTCTTTCTGAATTACGGTTTTCTCAGGGTATATGCCCAGTAGTGGGATTGCTGGGTCATATGGTAGTTCTATTTGTAGTTTTTTAAGGAACCTCCATACTGTTGTCCATAGTGGCTGTATCAATTTACATTCCCACCAGCAGTGCAAGAGGGTTCCCTTTTCTCCACACCCTCTCCAGCATTTATTGTGTGTAGATTTTTTTGATGATGCCCATTCTGACTGGTGTGAGGTGATACCTCATTGTAGTTTTGATTTGCATTTCTCTAATGATTAGTGATGTCGAGCATCCTTCCATATTTGTTAGCAATCTGTATATCTTTTTTGGAGGAATGTCTTTTTAGGTCTTCTGCCCATTTTTGAGCAATCCTTAACTCTTACTGCAGGGTAATATTTGAAGATTAATCCCCAAATAGCTTTGAGAATCACTAGACCTAAATATATTGGAATGACAGCACCCGATCTTAAGTTAAATTTTAATAAGACAGGAAAAAAGGATTGATGTTTACTTCATACAGTGCACACAAAACTCATAACATGTAGGTATGCGAAAGTAAAACATCCCTGAGGAATTAATTGTCCTTCATATTTTAGTTTAGATTTCAGTGGTCTTGACATGCTTGTATATCAGTCACAAGTAAATGTTATGCTCCCTCAATGCTCATTCCAGATTCTTCACCTATTTTAAGAAGCCAATGTTTTAAAATACAGTCTCATTTTTGTTAAATTAAACCCTCTAAAAAGGAATGGCAAGTCTCTATACATCTGCCATCTTCTTTATTCTCTGTGAGGTCTACAGAATAAAGTTAATTCCATTTCCACAGCGAGTAAACATCAAATGAGATGGTCTGTTGTTCCCTTTTTGGCTCCGGACGCGCAGGCCATGGGATCTTCCCGGACCGGGGCATGAACCTCCGTCCCCTGCATCGGCAGGTGGACTCTCAACCACCGCGCCACCAGGGAAGCCCTGATTTACATTTTTAAATTTGCTTCCAGCTTCTGTGACCAGAGAAGTGGTTCACACCAAGTTTTCTATTCCAGTGGGCTGAGAGCTCAGGGGAACTGGGACTTCTCTGGACTGAGGTGACCTAAGGCTCCCTCACTCTCCCTGTAGTGTTTAAGGATACTTCATTCAATACCTATACGTCATAGCTGAGGCTAGCTACAGCCTACTCTCCTGGCATGAGGAGAGGCCTCGGGTCATTCTTCCTGCCACTTTAAGCCATGTCATTTCATGAAGTAAGGTACCAACAGTACAAGGAAACCCACCCATCGGACAGTGTAGCTGGACTACGCTGAAGTTTGACTGTAAAGATATCTATAAAATGCAGAAGAAACCCAGTCTGCAAAGAGCGGAGAGATAATCAATCCTGGTTTGCAGCACTCAGTGATTGCACCAAGAATTCGCAAGTCTATTTGTACTGAATGTAAATGTGAAACATTACGGATCGTTGCCTAGCAAAAGGGAAAAGTGCTGTGTCACAGACAACATTTCTGACTGTTGTTTGTTTGGAACATGAAGTGATTGATATTTCCTAATGCCTGTTGTTTAAAAGGCACACGTTTATGGCTGTAGTCCCGTAAATGATCTTTCTTAATGGTCATGAGTTCTCAACAAGCTGAAACAGACAAGGAAAAACAAACCCCCAAGGTGAAATAAGCCCATAGAGGCCAACCTCAGAAAAGGAAAAGGAAAAGGAAAATAGTAATGATTACAGGTCAGGCACTTCTTAGAGCTATGTCATTTCATTCATATAAAACCCTATCAGTGAAGGATACTTTCCCGTTATTAGAGGTAGAGAAACTAAGGCCAAGAGATGGTACAGAACTTGATCATTACCATAAAACGAGTCAGCATCAGAGGTGCCTCTGCAGTCACAGCTAGACCTGAATACAGAGCCTGAGTTCCTTCCATAGCATTAAGCACAGTCAAAGCCAAAAGTAAAGAAACGAGATGTTACATTCTGAGGGAGTGAAGCAGATGGATCTCTGCAGAACCCACATCCCAAATGAGCCCATGCGCCCCTCCAAGCGACCTCGCACTTCCAACACTGCTGATCCTCGCTGCTACCAAGGTTGCAGGACAGAACTGTGAAGGAGGTAATTTATGCAGGGTACCTCCCTCAGCCCCCTTTTGGATCTTTCTCCTACCCAGCGATACCTTCACGCTTCCTTTGTTTTCATATTTTCTTGGCCCACACAATTACTAGCCACTGCTCTCAAACTCTTCATTCATGTTAGAATGCAAATGACTCACAACAAGCAGACAAATCTAAAAGAGATTTACGAGGATGAGCGATTTAAAGTATTAATCTCTGTATTTTTTCAGAAATCAGTCAGTAGGTAGGGGTAACCTGCAGAGAAGCAGGACCTGTCTCGGGTCCTGAAATCAACCTGCACAGACGGTACCTCTGGCATGCCTAAGGTAGACTCTGGTCCAGTAACTGCCCCATCAAAGCTCATCTGCCTGTCTCCTACTTCTCTCCCCTCGAGCCAGCCCTTCCAAACATCAGCTGTCCTTTTCTATTCTGTAATTTGGCTACTGCCATGCATCCCAACCAAAATTCTCTCCTTCCTCCTCTTCATCCAAACCCTATTCATCCTCACAGCTCTTGTGCAGGACCAGCATCTTTTTAAGTAATAAATTTAATTATTACATACATGTTCAGTGTTAAGACTTTTAAAATTCAGAAACATACGAAGAAAATTTTTAGATCAATGTGATTCTGTCACTGAGGTAACCATTTCTAATAAGCTTTACCTGTCCTTAAGCCTTTGCTGATCATTCCAGCTCTCTCAATCAATCTCTCCCTTTCTTCTTCTTTTCTGTCTCTCTCCCCCTCCCTCCCTCCTCTCTCTCCTTCCATCTTTCTCCTTTGAACTCCTTCAGTTTATTGACTATAACAAGCAGTTTCTCATATATTTATTCAATAACTCCTTTAACAAATGTTTATGAAGCCCACCTATTTTGTATCAGACATCATGCTAGACTCCAGGGTGGTAAACAGGACAGATACGGTTTCTACCTGCATGAAATTCACAGTCTATTGCTTATAATTATGACTTACTACTTAACATATCTAACTTACTGATTTAACAATCTGTGCATCTTGTAAGTGAATATTGTCTCCCAAGCGAACTGAAACTCCTTGGGGTCAGAAAGCTCATAATGTCATTATGATCAAACATATAGCCAGCTGTATTTATTACCATGCCCAAAGGATACAAAAAGGCATAAAAGTGCACTTTTCTTCATATCAAAAACAGTTTCAATTACATGGGACAAAAGCCCTACTAATGAATGCACTGTTGATTTATGAACCTTCTGTTATATCCTATTTCATTCCATACTAGATCATATTAATTAAAATACATAACAAAGGAAGATTTTACCTTGAGGCTTACAGTTTATAGGCTAATTAGGCAGAAATGAAGTCAACTCCGTATTAACATGGTTGCTGAGTGGGGTAAAATAAAGAACTATTATCTGATCAGACACAATAAAAAGATGGGAAATTACAGTAAGCTAGGTGGCATGTGCTTGGAGTGGGTAACATAATAACTGACTTGAAGAGTATCTGGCACAGAATGGAAGCTCTAAAATACTTGCTGGATGAATAGATGATGAAGGAGCACTGAACTGTGGGCTAGGCGACTGGGTTCTAATTCTGGTCTCGCCTCTTCAGATAAATCCCTTTACCTTCATGGCCTTAATTTCACATACAGAGAGGGGCCTGGATTATTCACAGGCAATTCTTGAAAAGTAAGTGCATAGCAACCACGACAAGTAACATACTTGTTGTGACATATCTTGCTACACTCCTCCTAACAACCAAACACAGATAAATACATATTCTTTATGTGGACAGACAATTCTTAATTGCAATGGTATATACAAATCCACTGTATGTATAGGACACCAATTATGATGAACAAAGTAGAGTATCTTTGGGGGGAAACAGATATTAATAGCACCACTTTCCACTCTCAAAATTATCCTGATTCATTTAATAAATTATATTGAGATTCTATTATAAAAGACCACATGATGATTTACATATCAGCACATTGGCCAACCAGCCCCACATAAGCTCTGGTAAAAAATAATTAAACTACCAGTGATTTCAGAGCTATTTGTGTAATGCCATCAGAATCTTATTTGTATAATTATGCTAATAATTATGTACATTTTTCCAGTTCTAATAACTTCTTTCCCTATATCCTGTATACACATTTAACTACCTTTTGACAGAATCCATTATATTATGTTTACTGCAATTGGTTTCTTTGGCAATTTTCGGGGACGTAGGTATAAGCTAAAATAAGAAACAATCTCTCAAGCGGTTTAGACTTCCAATTAGCAAAAGGATAAAATGCTGAAATTAGGATCATTTTTCAGGAGATGGTGCCCTTCTTTGTTAACCAGCCTAGACCTAGAATTTTTTAATGCATATACTCCACTGTGGCTTTGGAAATACTTAGATACTATTTCCTGTATTTTAAGTTCTATATCTAAAATCTTCATAAATGTTTCTAGACAAATAGTAATAGATATTCATGCCAATGGTAAATGGGATGAAATCCACCACCATCCCCACCAGGCTAAACTGATCTGTTTCTGGTTTTGTTTTTGATGTCATGGTTAGGTCATGAGCAGTCAATTAGTACATCTGTGCTATCAATCAGATCAAACCAATGATCAGGTAACTTATCTAGAAACAATGGATTATACGACAAAGAAAGTGTAGGCTCAACACAGATACTATAGAAATAGGTCAAAAACATCCACAAGACGACACATACTATTAAAAATAACTGTTCGATGAAAACAATTTTTATTTCCCTGTTGGCCTTTCAATAGGAACCGTTTCTATTCATTCTCTGTTGGAATTTCCAGAACTGCCCTTTCATTTCCAACCCATTCTTTATCAGTGGCCACACTTTAGTTTTAGACACCAAATTGCATCTGGTGCTCTTAACCATAGTTTGTCTGGCTGCGTAACGTGCTTGCAGAACTGCCATACTGGGCCACCCCTGAAAAAGCATCAACTGCTAGGGTATCACATGGGAAACCACAGCTAAGTTGTTAAAAGGCTAAACGGCAAAAGATGGCTAGATGGCAAAACAAATGATCTTGTCACTGAATAAGTAAACAATGTATTTGTTTGACCAAAAGAAAAATCAGTCACACCAATTTGTGGTTGCATGAGAGAAACAATAAATAAATTTAACCTTGTCCTTTGCAGCAGGTTCTGATGATTAGGAAGCTGTTGCAAAGGACTCAATTATCAGACTCCAGGAGAACTCATTTTCAAATACTACCTGGAAGGTTAGAAGCTGATGCTTACAATTAATAGACTAGCCCTTCTAATTTTCAGTTGAAAATTAATACTTAGTTTGCCATAACACATACAACAGGGTCATGCATATAACAGATGCTCAACTGGATGTTAACTGAGGACCAAAATTAGTCTGGATAGAAACTAGAGAGTGCCTGCTTTCGCCATTTTCCCCCATTTCACAAAATATTAAGTACCTAGTTTGCTTAGCAGAAGCTTGCTATATTACTCTCTCTGTGAAATTACAGCCGAAATAAAATATCCTAGATAAATATTTCTTTTGTATCTGTTATTCTTACGCCTTTCTACAATATCACATTTAAACAAGACTGTTAGGTCATGCACACCTGTTTGAGTCACAAGGTACTACAGAGTTTCAGATTATACCAGGAAAGGACAAAAACAGTATTAAGTGAATGTCATAGAATGGGGAATTCTACATAACCACAAATTCTAATTAACAAAATGTCATCTATATTTATACTTATATACATAAATGCATTTATATATGTATATACATATATATGCAGTTTACACTTGAATTTAACACTAAACATATATTGAACACAGACAATTTTTCTTTGACTATAAAACATGTCAAAATCTTCCAAAATCTTGAGATTATCATTTTGAAGATCAATTTTTTTATTAATTGTGAAAGATGAATAGATTCACAGGAATGAAGAAGGTAACAGATAGTGGGAAAGCTGGATACCGTTTTTACTATAAGTGGTACTATAGCAACCATAATGGAGGAGTCTAATGGGTACAGAGTTTCTTGATAGGTTAATGAAAACGTTTCAGAATTAGGCTGTGGTGACAGCTGAACAATCTTGTGATATACTAAAAACCACCAACTGTATACTTCAAATGGATGGATTTTATAGTATGTGAATTAGAGCTCAATAAATAATCAGTCATTCTTCTCCCTAACAATCTGACCTATTTAACACGTTATAAAGGCAATACAATTAATGCAATGTTCTGATTATATAATCATATAAATTTTTTAAAACTTCCTTCAGGGTTAATAGCAAGGAAGCCAGTAACAGGTAGTTTAATCTTATTTATGGAGGTAGGCAAGGGAAATAGTGTTCCCATCAAGTTCAGGGACTAACTTCTTAGAATTGGGTACCTGCAGGAGGCCTCAGCTGAAGAATGTATCTAAAGTCACCATCACTTTAAATATTCTAACAAAGTTCACTATGAAACTTCAGCAAAAGTACAGTAAGACTACAGGAAACTACTCAAAAAGTAGGCCTTCAAGAACGAAAAACAGACAAAATATATTACGGTAGCTGCATAAGTAAATTTTTTTTGCTAATTTCAAAAATCTGACAGTCTTTGTAAGGCAAATCCATTTGGAAAGGTGGCTCCACTGGACTTCCTTGAAGACGGTTGACCCCATATATGACTATCTCTAAATTATTTAGGAATGGAGATTAAGCAAATATTACCAATTACTTTATACCAATTTTTCTGCCAATATATTGACAGATATTCCCTCCTCATCTTCATAACAGTAGGACTTGGACCAATTAAACTGATGTTGTCTAGATCTTTATTCATTTAGCTTTGCTTAATTTACTTAGAGTGGAGATATCATTAAAAATTATGAGACACCTATGTTCTCTAAAAATAAAAGCATTTAAACTCTCTATAGCTTTCCATTTGCTCTATTTATCAGAATACTATGATTCTCCCTATGGACATTTGAATGACACATATAATAATAACCACAATGATGCAGAATGCTCTAGGAAAATAGCTTCTTTATTAGTTATGCTTCCCTGGATAATTTAGAATATTTTAATTCTCAAACCTTACAGTAAACATCTCTTTTTCAAAATCTATTTCTGGGGGCTTCCCTGGTGGCGCAGTGGTTAAGAATCCGCCTGCCAATGCAGGGGAATGGGTTTGAGCCCTGGACCAGGAAGATCCCACATGCCGTTGAGCAACTAAACCCATGCGCCACAGCTACTGAGCCTGTGCTCTAGAGCCCACGAGCCACAACTACTGAAGCCTGCGTGCCTAGAGCCTGTGCTCCACAACAAGAGAAGCCACCGCAATGAGAAGCCCACGCACCATAACAAAGAGTAGCCCCCGCTCACCACAACTAGAGAAAGCCCGTGTGCAAGGAAGACCCAGGGCAGTCAAAAATAAATAAATAAAAATTTATAAAATTTAAAAAAATGTATTTCTGCACTTGCCTTCCTTAAGACAGAGTGACCATACTTGAATTAGTTCTTTCATAATTAGAGATAATCGTAAGTCTACACTGCATTAGAAATTGAGGTGAATTATAATAAATTCAGAATAATTTTGGAAGATTTTTTAAAATAAAGCCCAACTGCTTTCTTGACTTCCTGTTATTTTTACCTATTTTTAAATGTTATATGCAAAGAAATTTTTTAAAAACTAAATTATAAGGAGTTATAAGTCATAGAAGAAGAAATTGGTTATAAAAGAATAAGTATTTTACTTAAGTGTGTTCTAGTTAATAAAAGTTGAATCACAGACTGGCAAAGAACTGTTAATAGAAACTTTTTCTTTCCCCTAACTTAAGTCAGTGGTTCTCAATCTTGAATGCACAGGAGAATCACCTGGGGAATTTTTTATTTTTTAATGATTGACCCTTCACCCATAGGTTGTGTTTCAGATGATCTGGTGAGGTACCTACTTATTGATAATTTTTTAAAGTTCCCCAGGCAATTCTGCTGATCAGCCAGAATTGAGAACTACCATTCCTAAGTCTGACTCCATACAGCTCAAACTTTAGCCACTCCTTTAAGCCTCTCTTAAAGTATAGTTCTGCGTAAAGTAATGTTTTTGTCCTGCAAACTACCTGTACATATAACCACCTGTATATGTAACCTGTGTAGATGACCACCTGTATCTTGCCTGTTACCACTTCTTGATCTAACTGGTATTCCAGTTACTTACGAACGTGGATGCATCACTTACTTGACTACATCGGTGCCCTTGGAGCTGACATGTGTTTGCACATATTAAGTCCCCAATATCTATTTACTGTATGAATGAATGAATGAATGAATGAATGAAAATAAATGCATATGCTTTCCCACATTCCTTACATTTGCTCTCATGTCCTATCGCACTCCCTTACTGACCTCCTGCCACCTTGTTGCCCCCTCCCCACACAACTACAGTCAGCTCAGGGTCCCAGTCATTTTATGCAACTATTAAACTTAAAATACACAGAGAAGATAAGATTTGGGGAAGATAAAGAGAACGAACAGACCATAATCAACAAAATTAGAACTGTAAAGATCTAAAATTTACCTTTGGTTGACTAAGACTGCCAGTTTCCTGGGTTTTTTCCCCATGCTTATATGTTTTGTCCTTGAATAAAAAAGGGGTCACTCACCATTATATTGTCTTCCACTTTGCACAGTGTGCACTGTTCTGATCCACGATCCATTTAATGTCTATGTCTTATTCTATGTAATGCTGTGACACCACATGGCAGCTAAACTCTAGGTGTCATGTTGTTACAGTTTTGAAAATGCCACCTTCAATTCTAGACAAGTGAATGTTTCAAACTGCAACTACTCAGAGTAACGGTAAACTTCCTTTTATGGTGACAGATGATTTCTTACCTGTCTAAATTCAGATATTCTTGATTTGTCATTAGGTAAAATAAATGTATACCTTTTGCCTCTCTTATGGATAATAATTAAGTTGGGTGATTTTTTAAAAACCCTGTAAGAATACAGAGGGCCACGTCTTGAAAAATTCAAATGAGCCAATTTAAAGAAAAAACTATCAGATAATTAGAACACTGTAGGAAGAATGAAGTCACCTACTGTTGATCTTCTACTCTCTGATCACCGTTTATCACCCATCTCCCTCTTCTCTCCTTTAATATGTTTGTTTTCCCGAAAACTACTCTCAGTACTCTTCTATTCACATTCTATAGATTCTCCCTTAAAGGTATCAACTCCTTTTTTCCCCAGTGATAAACTTCCCAAAATATGTATCTCATCATCAGCTCCTGACAGGTAATTCAACTAACTTCTGGACACCTCTAACTAGATGTCAAACATGACATGACCAGATATAAACCTGTCATTTCATCCCACCCAAATTGCTTTCCCTCTAGCCCCTCTCTCAGTGAACAGCAAGCTGTCTGTCCACATATAGCTTGAGGGAGGAACCTGAGGGTCATCACACAGGACTCCAACTCCTCACTGATCTCCCTCCATCGGTCACTATATCTTGGCAATAAATTCTCTCCTTAGTATCCCCGAAAGTCTGACTGTTTCTCCCATCCTTCTTACTGCTATCATCAACACTTCTCTCCTAGATTACATTAACTATTGTATTATCTATTAAGAAAAAGATCTGACCACATCACTTCCTACTTAATATCCCTCTCAGGCCAACGATATTTTTTTAAACAAGTAAGCAAACAGAATATGGCATACAAATATCTATGCGGTCTGGCTCTTATCTCTCTCCTTGTCACAGTCATCTCAAGCATTAATTGTCCTCTCAGGAAGTTTCCTCTGACCCCCCGAATCTGGAGGAAGGACGCTGCTTGGGCTCCTAGAAAATGTTGGGCTTAGAGGATCAGAGCGTTCAGAGCATGAACTGTACAATGGCATGTACTGTACACTTAACAGTTTACTTGACTATCCTGCCTTCTAAAAAGGCAGGATAGTCAAGTAAGGGCAGGGGCTGTATCCTCATTACATTTTAAATTTCCAGAATTTAATATAATAACTGGCAGAGGGTAGGCAACTAAGAAATGTTTGGTAAACAAATTGAATAAATGTTTGGTGAATAAATAAAAATGAAATGACATTTTTCTTATATAAAAAAATAGGTGTTGGGAGGTGAAAGGAAAATGTAATAGGAAAAGAAAAAGACTCCTAAAATGAAAAGAGGAGATGTACTAAGGGCCTAGGAAAAGCCCAACCTTCTCTTCCAGCCTACAAATGGCTTAAACTGCCACAGTGGCAACTAATAGGAAGCCGTTCTATGCATACTCTATTTTGGCCTTGCTCCTAAATCTCAGATAGTTGATCACAGCACAGAATTCTCTCTAGATTCTGAGCTGGTGGCAGAATGAATTGGGAGGAGCATGAAATCTTATTTACTCTCCTTCAACACTAAGAATTGTTTCCCTTATGCTACAGAAGACAAAGCCATTCTGCAGCTCTACTCTTCGTAAACACGTGCCTTAGAGACTTGCTGAACGCAGCAAAAATAAAACATCCCTTTTTCACTGCATTTCTCCAGAGAAGAAAGAAAGCAAAATTTCAAAAGAATTTTTAATAGTTGCAGAAAGCTTTGACTTAAAAAAAACAAAGTATCAGAAAGTACGCATGAAATTAAATATCGTTCAAAAGCCTAAGGTTAAAAAGTTGTCAGAGGTACCCTTTTCATGGGCATGTAAGTGATCAAGTATGACATATGTGAACTTGGAGCCTAGAGACCTTGATCTCAAGTCTTTGCCTTGGGCAAGTCATTCAAACTCTCCTCGCCCCAGTCTCTACACTGTAAAATAGGGCTATCTACCACAGCCTACCTCACAAAATTATTTTAAGAATCAAATTCATGCATTCAAACATTTATTTTAACAAATACTTTTTGAATGTCACTGTTCTGGGCATCAGTGATACAGCTATACAGAAAGCAAAGTCTCAGCCCTCTTAGAGTTTACATTCTAGTGAGAAAGACAAACAGAAATCAAATAAGTAGATGGATGTATAACTTCAAGGACTAATGAGTGCTCACAAGGAGAGTCAATCAGGGTAAAGGGACAGAGAATGGCAGGGCGGTCCTATATTCATTGGGGATGGGGGGAGGCAGGTTCTCTCTGAGGTTCTGAGAGGAGATCTAAGTGCAGTGCGAGAGTAAACTGTGTCATCACCTGCGAGAACGTTCCAGGCAGAAGAACTGCAAGGGAAGGCCCCAAGGTGGGCACGTGCTTAGTAAATACTTTCCAGGAACAGCAAGGAAGCCGGAGCTATTGCAGCCAAATTACTTAAAGGAAGAGAAGGAGGAAGTGAGGTTAGAGAGAGGCTGGAGCCAGACGTGGTGTATGTGTGAAGTATTTTGTAAACTATTACTGACAGCAAAATTCTAAGGCTGAGTCAGCCCAGATGGCATGGGAGACTGGCATCACTCTTCATGAGTCCCCATCATTCATGGGACTCTAAGATAGTGTCACTCATTGTACCGGTACGGATTACATCATCAGATGAGCTAACTTCACGCACACATGAGCATGTGCACATACACGAGTTTGTCTCTACTCTGTGTTCTATGACTGAAGTCTTGAATTTCTTATTTTCTGTAGACAGTAACAGTAAAGCAGTGAAAGCAAAGAGTACCACAGAGACCTCCAAAGTCTCAGCTTTTGTTGATTTTAAAGCAACAGCCAGGCCTTTGTTATAACTGAAGCCCAACCTAGGTTTTATCACTAGAGAACATTGAAAACTTAGAGAGGAATCATAAAAAAATGACAGACATCATCAAACGACTGGTATAGGAAACCAAAAGAAACAAATAAATGAGCTAGGACAGTCATGGAGAATATAAAGAAAAAAACACAAAGAAAAAGAAGGCACAACAATTTTTATTTGTTAAATGACAGCTGGGGTTGGATCACTTCAGGAGACAATTGATGATATGACCGGATCCCAAAAGAACACTTGGTTTTATGGGGGTGGTGAGTGTCTCAAGAATATTCAGCCCGCAGGAAGCTTAAAAAGTAACAGGAACTTCAATATAGGAGAATCCACAGCTACAGTTTTAAAATTCCTTCTCCCTGCCCCTCTCCTCTGCTACTAGCACCTGCCCCTCTCATAGATTCATTTCCACCTCCAACCTGCCCCTTCTATATCCCTCTTCTCATCTCTCTACACTCTTCCCTCTGCAGACATTTCTCCCAATGCCTGCTCTCTCTCTCCTGTGTTTAATGCCTACATGTTTTTTGATAGACATCCCCCCATCTGCCTTTCTGTGCTAGTTTCTCAATGTATCAGTAAACAAGCCAATCTTCTTCCTTCTCCCCTAAATCAATTTTCCTTTACGACTCCACAATTTCTCTTCTGAGCACCAAAATTCTTGGTTACTCAGGCTCAAATCCTCAAAGCTATCTTTAATGCCTCCTCTCTCATACCTTCCCAAGTTCAATCAATGATTAAGCCCCATCAACTCCCCTTGAATGGCGCTTGTTCCCTTTTCCTCTCCCCCTCTACAGCCTAGACAACTGTAGTAGTTTCTTGGCATGCCTCTCCCTCTAGGCTCTCTTCTTTCAAATATATTTAATAAAATGCTACCAGGGGATTTTCCAAAGTAAACCTCTAATCAGGCCACTGCCCTCCTTAAAAATTCTTTGAAGGCTCTCCATGGCTCAAAAAATAAAAGCCACACTCCTATGCTGGGTATTCAAAGTTCTTCATGGTGGGATCCAAGCCTATCCGGCCAGCCTTTTTAATCTCCTGTTCCTTGACCCCTACCACACATTCACTCCAGCCTGAGAAATGGTCCACTGTCTTCTGAACAGATCACAGTACTTCCCCGCTGCTCTTCACTTCTGCCATATCCTACACCCAGATTTCCCTCCATAGCCACCTTTTAATATCCTATTTCTATATTAAAGACCAATTCAAAATACCACCTCTGGAAAGGATTCCCCAAAACAGATGTGATTTCTCTGGCCTCTGACCCCCAGTGGTACACTAACCATGCATGCATCTGGTCACTCCTCCAGCAAGTATTTAGCGAGCACCTTGCATACATTTTACTTCACATCAAGGTTATGCTCCTCTCTGACCCTTCACTTCCCACCTTCCTCACACCCTATTAAATTGTAAGCTCACTGAAGACTTTTTTTTTTTTTTTTTTTGCCATACGCGGGCCTCTCACTGTCATGGCCTCTCCCGTTGCGGAGCACAGGCTCCGGACGCGCAGGCTCAGCGGCCATGGCTCACGGGCCTAGCCGCTCCGCGGCATGTGGGATCTTCCCGGACCGGGGCACGAACCCGTGTCCCCTGCATCGACAGGCGGGTTCTCAACCACTGCGTCACCAGGGAAGCCCTGAAGACATATTTTTTCAGCTTTATGTCATTTTTAGAACCTACCACAATGGCATCTACAAGACTAAATACATATCATCTGAATAGAGAAATGGTTGATTGTTGTACCCTGAGAGGCATTATCTTGGCTTTCTTAAGAGAGAAATGGAGAGCAGCTGTCTCCTACCCCTCCCTCATCCAGCTTAGAATTCTTCCTCAAAATCACATGTCCTATACAAGGACTGTGGTCTCCCTTGCCTTTGTTCCCTCCACTGGCAACCACTGGAGGGTAGTTAGGCAAGAGACAGGGGTCTGTAGTGCTCTTGCATTCCGTCTGCAGGTCTTGTCTTAGAACCAAACCAAGGGGACGCAAAACACGCTCCAGTCACCTAGTAAACTTAGAAGTGACAAGGCAAACAGAAAGAAAATCTTTGACTTTGAGCTTATTAGAAGTGGAGGTTATCCACTGCAGGGTCCAGGAGGCCCCAGGGATGCCATGGCTGGGGACCCAAGTCCTGGCTCTATTTAACTCCTGACTCCTGACCTCAGACACACAAAATTTGTGAGGACAAAAAGAAAGAGCACAGAGAGATAAAGACAAGGAAAAAATAAAAAGATGTCCAAAAAATGTTCACTGTGGGGTCAGGAAGTTGTATGATTATTTTGAGAAAACATCCAATTGTTCCATCAGTGAGTCTAAAAACTACCTCAGTCAAGTGTCCAAAGGTGTTAGAGCTACAAAAATATCTAAAGGGAAACTTGCAAAGGAATTTGGACAAAATTAGAAATCAGAACCTGTATTAGTTTGCAGTGATCATACATCGTTCTAATACCTTACTAACAGAATTCTGCAAAAAAACATTCAAATTTGAACCATTCCTGGTCTCCAGATTTATAAACATTTGATCTTGAAGAATACACAAATGCCTTTCCTCTACAATTCAACATGTTCCAAATATGCTGCATTGACAGCTCCTGGTATAATGGAAGGTTATTTCTGTTTTTGTGATTATTCCCTGACTCTAGGTAAGAACTAAGAGTTAAGTGGAAAGGCATATCCGTTTAGAATTTCATGTGCATTCTGCTGATGTCAGTAGATTGGTATTAATTGTACTGGAAAAGAATATTTGATGTATTTGAAAAAAGTCAGTCATGTGGAACAGTACACAGCCACAAGTTTTAGGTATGAATTCTGAATCTTAATTCAGAAAGCCTGATACTCATATAACCCTAACTGTGTACACTTTCTGATCTTCAGATGAATCATCAGTACTGTTTTACATTTATACCATAAAGCACTAGAACAAGAGACCAGTGTACACTTGCTTGCCTGAGGCCTGCATCATTCTCCAGTGTTTTATGGAAAAATTTGTTTCAATTTTTGAGCTGTAGAGTCGAAATGGTATGACCAAAAGCTATGGGTCATATTTTCTTTACATTAGAGAACATCTGGATTGATCATCTTTTTGTGTACAGTATATATCAGAGTGGCAGGGAATGTTTTTCCCTTGTATAAAACTTCCCCCAATAAACACCCCCAGCAGTATATTTTTTTTTAACACCTAACCCAAAGCAACTCACACAGATCATTTCTTACAGAGTCTAACAAGCCATAAAGTTCAAAGTGTTCCAAGGCTCTTCACAACCGTAGTCCAAAACTACAACTCACGTTGCACACTTGAACATGCACACAGGTGCACATGCACACACGAGCACCCCCCCACACACACACACATCATTAAATACTCTTTCAGCCACCTTGCCAATGGATTTCATGGGTAACTTCTAAGAACCAAGAGAGAGAGGTGGAGGCAGGATAAATCTGTGGTTGTTAAATGAGGAGGAAAGGAGCTTCAGAGAGAATGTTCTAGAACAGCAATGACTTGGGAACCAAAGAGGTTATCCAAGACAGGGGGAACCAGGTGAAAAACCATGTCCAAAAAAGAAAGATTTTTGCCTGGGTAGGTTAAACAAATCTGAGAGGGTAAAGAGAAGGCTCAGGCTTGAGTTCCCTGAAGCGCCAATACATGAAGCAGGACCACCGCCTGCAGAAGTGTGGGCTTTGCCTGTTGGTAAGGAGGGCACTCTATGGCCATGAAGTCTATTCATGCACAAGATTTTTATTACCACAGCCTAAATGTCCACTCCGAAGGAAATGGTTAAGAAAACTGTCACACACTCAAAAGACCATTTTGCAGTTACTAAACACAATGGCAATAAAAAGCTTCTGAGGGAATTCTCTGGTGGTCCCATGGTTAGAACTCGGTGCTTTCACTGCCAAGGGCCCGGGTTCAATCCCTCGTCAGGGAACTATGATCCCACAAGCCACATGGTGCAGCCAACAACAACAAAAAAAAAAAAAAAGGAAAAAGGAAAAAGAACCCTGCAGACGGTCCAGTCCAACCCTGCCATTAAAAAAAAAAAAAAGCTTCTGATTACATAGGGCAAAGCATATGCTTTAATAATAAATAGAAAAAAATCACGATAGTAAGCTTGACAGAATATAACTGCTAAAAACTCTGCATTAAAAGGAGGGCTGACGGCACTATTCACAATAGCCAAGACATGGAAGCAAGCTAAATGTCCATTGACAGATGAATGGATAAAGATGTGGGATAGAGAGATAGAGAGAATGGAATTTCACTCAGCCATACAAAAGAATGAAATAATGCCATTTGCAGCAACAAATGCATTATTGGATGGGCCAAGAGATTATCATACTAAGTGAAGTAAGTCAGATAGAGAAAGACAAATATCATATGAGGTAACTTACATGTGGAACCTAAAAGATAGAAATGAACTTATTTACAAAGCAGAAATAGACTCACAGACATAGAAAACAAACTTACGGTTACCAAAGGGAAAAGGGAGGGGGAGGGAGTGATAAATTAAGAGTTTGGGATTAAAAGATACACACTACTATATATAAAATAAAAACACTAAAATATATAAAATAGATAAACAACAAGGACCTACTGGGAACTATATTCAATATCTTATAATAACTTATAATGGAAAAGAATCTGAAAGAGAATACACATTATATATATATATCTGAATATATCTGAATCACTTTGCTGTACACCTGAAACTAATACATTGTAAATCAACTACAATAAAAAAATAAAAATAAAAAATAAAGAGAAGGCTGACAGATTATACCAAAATTGCAATTAAGAGGTTATGAATGGTTATAAAGTTTTTCTTTTTGTGTTTTTGTTTTACTGTTGTTTCATTTTCTGCATCTATGCATTTTCCTAATTTTTGTCTCACTATACATGAATTATTTTAATAATAGAAAAAGTAAAAATAAGCCTTGTTTATTTTATAGGTTATAACACCCAGAATTGTTTTGTCACACAACGAGCTCAGAAGTGGGAGTCGGAAGACAGAGCTTGAGTGCTGTGGACACTGTAGCTGTCTAATGGTGTGGATATAAGCAAGTCACCTAACCTCTGTAATAAGACCATTGTCTACTGACCTAATGAATGTGTACTCTAGTCTCTTTCCCGAGTGCTTTGCTCACGTTATCTCATTGAACACTCCCATCAATAAAGTCGATAGGCCTTGTTCTGCCATTATATAGATGAGAAAACTGAGACTTAAGGAAATCAAAGAATCGACCAAAATTACCGAGACAGCAAATGGTAGAACTAGGACAGTAACTCAGAACTAACACTGTGTTTCCTGACCCTTTCGCCTGTAAAATAAGCTGTACTTCTCAAACTCTTCTACTTATGAGTTCCCATCAAAGCAGGACTCGGCATTCATCTTGCTCACTGATGTATCTCAAGCTTAGACCAGTGCTTAGCACATAGCAGGTATTCCGCAAACATTTGCTGAATAAAAGTTCCAGCAGAGGAAATTGAACTCGTGGCTTTGAGAGTTCTGGAAATATCTGTCAAAAGTCACCTTCTGCAAGCTGAAATTTCTTTGGAGTCTCATATTTTAACTTAAAATGTGATGTGGACTTTGTATTCTACTTTGTAATATTATATATGTGGATTAATAATTATATCAAAATATGTGGCTTAAGCTGGAAATCGTTTTTCAAACTATCCAACTCAAGTAACTTTAATCTCCTTTCCCTCACCAAATAAGTGATACTGGTGCTCCTGGAATATTTGACATATTTATCCTCAGATTTCTTGTGTGCCTGGCACACCTTACACACCACCATGGGAACACACACTCGGGCTATGGAACATGTATCTAAGTGGTCTCAAATGTTCTCACCAGCTCAAGGATGCTTTTGGAACAGAGTACAATCCACCAGATAAAACTGAACTAGTGACACATGCAGTGGAACCTCTTTGTTCTGGACATAAGCTTTTATGTCTTTCATCTAAGACTGCATTAAGTTTTTTGACAGCTGAAATAAATTAGCTCATTTTCAGTCTGTAATGAACTAAAAGCCCTAGATCTTTCTTATAGGAACTACTGTAAACCAGATTACGCCTCATCTTATACTGGTGTATTTCTATTTTTTGAACCTGTGTGCAAGATTTTACATTTCCTCCCTAATAAAATCAGTCAGGAGGTTCAGGTCATCATTCCAGTCCGTTGAGAGCTTTACTGAACCCAGCCGTGTCATCTTTCCTAGGAGCCATCTGATGGAAATTTTTCAGAAATGCCTTCCATGTCTTCACTCAAAACATTTATAAAAACAAAGAATGAAATAACGACAGTGCAGGACAGAGCTTCAGGGCCTGCCACCAGACACCTTCATCTAGGTCAAAGATATTCATGACTGAGAGGAAAGGCTTGCCTTAGTAAAAGGACATATCAAAATCCCTGTGTGGCCATGAGATATTTTTATATTTTTTCAAAATAAAAGGAATTAGCTTTAAAGGACTAGATGTGCTGACCGAGAATGACAAAGAATAATTCGCCAACATGCTAGGTACTGTTGATCAATTACTTGTGAATTTGTCCATCTGTACTTTCATCCATTTTTGTCTACAGGATATAGAAAAAAAAAGTTGACTGTATAAGCTTCTAAATCAAGACCTCTGATGAACCATTCTAATAGTTGGTTTTTTTTTAATAAGGCTAATTTGGCACTGTTTAGTTTAATTGCTTTTTCTCTGAGAGTTCAAAAACAATAGGAAATTTTTTTCCTGGAAATTAACATCCATTTGACTGGTATAAAGATTCTGGAATTTTCCTTCTATCCATGACTTTTAAGATTACTTTTATCTGTCTGTAGCAGCTGTTAACAGAACCCCACTCATTACCCCTTCAGTCTTCTCTGAAGGTCACCGCATACTTCCTTCATATCTGCCAGAGGGCATTTTTTGCCAAAGAAGCCTGCTAGACCCCAGAGCAGAGTAGCATTTGCCAGAGGGCTAATGCCCCAGGGCCTCCTAATGAGGGATGAAGTTTAACGGATAAAAACCCCGGATGAATTTCCTCAGTAAGACAACTGAGACGTGTCCTGCAGTCTCTCAGGACATAAAATGAGATGAACTTAATTTCCAACAGGAATAATTCACTAATCAATGCACCTTTGCTGGCTTTCCTCCCCACTTCGGCTCACTTTCCCACTCCCATTCTGTGCTTCCTGGGATCACTTCCCCAAAACCGACTTGCATGCATATCCTTATCTCTGGGAGAGAATCAAAACTAAGACGCTATTTCCAATCTCCCCGCATGGCTCCATTTGTGTGATTTTTCTAAAATTACTGAAAACAGTTGCCCAATTATATCAAACTTTGTTTCACTATCTACAGATGCAATGAATTTGTGTGTACAGACTGGAAATCATTGGAAAAAACCTATGTATAGGTCCTTGCTTACCACTGCTCCACCTCTCTTGTACTTCACTGGCCCTTAGTCAGGTTTATTCTAAATTTTACAATATAAAAATCCTTCTTCTTGCTGGAGAAGAGGAAAACAAAATAGAAGTTAAGAAGTATTGTCTTTTTTCCTCTCTCAAGATACCTGGAGGTCATACTGCAAGTCTTCAAAAGAATCTGAGGTTAAAAACATACACATAGGGCGAAGACTAAGAAATACCCAAATATTCCATTGAAAAATTAACCATTTATAAGATACTTAGTTAACATCTATCCATAAGATAACTAAGAGACCAAGCAGTTTGGCAAGTAGAAATACTGTGTTTTTAACATTCAAGGGTCTAAATTCTATACTAGGGTTCTATTATTCTTTCAACAAACACTTCTTAAGTCCCCAGTACGTGCCAGGCCCTGTGCTAAAAAAATGGAGAACTACATCTGAGAACAAGATATGCCCCCTGATTCTAAGGAACTTACATTTGAGTGGACAGTTTTGGGGGTAAGTATGGGCAGGACCAATCCGTCTGGCCACTTCACATCATTCCTCTAGAGCCAATTCAAGTAGGATCTTGAATTTCTATATGCCCCATATTCCACGGGAAGTAAATTATTCTCATACTAAACTGATACTTCATTCATATCCTAAAGCTTCTGAATCCTTTTAATAAACTGGCATATTCTTCCTCCTGCACTTTTTTTTTACCCCAATGATGAGAACACAGAATAGTCCCCACAGCTCCCAGAATTCTTTGTGATGTTCTACTCCCTCTTAATTCTCTCCCACTGGGATGTTTCATTTGGCTGAAGGAGAATGGCACCTTATCAAAGGCTCACAAGAAGATTACACTGTAGGCAGAGGCACTGAGGAGAACATGCTGAGTCTGTATAAAATGACTGGTCCTCATGGGAAGCCTGCCAGATTACCACATGATGCCAAAAGCAAACACCTTGTGGTCAAGAACATCAGCCTTAGGAAACAGAACACCAAGGGCGCATTCTCTGAAACTGCCGCAAAGCAGATGTGCCTGGCACTAAACCACATTAAACCTTGCTAAGAAACCCAGTTCCCACAACAGAGTTTCATGTGGTAGCTCTGAAAACAGATTTAGGAATATGTCACTTCAGATATTGCTTGTCTTTGCAAGAAGCCTTTTCAGGTTACACACGAAAAAGCTCCCTATAGACATATTAGATGTGATTTTGTACTCCGTTTACAATGGCCTTTTTCAGGAAATGCGCTGTTTACATGACTCATTGTTTTTTTTAAACTAGCATAGCAACCGCTTTTAGAAAACTCAGCTCTTAAAATATCTGAGTTTAAAAGCAGAAAACCCACTTCCTATTATGTTTCTTTCATTAGAGTAAATCAGATATATCATTGGTGTCGAAGTAGAATTGTTGAACACATTCGTTCTGGACGAAAAACACTCCAGGAAACACAGTAAAAGGCTTCCAAGCCCTTGCTATGGGGAAAAAAAAAAAAATCTTACTGTCTCATTTCTCCTCCTCCAAGTAAGTAAGCCTGCGATATCCACTGTCTGATGATAAACTAGGGAGACAGACAGACTTTGCTTTTCTGCTCCTTTACTAGGTTTGTGGCCTTAAGAGAATCACAATCTTTCTGAGGCTCAATTTTTATTTTCCAAAACGACTCATTAAGGATATAAAGGGTTGCTATATTTACAGTGCCTGGCATAGAGCTGGTACCCAGGAGAGAATGTGATGGTAACAGGGTAATAACTGCAACAGCAGCAGCTGTCCCTCAAGAGAACGTGCAACCCAGGCCACTGCTCTGGTGCTCTTACAGGTTGTTTGCCCTGGTTCTGGGAGTCCAAGATTTGGGAGATTTCCTATTCACTTTCCCTCCTAAATGTACCTTGGACGACTGAAGCTTTCGTGCACACACAGTGACTCAGGGTCAAGCACAGTACCAGCTGAATCCAGTTTGTGAGGCTGTAATCCCAACGACTCCAAGCATGCCTACATGGAATTTATTATTCAGAGGTTTTTCTCCCCTTATGATAGAGGATAAAGGTAAGAGATCCCTGTCCATCCCAAAAAGGCCTCTTTGGGGGATGAACCTGGCCAGCAAAGTTTATGTACATCAACCCTTACTTCAAGTATATTATTTTTAATTATTACTTATTTATTTCTTATTAAAGGGAGAGTTGTTTTGAACATTAGCTCATCTGATATGGGTATTCTCTAACAATATTAAATGCTAAAGAAAAATCTGTCCTGTCCAACATACAAAACGTATGATATACAGGTTAATGTCAAGATATGTGACACGTCTAGACTAAGTACTCAGTGTTTGCCAGATTGTTTTACTTGTCAACTACATTACTGTATAGTAAAATATATTGTCACAAAGCTTTTCTTTGAAAGGGCATTTCTTCTGTTGGTTGCCTGCTTTTGCTGTAAGACTAATTAGCCACGACAATTAGCAGAGATGCAAGTTCTAAAAGAAATAGGATTAACTGAAATGAAACCATGCTATAGGCAAGTCATTGTAAAAAAAATGAAGCACAAGATATTACACAGGCAAAATGCTGTACTTCCTCAGGCTCATGGCCACCAAATACATCCTTTTTGACACTTCTCATAATGATATTTCATGGGCTGTTTTTTTTCAGAAAGCTTGTATTTAATGGCATTAAATATACAATTTATAAATTGTATATATTTCAAAGAAAACACTCAGACAAAATAAAATAACTGAGTCAAAAAAAATCACGGTATGTAAAATTGAAAATCTACAACAAGAATATCAATATGGAACCTGAGTTTTGGATCATTTGGGTATTACTATACCACCTTTAAAGCAAATCAGAATTCTTCATTGATAGTTCAAAAATATAAACTATAAATATATAGCAGAAGCATTTCCACACACTGGTTTCCATAATCTTGTCTATGCAGAAATGCTCCACTAGGTACATAAAGTACTTGTTGGAAGAAGTAACCGTTTGTCATTCGCTGGCACCTTGGACCTCTGCTGTCCTTTAAAGGGCTTTCATTGTTTAATTATTATATGGTGTGGGCACTCACTGGGACCAACAGTTTCCTTAGATGATGGATTCTTTTTTCTGATCAATGAACACATTGGGTTTTTAAAGGGAATAAGCAGCAAAGATGAAGTTTCGCTTGCTGTGAGCATCATGATCACCACCGTGAAAATAAGTTTATTCTTTTTAGTCAAGAATTGGAATGAGTTCATTATGATCTTGGGATAGAATGTCACATCTCATAGATGGGATTCAGCCAGAGACAGACATTAGTGCTCGAGGTAGGGCTATTTTACCAATTTTCCACAACTCACCTTGGTATTTTATGCTCACAATAATTGTTTTCCTTTTAGTTAAAGAAATCCATTATTCTGGGCTCTGTGGGGGTTTTATAAAAGCCACATAAAAGTAATAAATTTAGTTTTGCTGCTTGCCCCTGAAGCAGAACAGATGTTTCAGAGGTTACAGTTAACATCAATATGTGCCAATCTTACTTTTCCTGAAGGGAAATAAATTGCTAATGATGTTCTTGCAGCTACAAACGTCTCCTCACCTGAAAAGGCCATTTTAAGAATTACTTGTTATTCAAAGTGAATACAGAATGAATGCAGAACAGTCTAAAATGCTTCTTGGGCATATTATTCTAATGATGGGGAAATCTGAGGAAATTTACCTAGAAGCATTCATTCCAGGGATTCCAATGATCAGTTTTACTTAGTCATTAATGCCCTAATTATTCAATATACACAGTCGCTATGCCCCATCCCCATTTCTATTGGGAATAATCTGTCACCAATTTCGTAGTTTCATTATTTTAATATGTCTTAAAAATAGAAACATTTCTAGAAACCACTACATTTCAGAGAGACTTGTGCCCATTTCCACCAGACAGAGTTTTGAAGAAAGAAAAAAAAAAAAGAATTTAGGGAATAGGCATAAATTCAAGAACACCAGTGCCTTGCTTTCATTATCTGCATGTTTGAAAAATCTTAATACCCTGAAAGACTTAGAGAGTGTTTTGTTTTTTGTTTGGATGGTTGGTTGAGATAGCCTGAGTCCATGAAGTGAAGACTGTCAAATCATGGTCCTGGTCATCAAGAGACAAAGAGTGTGTCATTAACTGCATGGGTGACCCGCACCAACATGTAATCCCTCAGGACCTCAGTGTCTGCCATGACAAAGTGATACGGTTGAACTAAATGATTCCTAATGTCAGTCTTTGAATTTATAGCTGGTAAATATTAGGAGAACTCTTCAGAAATTTCTTAACATGAAACGAATTTTTCTATGAATATTTTTAAAGACAATTATGGTAAAAAGATAGCCATGTATTTGAATGTATACTGAAGACAAGTTCAGAAAGATACAAAACAGTCCATGGTAAGTAGGAAGTAGTAGTGCCTGTGTCTAGGGAAGGAAGAGGTACTTTGTCTCTTTATATTCTTCTGAAATGTAAGAATGTTTATACCATGAACAGGCAACTTTTGAGATTAAAATAACTTACACTAAATAAAATATACAGGAAAACTGCAGTGTAAATATTAAATTTAATACTTTTTTCAACAACTACTGTTTTTGAATTTCAAATATACAATTATTATTCCATGTCTGTAGTGATACCGTATTTTTTTTTTTTTTTTTTTTTTTTACAAAAGATTTAGGTTTAAGGTTGTCTTAATCCTAATGTTCTCTCCCTTTGTCTGCTTATCCAGTTGCTACTTCCAAGTCCTGCTCACATATCACCTTCTCCTCCTTTGGTTTTTCATAAACAACTCCACTCCAGCACTTGCATAGTAATATTATCATGTTCACACGTCTCTCTCTCTCTCTCTCGCTAGGCCCAAAGACAGACCATGCCTTACTCTTCTGTACTTCCTCCCAAATTCTTATCATAGTGCCTGGCATGGGGAGGTGGCTCTGTTTATTTTATCCCTGGAACACATTGTGATGGAATTTGACACCTTATAATCTTTGTTTGAGAGATTTTTATACCATTGAAAATACAAAAAGAAAGAAAAAGAAAATTCTATTGCATACTGTAAACATATGCACCTATGGAAAGCAAGAATTTGAGCTAAAAGTCAGAGGAAGTATGTTAACCGAGTAAGATCTAGTTCTTCAGGGCTGGTTTGCTTGGGCTTACTCCGTAGACTAAAATTCAGTGTCCAAGGAATTCGATCATCTAAATATTTCAAAATTTTTTTCTAATCCAATGTTTTCAACTAATGGGCATGAAATTTAACAAAAGATGGTGAAAAGTTCTGGTGGGTGAAAATAATAAGAATCAGAATTGTGAACTGCGTTTCTCTGTACACCACTGCTAAGGTTAGCATCAGCAAGCAGCCCATTTCTAAGAGGAAGCTGAGACCCAAGACTGAATCAAAGAGACAACTGACTTGTAATGGACAGTAATTTGTAATCATCCAGAAATTGGAAACATGGAATTCAAGTTCCCTTTTTATCACTCACTCTCTGTGACAGTTTGAACAAGTCACTTCAGTTCTATGAGTTTAATTTCCCTATCTATAAAAAACTGTTTATCATCTCTGCCTATAGGGTTATTGAAACAATTAGATGCCTTAGTGTATATAAAAACAACCCATAAACTATTTATTGTCTATGACGTAGAACACCATTTTTTATCATAGGGTTTATATGAATATGACAACGCATGGAAACCACAAGACCCACTTTCCATGTTCCTACCCTTTATAACTGGGTAGCTTAAGACAATGCCTTAACCTCTCTCTGCTTCAGTTTCCCACTGGAAAACAACCAACAATATTATGTTCTTGTCTAGAGATATTTAAAATAATAAAATAGGAAAAAGATTATGAAATGCTTTGCAAAGCAAAGAGTTTTCAACTATGACAAGCCTACTTGGTCTTGAAAATTGAACGACAGAAAGATAAAGTGACATGCTAGGATGTTCAGCTTATTATTACATATTGGAAAAAACTAAGCTAGAAACTAGTTTCAAGTTCCTTCTACTCCACTACCTATCTGAGTAAGTAAATCATGTACACAAAATATTAGTCAGAAAAATATATAATATTATGGAAATGGAATCTCTTTTTTCTAACAAAAAGGAAGAAAAAATATTTATATGCATAAATAGGTTAAAAATAATACTTGTCCATAGAGGCCTACTGTTCAATTACATTTTTTTTAACATCTATACTGGAGTATAATTGCTTTACAATGGTGTTAGTTTCTGCTGTATAACAAAGTGAATCAGCTATACATGTACATATATCCCCATATCTCCTCCATCTTGCATCTCCCTCCCACCCTCTTTATGCCACCCCTCTAGCTGGACACAAAGCACCGAGCTGATCTCCCTGTGCTACACAGCTGCTTCCTACTAGCTATCGATTTTATATTTGGTAGTGTGTATATGTCCATGCCACTCTCACTTGATCCCAGCATACCCTTCCCCCTCCCCGTGTCCTCAAGTCCATTCTCTACGTCTGCGTCTTTATTCCTGTCCTGCCCCTAGGTTCTTCAGAACCATTATTTATTTATTTATTTTAGATTCCATATATATTTGTTAGCATATATTATTTGTTTTTCTCTTTCTGACTTACTTCACTCAGTATGATGGTCTCTAGGTCCATCCACCTCACTACAAATAACTCAATTTTGTTTCTTTTTATAGCTGAGTAACATTCCATTGTATATATGTGCCACATCTTCTTTATCCATTCATCAGTTGATGGATACTTAGGTAGCTTCCATGTCCTGGCTATTGTAAATAGAGCTGCAATCTGAATTATCGTTTTCTCAGGGTATATGCCCAGTAGTGGGATTGCTGGGTCATATGGTAGTTCTATTTTTAATTTTTTAAGGAACCTCCATACTGTTCTCCACAGTGGCTGTACCAATTCACATTCCCACCAACAGTGCAGGAGGGTTCCCTTTTCTGCACACCCTCTCCAGCATTTATTGTGTGTAGATATTTTGATGATGGCCATTCTGACCGGTGTGAGGTGATACCTCACTGTAGTTGTGATTTGCATTTCTCTAATGCTCAGTAATGTTGAGCATCCCTTCATGTGTTTGTTGGCAATCTGCATGTCTCCTTTGAGAAATGTCTATTTAGGTCTTCTGCCCATTTTGGGATTTGGCTGTTTTTTTGATATTGAGCTGCATGATATTGAGCTGATCATGGTGTATGATCCTTTTAATGTGCTGCTGGATTCTGTTTGCTAGTATTTTGTTGAGGATTTCTGCATCTATGTTCAGTGATATTGGCCTCTAGTTTTCTTTCTTTGGGACATCTTTGTCTGGTTTTGGTATCAGGGTGATGGTGACCTTGTAGAATGAGTTTGGGAGTGTTCTGGAGGGACTTTTTTAAGCTAGAAGTGACTGGGAGATGTCAGATGCTGTCCAATATGTCATTTAAGAGGTCACTCAGCAAGAAAAGAAAATTAAAATCAACAGAATTGAGGGCAATGATTACAGCAAAGTAAAATCATTTCAAATTTGCACCGAAGTTGAGGCTAGTTACCAGAACTCAAAAATCAAGCTTTATTTTCCAAATCTGACCTTTAGAAATGAATCAAGTGTTCCGAGACAAGTGCTCAAGATCATGATCCTGGTTTAGTGTCCAGCAAAGACTGACTTCTAGCCTGCATCCTACATTCATGTCTTATGCATTAAATGGTGACTCAGGGATTCACCAATTCATATCAATGGTTTAATTTAACAGTGTCTGACCCATTGGTTAGAACCTGACTGTAGACCTCAAAGCCCTACCTGTTCATTTTCATTTTCCTAACCAGTTTCCAACATCATGCTTTCTCTCCTTCAAATCCATCTCAAATGCTCGAAAGCAAGGAGGGGGAACAAACCATGGGACGCCTCTGCCAGGTAACCTAACTCCCAGGTAACAATCCTATCTTCATCTTCTGCATCTGCCTCCCCTACTCTCAGGGGACAAAAGATTTGAGAAAAGGAAAACCTTTCTGATAAAAATGTTGAGAACCCTTCTCTGAAAAGCCAGTCTAAGAACCATATTTGCACTTTCAAAGGGTATTCTTCTGAAAACATTCTGAAACACTGTATCAGGTCCATAGGTTCCAGAAATGACCCTGATAAGCAAAATCTTCTTTCCTGTTCCTACTCAATTAGCACAAAGTTTAGCACTAATAAGTCTCCAGGCCAGGCTCACTTAGGATAGGCTCCCACTAGGCCAGCGGTGCATCAAGGCAGCTGAGCTCAGTCAAAAATTGGTTAAGTATTAAAGGTTTATCTTAGACGTGGGTGCTATGAACTCTTTTTTGCTGTCTTCACTGTACTCTTGTCCTTATGAGTCTCACAGTAAGGTCTTTATGAGGTAGAAATCAAATTCATGGTTGGTCAAGGGTCAAGATCCCCTGGGTTTTGGCTTTATCAGGAACTTGGAACCAACCCCAAGATTAGTTCTGCTCCAGGGTATGCAGTCTCTTTCCATGCCTTTCTTGGATTTTGAATCACCAATATTCAATTTGGTGTATACCACTGTATTGATATTTTTGGACCACAGCCACCCACAACTCTTGTTATAGGAGAAATATTAACAACAAATCTTCATTAAGTACTGTTGTCTAGTCTAGATTTAAAAGGAAAATATTCTTTTCCATAATTTCTTTTCAATACCTCTCACATTATACAGGTAGTCATAAACTCTACCTATATGTAGTCCCAAGCCTTTAGGTTTCAGGAGAAATGTTGTAACCTTAACCATGACCCAACACACACACACACACACACACACACACACACACAGCTCACCATCACTACCACTGGGTAAAGTATACAACTTGGGAAATGAAATACCAAATTCTGTTACTCACAAGACAGCTAAGAAACAGACTGGAAAGAAACTCACTTAGCAGAATGAACAAAACATCATAAAATGTTTGAATAGGATTTTAACACCACAAAATGAACAATTATACTTAATTTTGTTTTGGTTACTTTCATTTGTTCTGTCTTAAAAAGTCTGTGGTGGTTTTAAGAGTCAGGGAAAAAAGCTACAAGTATTATACTGTCCCACATACACCCCCAATCGAATAGAACCAACCTTCTTGCTAGCACTCCTCTCTCTCTCTTTCCCATCATTTCCCCACCCCAAACAGTCATACTCTCAAGAGACTTCTCAGGAAGCCTGTAACAGTCTTAAAAAATAATGGCATGCATCTATGTGAAGGGAATCATGCCGACCCAAAGACAGGGTGTTTTGATGCCCTGAAAAAAGCATGCATTTTGTAGTGAAGGCAGACCTGGGGTTAGCTCCTGGCTCCAGCTATGAAAATTTAGGCTAATTACCTCTCTAGACCTCAGTTACTGTAACAGTTTGATAAATGCTCTGCATGTGAATTCATAGTTCTTAATCAAATTGAGCAGTTCCTGGACATTTTAATTATATAATACTTAGTATCATTCAAATATGTTATATAAGTGCTTTGGTTAAGTAGGTCTCCTAAGACGGCTAAATGAAACAGCAACTCTGCCCCTTTTCTGGTTAATTTTCAATTATTTACCCTTTTGATTTTGGTTAGCAACTCATAGTTATTTGCCTTCTAAAATCACCTGAGGAAACAAGATTTGTTTGTACATGGTTCAAAACATAATCAAGATTCTGATAATCTGCTACGCTGGCAACCCCGAGAGAACATAAGAAAGGTGATGAATAAGGCATCTTTCCCCTGTTTGATCACATTTTCAGCAAAACAGCAAAATTCAGTACTGCTTAGCAGCTTAAAATATTTAAGTTTATATTTGTAATAGAAACAGGAAACTATTTCCAAAACCTCTATTTTTTCTTTGTTGAAACAAAGTCTGCAATTCTAACCAGCTACATGTAAATAACATTTAGGCAAGCAACAGTCTAGAAGATATAAAATAATAAGTGATTGAGATCATTGTTGCAGTGGGGGGGGGGTACAAGAAAAATACTTTTCAAATGTTATAATGGTCCTCTCCTCAAATTCCCCATTCCATTGATAAACCTCTTATAGACCAGTTATAAAAATACTAGACAGATACAAGCCTGGTTAAAATAAAAGCCTTCAAGGGATGGACATTATCTGCTTTTACCACCTGAATAATAACTGCAACAGAATTGCTGACCTAGAAATTAGAGTGAACTTTGATGACCCTCCAAGCTAGCCACTCACTCCATACAGAAATTTCTCCTGTCACGTACCCAAACCACTCCAAGAGGGCACCATATTAACCTCCTTCCAGGCAACCCATCCCATCCTGCTACAGTTCTGAAGCTCAGGTCAAGCTCAGGAAAACGAGTCCCTGAAAATGTTGTAACTAGAGAGCTACTTTACTTCACAGGCAGGGTCTTGAGATGGGCCTGAAGACATACAGGAAAAAAGCAGATTTCTGGAGCTCTAATGATTCCCAGTTAGGTGCCTATTGGTAAGGCCTAACATCAACAACAATTCTACCATAAAGAGATAGTGGTTCCTCTGAAGATTCTCATTCTCAGCAGACAATGATGCCCAGGGTTAAGGAAGGTGAGAACTTCCATCAGATCTAAGGGTTCTAAAGGGTGGTTTAGCCCAGTGTTTGTGCCTGAACCTCAAAGGAAAAGAGAGATCTCTGCCCCCTTTCTTTTATCCTGCTTAGTCTAGTTGATATCCAATTACACAGCTGGCACCTGAAGTTTGTGAAGCCCAATGCTAAACCAACAGCAAGTGTGAGACCTGAAGCAAGGCAGGCCTCCCCTGCACCACCACTTCACCCTTCATGGAGGGAAGACCTACTCAGGTGACTTCTGTTTCACCAACAGAGGACAAACTGGGGAAACCTGTGCAATGGAACTGGCTTTATTGCCTGCTGGCTTAATCATTAAGAAGACTGGATGTTAACTAGACTTATCGTGGTGATCCTTTTGCAGCATACACAAATATCGAATCGTTACATTGCATACCTGAAAATAATATAATGTTTCATGTCAATCACACCTCAAAAACTGGCTTTACCTTAAACTTCCCACATGAATTTTCTAATGGAAATTTACCTCCAACATCTGAACCAGCAAGAAAATGAGGCTTTACCAACCAGTTACAGCACCCATGTCTTACTCACCTTTGTACCATTAATGTCCGGAGCAGTACCTAGCACACAGCAGGTACTTGGAAAACATTAGCTGACCTAGGTGAAGGGTTAAAATGTGTTCAAGGACTAACCTTCAAAAGCATTTCTTCACGTTGGGCACTATCAGAATCACAGGATTTTCTGTGCAGTTTTTCCACATCTGCAGTAAGGTTTCCATACCCAGTGATTTGCAGAAGGCAAGTCTGAAGAGATTCCCAACCTAAGGTGTTCAAAAATAGAAGACACACACATGAGGGAAAACAAAACTTACTCTTTGGCATTAGTTCACTTGATGTACATGCAACAGAACTTCACATATTTATATAGTATTTAGGAAATTGTTCAAACAGGATTTAATAGAAGCACAATTTCTTACTGAAGCTCTGCTGGATAATTGTGGAACTGGGCTAAAATTTACCTCTCATTCTGGCTTTTTCTTAAGTCAAGTTGCAACAATACGGCTTTAAAACCCAGGGAGCTCTTTATGCAGGTGACTCAAAAGTAAGATGTAGAAAATATAGGGAATAATAGGTTCTTAGAGACCATGTAGCCTCCTCCCTAAGTGGGTTTATCAGAAACACCTCAGAAGGGTATGTGTGTGAGAGAGAGACGGAAAGAAATAGTCCTCAGAAGCATAGGAGTAAGAAAATTTTCTAAACACAAAAAAGAAGATTGGAGACTTTGTTATTAACCAGTGTATATCCAACATACATATAAGGATATATAGCTACATCATAGATCAGGTGAGGGAAAAGAATTGTTGGTGAAAATGAAGAGAGGAATTCCTAATGCCAACCTTACTGCTTTGACTTGAAGAAACATTGTGTGAAGGAGCTCTACATAATTCTTTAAGTAGATTCTGTGGTTTCCCACTGTTGGTTTCATATGAATGTTTCAGAGAGTAAGTTTCACACAGGTGGATTCCAGCTTGTCTGGGGCAAAAACTCTGCCCCTCAGATCTTACTGACCTAAATACAGTCCATTTGCAAAACCTGGCACACAGTAGCTGCTCAACAATTGTAGAAACGTCTGGCTGAATGAAATAACATTTCTCTTCTCTAGACATATGTCGGGAAGCTTTTTCTCATTACTTCTCAGTTGTTCTCCTAGACTTTTCTTTGTGTGTTTTCACCATAGTAACTTGTTTTCACTTTAGTGTTCTGCACACCTGAAGGCTCTTGTCCTTCAGATCGTGTCATCATGAATCATGATAAAGAACATACACTTTAGAAGGAAGGAATCCAACTCCTTTTTCTCTTTATAACCCATTAGTTTGGATAAGCCTCTTCTCTTAAAAGATAATAAAGTTTGCAGAGAGGAAACTGGCAAAAGCCTCTTTCCTCATTCCAACCATGCAGTTCCTGAGGTTTTCACATTCTTACATGATTCTACCTGCCCTGGCTGATTGTTCTAATAGTAAGTGCTGAATTCCACCTGGGCCAATCAGAGCACATCCCCTTAGAGTTTGAATTCTAAAAGTAGAGACAGTTTTTGTTTAATGCAAAACCTACAAGATGTGGACATAAATGTTCCACATGACCAAGTTTCCATCCACAAGGATGACCTGGTCTGAAAGAATAAAGCCAACACACAAAGAGGCAGATTATGGAAATGCTAAGAAAGAGAATTCTGAAGGCATTCAAATCATTGGCTGCCATCCATTGTCCAGGTCAAACACTGACATTCCTGTGGTTGGTTTATTTCATTCATTCAATAAATATTCAGTAAGCACCTACTATATGTCAAGCGCTTTGCCAGGCACTGGCGATGCAATAGTGATCAAGACAGATAATGGTCTCAGCCCTGGCAGGGCTGGTGAACCATTAAATCCACAAGCCCCCTGCAGTGATCACACATTTTTACCTATACTAGTATGAATGACATCCAAAAGAGTGCTACCTTCAGCTATATTATGAATTAAACGCCTATGGATTTGTCTGTGAAGTTAAACAATTTTTATGCAAAATCTATTTTCCAAACAACTAGGTGATCAACATATTTTGGATCTTGATTTATGCCTGAGTTGCTTAAAATCTCCCTGAAAACTGGAAAATCCCCTTATGACTTAACACCTGAGACATCTCAAGCTTTCATTACCTCTTAAAAAACATTCTGAATTTAAGTACAATATGATGCAACACAGTTTTGCTTCAAGCAGTATCATTGTATTTCCTTACACCAACTATGCAGGAAACTGACATCGAATTTTACCTCTTTTTCCCCAACCTAGGTTCTTTTAAATATAACATAAAACTCTATGACTTTAGGTAGTGTTAGACCACATCTCCAAGGCCTTCCTAGTTCTAACATTTGAAAATGATAATAACGATAATGACATCTATTTTTAATGCACCATAATGTTAGGTAAAGAAAACTAGTTCATCTTTTACAATGTGATCTTTCCAAACTCAGATATGAGGAGGTAACTCGCCAGCTTAGGGTCCAGCAAGAGGAATGCAGATGATGTGAAAAAAAAAAAAAAAACATCCTTTCGTCAGGACACTGTCCTGGGATGCCCTATGACCTGCCTCTGCCCTTCATGCCCACGCTTCACAAAGCATGGCTGGGAAGAGTTCACAGGGGAGGTTCCCATGCTGAGCCCACCCTGGGACATGCAGCCCCTCACAGCCACCAAGCAGGTGTCCTTCCAGCATTTCAGTTTTGTGGTCAGGGTCTGCTAGCCCCCTCCCCTGCCCCAACCGAGCTCTGCCCCATCCATACACACAAAATAAATTAACTAATTAATTAAATAGGGCTTCTCACCAGCTGAGATCCATCACACATGGATCCTAAGGGATGAAGGATAACCAAACACTTTCCCATATTCTTTACATCCACTGCATTTCTCTCCTGTGTGATTTCTCTTGGGCATAAAATGGTTAGAATTTCTTCCGGTGGCTTTGATTATATTGATTATATTCATGGGGTTTCTCTCCAGGTTGAGTTGATGCCTGTTGATTAAGAATATTATCAGGGATAACTAAAGGTTTTCTTGCTTTCTTTGCAAGACAGGGATTCTCCCCCATAGAAGGTCTGCACCTTTTCCTGCTAGTAGATGGTCTGCCCCAAATTTAATCTGCTTTACAGTGGTCTCTTTGGTTTTAAGTTGAGACTTCTGGTCTGCACCGGTGTCTTGGAGAATTCTTCTCCCCTCTGTCCTCAGCTCTTCCTGCTCTGCCTGGGTGAGCAGTTTATGGAGATACCCCACTGAGACCAGGTCCCGAAAGTTATCCAGCAACATGTCTGTACGGGATTTTCTGAGCAGGGTTCAGCAATGCCCCCTCCTCATGGAGAAGTCCACAGCCACGTCCCCGAAGGTCACCGAGTCCTTTGATCAGGTTTTCAGCAGCCCTGGAGCCATCCCTTCCTCCTCCAAGTTCCCCTCCTACAGACAAGTGGCGTCTTGAGACGGCACAGTGGTGAAAAGTTGAAAAAGTCTCCTTTGAAATCTGAAGAGACAAGCACGGCAGCTCTCACCACTTCACATGATGATGATACTGGAGGTCCCAGCCCGGGCAGAAAAGCAGGAGCAGCTCCTTGGTACCAAGGCAGATAATGAGGAAAAGCGTGGTGGCTCAACAAGGATGAATGCAGCATTCCGGCAACTCGCACTTCGGTCTGGGGGCTTGTAAGACGTGGAAGGCCCCCAGGGCAGGCCTACGAGCGCCTGAGGCAGCGGGGGCAGCCTAGTCCTATTACCTTTTGACTTTCCTACTTGACTGAGACTCCGTGAGGACAAGAACTGTGCTTAATTAATCTTGAATTACCATTTGTTGGGCTGCACTCCGCAGGCTTGCAAGTTGTCCAGCTTCCAGACTGAAGAAAGAGCTTGGAGACAGCGACAAAGACACCCACGGTTTATTGGACGGAGTGACCTTACACGAAGGACCCTGGAGCAACAGGACAACAGGCAAGACGTGGCGGCCGTCTTTCCTACTCGGGGGAGGACGCTACCATTTATAGGAAGGAATTGACGTCAGGTGTGCTCATCAGTTACCAGGGACTAATTAAGCTCTATAATTAAGAGGATTGGATAGTCATGTGACTGAAGCAGCAACTGGTGGAGCAGGGGATTTAGAGAGCAAGAAAACATCCATCTTGAATAGCCTAACCATACACCAATGTCTAATCCAATGTCAGGTACATTGGCACCCCCTAAACAGGAGGAAGAAACCCGGAGAATTCCTGGTGATTCCAATAATAATAGTAATATCTGACTGACTTACGCTATTCTTTTTTTTCTTTTGCGGTACGCAGGCCTCTCACCTTTGTGGCCGCTCCCGTTGCAGAGCACAGGCACCATCATCCTCCTCACCCAGGACAGTCTCTCATTTTACAAATGAATAAATTAAGTTTTAGAGCAGCTTTTCTTAGCATTGGTACCAATACATGACAATCATTTAGAACATGCAGCATGAGTAATTTATTTTTTAATGGTATTAGATTGATGTCTGACCATTTTTATGTATGTTCATAAACATTTTCATATGATTCAATCTAATACTAGTTTTAAGATGCTTTACTTTCAATATATAAATCAGGGTGATTAAGGATTAAATCTATACTAATATTATTCTTTCATTCTTATATTTTGTACGCTTGTGGTTCTCTACCCAGTGGCCCAGGCAGTGGTATCTGTAAAGCTCCCCAGGTGATTCGAAGGTGGAGATTTCCTACACTTCCCTTTGTTTAAGAGAATCACTGCTTTCTGCTTTCTCACCTGGGAGAGAAATGAAGACAGTCAAACAGCCCTCCAGGAAACATCACTGGTTTAACACAGTGGTTCTCAACCTTGGTACTGATTAGAATGACCTAGGGAGGACTTAAACTCTAGACCCCAACAGAGACGATGTAAATTATATCGATCATAAGGCATTAAGTTTGTCAACGATCTCACTTCTAAAACAAAAAAAAAGCATTATTCACAATAGCCAAGATATGAAACATTTTTTGTTCTTTTTGACACCGTAAGGTGAGGTACTACTGTTTCGACTTTACTCATCAGTTTAAATCATGATTTCTGTACATCCAGAAAGGTATTTTAACGTATCTTTGAACATGCTGTGGACAGATGGATGGAGCATGTTCAAAATAGTTGCAAGGGAGCCCTTATGCAACCACTTAGGAGAAATCATTTTTTTCTCCTATGTACAAGTAGGGGTTCATTATTACAGGGCTATATAACATAGGACCTATCTCTTAAGTATCAGATGACAGTGACCTCTGCAAGGAGGCAGAGGAAATATAACCCTATTATATTGATATGATTGTTTACGTGCATTTTGCCCTTTAAAATTCTGTTTTACCCACAATCCATTTCAGCATCTAGTTAAACTAAACGGTCACTCCTGAGTCCTGGATAAACCTCATGTATTTCACTGTTACACAGCAGTTTCAAAATCTGATGTGCTTGTTTGTTTTTTTCTTGTTTGTTTGCTTGCTTAAATTGGGCTTCATTAAGAAAAATGTGCATATGAAATAATTTTTTAAGTTTTCCAGAGGTCAACTTTATCATAATCAATGTTTACACTTCTTGAGAGCCAACCAAGCCTTCATGAACTCTTCACCTGAGAGCTGACTTCTGATACTGACAAGAGTGTAAACCACCATGAAGATAAGGCTCTTAGGACAGGCTGTTTTCTTGCTGTAAAACAACACTTGTCTCCATTTTTTTTTATACTACTAAATTTCTCCTAATGTAATATCAGGGGAAGAAGAAGCGTTGGGGGAGGGAAAAGGCAGTAGATTCTGGACTAGACAGCATTTTTAGACAGCGACAATTAATTGTCATAGTTCTCATCCCACACTCTGATTCAGTTAGAATATTGCTCTTAGACTTGTTATTGATCCAACAGGCATTCAATTTTAACTTTGGAATGAAGAAAACAGACATAACTTATTTTTCTGTTAGCCTCAGTGATATTTAGTAATTGTTTGAGTGAGACACATTTATTTTCAAGAGTCTCTGTGATATTAATCATTTGACCAAAAGTTCTTAGGCACTAGGAGGTAATCTGTAACTTTTTTTTTTGCAGGAAAAGGAATGTGACCAAAGTAGTTCTCCCCATTTCTGAGTAGGGCAAGTATGCATGCTCTATTTTCTTTACTCATTTTAAAAGGTAACCTGTTTTATTACCTTTCCTTGGCTTGAGAGTTAGGAATCAATAGGCATGTGATTGGGAAAACATTAGTGATACAGGGACTGGAACTGAAACGACTGCAATCAGGCAATCCAAAAATAATCAAACTAATGTCTTGGTTCTTTCATTCAAATGCAACCTTTACTTACTGCTTTATGATTAAAATGTTCCTTTGAAACTAAATTAATTTTTCTCCTCTTCACAAGATGATCCATGATTAGGATTTTATTTGTAGTCTGCCCAAATTACCCGTTTACATACCACTGACCACCCTCTGCAACAGTGACACTTTTATTGCTGAAGCTCAACGTCCTGTTAAGAAATGAGTGAAATATTATGTGTATATAAGTCGGTAAATAAAAGAAACAAGTGACTTGATGGAATAATCTAAAACAAACAATTTTTTAAAAGATGAAGCAGAAAGATAAAGCATCCCTTTCCGACTCCTGTTTACTGAAACCAACTCCTACCCACCAAACAGTACACAGTTCATAAAAACCTTTCACATTTGCCTTTTTTTCCCCAAATTTGTCCAAGTTAGTTTCCACTTCACTGTTCTACTTCTTACTCTAAGCTTTCCTAGCACCTCAGTTCCCCTGCAGCCCCCCACCCCTATACACACTCTTACACATCACCCCCTTTTTGACTCCATACCTCAGGCCTAATTTTCCACCCAGCCTTTCAACTATCCAGTTGAGACTCATTGCTGAACTCTTACAGGACATAAGTTCCATCTGTTCTGGGGACCTGAGCATTGCCACAAATAAGAGTGTTTTCCCCACTCCAGGGGAAACACAGGCTGAATCGTCGCACCCCACTCACTCAACTGTTGACAGTTGACTATTTGAGCTTATAAAAGGCATAATTGCAGAAATCAGGATGACACAAGAGAGAAGAAGTATGAGCTTAGGAAAGGAAAAAATAAATTATTAACACATATATTTAGGGCTGATAAACCCATCATGGCAGGTCTAAGTTTGACTGCAAACAACAAGGACATGAAGATGCAGAGGCTCATGGATGTTTTTCTGTTTTTCTTTTAAACATTGTCTGAATCTGTATTACATTTGGAAAAAGATTAATTATCTTATTAATATATCTGATTTTTTATTCAATACCTTCCAGATCTTCCCCAAGCAAAATTATCTAAGGACTCTGAAAGATCTACTTCTCTTTGTTCAATCTTATTTACATTATTTTATATCATATTATTTATACTGATGATTGAATAAGCGCAAAAGAATACTTATAACATATGCAGAATACATATGAATTCTCAGGCTGCTACCTGCCCCTAGCTTAAAATATAAAGCATGGCCAGTCATTTTGATGCTCCTGTGTGCTTTCATGTGACCTCCTGCCTGGTGTGTGGCTCACAGCCTTGCTCCCAAGAATTTTGTGTTTATTAATCCCATACTTCTCTTTGTAGTTTTATCACATATGTTTGTAGCAAAACAATGTAGTATTTAGTTTGCATTATTTGAACCTTATACAACTGGCATAATTCTTCTGAAAAGTGCCTATTTACTTTAAAATGATGATTCATACAGGTTGACTAATGCAGCTGAAATTCATTAATTATCAGTTCTGCATTTTGTTCTACCACAGAATACACCGTCAGTTCAGGTGGACATTTGAGTTGCTTAAAATTTTTGCAATTACAAACATTACAGATACAAACATTCTTGGTTCACATGTCCAAGAGTTTCTCTTAGGCATGTGCCTAGAAGTGAAAGTTCTGGGTCGTGTGGTTAGCACAAGTCTTTAAATTTACAAGATAATATTGCGTTGTTTTTCAGAGGTTTTATCAACATATTCAATCTGTCAATTACTGAAAAATATGTGATAGTGAACTTGACAAATTCTACTTGTAGTTTTGTCGTGTGTGTGTGTGTGTGTGTGTGTGTGTGTCTTTATTAAATTCATAGAAGTTTTGAACTCTTACAACTTGCTAGTGACTTCAGACTTCATTAAGTAGTCGTTTTTTGTCTCTCGTAGTGCATTATTTGAACTTTGTCTCTTAAAGTTTACTTGCTGTGCTATTAAGATAGCTTCTTTATCATTCTGTTTGTTGGTATTAACCTCCTGTATCACGTTTTCAACCTTTTACTTCCAACATTTCATGCCCTTATGTGTATCTTGAAAACAGACTGTATTTTTTTATGTAATCTGAAATATTTGCTTTTTAACTGGAAATTTTAATTAATGTACAATTACTGTCATTTCCTCCTTTCCAATCCTATTCCTTTATTTTTTAATTATTTTAATATGCTATTTATTTCTGTCTTCCCTCTTTTCTCTTGCTCAGTTTTCCCAAATGCTTTTCTTATGTTTAATTCAATTCTTTGTTGACTATCTTTACCATCTTTGTTCATTGATTTTTTTTTGCTGTCATCTCCATTATTTCCTTCCTCCTACTTTCTTTAGATTAATGTTGTTATGCTTTTGTTAATATCTTAAGTTGTTTACTTAGTCCACTAATTTTCAACTTTTATTTTTCTCTAATATAAGCATTTAAGGTTAAAGTTTTTCTCAAAACATTACTTTTATTGCCTTCCACAAGTTTTATAAAGTATTATTTTCTTTCATTCCTTAGTATTTATCTCTAATATCCATTATGATTTTCCTTGTTTTATGAGTAATTTAAAAATTTCTTTTGATTTCCAAATATTAAGAAAATTTTTATTTATCCTTCTGTGTTTAAGCTCTGACTTAATTACATTGTGGTCTGAGGTTTTGGCCAGAACAATAACTTTGAAATTTGATGGAAATTTGCTTCATTGCCCAGTACATAATCAATTTTTATAAATGCCCCACTTATAAAAGCTTGAAAAGAATGTATATTCTTTAATGTTGGATACAGAATTCTGTATATGTCCATTAAATCAAGTTTGCACTTGTCTATTCTAATCTTATAAAAAGTTCACTTATTTTTTGTCTATTTTCCTATCAATAATGGGCAACAGTATGAAATTTCTCACTGTGATGGTGCTGGGTTTGAGTTCACATATATTTTCAGGCTGTTTTATCAGTTGTACATTTATTTAGAATTGTTGCATTTTCCTAGTGAAAGCAAACTTTTCTCATTGTGTTCTGACCTTCTGTATATGTTAGGCTTTTTTGCCTTAAAATTCTTTTTTTTTTTCTGGTATTAATATAGCCACACCAGATTTCTTTCATTAGTAATTGCCTGATAAAACTTTCTCCACCCTTTCACTTTCAACCTTTATGTGTCCTTACGCTTTAGATGTGTTGTTTATAAATAACATTTATCTGAATGATTTATTTCTTTACAATTTCTGTCATTCAACTGGTGAGTTAATTTCACTTACATTTATTATAATTATTGACCTATTCGAACTTCTTCCTACTGTATTTTCTATTTTTTATTAGTCTCACTTGTCGCCATCCTTTTTTCCTGTCCTCTTGCTTTTTTATTGAGTTTTTAGTTTCTTTTTTCTTTAATGCACTTTTTTCTCAGATACTCTTTCTATCCTTTTAGTGATTACCCTTAACATTTTAACTTGCTTGTTTAACAAAGTCTAACATTAAACTACAACTGAACAATAAAAGGGCTTTAAAACGCATTAGTATCAATCATCTCCTTTCCCAATTTATATACCATTAGACACTATTGTCATTATTTTATTCAGACAATGTTTGAATTGTTCAACAATTTTTTTCTTCTATTTCTGTGATCATTTTTGCTTTTTCTTGAAAATAGTCTTTAGATTTTGGAGGTTTTATGAGAATAAATTTTCTAACAGTAGGCATCCTCTTTTTTTTAATCTTCAAATGTCTTTTTTAGAATATATATTTTATATCATTTTTCACTGTAAAAATATTTACATCATTTTTAGTTTCTTTCAGCAGAAGTAGTATTTAGGGTAGCTGGTCCTTAATCCCTGCCAGAAATAGAAAAACGAGTCACAGAAATCTTTAAATATTCATAAAACAGGACCTAAAAAAATGAATTGGAAAACATAGACTTCTTTTATACAGTAATGATTGTCATCTTTCATGTAAAAAGATGATCCACCATTAGTAGAATTCGTGTTTTGAATTAAGATGATTTGTACAGCTCTAGCCCCATTACATACCCTGTTTCAGAGATGGCTGCTGGCACACATTCCTGAGTTGGCAGAGGAAAATGATACCCATGGCCTTGAAACAGAGCCCAGGTAATTGGCCCCATATGATCACTGAAACCATGGCCTTGGCTTCCTCAGCAGCACATACTGACCAACTGTGCCAACCAACTAAATTGATCACTCTGATGAGTTATTCACACTGAAGGAAAAAGGCTCATTTTTAATTTTAACTTCAACTATAGTAATAATGCATATGTAGAAATATAGCTGATAAATGTAGATAGAGAGGGACTAAATCATAAAAATACCATTTCTATCATCAGTGTAATAACTGACCCAGACAAAGATCATCATTAGTTGCCAAAACCATTGGGTGAAAAGTTTGGGAGTAACAAGATATTCATACAACCTTCCAAATCATTCTACACATTACATATTAAATACAAGATTACTATCCAGGAGGAAATATTTTTAAAGTTCAGGACGTAGGACATTCTACAAGACAATAGGTTTATGCTCTTCAAAGAAAAAAGACAGTGTCATTAAAAACAAACAAGAAAAAGGCAAGCAGAGTGTTCTGGATTAAGAGACTGAAGTGACGTAACAACCAAATGTAATGTAAGAACTCTGATTGGATCTTGCCTTTTTTTTTTTTTTTTTTTTTTCACGCGGGCCTCTCACTGTTTTTTTTTTCACGCGGGCCTCTCACTGTTGTGGCCTCTCCCGTTGCGGAGCACAGGCTCCGGACGCGCAGGCTCAGCGGCCATGGCTCACGGGCCCAGCCGCTCCGCGGCATGTGGGATCTTCCCAGACCGGAGCACGAACCCGTGTCCCCTGAAACAGCAGGTGGACTCTCAACCACTGCGCCACCAGGGAAGCCCTTGACTTTTTAAAAGTAGCTTTAAAAGACATTTTCCCAGTTGAACGTGGATAGCACACTATGTAATATATTGAATGTCAATTTTAGGTGTGAGATTGGCATTGTAGTCATGTAGGAGAATGTTCTTATTCTTAGGATTTACAAGCAGAAGTAGTTAAGGGTGAAGTGTAGTGATGGTTGCAAATTAGAATGAGAGAGAGATATAGAGATAAAAAAGGAATGAAATTGGGTCATTTGTAGAGACGTGGATGGATCTAGAGACTGTCATACAGAGTGAAGTAAGTCAGAAAGAGAAAAACAAATATTGTATATTAATGCATATATGTGGAACCTAGAAAAATGGTACAGATGAACCGGTTTGCAGGGCAGAAATAGAGACACAGTAGAGAACAAACGTTTGGACACCAAGGGGGGAAAGTGGTGGTGGGGGTTTGGTGGTGTGATGGTGTGATGAATTGGGAGTTTGAGATTGACATGTATACACTAATATGTATGAAATAGATAACTAATAAGAACCTGCTATATATAAAATAAAATTCAAAAAAAATTATTTCAAGGCCACTTATTATCTTATAATTAGCTGAGAATTCAAAATAATAATACAGCAAATTAATGTATTATTGAGGGTCTGTGAAACTATATTCAGGTTTCAAAATGTGGTTTAGTACACTGATGCAATAGACTCCTGATAATTAAATTGTGTTAATATTAAATATCTCTCAGAGTAGTTCAAGTTAGAAGCCAATTGTAGTACCAATGGATTAGGGAAATAATGTTTTCCCCAAACCAAAAATCAATTTCTGGCCAGTCTGGATTATTGAATAATTTCATGCTAAAGACATTGTTAGCTAAGAAAGTTGTGTTTTAGCATACACTTTATGCCTTCTTGGAAGAACTTGAGAATTTTAACATTGATTACAAGATTAATTTTTACCCAATATATAGGCAATATGTTAGGGACCATAAAAGCTATCAGGGCAAATAAAGATTTTACAAACATACAATATTGTGAAAGATACTGAGCTGCATGAGCTGTCTGTATATTTTGGAGATTAATCCTTTGTCCATTGTTTCATTTGCAAATATTTTCTCCCATTCTGAGGGCTGTCTTTTCATCTTGTTTATGGTTTCCTTTGCTGTGAAAAAGCTTTTAAGTTTAATTAGATCCCATTTGTTTTTATTTTCATTACTCTAGGAGGTGGGTCAAAAAAGATCTTGCTGTGGGCTTCCCTGGTGGCGCAGTGGTTGAGAGTCTGCCTGCCAATGCAGGCGACATGGGTTCATGCCCCGGTCCGGGAAGATCCCACATGCCGCGGAGCGGCTAGGCCCTTGAGCCATGGCCGCTGAGACTGCACATCCAGAGCCTGTGCTCCGCAACGGGTGAGGCCACAAGTGAGGGCCCGCATACCACAAAAAAAAAAAAAAAAAGATCTTGCTCTGGTTTAAGTCAAAGAGTGTTTTTCCTATGTTTTCCTCTAAGAGTTTTATAGTGTCTGGTCTTACATTTAGGTCTTTAATCCATTTTGAGTTTATCTTTGTGCATGGTGTTAGGGAGTGTTCTAATTTCATTCTTTTACATGTAGCTGTCCAGTTTTCCCAGCACCACTTATTGAAGAGGCTGTCTTTTCTCCATTTTATGTTCTTGCCTCCTTCATCATAAATTAGGTGGCCATATGTGCATGGGTTTATCTCTGGGCTTTCTATCCTGTACAATTGATCTATATTTCTGTTTTTGTGCTAGTACCATACTGTCTTGATTACTGTAGCTTTGTAGTACAGTTTGAAATCTGGGAGCCTAATTCCTCCAGCTCCTTTTTCTTTCTCAAGATTGCTTTGGCAATTTGGGGTCTTTTGTGTTTCCAAATGACTTGTAAAATTTTTTGTTCTAATTCTGTGAAGAATGCTACTGGTAATTTGATAGGGATTGCATTGAATCTGTAGATTGCTTCAGGTAGTATAGTCATTTTTGCAATGTTGATTCTTCCAATCCAAGAACATGGTATATTTCTCTATCTGTTTATGTCATCTTTGATTTCTTTCATCAGTGTTTTATAGTTTTCTGAGTACAAGTCTTTCACCTCCTTAGGTAGGTTTGTTCCTAAGTATTTTATTCTTTTTGTTTGTTGCCATTATCAAAAAATCTAGAAACAATAAATGCTGGAAAGGGTGTGGTGAAAAGGGAAACCTCCAGCACTGTTGGTGGGAATGTAAATTGAAACAACCACTATGGAGAAGAGTATGGAGGTCCCTTAAAAAACTAAAAATAGAACTACCATATGACACAGCAATCCCACTACTAGGCAAATACCCTGAGAAAACCATAATTCAAAAAGAGACATGTACCAAAATGTTCATTGCAGCACTATTTACAATAGCTAGGACATGGAAGCAATCTAAATGTCCACTGACAGATGAATGGATAAAGAAGATGTGGCACATATATACAACGGAATATTACTCAGCCATAAAAAGAAGTGAAATTGAGTTATTTGTAGTGAGGTGGATGGACCTAGAGTCTGTCATACAGAGTGAAGTAAGTCAGAAAGAGAAAAACAAATACCATATGCTAACACATATATGTGGACTCTAAACAAAGTACTGATGAACCTAGTGACAGGGCAGGAATAAAGATGGAGACATAGAGAATGGACTTGAGGATACGGGGGCGAGGGGGAAGCTGGGGCAAAGCAAGAGTAGCATCGACATATATACACTACCAAATGTAAAATAGTTAGCTATTGGGAAGCAGCCGCATAGCACAGGGAGATCAGCTCAGTGCTCTGTGATGACCTAGAGGGGTGGGATAGGGAGGGTGGGAGGGAGGATCAAGAAGGAGGGGATATGGGGATGTATGTATGCACATGGCTGATTCACTCTGTTGTGCGACAGAGGCTAGTGCAGTATTGTGAAGCAGTTGTACTCCAATAAAGATATATTAAATAAATTAATTAAACACATAGCCAACCAGTCTGAAAAAAGGCAAAAAAATATTGTGAAAGAATGAGATGGTTACAAGGGAAATTATGAAATGTAATGCAAATTTAAATGTGTCAATTTCTCATTTTGTAAATTCTTTCTCATTTGCATTAAATATAGACATCAAATAAGTCATTCCTTTAACCATCAAAAAAAAAACAGAAAAAAAAGCTGTAGTGATTAAAACAGCTGATGCTTTAAACAATCTACAAAAAAATGTCCCATTTGGGTATACAACTTGAAAATATAAAACCTTAAACAAGTAATCTTGCCTAAACATTGAATTAGTTACATAATAAAGAAAAAACAATTATTTCACCAAGTGATAATTTATTTGTAACACTTCTTAAATGGTCTGTGGAGACCTTTACTCAAGGCTCAAAAACAACACTTTAAAATGCCTAAACTACCTAAGGAACTTTTGATTTTGTTAATATTTATAGGGTTGAAGATTTGTCTTATTAATTAACACTTTTATCATCAAGAACTTCTTCCTTCTGTTTACACAAGTTATCCCTTGTTATGTTTAATACCATTTTTCTTGTTTAAACTGGAGTCAAAGTATGTACTGATATAGTACAGGCATACCAATAAACTCCAAGTTATTTCAGCTTGCTCTTAAAGGACTCATCTTGCATACTGTTTTCTTGCTTCTCTATGTCTTTCTTGCAATGGAATGACTGGTAGAGCTGGAAAGAACCTTCAGATTATATAGTTCAGTGGTTTTCAATATGAGCTCTAAGAAGCCTTCATGATTTTCATAGACATATATCTTCTCTGTCTCCCATCCAGCAACCCAGAAAGCTTCCCATTTATGAAAACTTGAGGTCTACATTTGAGGCTCATGTACTTGGTTATTCCATTTTATGTAGTTCTTAATCTTTTCTATATTTTTTCCCACTGTGGACAATTAATGCCATAGTTTCTGAAAAAGCCATCAAATTTATAGACTGTAAAATTTGACATATGAATAGTCCCCCCAAATTTACAGTTTTCAAATGACATGCCGACCAAAAAGTAATTACAGTAAAATGTATTTGTAATTTATGTCCCAGATGTTGCAGTTTGGGTAAAAAGAACAAGATTAAAAGGAAAGATTATCAAAAAAGAAATTATAGCTCTGTTGCTTATAAGAAAGATTTCACAAGAGTAATAACTCATTTTTAAAACATAAAATTTTCTAATTGTTTTTATTTTATTTTAATTAATTTTGAACAAATAGTACAATCACAGAGTTCAAAAATCAAAAAAGTTTGAAAATGTCCACAGTGACAGCCACTCTCCCAGCCTGGCCCTCTGTCTATCCAGCCCCTTCCACAACTTCAAACAGGATAACTGCCATTATTGCATTTGTGTTTGTGTGTCCTTCCAAAAAATATTAATATACACAAAAACCAAATACCAATATGTATTTATCTGTCCCCTTCCATTTTGCACACATGTAAATATCCTATACTTGCTGGTCAGAAATGTGGTTTGTTTGGTGTTTTTGCTTAATATACCTTGAACTATTTATTGAACCTGTCACCTGGTATGTGCTAGACACCCTTACAGGAAGCTATAAGTGAACTATGCAAATATTCTGCTTCTAATTTTCATTACAGTATTCTTCTAGAAATTGTCATAAACTAAGTCATCATTGATTGGACCACATTTCTCCATATGAACAACACTGTAATTGGGGGATTGCATCCCTGACCAAGGACCAACATCAAATAAATTATAGCTATGACCAAAATATATAATCAGGTCATATTATTAAGTCAAAGATAGAAAGAGAATTTTAAATTAGTGTTAGTTAATACTTCCCCCAAATCATAAATTATACGCATATAAATACAAATTTCCAAATGATTATATAAGCCTCAGTGCATGTAAACAGCTGTATATATACTTTAACCATAAATTTTACCTATCTAAAAATATGCTCATGACAAACACATTTGATGATATTTTTCTTGTCTTTTTAGATTTTTAAGGGTGATGTGTTTTGGGAGGCATGATTTTGATGACCAAATCCTCCTTTTCACAAAGTCACATGGTTTTTTTCCCTTGGTAATGTCTTGTAACATGCAGAAGAATTCAAATGGTATCATTTCACTGATACCATTCTTTTCAAAAATAATCACTGAAGCATATACATATTTGAAGTCTTTTCAATAAGGCCTTTAGTTTACAAGTTTACAGAAACTCCCTCAGACGGATCCTTTTGTTCTTCTTTTCCTTTGTCTTTATCCCCTGAATAATATCAATGAGAGCTTTAATGGGAAAATGGAGTCCCATGAAAGTCTCCTGGGCAGAGGATGTGAAAGGAGTGGGGCCTTTGCCAAGATCACCTGCTTTGCCAAGAGCAGAGGAGGGGAAGTGGCAGGGGAGCTTCGTGACTTGCAGTGTGAAAGAGGCCTTTCTCTCCATTTTTTTAAACTGCCTGAATCACTGTGTAGCCTCTTGACCTCGGAGGAAACTCTCAAGTAAATAGACAAATACGGATGCGTCATAAATGAAAGACTTTGGCAAAAGAAAATCAATGAAGTTCTAATTAGCAGGAATTGCTTGTTTTAAATCTGATTCTTGGCCACAAGTTTCTGATAGTATTACGTTTGTCATTTCTGTTTAAAAAAATACAGTCTCTTATCTAAAGACATGGCAACATTAATTTTCACTCAAGAATAGCCATTTTTAAGGGAAGTATAGTTGATTTGCAATGTTGTATTAGTTTCTGGTGTACAGCAAAGTGATTCAGTCATACATATATATATATTGTTTTTCTGTTCTTTTCCATTATGGTTTACTGTTGGATATTGAACACAGTTCCCTGTGGTACACAAGGACCTTTATCTATTTTATACATCGTGGTTTGTATCTGCTAATCCCAAACTCCTAATTTATCCCTCCTCCACCCCCTTTCCCCTTTGGTAACCTTAAGTTTGTTTTCTATGTCTGTGAGTGTGTTTCTGTTTCATAAATAAGTTCATTTGTGTCATATTTTATTTTTGTTTTTGTTTTTTTTGCGGTACGCGGGCCTCTCACTGTTGTGGCCTCTCCCGTTGCGGAGCACAGGCTCCGGACGCGCAGGCTCAGTGGCCGTGGCTCACGGGCCCAGCTGCTCCGCGGCATGTGGGATCTTCCTGGACCGGGTCACGAACCCTTGTCCCCTGCATCGGCAGGCGGACTCTCAACCACTGCGCCACCAGGGAAGCCCCATTTGTGTCATATTTTAGATTCCACATATAAGTGGTATCATATGGTATTTGTCTTTGTCTGACTTACTTCACTTAGTATGATATTCTCTAGGTCTATCCATGTTGCTGCAAATGGCATTATTTCAAGAATAACCATCTTGATTGAATGATTTTAAATGCGGCATGAGGTGATTGTTAGTGCTGTGTAGATGTTCCCCACAACAAGGGTCTTAAGAAAACGTTCTCATTTGATGTACTCCCATACCCCTTTCCTCTCCTCTTACCCATCAGCTTGCAGACCCTGCTTTACAAAAGTCTCAGTATCTTCACACTTTTTCTGGTCCGCCCCCAGCTCTTTACCTAGGACCACCCTCCCCCTGAATGTTAAGAGACTCCCAAACAGCCAAGCTATTTCCCAATATCCAATCATAACCACCTTCTCCTGAAAAAGCTCATGATTTGGGAGTGGTGAGTACTGACTGGAGAACTCAGAGCTGTCAAGAATGTAGAAGGTGGAGAAAGTGGATGAATCAAAAGGAAGACTGTCAATAGGATCTGTACCTGTATTATTCCTATAATTACATGCTACCAGTGGTTGTAAAACACACCAGTGAATTTGGTTGCAAGTTGAGTTCCTGACACAAAAGTTGAATGGGTGCTGATGGCCATAATAGTGGCGGTAAACTTGAGTTCCTGGCACTTTATCCTCATTGGGACAGTGGCACAAAGGTAGTCTCTTCATTGTGCCAGTTCTGAAGATAAGTATTGAGTGTTGTTCCTAGATACATACCCTTGCATCTGATTCTCAAACCCTCTCAAAGATTCTCTGTAATACTATTCTATACATCGGTGGTTTTGGTAAACTATCCAGGATGGATTCTACTGTTTGCAACTAAAACCTCTGACTAATGAATTCTACTTCACAGGGTTGTGAAACGCAAATGAGACGTAACAGATCATTAATTAACATTGGCTGATATTATGATAAACTCTTAAACCTGTGTTCAAAACAAAGGATAATATTTAGTTGTACTAAGCACAGTTGACTCTTTTAGTTTGATAGCTTCTTTGAACAGCACCTTCTATATAATTTATGGGCATTTGAGAAGAGTGAACAGTAGCTAGATATATATTACATTATTGATTTTACTATGAAGATTCTAACCTAAAAGATATTTAAAACCCTTCGCTAAAGCAAATTCCTAATCAAAGTAATTTTCATCCTGGATTTATTAGTACTCAGCAATCCTTGCAGTGTTAACCCAGCTGAGTCTCTGAGACACAAGACTCTGAGGACCTTAAGGGCAGACACCATGTATCCCTCATTAAAGTACCAACACTGGGCCTGAAATAGAGTAGATAATAAATGTTCATTCGAATAAACCAATTATAACCAGAAGGCCAGTAACCTGAATGTGGTATCAATTTTATTCTCTTTGAGTAGAGGCATTCCATGTATGTGTGAAAAAGCTCCCACCAGTCAGTTGTTGTTTCACTTTCCTTGTAGACATTTTAAAAATTCCAAATTAATGAGTAACCTCTCTAATTGTATATAATACAAAAACCCTGGGCAGGATATCTCTATTATTTTACTGAAAAGAAAAATTTCTTTTAAGCCAAACAATACCTAAAGGTATCCCTCTCCCTTAGGGCTAATTAAGAGGTAATTATACATGTGTAAAACCTGCAGCAACTAAAGAACAAGATCTTTGTGTGTGGACCATTATTGTTAGCATCTACCTGGACATACCATCAAGAAGGCAGAAATGTCCTTGCAATCATTACTGAAAAATCAAGTTTATTTCTCCTGGGTTAATAGGGATGATTCAAGTGACAAGGCTAACAAACTAGAAGGAGAGAGAGGAATTCTGACTCATCTGTGACATGACTATCCCTTAGATAATAATTCTTGTTCCAAGGGACCTCTGTGCAAATTTACAGAAGTGCATTTGGATACAATTCTGACTAGATGCTCCATGCTGATCTCAACCATAAAACCAGCAAGTCACTGAGTTGGGATATATTATGATTTTCTCTTCTCCAACGCCCCCAGTTAGTCATAGAAACTGATCCAAAAGTAAAGGGCCATCCTACATAGATCTTGGTTAAGTACCTTATTTTAAAGATTGTTTGATCTGATCATGAAGAAGAAGAAAGCTTAACTTTATCTCAAACTTTTATCTTTAGAATTTTTTTCCAAGAGAATTACAGTTCTTAGCATACATCCAGGATATGTAAACACTTGCTATCTTTAACATCTCAAATAACAGGAGGCTTCTGGTGTTTACTTCCATTAGGCATCCAGCAGGATGCAGAATATTTCTGACTAAACTCCTCGGAGAATGGAATACTTTATATTTAAAAATAACGATTTGGATTTTTTTTTTCCCTTGGAAGAGATAAAGTCTAAAAGGAGAGGGTTTTTTTGAAATAAATAAAATCATATAAGTGAATACAGATCAGGTCCCAAATGAGACATTACCAACTGCTATAGACAATGAGTCCTCCCAAAATTCACATGTTGAAACCTAATCTTCACTGTGATGGTATTTGGAGGTGGGGCCTTTGGGAGGTGATTAGGTCATGAAGGCAGAGCCCCCATGAATGGGATTAGTGCTCTTATGCAAGAGGCCCCAGAATGTTGCCTCACTCCTTCCTTCTGCCATGTGAGGCCCCAGGGAGAAGATGATCATCTATGAAGCAGAAGGCATGTCTTTATCAGACTTCGAATCTGCCAGCACCTTGAGGTTGAACTTCCAAACTCCAGAACTGGTAGACGTAGTTTGTTTTTTTTTTTTTAACATCTTTATTGGAGTATAATTGCTTTACAATGGTGTGTTAGTTTCTGCTGTATAACAAAGTGAATCAGCTATATGCATACGTATATCCCCATATCCTCTTCCTCTTGCGTCTCCCTCCTACCCTCCCTATCCCACGCCTCTAGGTGGTCCCGAAGCACCGAGCTGACCTCCCTGTGCTATGCGGCTGCTTCCCACTAGCAATCTGTTTTACATTTGGGAGTGTATATATGTCAATGCTACTTGAGTCTCATTTCGTCCCAGCTTACCCTTCCCCCTCCCCGTGTCCTCAAGTCCATTCTCTACGTCTGTGTCTTTATTCCTGGCCTGTCCCTAGGTTCATCAGAACCATTTTTTTTTTTTAGATTCCATACATACGACATAGATTTTTATTGTTTATAAGCTACCCAGTCTATGTATTCTATTACAGCAGCCCAAACTGACTAAGATACTGGTCTAGTATCTTTTCCTTATAAACTCAAAGTTTTTTGGACAAATAAAGGGATACGTAACTGTAACACAGTTGAGATGAACTAAAGGCTTGGGTGAGAACTCCCTCCTTAATATGCTACTAAAAATTGATTGGAGTTGGCAGGCTTCTTTTTAAAACCAGAACCAATCCCAGGGAAGGCTCAAAACCATTAAACATTCACAGTACAGTACAAATTATTGTACTGTGTTTACTCTAAAAATGCTAATATTTTTTCATATTTTGAACTTTTAAAATCAGGACACATTTATAGTTTGTATGTACTTTTAATAAGTAGTGGTTTTCTCCAACAACAATGCTTCAACTGCCTCCCCACCAGGTAAAGAGAACTGAGCACCAAACTCTTCCCATTGCTCATAACTGAAGCATAGGTCTGGTGCATTTGACTGGTGAATCCCAGGTGTATCCTAGGTACCAGGAAGGCTGCTGGGGATTTTGGTTCTGACTTCTAGCCTAGTAAGACTAGCCTCATAACCTGAGGATTTTCGCAAATATAGAAAGACTAAACAGAAGATGATGGGTAAGCACAAATAGGACAAAGTCCAATAAATAGTGATAGGGCAGGACTCACTGTACACTCATCATTCAGAGAGATTATGTAAAGTAACTAAGATCACAACCAGGGTATGGCAGACTTCCCAGGACATTCCTTTCCTGATTGAACATCAAAACATCCCAAATGAATTCTTCTATAGTGAACATACACACACTCGATAGCCAAATGTTAACACTTAGAGGCAAAACTGATTTCAGATCCAGTAACTGTGCTCTAACCCAAAGGCAGAGAAAACTGTCAGTGTCTGAGGATGTCACCCCAATTACACGTGACACCACTGCAACATCTCAACCTCTCCCGAAGCCTGCGAGACAGGGGTCTAAGGTGTTGGATAAAGGAAGGATTTTGAACTATAGTCCATGGGATGTTTCTGATAGCTTGTGGCATATTTGATAATTGTGGACACTCAGAACCTCAGTATTAGTGTGTATGGGAATTTTATGTGCTCTACTTAAAACGTGAATTGCAAATGGGCAGGAATCCCATGTTCACACCATTCCAACAGGCACGGGCTATATAATTCTTCCTTGGCAGAGAAGAAAAAAATAGAGCCTCTCTCAGCTTTCCATCCCTTTTTCCTTGTGTCCCAGTTTGCAGGTCTGTTTTTGCAGAACCATTTTGAAAACTGACAACAACAGCAAAGCATGCCAGTGACTGATATGCCGAGAGAGGATTTCCATACTGCTGCAGGCTTTGTTTGTGCCCTGACACATACAGGCACCTGTTGTGCGTGAGCATTGAATCATAAGATCTCAGAGGTAGAACAGCCCTCAAAACAATAGAAGTCAGCTACATTCTGTCAGATAAGTAAGGCTGAGAAAATATGAAAGTAGATTTGGAGTCTCTTCTGTTCATCAAATATGGCTACAATTGTTGTCTAAATGACTTAAATGGCAAATGTATTTTTCATCCACAGCAGAGGCCTGGAATATAAAATACAAGTTAATTTTTTTAAAAACTCTAATAAATATCGCTAAAACTAAAAAAGGGTACTTTCAGTCATGTAGTAACTAAGGAGGCACAGGGACTTTAAAGGGCTTTGATGCTGAGATTCTAAATGCAGACATATGGGTATCTAAGTCAAAACCCTCTTAATAACACAGTGAAGAGGACTGGTCCATATTATGCAGAATGGCTGTTTTGTTCATCTCTCCTGGCTATGCATCAATGCAGTACAATTATAATGAAACTAAACTGGAGTCTAGAAATAATTTTTAGATAACTATCCATGACTATCAGTGTCAAATCTCCTGCAAAAGTTACTCCTTGTTGTTCCAGCAGGTGCATCTAAAAGTATAAAAACTGTGGAGTGAACAAGCACTAAAGATGCTAAAAAAGAAAAGCATTCAATTACCTGTGATTTAAGTAACTACAGGTTACTTAGTTTTCTAAAACTATTGGATTTCTTTTCAATCTAACAGATTCTTTTTTTTTTTTTTTTTTTTTGCGGTACACGGGCCTCTCCCGTTGCAACGGAGCACAGGCTCCGGACGCGCAGGCTCAGCGGCCATGGCTCACGGACCCAGCCGCTCCGCGGCATATGGGATCTTCCCGGACCGGGGCACGAACCCGCGTCCCCTGCATCGGCAGGCGGACTCTCAACCACTGCGCCACCAGGGAAGCCCTAACAGATTCTTTTTAAAAACACAAAACTAATAGAATTCAAAATGTTTGATATAAATTTTAAAAATAAACTGAGTTGCATCCAGGCATCAAATGTGGCCTCTTTATTCTGACCCCATGAAAAACAGCTGTAGATTAAACTGGAATATTAAGATTGCCACCAAGAAGTTATTGTTCTTAGACATCACTCTATGTTTTATCTTGAAAAGTCTATTTCCTTTGTGCTCTCCACTTCTGTCATTTCTTTAATCTACCCTAGATTTTTTATTTCATTATAGGCACCCCACACTGAAGAATAACAGTGGCAATAATTTATTGAAAAATTTAGGAAGTTCAAAAGTGAAGTAAAACAGTAGATAAGAAGGGAAAGTACTATCGCTATTCTACCTATAGGTAATTTGATTTAACTTCTGTTTTGTTTTTTGTTTTATTCCAGCAGAAATGGTACTAGATGCCTGGGCACAGTCCATAAAACGTCCTTAAAATTTGTGAGCAGAATCATCTGCAATACATGCAGCCTTTCCATGAGTCCTAAAATTTGAGGTAACACAAACTGATCTTTTGCTATGACCACCTTCTTTAAATTCACTGGCAAAGGAGTGAACTGTAAATGTCTTGAGGTTAAGGAAGCCTTTTTATTATCATTATTTTTCTTTTGGTTAAAAAAAAAAAAATCCCGCACTTCACAAAGAACTCAGGATGGGGACTTGAGCTGGAGAAAGAACATAGATTATGCCCATTATCACTTGCTTATTAAAATGGAATAACACTGAGAGCTAAGCCAAAGAAGCAAAGAACTCCCAACCACCATTGTGTTTTTTTTCCTACAGCACTTCTAATGTTCTTACATTTCATTTTCGTGTCCTTATTTTACCTTTTGGTCATTAAAAATATTGGGCTAAACCCCACTGGTAAACCACAGTCTAGGCTTTGTGCCACTGAAAGATTTAATAGAAAGAAAATATCTTACTCATAGTAGAAAAGAAAATCGTCTTCACCCTTATATATTCTATGGAAATACTATTAGTAAGTTGTAAAGATTTTACAACCAATGAAGAAGAAATAACTGCACTAGATGAAATTCAGAGCACAAACAGTGGAAGAATATACAACCAAGGACTTAACAGTAGTTACCTCTGGGTGCAGACAATAGGTATTCTTACTTTTTATTAGTAGAAATTTCTAATTTTTCAACAAAAGGCATATATTGCTTATGTAAAAAGAATAAACAATACAAGCCACATTTAATTTGAAAAACACACAGCCAGACCTTAGTCCACAACAGAAGAGAATAGGGGTCCCTATTCTTTTACTCAATCCTATGGTTCTACAGGATGATCAGGATTTAGGAGAAATTTCACAAATAAAATAGATCAGCTGGAAGTAAATACAGTGCAGTGCTTAAAGGCATGGGTTTTGAGGTCAGATAGACTTATTTTGGAACTGTACCTCTGCTTCTTACTCTGTGTTTAATTAGGTTTCCTAAGCTCTCTCAACTTTGGTCTTCTGCATTGTACAAAGGAACTAATGATACCTACATACAGTTCAAGGTTGCTGTGAGGATTAAATGAGGCAATATAGAACAAGGACTACAACATAATTCAGGCCTAATAAATAATTTTTTAAAATGTAATAATAATAGCAATAACAACCATAACGTTCTCTAAAATGTATAGTCCATACTGTGTATCAGGCCCTATTCTAAGTGCATTCACAGTTTACCTCATGGAATCATAACAACTTTATATGAAGTAAGTCATGCTATTTTCCCATTTAATACTTGAGGGAACCAAGATGCCCAGAGACCCAAAGTCCCACGTTCATACCACCGTGTTGCACAGTGTCTCTTAAGAGTATCTTTTTTGGTAGAGGATAATAATAATTTATATTTATTGAGTTAGTCATAGGAATCATTTTGGATAATGTGCATAGTATTTTAGAAGCTCAGAAGTTTAGAAATCTTATTCTAAACTTTATGTTAATTGAAACATACCTCAAAGACTATCACTGATTAGGGGTAATAAAAAGGGAAGTTAATTGGAAAGTCTGAAGTTGTGATCGATCCCCTGGAGCATATGTTGGCTTTTTATCTGAGAGCATTTGGGAGTGGGGTTTGTCCTAATTAAGGAAACTAAGCCTCTCAGGAGCTATTCCACGGTCCCTCCCTGTGGCATGGCAGGAGACCAGCATTATTTTAACCTTAGTCCCTAAAGAAGTTTCTTTTTTCTTTTCAGAGTCCCAGAATGCTTCAACAGACTTAATAGCGGTTCCTCTTACAAGAGACAGTGAGAAAGATCGATAATATGCCTTCCAGAAAAATCTGTTCTTCTGGAGGATATATGAGTGTTCTCTTTTCTTTAGAATTTTCACTTTCCCTTTTCTAAGAATAAATAACCCCTCACATAATATTCTAAATCATGACCCTCAAGATTTCTCTCTCAAATTCTTGTGAAATATTAAAGGAAACAATCCTATCATATACAAAAAACTTAAGTGAGATAGCTTTTACTGTGAACACACAGAATTAGATTATTTTTCTTGGATTGTGTGAGGACTACTGTTATCCTTCATATCAAGTGGGTGCATTTATCTGCCGCTTCTCCCTATGACGCAGAACCGAATTTCAAGTTTTCTGGAAATATATATAATTTACTTACGAGGGCCTCAGGACAAATTGTATCCACGTCTGAGAGCAGTATAATATTGATGATCACTTATGGCAAGAGGTTCTTTTATAAATTGCAAAACATTAATGCTTTGTTTTCATTTACTCCTCTCTCTTGGCATCTAGATGGTGATTGAATTCATAAGCTATTCTACCCTCTGGGCAAGCTTCATGCTGATTTATAAGGTGTGGAACTTTTCATCAGTTCTGTGCTTTAGGATGTTATTAATCAAAATCTAGAAGGAGATGGCTTAGACTAAGGCCAGAACTCCTAGACTCTAGTTGTAACTCTGCCACTATCAAGGTTATTAGGCTTGGATGAGTTTACATCTCTGGGCCTCAGGTTTTTCAACTGCAAAATAAAAAACAAACCGATGATTTTCCATGGGCCATTTCCAGTTCTAAAATTCTATGGTTTTTAAGAGATGTTTAGTTTTAAGTCTTTCAGTTCATAAAATGAGACAATTGGAAAGCCATCCTGACTCAGCAAAGGCATGTAAACATTAAATTTTAACTATTCAGAACACAATAGTCACACATTATCAGTAATGATTATTTGTTTTTATGCATATTTCCCTAAACGTATTGCCTAGAAAAATATTGATTATCTATATAATTGCCTGAGGGCAATATGTTATTCAGATGGACACACATCAAACATTCTATTTATGCTGCATAAATTGTAAAAGGAAACCATTTCTTAGCCTCTGCCCTTACCAACCTTTCATTTTTAATTAATCAAGTGGTCATTCATTCAGTAAACATTCCATAAGCATTTCTTGAGCGTTTATGTGTCATGTGATGTATAGCAGACATTTTTCTATTTACATTATCTATTTAATGTGCCCAGAAATTCTGAGGGGTAGAAAACTGAGTATCAGATAAGTTAAGTCTGGTTCAAAGATGAAGAGCTGATAAATGGTAGGGCCAGAATCTGGACCCAAATTTGTTGGACGTGTGCTAAATATTCTTGTTGGCCCTCCAGACCCATTCTCTATTCTTTCCACCCTGCCCCCATCCAGGAGGCTGACCTGTATGATTACATCAGTGTGCCAACAGGGAAGCCGGAAAGACATACTAGGGAAAGAAGGGAGTGAGGACAGATGAGGTCTTTATGTCCTTGCCTCCTTCCCTTCCGGTTCACGTAGGGCTGGCTATGCCCCTTCCCCACACAATTCTTCCTTCCAGGTTATGATCCTACTCCTTATCCTACTGGGTCGAGTCGTGGTAACAGATCCAAGGTACTGCACTTCACTTATGATCCCCTATGTTCTGCCCTTGCCTTGGGAAACTGTCCCTCTTTAAACCCTTCTCAGATCATTCTAACTTGAATGTACTATCTCGTTTTTGCTGGGACCCTAACACAGTTACCAAATCTCTTTTTACCATGCCATGCCATTTCACACGTTAGGATGTAACAACCGCGTGAGTTAATCAAGGATTTGAGACCAGATAGCCTCCAATAGTGGCAAGAAGGGCTAGGATTTGAAAGACACTACTGTTGTTCTGTTTCTGTATTTCTCTTATCAATTCACACTTACAATGAAATCAGCAAAGATACAGGACTCAAGGATGACTGATACTCTGGTTTTGCCTCAACATGTTTTGTGTCAGAACAATGCAAACAAACAAATCTAACCCACAGTAGGACTGAAGAACAGACCCACTATGAGGTCCAGCCATTAAAGGAAAATATCTTTGACAAGCTATCCTTTCAACTGCCCACACTTCAAGACCGGGTATAGGGTTAAGTTTGAAAGAGAATTACAATACAGGAGGGATTATGTGGCATCACAAAAGAAGCACACTAACTCAATTTATGTTGCCTGGAGGTTGACATTAACTCTATAATTTTGTTGTCTCAGAATCTCCTCAATCTGAAAAAACGCAGTGGGAAGAATTTCTACTGATTCTACCAAACAGGCAGAATTCAAGGACTATCGGTGTGCTTACAACCTAGCTGAGGAAGATACCTACACACCAACCTCCTTGTTTGAGTCAATTAGGAAATGAGCCAGGAAGTGCTAGAATTTCTTGGCCTGAAGGAAACAAGGGCTGATTAATCTAAATGTTGGTGCAGGAATGGAAAAGACATGCTTAAGCACTGAAAAAGTACATCCCTAGCTTGTGCATCCCTAGCTTGTGAGCTTTTGATCTGGGATTTTAAGTCTCGGTTTCTAGGACTCTGTGGAACCACTGAAATGTTTGAAAAAGCGTTGACTAGAGAGAGACTCCGTGGCATTAACCAGAGCCTCAAAGAGGCCTAAGAACCAAAGTTAATAGGGGAAAATGGGCCATACGTCTGCTTCACTGGCTAGATCAAGGAATACAGATTAGTAGACAGGATTACTTAGATATTTCTCTGATTCCATCTACTCATCAGGCAACCCTCTAATTTTTGCTTTAATTTCCCACATAGAGGTTTGGAAGGATACATACTTTAACGTCAATTATTGCTTTGGCTAAAAATCTCTCACGGATCTGCAATAAATCCTTTAGGTCCTTTTTCTCAAAGCTTGAATTTCCCTGAGTAAGTTATTAATTGAATTTCCAGACCTACTGGACTGAAAGAGTGAACCCAGGAACAATAACAACAACAAAATGAACCTCTGATGTCTTTGAGACCTGTTCTGACCACCAACCATGACCCTATAATCACAGAGCCTCTCACCAGCACAGGATGAACCTGGAGTTTTAATATGTCAACAATGAATCTCAAAGAAGCTCACATATTCTGGTACATTTTTCCTTATATATTTATTACTGTTTTCTCACCAGGGAACCAGCAACGAGAGATTTAGTGACTATAAACTTTTATTCACCTGAAAAACAGAGGTCCTGAGGATAAACTAAAGAATAACGTTTGTTTAGAACGAACAAGGTACTAACTGCTCCTTTCTATCTAGATCAGTGGACTTCATTTTTTGTGCTATGTGGTAGCATGTAATGATATATTTGGTCAGCTTTGTCCCCAAAGACGTATTGATGTGATTTTTAAGAAGTTATATTCTTCTATTATTATGTTCATGTAAAAGAATTCTCTCTTCAAAGGAAACATTCTAGAAAGAAATCCATTACAATGCTGTGATTAATGTCCTTCACCAAATGCAGGAAAGAGAGTTAAAGCTGTAACTCCAATTCTCTTATGCATTCTGGAAAAGATTTCCTATCACGAGATGCTCAGGAGAGCTGCCTTTTAGCACCATTAACACCCAAAAAGGGTACTCTTTCCACAGTCCCCTCTATAGGCCCCAAACTCTCTCAAACTCATCACCCACGACTCCCAAGGCATTAGTCACTTATTGATCTTTATCATCCTTGAGCTGCCTCTACCAAACACTTCTATCTCCTCGGTCACTGTTTAACTGCTGAAATTATCCTCTCTCGGCTCTTCGTATCTCTCTGCTCCTTCTCTCTCATCTCCATTACTGACTACTCAGTGCCTCAGCCCTCCTCTTAAATGTTGTGTTCTCCAAGGTTCCACCCTGGATAATTTTCTCACGGAGAAATCTCATTCAGCACTTCTATGTGGCAACACGTCAGTATCTTCACATCAGGCCACTCAGCTGAATACCTAGATCCAGTGCACGTAATTCCAGCCAGTCACCCCTGTGCAGTTACTTCAGACTTACCTGCCCAAGATGGAATTCATCCTCCTCCTCCCTTTCCCCCTGGTCAAACTTGTTCCTTCTTCCGTAATCCTTCTTTAGCTTCATAGTGACACCACCTACCCAGGCATTCAAGTCAGAGGTGACTAACTCTCTCTGAGAGCTTTATGCAAGTAATAATATTTGAGCTTCATCCATGAACAAATAGAAATGTAGAAAGTTTGAAAAGAGTGTGAAAGAATTCCAAGATTTTCAAGAAGTCATTGAGTTGGGCGTTTTTCTTTATGTATTCTTTAATATAAAGTTCATTTAAGAAATAAAGGGCAAAGGTGGGGGGAAAGTGACTGAGTCATGAAACAGCATGATGTGCTGTTGAGAGGCTGATAAGAAACCGTAGTTGGCTGGATTATAGAGAATACGGTAGAAGTTGGCAGGAGACAAAACAGAAGTAAATCGGGATCAGATTGTAAAGGATCTTGTGTATCAAGCTAAGGCTCTGTATTTTATTCTATAAGCAATAGGAGGTCTCCTCTGATCCTCAGAGAACTATCTTTTTTAGCAACACCTTGTAGCTTTCACGTTGCCTCTGGTGGCTTCCAAATTTTCATCAGATCTGTCCTGAGCCATTCTTGGGAAACTTATAACTCTCAAAGAATCATTCAGTATTTGTTACTCAAGGTTCATGGGAGCTACAATGGCATAGTACCTTATAATCTTATAATCTAAATAAGAACACTGTAGTGAACATTTATTGTGTTCGATAACTATCAACCATTTCCCCGTCTTTTGGAAACACAGACTCAGCTTTCCTTTGAGGATCATCTCTCTTCCACTGAAGTCTCTGTGCTTCAAGTGGAGGTGACTCTTTGTGCAGCTTCTGCACCCTTCCCCCCCACCAACTGGGCCATTGCATCACTCTAGCCACGGTAACTCTTCAAGGATAACACATGACTCAACTAAAACAAATGATAGTCCAGATATTTTGTTTGAACTATTTTGGGAGATACTATCTTTCCTATTGAATTTGGGCTTGGGAAGATGTTAAGAGTAGAGCCAGCTTACCCCCACCAAGAACCTAAGGATGAAGTCAACATGGAATTTTAAAAAAAGCAAGAGATTTTCATAGCTGCGTGTTGAGTGCTGAGGGAGATACACTGTAGTAAATGCATGACCCCTACCTTCAATAAGCTTGAAATATATCTGAGAAAACAATAATAAGTATAAGAATAATACTCAAGTGAAAGAAAGAAACTGGAAAACTACCATCTCCTATTTACACTACAAGGAATCAAGAAAGTAAGACCAGAGTGTTTGTCTCTGTTCTACTGAGAGAAAAGTTGCCCAAACTGGAGAAAGGGAGTTTGAAGGAGCATAAATTAGGCATTTAGGCTTTCATTTGTCTCTCAATTTTTTTACTTATCTCTCCCCATCAGCTCACCTTCTTAAATGTTAACGGGTAAAAATATTCTTACCCTTCACTCTGCCCTGGCTTTATTGTGAATTGTCTTATAACCATGTTTTTCTGTAGAAAAGGAGAAATGTTGGCATACTAATTTTAAAACAGATTGACAGGCAACAGAAAGTTAGACAGAGAAATGCTCACATGATCAGAGTGCTATCCAGGGACGGTGATGGAAGAAAGACGCTTAAGAAAACTGAAAAAGCAGGAGACAGGCTGACTGGGTGAGACTGAAGAATAGAGATAGACCTTAAGGGAACTGGAGAAGACCAGACTGAAAAACACCAGAACGTCAAATTATCCAGGTATACAGAGAGCACCTAGAGGAGAGATATTATTTATATTTTTTTATAATGCTGAGTGGAATCTAAACAAGGGGGAGACATATAAAGTGGAACTTCCAAAGAGAATTGTTTTGAACTGAACCTAAGTGCAGACCTGAGACCAAAGCAGAGAGCTGAAGATCAGAGGACCGTAGCTGCCTCCTTCTGTAAAAGCCCCAGCCCTGTTTCTATCTGGCTCGGGCTGTATCTAGTAATGAGGCCATCTGCTCATAATGCTTGCTCCATGTGTGGCTTATGCCCAAAAATCTACACGCCTTCCAGCAAAGTCATTTTTACACTGTACTTGACAGACAGAGCATGTGTTTGTGTTAAAAACACTGCAGGAAATGGGTACTGGGAGGATTCAGAAAAGCCTTGACCTTGGAAGAAGACAGCCATGAACTCTAAGGAGGTAATATTAAAAAGCCAGGGGCAGTGGAATGTGGAAGAATCTACTAGAAGCAATTCCTCAGACCCATATCACGCCATGGTAGGCAAGAACATCTGTTTGGAGTTGCTTTGGGGGAAGACAAAGCACGATGGCCTCATTCTTTGCTTTTTAAATAACTTTATTTTCTTCAGTATTTAGCTAAAACAAGTACATCAAAAATGACTTTTGAAAATCTTAGTGGGAACACCATTGCCAAATGGATAAAGCCCAAATTACTTAACATGATCCTTTACAACCTGACCCCAACTTACTTTGCCATCAACACTATCTCAGGCCATTTACTACCATACATACACAAACTTTTAACAATCCACAAATGTGGCATACCCTTTAATGACTCCACACCATTGGAAGTGTAGTTTGTGCTGCCCAAATATAATTTTCACTCTTTCCAAAATGAATCAAGGAAAAGTAAATTTGCCCAAGATCAGACAAATGTTGAGTGTTTGACATGATAATAAGACACTAGAAATGACAAAAAAAAAATCATCAAAAGGAATAGTTCTAAAGTTTGAATGGAAATGCTTAGGCAGGAGATCATATGCCATGGTTCCTGCATAGGATTTCCTATGTCGAGAGAACTGAACTTTGGCATGATGATATCAGCCTATATGAAGGGATATTTTAAGAAATACCCCAATGGAATGTGTCCTTCAGCATGTTTAGTCTGAGCATCTTACCAAGGACATTATCTGTCACATTAGTCAAGGTTCTACTGACAGGGATCCTTCACCGAAAGTTCTTTCTGGTGTTCAGCATCAGAAACACTTGCTCTTCACCTGGAAAGCTGAATTGATTTTGCCCTACAGAAACTGAGGCCCTCGTGAGTAGCGAAAGTTAGATCTCTGCATTAGCAACTAGAAAAAGTAGAAGCACATTTGGGGCCCATCCTCTGTGAGTATAAGGGACTCTATGGCAGGAATCAACAAACTTTTTATAAAGGGCCAGAGAGTAAATACTTCCATCTCTGCAGGCCATACTGACTGTATCGTAACTAGTCAACTCTGCCATTGTAGTGTGAAACCAGCCATAGACAATGAACACAGGAGTAGGTGTGACTGTATGCCAATAAAACTTTATTTACAAAAACAGGCATTGGGCTGAGTTTAGCCCCCTGGCTGTAGTCTGTTGACCCTGCTCTATGGCATGTTTTTGTAACAAAGTCTTAATCATGATTCTGTTTAATTCCTTTAACTCACTTGTCTCCTCGTTCTTTCTTACTGTCTTATATTCATGTTATATGGCTACGGTTATGTAACTGTGCTGCCTTTCTGGTATTTTCTGAAACCAAATGAGTAATAAATACTTAAATAAAAATTTTAAAATTAACTGGTTATAGGCTTGCTTTGTGGTTATATTCAAGTAAGAAAGGACATTTGCCGAAGTTAATAGGGCAATGAAACATGTCAGATGGAATGAATTATACTAAGAAATCAAAAACTTAGACAGTAAGATTTTATTTTTAATTTCTTCCTCTGGGTATACCTCTAAGGAAAAAAGGCAGAGAAGGAGGTCAAAAGAGAGGTCATGACTAGGTAAGAAAGTAGGGAAGTTTGGTCTACTGGAGGTTGACAGTAGATCATTTTTCTTCTGAGCCCTTATTTCTCAGGTAGTGATATTTATAGCTGACTTTTACCAGAGTTTTTTTATATTTCACGAAATCCACTTATAATCGTGCTGTGTTCCACATGTTTACTCCCACTGTGTTACTGTTCACACGTCTCTGTCCTAAATCCCTTAAAATTGATTCACTTAATACATATTAAATATTAATAAACACTAATATTATTATATACCAGGTGCTATTCCAAAAGCATGCATATAACTGTGAAGAAAAGAGACAAGGTCCCTACCCTTACGGCATTTGTTTCCAAACAGAGAGAAACAATGAAGAAATAAACAAATAAATAAATCTGGTGGGAAAAGGGGATATTGAGTGATAACAAAGTCAGAGGAAAGAGAGTGACTGAACTGCTATTTTATATTGGGGTAGATACCTGAATGAAGCATTGGAGCAAGCCAAGCAGGTACCTGAGGGAAGAGAATCATAAGGGAGGGAACAGAAAGTGCAAAGTTGAAAGGCTCTGAGGTAGAAGGAAACCAGAGTGGCTGGAGTAGAGTGAGGGAGGGGCAGAGTAGTACACAGTGAAGTCAGAGAGGGAATACGGGATTAGATTTCACAGGGGCTCAAAAGCCCCTGTTAGGAATTTGGGTTTTAGTCTGTGGGTTGTGGAAAAACCAATGAAAGTTTTTGACCAGAGGAATAACATGATCTGATTTATATTTCAGAGGGAGTAAAACCAAGCAGGACCTTGTGGGGCTCCTCGGCATGGGAAGCCTCCATGACCTTCCCTGAGCCCCAAAGGGCAGATTCAAACAGTTGCTAAACAGGGAAGGGAGGGGACACAGAGACAGAGGAGGAGCGGCCAAGAAACAACAGTACAGCCTCGGGGCAGGGTCCTGGTTCTGCCTTAAGGGACACACACAACAATATCTTAGAACTCTTTACAGAGATGTCAGCATTCTTCATTCCAGAGAAGACCACCTGAGGCCAGATTAAAGGAACCAGAGAAGCACATCAAGAGGTTACCTGAGACTAGATTAAAGGACCCTGTGCACACCCTGATCTTATCAGCAACCCCACTCTTGAACCATTGCTATAAAAATTTCTCAGTGATTCCTCCCAGGTCGGGACACACAGTGTTTCAGGGCATGAGCCCACTGGGTCCCCCTTTGCCTAGCAAAGCAATAAAGCTATTCTTTTCTACTTCACCCAAGACTCTGTCCCCAAGATTCGATTCGGCACCTGTGCACAGAGGCCGAGCTTTCGGCATCAGGCTTTCGGCATGAGTGCTATGTAGGAGGATATAGTAGGGCCAAAGGTGAAAACAGGAAGACTGATTAAGAGACTTGAAGTTATTCAGGCAAAAGAGAATGGTGCCTGAATCAGTGTGACAGTAGAAGAGGTCATTTTTATTTATCTGAAAGAAGTGTTCTGACAGAGTTTGCTGACTCATTGGATGTGGGCATATGCAAAAAAGAAAGGAGTAAAAAATGACTGAGGTTTTTTGATCAGGGAAAATGGGGGAATGAAGTTTCCACTTATCGAGATACAGAATACTAGGAAGTAATAGGGCTGGGAAGAAAACTCATGTATCTATTTTAAACTTATTAAGTGTGAAGTGGCTAATCAGACATCCAAGTAGGGATGTTTGCTATATAGTTGGTTATCTGAGTCCAGGGTTCAGAGGAAAGGTATGCACTAGAAATATAAATTTGGGCATGGTCAACATATAGATGATATTCAAAGCCATAGGCTGGGGGAGATCATGATGGGAGTGAGTGCAGTTAGAGAAATACAGTTAAGAGTGTAGTCTGAAAACTAAACTTTGGGGTCCTCCAAATTTAAGAAGCTTGAGATGAATATGAGGAATAAGGGAGAATAAAAGACAGTAACCAGTGAAGTAGGAGGAAAATGGGGAAGAGTAGACTTCTAGAAATCGAATGTAAAAAATGTTCCAAAAAATGACGGCATAATCACCTGTGTCGAGTGAAGCTGATAAGGAAGATAAGAACTGAGAGGTGACCTTTGATTTCGGCAATATAAAGCCCACTGATCTATTTCATTAGAGTGGTGAGGGATAAAAGCTTGTCTGAAGTCGATTCAAGGATGGGAAAAGATAAATTGGAGATAATGGGCATGGAAAACTTTTCTTGAAGTTCTGCTTCTCAAAAGGGAAGCAGAGAAATAGACAGTAACTAGAAGGGGACAAAATCCATAGAACTCAATATAAAGACAGGTTATATACAGTAAATACAAAGGTAGGTCATGGAGGAAAAACTGTTTGCCATCCTTTGTGCTCAACCTCCCCTTTTTTAGTTCGTTTCTCTCTCTCTCTCCATGATACAAATCCTACCCTCTTCGAAACCTGCCTGGATATCCACGGTCCTGAACAGCCTCTCTATGCTTTGCTGTATCAAAGCTCTCAGAAATAGAAAGATGAATCCATGCTGCTAAGTGGCATGGGTCTTAATAGGACTACACGTGTCTGCACCAGCAGATGCTTTGTATTTCTTACACTATCAGTAATCCTCAACTAAAATGATGGATTCAAAATAGATGATATCTAAACTCATCACAGGTCTGCCACCATCTCTGCTTTCCTCTTCAACCCCATTGTAAAATGCTATGATACAATGAATGAAATCACTAATTTGGAAACCAGACAAAAGAAGAAAAGGCATTTTGGATACCAGATATTCTTTTCTTATACTATTGTAACATGTGTGGGTTTATTCTGAAAAGTGCATCAGTATTAGAAGCAACCAAGGTGTCCTTCAGTGAATAGATGAATAAATGATGGTGCACCCAGACCATGGAATATTAGTCAGCACGCAAAATAAAGGCGCTTTTATGCCATGCAAGGACATGGAGAAACTTTAAATTCATATTATTAAGGGAAACAAGTCAATCTGAAAGGCCATATACTATATGATTCCAACAATGTGACATTCTGAAAAAGGCAAAATTATGGAGACAATAAAAAGATGAGTAGTTTCCAGGAGTGGGGTCAAGGGAGAGAGCAACAGGCAGAGCACAGAGGATTTCTGGGACAGTGACAATACTCTGTATGACATTATCATAATGGATATGTCATTATACATGTGTCCAAACCCACAGAATGTAAAACACCAAAAGTGAACCCTAAGGTAAACTGTGGTCACTGTAGGTTTATCTTTGGTAAAAATGTACCACTCTGGCGAGTGATATTGATAATGGGGGAGGCTATGCATGGGTGGGGGCAGGGGACATATGAGAAAACCCTGTACCCACCTCTCAATTTTGTTCTAAACCTAAAACTGCTGTTAAAAAAAAAAAAAAGTCTTTAAAAAATAAAAGGACATCAATAATGAGTGACCCAAGAGAATTGATGTTGACCTTAACTTTTTAACTTCACGTGTATTTTTCTACTAAATGTTTCTGGCTTTTTTTTATATGTAGCCATTGTGCTAAGCACTGTGGGGAGAACAGAGGAGAAAACAAAGAATGAATGAGACAACTGTATCTAAATTTAAAAGAGATTATTCTACTCTCCTTTATCCATGATTTTAGTTAATTTTAGAACTTTAGATATTCCTAAATCATAACTGTTTGCATCAACTAAGTGTCTTTAACACAAGCCACTTTACTAATCCTCTGAATTCGGAAAAACATAGGGAAGTTCTCCACAGCTACTTCTGCATTGGTATAGGCATGGTAACAAAGAATAGGTCTTCAGAGGTAAAGTTGAAATATTTTTTAACTACTGCTATTCTACCTGATTTTGTGGTAATATTTGAACTTGTATAGTGGTGTTTAAACATCAAATCTAATAAAAGCTAAATAATTCAGAGGAAAATAAAGTAGACTATGACTCTGTAATAGCTGTCAATTGACAATAGGCAGGTTCTCCTATGGTCATATTAGCACCTTAAAATGAAGCAAAATACTGAAAGTACACTACACTATACTAACATCAAAACATGCCACTGTTTATATTTTTAAGTAGCAAGCTTTCTATGATACAAAAAGAAAGCCCAGCAGAGTCATTTGCAAGTTTTTTAATGTGAGCTTTTATTACCTTCTACTGCTGATTATGGTACTATCTCTATTATATATATATATATATATTTTTTTTTTTTTTTTTTTTTTTTTTGCGGTATGCGGGCCTCTCACTGTTGTGGCCTCTCCCGTTGCGGAGCACAGGCTCCGGACGCGCAGGCTCAGTGGCCATGGCTCACGGGCCCAGCCGCTCCGCGGCATGTGGGATCTTCCCAGACCGGGGCACGAACCCGTGTCCCCTGCATCAGCAGGCGGACTCTCAACCACTGCATCACCAGGGAAGCCCTCTATTATATTTTTATATTTGAAAATCAAGACACTTTATATGCCTGATTTGAATTAGGTAAATGAAATGCAAGCTCACCCAAGGCCCTCTTCCCCAGTCAGAACTGGAGTGCTCCAGTGTAGATTAAAATGTGAGAAAAAATGGTAAATGAAAAACTCTTGATGAAGAAAGTAAAATTTAATCACAGTTTTATAGCAAAGGCCTACTTCAAATAGGAGTGTATGTCTTAACTGTTTTTAAAAATTAATAGGATATACAGAAAAAAAAAAGCATTGAGTAAGCTCTGCTTAACTTTGTGTCTGAACATATTTGCCCTTTCAGAGAAAGACTGGAAATAAAAATGGGAATGCTAATACAAAATATTTCATAAGAGACAAAATGATTTCAAAGTAGACAGTTTAAGAACTCCCTCACTCTCAATCAGCCAGTATTTACTGAGTGATTAGGAACTCAGGCCTCCTAGGAGGCCCCTAAGAACATAAGGAAGAATCCTACCTTCAAGGACCTTACAGTCTAATCCAGACGACAAGTTTCCTATCCAGTGTGCTACTTACAAATAATAGACATTGTGATGAAATGACATTCATTACATCACTTTTTTGCTCGGTATCTTTCAGCAACTATCTTCTATCACACCAAATCCAGGTGTATTTTCTGGTCCATTTAAGATCTTACTGTTCTCCTACGTTTACCTCACAACCCTGATTGATTTTAGTGCTACTTTCTTAATTAAGCAAATCTTTTTAGTTCTACATGCATGCACACACACGATGCTTGCCCCCTGACCCCCTGACTGTCTTGGGTGGAGGATGCTGAGCAGTGGGGATGGTAAGAGATCTGTAGGTATGAGTGAGGTCTAAGAAACAACCACCCCAATGTAGCTGACAGAAAACACGGACCAGACCCCTAAGCAATAACTAGCAACAGAGAACAGGAAGACTGGAACAGGTAGCCTTAGAAGGGATTAAGCCTGTTAAGGTGTCCACTACAAGCTCATGCTAGGAAAGGAGCCATGAAGGTTACCTATTTTCAATGGGGAACACTGCCTCTCCCACTGCCATCCCTCTAGACAACTAGTTCTCATTTCCCTGCCTTTGCACGTGATGCCCAGAACTCACCACCTCCAGGAAACTCCCCAACTCCACTCTGATGTTCCACTATGTGCCTTGCACTTATATCTATTTCAAGGTGTACGTGTCTGCCTGACGATGAGACTGTAGGCAATCAGAGGGCAATACACTGCCCTGCATAAAATTTTCACATTTGCTCCAACATACAGGAACAGACGGTGCTGACAGAATGCCTGTTGAATGTATGAATTACAGACATTTTAGCCCCCAACACCGATGTTATAATTGTTAAGAATGTGAATTGCATGGATAATAGTTATTTACTTTACCTCTTTTGGTGATGAGATATGTATTGCATTTTCTCACAGCATAACATCACTGATGTTTTATAAAGTTGAATGAAGTTCCTCCTTGTTGTGCTGCCCCTTAATGCCTATTAGAGTGAAGAGCGTTAGTCACTTTCCCTGGCCAGTAGTATTAAATAAAAGGGCTGAACAATTCATATTTTGTGAGTAACTGCTTCTTGGCTTCATCATGGTGATGGTAATTTATAATGTGAGAAAGTTCCTTACAAAGCACTTTGAAAGAGAAAAACTCTTTCCTGGTCTTACATATTGTACATGTCCTGATTTTACATGCATTGTAAGATATTAATAGCACATTCAAATATAGCTTTCAAGGAATTTTTCCTTAATGAAATTTTAATTTGTTAATTCCAAATCCATAAGAATTGGGTGATTTTATTGGTAATAAAAGCATGGGTTGAATTGTGACTTTATTTGGAAATCTCATTCTTCATGGTCAGATTATATTTGTCTTCAAATTTCCTAAAATCATCCACTCTACCATGGATATGTAAAATGCTGTACAAACAATCCCTTGTCATTTTCAAAGCCAGTCACTGTGCTGTCCTCCAAGAGGAAAAAAAAAAAATGTAAACTTAGGTTAAGATACTTTATGCCATTCAGAAGTAAAAGAATGTTAATTTCAAAATATCCCACAGTGCAGATTTTTTATTAGGTCAGGTACATATTTTTACCTATAAATCATCCTAAAGTAATAAGTTTTTACTGCACAGTTAAATGTCATTTCAGTTTAAGTTTTTCGGGGGTTTTTGTTGTTGTTTGTTTGTTTTTGGTTTTCTACTTTACTTTCAGTAGGTGCATTATTTCCAGTGGCTTTTTCAAAATCCAGTTTTTTGCTACCAGAGTTGTAGTCTCTAAGTCCTTTAGAAATCTCCTAATTGTTTACTCTTCAATGCATTTTTTACATAGAAATAGGCAAACTTTACTTTTTCTCCCATCTTTACCTCATGTAGCTAGAAATTAAGTGATAATGATGATGGCCATTTTGCTTTCTCTTTTCCATTTGAAACCCCAAAATAGATGAGTTTTAATTTTATGTTTTTCCTAATCTGGACAAGTTCAAAACACATCATTTTTTTTCCACTGTTTTTATTATATGGTACTGCCATCTATGGGTCCTATTCATAGAAGAATTTTGGTTTGGGGTTTAAAAAAAGTTAGGATTTGGAACCTAAAAGACCATCTAGCCCTCATCTTTCATTTATGGATAAGAAATTTAAGACCCTAAGTGGCTAAATAACTATAATATAGGAAAATGGCTAGTTGCCAATAAAGGGTGAATTATCACCTATACTTAATATTTTATACCTATACAAGTGATTTTAAATTTATATTGTTTTTGCCTCTTGTACAATTTGAACAAGCAAAAATACTTCTCAATCCTAACATTTGAAGATGGATTGTTTTTATAAGTGAGGTAAATACAAGCTATTTTAAATATATAAACATATAACCACCTACTCATCCTTATTTTAATTAATTTGTGTATTTGTTTTGAGGATGTTTTTAAAGAACAAGGCAAAACCTCTGTATTTAAGAAAGTGTTAAAATTCACTATGTTAAGGAGATATTTGCATACAAAATTTAGGTGTTATTTAGAGGTCGAAGGAATAAGATTCAATGTAATTTTAAATTTCTTTGTAGTAATCGCCAAAGACAAGGGGATTGAGGGAACAAAAACAAAAGTGGTACTTTTATTTCTGACAGTAACTGCAAAAATATTTTGAAAGTTTAATAACAAGAAAATCCAGTGGGAAATTCACAAATTTTATATTTCTTCCAAAAAAGTTCAAAGTTAATAAAACACACTGGAGTATAATGATTTTTTAATCTTTGTTTTTTTGGTGTTCAGTTTAACATGCCAACATTTTATTAATAATTTTTGCAACAATACACATAAATGAGATGGGTCTCTGGTTTTCTTTTTATTCAGGCTTGGAAAGTTTTGGAGTCAAGGTTATGCTTAAAATGAATTGGGAAACTTTTATCTTTTTCTATGCTTCACACAGTTTAAATTGGAAGTGTACATAATGTTATTCCAAAGCCTGCCCTCATTTTAGGTCATCATGCTGGTTTTTCCTTCACTGGCTTCTCAGGATTTCTGGAAATTGTTACTATACCCTGAAAATGTTTCAGGTTCTATGCAAGATGTTTTTGTTTTGTTTTGTTATACAACTTTACTGAAGTATAACTGATACACAAAATGCTACATGTATTTAATGTATACAATTTGATAAGTTTAGACATATGCATATACCCATGATATCACCATTATAAAATTAATAAACATATCCATCACCTCCAAAATTTTATTTCATCCCTTTGGCTTTTTTCATTTTGTTTTCATTTTTTTCTTTTTTCTATGGTAAGAACACTTAGCATGAGATCTACCCTCTTAACAAATTTTTAAGCGCACATTCACTTCTTTTTCAGACATCAAAACCATTTTAGTATTTCCCAATTGTATTAACGTGGTGTGATGACTCTGAGATATTAGCATTTCCAAAAATTATATTATTTAATCACTATTTATAGCAAACACGAGAAGTTAAAGTGTATATCTTAGAAACTGAACTTGAGAGTGGATCAGCCCTCACTCTCCCACCTACGTACTGATACTCCCTGACCTATTTTTGAATAACTCTCTGAGTTCACTGTGAAGCAAGACAATAATGTGGTAGGTAACTTTGCCTTCTAAGGAGATTCACAGTTATTTTAATGATCTTTTGCAGGATGCAGAGATAATTTGTTTCAAGAAATTTCTTTGCTGTATAGGCTAAGCCTAAACACCCAAAAGAGAAATTAACTTGTGCAAAGAATGGATTTTACCCCACTGCCCCAAAAAAGGATTATAATGAATGTCCATTGTAAATAGGAAAATAAATAATTTCTCAATTATCCCTGTGTAAATTGTGCTTGTTCTCATTTAAAATTACTTTACAAACAAGGTAGAAAATAATATAAAACGGTTTCAAATGTAACCATATTCTATGAGCACTAAATAAAGGTTTAATGACAAAAAAATTATAATTAACATTTACAGTGCTAGAGAGTCAGTCTGCCTCCTCAGTTGAAGCTCTTAAATTATTACTTTTATTAATTTATTAATTTACTATATACAGAGCTCTGAGCTAGATGCTACAGGAATTACAATGAGTAATACCCACTTGTGGTCCCTCCCAAAACAGTAGTCTCATTGAAGGAATAATTTTAGAAATCACTGGAACACAAAGAAAATCTCTGTACTAGAGAGATGCAAACCAAGTGCTATTGAACAAAGTTCTTAGAAGGAATCTTCTGGTTGAGACTGAACTTTAAAAGTACATGTAGCGAAGATGGTGGAAGAGTAAGACGTGGAGATCACCTTCCTCCCCACAAATACATCAGAAATAAATCTACATGTGGAACAACTCCTAAAGAACATCTACTGAACACTGGCAGAAGACCTCAGACCTCCCAAAAGGCAAGAAACTCCCCGTACCTGGGTAGGGCAAAAGAAAAAAGAAAAACAGAGACAAAAGAATAGGGACAGGACCTGCTCCAGTGGGAGGGAGCTGTGAAGGAGGAAAGGTTTCCAAACACTAGGAAGCCCCTTCGCGGGCGGAGACTGCGGGTGGCGGAGGGGGGAAGCTTCGGAGCCACGGAGGAGAGCGCAGCCACAGGGGTGCAGAGGGCAAAGCTCAGAGATTCCCGCACAGAGGATCGGTGCCGGCCAGCCGAGAGGCTTGTCTGCTCCCCCGCCGGGGCAGGCGGCGCTGGGAGCTGAGGCTTGGGTCGGAGCTCAGGGAGAGGACTGGCGGAGTGAACACGGCCTGAAGGGGTTAGTGCACCAAAGCTAGCCAGGAGGGAGTCTGGGAAAAAGTCTCTTGCCTCTTTGGCAGGTCCAGACTTTTTCTTCCCTCTTTGTTCCCTGGTGCGCGAGGAGAGAGGATTAAGAGCGCTGCTTAAAGGAGCTCCAGAGACAGGCACGAGCCGCGGCTATCAGCACGGACCCCAGAGACAGGCATGAGACGCTAAGGCTGCTGCTGCCGCCACCAAGAAGCCTGTGTGTGAGCACAGGTCACTCTCCACACCTCCCTTCCGGGGAGCCTGTGCAGCCCACCACTGCCAGGGTCCCAGGATCCAGGGACAACTTCCCCGGGAAAACGCATGGCGCGCCTCAGGCTGGTGCAACGTCACAGTGGCCTCTGCTGCCGCAGGCTCGCCCCGCACTTCGTACCCCTCCCTCCCCGCGGCCTGAGTGAGCCAGAGCCCCCGAATCAGCGGCTCCTTTAACCCCGTCCTGGGTGAGCGGGAACAGACGCCCTCAGGTGACCTACACGCAGAGGCAGAGCCAAATCCAAAGCTGAACCCCGGCAGCTGTACGAACAAAGAAGAGAAAGGGAAATCTCTCCCAGCAGCCTCAGGAGAAGACGATTAAAGCTCCACAATCAACTTGATGTACCCTAACCTGTGGAATACAGGAGTAGACAACGATTCATCCCAAATTGAGGAGGTGGACTTTGGGAGCAACGATATATATATTTTTTCCTTTTTCTCTTTTTGTGAGTGTGTATGTCTATGCTTCAGTGTGTGATTCTGTCTGTATAGCTTTGCTTTTACCAGCTGTCCGAGGGTTCTGTCTGTCCTTTTTTTGTTGTTGCTTTTTGTTTTTCTTTTAGTATAGTTTTTAGTACTTGTTAGCACTGGTGGATTTGTTTTTTGGCCTGGATAATCTATTCTTTCTTTCTTTTTTATTACTTAAAAAAAAATTGTAATAATTATTTTTTATTTTTCATTATAATTATTTTATTTTACTTTATTTTATTTTATTTTATCTTCTTCTTTCTTTCATTCTTTTCTTTTCTCCCTTTTATTGTGAGCCGTGTGGAGGACAGGCTCTTGGTGCTCCAGCCAGCTGTCAGGGCTGTGCTTCTGAGGTGGGAGAGCCAAGTTCAGGACATTGGTCCACCAGAGACCTCCCAGCTCCATGTAATATCAAACGGTGAATATTCTCCCAGAGATCTCAATCTCAACGCCAAGACCCAGGTCCACTCAACAACCAGCAAGCTACAGTGCTGGACACCCTATGCCAAACAACTAGCAAGACAGGGACACAACCCCATCCATTAGCAGAGAGGCTGCCTAAAATCATAATAAGTTCACAGACACCCCAAAACACACCACCAGACGTGGACCTGCCCACCAGAAAGACAAGATCCAACCTCATCCACCAGAACACAGGCACTAGTCCCCTCCACCAGGAAGTCTATACAGCCCACTGAAGCAAACTTAGCCACTGGGGACACACACCAAAAACAAAAGGAACTACAAACCTGCAGCCTGTGAAAAGGAGAACCCAAACACAGTAAGTTAAGCAAAATGCAAAGACAGAGAAACACGGCAGATGAAGGAGCAAGGCAAAAACCCACCAGACCTAACAAATGAAGAGGAAATAGGCAGTCTACCTGAAAAAGAATTCAGAATAATGATAGTAAAGATGATCCAAAATCTTGGATATAGAATGGAGAAAATACAAGAAATGTTTAATAAGGACCTAGAAGAACTAAAGAGCAAACAAACAGTGATGAGCAACACAATAAATAAAATTAAAAATTCTCTAGAAGGTATCAATAGCAGAGCAACTGAGGCAGAAGAAGGGATAAGTGACCTGGAAGATAAAATAGTGGAAATACCTACTGCAGGGCAGAATAAAGAGAAAAGGATGAACAGAATTGAGGACAGTCTCAGAGACCTCTGAGACAACATTAAATGCACCAAGACTCGAATTATACGGGTCCCAGAAGAAGAAGAGAAAAAGAAAGGGACTGAGAAAATATTTGAAGAGATTATAGTTGAAAACTTCCCTAATATGGGAAAGGAAATAGTTAATCAAGTCCGGGAAGCACAGAGAGTCCCATACAGGATAAATCCAAGGAGAAATATGCCAAGACACATATTAATCAAACTATCAAAAACAAAGAAAAAATATTAAAAGCAGCAAGGGAAAAACAACAAATAATATACAAGGGAATCCCCATAAGGTTAACAGCTGATCTTTCAGCAGAAACTCTGCAAGCCAGAAGGGACTGGCAGGACATATTTAAAGTGATGAAGGAGAAAAACCTACAACCAAGATTACTCTACCCAGCAAGGATCTCATTCAGTTTGATGGAGAAATTAAAACCTTTACAGACAAGCAAAAGCTAAGAGAATTCAGCACCACCAAACCAGCTTTACAACAAATGCTAAAGGAACTTCTCTAGGCAGGAAACGAAGAGAAGGAAAAGACCTACAGTAACAAACCCAAAACTATTAAGAAAATGGTAATAGGAACATACATATCGATAACTACCTTAATTGTAAATGGATTAAATGGTCCATCCAAAGGTCATAAACTGGCTGAATGGATAAAAAAAACAAGACCCACATATATGTTGTCTACAAGAGACCAGCTTCAGACCTAGGAACACATACAGACTGAAAGTGAGGAGATGGAAAAAGATATTCCATGCAAATGGAAATCTAAAGAAAGCTGGAGTAGCAATTCTCATATCAGACAAAACAGACTTTAAAACAAAGACTATTATAAGAGGCAAAGAAAGACAGTACATAATGACCAAGGGATCATTCCAAGAAGAAGATATAACAATTGTAAATATTTATGCACCCAACATAGGAGCACCTCAATACATAAGGCAAATACTAACAGCCATACAAGGGGAAATCGACAGTAACACAATCATAGTAGGGGACTTTAACACTCCACTTTCACCAATGGACAGATCATCCAAAATGAAAAAAAAAAAGGAAACACAAGCTTTAAATGATACATTAAAAAAGATGGACTTAATTAATATTTATAGGACATTCCATCCAAAAACAACAGAATACACTTTCGTCTCAAGTGCTCTTGGAACATTCTCCAGGATAGATCATATCTTGGGTCACAAATCAAGCCTTGGTAAATTTAAGAAAACTGAAATGGTATAAAGTATCTTTTCCGACCACAACACTATGAGACTAGATATCAATTACAGGAAGAAATCTGTAAAAAATACAAACACATGGATGCTAAACAATACACTACTTAATAACCAAGAGATCACTGAAGAAATCAAAGAGGAAATCAAAAAATATCTAGAAACAAATGACAATGAAAACACGACGACACAAAACCTGTGGGATGCAGTAAAAGCAGTTCTAAGAGGGACGTTTATAGCAGTAAAATCCTACCTTAAGAAACAAGAAACATCTCAAATAAACAACCTAACCTTACACCTAAAGCAATTAGAGAAAGAAGAACAAAAAAACCCCAAAGTTAGCAGAAGGAAAGAAATCAAAAAGATCAGATCAGAAATAAATGAAAAAGAATTGAAGAAAACGGTAGCAATGATCAATAAAACTAAAAGGTGGTGCTTTGAGAAGATAAACAAAATTGATAAACCGAGAGCCAGATTCATCAAGAAAAAAACGGAGAAGACTTAAATCAATAGAATTAGAAATGAAAAAGGAGAAGTAACAACTGACACTGCAGAAATACAAAGGATCATGAGAGATTACTACAAGCAACTCTATGCCAATAAAATGGACAACCTGGAAGAAATGGACAAATTCTTAGAAATGCACAACCTTCCGAGACTGAAACAGGAAGAAACAGAAAATATGAACAGACCAATCACAAGCACTGAAATTGAAACTGTGATTAAAAACCTTCCAAGAAACAAAAGCCCAGGACCAGATGGCTTCACAGGCGAATTCTATCTAACATTGAGAGAAGAGCTAACACCTATCCTTCTCAAACTCTTCCAAAATATAGCAGAGGGAGGAACACTCCCAACTTATTCTACAAGGCCACCATCACCCTGATACCAAAACCAGACAAAGATGTCACAAAGAAAGAAAACTACAGGCCAATATCACTGATGAACATAGATGCAAAAATCCTCAAAAAAATACAAGCAAACAGAATCCAACAGCACAGTTAAAGGATCATACACCATGATCAAGTGGGGTTTATCCCAGGATTGCAAGGATTCTTCAATATACGCAAATCAATCAGCGTGATACACCATATTAACAAAATGAAGGAGAAAAACCATATGATCATCTCAATAGATGCAGAGAAAGCTTTTGACAAAATTCAACACCCATTTATGATAAAAACTCTCCAGAAAGTAGGCATAGAGGTAACTTACCTGAACATAATAAAGGCCATATGTGACACACTCACAGCCAACGTCATCCTCAATGGTGAAAAACTGAAACCATTTCCACTAAGTTCAGGAACAGGACAAGGTTGCCCACTCTCACCACTATTATTCAACACTGTTTTGGAGGTTTTAGCTACATCAATCAGAGAAGAAAAAGAAATAACAGGAATCCAAATCGGAAAAGAAATAAAGCTGTCACTGTGTGCAGATGACATAATACTATACATAGAGAATCCTAAACATGCTACCAGAAAACTACTAGAGCTAATCAATGAATTTGGTGAAGTAGCAGGATACAAAGTTAATGCACAGAAATCTCTTGCATTCCTATACACTAATGATGAAAAATCTGAAAGAAAAATTAAGAAAACACTCCCATTTACCATTGCAACAAAAAGAATAAAATACCTAGAAATAAACCTAGCTAAGGAGACAAGACCTGTAGGCAGAAAAATATAAGACACTGATGAAAGAAATTAAAGAGGATACAAACAGATGGAGAGATATATCATGTTCTTGGATTGGAAGAATCCACATTATTAAAATGACTGTAGTACCCAAAGTAATCTACAGATTCAATGCAATCCCTATCAAACTACCACTGGTATTTTTCACAGAACTAGAACAAAAAATTTCACAAATAGACTCCGAATAGCGAAAGCAATCTTGAGAAAGAAAAATGGAACTGGAGGAATCAGGCTCCATGACTTCAGACTATACTACAGAGCTACAGTAATCAAGACACTGTGGTACTGGCATAAAAACAGAAATATAGATCAATGGAACAGGATAGAAAGCCCAGAGATAAACCCACACACATATGGTTACCTTATTTTTGATAAAAGAGGCAAGAATAAACAATGGAGAAAGGACAGCCTTTTCAATAAATGGTGCTGGGAAAACTGCACAGCTACACGTAAAAGAATGAAATTAGAACACTCCCTAACACCATACACAAAAATAAACTCAAAATGGATTAAAGACCTAAATGTAAGGCCAGACACTATAAAACTCTTAGAGGAAAACATAGGCACAACACTCTATGACACAAATCACATCAAGATCCTTTTTGACCCACCTCCTAGAGAAATGGAAATAAAAACAAAAATAAACAAATGGGACCTAATGAAACTTAAAAGCTTTTGCACAGCAAAGGAAACCATAAACAAGACCAAAAGACAATCCTGAGAATGGGAGAAAATATTTGCAAATGAAGCAACTGACAAAGGATTAATCTCCAAAATTTACAAGCAGCTCATGCAGCTCAATAACAAAAAAAACAAACAACCCAATCCAAAAATGGGCCGAAGACCTATATATACTTTTCTCCAAAGAGGCATACGTATTGCCAACGAACACATGAAAGAATGGTCAACATCATTAATCATTAGAGAAATGCAAATCAAAACTACAATGAGATATCACCTCACACCAGTCAGAATGGCCATCATCAAAAAATCTACAAATAATAAATGCTGGAGAGGGTGTGGAGAAAAGGGAACCCTCTTGGACTGTTGGTGGGAATGTAAATTGATACAGCCACTATGGAGAACAGTATGGAGGTTCCTTATAAAACTAGAAATAAAACTACCATACGACCCAGCAATCCCACTACTGGGCATATACCCTGAGAAAACCAGAATTCAAAAAGAGTCATGTACCACAATGTTCATTGCAGCTCTATTTACAATAGCCAGGACATGGAAGCAACGTAAGTGTCAGTCAACAGATGAATGGATAAAGAAGATGTGGCACATATATACAATGGAATATTACTCAGCCATAAAAAGAAACGAAATTGAGTTATTTGTAGTGAGGTGGATGGACCTAGAGTCTGTCATACAGAGTGAAGTAAGTCAGAAAGAGAAAACCAAATGCCATATGCTAACACATATATATGGAATCTAAAAAACAAACCAAAAAAATGGTCATGAAGAACCTAGGGGCAAGACGGGAATAAAGACACAGACCTACTAGAGAATGGACTTGAGGATACGAGGAGGGGGAAGTGTAAGCTGGAATAAAGTGATAGAGTGGCATGGACATATATACACTACCAAACATAAAATAGCTAGCTAGTGGGAAGCAGCCTCATAGCACAGGAAGATCAGCTCAGTGCTTTATAACCACCTAGAGGGGTGGGATAGGGAGGGTGGGAGGGGGGGAGATGCCAAGGGAAGAAATATGGGGACATATTTACATGCATAATGGATTCACTTTTTTATAAAGCAGAAACTAACATACCATTGGAAAGCAATATATATTCCAATGAAGATGTTTAAAAAAAAAAAAAAAAAGTACATGTAGCACCTGAACAAAAATTGGAGCCAGGAGTATATACCCGAAAGAAAAAAAAACAGCAGATTAAAGATAAGTAAGTGGGAAATACTGGATGTGTTCACGTAATATCAAGTTGCCTGTTTTGACAGGAGCTTCAGTTAATATTAACTTTTAGAAGATAACCTCAAAAAGTTGCGTTAGAAACATACTGTGAAAATTCTTGTATTTCAGTGTAAATGTGTGACTGATTTAGACACAGAGGGTAACTAGAAAGTTCTATGAGCTCTGATCTCATAGAACTTATTTGGTGACAAATAAGAAGCTAAAGGGGGTAGAACAAAGAAGGAGAGGAGACAATTATTTTAAAGTGGTTGGGCTAGAATGAAGAATGAAGGTGGGGGGAAAAATAAGTGGATAGTTATAGGAAACACTGTGATGATGAAATATCCTATGACTTAGCATTCATTGATTGGATGTTGAAGGAGGGAGGAGTCAAATACAACTCATAGGTTTGAATCAGAATGACCTGGAAAATGGTGCTGACATTAGAAATCAGGAGATCAGGAAGGACACATCTAGATGTAAAGATGACGAGTGACAATACTGACATATGACATATGACAATATTGACATATGACATATGACAATATTGAATTCAAAGTGTCAAAAGCCATTCAAACAGAGATCCCAGAAGGCAGGTGGAAGTACAAAGTCAGGGCTGCAGAAAGTCATTTGAGTTATTTCCACATAGAAAAGCTCATTGAAATCATAAGAGTTTTTGGTGTTGGAATTGCTTAGCAATAAGAGGGCCAATGAAAGGTCAAGTGGGAAATCTTATTTCTAGAACCACAGGAAGAAAGATAACTAATGAAGGCATACAGAGGTCTTCAGATGGGTAAGAAGGGAACCAGGAAAAATACTATAGAACCAAAAAGAGGAAAAAGTTTCAAACAGGTAATTGTCAAATGCTTCAGGAAAGGGGAATACAATAAGGATTTAGAATAAATTGTAGATTACACTACAGGAGATTATCAGTGATCACTGACAGATTTTTATTAGAGAAACCTCCCCAAAATGTTCATTTTTACCAACAGTGTTAGATTGTATTATCTGTTCTCAGTTATTCATTTCCTCCTCACCTTCACCATTCTTTACTGTAGGATGGATGTACTTCCAACCTCACTGACTTTGGACTTGGCCTTGTGACTTGCTTTGGCCAACAGAATGGGAGCAGACTTTATGCCACCTATCAGAGATATAGATTATGCTCTCATGGATAGGCTCTTTCTCTCCTGTGTTCTGCCTTCTGCTGTGAGATTAGCATAAACCAGCTAGGGGCTGCTCTTTCAGCCTGGGTCCTGGAATGGGAAGATAGATGGAGCTAATAATCCCAGTTGAGCCCAGCCAAGACATCTCAGTCGACTTGCAGCCCTCTTGCAATACAAGTTAGAAATAAATGTTTGTTCTTATAAGCCACTGAGCTATTGGGGTTGTGTTACGAAAATAAAAGCTAACTAATACACCACCTTTAGAAAATTCATAAGCTGTTATAAATTTTAGAATCTTTGGAAGTGTTGCTGTGTGAAGTTCCTTGAGGCATATAAATGAAAAATAATTTACCTTATCCATTGTCATAAACCTGAATCAAAATTTGAAATAAACATCATGCCTACTAGCCCTTGGTCATTCATTTAAGTAATTTGTAGATATCTGTGAATCTTTGCAAAGTACCTCTAATAAAGCATGCTTTCTTTTAAGTTGTCTCCATGGGCTCTTTAATAGCCATACAGCCATACTCTTCTAGTACTTGGATTTACCATGGAAAGTGTTTTTCCTCCCTATTATTGTTGGCAAAAACTGCATCATTCTGGTCTGTTAAGAACTCAACAATCTGTACTGCCAATTGTGCTATTACAATGTCCCTTAAGATTTCCTCTGCCGTTCCTTCATTCTTGGTACCTCCTTTGTGATTTATGAGATGTTTTATGGCATTGTAATGTGGCTCTTGACACATAGTGTAACACACTAAATTACCCTGATTTAAATAAACAACTTACCATGTGAATATTTTCAGGCATTTTGAAATGTGCTATTTTCTCCCTTGATTTGGCCTGAAAAATCAATGGCATAAAAATTAAAGCACAGTGCCTTAGCTTATAATGTGCACAATTTTTCCTTTGCCACTCCTATTTGTGATATTACTAGAAACTAAAATTGTGTGTTTTTGAAGAAAGATTGTATATCTTTCTTGAGGGTTTCTTTCACTTATCATCAAAATATTTTCAAAATCATATGCATGCATAGTTAGCTATATAAGAATATCAACAGTCCAGTTTTTTAAATTATGTTCTATATCAAATAATAAAGATGCCAAAGATATATAATAATGAACAACTATGCACTGTTTTCTTTTCAAATATTAGGGCAGTGCTGTCAGGTCAGAAGCATGTGGCTATCAAAATCTGTTACATTTGGAAAAGAATAAGATTGAAGACATGCCCCCAAATGTGCTATTATCTTGAATGCAGAATTCACATCTATTACCATTGTTGACTCAACTAGGAGGCAGCAGACGGTACAATAGGACAGATGTAAAGTCCAGGAGGATACAAAGAGGCTGGTATAGAAACCTTAGTGAAAAGATGAGAGGGATTTTAAAAAAAGAAAACCCAACAGCTTCTAAGACAAGGCAAACTGAGGAGGGAAAGCTCTCAATGGGAAAATACATCAGGAGATTCACTTTGAGAAGTATTTTTAATAAAAGGAAATTTGGATTCTTAGAAAACAGTACCTGTCCAAAGGCTCTTTTCCCTGCTTTTATTACTTAAATTTTTTAGTTCTTAAACAGTACCTGTCCAAAGGCTCTTTTCCCTGCTTTTATTACTTAAATTTTTTAGTTCTCATTATTCATTAAATAATAGTACTACCTGCCTAATTATGTTCTCAAGAGTATATTTAATTACAGTTTCTACATTCAGTGATTTGGTCATTAAATCAATATACTATGACATCATGTTTCTACTGGAGCACACTCAAAAAGCATAATGTACTCAGCCCTTGGATATTTCCTTTTTCCCCTTAGACTGTTCCTTTCAGATTCATATGGGAAATACAGCGTTTCAATTCCACTGTAATTTCTTCCTTCATTAATGAAGCACTTGTAAGTTCGCCTTGAACTATAAGCCTACTCGCTCTCTTTGAGCCTTCACAGAGACAGCCCTGAATCCCAGATGATTAGGTGGGAGTGGTGTTTTTGAGTATCTATCTCCAAGTTCAGTTCTTGGTTCCACTGTGGAAGCTGAGGAAAATTTGACCTTAGAAGTTCATTTTCTCAACTATTTCCACATATCATTAAAGCCCATGCTTTATTTCTCTTTAGCTTTTTTTTTTCCTCCAGGAAACAAAAAAATAGATAACATGAGATTAAAAATTAAAATCTCCTCCAGATAACATGAGATCAAAAATTAAAATGTTAATAGAAACTATCAAATGTAACAATGCAATTTATTTTCCAGGATGGTTTCTCCAATAAAATTTTGGAAACCACTAACAATAATAACACCAAAAGTACTCATCTCATGAGATTCTCCAAGGACCTACATTTCAGGAAGTAGTAGGTAAATAGGAGATCAAGCAAAGATGCCAACCCATTTCATGAGGTTAGATAAAATTTTATTCATTAATTTCAACACACTATCCTTCGTGAAAATGTGTACTAAAAGACAAAATATACATTTCCAAATAAATGGCTTGATTCTGTGTTTTGTGGTCATTATAGATCTTATCATCAACCCTTTTCTCCTCTCATTGATCTTATATTTTCTGACACCTTGCCATCCCTGGGAGCCTCACATTCTCTTCCCTATGAACATTTTCTGCCTCAGGACCTTCAGGTCCCTATCATCTCATGCCTCCATCACATCTCCCCTTGTCCTCTCAACCCAGCACATCCTCTATCGCCCACAGTCCTCCATGTGGATGGTTATGCCCTTTGGGTCTCCTCAAAGCTGAAAAGGAAGAAACCAAGTGGTAATGTCGAACTGTTCTCTGTTCTTATCATGTGGAGTACAGGAAAGACAATTTACCCCCACATGGTAATCATTTTTGTACCATCACCAAGAGGTGAAACTACCTTGTCTTCTCTATCCCGGTGACTAGCAATTTGGTAGCCAAATGACAGTGTGAACTTAAAGCTCAACAACACTTGGCCAAAGAGCCCACACTCTGCTCCCCAACTATATGCCATGGCACGCACTGAGAAACAGACAAATTATTACTAATTCCTTCACATAATGGAGAATTTTTTGTTATTCTCAGAGGCACTTGTCAGTGTTGATAGTTCTGGCATTACTGAAGAGTTCACTCTAGGGCAGTGGTTCTCAAACTTTGATTCACATTAAAATCACCCAGGGACCTTTAAAAACCTTGAATACCCAGATTGAACCCATGCTAATCAAATCAGAACCTCTGGATGTTACAAACAATAAATGCTGGAGAGGGTGTGGAGAAAAGGGAACCCTCTTGCACTGTTGGTGGGAATGTAAATTGATACAGCCACTATGGACAACAGTATGGAGGTTCCTTAAAAAACTACAAATAGAACTACCATATGACCCAGCAATCCCACTACTGGGCATATACCCTGAGAAAACCATAATTCAAAAAGAGTCATGTACCAAAATGTTCATTGCAGCTCTACTCACAACAGCCAGGACATGGAAGCAACCTAAGTGTCCATCAAAAGATGAATGGATAAAGAAGATGTGGCACATATATACAATGGAATATTACTCAGCCATACAAAGAAACGAAATTGAGTTATTTGTAGTGAGGTGGATGGACCTAGAGTCTGTCATACAGAGTAAAGTAAGTCAGAAAGAGAAAAACAAATACCGTATGCTAACACATATATATGGAATCTAAAAAAAAAAAGGTCATGAAGAACCTAGGAGCAGGACAGGAATAAAGACACAGACCTACTAGAGAAGGGATTTGAGGACACGGGGAGGGGGAAGGATAAGCTGGGACAAAGTGAGAGAGTGGCATGGACATATATACACTACCAAATGTAAAATTGATAGCTAGTGGGAAGCAGCCACATAGCACAGGGAGATCAGCTTGATGCTTTGTGACCACCTAGAGGGGTGGGATAGGGAGGGTGGGAGGGAGACAGATGCAAGAGGGAAGAGATATGGGAACATATGTATATGTATAGCTGATTCACTTTGTTATAAAGCAGAAACTAACACACCATTATAAAGCAATTATACTCCAATAAAGATGTTAAAAAAAAGATATACCAGGCATATGTTAAACAAAAGAAGGTTAAGGTAGCTGTAAAAAAAAAAAAATTACATTTCAATTCATCTTCTTTGAGATGAGTTTTTAAAAGGGCAATTATATTCTACACATGGAATAAACAGTGTCTAAAACATGAAGAAGAAAAAAATAGAATCTCTGGATGTGAGACGGAGGCATCAGTATTTAAAAAACAAAAACTTGCCGTGTGATTACACTGTATACCCAAGTTTAAGCAACAGTGTTCTAGGGGAGTGCTTCTCAAACTTGAACTACATAAGAATCCCCTGAGGAGGTTTTTTAAAATTCTGATTCCCTGGCCCTATGCTGACTGATTATATCATAATCTGTAGGGATGAGTTCCAAGAAATCAGTATCTTTTGAAACTCTCTGGGTGATTCTATGTGGCCCATTTAAGAAGCAGTGTTTTGTCAAGCGAATGAGAAGACTGGGAGAAAATATTTACCAAAGATATATAGGACAGTTATCCAAAATATACAAAGAACTCCGCCAACTGAAAATTATCACTTGCCATCTGTTTCTACAAGAATGAAGTCACTAGCCACTGCAGTCGCTGACCTTCAATACACCCTGAAACGAGTTCAGGGCAGAGATCAGGAATGAGGCGCTCTGTGCTCTGGGAAAAACTAGCAGAACAGGCTTTCAGACAGATATTTTCAGAACATTTAATGAGCCCAAATTCTCGCATCTCCTCATATCTAGAAAAGCACTAAAATCATTATCGGAGACATCTGCCCCTCAGGACTAGCAGCTTTCTGCTAAAATGTGTGCTTGGCTGCAGGTATCCACCTTCACTAAGATCACATATATACTGACCTCCCCCACTACCTCTTCGGAGCAGCCCCTCAGAGCTATCTGAGAGGCTGTCTCTCAGGCTATAGTCCTCATTTTGCCCCAAATAAAACTTAACTCATTACTCTCACGTTGTGCATTTTTTTACTCAACAACTCTTGTAACTCAACAATAAGAAACTAAACAATCCAATTAAAAATTGGGCAAAAGATCTGAACAGACACCTATATGACACTGGAAAAGGCAGAACTAAATAAACAGTAAAAAAGATCATTGGTTGCCGGGGATTCGGGGGAGGGAGGGATGAATGGGTGGAGCACAGAGGATTTTTAGGGCTATGAAACTATTCTTTATGAAATTACAATGGTGGATATATATCATGATACATTTGTCAAAACACATAGAAGGTAGGACACCAAGAGTGCACCCTAATGTAAACTACGGACTTGGGGTGATAATGACGTGTCAATGTAGGTTTAGCAATTGTAACAAATGTAACTTCCTGGCGGGACACGTTGATAATGGTAAGCTATCTGTGCCTGGGGGAAGGGGTAAATGGGAAATCTCTGTACTTTCTGCTCAATTTTGCTGTTCACCCGAAACCACTTTAAAAGATAAAGTCTCCTAAAAACAAAGAAAAAGAAGCAGTATTTCTGACCTTCACTATTCAGTGTGTGTACAGCCATTGTAAGCATCACCTGGAGCTTGTTAGTGCGAATTCATGGGTCCCACGTCAGACCTACTGAGTCAGAATCTCTGCAATCTGTGTTTGAACAAGCATTCTGCCCTGCAGGTGATTCTAACGCTCACAAAATTTTGAGAGGTGCTATCCTAACACTTCACAAACTTTAATGTGCGAGAATGACTAAGTATCTCATTAAAATGAAGATTCTGATTCAGTAAATCTGGAATGAGGCCAGAGATTCGGCATTTTGGGCAAGTTCCAAGGTGATGTCCAGATGCTGCTGGTATAGAGACCACTGTCTGATTAGCAAGGCTAGAACAAAGCAATAGAATGAAGCCTTCTCTTCCTGCTTCATTCTCTCTCCTCCTGCCCCCTGCTCCCAAACACACATACCCTATAATAAGGTCTCAAGTGTAATGTACCATAGGAAGAGGAAAGAAAGCTGTCCACCCTGGGTATAGGCAATAAGGGAGTATCTGTAAGGAATTTAAAAACAATCAGAAACCTGACTAAAATTTGTTCCCTTTTTAAAAAATCACCTTGTGGACAATTCTAAACATTATCAGGGATGAAACATTCCTCCTATCCAGGAGTCTGTGTCTCATCTACACTACTCCACTTCTCCTTGTTATGCCTCCCTTCTGTAATGGCCATAAAAATTCGGAGAAATAGAGTCACACAAAGTCAGAAAGCTTGATTAGGAGTCAAAAGCTCCTAATCCCAGTGAAGTTAGATTTCTCCTTGGATCAGAGCAAATCCCTTACTTTTCCCTTCCCCATTTTCTCAATAACACTGCAAAGAAACATTAAGAAAATTGCTAATGCTGTGCATTTGCCTGGGGTAACTCAGGAAATCTCAGTTCTAACCAGAGCTCTGAAAGTAGCAATTATTTAAAATGCATTCAATATGGAGTTAGAGGAGGAGAGGGAGGAAGCTGGGAAGGCAGAAAACAGGGAGGAGAAAATTCCTATAAAGACTGCAGCTGCAGCATAGATACACCACACTTCAAGGATCAAATAACCAATCCCCTTTCCAAGAAAAGATGGTCCAGCATTTCTCAAAGTGTGGCTCCTCACACTTGTGTCACACAAAGATTCCTGGGCCCTGCCTAGACTTGCTGAATCATCAATGTACATGAGGTAGAGAAATCTGCATTAACAAGCATCCCAGAAGATTCACATGCCCAAACTATGTTTGCAAAACACTGATTTAGAGGAAACCTGAGTTCCACGAAGTCTCACAATGCCAAGTCATAGGCTCTTCTCAACCAATTGGAAAATCACAGCTTGAGTCCCTGATGGCTGATAGAGAAAGAAGCTCCAGCTGCCCTGTGTGGGACTCAACACACCAGTGTCCTTCCCAGGACTGAAGGAGAAGGCCTCAGATCATTCAAGGAGAACTTTCACTGAATTGCACCCAGGTGAGACCCAGTCAGGCTGCATGAGAAACAGCCCTAGGAATCTGTTACTCTGTCTCCTGCAGTGAAGTCCGTGAAGAAGCTACTGATTTAGAAAATGTGCCCTCTTCATAAGACTCTCAAGAGACATTGCTTCCTTGTGTTGTAAATAGTGGTCCATCTTCTGAACAATTAGGTGGTGAATTGCTTAGCTAATCAGATTTCCTTCTATACACTGACCAGTAGAAGACTTAGAGTCTAATCTGAGGTTATGCCCTACCAAATGCTTAGGATTTAACAGTGTGCATTTCTGAGTTAGTTTCAGCTCTGGCTACACTTTTTATGATCCTGCTCTTTGTTGCCCCTTGCTTTTTTCACCTGCTTCCAATGTTACCTTTCTATCATTTATGTATCCTTGTAAACCATTTTAAAATACTTTGTAGAACAAATCAGGTTCTAGGTGAAGAGATGGGTAGATAAATCCTTATCGACCTCATTTTCCTTGGTTATAAAATGAGGGATTCAGACTTGGTGATCACTAACGTATCTTCCAAGTCTAAAGCCTAAAACTGTATTATAAGCTTTGATACAACAATGAACTCTCCTTTTAAATATAACATATTTCTGATGTATTATTGCAACATTTTTCTAGCCAAGAGCTTAGTCATAAAAGAGAAGAAATATCAATTTCAAAAAGCATTTTACATCTACAAAATGTAATTGCTTTTCACTCCATCTGATTTTAGGATAGTGTTTTAGGATTTTATGAAACCAACAGAAAAAAATAAAACGTACAGTGTCAGTAAAAACAAAACAAAAAACTTCATCTAAAATTTTAATCAAGTTTGTATATTCCTCAATCTCCCACCCATTTTTTTTAATCTTGTTTTTCCATCTTTTCCTTCTACAAGTAGACGGAAACACAAAATTTTGATTTGGAAGCAATTAATTACAAAGTTTTAATTTTCAAACTGTAACATCATCAAACATTGTGAATGTATTCACACGCAATTGTACACTTACAGTGGTTGAAATGGTACATATTCTGTTGCATATATTTGACCACAGTTCTTTAAAGAGCAAGAGTTAACAGTATCAATCATGAGAGATTGCTACCTCTAATCCTGACCCTGTGCGTTAACACTTTTGTACTATTCTTTTCTTTTTTACATGTATGAATATTGTGTATATTCAGAAAACTGTAAAATGGCAGAGTTGATTTATAGCTTGCATCTCATTGCAATAATGCCGCTATTTAAAGAAACATAAACAGCAGTTCACAGAGTGCATCTGCCACTGAATTATCAGAGAGAGATTGTTTTCTCTAAAGAATGTGTACTTTATTTTTTATCATTAACTGATTTGGATAATGGTTTAGAGTATTTCCTTGGATATACTTTCACCCCAAAATACTTTTGTGATACTTGCAATAGAGCATCATCCCTGACTAAATAACATATTAGGTCTATTTTCAGCCCCTCTGTCCAAATGTAACATCTAATCACATTCCTTAAACAAAGGTCGTCTTTGTTTTACCTAAAAAAAAAAAAAAAATTAAGTCACATATATGTAGAGATAAAGATGTAGCTAGAGATAGACACAGATCTAGACATAAATCTAGAGGAAACTGTTATTGCCAGATTGAAAATCTGCATTTCGTATGGACGAGAAACACTGGTAAGAGAAGTCAAAATGAGGAGAGAAAGGAGAAGAGAATTTAACCCAACCTTTATCAAAACCTTTTGTGTTTTGCAAAGTGTTTGAAATGGAAGGTCTCATTGAATTCTGATCCTCCAGCCTCAAAAAAAACACTTGCATTTAAGACAAAGACTGGCACATCTGTGTCCCACCCTCTTCCTACCTACTTTAATATCATCACCCTAGCTCTAACCCCTGTCTCCATGATGTTACTTCAAAATATGACATCTGGATCTTCCCTATAACATAGGTAGAGAGAAAGCACAACACAGCCTCATCACCTGTTTCCTGCTACATCCAAAATGGTGAATGCACCACCTAGGTCCATGCACCATACCTGTCTGTGAGACAAACTTGTTTCTTCATGTGTGTGTGTTGACAGAAAGTCTACCCGGACCCAGACAACCACCTCACCTAATGGCAGCACTTTGCTGCACCCACAACAAACCCCAGACTAATGGAGTATTTTGGAAAACCACAGAACTAGGAGCAGCAGTCACTGGTCCCCCAGTCCACATCATAATAAACTCAAGGATAATGTGACACTTTGCAAACCTGACCTTGGTCCAGCCCAAATTGGGTGTGTGTAAGTGCATGAAGTGGACAGACATTCTTTCCAGGGGGTCAGCCATACAAGAAACCCTCTACACACATTACCAACACTTCCCTTGGCCTTCTGCCTCTCGTGGTTGGATTCTCATACGTTACCATTGATCAAAAGTCGCCACCCCTCATTTTACCCCTGGGTTCTCTCGCTAGTCCAGATTCAAGATGTAAAGAATGTGGTCACTTTTTCATAAACTCAATCTACAATTTGAATAAATGTAACTGGCTGTCAAAATTTACTTTATCAAGTTTCATTGTCAGAGCCTTCATTTCCTACAACTCATGGTTATTAACAAGACTTTAAATTAAAGCCAACACCCTAAACAGGAAAAAGAAAGGGCAATAGTAAACAGATTTTAAATATATAGAATAGAATCTGTAAGATCAGCCTCTTTTAAGGTGCTTTTGAAGTCTGTTATTAAAATAACCTTTAATCAATAGTTTAATTCACTAGCAGGGTGGCAATGAAAAGTTGTTATCAATAGGAAAAATGAGACAAGTCATACTATTACAAATGTTTTTTGTTCCCCTTTTAAAGATTTGTGAAATACAAGGTTGAACATAGTAATTTGACGCCTTTTAAACTGTCACCTAAATATCATGTTCCTTTTAAAATTACAATCTCTCTTGATGAGTCATAAATTCATTAGTGTTAAACTCATGTCTCTGATTGCAAGTTAAAGAGCACCATAGAGTTGTTATACATTTTATTATGTCCCATTGAATTGCTTTTGCTGTGTTCTTTTAGATTTTTACTTACTGTATAGTAATTTTATAGTTAGAAAAATGAGGCAATTTTTTTTCTAACACCTTTATTGGAGTACAATTGCTTTACAATGGTCTGTTAGTTTCTGCTTTATAACAAAGTGAATCAGCTATACATATACATATATCCCCATATCTCCTCCCTCTTACGTCTCTGTCCCACCCTCCCTATCTCACCCACCCCTCTAGGTGGTCACAAATCACCGAGCTGATCTCTCTGTGCTATGTGGTTGCTTCCCACTAGCTATTTTACATTTGGTAGTATATATATGTCCTTGCCACTCTCTCACTTTGTCCCAGCTTACCTTTCCCCCTCCCCGTGTCCTAAAGTCCATTCTCTACGTCTGCGTCTTTATTCCTGTCCTGCCCCTAGGTTCATCAAGATTCCATATACTTGTGTTAGCATACGGTATTTGTTTTTCTCTTTCTGACTTACTTCACTCTGTATGACAGACTCTAGGTCCATCCACCTCACTACAAATAACTCAATTTCGTTTCTTTATATGGCTGAGTAATATTCCATTGTATATTTGTGCCACATTTTCTTTATCCATTCATCTGTGTTGGACACTTAGGTTGCATCAATGTCCTGGCTATTGTAAACAGAGCTGCAGTGAACATTGTGGTACATGACTCTTTTTGAATTATGGTTTTCTCAGGGTATATGCCAAGTAGTGGGATTGCTGGGTCGTATGGTAGTTCTATTTTTAGTTTTTTAAGGAATCTGCATACTGTTCTCCATAGTGGCTATATCAGTTTACATTCCCACCAACAGTGCAAGAGGGTTCCCTTTTCTCCACACCCTCTCCAGCATTTATTGTTTGTGGATTTTTTGATGATGGCAATTCTGACTGGTGTGAGGTGATACCTCACTATAGTTTTGATTTGCAATTCTCTAATGATGAGTGATGTAGAGCATCCTTTCATGTGTTTGTCTGCAACCTGTACATCTTCTTTGGAGAAATGTCTATTGAGGTCTTCTGCCCATGTTTGGATTGGGTTGTTTGTTTTTTTGATATTGAGCTGCATGAGCGGCTTGTAAATTTTGGAAATTAATCCTTTGTCAGTTGCTTCATTCGCAAATATTTTCTCCCATTCTGAGGGTTGCCTTTTCGTCTTGTTTATGGTTTCCTTTGCTGTGCATATGCTTTGAGTTTCATTAAGTCCCATTTGTTTATTTTTTTAATTTCCATTTCTCTAGAAGGTGGGTAAAAAAGGATGCTGCTGTGATTTATGTCGTAGAGTGTTCTGCCTATGTTTTCCTCTAAGAGTTTGATAGTGTCTGGCCTTACATTTAGGTCTTTAATCCATTTTGAGTTTATTTTTGTGTATGGTGTTAGGGAGTGTTCTAATTTCATTCTTTTACATGTAGCTGTCCAGTTTTCCCAGCTCCACTTATTGAAGAGGCTGTCTTTTCTCCACCATATATTCTTTATTAAAGATAAGGCGGGGCTTCCCTGGTGGCGCAGTGGTTGAGAGTCTGCCTGCTGATGCAGGGGACACGGGATCGTGCCCTGGTCCAGGAAAATCCCACATGCCACGGAGCAGCTAGGCCCATGAGCCATGGCCGCTGAGCCTGTGGGTCTGGAGCCTGTGCTCCACAATGGGAGAGGCCAAAACAGTGAGAGGCCCGTGTACCGCAAAAAAAAAAAAAAAAAAAAAAGAGAGATAAGGTGACCATATGTGCATAGGTTTATCTCTGGGCTTTCTACCCTGTTCCATTGATCTATATTTCTGTTTTTGTGCCAGTACCATACTGTCTTGATTACTGTAGCTCTGTAGTACAGTCTGAAGTCAGGGAGCCTGATTCCTTCAGCTCCATTTTTCATTCTCAACATTGCTTTTGCTATTCAGGGTCTTTTGTGTTTCCATACAAATCGTGAAATTTTTTGTTCTAGTTCTGTGAAAAATGCCAGTGGTAGTTTGATAGGGATTGCATTGAATCTGTAGATTGCTTTGGGTAGTAGAGTCGTTTTCATAATGTTGATTCTTCTAATCCAAGAACATGGTATATCTGTCCATCTGTTTGTATCATCTTTAATTTCTTTCATTAGTGTCTTATAGTTTTCTGCATACAGATCTTTTGTCTCCTTAGGTAGGTTTATTCCTAGGTATTTTATTCTTTTGTTGGAATGGTAAATGGGAGTGTTTCTTATTTTTTCTTTCAGATTTTTCATCAATTAGTGTATAGGAATGCAAGAGATTTCTGTGCGTTAATTTTGTATCCTGCTACTTTACCAGATTCATTGATCAGCTCTAGTAGTTTTCTGGTAGCATCTCAGGATTCTCTATGTATATTATCATGTTATCTGCAAACAGAGACAGCTTCACTTCTTCTTTTCCGATTTGGATTCCTTTTATTTCTTTTTCTTCTCTGATTACTGTGGCTAAAACTTCCAAAACTATGTTGAATAACAGTGGTGAGAGTGGACAACCTTTTCTTGCTCCTCATCTTAGAGGAAATGGTTTCAGTTTTTCACCACTGAGAACAATGTTGGCTGTGGGTTTGTCATATATGGCCTTTATTATGTTAAGGTAAGGTCACTCTATGCCTACTTTCTGGAGAGTTTTTATCAAAAATGGGTGTTGAATTTTGTCAGAAGCTTTTCCTGCATCTATTGAGATGATCATATGGTTTTTCTCCTTCAATTTGTTAATATGGTGTATCATATTGATTGATTTGCATATATTGAAGAATCCTTGCATTCCTGGGATAAACCCCACTTCATTATGGCGTATGATCCTTTTATTGTGTTGCTGGAATCTGTTTGCTAGTATTTCACTGAGAATTTTGGCATCTATGTTCATCAATGATATGGCCTATAGTTTTCTTTCTTTGGGACATCTTTGTCTGGTTTTGGTATCAGGGTGATGGTGGCCTTGCAGTTTGGGAGTGTTCCTCCCTCTGATATATTTTGGAAGAGTTTGAGAAGGATAGGTCTTAGCTCTTCTCTCAATGTTTGATAGAATTCGCCCGTGAAGGCATCTGGTCCTGGGCTTTTGTTTGTTGGAAAATTTTTAATCACAGTCTCAATTTCAGTGCTTGTGATTGGTCTGTTTATATATTCTATTTCTTCCTGGTTCAGTCTCAAAGGTTGTGCTTTTCTAAGAATTTGTCCATTTCTTCCAGGTTGTCCATTTTATTGGCATAGAGTTGCTTGTAGTAATCTCTCATGATCCTTTGTATTTCTGCAGTGTCAGTTGTTACTTCTCGTTTTTAATTTTTAATTCTATTGATTTGGGTTTTCTCCCTTTTTTTCTTGATGAGTCTGCTTAATGGTTTATCTATTTTGTTTATCTTTTCAAAGAACAAGCTTTTAGTTTTATTGATCTTTGCTATTGTTTCCTTCATTTCTTTTTCTACTATTTCTGATCTGATCTTTATGAGTTCTTTCCTTCTGCTAAATTTGGGGGGGGGAGGTTGTTCTTTTTCTGTAATTGCTTTAGGTGTAAGGTTAGGTTGTTTATTTGAGATGTTTCTTGTTTCTTGAGGTAGGATTGTATTGCTATAAACTTCCCTCTTAGATTTGCTTTTACTGCATCCCATAGATTTGGGGTCATCGTGTTTTCATTGTCATTTGTTTCTAGGTATTTTTTTATTTCATCTCTGACTTCTTCAGTAGTCTCTTGGTTATTTAGGAATGTATTGTTTAGCTTCCATGTGTTTATATTTTTTACTGATTTTTCCCTGTAACTGATATCTAGTCTCATGGCATTGTGGTCGAAAAAGATACTTGATACAATTTCAGTTTTCCTAAATTTACCAAGGCTTGATTTGTGACCCAAGATATGATCTATCCTGGAGAATGTTCCATGAGCACTTGTGAACAAAGTGTATTCTGTTGTTTTTGGATGGAATGTCCTATAAATATCAATTAACTCCATCTTGTTTAATGTATCATTTAAAGCTTGTGTTTCCTCATTTATTTTCATTTTGGATGATCTGTCCATTGGTGAAAGTGGGGTGTTAAAGTCCCCTACTATGAATGTGTTACTGTCGATTTCCCCTTCTATGGCCGTTTGCATTTGCCTATGTATTGAGGTGCTCCTATGTTGGGTGCCTATATATTTACAATTTTTATTATATCTTCTTCTTGGATTGATCCCTTGATCATGATGTAGTGTGCTTCATTGTCTCTTGTAACAGTCTTTATTTTAATGTCTGTTTTGTCTGATATGAGAATTGCTACTACAGCTTTCTCTTGATTTCCATTTGTATGAAGTATCTTTTTCCATCTCCTCACTTTCAGTCTGTATGTGTCCCTAGGTCTGAAGTGAGTCTCTTGTAGACAGCATATATATGGATCTTGTTTTTTTATCCATTCAGGCAGTCTATGTCTTTTGACTGGACCGTTTAATCCATTTACAGTTAAGGTAGTAATCGATATGTATGTTCCAATTACCATTTTCTTAATTGTTTTGGGTTTGTTATTGTAGGTCTTTCCTTCTCTTGTATTTCCTGACTAGAGAAGTTCCTTTAGCATTTGTTGTAAAGCTGGTTTAGTGGTGTTGCATTCTCTTAGCTTTTGCTTGTCTGTACAGCTTTTGATTTCTCTGTTGAATCTGAATGAGATCCTTACTGGGTAATCTTGGTTGTAGGTTTTTCTCCTTCATCACATTTTTTTTTACAAATTTATTTATTTATTTTAATTTTGGGTGTGTTGGGTCTTCGTTTCTGTGTGAGGGCTTTCTCTAGTTGTGGCTAGTGGGGGCCACTCTTTATCGCGGTGCGCAGGCCTCTCACTGTTGCGGCCTCTCTTGTTGAAGAGCACAGGCTCCAGATGCACAGGCTCAGTATTTGTGGCTCACGGGCCTAGTTGCTCCGCAGCATGTGGGATCTTCCCAGACCAGGGCTCGAACCCGTGTCCCCTGCATTGGCAGGCAGATTCTCAACCACTGCGCCACCAGGGAAGCCCTCCTTCATCACTTTTAATATGTCCTGCCACTCCCTTCTGGCTTGCAGAGTTTCTGCTGAAAGATCAGCTGTTTACCTTATGGGGATTCCCTTGTATGTTATTTGTTGTTTTTCCCTTGCTGCTTTTAATATTTTTTCTTTGTATTTAATTTCTGATAGTTTGATTAATATGTGTCTCGGCATCTTTCTCCTTGAATTTCTCCTTGGACTCTCTGTGCTTCCTGGACTTGATTAACTATTTCCTTTCCCATATTAGGGAAGTTTTCAACTATAACCTCTTCAAATATTTTCTTAGTCCCTTTGTTTTTCTCTTCTTTTCCTGGGACCCTTCAAGTATTGGTGCGTTTAATGTTGTCCCAGAAGCCTCTGCGACTGTCCTCAATTCTTTTCATTCTTTTTTCTTTATTCTGCTCTGCAGTAGTTATTTCCACTATTTTATCTTCCAGGTCACTTATCCATTCTTCTGCCTCAGTTATTCTGCTATTGATTCCTTCTAGAGAATTTTTAATTTCATTTATTGTGTTGTTCATCCTTGTTTGTTTGCTCTTTAGTTCTTCTAGGTCCTTGTTAAATGTTTCTTGTATTTTCTCCATTCTATTTCCAAGATTTGGGATCATCTTTACTATCATTACTCTGAATTCTTTTTCAGGTAGACTGCCTATTTCCTCCTCATTTGTTGGGTCTGGTAGGTTTTTACCTTGCTCCTTCATCTGCTATGTGCTTCTCTGTCTGCTCATTTTGCTTAACTTACTGTGTTTGGGGTCTCCTTTTTGCAGTCTGCCGGTTCGTAGTTCCCATTGGGTCTCCTTTTCACAGGCTGAAGGTTCGTGGTTCCCTTTTTTTTGGTGTCTGCCCCCAGTGGCTAAGGTTGGTTCAGTGGGTTGTGTAGGCTTCCTGGTGGAGGGGACTGATGCCTGTGTGGATGAAGCTGGATCTGTCTTTCTGGTGGGCAAGACCGCATCCAGTGGTGTGTTTTGTGGTGTCTGTGAACTTATTATGATTTTAGGCAGTCTCTCTGCTAATGGGTGGGGTTGTGTTCCTGTCTTGCTAGCTGTTTGGCATAGGGTGTCCAGCACTGTAGCTTGCTGTTCGTTGAGTGGAGCTAGGTCTTAGCATTGTGATGGAGATCACTGGGAGGGCTTTCACCGTTTGATATTATGTGGAGCCAGGAAGTCTCTGGTGGACCAATGTCCTGACCTCGGCTCTCCCACATCAGAGGCACAGGCCTGACACCGGCTGGAGCACAAAGACAGCATCAGCCACATGCCTCAGAAGAAAATGGAGACAAGGAGAAACAAAGAAGGAAAAAATAAAATAAAGTTATTAAAATAAAAAAGTAATAAAAATTAAAAAAAATTTTTAAGTAATAAAAAAAATAGAAGGAAAAACAAAGGACAGATAGAACCCTAGGACAAATGGTAAAAGCAAAGCTATACAGCCAAAATCACACAAAGAAGCATACACATACATATACACACTCACAAAAAGAGAAAAAGGAAATATATATATATATATATATATATAAAAAGAAAAGGAGGAGAGCAAATAATCAAATCTACCAATGATAATAAACTCTAAATACTAAACTAACATAAACATAAAACCAGAAACAAATTAGATACAAAAAGCAAACCCCAAGTCTACAGTTGCTCCCAAAGTCTACCGCCTAAATTTTAGGATGATACATTGTCTATTCACGTATTCCAGAGATGCAGGGTACATCAAGTTGATTGTGGAGATTTAATCCGCTGCTCCTGAGGCTGCTGGGAGAGATTTCCCTTTCTCTTCTTTGTTCACACAGCTCCCAGGGTTCAGCTTTGGATTTGGCCCCACCTCTGCGTGGAGGTCACCTGAGGGCCACTGTTCTTTGCTCAGACAGGACAGGGTTAAAGGAGCAGCTGATTACGGGGCTCTGGCTCACTCCGGCCAGGGGGAGGGAAGGGTGCAGAATGCTGGGTGATCCTGCGGCGGCAGAGGCCAACATGATGTTGCAACAGCCTGAGGTGCACCTTGTGTTCTCCCGGGGAAGTTGTCCCTGGATCACGGGACCCTTGCAGTGGCGGGCTGCACAGGTTCCCTGGTGGGTGTGGATAGTGACCTGTGCTCGCACACAGGCTTCTTGGTGGTGCAGCAGCAGCCTTAGGATCTCATGCCCGTCTCTGGGGTCCGTGCTGATAGCCGCGTCTCATGCCCATCTCTAGAGCTCGTTTAGGTGGTGCTCTGAATCTCCTCTCCTCACACACCCTGAAACAATGGTCTCTTGCCTCTCAGGCACTTCCAGACTTTTTCCTGGACTCCCTCCCGGCTAGCCTTGGCGCACTAGCCCCCTTCAGGCTGTGTTCACGCAGCCAACCCCAGTCCTCTTCCTGGGATCTGACCTCCGAAGCCTGAGCCTCAGCTCCCAGCCCCCACCTGCCTCGGCAGGTGAGCAGACAAGCCTCTGAGGCTGGTGAGTGCTGGTTGGCATTGATCCTCTGTGTGGGAATCTCTCCACTTTGCCCTCCACATCCCTGTTGCTCTCCTCCGTGGCTCTGAAGCCTCCCCCCCTGCCCAACCCCGTCTCCGCCAGTGAAGGGGTTTCCTAGTGTGTGGCAACTTTTCCTCCTTCACGGCTCCCTCCCAGAGGGGCACGTCCCACCCCTGTTCTTTTATCTCTGTTTTTTCTTTTTTCTTTTGCCCTACCCAGGTACATTGGACGTTTCTTGCATTTTGGGAAGTCTGAGGTCTGCCAGCATTCAGTAGGTGTTCTGTAGGAGTTGTTCCACATGTAGATGTATTTCTGATGTATCTGTGGGGAGGAAGGTGATCTCCACATCTTACTCCTCCACCATCTTGAAGGCCCTCTCTGAGGCAATTTTTGAAAAACTAAAATCTGAAGTTTTGTTTCAGAATTTGCAGACTTCATCTTATTCACTTTTCTAAGACTGGTGCCTACTACAGTGCCTGGCATATTGATGGCATCTAATAAATACGGATTAAATTAGAAAAAATTAATTCTTAGACAATCAGTTCCACCATAATCTAAGCTAAAGTACTGTGGTTGTGACACTATTCTCTAGTCCTACATATGCAGGACTTAAAACTTCTAAGAAGTATTTTTGCTTGTCATTCTTCTGTCTTGTTTGCTTCTCTGTATTTTTAAGATGACATATTTCTTCAATTTTAAGGTTCCATGGATTATAAAGGAAACATTTTACAAATAGCTCTACAGGAGAAAAAAGGGAAAAAAGAAACTACCAAGGTGAATGTAAACATCAATTTTATGATGCATCCCAATCTTATATACGTTAAAAGATAAAAATTTAATGTCTCAGAACCAAGTAGACAGAGTATAGTGGTAGAGACTTGGCTTGTTATTATGATCTGTCTTCATTTTATTTTCTGGCACATCAAATGAACTTAGGACAGGACATGTACTTTGAGGAATTGTGGTGGGTTTCTGTACTCTTTGGGGCGAAGTCTATGGGCAGTATTAGTCAGGGGCTTTGTCTTCCCATGGTCTTTTGTTCGGTGCGTATTGTACCATGATTCCCAACAAAGAGGGAACAGCAAGCATCTCATGTCACAAGGGAAAGAGTAATAATTTGGTACCAAGCACAGGTACCAAGAGTACCTCGAAAGAAAGAACTTTGGAATGTGTACATTAAAATGTATGTAATGGAAGTGTTTTCATCTAAGTAAACAATTATGAGGGAATTATTCAAAGTTTAAATTGTTCAGATTTCTCCTTTCCTATAACCTAGTCTGAATGACTCTATTTTGAAAACTTGAAAGGTTCAAGCAATTATTGGGTTTACAAAGGCAGGTAAAAATAGCCTGCAAGAATAGTAAGAAATGAGGAGAAGAAAAGAAGGGAGAATCAAAGGTGAAATATAGGCAAAAGAAGTTCTTGGGAAGTCCAGGACATTCTAATACAAATCACCAATTGTTACTTGTCCAGGAAAAAATAACTGTCCTGAATTTATTTCTGGGATTTTTAAAGCCTTGAAATTAACATCTTAGTGAAGCACACAAAACAAAGTACAAAATTCTATCACTGAACCTCCTAAACAAGATGCTTGATTATGCCCAGATGATTTTTAATTCCACCTTTAATTCTTCCCTGTTGTTTATCATGCTTCTGAGTTGTTTCTCCCTAAGAAGAGTTCTCATGTATCCAGGAAATGCAAGCTAACCTTAATTCTCTTCTAAGCAAATCAAGGAGAAAGATAAGTTGGATCCTGCAAATAAAATAAATTAATGTATTCAAAACTGTCATCTAAATAATATAGGCTGTTATTATTCTTATTTGTGAATGTGAATAACCAAAAGTTAATTATACAGCGTTGCAAAGAGCAGATACATACTTTTAATTCCTACCATCCCTTTATTTAATACTATTTTTGATATTTCAAAGTAGTCAATTAAAATGATTTTGTTTGTACTACATATAATTCTCAAATGTTTATCTTCTCTAAAAAGAGAATAACTAGGTTTGAATAATGATCAAAGCCTCATTAGGACAATTCATAATTTTTTATTCCAACTAATGATTATTGCAGTACAAAGGTGCTGGTTTTTATACACAGAGCTCTGATTTAGAAGAATACTCAGTGTACCAATGGAGAAACTACATATTCATGTTAGTATAAACTAGCTGGTGATCATTTAATTCATTCCCCAAGTTTCTATGTAAATTATGTAAAACAAATTATAGTTAGTACAATTCTTAAACTTACCCAGTGGAGATTCTACTTTCTTTTTTTTTTAACATCTTTATTGGAGTATAATTGCTTTACAATGGTGTGTTAGTTTCTGCTGTGTAACAAAGTGAATCAGTTATACATATACATATATCCCCATATCTCCTCATCTTGTGTCTCCCTCCCACCCTTCCTACCCCACCCCTCTAGGTGGTCACAAATCACGGACGTGATCTCCCTGTGTTATGTGGCTGCTTCCCACTAGCTATCTATTTTACATTTCATAGTGAATATTAGTCCATGCCACTCTCTCACTTTGTACCAGCTTAACTTTCCCCCTCCCAGTGTCCTCGAATCCATTCTCTACATCTGCGTCTTTATTCCTGTCCTGCTCCTAGGTTCATCAGAACCTTTTTTTTTATAGATTCCATATGTATGTGTTAGCATACAGTCTTTGTTTTTTATCTTTCTGACTTACTTCACTCTGTATGACAGACTACAGGTCCATCCACCTCACTACAAATAACTCCGTTTCGTTTCTTTTTATGGCTGAGTAATATTCCATCGTATATATGTGCCACATCTTCTTTATCCATTCATCTGTCAGTGGACACTTAGGTTGCTTCCATGTCCCGCCTACTGTAAACAGTGCTGCAATGAACATTGTGGTACATGACTCTTTTTGAATTATGGTTTTCTCAGGGTATATGCCCAGTAGTGGGATTGCTGGGTCGTATGGTAGTTCTATTTTTAGTTTTTTAAGGAACCTCTATTCTGTTCTCCATAGTGGCTGTATCAATTTACATTTCCACCAACAGTGCAAGAGGGTTCCCTTTTCTCCACACCTTCTCCAGCATTTACTGTTTGTAGATTTTTTGATGATGGCCATTCTGACTGGTGTTAGGTGATACCTCACTGTAGTTTTGATTTGCATTTCTCTAATGATTAGTGATGTAGAGCATCCTTTCATGTGTTTGTTGGCAATCTGTATATCTTCTTTGGAGAAATGTCTATGCAGGTCTTCTGCCCACTTTTGGAATGGGTTGTTTGTTTTTTTGAAATTGAGCTGCATGAGCTGCTTATAAATTTTGGAGATTAATCTTTTGTTGGTTGCTTCTTTTGCAAATATTTTTTCCCATTCTGAGGTTTGTCTTTTCGTCTTTTTTTATGTTCTCCTTTGCTGTGCAGAAGCTTTTAAGTTTCATTAGGTCCCATTTGTTTATTTTTGTTTTTATTTCCATTTCTCTAGGAGGTGGGTCAAAAGGATCTTGCTGTGATTTATGTCATAGAGTGTTCCTCCTGTGTTTTCCTCTAAGGGTTTTATAGTGTCTGGCTTACATTTAGGTCTGTAATCCATTCTGAGTTTATTTTTGTGTATGGTGTTAGGAAATGTTCTAATTTCGTTCTTTTACATGTAGCTGTTCTAGTCTCTGAAAATTCTTAAAATAATTCCTACACATGGCTAATCTACATCCCTTCTGCAACATTAATCCTGTTTCCTCTCTACTGGTAAAATTCTCTGAAAATGTGTTTATCTTCTTCAATACACCAAACATGATTGTGATATAAGTGAGGAAGGTAACCTTTTTGCTCAGTTTCTAAGGCATGTAAGGTATGGTGTGTTAATTATATCACCTCTAGTCCCTACACGATCCTTGAGTATACAGATGTGCATATTTGCACACAATGCTTACATCCCGATTGTTTTCACGGACTCTTCACTTGGAAAATCATTTACTGAGGGCCTGAGTATACTTGTTGGGTAAACAGGAAAAGAGCTACTAACATTGTACTCGGTTTTTGGCCTTCAAATAACTCAAACAGGAGTCAGGAAGATTTGAAACCAAGATGGCGGAGTAGAAAGACATGCTCTCACTCCCTCTTGCGAGAAAACCAGAATCACAACTAACTGCTGAACAATCGTCGACAGGAAGACACTGGAATTCACCAAAAAAGATATCCCACATCCAAAGACAAAGGAGAAGCCACAATGAGACTGTAGGAGGGGTGCAATCACAATAAAATCAAATCCCATAACTGCTGGGTGGGTGACTCACAAACTGGAGAACACTTATACCACAGAACTCCACCCCCTCGAGTGAAAGTTCTGAGCCCCACGTCCGGATTCTTAACCTGGGGGTCCAGCAACAGGAAGAGGAATTCCTAGAGAATGAGACTTTGAAGGATAGTGGGATTTGATTGCAGGATTATGACAGGACTGGGGGATACAGAGACTCCACTCTTGGATGGCACACACAAGGTAGTGTGTGCATCAGGACAAAGGGGAAGGAGCAGGGACCACAGGGGAGACTGAACGAGACCTACCTGCTAGTGTTGGAGGGTCTCCTGCAGAGGCGGTGGGTGGCTGTGGCTCACCATGAGGACAAGGACACTGGAAGCAGAACTTCTGGGAAGTACTCCTTGGTGTGAGCCCTCCCAGAGTCCACCATTAGCCCCACCAAAGAGCCCAGGTAGGCTCCAGTGTTGGGTTGCCTCAGGTCAAACAACCAACAGGGAGGGGACCCAGCCCCACCCATCAGCAGTCAAGCAGATTAAAGTTTTACTGAGCTCTGCCCACCAGAGCAACAGCCAGCTCTACCTACCACTAGTCCCTCCCATCAGGAAACTTACACAAGCCTCTTAGATAGCCTCATCCACCAGAGGGAAGACAGCAGAAGCAAGAAGAACTACAATCCTGCAGCCTGTGGAACAGAAACCACATTCAAAGAAAGAGAGACAAGATGAAAAGACAGAGGACTAAGTAACAGATGAAGGAACAAGATAAAACCCCAGAAAAACAACTAAATGAAGTGGAGATAGGTAACCTTCCAGAAAAAGAATTCAGAATAATGATAGTGAAGATGATCCAGGACCTCAGAAAAAGAATGGAAGCAAAGATTGAGAAGATGCAAGAAATGTTTAACAAAGACCTAGAAGAATTAAAGAACAAACAAACAGAGATGAACAACACAATAACTGAAATGAAAACTACACTAGAAGGAATCAATAGCAGAATAACAGACGCAGAAGAACGGATAAGTGACCTGGAAGAGAGAATGGTAGAATTCACTGCTGCAGAACAGAATAAAGAAAAAAGAATGAAAAGAAATGAAGACAGCCTGAGAGACCTCTGGGACAACAGTAAACGCAACAACATTCGCGTTATAGGTGTCCCAGAAGGAGAAGACAGAGAGAAAGGACCCGAGAAAATATCTGAAGAGATTATAGTCGAAAACTTCCCCAACATGGGAAAGAAAATAGCCACCCAAATCCAGGAAGCACAGAGAGTACCATACAGGATAAACCCAAGGAGAAACACGCTGAGACACATAGTAATCAAATTGGCAAAATTAAAGACAAAGAAAAATTACTGAAAGCAGTAAGGGAAAAACGACAATTAACATACAAAGGAACTCGCATAAGGTTAAGATCTGATTTCTCAGGAGAAACTCTACAAGCCAGTAGGCAGAGGCATGATACACTTAGCATGATGAAAGGGAAGAACCTACAACCAAGATTACTCTACCCAGCAAGAATCTCATTCAGATTTGATTGAGAAATCAGAAGATTTACAGACAAGCAAAAGCTAATTTTCTGCTTTTGCTAACACGATGATAGCAAAAGCTAATACGATGATCCAAAACCTATGGGATGCAGCAAAAACAGTTCTAAGAGGGAACTTTATAACTATACAAGCCTACCTCACTTCAGCACCACCAAATCAGCTTTACAACAAATGCTAAAGGAACTTCTCTAAGTGGGAAACACAGGAGAAGAAAAGGACCTACAAAAAAAACCCCAAAACAATTAAGAAAATGGTCATAGGAACATACATGTCGATAATTACCTTAAACGTGAATGGATTAAATGCTCCAACCAAAAGACACAGGCTTGCTGAATGGATACAAAAACAAGACCCATATATATGCTGTCTACAAGAGACCTACGTCAGATCTACAGACACATTCAGACTGAAAGTACAGGAATGGAAAAAGATATTCCATGCAAATGAAAATCAGAAGAAAGCTGGAGTAGCAATATTCATATCAGATAAAATAGACTTTAAAATAAAGAATGTTATAAGAGACAAAGAAGGACACTACATAATGATTAAGGGATCAATCCAAGAAGAAAATATAACAATTATAAATATATATGCACCCAACATAGGAGCACCTCAATACATAAGGTAACTGCCAACAGCTCTAAAAGAGGAAATCAACAGTACCACAATAATACTGGGGAACTTTAACACCTCACTTATACCAATGGACAGATCATCCAAAATGAAAATTAATAAGGAAACACAAGACTTAAATGACACAATAGACCAGATAGATTTAATTGATATTTATAGGACATTCCATCCAAAACCCACAGATTACACATTCTTCTCAAGTGCGCATGGAACATTCTCCAGGATAGATCACATCTTGGGTCACAAATCAGGCCTCAGTAAACTTACGAAAATTGAAATCATGTGAAGCATCTTTTCTGACCACAATGCTATGAGATTACAAATCAATTACAGGGAAAAAAATGTAAAAAGCACAAACACATGGAGGCTAAACAATACGTTACTAAATAACAACAAATTACTGAAGAAATCAAAGAGGAAATCAAAACATACCTAGAGGGCTTCCCTGGTGGTGCAGTGGTTCAGAGTCTGCCTGGTGATCCAGGGGACACGGGTTCGTGCCCCGGAGGGTCCAGGAGGATACCACATGCTGCGGAGTGGCTAGGCCCATGAGTCATGGCCGCTGAGCCTGCGCATCCGGAGCCTGTGCTCCACAACGGGAGAGGCCACAACAGTGAGAGGCCTGCATACCGTAAAAAAAAAAAAAAAAAAAAAAAAAAAAAAAGAAAAACCTAGAGATAAATGACAATGAAAACACAATGATCCAAAACCTTTGGGATGCACAAAAGCAGTTCTAAGAGGGAAGTTTATAGCTATGCAAGCCTACCTCAAGAAACAAGAAAAATCTCAAATAAACAATCTAACATTATACCTAAAAGAACTAGAGAAAGAAGAACAAACAAAACCCAAAGTTACCAGAAGGAAAGAAATCATAAAGATCAGAGCAGAAATAAATGAAACAGAAATAAAGAAAATAGCAAAGATCAATAAAACTAAATCATGGTTTTTTGAGAAGATAAACAAAATTGATAAACCATTAGCCAGATTCATCAAGAAAAAGAGGAAGAGGACTCAAATCAATAAAATTCAAAATGGAAAGAAGAAATTACAACAGACACCCCAGAAATACAAAGCACCCTAAGAGACTACTCCCAGCAACTCTATGCCAATGAAATGGACAACCTGGAAGAAATGGACAAATTCTTAGAAAGGTATAACCCCCAAGACTGGGAGAGGAAGAAATAGAAAATATAAACTGACCAATCACAAGTAATGAAATTGAAACTGTGATTAAAAATTTTCCAGCAAACAAAAGTCCAGGACCACAGGGCTTCACAGGTGAATTCTATCAAACATTTATAGGAGAGCTAACACCCATGTTCGCAAACTCTTCCAAAAAATTGCAGAGGAAGGAACACTCCCAAACTCATTCTATGAGGCCACCATCACCCTGATACCAAAACCAGACAAAGATACTACAAAAAAAGAAAATTACAGACCAATATCACTGATGAATATAGATGCAAAAATCCTCAATAAAATACTAGCAAACAGAATCCAACAACACACTAAAAGGATCATACACCGTGATCAAGTGGGATTTATCCCAGGGATGCAAGGATTCTTCAATATACCCAACTCAATCAATGTGATACACCATATTAACAAATTGAAGAAGAAAAACCATAGGATCATCTCAATAGATGCAGAAAAACGTTCTGACAAAATTCAACTCCCATTTATGATAAAAACTCTCCAGAAAGTGGGCACAGAGGAAACCTACCTCAACATAATAAAGGCCATATATGACAAACCCACAGCAAACATCATTCTCAATGGTGAAAAACTGAAACCATTTCCTCTAATATCAGGAACAAGACAAGAATGTCCACTCTCACCACTATTATTCAACATAGGTTTGGAAGTCCTAGCCATGGCAATCAGTGAAGAAAAAGAAATAAAAGGAATACAAATTGGAAAAGAAGAGGTAAGACTGTCACTGCAGATGACATGATACAATACATAGAGAATTCTAAAGATGCCACCAGAAAACTACTAGAGCTAATCAATGAATTTGGTAAAGTTTCAGGATACAAAATTAATGCACAGAAATCTCTTGTATTCCTATATACTAATGATGAAAACTCTGAAAGAGAAATTAAGGAAACACTCCCATTTACCACTGCAACAAAAAGAATAAAATACCTAGGAATAAACCTACCTAGGGAGACAAAAGACCTGTATGCAGAAAACTATAAGACACTGATGAAAGAAATTAAAGATGATACCAACAGATGGAGAGATATACCATGTTCTTGGATTGGAAGAATCAATATTGTGAAAATGACTATACTACACAAAGCAATCTACAGATTCAGTGCAAGTCCTATCAAATTACCAATGGCATTTTTTACAGAACTAGAACAAGAAATCTTAAAATTTCTATGGAGACAGAAAAGACCCCGAATAGCCAAAGTGGTCTTGAGGGAAAAAAAGCAGAGCTGGAGGAATCAGACTCCCTGACTTCAGACTATACTACAGAGCTACAGTAATTGAGACAGTATGATACTCGTGCAAAAATAGAAATATAGATCAACGAAACAGGATAGAAGGCCCAGAGATAAACCCACGTGCCTATGGTCAACTAATCTATGACAAAGGAGGCAAGGCTATACAATGGAGAAAAGACAATCTCTCCAATAAGTGCTGCTGGGAAAACTGGACAGCTACATATAAAAGAATGAAATGAGAACACTCCCTAACACCATACACAAAAATAAACTCAAAATTGATTAAAGACCTAAATGTAAGGCCAGACACTATAAAACTCTTAGAGGAAAACATAGGAAGAACACTCTTTGACATAAATCACAGCAAGATCTTTTTTGATCTACCTCCTAGAGTAATGGAAATAAAAACAAAAATAAACAAATGGGACCTAATGAAACTTAAAAGCTTTTGCACAGCAAAGGAAATCATAAACAAGACCAAAAGACAACCCTCAGAATGGGAGAAAATATTTGCAAATGAATCAACGGACAAAGTATTAACCTCCAAAATATATAAACAGCTCATGCAGCTCAGTATTGAAAAAACAAACAACCCAATCCAAAAATGGGCGGAAGACCTAATTAGACATTTCTCCAAAGAAGGCATACAGATGGCCAAGAAGCACATGAAAAGCTGCTCAACATCAGTAATTATTAGAAAAATGCAAATCAAAACTACAGTGAGGTATCACCTCACACCAGTTAGCATGGGCTTCATCAGAAAATCTACAAACAACAAATGCGGGAGAGGGTGTGGAGATAAGGGAAACTTCTTGCACTGTTGGTGGGAATGTAAACTGATACAGGCACTATGGAGAACACTGTAGAGGGTCCTTAAAAAACTAAAACTAGAATTACCATATAATCCAGCAATCCCACTATGGGGCATATACCCAGAGAAAATCATAATTCAAAAAGACACATGCACCCCGATATTCATTGCAGTACTATTTACAATAGCCAGGTCATGGAAGCAACCTAAGTGCCCATCAACAGAGGAATAGATAAAGAAGATGTGGTACATATATATAATGGAATATTACTCACCCATAAAAAGGAATGAAATTGGGTCATTTGTTGAGACGTGGATGGATCTAGAGACTGTCATACAGAGTCATGTCAAAAAGAGAAAAACAAATATCATATATTAATGCATATATGTGGAACCTAGAAACATGGTACAGATGAACCAGTTTGCAGGGCAGAAATTGAGACACAGATGTAGAGAACAAATGTATGGACACCAAGTGGGGAAAGTGGCAGGGGGGTGGGGGTGGGGCTGTGATGAATTCGGTGATTGGGATTGACATGTATACACTGATGTGTATAAAACTGATGACTAATAAGAACCTGCTGTATAACAAAATAAATAAAATAAAATTCAAAAAAAAAAGAGATGGGAAGATTTAGAGTGAATCATTCTCAGATTTTCTGCTCTACCAGCACTGCTCTCAGAATTTTTTGTAAATTAGATATATAACTGCAAAAAGTTTGATCATGAAGGGTTTTTTTTACCCCTAAAATAGAGAATATATCACAATTTCTTTGGAATTAGTAAGACAGACAATTCCCTAAGGTGAAGGGGGGAAAAGAATCAAAACAACATCCAGAAATAAGCACTGAAGGAAAATCTACCTGGGTTTGAGGCCAGTTTAGGATTAGTAAAGTATGAAGAAGAAAATTAAGTTTTTACTGTCAAATATGACATGAGAAAGAATACCTGTATGTAACAGGAACTTTGTTTTGACTCAACAGATTGCTACAGAATGCTTTAAAGTTTGGGGATTGATTAAATAGTTACTTAAGTTTTAGCGATTTTAAGAAAGTTGGCATAATATTTTTTATTGTAAGTCATTTGTGGTTAACTTTTATTTCCAATTTGCAAGTGAATACCTTGCCACCACCATGACACTAAACATGCACCACAGTAATAACCTCAACAAAGGGAAAGTTAACCACTAAAATATAGAAGCTGCAAGATAACTTATAACTAAGAGATGACCCTTCCGAACTATAATACATCTTAGGACTCTTTTTTATATTTCTGTAAAAAATGTCATTGAGATTTTTGTTTTGTTTTGTTTTATGCTTCCTACAACAGACTCACTTTATTTTTTTTTTTTACTTTTAAAAAAAGGAATCGACATTGGAAAAGAAGTAAAGCTGTCACTGTTTGCAGATGACATGATAATGTACATAGAGAATCCTAAAGATGCTACAAGAAAACTACTAGAGATAATCAATGAATTTGGTAAAGTAGCAGGATACAAAATTAACGCACAGAAATTTCTTGCATTCCTATACACTAATGATGAAAAATCTGAAAGTGACATCGAGAAAACACTCCCATTTACCATTGTAACAAAAAGAATAAAATATTTAGGAATAAACCTACCCAAGGAGACAAAAGACCTGTATGCAGAAAATTATAAGACACTGATGAAAGAAATTAAAGATGATACAAATAGATGGAGAGATATACCATGTTCTTGGACTGGAAAAATCAACACTGTGAAAATGACTCTACTACCCAAAGCAATCTACAGATTCTATGCAATCCCTACCAAACTACCACTGGCATTTTTCACAGAACTAGAACAAAAAATTGCACAATTTGTATGGAAACACAAAAGAACCTGAATAACCAAAGCAACCTTGAGAATGAGAAATGGAGTTGGAAGAATCAGGCTCCCTGACGTCAGACTACACTACAAAGCTACAGTAATCAAGAGAGTATAGTACTGGCACAACAACAGAAATATAGATCAATGGAACAGGATAGAAAGCCCAGAGATAAACCCACGCACATATGGACACCTTATCTTTGATAAAGGAGGCAAGAATATACAGTGGAGAAAAGACAGCCTCTTCAATAAGTGGTGCTGGGAAAGCTGGACAGCTACATGTAAAAGTATGAAATTAGAACACTCCCTAACACCATACACAAAAATAAACTCAAAATGGATTAAAGACCTAAATGTGGGCTTCCCTGGTGGCACAGTGGTTGAGCATCTGTGTGCCGATGCAGGGGACACAGGTATGTGCCCCGGTCCGGTGAGATCCCACATGCCGCGGAGTGGCTGGGCCCGTGAGCCATGCCCGCTGAGCCTGCGCGGCCACAGCAGTGAGAGGCCTGCGAATCGCAAAAAAAAAAAAAAAAAAAAAAAAAAAAGACCTAAATGTACGGCCAGACATTATCAAACTCTTAGAGGAAAACATAGGCAGAATACTCTATGATATAAATCACAGTAAGATCCTTTTTGACCCAACTCCTAGAGAAATGGAAATAAAAACAAAAATAAATAAATGGGACCTAATGAAACTTAAAAGCTTTTGCAAAGGGCTTCCCTGGTGGCGCAGTGGTTGAGAGTCCGCCTGCCGATGCAGATGATGGGGGTTCGTGCCCTGGTTTGGGTGGATCCCACATGCTGCGGAGTGGCTAGGCCCGTGAGCCATGGCCACTGAGCCTGCGTCCGGAGCCTGTGCTCTGCAACGGGAGAGGCCACAACAGTGAGAGGCCCACGTACCGCAAAAAAAAAAAAACCTTTTGCACAGCAAATGAAATCATAAACAAGACAAAAAAGACAACCCTCAGAATGGGAGAAAATATTTGCAAATGAAGCAACTGACAAAGGATTAATCTCCAAGATTTACAAGCAGCTCATGCAGCTCAATATCAAAAAAACAAACAACCCAATCCAAACATGGGCAGAAGACCTAAATAGACATTTCTCCAAAGAAGATATACAGATTGCCAACAAACATATTAAAGAATGCTCAACATCATTAATCATTAGAGAAATGCAAATCAAAACTACGATGAGATATCATCTCACACTGGTCAGAATGGCCATCATCAAAAAATCTACAAACAATAAATGCTGGAGAGGGTGTGGAGAAAAGGGAACCCTCTTGCACTGTTGGTGGGAATGTAAATTGATACAGCCACTATGGAGAACAGTATGGAGGTTCCTTAAAAAACTACAAATAGAACTACCATATGACCCAGCAATCCCACTACTGGGCATATACCCTGAGAAAACCATAATTCAAAAAGAGTCATATACCAAAATGTTCACTGCAGCTCTATTTACAATAGGCAGGACATGGAAGCAACCTAAGTGTCCATCAAAAGATGAATGGATAAAGAAGATGTGGCACATATATACAATGGAATATTACTCAGCCATAAAAAGAAATGAAATTGAGATATTTGTGGTGAGGTGGATGGACCTATTGTCTGTCATACAGCATGAAGTAAGTGAGAAAGAGAAAACCAAATGCCATATGCTAACACATATATATGGAATCTAAGAAAAAAAAAAAGGTCATGAAGAACCTACGGGTAAGATGGGAATAAAGACACAGACCTACTAGAGAATGGACTTGAGGACATGGGGAAGGGGAAGGGGAAGCTGGGACAAAGTGAGAGAGAGGCATGGACATATATACACTACCAAACGTAAAATATATAGCTAGTGGGAAGCAGCCGCATAGCACAAGGAGATCAGCTCGGTGCTTTGTGACCACCTAGAGGGGTGGGATACAGAGGGTTGGAGGGAGGGAGACACAAGAGGGAAGAGATATGGGAACATATGTATATGTATAACTGATTCACTTTGTTATAAAGCAGAAACTAACACACCACTGTAAAGCAATTATACTCCAATAAAGATGTTAAATATATATATTTGTTATAATTGTGGTAAAATACATATAAAATTTACCATTTTAACCATTTTAAGTGTACAGTTCAGTTGCATTAGGTATATTCACATTGTTGTGCAACCATCACCACCATCCATATTTTCAAAACACTTTTCAACTTCGTAAACTGAAACTCTGTATCCATTAAAAAACAACTCCCCATGTAACTGAGCAGGACCCTATTGGGCCTTCCTGGGGCAAACCTGTCCCCCATATCCTCTGCTTTAGCTCCTCTCTGAAGTGCCTAGATAATGTCATTGAGGTTTTGATATGAATTGCACTGAATCTGTAGATTGTACCTTCCAATCCACGAACATGATCTGTCTTTCCATTTACTTGTGCCTTCTTACATTTCTGTCATCAATGTTTTATAGATTTCATTCTACAAGTCTTTCACCTCCTTGGCTCAGTTTATTTCTAAGTATTTATTCCTTTTGATGCATTGTAAGTGGGATTTTTCTTTATTTCCTTCGCAGATTGTTCATTATTAGTATATAGAAACACAACTGATTTTTGTGTGTTGATTTTGCATCCATAACTTTACTGAATTCCTACAGTAGTTCCAATGTTTTTTTGTGGAGTCTTTAGGATTTTTGACATATAAAGTCTAAAGTTCATATGGAACCACAGAGGACCCCAAATGGCCAAAATAATCATTAGAAAGAAAAACAAAGCTAGGGGCATCACACTTCCTGATTTTAACATATTTTTAAAGCTACAGTAATTAGAACAGTATGGTAATGGCATAAAGATAGACATATAGATCACCGGCACAAATTAGAGAGTCCAGAAATAAACCCATACATATACAGTCAGCTGATCTTCAACAAGGGTGCCAGGAATATATGATGGGGAAAGGATAGTCCCTTAAGCAAATGGTGTGAAGGAAACTGGATATCTACAGGCAAAAGAATGAAATTGGACCCTTATCTTATACCATATAAAAAAAATCAACTCAAAATGGATTAAAGACTTAAACAGACCTGAAACTGTAAAACACCTGGAATAAAACATAAAGGAAAAGCTTCAGGACATTGGTCTTGGCAAAGATTTCTTGGATATGACACAAAAAACACAAACAAAAGAAAAATAGACAAATGGGGTTATATCAAACTATAAAGCTTCTATACAGCAAAGGAAACAATCAACATAATAAAAAGGAAACCTACAGAATGGGAGAAAATATTCGCTAACCATATATCTGATAAGGGGTTAATATCCAAAATATAAAAGGAACTCCTATAAGTCAATTGCAAAAAGAAAACAAAGTCCAAATAAACAGATGAAAAAATGAACAAAGGACTTGAATAGACATTCTCCAAAGAAAACATAAAGATGGCTAACAAGTATATGAGAAAATGCTCAACATCACTAATCATAAGAGAAATACAAATCAAAACCATAATGAGACAACACCTCACACCTATTAAAATGGCTATTTAAAAAAAAATAGCAAGTGTTGGCAAGGATGTGAAGAAATTTGAACACTTGTACACTGTTGGTAGGCATGTAAAAAGGCTCAGCCATTATGAAACACAGTTTGGAGATTCCTCAAAAATTAAAACTAGAACTACCATACGATCCACCAATACTACTTCAAAAGACTTGAAATCAGGATCCTGAAAAAATATTTGTACTCCCATGTTCAGTGCAACATCATTCACAACAGCCAAGGTGTAGAAATAACCCAAATGTCCACTGATGGATGAATGGATAAAAAAAGAAATGTGGTATACACACACAAGAAAATATTACTCAGCCTTAAAAAAGAAGGAAACTCTGTCATATGCAACAACATGGATAAACCTTGAAGACATTACGCTAAGTGAAATAAGTCAGTCTCAGAAGGACATATACTGCATGATTCCACTTATATGAGGTATCTAAAAGAGTCAAAATCACAGAAGCAGAGAGTAGAATTGTGGTTGCCAGGGGTTGGGTGAGGGGAAAATTGGGAGTTGCTGTTCAGCAAGCATAAAGTTTCAGTTATACAAGATGAATAAGTTCTAGAGATCTGCTGTACAACATTGTACCTACAGTTAACAATACTGTATTGTACACTTAAAATTTTTTTTCAAAGGATAGATTTCATGTTGAGTGTTCTTACCACAATTAATTTAAAAAAGAACTGTAATAAAATCCATTCACAGTAAACCTATATATTATAAGGAGATATGTGTGTCTACATATATGCATATATGTGTGTACATAGTATATACATATATATCTTTCCCTATATGTGTGTATACATGTTATGTATAGACCTGGACTTCTGAATGTCTTTTCTTTCATAATGTCTTTTAGAAATGATCGTTGAATAGTATTTTCTGCAAAATCACAACTTTAAAGCACTGACTTTAGACATATGATTGGTAGCCCTTTTCAAACATTTCTGAGACATTATAAAAGAAACAGACATTCAGAACTCTAGCTCTACACGTAACATTGTTTAAATGAAGCCCAAAGCAGAAGTGTTGTGATTAAACATGAGGTTAATTCATTTGTTAGTACCTTGTCAGCCTTTTCCTATTTTAACACATTTTCTATTCGTTTTCATAGTTAACTTTTAAATTTTGATCTCTCTGCCCTTTATCTACATTTTCTTTTTAGATGCCATTTCTGCTAAAATTCTGAAATGATTTATGAGTCACACAGACCTAATTCTGTTAACTCAGCTATACCAAGGAGCAGGAACACACTGCTTCCATAGCAATTAGTTTGCCCAAGTTGAGGCCCTGAGCCCTTCTCAGCTGATATTCTTCTCCCAGGCAGAGGAACACGGAGATGCACTTCTGTAAAAGAAATGTGATGAAGGGATGGGACCTGGACAGAAAGCAGGAGGCTGGAGAAAGGAAGCATTTCGTTGGGAAATGCTTTGATAATTAGGATTGAGTATTATTAATGTTCCACGGAAGCCCTTCTTGTATCTTAATGAGATCTCCAGGGTAAGTACAATGAAATCCACCAACCTCTATCTCTAGCCTCTCAAATGTGCAATTGCTTGACATTTTTTCCATGACATCCAGAACTGGAAAATGACCTTGGTTTATTAGCTTGAGGAACTTCAATTGTTGAAGTCTGAAAACTATAAAATCTACATGACTTTGGAGAGTTGGAACATAGGCCATGCCTATCACCCTATAAAATTTTATTTCATTGTTAGTAGTCAGTGTGAACCACTTATTCTAAGTTAGAAACCTTTGACTGATTTTATAAAAGCATCTGTACTAAGATTTGGCACCTAAGCACGTCCATTTTTCCCACCCCAATACTCTAGCATCTTCAAGACGCCAGTGCTTGAACAATACCATCTAGACACCTCTCTAGTTTCCTCACTTATCAGTCAGGATTCAACCAATGAAACAGACCAGCGGGAGATATGTATTGACATGTATTGCAAGGAACTGGCTCACACAATTATGAGTGCTGTATAGGCAAGTCTGAAACCCATGGGGCAGGCTGTCAAGAAAGGCAGGCCAGGGTCTTCCCTGGTGGCGCAGTGGTTGAGAATCTGCCTGCCAATGCAGGGGGCACGGGTTCGAGCCCTGGTCTGGGAAGATCCCACATGCCACGGAGCAACTAGGCCCGTAAGCCACAACTACTGAGTCTGTGCGTCTGGAGCCTGTGCTCTGCAACAAGAGAGGCCACGATAGCGAGAGGCCCGCGCACCGCGATGAACAGTGGCCCCCGCTTGCCACAACTAGAGAAAGCCCACGCACAGAAACGAAGACCCAACACAGCCATAAATAAATTAATTAATTTTAAAAAAAAGAAAAGAAAGGCAGGCCAAAACCCTCAGGAAAGATAAATTGTTGTCCACAGGCAGAAGTTCTCCTTATTCAGAGAAGCCTCAGCTCTGTTCTTAGGTCTTTCAACTGACTGAATCAGACCCATACAAATTATTTAGAATAATTTCCCTTATTTAAAGTCAAGTGATTATAGACTTTCATCACATCTATAAAATACCTTCACAGTAATACCTAGATTAGTGTTTGAATAACTGGTAAAGACTCTCACATCCCTCCTTCTCAACTCTTTGTCACACACGCTTAGGCAGTAATGTAGAGGGGTCACCCTTAGCCCTAGAGTCCAATCCCTACTAACAAATGTTGACATAAAGGATGTTTAGGAAGTGTCCAGTATAACACTATCCCAACTGAAACCTATGACAAGGGAAAGAAAACTCTCCAGGTGCTTTGTAATACTTTTCTTAGCTATTACCACAGGACGAAATAGGAGAGGGAAGCAAAGGTGTGGCCTAGCTTTAGTCCAGCAAACTGGTTCGACTTTCCCCAAGGCAAAGATCATCCAGAGTCAGCCTGAAATAGTGCCTGTGCTCTTTCCTCCTTTTTTTTGTCATTTATCGCAGCAAAAACACACTCATTTTCTCTCATACCAGCTGTCCCTGGGGATTTTACTCTGCTTTCTCCATAGCATCCCAGCATTTTTAGCCAAAATTGTTGTATTCTGGGACAAGGAACCCAAAACAAAGATGGTTTTACTATCAGTGAAAATTTGCCATGACAATGGCTTAGTGTTTGAGTTAGCTTTCCAGGATTGGGGAGAGGAGAGGAGAGGCTTTAAAAAAAAATTAGTATCAGAGGTTAAAATCGTGAAGTTTATCTTCAAAGACATGGACTTGGGTCTAATTTGTTTCATTTATTAATTGTATGACCTTTGACAAGTCTCAGCCTTCTTGTGTTTCAGATTTCTTGCCTATAATCAAAGGGAGAAACTGAAAAATCACCAAATTCCTTTAAAGTTCTACTGTTTTTTGATCCTATAGACATAGGGCAGCATAACATGGAGAAGAGCTGGCCAGAAAAAAAGGATAGAAGAGTAACTTAAAGAATAAAGGAGAATGAAGTAGTCTGGAGGGAATGAAGGAAGAAGAAGGAAAAGAATAAGGAATATAAGAAGAAAAAGATGGTGTACAGAGGTAAAGTATAGGAACATACTGGTACATATAAGAGGGAGTGATAGGAACTGTGGCGAACTGGAGAGTTTATGACCTTCTACAGATGGTCACTACTACTCATCTCTATCCAACTGCTGTCATAGGAAATGCAGGTCTAGTGTTGCCAGGTTTTAGAATTTTTCAAGAAAAGCTGGAAATCTGGATTCTTACGTGACTTCTCCTAATTTTTAAACATGGGTAGACTAATTCAAATTTTAAAGACCAATATGCAGAACAAACACAATATTCCTTCAGGCAGAGCATCACTTTAGGCCGAGACTAGGGTAAAGCAGGAAAGGTACTCACCTCATGCACAATATTTAAGGAAGCACCAAAAACTTCAGTAATCAAGATAAGAAATATTTTAATGCAATATTTTAAGCTACAATGCATTGCAAAAAATGAGTTATGAACAGAACATCAAAAGTTTCAATAAAGATCAGATCTGACCCTGCACTTGCACACTTCACATCTCTTGCCTCACCTTAATCCCGACTCTGCATCCTTTACAGCCTCTCGGTAAAAGGCTTACCAGCAGGGAGCATGGTAGTGCCATAAAATGCAAACAGGAAATAGGAAGAAAGCAGGCTTGGGAGTGAAGATAATGAATGCAACAGCAGGCATTTGATCTGAGATAGTGTGTGGGCGTCTAGGTGAAAGAGGCTCTAAGCATTTGAGAATGAGAAAGTGGTATCAGTAAGTAGAAGGAAAATTAATACTAATTCAATGTCTATTATGTGCCAGATGGTCTACATCTATAATCTCATCTACCAACAATTCTCAACATGAGTCTTTAATTTTGAAGTTTCATCTCCATTTTTTAAAAATTTTTAATAGATATTAAAGTTACTGACCCAAGATCATACACATAGCCAGTGGCGAAACTGACACGGTCTGGATTCCAGTAAACTGTGACTCCAAATTCTATTCTTTCCAGTAAACTGTGCAGCCTGGAGCAAGTCACATACATTAGTATGTCATCCATAAGCCTTGAGATTGGAAGAGATTCCCAGAGAGCTTAAGTGACCCTTGTCCATAAAGCCTGTGTCCTTATCCTGATGACTCCCTCAGGGATGGGGATCTTTCTTTTTCTTGCTACTCTCAGAACTGGAGTCTTTCCTTGCATTAGAGCTTTTGTACCCACTAACAAACTTCCCCTGTAGCCACCTGGTCTTCAAGTATTACAGCCTCTGAATTCTGTACTATTCTCACTTGTAAAGATACCTGGCTTCCTTCCCTATTTACTCTCATCAATGCAGCCTTGATAAAACAACAACCAGTTTCCACACTCTTTGGAGCCTGGACCCTGACCACCAATTTCCCTTAGGACGTGCATGTGTGTTCACAGCAGCCACCCTACTGCATTGACAGAGTTTATATCCAGGTCACAACATTTCCCAAGTGCCATGTTTCGGTAAACTGTTAATCGGGGCAAATCTAGCCATGTCTTAAAATATGACATCTCCAAACTTCTTGTTCAGTCTAATTAAGTACTGCTTACATAGATGATTGACTAAAGAAATGGATTATTTGTTTCTCAAATAAACTTTTTGTCTTTCTCCTCCATATATTTCTTATAGTCACGTCCTTCCCTTAGACCACCATCCGCCCTTCACTCCACCAACATGAATCCTACTTATATTTCTAAGATTAGCTTACATTTCACCCCCTCCATGAACTGTTCTTTCACCAGCCCAGCCTGAACCAATTACTCTATCTATGAACTATGATAGTGCTGATTCACTGAACACTCATTTGCCATCTACAACCAACAGCACAGTCTTAATCTCCATAACCACATGGTAAGTTCCTTAAGGATAGGGGCCAATGTCCTGTGCTTTATTAATATTCCCAAAACTTCAAGCACAATGTAGGGGCTCCAATAAATACTCCTGGTTGGTGTATTTCTACAGCACAGAAACCTCAAGTTATAGGCTTGAATCTGACTGTCCTTAATTTCTCTCACTAGCTTTTTACTTTGAAAATAGGGATAACATTCCATGAAATTTCAAGGGTATTTTTTTTAACACCTTTATTGGAGTATAATTGCTTTACAATGGTGTGCTAGTTTCTGCTTTATAACAAAGTGAATCAGCTATACATATACATATATCCCCATATCTCCTCCTTCTTGCATCTCCCTCTCACCCTCCCTATCCCACCCCTCTATGTTAAAGAAGAATGTAATGAGGATTTTTTTTTAATATCTACTGATATATTTTCCCTTTTGGCTCCTTTCCTTGCAATCCTCAACCATTTTCTGTCCCCAGTTAAAAGAGGGAAAATCCACTGAAGAAAGTAGAAGGATTTAACTAAAGGAAGTCCCAACAAGACAAGAGGACAAACAATAAAGCCCTGTGGTCAAAGGAAAAGGAATCAAGTAGAGAAAGGAATAAGAGGTTACGCACGAGTGTATTTCTGTCTCCTGCTCTGTTCCCAAGCTACCTTCAGCACTGGGGCCAAACCTAAGGAAAAATGGTAGGAAGAGCCCAGAGAGGACAAAGAAACCAAAAACAGAGGGGTTTGTGTCATCATTCTCATTTGAGACTCTATAAGGAGACCACCTTGAAGAAGGCATTGGATTAGCATATGGCAAATAGAGTCAGGACGCTGTGTTTTGGCCTGTGTCAGGTATGTAGAGGATGCAGAACTCCCAGCAGGTCCCAGAAAGAATGTGAAAAGTAGCTGAATATTCTAGCTGGTCAGCTCACTAGTAAGATTATTGCAGAAAGAAGATGAGGAATTCTGTAGTAGAATGTTCATTAAGAGAGACTAGCTAAGAAAATGAGCAAATTGGAGTCTCAGCCAGAATTAGGGAAACCACTGCCCACAAGAGGTGAAGATAAGACGTAGTCATCAGGGGGATGATCGAGTCACCCAAGAGAAAGGCCATCACTGCGTTCTGCCCATACAAAGAAAACAAACCAAGAATCATACCTGTCATGGACCATCATCACAACGGATGAAAGATAGCAGGGACATCAGATTTTGTTACCCAGAAACCATCAAGATAAACACCTTAATGGAAGAAAAACAAATATGCACGGGCTGTCATTCAACACCCTGTGAGGATAGGATCTTCTCTATCTGCCAAGATGAGAACCGTCTGCGGAGGGCTGAGAAAGGAGGGAGAAAAGACTTGAACTATTTGTCAATCTCCTTACTGAAAAACTAGTTTAAACTGAAGGAAGATGGGATTACTTTTAATAGACAAATTAAGTTTTTCTTTCCCTTTGTAAGCATAAGGGCTTGAGGACAAATGAGATCAGTTATAAAATATAGGAAGATAGATGGTTTTCTTCACACACGTGAGTTATGGTGTGCCAATTTCTTTTTTGATGTGCCAATTTTTTGGGGGGTGTGCCAATTTTGATGCATATCTCCCTGCACAATAAATTTACAATGAATATTTTGTACGTAACTTAAGGAAGCAGCTTATCCTACAAAAGTAAGGACACTGCACCACTAGATATGCTTTAATCACTTATTTTCCTGACTGCTTTAAAGTAGGTTAGGAACAAAATCTTCCCCAAGCAAGAAAAGGAGAGAAATCATTATGACATGAGACTTTAGTAAAATTCTGCCCTATTAGATTTCGCTAAGAAGTAAGTGCTAGAAAAGGGGATTTCAGGGATGAGTTATTATATTTGCAATTTAGTGTAATGAAAATTACCAAGGCAGTACCATGAATTTAAATGAGCTGTGTAATTTTTTCTTAAGTTTTAATATGAAATAATTGTTCATTTCACCCAAAAAATAGCTAACATTGCTGATTCTTTTGCATAAATCAATATGCTCTGAACAGTAAAGCTAATAGCCCAGTAAAGTCTATAAAATATATCTGTATAGCTGTCTGTTTCCAGGGCTTTATTCCAGGATCTAAATAGCAGTTTCTATTTCTAGTCAACTACTGTCTTTATCAAACTACTTCTTTGACTCAGTGACAGCTTTTTAAGACATCTTCTAAAGGAAAGCTTTAATTTCTCATCTTTGTCCTTTAAGAATGTAATTTTTAAAGTAATAGAATTGACCATGATTATATTTTTGAGGATTTTTAGTAATACTGAAAACAATCATGGATGTGTAAAACTAGTTGTACAAAACACCACTCGTACTGACTTTGTTATTCATCATAGAATACAAGGGCCTCACTAACTTCTGTAAGACTGTGTTATCATACTTCATAGTTATCTAAAGTGTTGCTTCAATATATGCAAAAAAAGTATTTTAGTCCAATAACAAATCATTTTTTTACCCTTATGCTCTTTCCAAAAGAGATCCAAAGAAGCAAATATAAGAAAGTACAATAAAATTTTTAAAAAGCTCCTACCAGGGATGGGGGAATAACAATCATAATTTTAGATTATGTTAAATTTATCTTATTAGATATGATGGTAATGATAATGGATGTTCACCCCTCAGCTTCCACTGTGCTGCAAAATTACAAAATGTGTTTTTAATGAATACAGCATACTGGTTATGTTTATCTGATATCTATTTGAAATTAAAATGGCTTAAAATATTACGTAGAAAGTTTTAACTCTAATAATCCAAAAACACCCTAATCAGAAACTGCTTTATATCTAATTAAAGTACATTGTTGCTTACTTTTATTCTGACTCTTAAAAATGTTAGAACAAATTGTTCATTATGTATTTTGCTGCCACAATAATTAAATGTCCTATAAAACTTAAACCAGATTTGTTTTACTATCCTGTAAATAAGGAAATTGAACAAGATGATTTCCAGGATTATCTCATTTTTGCCTAATATTTCTATTGCTAGAATTCAGTCATAAGGCATACCATTTATCTTGAAAATTTCTTAGAATATAGAACAATCATGGCAGACACAGAGATTGTATGAGCTCAGGCTAACCTAAGACCTCAACTGTCCCTCTGGCATCATGTTTATTCCCACTCTAAACATGGAGCAGACTGATAATCCCTTCAGTTACTGAACAGATTGAGGTTTGTCTGAGAGAAGCTTGATTTAATTCCCAGCCTCAGAGCAGTCTATTAGGGAGAGAGCATCGGTCTTAGTCCAGATCCCAGGACGTTCTGATCCATCTCCAACTCTGTCGGGGAATCCTGGCATACCTACAGGGAACTCACTAAAGCTCAATTCTGAGGGTTATTGTTAGGAAACCACTGACTGAAACTGCCAGCCCTGGCCAGACCCAGAAATAACCATTTGCTTCAGTTACCTCACAACAGAAGATCCTGACAAGGAACATGGAACTGACAAGCTACCACCAGCCCAAAGAATGTGGGAGGGGCTGATAGGAGGGAGGAGATGCCAGCCCATAATATGTCCTGCCAACCTGCCAGAAACCATCACGCTGGAATCCATCTTGGCTGAGAAATGTGCACACCCCCAGGAAGAACCTGAGTCAGGCCAAATACGGGCACAAGCAAGACGACTGGCTAGAGACAACCCAGAAACTAACCTGATTACCATAAAACCTGAGACTGCTAGCCACATGGTAGAGCAGTTCTCCTGGGCTCCCTTACCCTGCTGCTCTCTGCTCGAGCACCCTTTTTCAATACAGTCTTTTGCTTGCTCAGTACATGAGTCTCCTCGGACAATTCACTTCCGAGTGTTAGACAAGAGCACTGGAAAGGGTCCCCTACCTCTAGTAACGGTATGACTAATAATTTTAAAGATTTAAGAAGGTGTGTGTGTGTGTGTGTGTGTGTATGTACACAAACATATACACACATATATACAACTTAGGGCAAGTTTCCTCTCTGAGCATTCCATTTCTACCTGTAAAGTGAAAGGAATGCACTAATGATCTCCAAAGCCCGTGTCAGTTGAAAAATTCTATGATTCCTGAAGTCAGATACTTTTCTTCCTCCTCCTTTCAAAATGGTAATGGATGAGAAATAAAATTTTTCAATAAAAAGAAAAATGAAAAGTACATTTTCAACTTGGAAGATTGGTTAAAAACCTAACTGGCAGGTGCTGGTGGGGGACCTCAAATACCTAAGGGGATGGGAGGAATCTCTGCATGACCGGGTAGGACACCGGGGGGGAAGGGGGGGAAGGAAAAGTGGAGGCAGGAAGGAACTGGTGCCCCTGAGGGCAGCTGGGGGAGGGGAGTGGTTCCCACACTTGGAGGGGCCCACCCACAGTGAGGGGATCAGAAGGGAAGGGAAGAGACCTTCAGAGGATCGGAGGGGAATGCAGCCAGCATCTCCCCTCCACTTGGCCCAGGTGAGACTGCTGGGATCCCAGGCCTGAACCTCTGCCCTAAGGGGATCCCTCTGACCACATGTGTCTGGAGCCTAAGCCCCGCACCTACCAAGGCCTTTTCTGGCTACGCGGGTCTGGAACCTAAGCCCCTGCTCCACCAAGGCCTTTTTCAGCTGTGCGGGTCCTGAGCCTAAGTCCCACCACCCACCAAGGCCTTTTCTGGCCTGGCAGGTCCTGAGCCTAAGCCCTGCCTCCCCCCAAGGGCTTTTCTGGCTGTACAGGTCTTGGGTCTAAGCTCCCCTCAAGGGCTTCTTCTGGCCATGAGAATCCTGGGCCTGAGCCCTGCCACCACCCCCCACCCACTGCCAAGGCCTTTTCTGGCCTTTTTTTCTTTTTTTTCTATTTATTATTGTTATTTCATTTTTATTTTTTCTAATACATTTTTTATTTTTCTACTTTTATTTTTTATTCTTTGTTACTGTTCTCCTTTTTGTTTCTTTCCTTTTTTTTTTTGGCCACGCCATGTGGCTTACAGGGTCTTTGTCCCAGGCCAAGAGTTGGGCCTGAGCTCCTGTGGTGGGAGCACCAAGTCCAAACCACTGGACTGACAGCAAACCTCAAACCCCAGTAACTGGTGTGAGCTCTCCAGAAGGGCCACATCTCAACACCAAGATTCAGCACCAAAAAAATGGCTGCAAACTGCAGTGCTGGACACCTCAGGCCAAACAACCAGCAAGACAGGAACACAGACCCACCCATCAAAAAAATTAGACGACAAAAAAATACGTTACAGATGAAGGAGCAAGGTAAAAAACGACAAGACAAAATAACTGCAGAGGAAGAAGGCAACTTACCTGAAAAAGAATTCATAGAAATGATAGCAAAGATGATCCAAAATCTCAGAAATAGATGGGAGGCACAGATTGAGAAAATACAGGAAATGTTTAACGAGGACCTGGAAGAACTGAAGAACAAACAAACAGTGATGAACAACACAATAACTGAAATGAAAAATACACTAAAAGTAAACAATAAAAGAATAACTGAGGCAGAAGAACGAGTGAGCTGTAACTGAGCTGGAAGACAAAATGGTGGAAATAACTGACGAGAAGCAGAATAAAGAAAAAAGAATGAAAAGAATTGAGGACACTCTCAGAGACCTCTGGGACAACATTAAATGCACCACAATTTGAATTACAGGGGTCCCAGAAGAAGAAAAGAAGGAGAAAGCGTTTGAGAAAATATTTGAAGAGATTATAGTTGAAAACTTCCCTAATATGGAAAAGGACATAGCCACCTAAGTCCAGGAAGCACAGAGAGTCCCATATAGGATAAACCCAAGGAGAAACATGCCAAGACACATATTAATCAAACTAACAAAAATTAAATTCAAACAAAAAATATTAAAAGCAGAGAGAGAAAAGCAACAAATAACATACGAGGGAAACCCCATAAGGTTATCAGCTGATTTCTCAGCAAAAACTCCACAGGCCAGAAGGGAGGGGCAGGATATATTTAAAGTGATGAAAGGGAAAAACTTAAAACCATGATTACTCTACCAAGCAAGAATCTCATTCAGATTCAACAGAGAAATCAAAACCCTTACAGACAAACAAAAGCTAAGAGAATTCAGCACCACCAAACCAGCTTTACAATAAATGCTAAAGGAACTTCTCTAGGCAGGAAACACAAGAGAAGGAAAAGACCTACAATAACAAACCCAAAAGAATTAAGAAAATGGTAATAGGAACATACATATCAATAATTACCCTGAAAGTAAACGGATTAAATGCTCAAACCAAAAGACACAGATTGGCTGAATGGACAAAGAAACAAGATCCATATATATGCTGTCTAAAAGAGACCCACTTCAGACCTAGGGACACATACAGACTGAAAGTGAAGGGATGGAAAAAGATATTCCATGCAAATGGAAATCAAAAGAAAGCTGGAGTAGCAATACTCAGATCAGACAAAATAGACTATAAATAAAGACTGTTACAAGATAAAAGGAAGGACACTATATTATGATCAAGGAATCAATACAAGAAGATATAACAATTATAAATATTTATGCACCCAACAGAGGACTACCACAATACATAAGGCAGATGCTAATAGCCATAAAAGGGGAAATCGACACTAACACAATAATAGTGGGGGACTTTAACACCCCCCATTCACCAATGGACAGATCATCCAGACAGAAAATAAATAAGGAAAGACAAGCTTTAAATGACACAACAGACCAGATATATGTAATTGATATTTATAGGACATTCCACCCGAAAGCAGCAGAATACACTTTCTTCTCAAGTGCACACAGAACATTCCCCAGGATAGATCACGTTCTGGGTCACGAATCAATCCTTGGAAAATTTAAGAATACTGACACAAGTGGGATGGGATATGGGGATATATGTATACATATAGCTGACTCACTTTGTTATACAGCAGAAACTAACACACCATTGTAAAGCAATTATACTCCAATAAAGATGTTTAAATAAATAAATAAATAAATGCCTGTGAAATTTTAAAAAAAAACTGAAATCTTATCAAGCATCTTTTCCAACCAGAACGCTATGAGATTAGAAATCAATTACAGAAAAAATACTGTAAAAAAACCACAAACATATGGAGGCTAAACAATACACTACTAAATAACCAAGAGATCACTGAAGAAATCAAACCAGAAGTCAAAACATACATAGAGACAAATGACAATGAAAACACGATGATCCAAAACCTATGGGATGCAGCAAAAGCAGTTCTAAGAGGGAAGTCTATAGTAATTGAATTTCACCTCAAGAAACAAGAAAAATATCAAATAAATGATCTAAACTTACACATAAAGCAATTAGAGAAAGAAGAACAACAACCAAAAAAAACGCTGAAGTTAAAGAAATCATAAAGATCAGATGAGAAATAAATGAAATAAAACTGAAGAAAACAATAGCAAAGATCAATAAAACTAAAAGTTGGTTCTTTGAGAAGATAAACAAAATTGATAAAACTTTAGCCTAGCTCATAAAGGCAAAAACAGAGAAGATTCAAATCAATAAAATTAGAAATGAAACAGGAGAAATTACAGCTGACACCACAGAAATACAAAGGATCATAAGAGACTACTACAAGCAACTATATGTCAACAAAATGGATAACCTGGAAGAAATGGACAATTCTTAGAAATGTACAACCTTCCAAGACAGAACCAGGAAGAAACAGAAAATATGAACAGACCAATCACAAGCACTGAAATTGAAACTGTGATTAAAAATCTTCCAACAAACAAAAGCACAGGACCATGTGGCTTAACAGGCGAATTCTATCAAACATTTAGAGAAAAGCTAACACCTATCCTTCTCAAACTCTTCCAAAATACAGCAGAGGGAGGAAGACTCCCAAACTCATTCTACAAGACCACCACCACCCTGGTACCAAAAGGAGACAAAGGTGTCACAAAGAAGGAAAATTACAGTCCAATATCACTGATGAACATAGATACAAAGATCCTCAACAAAATACTAGAAAACAGAATCCAACAGCACATTAAAAGGATCATACACCATGAGGAAGTGGGGTTTATCCCAAGAAGGAAAGGATTCTTCAATATACACAAATCACTGTGATACACCAAATTAACCAAAACGAAGGATTAAAAAACATATGATAATCTCAATAGATGCAGAAAAAGCTTTCAACAAAATTCAACACCCATTTATGGTAAAAACTCTCCAGAAAGTAGGCATAGAAGGAACCTATGTCAACATAATAAAAGCCATATATTACAAACGCACAGTCAACATTGTTCTCAATGGTGAAAAAATGAAACCATTTCCTCTAAGATCAGGAAGAAGACAAGGTTGCCCACTCTCACCACTATTATTCAACATAGTTTTGGAAGTTTTAGCTAAAGCAATCAGAGAAGAAAGAGAAATAAAAGGAATCCAAATCGGAAAAGAAGAAGTAAAGCTGTCACTGTTTGCAGATGGTATGATACTATAAATAGAGAATCCTAAAGATGCTACCAGAAAATTACTAGAGCTAATCAATGAATTCAGTAAAGTAGCAGAATACAAAATTAATGGCCAGAAATCTATTGCATCCCTATACACTAATGATGAAAAATCTGAAAGTGAAATTAAGGAAACACTCCCATTTACCACTGCAAAAAAAAGAATAAAATACCTAGGAATAAATCTACCTAAGGAGACAAAAGACCTGTATGCAGAAAAGTGTAAGACACTGATGAAAGAAACTAACAATGATATCAACAGATGGAGAGATATACCACGTTCTTGGATGGGAAGAATCAACATTGTGAAAATGACTATACCACACAAATCAATCTACAGATTCAATGCAATTCCTATCAAACTACCAATGGCATTTTTAACAGAACTACAACAAAAAATTTCACAATTTGTATGGAAACACAAAAGACCTTGAATATCCAAAGCAATCTTGAGAAAGAAAAACAGAGCTGGAGGAATCACGCTCCTGGACTTCAGACTATACTACAAAGCTACAGTAATCAGGACAGTATGGTACCGGCACAAAAACAGAAATACAGATCAATGGAACAGGATAGAAAGCCCAGAGATAAACCCACGCACATATGGTCACCTTATCTTTGATAAAGAAAGCAAGACTATACAATGGAGAAAAGACAGCCTCTTCAGTAAGTGGTGCTAGGAAAACTGGACAGCTACATGTAAAAGAATGAAATTAGAACACTCCCTAACACCATACACAAAAATAAACTCAAAATGGATTAAAGGCCTAAATGTAAGGCCAGAAACTATCAAACTCTTAGAGGAAAACATAGGCAGAACACTCTATGACATACATCACAGCAAGATCCTTTTTGACCCACCCCTTAGACAAATGGATATAAAAACAAAAATAAACAAATGGGACCTAATGAAACTTAAAAGCTTTTGCACAGCAAAGGAAACCATAATCAAGACCAAAAGGCAACCCTCAGAATGGGAGAAAATATTTGCAAATGAAGCAACTGACAAAGGATTAATCTCCAAAATACACAAGCAGCTCATGCAGGTCAATATCAAAAAAAACAAACAACCTAATCAAAAATTGGGAAGAATTCCTAAATAGACATTTCTCAAAGGAGATATACAGATTGCCAACAAACACATGAAAGGATGCTCAACATCACTAATCATTAGAGAAATGCAAATCAAAACTACAGTGAGGTATCACCTCACACAGGTCAGAATGGCCATCATCAAAAAATCTACAAACAATAAATGCTGGAGAGGGTGTGGAGAAAAGGGAACCTTCTTGCACTGCTGGTGGGAATGCAAATTGATACAGCCACTATGGAGAACAGTATGGAGGTTCCTTATAAAAAACTGAAAATAGGGCTTCCCTGGTGCCGCAGTGGTTGAGAGTCCGCCTGCTGATGCAGGGGACACAGGTTCCTGCCCTGGTCCAGGAAGATCCCACATGCTGTGGAGCAGCTAGGCCCATGAGCCATGGCCGCTGAGCCTGCACATCCAGAGCCTGTGCTCCGCAACCGGAGAGGCCACAGCAGTGAGAGGCCTGCGTAACGCAAAAAAAAAAACAAAAACAAAAAAAAATAGAACTACCATACGACCCAGCAATCCCACTACTGGGCATATACCCTGAGAAAACCTTAATTCAATAACAGTCATGACCACAATGTTCATTGTAGCTCTATTTACAAGAGCCAGGACATGGAAGCAACCTAAGTGTCCATCGATAGATGAATAGATAAAGAAGATGCAGCACATATATACAATGGAATATTACTCGGCCATAAAAAGAAATGAAATTGAGTTATTTGTAGTGAGGTGGATGGACCTAGAGACAGTCATACAGAGTGAAGTAAGTCAGAAAGAGAAAAACAAATACCGTATGCTAACACAAATATATGGAATCTAAAAAAAAAGGTTCTGATGAACCTAGGGGCAGGACAGGAATAAAGACGCAGACGTAGAGAATGGACCTGAGGACACACGGAGGGGGAAAGGTAAGCTGGGATGAAGTGAGAGCATGGCACAGACTTATATACACTACCAAATGTAAAATAGATAGCTAGTGGGAAGCAGCCACATAACACAGGGAGATCAGCTCAGTGCTTTGTGTCCTCCTAGAGGGGTGGGATAGGGAGCATGGGAGGGAGAAGCAAGAGGGAGGAGATATGGGGATATATGTATATGTATAGCTGATTCACTTTGTTACACAGCAGAAACTAACACACCATTGTAAATCAATTATACTCCAATAAAGATGTAAATAAATAAAATTTTTGTGAAATTTTTTTAATTAAAAAAATTCATATGGTCATCTGAATAGATTCAGAAGAAGGTTTTGACAAAATTCAACATCTATTTATGATAAAAACTCTTCACAGAGAGAACACATCTCAACATAATAAAGGCCATGTATGACAAACCCTTAGCTAACATCATGCTTACTGGTGAAAACTTGAAGGCATTTCCTTTAAGATCAAGAACAAGACAAGCATCTCACACCTGCCACTTTTACTCAACATAATATCGGAAGTCCTAGCCAGAGCAATCAGACAAGAAAAAGAAACAAAAGGAATCCAAATTAAAAAGGAAGAAATAAAACTGTCTCTGTTTGCAGATGACATGACAATATATATAGAAAATCCTAAAGATACCACCTAAAAACTATTAAAAGTCATCAATGAATTCAATAACGTTGCAGGATAAAAATATTAATATACAGAAATCTGCTGACTTTCTTTACACTAAGTATGAACTATTAGAAAGAGAAATTAAGAAAATAATACAATTTCTAATAATGTCAAAAAGAGTAAAATACCTAAGAATAAATTTAACCAAGGAGGTAAAGGTTGGTACTCAGAAAGCTATAAGACCTTGCTGAGAGAAACTAAGAAAACACAAAATATGGAAAGATATACTATGTTCATGGATTGGAAGAATTAATATTGTTAAAATGACCATACTATCCAATTCTACAGATTCAATACAATTCCTATCAATATACCAATGGCATTTTTCATAGAGCTATACCAGATAATTCTAAAATTTGTATAGGAACACAAAAGACCCCAAATAGGCAAAACAATCTTGAGGAAGAACAAAACTGGAAGTAGCACTCTCAATGATTTCAAGCTATACTGTAAGCTACTATAACCAAAACAGAGGGTTACTAGACCTATTTTCGTGATCAATTCATAATGTATGCAAATGTCAAATCACTATGTAGTACACCTGAAAGTAACATGATATTGTATGTCAACTGTCCATTTTACCCTTGAACAACTCAGGGGTTAGGAGCACTGACTGTCTATCAAGTCAAAAATTCATGTATAACTTTACAGTCAGCTCTTTGTATAAGCAGTTCCACATCTATACGTTCAACCATCCACAGATCATGTGGTACTGTAGTATGTATTTAGTGAAAAAAATCCATGTATAATTGGACTTACGCAGTTTAAACCTGTGTTGTTCAAGGGTCTACTGTTATTTCATTTAAAAATAATTTTTGTAAGCAATGCTTTTGTCCCTGTGAAACTTCAATCTGATAAATGTATAAAATTTCATTTATTAATTGTATACATAATGTCTAAAATTTTAGAGTTGTGTTGTCCAATATGGTACCCACTAGCTACATGGGCTATTTAAATTTAAATGAATTAAAATTAAATTAAATACAATAAGATTCAGTTCCTCAATCTCACTAGCCATAGTTAAAGTGCTCAACAACCACAAGGTGATGATGACCTTACCAAACAGGACAGACATAGAAGTTGTATTAGCTTATTTTCAGATGTATTGTTAGGATATAGACTAAACAGGTATGTTTATAAGAGACTCAAAAATACAGTGGCTCAGGCTTCCCTGGTGGTGCAGTGGTTGAGAATCTGCCTGCTAATGCAGGGGACATGGGTTCGAGCCCTGGTCTGGGAGGAACCCACATGCCGCGGAGCAACTGGGCCCGTAAGCCACAACTACTGATTCTGTGCGTCTGGAGCCTGTGCCCCGCAACAAGAGAGGCTGCGATAGTGAGAGGCCTGCGCGCCGTGATGAAGAGTGGCCCCTGCTTGCCACAACTAGAGAAAGCCCTCGCACAGAAACGAAGACCCAACACAGCAAAAATTAATTAATTAATTAATAAACTCCTACCCCCAACATCTAAAAAAAAAAAAAAAAAACAGTGGCTCAATCGGCTCAGTCAAGACAGAAGTTCTTTTCTTTCTCCTCTAACAGTCTAGAATTGGTAGGTGGTCCCAGTGCAGAACTGGCAGATAGAAAGGCAAGTTCAGTCCCACAAGGTCTCCAAGGACCCAGGTCCTTCTTTCTTGTCTTGCTGTCCCTTGGGGTTCTACCCTATTGTGTATGTCTAGAACTAGCTCTGCAACATCTTATCTTCATGTCAGACTGTCAGAAGAGGAAGAAAAGAAAATGAAGGGCAAGGAATTTCCTTTACAGAGAATATGACCAGAATGCTGCACATATCACTTGCACGCACACTTTTGTGGCAGAGACGTATCTGCAGCTCATGTCTGGCTATCAGGGAGGCTGGGAAAGGTGATCAAGTTGTATGGCTGTGTGCCCAGTTACAACTTTGGCTGGGGGATGTTACTTCTATAAAAGAAGAATGAGAGATGGTTACTGGAGAACAATTAGCATTCTGCCCGAAGGGAATATCATTTAATGGATTTATTTTTTAAAGTGGAGCTTAAGTAACATTTAATCAGGAAGTTTTATCCACACTTAATAGTCCTTAGAAGGTAAAATTCCTATCAATGTCTCTTCCACTGGTTATATAAATTCTACTCTTAATATATTTTGTCCTGGCTGAAGTAGTATAAACCAGTAATTTAAAAATTATAGTTTCATTTAAAAACTGACTAAAAGGAAAATTTTGCTTTATTGGCTCTTTTAAAATAAATATTAGTATTCATTTTTAACTCAGTTAACTTCTTAATAGGGAAAAAGTTCTTTAAAGGATAGTGCTATCCATAAAATCTGTACAATAATATACACAAGTCAACACTGCATAATTGTTAAGTCATAGAATGTCCCAGCCAAAAACAATAAAGTATATAATAAATTTAACAATACTATGGGCATGTTTTATAAATTAAACTTAAGTTACAAAGTAAATGTTTTATTTAATATTTAATTTGTGGATGAGGAACTAAAAAGGAAATTATTAAATCATATTAAAATTCATTTTTCTTTTATAAAAGATGATTTGCTCTTGAGCTTCAAGCCTAACCATTTTTAACCTGCAATGAAAGTGGTATTAATATAATAAGGGTTTATATACTTGCCTTCCACTTATGTAAAATTGTTTCTTAAAAATCAGGTATATTATTCATTACATTTAAATTATATAATTTAGGCAATAGAAATCAGTAAAAGGACAATCAAAATTACAATACCAGAATTATCTTTTAGCAGTTGCATCTAGATTCAAAAATGTGCTTCATAAATGTTAAAAAATAATCTCTACTTATATGCTTTTGTTTAGATGAAAACATATGAAGAACTTTACTGTTTAATGGATTTATTTTTAAAAGTGGAACTTAAACAACATTTAAACAGCCAGAGATGTTCTTTTTAAAATAAGAATAAATTTCAACTAGCTAAAAACAACTCAAAAGTCAAAACTGGTCATTTTGCATTAATAATAAAAGTTTTTTAGACCAATAATTCCTATGTGTTATTAAATTATAATAGATTAGGGACCCACTGTACTGGCAAGTCAGTGTTCACATGTTAGTCAACAGTATCTGTAAGACAATTGTGCACATTTTATTATTTGTTAAATCGACCTTAAATAATATATTAAACACACTATTTCCAAACAAAATGAATTCTATTCTAATTTCTTCCATCTTTAAATCTAAGCAGGCAATTTGTGAAATCACTTGCGATACCAATCAAAATATTTTCCCTTCCTAGTTCCTCTTAACGACATCTAAGGTGAAATAAGTGCAATATGAAGGTAGCATCCTCTCAGCCAGCTTCCCTCACTGTCTATTACTAATTTTCAAGTATTCTCCCCTCTGGCCCATATGGCCCACTCACACGGACATTTCTAATCTGTTAGGATTAACCCCAACCATTTCCATCCCATTCAAGAAATAACATAAGGCAAGGGAGAGTGACATTTTATAATGACTATCTTGAATCTACAGCTTATTTAAGAAAAAAAATACTTCACTTTTTTTTACACAATAAGAAACATAAGATTTCATGAAAAGTCCTCATAGTACAGAATAGTTCAAAAAGCTGGATTCCTTGTGGGGTAGGGGAGCAGAAAGAAAGAATAGAAAAGAAAACTCTACAACTGCATAGAAGAACTGACGAGAAATTGAGAGCAATCCTCAGAGGCCGAGAAAGTGACAAGAAGCAGAATCCGATAGAGAACAAAATGCTGATGTCGGTGTCTGTCATGGGAACGTCTGCTGACTCCTAGAGGCCCAGAGCTTCACGCTTACCAGGCTGTGTGACTAAAGAACAGGGGTAAATGTAGGGACTATACCAAGTGGGAAGTTGTATCAGAGACTCTCACAAAAAGCAAAATCCCCTGGAGCTGACATCTCAGTGAAAGAATAAACTGGAATTTTTTAAAGATACTGCACAAGAAGGAAATAAAGATATCTGCCTATTTCATTTCCATTACCTCATCCATTAGGGCTGAGGAGGAATGATCACCTATCCTGAAAATTCTTAACCAGAAGACTAATCTCAATTGGACTGGAGCAAAAATCATATTACTTACTTCTGCAGCTCCCCACTAGCCTTAGCCAATAACTTAAAGTGGTCATGAATTAGTAGTACACCTTGGCACCGAGTGGAGGCAACTCAAGTGTTTTGGAAGAAAACGTCTTAAAACCAAAATCTGAAAGAATTTCCACAGACAAACTCCCAAGGAACATGAATTCACAATAAAAAACAAACAAACACATGATGACTCAAGCTACCATGAGCAAAAAGTTAGTAGAAATAACAACAAGATCAGATCCACTTAGACAGTAGATATTAGAATATTCAGATAAAAACACTTAAGTAAACATGTTTACTCTATTCAAAGGTTTAAATGAGCTGACATGCGGCATATATCTAGAAGGGATTTAAATTTTTTTTAAAACTGCTGAAATAAAAAAAGACAACCTAGTTATTTAAAAAATAGACAAGACTTGAACAGGCAGTTCACTAAATAAATAAATAAAAGTGAAAAAGGAAACACAGTGGGGAGTAGCCAGGATGACTCAGGGAAACCCTGAGCTCACCTCCTTCCATGGGCACACCAAAATTACAACTATTTACAGAGCAACTATTGATGAGAAAAACCAAAAGACTAGCAGAAAAGATCTTCTACAGCTAAAGATATAAAGAAGGAACCACAATGAGATGCGTTAGAGGGATGGAGACACGGTATAGTCAAGACCCACACCCCCTGGTGCATGACCCACTAACAGGAGGATATTTACAATTACAGAGGTTCTCCCCAAAGAGCGAGGGTTTTGAGCTCCCCATCAGGCTCCCCAGTCCAGGGGTCCTGCACTGGGAAGATAGGCCCCCACAATGTTTGGCTTTGAAGGCTAGCATGGCTTACTTTCAGGAGACCCGGAGGGCTGTGCGATAATAGACTCCACTCTTAAAGGGTGCATACAAAACTTCACACACTTTGGGATCCAGGGCAGAAGCAATACTTTGAAAGGAGCCTGGGTCAGATGTACCCTTGCAGAGCCTCCCGGAGAGGCAGGAGGCAATGGAAGCTCATCCCAGGGACACAGACAGTGGTGGCAGCCATTTTGGGGAGCTTGTTCCACTACGAGGACATTGGTGCTGGCAAGCTCTAATTTGGAATGCCATTTTATGAGCTCTGGAACCCGGCCCTGCCCACCAGGAAAAATCTCAGTAGTAAAGGCAAATATACAGCAAAGGCAGCAAGTCAGCCGTATATAAAGCTAGTAGGAAGGTTAAAAGACAAAAGTATAAAATCATCTATATCTGCAATAAGTAGTTAAGGGATACACAAAACAAAACAATGTAAAATATGACTTCCAAAACAGTAAACATGAAGGGTGGGTAAAAGTGCAGGGCTGTTAAAATACATTTGAACTTAAGAGCTCAGCAACTTAAAATAATCATATATACGTATATATGTGTGTATATATATATATATATATATATGTATATATATATGGCTATGTGTAGTGTGGGGAACATAGTCAATAACTATGTAATATCTTTGTATGGTGACAGATGGTAACTAGACATTGCGGTGATCATTAAACAATGTATAGAAATATCGAATCACTATGTTGTGTAACAGGAACTAACATAGTGCTGTAGGTCAATTATACTTCAAAACAAGCAAACAGAAAAACTCATAGAAAAAGAGATCAGATTTGTGGTTACCAGAGGTAGGGATGTGGGGAGGGGCAATTGAATGAAGGTGGTCAAAAGGTACACACTCCCAGTTACAGATAAATGATTACTAGGGATGTAATGTACAGCATGATAAATATAATTAACACTGCTGTATGTTACATGTGAAAGTTGAGAGAATAAATTCTAAGAGTTCTCATCACAAGAAATCAATTTTTTTCTATTTCTTTAATTTTACATCTATATAAGATGATGAACATTCACTAAATTTATTGTGTTAATCATTTCATGATGTATGTAAGTCAAATCTGTACACCTTAAACTTATACCATGCTGTATGTCAACTATATCTCAATAAAACTGGAAAAAAAGACAACACAGTTGGCCAATGAATACATCAAAAAAGTGTTCAATCTTAACTAGTACTCAGGGAAGTAACAAGTAAAAACATAATAATACCCCATTACATACCAAAACACAGTTGGCAAATTTTCAAGTCTGACAATGTCAAATTTGGCAAGCATGTAGAGCAAGAGGAATCTCATATTCTCACATACAGCTGGTAAGAGAATAAATTAAGACGCACTCTTTGGAAAAGCTTGGCTTTATCTATTAGAATGGAAAATACCCCCTACCTATGATCTAACAATTCCACTAACGTATAAATACTCAAGAGGAATTCATGTTCATGATACTAGGACACTATATGACAATGGTTATAGCAGCATTGTTCATGACACCAAAACAACCAAACAAACATACAAACAAAAAACCGGGAAACTATCTAAATGTCCATCCATAGCTGACAAATGGAATCAACTAACTACAACTACATGCAAGACCACAGATGAACCCCATGACATAAGCAAAAAAAAAACAAAACGTATAGTATATATAATGTCCAAAACAGGCAAAACTATATTATTAGGGATTCATTTATAAGTGGAAAACTATAAAGAACAGTAAGGATACGGTTACGGTAAAAGTCAGCTTGATGGTTACCTTTAGAGGTGGGAAGATTATGATGAGGAGAGGCAAACGGTAGGCTTTAGAGTGCTAATAATCTTCTTAACCTCGGTGGAGTTATACAAGAGAATGTATAATTTATAAATTTATAATCATTTCATAAATTTATAATCATTTATTAGGCTGTACATATAATTTTATATTGCTAATACATTTAATATGGCAATTCAAATCATTAAGTTAACATAGAAATTTAAAAATTTTGCAGAGGTCATTATTATTATTCCATGTGTTCCTCTAAATTTGACAGCCCCCTTTGAAATTAGTTTGTTGCCAATGTGATTATTTCTGGCTAACAGGCTATTAGCAGAAGTCATATGTGTCCCTTCCAGTCTGAAGCACTTACAGTCATGAGTTCTCCATACTCCCTCTTTCCCTGCTGTGGCACACCCTGAATCTGCATGTTGAAATGGTAAAGCCACAAAATGTAAGCCAACTGGATTCCTGGATCCCAGCATGAAAGGGGGTTGTTCTACAAAACTGCTGGACAGTCAGAGGGATTTGCATGAATGAGAAATAAACTTCATGTTTAAAGCCATTAAGAGTTTAGGATTTAAATGTCTCTGCAGCATACCGTAGCCTAATTGACTAATACAAGCGGGTTAAGAGCAAGTTAGATAAAAAATAAACAGAGCTAAAAATATTAAACTATATGCTCCTCAGAATTTTCTTTTTTAAAGTGAACTGTGAAATAGAGGTACAGTGGCATGGAAATAAAATGAGAAGGTCTAGAACATGTCTAATTACAACTCCAGAAGAAAATTCTCCACAGACAATAGAGGAGAGGTATAACTGCTATATATCATATTTCAAAGTTGGTATAAGAATAAATCCTAAGAACTCTCATTACAAGGAAAACACCATTTTTTTCTTTCTCTTTTCTTCTGTATCTGTATGAGATGATGGATGTCAACTAAACTTATTAATCATTTCACAATATATGTAAGTCAAATCATTACACTGTACATCTTAAATTTATATAGTGCTGTATGTCAAGTATATCTCAATAAAAATGGAAAAAAATTCAATGTCAAGTTCTCATTCCTCATCCATTATGACTACTCAGTGGTATTTAGTACAAGTGATCCTTGAAATACTTCTTTACTTGACTCCCAGGACACCATAATCTACTCCTCTGATCATTCCTTCTAGATCTATTTTGTAAATTTCTCCTCCTCTCACCAATCTCTTCATGTTGGAGTGATCAGTGGCTTAGATCTTTGACCTTTATTCTTCTTCCTTTACACTCACACACGTGGTGATGTCATCCAATCTTGGGCCTTTAAATATCTATATTCTGACACCTCAAAGTTACATATCTAAGATTTTCTCCCCCAATCCTGTTCCACCCACAGCCTTGTACATCCTAGTATATAGCTAAAGCCAAATTCTGGACCCATCCTTGACCCCTTTCTTTCCTCTCACAACCCATAGATCAATGATCTGGAAATCTGTTTGGCTTTACCTTCAAAATATTTCGAGAGTAACCACTACCCAACATCTTTGGTGTCCCTACTCTCAAGCGAACCACTTTATCTATCATCTGAAATATGACAATGGCCTCTAAACAGATCCTGAGCTACTGTTGGCCCTCTAGAGACCATTCCCACCCCAGCAGCCCCAGAGGTTCTTTTAAAACTTACAGCCAATCATGCCATTCCTTTTCACAAAATCTAAGTGGCTCGCCATCTCACTCAAGAGTAAAAACCAAAATGCATCTAATAGCCTAAAAGACTTCACATGAGCTGATTCCAGTACCTTTTTATCCTTCTTTCCTCCTAGGTTCCATGTTGCTCATCCAGCCATACTGAGGTCCTTGCTGTCCCTCAAACACACCAAGCCCCTTCTTCCCCTTAGGCTATGCACAGACGGTATCTCTAGCTGGAATGGTCCTCCCCCAGAGAACCATATGACTAAATTTGTCATTTCCTTAGTCTTTGCTTAAATGCTACTATCTCAATGAAGCCTACCCAGACCACCCAATATAAAACTGCAGAAAAAAAACAAGAACAGTAACTTAAAATGACATCTGCACCCCCATGTTCATTGCAGCATTATTTCCAACAGCCAAGACATGGAAACAACCTAAGTGTCCATCAACAGATGAAAAGATAAAGAAGTTTATCTTTATAAAGAAGTGGCATATATATACAATGGAATATTATTCAGCCACAGAAAAATAATGAAATCTTGCCTTTAGCAACAGCATGGATGGGCCCTGAGGGCATTATGCTAAGTGAAATACATCAGAGAAAGACAAATACTGTTATGATATCATTTACACGTGGAATATTTTAAAAACAACAAAGAAATAAACAAAAAAAAAAAGTCATAGATACAGAGAACAGATTGGTGGTTGCCAGAGGCTGAGGGTCTGGGGGGGGTGAGATGGGTGAAAGTCATCAAAAGGTACAAACTTCCACGTTATAAAATAAATGTCATGAGGATGTAAAGTACAGCATGGTGTCTACAGTTAAATAATCCTGTATTATATAGTTAAAGGTTGCTAAAGGAATAGATCTTAAAAGTTTTTATCACATACCAAAAAACCTGTAACTATGTTTGGTGATGGATGTTAACTAATGTGGTGATCAGGTCACAATATATACATATATCAAATCATTCTATTGTACACCTGAAACTAATATAATGTTGTATGTCAATTATATCTCAATTTAAAAAAATAAAGTAAGTTAATTGAATGAGGCATTGTTAGCAAAGCATAGTTAGCACTGCCCCAGAGACACTCACCACTGCGTTGTTGTCATACAGCTCCTCCACCACCACTAAAGGCAGGGACCCCATCAACTCCTCTGGCCTCCATAAAGCACCAAGTCATTTAACAGCAGCATCTGGTTCCAGGTGGGGAAGAGGGTCTTGGAAATGACCTGGAAGGCAGAGCTAAATAAATAAATACGTAAAATTGCAAACCCTCATCTATCTCTCCAAATAACTCTTTACCCTGCTCTACCGTTTTCTTTTCACATAGTATTTATCCCCTTGTAAAATATTGTGTAATTTACTTATTTATTATATCTACTGTTTCTCATCTCCCCACCGAGAATGTAACCTTCATAAATGTTTGTTTCAACCAGACCCCAAAATAAAGATATGAATGCAAGTAATTCATTTGAAAGACAATACCAGAAAGCACAGTGAGGGGTTGCGAAGTGAGAGAGGAAAGTGAAGAAAGTCAATATAGTATGTGATACTGAGCAGGTTACCACTGGAAAAACAGGCTCCATCCCACCCAGTTCAGAAAGACTGGGTGAGGTGTGGTTCAGAATCATCCCATATCCCTGAGCACTAACGCTACAGTATTTCTAGACTTTCCACATGGCCAAGCTTGCTTCTGTGACTAGAGAACAACCTCAGGCTGAGAGATGCAGGAAGACATCAGCATGTACAGAAACTGTCCACAAGTGACCCCCCGCAAAGATAAGCCGAAGATATATGGGCAGGTACTAATCACCTCACTACCATAAAAATCTCTGTCCTTCTGTGTACTTGTTTTAATTGATATATCCCAAAGCTCTAGAAAAGACCCTGTCACATAGTAGGTATACAAAAAAATCTGTGTTGAATATTGTTGAAGAAATAAAAGGTCAAAAAAGAAATCACATGAAATGAGAAAATGCTTATAACTAAACAAAAGAGAAAATTCCCACATATTGTAACTTGTGAGATACAGCTAAAATGGTACTTTGAGATAAATGGGTAGTCAGAAATGATTATATTACTAAATAAGAATGGCTAAAAACTAATACAGTAGTCTAAGCATTCAATTTAAGTCATCAAAAAAGAACGATATAGGAATAAATTAGGAATTTGGGATTAACAGATACACACTACTATATATATAAAACAGATAAACAACAAGGACCTACTGTACAGCACAGGAAGCTATATTCAATATCTTGATATATGTGTGTGTATATATATATATATTTATATATACATATATTTGAATCACTTTACTGTAACCTGAAACATTACAAATCAATGATACTTCAATTTTAAAAAAAGAACAATATAATAAGCTCAAAGAAATTCAAATAAAGACGATAAGGACAAAGATTAATTTAAATAGACAATAAAGGTATAATAAAGAAAACTAAATAAGCCATAAGCTGGTTTTTTAAAAAGAATAGTAAACTGACAATCTTAGCAATATTAATCAAGGGAAAAAAAGAAAGAGAAAGAGAAAGCACAATTAAACTAAAATGTGATTAAAATAAGAACACACTACAGATGCAACAGAGAATGAAAATGTAAAAGAATATTAACACTATACCTATCTGAAAATTCCTCTAACAAAATGAATTTAATCAGTCATTGAGCATCTTCATACCCAGATGGCTTTACAGGCAAGTTTCTACCAAATGTTCAAAGAACAAACCATTCTAATTTTGTGCAAACTTTTCTGAAGACTACAAAGGAGGGAATTGTTTAAAGAGGCTATTCAGTTAGTTATTGCTGCAATAATGCTTAGTATTTTGTAACCAAATGTGACTGTGTGATATTAGCACAGGAAGAGAAAAATAGATCAATAGAACTCAGCAGACAGTCCAAGGACATACACATATGTTCTATACATACGTACAAACATCATATGTGATAGAAATAGAGGAACAGGAAGGACCAGGCAGTAAATTGTGCTGGAACAAATGGTTTTTCATATGGAAAAAAATAAAATTGAAGGATGTAAATAAAAAGAGGAAAATTTTCTGGAAGAAAACATAGGTGAATTTCTTTAGGAACTCCAGACAAGGAAGAATTTTTTTTAACAGGACAAAGCAGTGTGGATCCCAAAGGAAAAGATTGACAAATTCAACTACTTTAAAATTAAGGAGAAGTGATTTGCAACACATATAATCCACAAAGGACTTAAAGAAGAAAACGTACAAATAATAAGAAAAAGAAAAACCTATTAGAAAAATGGGCAAAAAGCAAGCAGACACTTCACGGAAGCAGAAATACAAACACAACATTATAAAAGGCACTCTACTCTCATTAGTAATCAGGAAAATGTAAATCAAACCATGAGATTCCATTTTAAATGTACCAAACTGACAAAAATTTTAAAAGCAAACAATAAGAAGTGCTGACACAAAGGGAATTTTTAATACACTATCAGTGAGCGTATAAATTAATATGACCACTTTGGAAAACAATTTGTCTAGCAAAAAACTGTGTAGCAAAAAAAAAATCTAGAAAAATGGAAATCCACATGTCCCATGACCCATCAATTTCCACTCCAAAGATTATACTCTAGAGAGTTTTGCATGTACATATTCACCAGGTGACATGTATAAACTTATTAGAACATCACTGTTTTTAACAGCAAGGAAAAGAAAAACTAGAAACAATTCAAATTTTTACCAAGAGGAGAGATGAACTACCAAATGCTCAAAGAACAAATGAATGAACTATAACTACATGCATCAATATGAATAAATCTAAAATTAAAAGTGAACAAAGCGGGGCTTCCCTGGTGGCGCAGTGGTTGAGAGTCTGCCTGCCGATGCACAGGACACGGGTTCGTGCCCCGGTCTGGGAAGATCCCACATGCCGCGGAGCGGCTGGGCCCGTGAGCCATGGCCGCTGAGCCTGCGCGTCCGGAGCCTGTGCTCCGCAATGGGAGAGGCCACAACAGTGAGAGGCCCGTGTACCACAAAAAAAAAAAAAAAAAGTGAACAAAGCAAGTCTCAGGATACATACAATATGTTTCCTTTCATACAAATGTCAAAAACATGTGAATGTAAGCTATACATTATATGAGAACATAGAAGGTAAGGCTGTAAAGAAAAGTAAGGAAATGCTAACCACAAAATTCAAGATTGTAATTATTCCTGGAAGCAGAGAAGGAAGAAGGATACAATTGGAAAGAGGCTCACTGGGCACTTCATAGGTACTGGAACATCCATATATACACATTACTGCCTTAACTATTATTAATTATAAAACATTCCTACTTCACAAGTAATTTCAATACACCAATCCAACAAAAACTGGTGTTTTTGTTGTCAAAACAGCAGTTATGGCCTTAGCACTTGTCCAAAATCACTTGCAGAATATGAAAAAGAATGTATATATATGTATAACCGAATCACTTTGCTGTACAGCAGAAATTAACACACTGTAAATCAACTATACTTCAATAAAATAAATTTTTAAAAGAAATAAATAATACAAATAAATAAAATCACATGCAATTACCTAACTGAGATAAACGAAGGAAAGAGGATATGGGGAAAAGAAAACCCTGTCCCCCCATAGTTCTCATACATACTGTGAGCTTAGCCTTCTCAACTCACCATTGATAACATCTCCATAGAGTTCTTGGTATTATAATATACAGAAACCTCTACTAGCTGGATCCTTCCCGACTATTATAGTCAAGATAAAAGACCTAGAGCAGCATCCTACAGAATCATGTCTTAACCAGACATATGCCCTGTAGGGATGCAATGTATTACACAGGCACATGAAAAAAAAAAACATTTACAGTATTTTACCCTATATTTGAACTACCCTATATTTGAATTACCTAAGACTTAAGTCTTATGTAACAGTATGCCAATTAGAGTCAGTCTATTTTTAGAAATTCATATCAGAAGGTATTAAACTAAGAAAATTTGCTATATCAAAATAATGGCTGTAGGATGCAGCTGGGCAGCTCTCATATTATTATAGCAATAAAAAGCCATCAGGTTTGTCAGCTTCTTTTAATGTTAAGTCTGACACTTACTTATAGAGCTAAGAATTCATCTACCCTGACACAGCAGTTCCACATCTACATATTTACCTAAGAGAAATGAAAATGTACGTTCGTGAAAAATATGTCCATTATGTCCATAAAAAGACTTGCTCAAGTAGCTCTTTACATAACAACCAAAAACTGCAAACAATTCAAATGCCCATCAACAGAAGACAGAATAAACAAATAGGGCTATATTTACATAACTAAATACCACTTAAAAATTTTTAATTAACTACTGATACACATAACAATGTGAATGAATTTTAAAATTGTATATTTAACAAAAGAATCCAGATACAGAGTATACACTACATAATTCCATGTATATGAAATTCAAAAGAATTCAAATTCAACCTAAAGTGATTGAAATCTTAGCAATGGTTGCCTATAGGTTTGGGAATTAATTGGAAATAAGCACAAGGAAACTTTCTGGAGTGACAGAAATGTTTAGCATCTTCATTGCAGTTGTGGTCATATGGGTCATTTATCAAAACTCATGAAATCATACACTGAAGGTCTGTTCATTCATCTCTCTCTTTCACTATTTATAACTATACCTATATCTACATCTATATATAGTTAAGCTGTTTAGTTAAGATAAGAACAAAATCTGAAGTCAAATATAAGATATTGGGTAGCTTCACACGTGACTCTGTGTTGTATGAAGTACACCACTCAAAAACTGGAATCTGGCCCTATTACAACACCCTCCCCTACCTCCAACTGAACACACATACACACACACACACACACACACACACACACACACATACACACACACAGTTTAGTAAGTGTTTCCAGATCCAGGCAAGAAATTTAGTGACTGCCTATTGAGAAATGAACAAAGGTATAAATGGCTACAGCTTTCTCAGCAAGAGAAATAAAATTAAGCCCCACCATATACTTGGAAGCTGATGTTTTGATTTGTTGACATAAAATCCTTTGGACAATCATACTCTATCTTCCAACACTGTGTTCCTTTGCTCTTTTAGTATTTCTCATTATGTTGGGGATCAAATTTTAGCAGCACTTAATTTCACTTTTATCAAGGAAAGTAGCATCTCAGCTGAACTGATATGAGTAACCTGGTTAACTAGGGGTAGAGGAAGTAGAACCCATATGAGGGCACATAGAAAGTCCTGTGCCCTCAAATGTAACTGTGTTTTCATTACAGAGAGGGGAAAGATTTAAAGAATTAAGCCTATGGGATCAGTTCATTCATTCGTCCAAAAAAGATTTATCAATTCTAAGTACTATTAAGCCAAGTGCTATTCCAAGCACTTAGGATACATTAGTGAACCAAACAAAGACACCTGCCCTCAGGTAGCTCTTTCTAGCTGAGGAAAACGGATGTTAAATAACAAACATAAAAAATAACTGAACCACATAGAATAGAATAGAATAAAGTGCTCTGTGCCTAAGGGGAGAAAAGTAGAATAGGGTGAGGGAGATTGGGATTGCGAGATTTGGGTAGGAATAAGAAATGGTGGTCAGTCCATTGAGAAGGTGATGCAAAACACTGGATCAAAGTTTCAGTCTTTAAAAGTAGATCATTCACTGAAGAGCCAAAAACAGATGGATATGTTAAGATAGGTGTTTTATCATAAGAATTGTGCCAATAGATACACATCTAGGGGGAATTCCCTGGCGGTCAAGTGCTTAGGACTCTGCACTTCCACTGCAAGGGGCACGGCTTCGATCTCTGGTAAGGGAATTAAGATCCCATGTGCTGAGCTCTACCCACCACCAGTCCCTCCCATCAGGAAACTTACACAAGCCTCTTAGATAGCCTCATCCACCAGAAGGAAGACAGCAGAAGCAAGAAAAACTACAATCCTGCAGCCTGTGGAACAAAAACCACATTCACAGAAAGATAGGCAAGATGAAAAGGCAGAGGGCTATGTACCAGATGAAGGAACAAGATAAAACCCCAGAGAAACAACTAAATGAAGTGGAGATAGGCAGTGTCCCAGAAAAAGAATTCAGAATGATGATAGTGAAGATGATCCAGGACCTTGGAAAAAGAATGGAGGCAAAGATCGAGAAGATGCAAGAAATGTTTAACAAAGACGTAGAAGAATTAAAGAACAAACAAACAGAGATGAAGAACACAATAACTGAAATGAACACTACACTAGAAAGAATCAACAGCAGAACAACTGGGACAGAAGAATGGATAAGTGACCTGGAAGACAGAATGGTGGAATTCACTGCTGTGGAAAAGAATAATGAAAAGAAATGAAGACAGCCTGTGAGACCTCTGGGACAACAGTAAACGCAACAACATTCGCATTATAGGGGTCCCATAAGGAGAAGACAGAGAGAAAGGACCTGAGAAAATATCTGAAGAGATTATAGTCGAAAACTTCCCTAACATGGGAAAGGAAAGAGCCACCCAAGTCCAGGAAGCGCAGCGAGTCCCATAAGGGATAAACCCATGGAGAAACACGCCGAGACACACAGTAATCAAATTGGCAACAATTAAACACAAAGAAAAATTATTGAAAGCAGCAAGGGAAAAACGACAAATAACATGCAAGGGAACTCCCATAAGGTTAACAGCTGATTTCTCAGCAGGAACTCTACAAGCCAGAAGGGAGTGGCATGACATATTTAAAGTGATGAAACAAGACCCATATATATGCTGTCTACAAGACACCCCCTTCAGATCTAGGGACACATTCAGACTGAAAGTAAAGGGAAGGAAAAAGATATTCCATGCAAATGAAAATCAGAAGAAAGCTGGAGTAGCAATACTCATATCAGATAAAATAGACTTTAAAATAAAGAATGTTACAGGAGACAAGGAAGGACACTACATAATGATCAAAGGATCAATCCAAGAATAAGATATAACAATTATAAATATATATGCACCCAACATAGGAGCACCTCAATACATAAGCAACTGCTAACAGCTTTAAAAGAGGAAATCGACAGTAACACAACCATAGTGGGGGACTTTAACACCTCACTTACACCAATGGACAGATCATCCAAAATGAAAATAAATAAGGAAACAGAAGCTTTAAATGACACAATAGACCAGATAGATTTAACTGATATTTATAGGACATTCCATCCAAAAACAGCAGATTACACTTTCTTCTCAAGTGTGCACAGAACATTCTCCAGGATAGATCACATCCTGGGTCAAATATCAAGCCTCAGTAAATTTCAGAAAATTGAAATCATATCAAGCATCTTTTCTGACCACCATGCTATGAGATTAGAAATGAATTACAGGGAAAAAAACGTAAAAAGCACAAACACATGGAGGCTAAACAATACGTTACTAAATAACCAAGAGATCACTGAAGAAATCAAAGAGGAAATCAAAACATACCTAGAGACAAATGACAATGAAAACACGATGATCCAAAACCTATGGGATGCAGCAAAAGCAGTTCTAAGAGGGAAGTTTATAGCTATACAAGCCTACCTCAAGAAACAAGAAAAATCTCAAATAAACAATCTAACCTTACACCTAAAGGAACTAGAGAAAGAACAAACAAAACCCAAAGTTAGTGGAAGGAAAGAAATCATAAAGATCAGAGCAGAAATAAATGAATAGAAACAAAGAAAACAATAGCAAAGCAATAAAATGAAAACCTGGTTCTTTGAGAAGATAAACAAAATTGATAAACCATTAGCCAGACTCAGCAAGAAAAAGAGGGAGAAGACTCAAATCAATAAAATTAGAAATGAAAAAGGAGAAGTTACAACAGACACTGCAGAAATACAAAGCACCCTAAGAGACTACTACAAGCAACTCTATGCCAACAAAATAGACAACCTGGAAGAAATGGACAAATTCCTAGAAAGGTATAACCTTCCAAGACTGAACCAGGAAGAAATGGAAAATATGAAAAGACCAATCACAAGTAATGAAACTGAAACTCTGATTAAAAATCTTCCAACAAACAAAAGTCCAGGACCAGATAGTTTCACAGGTGAATTCTATATAACATTTAGAGAAGAGCTAACACCCATCCTTCTAAAACTCCTCTAAAAAACTGCAGGGGAAGGAACACTCCCAAACTCATTCTATGAGGCACCATCTCCCTGATACCAAAACCAAACAAAGATACTACAAAAAAAGAAAATTACATACCAATATTACTGAAGAATATAGATGCAAAAATCCTCAACAAAATACTAGCAAACAGAATCCAACAACACATTAAAAGGATCATACACCGTGATCAAGTGGGATTTATCCCAGGGATGCAAGGATTCTTCAGTATACGTGAATCAATCGATGTGATACATCATATTAACAAATTGAAGAAGAAAAACCATAGGATCATCTCAATAGATGCAGAGAAAGCTTTTGACAAAATTCAACACCCATTTATGATAAAAACTCTACAGAAAGTGGGCATAGAGGGAACCTACCTCAACATAATAAAGGCCATATATGACAAACTCACAGCAAACATCATTCTCAATGGTGAAAAACTGAAAGCATTTCCTCTAAGATTAGGAATAAGACAAGGATGTCCACTCTCACAACTATTATTCAACATAGTTTTGGAAGTCCTAACCATGGCAATCAGAGGAGAAAAAGAAATACAAGGAATCCAAATTGGAAAAGAAGAAGTAAAACTGTCACTGTTTGCAGATGACATGACACTATACATAGAGAATCCTTAAAATGCCACCAGAAAACTACTACAGCTAATCAATGAATTTGGTAAACTTGCAGGATACAAAATTCATGCACAGAAATCTCTTGCATTCCTATACACTAATGATGAAAAATCTGAAAGAAAAATTAAGGAAACACTCCCATTTACCATTGCAACAAAAAGGATAAAATACCTAGGAATAAACTTACCAAGGGAGACAAAAGACCTGTAATGCAGAAAACTATAAGACACTGATGAAAGAAATTAAAGATGATACCAACAGATGGAGAGATATACCATGTTCTTGGATTGGAAGAATCAATATTGTGAAAATGACTATACTACCCAAAGCAATCTACAGATTCAGTGCAACCCCTATCAAATTACCAATGGCATTTTTTATGGAACTAGAACAAAAAATCTTAAAATTTGTATGGAGACACAAAAGACCCCGAACAGCCAAAGCAGTCTTGAGGGGAAAAAACGGAGCTGGAGGAATCAGACTCCCTGACTGCAGACTATACTACAAAGCTACAGTAATCAAGACAATATGGTACTGGCACAAAAACAGAAACACAGATCAATGGAAAAAGATAGAAAGCCCAGAGATAAACCCATGCACCTATGGTCAACTAATCTATGACAAAGGAAGCAAGGATATACAATGGAGAAAAGACCGTCTCTTCAATAAGTGGTGCTGGGAAAACTGGACAGCTACATATAAAAGAATGAAATTAGAACACTCCCTAACACCATACACAAAAATAAACCCAAAATGGATCCAAGACCTAAATGTAAGACCGGACACTATAAAACTCTTAGAGGAAAACATAGGAAGAACACTCTTTGACATAAATCACAGCAAGATCTTTTTTGCTCCACCTCCTAAGAGTAATGGAAATAAAAACAAAAATAAACAAATGGGATCTAATGAAACTTCAAAGCTTTTGCACAGCAAAGGAAACCATAAACAAGACAAAAAGACAACCCTCAGAATGTGAGAAAATATTTGCAAATGAATCAACAGAGGATTAATCTCCAAAATATATAAACAGCTCATGCAGCTCAATATTAAAAAAACAAACAACCCAATCTAAAAATGAGCAGAAGACCTAAATAGAAATTTCTCCAAAGAAGACATACAGATGGCCAAGAAGCACATGAAAAGCTGCTCAACATCATTAATTATTAGAGAAATGCAAATCAAAACTACAGTGAGGTATCACCTCACACCAGTTAGAATGGGCATCATCAGAAAATCTACAAACAACAAATGCTGGAGAGGGTGTGGAGAAAAGGGAACCCTCTTGCACTGTTGGTGGGAATGTAAATTGATACAGCCACTATGGAGAACGGTATGAAGGTTCCTTAAAAAACTAAAAATAGAATTACCATATAATCCAGCAATCCCACTATGGGGCATATACCCAGAGAAAACCATAATTCAAAAAGACACATGCACCCCAATGTTCACTGCAGTACTATTTACAATAGCCAGGTCATGGAAGCAACCTAAGTGCCCATCAACAGACAAATGGATAAAGAAGTTGTGGTACCTATGTACAATGGAATATTACTCAGCCAGATAAAGAAACAAAATTGAGTTATTTGTTGAGATGTGGATGGATCTAGAGACTGTCATACAGAGTGAAGTCAGAAAGAGAAAAACAAATACCATATATTAACGCATGTATGTGTAACCTGGAAAAATGGTACAGATGAACCGGTTTGCAGGGAAGAAGCTGAGACACAGATGTAGAGAACAAATGTATGGACACCAAGGGGGGAAAGCCACGGGGGGGCTGGGGATGGTGGTGTGCTGAATTGGGCGATTGGGATTGACATGCATACACTGATGTGTATAAAATTGATGACTAATAAGAACCTGCTGTATAAAAAAATAAAGTTAAATTAAAAAAAATTTTTTTTAATCCCATATGCCCTACAGCCAAAAAAAAAGAGAAAAATACCTATCTACGTATATTTATTTCCTCTCAATAGAAACATAGTTTTGCTATTAAGCATTTTGATCTAAATGCTCTTTTTAGGGGTTGTATCTTTAATCTGCTATTTTCAACCTGACTTTTTACTAACAGTTACTTGTTACATAATGGACTGACTAGATATGAAATTTTAGTATCAGTTATTAACATTTGACTCTTAGAAAATGTGCTATGCAGAAGTAGGTGACATAATTATTCAACCTACACACTGAACCCCTACTGTGTGCCATGCTAGATACAGCAGTTTTAAACATACAACCAGTGACCTCAAAGAGCCTGTAGTTTTGTACCCTTAATTGTTGATATTTATTAATATGCCATATTTATTACTGTGCCAGGCACTGATCCAAGGGCTTTATGTATTAACTCACCTAGCCTTCATGACAAGATTATGAGGCATAACCTTTCTTTATTTAGATGAGGAAACTAAGGCACAGAGTAGTTCAGTGACTTGCTCAAAGCAACCAAGCTAGTTAACTAAAAAGCCAAGATATGAACCCAGGCAGTGTGACTCTAGAGCTTGCCCTCCCATAAGGTCTAAGAGGATATGAATCATACACTGTTAGCATCTTAGCATTTTACTCAGCACTGGTCCTGCAGCAGAGGTGGTAAAAGATCGGAAGAACTTCAAGCAACTTCAAGCAGAAGCAAGCAGCCTGGTGCTCTGCCACCACCCACCAGACATGATTCACACAGGCCGGAACCAAGTCCATTCTAGTACTCTCCTTTCCACTACAGGCAAAGTCCCCACGCTTTCTGCCATCAATGTTATTTAAGTTATGAAATTACATTTTGCTAAGTATTATGACTTTCGCTTTCTTTGCACATTTACACAGTTTTTATTTTTTTTAGAAGTGTTTTCAATTAAAATTCTCCTGGGCATGAGTACTTTATGTAGTCAGTGACCTATCTCATACACAGTTAAGAAATTTCCCCTGGTAATACTGTTTCAATATTTTTAATAAGAACTAATAACGTGGCTGTAAAGTTCAAACAGCTTTAGGGGAAAAGAAATGCACTAGAATGTGTGTTCTAAGATTAACATGTAAACCCTATTGATCTACCTACCAAATAATAAATTAGTACTTTTTTTAAATCGCAGAGCAGAACATGATTAAAGATTATTAAGCCTTGGATAAGTGACTTACAGAAATAATAAATTAAAACCATCTATTAAGTTGACATTATCCTGTTCTTTTTTACAATCTGCTGTTTAAACTCTGTTACTTAGTTGCTGCTCCATAGAAGAAAATCTCCTATGAGGAGAGATTCCAAGGTGCCACATTTGTCATAGATATTTGTGTGTTATTCAACACTCGTCATCAGATTGATATGAGACAAAACTGTAAGCAATACTTTTAAAATAAGCTGCATATACTATTTTTTCAAGAGTGCATTACTTATATTTTCAGAGTGATATCCAATGTGACTAGCAGTTAGACTTCTGACGATCTGAACCATCCAGGATATATCAAATTCAATAAGGGAGGCTGTCACAAAGTCCAGGCACTTTGCCCCATAGGTGAGATGTGTCCCCCAAGCAACTTTTTTGGGGAAGAAAACAAGGAAGTATTAGAAGCCAGCGTCCTAAGAAGGCAAAAACAACGGAAGAAAAAGGACAATAAAATAAAAGGCTTGCAGTGTAGAGTCACATTGGATAGGCATTGACAACCATGATGTTTTTTAAGGATCTCACAATACAATAATTAACATTGATGATAATACACCCTAACCATCAAGAAGTGGTTAAATTATACTCATTATTCACTGTTTACCAAGAGGTGAGGATGTTACAATCTCTAGTTGAATGGTTGGAAATGTTTAAAAACTGGAGGGTTTCAGAGTGTGGTAAGCTCATGTGGATCGTTCCCCCCAAGATGAAGCTGTTTAGGATATCAAGGGGACTTGGTGAAGATGCTAATTAAGAATCCAACAACCTGGGTTCTCGTTTCTGCCACTTACTTTGGGCAGAGTCCCAGAGTCCCTTGCTTGTCTTCTGTAAGAGTATACGAGCACCTGTCCACTCCGCCAAACAAGGTATTTGTGAGGATTAAGAGTTTTTTATATGAGAACACTGTCAAAATTAGAAAGAGTTTCCTCAATACTAGACATTATTATTACCGAATAAGTTGTAATGAAACATCTATCCCTAACATTCTTCATTAGATCAATCTACTGACATCTCATTTCTATTTGAAGATCATATGACTAGTTGAGTACTTGAGTAACAGTGATCCAGCCAATGGTAACACAGCACACAGGAGTTGGCTCCAGCGCTGCCCACACATTTATAGAATTTATTAAAAGCAATTTGCTCAGCCCTATATTTGAATTTGGACAACTTAAACCACTGTCCTTTGCTATAATAAATCCAAAATGAATTCATAAATTTTTCATCATTGAATACCAGCAGTTATGAGATAATCCATTTGCTTAACATTTTTAAATGAAAATTCAAAAGTGAAAGGAATTCATTGCCATCCTTCCCCAACCTCAGTTCTCTCCCTCATTCTCCTCCACATAACCCTTTATGACAACAAAAGATCTCATGTTGAGCGTGCTCTCACTGTGAGGCATTCCTACTGAGAATCACTGAAAGAAGGTACTGGAAATGCAGAATGGAAACCAGACATAGGGCAGATAGCAGGAAGGAGTGGAGGGTTCTGTGGGGAAGCCGTAGGGCAGTGAGGGCAGCTGCGGGAACTTAAATCCGGACCTCATGTTGGAGCTCTGAAGAGGTCTGTGACGAAGGAGGGGGTGAAGAGTGGTACATGCTTGTACCACTTTTCTATTGCCGCCATAATAAATTACCACAAATTTAGTGGCTTAAAAACATATATTTATAACCTTACAGTTCTGTAGGTTAACAAGTCTGACACAGATCTCACGGGGCTAAAATCAAGGTGCCAAGCTGCTTTCTGTAAGCTCTAGGATCCTTGCCTTCTCCAGCCTCTACAGGTCACCCACATCCATTGACTCATGGCCTCTTCCTCCATCTTTAAAGCCAGAAATGGCAGGTCAAGTATCTCTCACATCACATCATTCTGACCTCCTCTTTTGCTTCTGCTTCTTTTCCATATTTAAGGACTCTTGTGATTAGACTGGGTCCACCCACATAAGCCAGAATACTCTCTGCATCTCAGCTTCAATCACATCTGAAAAGTCCCTTTTGCCATGTAATACAACACAGTCTCAGGTTCCAAGGTATAGGACTTGGACACCTTTGGGGCTGGGGAGAGACATCATCTGCCTACCATAGTGCTGTAGGTAAGAAGTGATTTGGCACGAAGTTATCATTGTTTTCTCTCACTCTTGCTCCCCTCAGTCAGCTTTCCACAGCAGTCAAAGAGCTTGCAAACACATTTCCAGTGTGACTCTCCCCTGCTTGCTCAGACTCCTTCAGTGGCTTCTTGTCTTTCTGAATAAAACCCACACTCATTATCACAGGCCACAAAGGTCAACATAATTTAGGCCAGTATATTTGAAACTTTTTGCACTGGTACTTATAGTAAGAAATTCATTTTTAAATCATAACTTAGCACATACACACATGCATCTACATGTATTTAATTCCACAGACAAATACTCACCCTTACTATATACTATGCATTCTGATACTTTCAATTCTGATCTGTTCTTTTTTTTTTTTCATTTATTTCCAATGCTGCTTGCAACCCACTAATGAACTGTGACTTTGGGTTTGGAACATAATGATCTGGCCCTTCCTCCAACTCCTGGCATTGTATCACATTCTCTCAGAAGTAAACACACTGACCTCCTACCTCATGAGAACCTCGGATGGAAATATTTTCCCTGGAACTTCTCAGGGTCTGCTCCCTTACCTCATCTGGGTGTCCACTCAGTTGTCCCTTTCGCCAGGAGGCCTCCCCTGACCACCCCCTGTCTAATAATCCTTCTCCCCACCCCGAGCACCAGTTTCCATCCCTGATTTTGCTTTAGTTTTTCTTCACTATACTTACTATGACTTTGCATATGACGTCTTTGTTTCTTCTCTCCCGCTAGACGGAAAGGTCCACTAGGACTGTTTTATATATTGACATAATCCTAGTTATTGAACTAGGGCCTCCTAAAACAGAGGAAAAACTCCAAAATTAGTTATAGAACGAATAAACAAAATATGAGTGAATCAATAAATAAACTGGTAGATCTAAGATTATATGGGTTATTGGAAGAAATTATTAGTAAGTATTATTACACTATAACTTATATAATTAACTATAAACATTGGTAATTATCCTTTACTGATTATCTATATTATGCCAGTCACCATGCAGAGCACCTTAACTTAGTTATTTCTAGTTGTCACACAGCTCTATGAGGTAGTTATTTTTACAAATGGGGAAAATGAAGCTGGGAGAAGTTAGGTTTCTGGTCCAGGGTTAATACGGTCTGAAACAATAGCCAGTTTTCATCATACTTAACATTTCCTGACAGGCATTGTCCTAAGCATTTTACATGGGGGCACTGTTATTATTCTCGTTTTACAGACTATTGCTGAGAATACTAATCTGTAATACCCCAGTTTTATAGATTGGGAAATCCAGGCACAGAACTTGACCTGCTCAAAGTCAAACAACTAGTAAGTGATGACCCCAGCAATCCAGTGCAAGCCATCTGGGGCCAGAGTCAGTGCTCACAGCCTATACACTCTTGCTGCTCAAAGTAAGGTCCAAGTGGCAGCAGCAGAAGCATCATTTGGGAACTTACTAAATATGCAGAATTTCATGTCCCTCCCCAAGTCTGCATTCCAGTAAGAACGCCAGGTGATTCACAGACACAATAAGGTTGAAAAACTCTGCTCTAAACATACTGCCTCTCAGGCAGGCAAACAGAGTTGGACAGAAATAATTTTATGACAGTAGGACTAGAATATAAATAATATTTTAACTGGAAGTATTACTTACAATTTTACATGAATTTAACAGAAGTATAATGATCTGAAATAAAACTAAAGGAAATTGCTGAACTTCAGACAAATGACTATTTACCCCCAAATATTATATTCCTTTAGGGGGAAAAAAAAGATTATGAAGTACATTAAGAGATTGGAACCCATTGTATTTTCCTTATCCTTAACCTCATGTTTCAGCTTTAGATCATATCAAATGACTCCCTGCCATGGAGGATGAAATGTTAAAAATTGCTCCCTTCTTCCCTCCTTCCTTCTCTTTTCCCTACATCCACATTTATCTTGGTATTTTACTTTTTTCTGCACTAAAATATGTAACATTTCCATTCTATTGCACAACGATAATCCCCTAGTTATTTAATCTTAAGTCAATATTTCTTTGGATTCAACGATCCTGCGTGTGTCTTTACCATAGCTTCTCCATTTCTGAGTCTGATGTTTTGATTCACCCTTTGAGTGGCTGGGGTTTTTTTGTTTGTTTGATTTGGTTTGGTTTTTGTCAAGGAGTGCTTTTTCAAAGGAATCACAGGTATCGTAGTCCATAAATTTTTTCATCTTTAAGAATGTTTACCTGCTACCTTTCTAAATGAATGAAAACTTGGCCACACATTCAGAACTCTGTAGACGCTGCTCTGTTGTCTCCTACCATCATATTCGGGAAGAAGTCTGAAGTTATTCCAAGCATTGACCTCTTAGAGGTGCATTACTTCTTCTCTCCAAGACTACTTCTTTTTTTTAACATATGTTTTTTAATCTTTGACAATTTTGACATAACACATAACTTAAGTAGACTATATCTAGATCTAGATAGCAATATTTGCCCCCCCACACCAGGTATAGTCTTTTCAACATGGTCATTTGGTTCTTTTTTTATTTTAGGAGAGTCTTTTTGAATTATTGCTCAAAACACTTTTTCTCTTCCATGTGTTAGTTTCTCTCTTTTAGGGGCATAACTCCTGTTAGGAATCCTTTGTCCACCATAGAGGGCCCCTCCTCTCTAATTGTTTTTTTAATTTATTTTCTTCATTTTCATATTCACGGAAACTAACTCAAGCTTCTCCTTCATGCTAGTGATTTGACTTGAACCTTTGTCTATTCTGTCATTGCTGTTTGAAGTTTATTGGTTATCTGTAATGGAATTGTGTTGGCACTACAATCACTCCTTCCCTCTAATTCTATTGATTTAACATAACACCTTGGGGCTCTTGTTTTATCAAATCTATATCCTTATTAGGTTTTTCCAGAGCATGAAGCACACGTATAGCATATTCTTCTTTTCCTTGTGTTATGCTTAATTTCAGACTCTCTTCAGCTGTGTTTTACATGTTATGTTCTGGCTAGTTGGTTGGTTTCTTTTGGCTATTTTATATTGGTATTGTTGTCCTGCCATGTCTTGGGCTCAACCTAAGCGTCCAATAATTCAGTGTAGAAATCTCTTTGATACCCATCCCATTGCATCTAGAACCTGCTTTTCTCTCCCTCTCCAAGCTACAATTTGAGGGCTGGGTGTTTATAATATTTCTTTTCCTACTGGATGAGCAGGAGTTGAGGTGTGGGAGAATGAATCCAAGCTAAATGCAGTCTTTAATGAGGTACCAGCACTGAACTCTCTAGAATGCCTTTGCAAGAGTGGCTGAAGGATGAGTCTATGGAACTTTAGTTACTTTCCATGAACTTACCCACCATCTAATAAAAGAGACTACAAGTCCCCACTTGACCCTGCTTTGGTGGTTTCTGTACCATACTTCGTTACGTCACAGCTTGCTTCCTTAGCTACACTGGATCAGACTGGAGACCAGGGAATTAGAAACCCATTCATCTTTGAAATATTTTCAGAGAAAACTATCAATAGGGAGGCACAGGGCTAACAAAATAACCCAATCACATCATCTCTCTGAAGAAGTATAAAAAGTGGTTCCTTAGTGCAAATCAGAACTACGAGGCACCACCTCACACCAGTCAGAATGGCCATCATTAAAAAGTCTACAAATAACAAATGCTGGAGGGTGTGGAGAAAAGGGAACCCTCCTACACTGTTGGCGGGAATGTAAATTGGTGCAGCCACTATGGAAAACAGTATGGAAGTTCCTCCAAAAACTAAAAATAGGGTTGCAGTATGGTCCAGCAATCCCACTTCTGGGCATATATCCAGATAAAACTATAATTCAAAAAGATACATGCACCCTTATGTTCATAGCAGCACTATTTACAATAGTCAAGACATGGAAGCAATCTAAAGTCCATTGACAGACGAATGGATACAGAAGATGTGGTACATATATACAATGGAATATTACTCAGCCATAAAAAAGAATGAAATAATGCCATTTGCAGCAACATGAATGGAACTAGAGATTATCATACTAAGTGAAATAAATTGGAAAGAGAAAGACAAATACCATATGATATGACTTATATGTGGAATCTAAAATATGACACAATGAACTTATTTACAAAACATACTCACAGACATAGAGAACAGACCTGTGGCTGCCAAGGGGGGCGGGGGAGGGCTGGGTTGGGATTAGAAGATGCAAACTATTATATACAGAATGGATAAACAACAAGGTCCTACTGTGTAGCACAGGGAACTGTATTCAACATCCTGTAATAAACCATAATGGAAAATAATATGAAAAAAAATATATATATATATATATATATAAATCACTTTATTGTACACCAAAAACTAACACAACACTGTAAATCAACTATATTTCAATAAAAAATAGTTAAAAATTTAAAAGTCATCATTTTAAGAAACCATAATCATTCAGTGTTGTTGGACTGTGAGAGGAAACGGGCAGGGGCAGGTATCGGCTATGCTGAGCTATTTGACTTTTACCCTGTGCTGACCAGGAGCCATTGAAAGGTTTTAAGCAAAGGAATGACACAGTTCTACTTGTACTTTAAACAGATTACTCTAGAAATAGTGTGCAGGATAGATCTGAGATGGTCAAAGTCTACTGGGAAGCTGGAGAAGAAACAAAGAATTCAAACGTTATTTAGAGGTAAAACAAGGAGAAGTAGGTAAATGGATTAGCTCAGAGTATCAGGATCCTAGCTCTAAGAATCAATATTTACTTTACGATCTGGCAATACCCAAGGAAGGAAACTGGGGCACATGTAGATCCCAGGAGCTCATTCTATATTACCGACAGGAGGAAAACAACGTGAGGATCAAACAGTAATAAGTGGACCTTAAGACTGAAAGTCAAGGAAAAGTTCATTCCAAACCCTATCAGAAGACATATCAAAATGATTCACATAAAGCCTGCTCTCTGTCCAGGGCTGGAGTAGGTCTAAGTTTGTTTCTAAGGACTATTATTTGATTTTGTTTCCATGGAATGGGAGAGGAAGAGGTAGGGAGAGACCAGAAAAAACAAAACAGAAAATGACAAAAAGCTTCCTTTAAGACCCTTTAAAAATGCATCCCTTAATTGGCATCTGATTTTTATATCACCATGACATCATCTTGCCATTTGCCTTGGTGACTCAGTGGTAGATTTCATTCTTCTCCAAGAGGTTCTCCAACTTTTTTCCTGGCAACACACTAATGGGAAGAACATGGGCTCTGGGGTTCAGAATACCTGGCATTCAGTCCTGGCTCTACCACAGATTAGCAACATGATCTAGAGGCCAAGCCACTTCTCCCCCTCTACATCTCTGTTCCCTTACTAGGAAAACACAAACTCAAAGTGGTTTCTGAGGACTAACTGAGGTGATGTATGTTACAGGGCCTAGTACAGAGCCTGGCACATAATAGGTGCTCTATGAAAGTTTAACTTAGCTCAAGCTTATGATGCATGTGGAATAGAGAGGGGTGGGAGATGAAGAAGGAGCACACACACAAAAAATGTGTATGTCAAACTAAGGCATTAATGGGGAGACATTTAAGAATTTTAAGAAGGGAAGAAATATAGATTTGTTTGCAGGAGCCAAGTTAGAGCAAGTTAATCAGTTAGGAAATATATGTGATAACCCAAGTAAGAAATAATGAACTCAGGCAGGGCAGTGGTAGAAAGACTAAAAAGAGAGAATAATTTTCTTACATATTTAGGAAGATTATTGATTAGCGGCGGTAATGAAAAAGAAAGAGGAGACTAGGATGACTCTAGTTTCTAGCCTGAAAGACAATCCATGGTCCTATTCAAAAGACAAGGAACACAGGAGGAATAGTAAGCATAAAGATGAAGACAAGGAACTTACTCATTGGGCATCCACTTATTGAATGAGTCCTATCATTCAACAAATATTGTGGAATGTCTGAAGTATCAGAACATGGGGCATTCAGCAAGGAGCCTACAAAGATGATCCTTCCCCTCATGGAGCTTAGATTCCAGCAAGAGAGTTAACTAGATAAAAGCATTCAAGGAAAGTGATCCAGGAAGAAAGAAGTGTATGTGAAAATCAAATCACCTTCACAGAAGTAAGGGAGTTCTCAGGCTGAAGTGAAGAGAGTACGGTATGTGGTGAGGATGGAGGTGTTTCCAGATCATGCAGGTCCTGGTGGACCATTTCAAGAATGTGGGCTTTATCTCTACAGTTGTTGAGGTCACTGATGAGTTTTGAACAGTAAATTGAGATATGGTCAGACTCACATTTGGAATTTTCACTCTAACTGCAGTATAGAGAATGCTTTAAGGATATATACTTGCCAGACTAGAAGTTCTGAAAAGCCCACCTGCTACAGAAAATCCAGATGTTGGATAAAACAATGCAAACGTAAGTTTAAATGCATTGCTGGGCTAACAAGAAAGAAACAGAAATCCCCAAAGCTCATGAAAAATAATAACATGCTGAAACCAGAATGGTAGGCAAACTCTGAAGCCAGAGATGCCCTGGGATTAAATGTTAATACCACAAAACTAGAATTTGGGGGACTAATGGCTGTGTGGGAGAACAGGAGCTTAAACCTTTGACCCACTGAAAGAAGGGCATTAAGTTAGGACATTTAAAAGATCTACACTCAGTGAAAAAGTAAGCTAGAATAAAATCCATTTGCTTTCAGAGGAAGAGATAAGGATACCCATTTATCTCTATTGCAGCTCTAGGTGGAGTAAACTATAGTTTTCAAAAATAGTAAAAAACCATGGTACTGATATGTTACTTTAAAGTTTGATGTGCTACAAAACAGAAATAGACTCACAGACATACAAACAAACTTATGGTTACCAAAGGGGATTGTGGGGGGTGGGAGGGCAGGGGGGGAAATAAATTAGGAATTTGGCATTAACATACACACACTACTATATATAAAACAGAGGAAAAATAAGGACCTACTCCATAGCACAGGGAACTTATTCAATATCTCGTAATGACCTGTAGTGGAAAAGAATCTGAAAAAGAATGTACATATAAAACTGTGTATAACTGAATCGCTTTGCTGCACACCTGAAACTAACACAACATTGTAAATGAACTGTACTTCAATTTTTAAATGGTTACATAAATTTTTTTTTAAAGAATGACTTTAGTCACATACACACAAAAAAAGTCTGATGTGCATCACCTTTATTTTCCAGTCCAAGGAGATAGTGAAAATCTCTTAGTAAAGTTCTTATGCTACTCTTTTGGCATAAATTATGTTACCTGAAAATTTATCACTAAAATAATATGAATTTTTTCCAAAAATCTTCCAAGAAGCACAAGGACTTCTGGGCAACATATAACATTGATGATAATATCTAGTATTTGTTACATGTCTCATAGTTTACAAAATGCTTTTAGAAACAAGAGATACCACTATTCTCTCTTCTGGGAAGGCCTGATTATCCAGCTTCACCCCCTTAAAGAGCTCACACATGGCCTCCTCTGCATGTTGACTCCCAGAGTAACTGCCGATGAATGACTAAGTCAACCACACCTCCTTCTCTTGGATTTCTTGTGTAGATTAGTCATTCCATCTCTTCTCTTTAAAGGCAATTTCCTTTTATATGTCTATCTCTCTATTCCAGTGTTAAAGAAAACCGATGTTTCCACAACTTATAAGTTGTATGACTCTGTGGAAGTTACTGACCCTCATTTTCTTCATCTGTAAAAGTGGAAACAGAAACACCTACCTTGGGATTACTCTGAGGGCCAAAAACACAGAAATTTGTTTACTCATACATGGATTTTATTATGTTTTATGCTTCCTTAGAATCCTTGAACTTATCCATTACACAAAAGGAGAAAAGCCCTTGCATAGGATCACCATTGTAGGTTTAGGTACATTGTTTACAGTTTCCATATAAATGGGGTTGTTGCTTTTGAGGGATTTTAGTTACTATTTTAATATCTTTTTATTATTAAAAATGATAATTATGGTCAGAGAACATGATCTGTATGATAGACTTCACTTCTGACCTAGTATGTAGTTAGTATTTATAAATATTAGGTCTGTATTGGAAAGAATATGTATTGTCTGTATTTTTAAGGGGCAGGGATATATCTATATCTCTATATATTTATATCTGTCTATATATTAAATCAAGTTTGTTAAATGTGTTGATCAACTCTTCCGTATGTTTTTCTACTTACCTAGTTTAAAAGAAGTCTATTAAATCTCCCACTCTGTGGATTTTATCAGTTTATACTTGCACTTCCGTACATTTTTAGTTTCTCTATTTTGAAACTACATTACAATATAGTGCATTTGCTATGCCACTTTTTGGGGATAGCCTACTGGTAAACTGACTGTTTTATCTATAATTATCTTTTTTACTCCTAATATTGTCCTATGACTTCAAATCTATTTAGTTTTATGTTAATGTTGTTATACCAAGTTTCTTTCAGTTACTATTTGTCTGATATGTGCTTTTTCCATCTCTTTACTTTCTTTCAGATTTTAGCTATGTCTCATAAAGAGAAAAAATGTTTCCTTTCAATCTGAGATTTTTTTTCTTTCAACAAATTTAATCTATTTACAATTATCATGATTATTCATGTCTTGAATTTATTTCTTTCATCTGATTTTCCTTTATCCACAATTTGAATCAAGGGCAAAGAGTTGAATTAATCACAGTTTTCATTTTACAGCAAATTATCACTAGTTTTACACACTTAATTTTTGTTTTTCTCCCAGTTTCCTCCTTCATTTATCACCCATCTCATGTGATTAGAATACATCCTTAATATGCCTAATGTGATTATAAAATAAGTAGGTGTGGTTTGAAAGTCTGGTAAAATTCATCCATATAACCATTTAATCTTTTCATTTTGTTTTCAATTTTTTTCTTCTTTCTTTCCTATCATTGTCTGCTTGCTGTCAATTGATAGGAATTGTCCTATCAATTCCCTTGTTTCCCACTACTGGCTTGCTGACTTGATTTCTTTTGACTTTTTTTTTTACTTATTACTTTTACTTTTTTTTTTTTTTTTTGTGGTACGCGGGCCTCTCACTGCCGTGGCCTCTCCCATTGCGGAGCACAGGCTCCAGATGCACAGGCTCAGCGGCCATGGCCCACGGGCCCAGCCGCTCTGTGGCATGTGGGATCTTCCCGGACCAGGGCACGAACCCGTGTCCCCTGCATCGGTTGAGGTGGACCCTCAACCACTGCGCCACCAGGGAAGCCCTACCTTTACCTTTTGAACATGCAAACATAACTTAACGAAGACTGAAATTAATGTTTATGTTATCCTCCTAAACAATATAGACTCCACTCTTGTTTTGCAGCAAAGCTTCATGTTCCATATTACTGTGGAAATGTTGCTTCCACTTTAACTGTCACTCAAATCAATTTTATTTGTATAATCAGTGCTTATTCAGACTTATCAACACGTTTAGCAATGTCTTAGCAATAACCACGGCTTTTTGCTTCTAAGTCCTTCCTTCCGAGTTCAATTTCTTCTCTCCTGAAGTATTTACATTCTTCTCTATTTCTTAGACCAAGGGTCTTTAAGTCATAAACGCCCTGTTCTCGTTCACCTGAAAATGTCCATATTTTATCTTAACTCTTGTATTATAGTTTAACTTGGTATAGAATTCTAAGTTAACAGTTATTTTCCCTCAAAACTTTCCAACGATTATTCCATTTTCCTCTGCAGTCTACTGTTGATAACTGTCAGCAGGTAATTAGTTTTTCTCTCTGGCTGCTTTTACAGATGTGTCTATGTTTTAAATGGTTCTGCAGTTTTCACCACAGGATATCTGTATGTAAATATATTTCATATTCTTTAGAACCTGTGTGTTTCTTCCATATAGATATTAACATATTTCTTCAATTCTATAACAAAATCAGCATTATATCTTAAATTATCGCCTCTGCCCCATCTTTCTGTCAGGCCTTTTCATTATCTCCTCCATGTTTCTTAGCCAATACTTACTGACTGTCTACTTTTTTACCTTTTGGGTCAGCACCCTCAGATCCCTCTCCACTGGGTTAGTTATCTCCTTTTGGTACTTTATATGTTGTTGAAGCCATGTATTATTTATAATTTTAATAACTTTTTTATTTTTAGAAGTTCTACTTGAATTTTTCAAATCTACATGTTCTTTTTCTATACCATCAGTTCATATGTATTATGGTTTCTATTCCTTCATTAAGCTCAAAAGCCCTTTAATTACACTTATTGTATAGAATCTTTCAGATTGTTCTATTTTCCCTACTTGGAGTACTAATTCTCCCTATATCTTGCACCAGCTAATTTTCTGTCATGAGTGTAATTTTCTCACATAATTTATAATTTTAATTACAAGCTCATTCTCAGTGAGGGTAATATTTTCTAAGATGTTTTCAGGGCTCTGTTTTATGGAAGTATCCACATATAGTGGTTTAACATTTGCTTCTCTGAGGACTTCAAAAGTATCTGAACCAGTTTTATTAATAATTTCTCAGCTTGTGGTTCTAATACTATAATAGTAAAATAACTTAAATTCAGGGATTTGATTTCTTGTAACTGACTTTTTTTTTTTTACCTCACTTATAGCTTCAGGCATCCAGAAAACTTCCTTGCTGTTTCCTTTGTTGTCACATCTCTGTTCTGTGGATGGGGTAGCTGTTGAATCCTCCATGCTTTATGTAAGAGCTCCCCTCAAACTCTGTGCAGCCTAAGTCCATATATCCTGTTCTGTTACTCTGGCTTTGAGTTCCCTCTCTATTTTTGCACTTAGTTATTTCACTTCTAAAGCTCAGCTCTTATTATTATTATGTTGTTGTTGTTGCTTTTATCCAGCATGTATCTGTGTTTGTAGCATTAAGGGTGCCAACTACATCAGTTTGATCCACTTTGTTGTTAGAAGTTCCACTGGGGTGCCTTGTTATATATAGGAGTCAAGATCCTTATCTAATTCTCTTGTCCTGACCCTTAGTTCTCAAAACCAGTCTTGATTTGAAATATCCCACTCAGTCATTCCCAGCATTTACTCAAACAAAGTAAAGACATGCTTGGAGAAAAGCAAAGCCAAATAGTGTTCTTTGAATTATTTGAATCTGAAATTCTATGTACTCTTCAGACCCTGAGTTTCTTCATTCCTTTAAGAAACTAATGTCACACAAAGGGAGTGGCTGCTCTTTTTATCCCAAATATATCTGCCTTGGCTCCCACAGTAATGCCTTCATTAGGTCTTATTCACAATTATTGGATATTTCCATTTCCTTGCCTCCAGGTTGCCTGCATAATTAAGAGCACTTCAAGACCTAGAACACAGGTGATGTGCTTTACAGAGGGCCAATTAAATGACTGTTTTCTCTGTTTTATTACAAACACCATCAGAAATAAAAATGGACATATATACACTACCAAACGTAAAGTAGATAGCTAGTGGGAAGCAGCCGCATCGCACAGGGAGATCAGCTCGGTGCTTTGTGACCACCTGGAGGGGTGGGATAGGGAGGGTGGGAGGGAGGGAGACGTAAGAGGGAAGAGATATGGGAACATATGTATATGTATAACTGATTCACTTTGTTATAAAGCAGAAACTAACACACCATTGTAAAGCAATTATACTCCAATAAAGATGTAAAAAAAAAAAAAAAGAAAAATGAGGATCTAACCTCATATGCAAAAGGAAGTTCTGTTGTTTTTAATATTTTTCTAAAGCATGATGCCTGTTGGTCAATATTAGGTAGTGTTTCATGCACAGTAATATATTTAGAGTATCTGCAGCTCAACATAGCCCCCCTTGGGGGAGAAAAGCCTTTGTTAATATCCAATAAGTGAGAAAGAGCACTAGTACATATACTATAGGTTATATTTGCATATACACATATAATACCTCATTCTGAAAGTTGTATTCTATCCAAGGACAAATGTAAGTTGGGTGGTGATCTAAGATATATAAGAAAAAGGTCAGTATGAAATAAACAAATCACTCCACAAATCCTTGTCTATTGCTCCTCAGGATGGTAGTGAAAGACTGTATTTCAGTAAAATTTTCAGTGGTTTCATCAGTTATTTAAATATTTATTCATCTTTAGCCCCACAGCTATCAATATTTTAGTGAGGTCATTTTTAACAAAAAATATGAATAATGTGGGTCATCTCCAAATAAATAGTCACTACATATTGTAGTAAGACCAAATATTAGGTTTATATGTGAAAGACCTTTTCTTTAAAAAAAAATTCATGTCTTTTTTTTGTGTTCTTTAAACATTCTTTACCTCCTGCCTTCACTAATCAGTGTAGAAACTGCAAGTTTCACAGGGACTCTCAAGCTTCCTTATATTGTAAATAACTACTGAATCACACAAGGATTGCCCCCAAACACACATATCCTTCTACCTAACCGTTTTTTAATAAGAATAAGTGTCTATGCAAAGACTTCTAACATCAGCCCTTGGTCCATGCTTTGTCCTAGCCAAAGTAGAAAAGGAACAGATGTAAAGACATAGTCAGTTACCTCTCTATCCCCTCACTCTGCTCAGTTGCCTCCCCACTGCATTTCTATACATCTTTGTGTCTCTCCCTTCTTTTATGAGACTGCAGATCTGTTAACAGTGACTGGAAGGATTAAAGACAGATTGATTTTTGGCTCCTACATGTACCTCATTTACAAACTTTTAATGTTTACAAAGAAAAAGCAGATTCTTGTAACTAAACACAGCAGAAATTATATTGTTCCAATACAACACTGTTGTTCAATTATTCAGCCCTTACGATCTTTCCAAAAGGGTAGCTCCTCGTATATATTTTCTAGTGGCAAAGAAATTCTCCCTGTTGATTTGGCAGGTGAAAAGAATGACTTCTATTATAAGTAATACAGAAAGCTTATATGCTGGATCAACATACAAGGTAATAGAAACTCCTCTTTTGAGCAACATGCCAGAACTCAACATCCAAATGATTTTTCATCTCCCTCAAAGTAGGCAGCTTAGAATGTATCTTCACTGTTCTCACAGGCAATGTTGACTTTGCTCAGAACGTTTCTGGAACTCCTCTTTCAGAATTGTCTTCAGGGCCTGGTACACATTGCTTTGAACAGCCTCTTGGGTAGCAAATCACCATCATGGAAGAGTTATTCTTATTTCATTTTGTCTTTAAGATGTAAACATTATATGGAGGCAACTGAAACATGTGTTCAAGGTGGGTAATATACTGGGTTTGCTCAAACCCCAGGTAGTGAGACTATCAGGTAATGGGAGTATTTTCCTAGTGTACTTTATAAACTGATCCTGAAGCTAGGATGAATTTCAAAATTGCTGGGAAAACAACAGCCTCATAAAAATAAGAACAAATCCTCTCACAGCAACCCCTTCAATGGGCAACACTCCTCTCCTTTAACAGTTTAAGTACTGCTGTATTTCTTGTGGGGAATTACTTTTTGCTTATGAAACAAACTTTTTGTTTATAAAACTTTTTGTTTATGTTCATATATTCACTCTCTTTAAAAATATTTAAAGAGGTTTGCTGACGCTATTTTTATGTTCAAGTTGTACAGAATTTTTTAAGATTTGCTTTTAAAATATGTCCGGGCACTGTTTAAGGAAGGTAAATGTTTTCCAGGGGAAATGCTAGGATATGATCATTGAAGTTTTATTTACCTCAGAGTACGTTTCCTTGGTTGCATAAAGCATGCAAATATTGGTACAATGTTCCCTTTCCTGAGGCAGAGAAGTGGAGTGAAGTAACAGGAGATGCCGTAGACTTGGAATGAAGGGGTGACAACTCTAGCCCTGGCTAATCTTTTGGTTAAGTGACTTAGCAAATATCAGATTGTTTTTCCGTCAGTGATGCTTATCAGCCTCTGAGGATTTGGGGGATTAGTGAAGTGACTTTTGAAAGCCCTACAGAATCAACTTGTAGCAGGAGACAGATCCTTAGAGTTCTTTTTTTTTTTAATTAATTAATTTATTTTTGGCTGCGTTGGGTCTTTGTTGCTGCATGTGGGCTTTTCTCTAGTTGTGGTGAGTGGGGGCTACTTTTCGTTGTGGTGAGTGGGCTTCTCATTGCAGTAGCTTCTCTCATTGTGGAGCACGGGCTCTAGGCACACAGGCTTCAGTAGTTGCAGCGTGTGGGCTCAGAAGTTGTGGCACACAGGCTCAGTAGTTGTGGCTCGCAGGCTCTAGACTGCAGGCTCAGTAGTTGTGGCGCACGGGCTTAGTTCCTCTGCGGCATGTGGGATCTTCCCAGACCAGGGCTTTGAACCCGTGTCCCCTGCATTGGCAGGCGGATTCTTAACCACTGCGCCACCAGGGAAACCCCCAGATCCTTAGAGTTCTGAATGGGGAAATCCAAAAATACTATCCTGAACTGGCAATTAGAGTTTAGCTCCCTTTTAGCCTCTGACTCATTCACTGCACTTTCAGCCTTTTGGAAAATGCTGAAATGCTGGATGAGCTCAAGGATCGCTGAAGCACAGGACTCAAATGATCACAGCTGAAAACCCGGAAACACTGTTTCCGGAATTGTGATTATAATCAGCAATCATAGTAAACATTGCCACAAGAGACACCAGCTACTACCTGAAGGCAGAAAGTATATATATGACATAGTACATAGCTTAATTTATCTACATATGTATTTTTTAAAATCTGGAAACAGATAGATCTTCTATAGATCTATTTTAGATAGATAGATGGTAGATAGATAGACAGATAGGGATTTATATATATATACATACATATACATACATATATATATATATATATATATATATACACACACACCATGAGGAAACGAGGCCATCTGTGATGTGGAATTATTTTTTCTTCTTTTTTGCCTTACCTATATTTTCTAATTTTTCTAAAATGAACACATAGGATCATGAATAACTTCAATTCTCATAAAAATAAAATACTCAGTGTAAGTGGGATCATGCTGCAGAAGTGACACCAGAACATATGTCTGTTACCTTTATCTACTTGCCCCATACTGGCCTGCACAAAACTGTCGGGTACATGCGTCCTGGGCAGCACCCTATGGATTATCTTGTTAGCAAAATTTTCAAAGCAGTCTATCGTCCATATAAAAGTTGATTAAAGGGCTCATCCATTATACTGAATTCAAGGTCACTTATCCCTGTGCAACTGGAAAAACAATGCAAATAAAATACAGAGTCTGCATTGCTCTCATCATTCACATCCGTCCAAGCTAATTAAAAATAGATTTTTTTACCCATTGTTCTGTACTCAGAAAAATTACGGTTCTTGTTTGTTCTCTGTGTATCACCAAGAAACAGCATGTATATGAAGGCTGCCAACCTTAAAATATGGTCCATTTAAATCTTAGAAACTGGAACTACATTTAGTTTCTCATTTTTTCCACCTTTATTGTCATTGTTCAATGCCAAAATGTTCTCTGGAGAGTACACAGAATAAAAGACCACATCCATTTCCAATAACTTACAGAAGAGTATGACTCTCAATGAACTCTTGCAAAGGGCACAGTGGAAGAGAAACACTTTTGAGTGAATTACTATGAAAAAACTGCAGCATGTGAGAACTTCTGTTTGACAGTGTTTGACTGAAAAGTTATAAGGTATCCATATTATTTCTCAAGGTATTCATTTTCTGCAAATTAGACACTGGTTCAAATACTCTTTTTAAATGGCACTGTTTGGAGGTATGATTTTTCTGGGGGGGGGAAAAAAACACACTAACGTGTAGTCTGGCATTATGACTGGCCTAATGGTCTATTAGCTTTACACTCCAGAATTTAATGAAAAGGATTTTTGAAAACTTTCAGATCAACATGGTGAATGTAGAGGTGGGCGTGTGGGTGGAGGATAAATGATGCATGCTGTTTCTGGTATTATTTTAGCACATTTTCAAAAGAAATGATTTTAGCTCATTCTTAGCTTTCAAGTCATCATTTGGAAAATATATGCTGCCTTTGAATGGAACACTGAATTTCAGAGTAATGTATAACTCCTTCTGTTAGAGCAAAATAAAAAACCTTGGTTTCTGTAAATATCATATATCTATGAAACTGGCATTTTTCACGCCAGTAAATCTAAGAGGTCTTGCCCAAGGTCACTGTTGGTAGGCAGAATTTTGGCCCCACGACCTTTGCTCACTGAATATTGACTATGTTATCTGCATTGTTACATAATGACATGGCAGATGTAATTAAGGTGACTAATCAGTTGACCAATCAGTTAAACTAGGCAGATTATCCTGGAGTATTCAGTGAGCCTAAGCTAATTAAATGAGACTTTGAAGGCAGAAGTCTTTCTCTGGCTGGTAGCAGATGAAGAAGTCAAAGATTCAAAGGATGAGAAAGGCTTGATACGCCATTTTTTATTTGAAGATGAAGGGATCCACATGTTAAGTAAATAAGAACTTCAGTCCTATAATAGCATGAAACGGAATTCAGCCAACAACCTGAATGAGTTTGGAAGTGGGATCTCCCCCAGAACTTCCAGATAAGAGCCCAAACTAGCCGGCTTCTTGATTTCAGTCTTGTGAGGCCCTGAGTAGAGGATGCTTCTGGGCCACGTTTTACTTAAACTTCTGACCCACAGGACTGTGAGATAATAAGTGGGTGTTATTCTAAACTGCCAAGTTCAAAGTAATCTGTGACAGCACCAATACAAAATGAACACGGTCACACAGTGAACAAGGGGTCTTAGACACCGTTACCACTCTGTCAACCACCCTCCCCACCAAGTGGCTCGGCCCACACCACCATCCCTGTCACTGCCCCCAGGTGCCTCCCTCACCCAGGGGCACATCCCCTCCTATGTGGCCAAGGGCCTCAGTGCAGCTGACTGCTCAGGGGGCCCACAGTGTCTCACACACGAGGCACAGCCACACGCTCACAACCTCCACGTCACTGCTTTCCACCACCACAGCAGCCCCGGGACCCTGGATGTTGGGCCAGCAGTGTTTTTAAGGGGGTTCCATGGCAGTTGGCAAAGTATTCTGGGCTCTTCTCCTAACCCCAATATTGAGCACTGGAGCTTCTCCAGGATTAGACAACATTTCATCTGTGTAAAACAGCAGAAAGAACATGAGCTCCAGCATCCTGCTGCCGGGGTCCAAATCTGGAGTTCATCTTCTACTAAGCTACATGACTTGGGCAAGGTACTTAACATCTCTTAACCTGTGTTCCCACCGTAAAAGGGAAGTAAAAAGGGTTCTACCTCAAAGATTTGTGGGGAGCATTAAATGAAATATTCATGAGATGTTTAGTGTAGTTCCTGGTAAGCAATAAATGCACGATTACATTTTTTTCTGTTTCTTTCTTTCTGCCACTCATCATCAGGAATATTATGGTGCTCTGTCTTTTCCTATCTATTCAATTAGTTCACCCAGTGAAAACTCACACCCCTTATTACCTTAGAATGTGTTTCACATGTTCTTTGATTCGGTGATACCCAAACTTGCTTGATTTTAAGAAACACCTAAAGTACTTGTTAAAAGTACAAATTCACAAGCTCCATCTCTGGAGTTTCTCTTTCAGGAAGTCTGGGATAGGAAGTCAGGAAGGCTCTAGAAATCAGCATTTTTATCAAAGGCCTCAGATGATTCCTGTGAACTGTCCTGGTTAGGGTGTAGGATCTATGTAATCATGGGTGTTTCTAGCCACTGATACTGGTTGGGGGAGAGGGAGACCCATGTGCCAGGATATCCCAAAAAGCCAGGACCCTTCTAGTGCCACCCTGGGCACTGTCACAGGATACCAAGACCTCATTAGGAAAAGATGCAAGCAACCCACAGCTAATGCAAAGTCTGCAACAGCAAATTCATACATAGGCCCTTAAGAAAGTGTTCCTTCTATCCCACTTTCTGTCATTCAAAGTGGCTGGTTAAACAAGGATCTACTGTACACCACAGGGAACTCTGCTCAATATCCTGTAATAACCTAAATAGGAAAAGAATTTGAAAAAAAACAGATACATGTATAACTAAATCACTTTGCTGTACACCTGAAACTAACACAACATTGTTGATCAACTATGCTCCAGTAAAAAATTAAAATAAAATTTAAAAAACCCAAAGTGGCTGATTAAGGTTAACATTATTTTGGGAAGGGATGAAATGAGAGCTATTATGCCAGGCTATGCTAGAGCATAAAGCAACAAAGCACTGGCCTTGCTAACAGTGCCTGGCACAAAGGAAACACTCATCAAACGGCTGTTGGTTTATATAAATCCTGACCCAATGTGTACAACTTAGTGAGTGACAGGCCAGAGATGCTGCTTTCCCTGTCTGCCATGGGCTTTGTTGGCTGTGTGAGGTTCATAAACATCTCCAAGTCACTCTACATCTTGCAAGGGTGTAGACCCCAAGGGTCGTAGATAAAGGTGGATTTATGTGAAGTTAATTAAACTCAAGTCCTGGCAAAGTGTTCACATAGTCATATATTTTTATAAAATCTTCAAAAAGGAGATTTTTTTGTACTGTTTTCTTTATGAGGACTCCCCAAATTCTATAAGCTTCAGGCTCCATAAAATCTGGAATTACCACCATAGCTCTTTAAAGAGGGGATTGGAACCGGGAAATAGGATGCTTGAGACAGCCATGTCTTCCTTGCAGCCTGGAGCCCCCAACACCAACAGGTTATGCTCCGAGCGAGTCCACAAACTGCGGTCCCCTGCCTCAGGCTCGGCTGATGCCCTCTTCTCCCCGCCCGGCCAGCAGTGCAGAGCTCCCACCCTTGCCTGACCCCAGAAGCTGTTAAGAGCCAAGGAAGACCCTCCACCGGCCCTGCCACTCAAATTCCTTTTTATTGTCCCAGGACTTGGGGTTTCTCACCCCCAGCCCCTCCCACATGTGGCAATTTCATTTCAGCCCTGGCCTGGGGTCCCCCACCCTGTCCCCCACTCGATGGTCATGCTCTCTAACCGTAAACATCGAGGCGGCAGTTTAAAACATGCTGATGCCTTATGCACAACCAGATCTCTACAAACACTCTGTGATTTAATTTGAAATATTTGCTTTATATAATTTGTAGATTTTAGCTATTGGACTAAGATCATTCACAGAAATAGACTGTAATTTACTGCTGTTTCCCCGGGTTTTTTTATTACTGCATAATTAAAACCTACTGTCAGCTAGCACGGGGGGCGGCGACGTTGGTGTTATGCAGTGTGCATTTTAATTGGCTGTACAACCACCATCTCTTCTTCCAGCGGCCCCGCATCTCTGCAATAATGCGTGAGCATAATTCTCAGATCTCTTGAGGTACCTGTAATCCACAGCCTTGCAATAAACCTACGGTCTGACGTTCCAGTTGTCAGCCTTGCAGATGCTTTCACAGTGAAGGACCTCAAACTAAGGGCACGTGGGCTCGGGGAAGTTGGCATAAGTGTGAGCAGGTTTGGAGGAAGCTCGGCACAGAGCATGGCGTTTTCCCCTCTGGTTGTATTCCCTGTAGCCATCAGGACTGACAACTCTATTACAAAGATGGAAACATGGGCCAGCAGCTCTCCCCTTGTGCTGTTTTTCACAGGAAAAGATAGAGCACTCAAGTGGGCAATAGAATGAAAGTGGACTGCAGGTTCTTAACAGGAGAACTGCCATCCTAGTCTCTAGGGTTTTTTTTAAATTGAAGTATAGTTGATTTACAATATTGTATTAGTTTCAGGTGTAAGAAAAATGATTCAGTTATTTTTTTTCAGATTTTTTACATAATAGGCTAGTACAAGATATTGAATATAGTTCCCTGCGCTATACAGCAAATCCTTGTTGCTTTTATGTATAGTAGTTTGTATCTGTTAATCCCCCACTCCTAATTTATCCCCTTTCCCCTTTGGTAACCATAAGTTTGTTTTCTATGTCTGTGAGTCTGTTTCTGTTTTGTCTATAGGTTCATTTGTATTATTTTTTAGATTCCACAAATAAGTGATATCATATGGTATTTATCTTCCTCCATCTCACTTACTTCACTAAGTACAATATTCTCTAGGTACATCCATGGTGCTGCAAATGGCAATGTTTCATTCTTGTTTATGGCTCAGTAATATTCCATTGTGTATATTCACCACATCTATATAGGTCCTTCTAGTCAACAAACGTATACCTACTCTGAGCCAGTCACTGTGCTTGTCACTGGGGGTGTAGCAATGAATAATACACAGTCCTTGTTCTCTATAAGCTCACATTCTAGTAGGGGAAGAAAAACATTCATGTAAACAACTACATTGCCCCACCGCAGGTTTTGCTAGAGATATGAGGAACTATTTGATATAATGGAAAGAACGCGGTCTTTGGAATCAGAGATTAGGGTTCAAATCCCACTTTTGCAGTGCGTTCAGCTCTACTGCCTTTAGAAAAGCTGCTTCTTTAAAGAACAGTGATTTCCTTATAGTAAAAGAATGCTACCCTGCAGAGTGCTGGGAGGCTCCACGGCTGCAAGGTGGAGGTGGCTGCTGAAAGCACCCTCCTCCCCTGTGCTCTGTGCAGTTCCAAGCCCCCTTAGAGGAGATGCTGGGGGATCCGGTGGCCAAGATTAGAAATGACGGACGTCAAGTGCTTGGTACAGTGGCTAGCATGTCATAGGCACTTGATAAATGGTGGTTATCACTGTTGACAACTGTTAGGGAAACACCACCTCTCCTGTCCCTGAGCTATTTAAATAACAACCAAACTCCAATCTCTCCTCTCCCTGATCCTCCTTAGAGCATCCCAGGAGAGCTCCTTCTGCAAAGCAAAGCTGATCTGCTAAGGATCTGCTATAAACGCTTAGTAGCTCCACCCCCCTCAGAGAAATTCTATCATCCTGGCAGAGTGGGGGGCATCAGCGTGTCCCCTGCTTCCTCTCCAGCTGTCTGCCCAGCACCCCTCCCCGCCACCCTCCCTCTGCTTCTTGCAGAGTCACTTCCCTGCCATACGCTGCTTCCTCCTGCCTCCTGATTTTGGACATTCTGTTCCCTTCCAGTCCAACCACATGCGCTTGTTCAAATCCCCTGGAGAAGCCACACTCCAGCCTTCACGTCCTACACAACTACTAACAGAGTGCAACCCCTCCCCCCCACAAACTGTTCTCTCCACTTTCCTATTTGCCCCTCTCTAATCCATTCTCCAAAATGCAGCCAGCCTGGTTTTAATTAATTGCATCATGGCACTCACTTCCTTAAAACCTTCAGTGGCTCCCCTCCCATCACACTTTTTTTAATATCTTTATTGGAGTATAATTGCTTTACAATGTTGTGCTAGTTTCTGCTGTATAACAAAGTGAATCAGCTATACATATACATACATCCCCAAATCCCCTCCCTCTTGAGCCTCCCTCCCACCCTCCCTATCCCACCCCTCTAGGTGGTCACAAAGCACCGAGCTGATCTCCCTGTGCTATGCAGCTGCTTCCCACTAGCTAGCTATTTTACATTTGGTAGTGTATATAAGTCCATGCCACTCTCTCACTTTGTCCCAGCTTACCCTTCCCCCTCCCCATGTCCTCAAGTCCATTTTCTACATCTGTGTCTTTATTCCTGTCCTGCCCCTAGGTTCTTCAGAACCTTTCTCTTTTTTTTAGATTCCATATATATGTGTTAGCATACGGTATTTGTCTTTCTCTTTCTGACTTACTTCACTCTGTATGACAGACTCTAGGTCCATCCACCTCGCTACAAATAACTCAATTTCGTTTCTTCTTATGGCTGAATAATATTCCATTGTATATATGTGTCACATCTTTACCCATTCATCTGTCGATGGACACTTAGGTTGCTTCCATGTCCTGGCTATTGTAAATAGAGCTGCAATGAACACTGTGGTACATGACTCTTTTTGAATTATGGTTTTCTCAGGGTATAAGCCCAGTAGTGGGATTGCTGGGTCGTATGGTAGTTCTGTTTGTAGTTTTTTGAGGAACCTCCATACTGTTCTCCATAGTGGCTGTATCAATTTACATTCCCACCAACAGTGCAAGAGGGTTCCCTTTTCTCCACACCCTCTCCAGCATTCATTGTTTGTAGATTTTTTTGATGATGGCCATTCTGACTGCTGTGACGTGATACCTCATTGTGGTTTTGACTTGCATTTCTCTAATGATTAGTGATGTTGAGCATTCTTTCATGTGAGTGAAATCCATCTCCCGATCATGGCCTGCAAGGCCCTGCTTGATTGACCCCCTCACATTGTCCCCTTGCTCACTGTGCTCCAGCCACACTGGCCAGTCTGCACTTCCTGCGACCCCAAGCCCTCTTCGGCCTCACGTGAGCGTCAGCCTCTGCTTCAAGACTACTGGACGCCTGTCGTCAGGGGGCCACCTGCTCAGTCTTCCCTGTTCAGCTCCAGGGCCACGCCCCCCAGAAGCCCTTTCCTCCTCCCCAGACAGAATCACGGCCCTGTGATTCTCTCTCATCACATCCGGCTCTTTTCCTTCAGAATATACATTATGATCTGTAATTACTTAATGACCTTCTTTCCCTCTAGATTGTAATTTCCACAAGGATTGAACTTCAGCCCAAGCAGGAAGCCCAGAGCCTCGCACACACGTCTGTGGAGCAGATGCCTCTGTGAAGGTTTCCCACAGCCCGCCAGCCTCCTCCCACACCCATCTGATACACTGCTCTGTAGCATTTCGTTTGTACGTCAATCTCTCCCCACAAGAATGTGAGCTTCTTGACAACAGGGCTATCTTCTGTGTGTTCCCAGCATAGCAAAGCATCCTCCCTCCACTCCCACATCTGGCATAAAGATTAACTCATGAAGGTGCAGGGCTCCTAAAACTGCAGATAGAAAATGTACAAGCCCTGCCGTCGGATAACATTGTGAGCAAATGCAAATGCAAAAGAAAAAAAAAAAGAAGTTTAAATTTACTGAATATACTGAAAATGCTTGCAATTATTAAGTGCTCAAACTGAGTATTTAAGTGAAGTAATTGTGGCATTAAACAGCCATAGCCTACCTTACTCATGACAGGTCTTCAGCCTGGTTTTCTACTGGTACTGACACCTCCTATACCCTGAGGAACAGAAGACCTTGCTCAGGGACCTAGAAGAAGAGAAGGATGAAAAATGTTAGGAGAAGGGAAAGAAAGGAGGGTTGAAAGGGCAAGAAGAGGCAACACGGTGATGGGCAGAGAGCGGAGCTCTGACGTCAGACCATGTGGACTCACACCCTGCCTCAGACCTGGCCTTGGGCAGGTCCCTTGGCCTCTTTAGACCTACGTTTCCTCCACTGAAAAGTGAAGATAGAGTTGCCTCAGCAGTTTGTCCTGAGAACTAGATCATGTAAAGCATGTCTGGCTGACATTTGGAAGCACCTAGCAATCCAGGCCCATAGCCACCATTCATTTGTATTTGCTCATCCAAGCATTTATTCAACTCCTCCTGGGTGCCCAGAACTGCTGAGGCTACCACGAGAGCAAAAACAAACATGTTTTCACACTCACTGAGCCTACAGTCCCTTCAGGGATATAAACATTCCACAAAGCAAAGGTAAACCTGCACCTGTGGTTGGTGCTACAGAGGCGAAGACACCGTGTGTGCCTGTCACCATGGAGAGAGGCAGTGGCCTAGGGCAGGCTCTGCGGCCAGCTGGCCTCGGTTTGGCTTCTAGGGCTACCACTCACCCACTAACCGGGTAGACAGCCTTGAGCCAGTCACTGTCCTTACCTCCTCATGCTTCTGTTTGCTCATCTGTAGGACGTGGTAACAGCAGTATCTGATGCATAGGGTAGAAGATTAAATAAGTTAGAGAGACGGCCGATGCTTAATAACTACTATATAAGGATCTGCTGTTTCATTATTATTACTTTGCCTAATTAGGGCAGTAAAGAGGGATTCCTAAGAAGTCCCATTTGGACTGAGATATTCAAAGGTTAATAGTGTTAAGTAGGTGAAATGGGGGCGTGAAGAGCCCAGGCAAGTGTCCACAGGTGGAAAGGATAGGAGCAAATCCAAGGAACTAATAACAGGCTACCAGGGCTACAGCTGAGAAAAGAAGTCAGACCAGGCAGGACTTCGTAAGTAACGTCAGGAGTTTCATCTTCATCCTACAGGCAATGGGAGAGCAGAGAGAACATGACTCTAACTTCAGAGCAGAGAAGAGACTAGTGAAGGGGCAGAGTGAATGCAGGTATGCCACTAGAAGTTTGCTGTGGAGATCTAGAAGAAATTAGGATGTCATGGACAAGAGGGATGGTAATCCAGATGATAAGACATGGAATGGATTTAAGAGATGTTTTGAAGATAAAACTGACAAGACTGGGTGATGGGGCAAGACACAGAGAGAAAAGAAGCAGAGGGAGATGCCCAACATGACTCCTAGATACCTGGCTTGCAAAACTGGATGGATGGTGGAGCTATGAACTGAGATGGAAATGGAGAACTGATCCTAACAGGAGCAGCACGGATGCAGCGGAGGTTAGGAGTGCATCTAAATAACAATGTATGTGAGTGATCAGAGGGCAAGGAATCTGGGCTTTCTTCCCTTGGAGAAGTCACTTGACCTGCATAGCTCACATTCCGTTAAGGTTCTGCAGAGAGGGAGAACTGACCATCCAAAGGTCATTTTGATTTGGCCATGGGCTGCAGTGATGTGACAACAATGTACACTTAACCTGCTCTTTCTAGCCCAGGCAGTCCCCCACCTCTGGCCCCTCTCAGCAGCCTGAGACCAGCAAGAGGAGAAAGGGTAAGGGTCTAAGTAGAGAGTCCACTGAAGCAAAGAGATAACTGTATCCTCATAGGGCACTGGAACAAAACAATGTTCTCCTTGGTGAACAAAGAACCCAGGTAAGTTGTCATGGGAACAGTCAATAGACTTTAACATCATTATTATTTCTAGCTACCCTTGCTCGAGCACTTACAGTATGCCAGGACCTCATCTACACTATCACCTTCACACAGCACCTGTAGTAACAGGAAGAAGGATACACAGAGCGTAACTTATCTGAGGTTACACAACCACTGAGTGATAGAGCAGGGATTTGGACCCAAGTCTGCATGACTCTGATGCCAATCTTCTTTTTTTTTTTTTTAATAGGATTTTTTTTTCTTTAAATTTTTGGCTGCATTGGGTCTTTGTTGCTGCATGCCGGCTTTCTCTAGTTGGTCAAGCGGGGGCTACTCTTCATTGTAGTGCGTGGGCTTCTCATTGCAGTGGCTTCTCTTGTTGCAGAGCGTGGGCTCTAGGCGCGCAGGCTTCAGTAGTTGTGGCACACGGGCTCAGTAGCCGTGGCTCGCAGGCTCTAAAGCGCAGGCTCAGTAGTTGTGGCGCATGGGCTTAGTTGCTCCGCAGCGTGTGGGATCTTCCCAGACCAGGGTTCGAACCTGTGTCCCCTGCATTGGCAGGCGGATGCTTAACCACTACACCACCAGGGAGGCCCCCAATCTTCTTTTTTTAACCCTAGAGAATTTCTATGAGCAACACTGCAGCATTGACTCCCATACACAAAACAGACATTTTCAGGTGGTTAAACGCATGCAAGGTGAAGCCCTTGGCCACACAATAGAACAAAGCTAATTGGCCTCTGCAGAGATCAAAACCATGACCTTGTCCTTACTTGATCATTCTGCCAAAGGAATGCTTGAGGCAGACAAACTTGCCATCAAACGGCTATCAAGCATTTTATTTCCCTTCGTATTGTGTAGGTTGCTCGTTTATTCCAAGAGCTCAGCCTTTCAAAATAAGCCCCTGGATGGAAGGGAGACAATCGATGCTTCTACAAATCATCAAATGGAAAGGCTTTTTCAGGATTTGTTAAGGACTTAAAAGGTAGGAGGTAAGGGGCTGGAAACCTACCTTCAGAGATGGACAGAACCGGCTCCCAGGTCCTGGCCCTCGGGAATGGAGTACCTCTACTGGCCTTGCCACGTGCTCACACTGCCACCTGCTGGACATTGCATGCATCTCCACTTCCCCTAACGGTCCACCTGGAGACCCGCACAGCCTATCCTGCAGGTTGATTGCTCACACTTTATCATCCCCTTTTCGCTTTTTAAAGTGTCATACTCAGGAGGAATTTTGGTTTTCTGACCCAAACTCTTTTCAGCCTGATACAATAGAAAGGCAGGTAGGAATCCATGCATGCTCTGGTGTTGGTGTAGGGGAACCAGGAGGACACGGGAACATTTTGTGAGGGATCCGGGGTGGGGGAGGACAGAAACCTCCTCAAATCCTTTTTAAATACAGTGAGATGCATTCTTCCCTGTATATTTTCTTTTCCTTTAAGCACAGCTTGTGGAGCTAAGGGCAGGGTGGGTTTCCAGCTTCAGAACATAGTGCTATTATTTTCCAAGACCGCAGGCAGCAGTCTTTCCTTTTAAAAGAATTATAATCTTCCCCTTTCATTCACTCACAGCATGAAAATAAATTACTGTGCTTGAGCATTTTAAAAGTTAAAGGCTTAGACGGCACATGCTGATCAAAAGCTGATCTTCAAATACCCATTTCCACCAACCATGACTTTTTTTAAGTTTTTTTTTCATTTTTATTTGATTTACCTCATGTGGCATTGCGTCTCTTATTCCAAATTAGATAGGATGCTAACCCCCATTTCTTGGGGATAGGTTTGGAATAGAAAGATGGGTTGGAGAGTATTGGAGATAAAACTCAGTGGCCTACCTAGTGACTTGTCCTTCATATGTTTAAGGTTCAAGAACTCAGATAAATTAGAATCATTCTCTGAATCCTCTTTCCAAAGGAAGGCACTGAAAGATTTTTGCTTTTCCAGATTTCCAGAATTTCTTGATAATGGAAGAGGACCTGGAATTTCTCAGCCAGTTTTCAGCTTTTTTACGTCGTGTACTGAAGCCCACTACTGTCTTCTGATTTCATGCACAGAACCGAAACCCCATGGTTAGTCTCTCCCCAGGTGGTTTCGCTTATTCCCATGGCCTCAAGCACACCTGAGTGTCACGACTCCCAAGCCCATGTCTTTAGTTTCTAACATTCACCTGAGGTCTACAGCCATCTCTCTAACCGCCCACTAAATATTTCACCCTGGATGTCCCACAAGCACCTTCAATTCATTGTGTCTGATAATCGTGGTCACCCCGGCCCCATCTCCCAAAGCTGCTCTTTCTTCATGTAATCAGCCCAGGTAATGGCAAAGTTATCCACTCAGTTATGTAAACCCAAACCCCAAATGTCTCCTAATACCCCCACCCTTTATGTGTGATTGATCTTGAAGTCCTATTATGCCTACTACCTAATGAAACTATTTATTCTCTTCTCTCCAGCTATGTTGACACTGCCTCTGCATTTGGACTGCTGAAACAGCCTCGCCACTATCTACCTTTCACCATGTTTAATGCTTTCCTTTTCATCCTTCATGTTCAAAAATACAAACCTCATCACATCCTTGATAGCACAATCACAATACATAACAAGAAAAGTTGATAACCTGGGCTTTAGCAAAATTTAAAACTTTCGCTCTGAAAACGATCCTGTTAAGAGGATGAAAAGACAAACTATAGACCAGAAGAAAGTATTCACAATCACATATCCAAACAAGGACTCATATCTAGAAAATATAAGGAACTCTCAAAATTTAACATTAGAAAAACAATTCAACTCAAAAATGGTCAAAAGACATGCACAGACACTGCACAGAAGAGCAGATACGGATGGCAAATAAGCACATGAAAAGGTGTACAGCATAAGCCATTACAAAAATGCAGATTAAGACTAAAATAAGGGGAGGAGGGGAAGATGGCGGAAGAGTAAGACGCGGATATCGCTTTCCTCCCACAGATACACCAGAAATACATCTACACGTGGAACAACTCCTACAGAACACCTACTGAACGCTGGCAGAAGACCTCAGACCTCCCAAAAGGCAAGAAACTCCCCACGTACCTGGGTAGGGCAAAAGAAAAAAGAATAAACAGAGACAAAACGATAGGGACGGGACCTGCACCAGTGGGGAGGAGCTGTGAAGGAGGAAAGGTTTCCAACACACTAGGAAGCCCCTTTGCGAGCGGAAACTGCGGGTGGCGGAGGGGGAAGGCTTCGGAGCCGCGGAGGAGAGCGCAGCAACAGGGGTGCGGAGAGCAAAGCGGAGAGATTCCCGCACAGAAGATCGGTGCCGACCGGCACTCACCGACCCGAGAGGCTTGTGTGCTCACCTGCCAGGGCGGGCGGGGATGGGAGCTGAGGCTCGGGCTTCGGTCGGAGCGCAGGGAGAGGACTGAGGTTGGCGGCGTGAACACAGCCTGCAGGGGGTTAGTGCGCCACGGCTAGCCGGGATGGAGTCCGGGGAAAAGTCTGGAACGGCCGAAGAGGCAAGAGACTTTTTCTTCCCTCTTTGTTTCCTGGTGCGCGAGGGGGAGGGGATTAAGAGCGCTGCTAAAAGGAGCTCCAGAGACTGGCGCGAGCCGCGGCTAAAAGCGCGGACGCCAGAGACGTGCATGAGACGCTAAGGCTGCTGCTGCCGCCACCAAGAAGCCCGTGTGCGACCACAGGTCACTATCCACAGCCCTCTTCCAGGGAGCCTGTGCAGCCCGCCACTGCCAGGGTCCCGGGATCCAGGGACAACTTCCCCAGGAGAACGCATGGCGCACCTGAGGCTGGTGCAACGTCACGCCGGCCTCTGCCGCCGCAGGCCCGCCCCGCATCCGTGCCCCTCCCTCCTCCCCGCCCCGGCCTGAGTGAGCCGGAGCCACCGAAGCAGCTGCTCCTTTAACCCCGTCCTGTCTGAGCGAAGAACAGACGCCCTTCAGCGACCTACATGCACAGGCGGGGCCAAGTCCAAAGATGAGCCCCGGGAGCTGTGAGAACAAAGAAGAGAAAGGAAAATCTCTCCCAGCAGCCTCAGAAGCAGCGGATTAAAGCTCCACAATCAACTTGATGTACCCTGCGTCTGTGGAATACCTGAATAGACAACGAATCATCCCAAATTGAGGAGGTGGACTTTAGGAGCAAGATCTATGATTTTTTCCCCTTTTCCTCTTTTTGTGGGTGTGTGTATGTGTATGCTTCTGTGTGAGATTTTGTCTGTATAGCTTTGCTTCCACCATTTGTCCTAGGGTTCTATCCGTCCGTTTTTTTTCTAATAATTATTTTTTATTTTAATAATTTTATTACATTTTATCTTACTTTATTTTATCTTTTCTTTTTTTCCTTCCTTCCCTCCTTCCATCCTTCCTTCCTCCCTCCCTCCTTTCTTTCATTCTTTCTTTCTTTCTTTCTTTCTACTTCTACTAATTCTTTCTTTCTACTTTTTCTCCCTTTTATTCTGAGCTGTGTGGATGAAAGCCTCTTGGTGCTGCAGCCAGGAGTCAGTGCTGTGCCTCTGAGGTGGGAGAGCCAACTTCAGGACACTGGTCCACAAGAGACCTCCCACCTCCATATAATATCAAAAGGCGAATATCTCCCAGAGATCTCCATCTCAACACCAGCACCCAGCTTCACTCAACGACCAGCAAGCTACAGTGCTGGACACCCTATGCCAAACAACTAGCAAGACAGGAACACAACCCCACCCATTAGCAGAGAGGCTGCCTAAAATCATAATAAGTCCACAGACACCCCAAAACACACCACCAGACGTGGACCTGCCCAGCAGAAAGACAAGATCCAGCCTCATCCACCAGAACACAGGCACTAGTCCCCTCCACCAGGAAGACTACACAACCCACTGAACCAACCTCAGCCACTGAGGACAGACACCAAAAACAACAGGAACTACGAACCTGCAGCCTGCAAAAAGGAGACCCCAAACACAGTAAGATAAGCAAAATGAGAAGACAAAAAAACACACAGCAGATGAAGGAGTGAGGTAAAAACCCACCAGACCTAACAAATGAAGAGGAAATAGGCAGTCTACCTGAAAAGTAATTCAGAATACTGATAGTAAAGATGATCCAAAATCTTGGAAATAGAATAGACAAAATGCAAGAAACATTTAACAAGAACCTAGAAGAACTAAAGATGAAACAAACAACAATGAACAACACAATAAATGAAATTAAAAGTACTCTAGATGGGATCAATAGCAGAATAACTGAGGCAGAAGAATGGATAAGTGACCTGGAAGATAAAATAGTGGAAATAACTACTGCAGAGCAGAATAAAAAAAAAAGAATGAAAAAAACTGAGGACAGTCTCAGAGACCTCTGAGACAACATTAAATGCACCAACATTCGAATTATAGGGGTTCCAGAAGGAGAAGAGAAAAAGAAAGGGACTGAGAAAATATTTGAAGAGATTATAGTTGAAAACTTCCCTAATATGGGAAAGGAAATAGTTAACCAAGTCCAGAAGCACAGAGAGTCCCATACAGGATAAATACAAGGAGAAATATGCCAAGACACATATTAATCAAACTGTCAAAAATTAAATACAAAGAAAACATATTAAAAGCAGCAAGGGAAAAACAATAAATAACACACAAGGGAATCCCCATAAGGTTAACAGCTGATCTCTCAGCAGAAACTCTGCAAGCCAGAAGTGAGTGGCAGGACATATTCAAAGTGATGAAGGAGAAAAACCTGCAACCAAGATTACTCTACCCAGCAAGGATCTCATTCAGATTTGATGGAGAAATTAAAACCTTTACAGACAAGCAAAAGCTGACAGAATTCAGCACCACCAAACCAGCTGTACAACAAATGCTAAAGGAACTTCCCTAGGCAAGAAACACAAGAGAAGGAAAAGACCTACAATAACAAACCCAAAACAATTAAGAAAATGGGAATAGGAACATACATATCGATAATTACCTTAAAAGTAAATGGACTAAATGCTCCCACCAAAAGACACAGTTTGGCTGAATGGATACAAAAACAAGACCCATATATATGCTGTCTACAAGAGACCCACTTCAGACCTCTGGACACATACAGACTGAAAGTAAGGGGATGGAAAAAGATACTGCATGCAAATGGAAACCAAAAGAGAGCTGGAGTAGCAATTCTCATATCAGACAAAATAGACTTTAAAATAAAGACTATTAGAAGAGACAAAGAAGGACACTACATAATGATCAAGGGATCGATCCAAGAAGAAGATATAACAATTGTAAATATTTATGTACCCAACATAGGAGCACCTCAATACATAAGGCAAATACTAACAGCCATAAAAGGGGAAATAGACAGTAACACATTCATAGTAGGGGACTTTAACACCCCACTTTCACCAATGGACAGATCATCCAAAATGAAAATAAATAAGGAAACACAAGCTTTAAATGATACATTAAACAAGATGGACTTAATTGATATTTATAGGACATTCCATCCAAAAACAACATAATACACATTTTTCTCAAGTGCTCATGGAACATTCTCCAGGATAGATCATATCTTGGGTCACAAATCAAGCCTTGGTAAATTTAACAAAATTGAAATTGTATCAACCACAATGCTATTAGATTAGATATCAATTACAGGAAAAGATCTGTAAAAAATACAAACACATGGAGGCTAAACAATACACTACTTAATAACGAAGTGATCACTGAAGAAATCAAAGAGGAAATAAAAAAATACCTAGAAACAAATGACAGTGGAGACATGATGACCCAAACCTATGGGGTGCAGCAAAAGCAGTTCTAAGAGGGAAGCTTATAGCAATACAATGCTACCTTAAGAAACAGGAAACATCTCGAATAAACAACCTAACCTTGCACCTAAAGCATTAGAGAAAGAAGAACAAAAAAACCCTCAAAGTTAGCAGAAGGAAAGAAATCATAAAAATCAGATCAGAAATAAATAAGAAGGAAATGAAGGAAATGATAGCAAAGATCAATAAAACTGAAAGCTGGTTCTTTGAGAAGATAAACAAAATTCATAAACCATTAGCCAGACTCATCAAGGAAAAAAACGGAGAAGACTCAAATCAATAGAATTAAAAATGAAAAAGGAGAAGTAACAACTGACACTGCAGAAATACAAAAGATCATGAGAGATTACTACAAGCAACTATATGCCAATAAAATGGACAACCTGGAAGAAAGGGACAAATTCTTAGAAATGCAAAACCTGCCACGACTGAATCAGGAAGAAATTGAAAATATGAAGAGACCAATCACAAGCACTGAAATTGAAACTGTGATTAAAAATCTTCCAACAAACAAAAGCCCAGGACCAGATGGCTTCACAGTCGAATTCTATCAAACATTTAGAGAAGAGCTAACACCTATCCTTCTCAAACTCTTCCAAAATATAGCAGAGGGAGGAACACTCCCAAACTCATTCTACAAGGCCACCATCACCCTGATACCAAAACCAGACAAGGATGTCACAAGGAAAGAAAACTACAGGCCAATATCACTGATGAACATAGAAGCAAAAATCCTCAACAAAATACTAGCAAACAGAATCCAACAGCACATTAAAAGGATCATACACCATGATCAAGTGGGGTTTATTCCAGGAATGCAAGGATTCTTCAATATATACAAATCAATCAATGTGATACACCATATTAACAAATTGAAGGAGAAAAACCATATGGTCATCTCAATAGATGCAGAGAAGGCTTTCAACAAAATTCAACACCCATTTATGATAAAAAAACCCTGCAGAAAGTAGGCATAGAGGGAACTTTCTTCAACATAATAAAGGCCATATATGACAAACCCAAAGCCAACATCATCCTCAATGGTGAAAAACTGAAACCATTTCCACTAAGATCAGGAACAAGACAAGGTTGCCCACACTCGCCACTCTTATTCAACATAGTTTTGGAAGTTTTAGCCACAGCAATCAGAGAAGAAAAGACAGTAAAAGGAATCCAAATCGGAAAAGAAGAAGTAAAGCTGTCACTGTTTGCAGATGACATGATACTATACATAGAGAATCCTAAAGATGCTACCAGAAAACTACTAGAGATAATCAAAGAACTTGGTAAAGTAGCAAGATACAAAATTAATGCACAGAAATCTCTGGCATTCCCCTACACTAATGATGAAAATCTGAAAGTGAAATCAAGAAAACACTCCCATTTACCACTGCAACAAAAAGAATAAAATATCTAGGAATAAACCTACCTAAGGAGACAAAAGACCTGTATGCAGAAAATTATAAGACACTGATGAAAGAAATTAAAGATGATACAAATAGATGGAGACATATACCATGTTCTTGGATTGGAAGAATCAACATTGTGAAAATGACTCTACTACCCAAAGCAATCTACAGATTCAATGCAATCCCTATCAAACTACCACTGGCATTTTTCACAGAACTAGAACAAAAAATTTCACAATTTGTATGGAAACACAAAAGACCCCAAATAGCCAAAGCAATCTTGAGAATGAAAAATGGAGCTGGAGGAATCAGGCTCCTGGACTTCAGACTATACTACAAAGCTACAGTAATCAAGACAGTGTGGTACTGGCACAAAAACAGAAAGATAGATCAATGGAACAGGATAGAAAGCCCAGAGATCAACCCACGCACATATGGTCACCTTATCTTTGATAAAGGAGGCAGGAATGTACAGTGGAGAAAGAAAAGCCTCTTCAATAAGTGGTGCTGGGAAAACTGGACAGGTATATGTAAAAGTATGAGATTAGATCACTCCCTAACACCGTACACAATAATAAGCTCAAAATGGATTAGAGACCTAAATGTAAGGCCAGAAACTATCAAACTCTTAGAGGAAAACATAGGCAGAACACTCTATGACATAAATCACAGCAAGATCCTTTTTGACCCACCTCCTAGAGAAATGGAAATAAAAACAAAAATAAACAAATGGGACCTAATGAAACTGCAAAGCTTTTGCATAGCAAAGGAAACCATAAACAAGACAAAAAGACAACCCTCAGAATGGGAGAAAATATTTGCAAATGAAGCAACTGACAAAGGATTAATCTCCAAAATTTTAAGCAGCTCATGCAGCTCAATAACAAAAAACAAACAATCCAATCCAAAAATGGGCAGAAGACCTAAATAGACATTTCTCCAAAGAAGATATACAGACTGCCAACAAACACATGAAAGAATGCTCAACATCATTAATCGTTAGAGAAATGCAAATCAAAACTACAATGAGATATCATCTCACATCAGTCAGAATGGCCATCATCAAAAAATCTAGAAACAATAAATGCTGGCGAGGGTGTGGAGAAAAGGGAACACTCCTGCACTGCTGGTGGGAATGTGAATTGGTACAGCCACTATGGAGAACAGTATGGAGGTTCCTTAAAAAACTACAAATAGAACTACCATATGACCCAGCAATCCCACTACTGGGCATATACCCTGAGAAAACCATAATTCAAAAAGAGTCATGTACCAAAATGTTCATTGCAGCTCTATTTACAATAGCCAGGAGATGGAAACAACCTAAGTGTCCATCATGGGATGAATGGATAAAGAAGATGTGGCACATATATACAATGGAATATTACTCAGCCATAAAAAGAAATGAAATTGAGCTATTTGTAATGAGTTGGACAGACCTAGAGTCTGTCATACAGAGGGAAGTCAGTCAGAAAGAGAAAGACAAATACCGTATGCTAACACATATATATGGAATTTAAGGAAAAAAAAGTCATGAAGAACCTAGGGGTAAGACAGGAATAAAGACACAGACCTACTAGAGAATGGACTTGAGGATATGGGGAGGGGGAGGGGTAATCTGTGACAAAGCGAGAGAGAGGCATGGACATATATACACTATGAAATGTAAGGTAGATAGCTAGTGGGAAGCAGCCGCATAGCACAGGGAGATCAGCACGGAGCTTTGTGACCGTCTGGAGGGGTGGGATAGGGAGGGTGGGAGGGAGGGAGACACAAGAGGAAAGAGATATGGGAACATATGTATATGTATAACTGATTCACTTTGTTATAGAGCAGAAACTAACACACCATTGTAAAGCAATTACACTCTAATAAAGATGTAAAAAATAAAATTAAATTAAATTTAAAAAAAAGACTACAATAAGATATAATTATACCTGTCAGAGTGACTAAAATAATAAATTGTGATAACACCAAATCTAGACGAGGATGTGGAGAAGTTAGATCACTAGTGAAAATGTAAGATGGCAGAGCCACTTTGAAAATAGTTTGACATTTCCTTTTAAAACTAACAATAGACTTACACCAACAGAGCCAGCAACTACACTCTTGGGCATATAGCAGAGAAAGGAAAACTTGTTTTCACACAGAAATTTAGACACAAATGTCATAGTAGCTTCACTTGCAATAACCAAAAACTACCCAAATACCCTTCAGTAAGTGAATGGTTGAACAAACTGTAGTACTGACAGCCCATGGAATATTACTCAGCGTTAAAAAGTAGTGAACTGTTGATACAAGAAACATCTTGAATGAACCTCAACAAAATTATGTTGAATAAAAAAAAATTTAAGTCAAAAGGATATATTTTGTATGATTCAATTTATGTGAAATTCATGAAATGACATAATTATAGAGATGAAGAACAGATTCGTGGGTACAAGGGGTTAGAAATGGGTGGGGGAGGAGATGGGTGAGGCTATAAAAAGCAAACATAGGAGTCTTGCAGTCGTGGTACAGGGAAGAATCTTAATTGTAATGGTGGTTATACTATGCTACATGCGTAACAAAATTGCATAGCACCACACACACATACACACACAAATGAGATGAATGAGTGCATATATTAACTGGTGAAATTGAACAAGCAGATTATGCCAATGTCAATCTCCTGGTTTTCATTTTATACTAGGGTTATGCCAGATGTTCACATTAAGAGAGGTTGGATAAAGGGCACACAGGACCTCCCTGGACATTTCTTTGCATCTTCCTGTAAATCTATATACGTATCTCAAGATAAAGATTTAAATAACTACCAGGGGATAAGGGGAAGAGGGATAAATTGGAAGATTGGGATTGACATATACATACTACTATATATAAAATAGATAACTAATAAAGACCTTATAGCACAGGAAACTCTACTCAATACTCTGTAATGGCCTATATGGGAAAAGAATCTAAAAAAGAGTGGATATATGTATATGTATAACTGATTCACTTTGCTGTACACCTGAAACACAACATTGTAAATCAACTATACTCTAATAAGAATTTTCTTTAAGTTTTAAATAACGATGTCACTCCCTTCTGTAGTTATTTGTAGTTCTCATTATTCATAGACTAAAACACATTCATCTATGCGTGTAAGGTCCTCCATTCCAACCTTATTTTTCATTAATTGTAGTTTTGCTGTCTTTCATCTTTTTATTAAGTATGCTAAAATGTCCACCATTTTTTAGATGTTTGCCTTTACGTCTAGGATTACAGAAAAAGTATGCATGCAACCTAAGAATTCTCAAATTTGCTAGAGTTGGACATTCTAAACATATCCCATGGCCGTTTAGTAAATCTTTTCACTTCAAACCAAATTAATCTATCCATTAGCCACCCATTCTGGATACTGGAGGCTTTATGCAATTTCTCTAAAGAGAAAGGAAAGATGAGCTACTGTGATAAAGGCAATAGAAGAGTGAGAATTATTATAGCACATAAAGCATGGGAAGTAGTGAAAGGAGTCCATGGACCTAGGAAATACTCCTTCATTGTTGATTTTGCTCCTTAGTTTCCTAGGGCTACAGTAAGTAACAAAGTATCACAAACTGCATGGCTTAAACAGAAGGAATTTCTGTCTCACAGTTCTGTTGGTAAAATCAAGGTGTTGGCAGGGTTGGTTCCTTTTGAAGGTTGTGAGGGAGAATCTGTCCCATGCCTCTCTGCTAGCTGCCAGTGGTTTGCTGGTAATCTCTGGCAGTCCTTGGCTTGTAGAAGGATCACCCCAATCTTAGCCTTCATCTTCACACGACATTCTCCCTGCATGCATGTCTCTGTGTCCAAATTTCCACGCAGGCTCAGCAGTCATGGCTCACGGGCCCAGCTGCTCCACGGCATGTGGGATCCTCCCGGACCGGGGCACGAACCCATGGCCCCTGCATCGGCAGACAGACTCTCAACCACTGTGCCACCAGGGAAGCCCCAAATTTCCTTTTTTTATAAGGATAACAGTCATATTGAATCAGGGGCTTACCCTACTCCAGTATGACTTCATCTTAACCCATTATACCAGCAATAACTCTATTTCCAAATAAGGTCACATTCTGAGGTACTGGGGGTCAGCAAGTCAACATATGAATCTGGGAGGAAAACAATTCAGCCCATAACACCCAGAAAGCACTAGTAAGCAAGAAAACGCTGTTCTTCCTTCCGTTTGAATGAATAGATAGTCTACAGGTCAATAGTGTGCCTGATAGCAGAGGGCACACAGAATTTGATGTGGAAACTGGGGCTTACTGTGAAGATTCCTACGCTCATCACATACGAAGACATTTAACAACTACATGAGTATGCCTGACACTCTATTAGCAGATATTTGATGGCTTGCCAAATATGCAGGTTGGATCATCCTGAAAGCAAGCTGCTAATCACAAGGTAATCATATTCCAGTGTATACAGTTGACTCACCTTGTAGCTGACTTAGAGTCATAAATTATCTACAAAATTGTTCAATATGAGAAAAATACTTCCTGGAAACAAGCCATAGTAGGCAAATAATTCATTTAACTTTTATAAGGGCCAAATTGCTTAATCTAGGCATTGTAACCAATTGTGGCCAGGTATTGTGAGAAGAAAGTGAATGTGGCCATTCTAAACACTGCCTAGGAATTGCTTAGTGGCTTTTGGGGGCAGGGAGGAGGATGAAACAGACTCTCTGAAAAGAAACCCTCTGCACAGTCCTCCTTCATCTCTAACAACCCAATCCTTTCATATATGTTCAGTGTGAATGAGTCAATCTAACCAGCTCCCAGGCACAAATTTGAAGTTACTGCCCGATAACTTCTGGTATCTGATATCTTCTGCATCTTAGAGCCTCAGTTTAAACTTCCGTTATAACATCCTATATGCAAGCACATTTATTTTCTACTGCATTTGACATAGAATCATCTGTGCTTTTTAGAAACATCCATCACCTATTCTAGGAGTTTAAATTCATATCAAAATGTTATGTGAGACATCCTCTCAGGGAAAAATTAGAATATGGAGAGGTTTCATGGGAAAATGCCATGTGAGAGAGGGCTTGGCTGATATACAGGAAATAGACTTGCAGAGATGACAAGAAATGACATTCCAAGGAAAGGAAAGAGAATTATGTGACTGAAGTCAGTGTGTCGTTAGTGGTAGAGCCCAGCCATGGAGCCTGGAGCCCCCTGAGAGTTCCTTGAGGAAAGAAGGAAGCAAACAGGCCCAAGTGGGATGAAAACCCATTGATTGAAAAACCAATCAGAAAAGAAGGGATGGCTGAAGGAAGGGGCTTGAGTCCAAATCCTTAATCTGCAGAGCAGCAGAACTTCAGGCTGGCACCAATATCCAAGAGATCCAATCTGAGGGAAGCAACTTAGATTCCTGGCACAAGGTAGATATCCAAGTCACACAGGAAAATGGTCTAACGAATTCTGAGAAAGATCCTGAGTGGGAACAGTTTTGTGTCATGGTAATGGAGACTCCACACATTCAGATTATGTGGGACAGGAAGTTTCCCTCCTCTGAGTCTGGGTTGGAAGGATGGACCCAAGTTGCTCAAGCTGCCTGAGATGGAACCAAGAGAAACCTTGGGAAAGGGGCATGACGACACCAGTATGCCCAAGTACATGTGAAAAGACAACATCCATCCTCATTATCACTATCATCATCATCATCATTGCCATTGTCACTAACGCTAAAGGAGCAATTTCCCATTAGCAGGCACTTTTTAAAGCACTTTATACAATATTAATTCATTTAAACCTTACAAAAATCCTACTTACATCTTTTTTAAAGATGAGGAAACTGAGGTAAAGAGAGGTTAAGTAACTTGCCCGAGATCGCCATTTGAAAAGTAGCAGAGCTAGGATTCACACCTGGGGGGGTCTTACTCCACAGTCTATGTGAAACCACCATAGCCTGTACTGCTTCCCTGATGGACCAGCAGAACTGCCTGCCTTGACTTCACTGTGGCTTCCTCCCTCCCACCTTTCTGCCTCAACCCCCTGAATTCCTGCCTCCTTATGTCACCACTTATGCTAACAAACAGTACTCTGGACCTGGTAACACAGCTAGACAACCTGCATTCTGCAACCAAAGGGATTAGAAGAGGACAAGAGCAAGGCTGTAAAACAAACTGTGGGCTAGAATGAGAGGCCAACTGAGTGACTAACATAGCCCATTTCTCCTTCCTCTTCACTATAAATGCAGTAAAATCACAGTGATAGAGGCAAACAGGTCTGCAAACAAATGAATCAGTGCTTTAGCTGTGTATAAACCATGGCACACTGTCTCCAACAGTTGTTGTCAAACAACTGTTTTCCTTGCTGGGTATATTAGCCAGCTCAGTCTTCCACAACAAAATAGCACAGACTGGGTGGCTTGTGAGAAATTTATTTCTCACAGTTCTGAAGGCTGGAAGTCCAAGATCAAGATATCGGCAGACTGGGTTTCTCTGTGAGGTCCCAATCCCTCATGTCTCTTCCTCTTCTTATAAGGACACCTGTCGTATCGGACTAGGGTCCCACCCTTCTGACCTCATTTAACCTTAATTATCTCTTTAAAGACCCCATTTCCAAATACAATCACATTTGTGGGTTAGGGCTTCAACATATGAATTGGGGGATGGGAGGGGGACACAGTTCAGACCATAACACTGAACTTAAGTCATGTGTCTACAGAGTTTATAAACCAAGGCTGCCTTTCAGGCATGGTTGAAGGCTCCTATAGATGGAGAGCCCCAGGTGGGTCTGCTCTGCACTGAGGAACTCAGAAGTTGAGGTAATCACACAGGCTCTCAAGCCACTTGTAAGTTCAGGCCACATGGAAAGTCTGGGGTCTTTTGCCACAAGTCCAAATATAAGAGCTCTCCCATGCACTCCTAAATACTCCTATGTGTGTGTATATATATGTGTGTGTGTGTATATATATATATATATATATATATACACACACACACATATATATACACACACACATACATATATATCTACATTATAATACCACTCCATTAATGCGATAACAGGGAAAGGACATAATAGTTTGAGTTCTTTTATTTTCATTTAATACATACTGATTGGTATATTTCATAATATGGTACATGAATGTAAAGAAGAAATACAGGAAAAAAATTCTGATCCCTACCTTCATAAAGTCTACAGTAGTTCATTAGGGAACATAGTCCTTCTCTAACACATCTGATTTGCAACCAGCAGCAGAAAAAAATATTAAACAATATTAAAAAATTATATTGTTCGCAAACACAAAGTACATTTTTTTCTTCATACAATAAAAGTAAACTTTTCTCCTTAACAGGCTTCCATTTTCACAAGCCTAGAGAGAGAGCAGCAATTTTTAAATACCATTTAATTGATTTAAATGGCATACCACCTGGATTTCACAGCTTTTCTACTTTTGCTTATTCTCAAGGGGTGCCTTAAACCTAGTTGTGAGGTACAGTGACAGGACACAGGAAGGACCTCACAGGAAGTGAGGTCCTTTACAAAGCCAATCTTGTGATGCTAACAAGCGTCTTATCTGTGAGGAATACGGAACTGCTCTCAATTTTCATTCATCTTCAGATCAATCACTGAGCCCATGAAGGTCACTGGAGGAAACTGGTACCACCACTGTGACCATGTTTCCCTCTAAGTAGGAAACTGAAACAAGCAAAATGTCTTTAAGATTCAAGAGTAGATCTAAAGCACCATAAGTTCCCTAGGGCTAATAGCAAATAGGTTAACCATGGGGAAAACTGGGAGTAATAAATTATAATGCAGTCAAATGGGGAAGCTAAAGCTAATGTAAATTTAAGGTTGAGAAAGTAAACGTAGAATTGTCAGGGAATTCCCAACTTTATGTTCCATATTAGTTCAGCAATTTGACTAGCCTGCAGGAATGGTTCAGCAATATAGGTCACTTTACAAATGTAAATCATCCTAATTTAATTTTTCTGAGCTGGATTCCTTTTAACTGACCTGTTCGATGCTTACCTCTCCCCATTCCAAACCACTGGATACATGCTGATGTCACAGTAGTCTTCCAAAAGAGGGTGTCCAATCACACTACTTCAGAGCTGCCTCTAACACATATAGCATCCTTAAGCAAATTAGAAAAACGGCACCCTCTCCTCAAGTTGAAAGTAAAAAAAAAAAAGGGTGTGTGTGTATGTGTGTAAATTAGTGTACGAATGCGCAAGCTGAACAGCTTGCCGTAGCCATACTCTCACCTGCTCACATGTCCCCCAGTACCAAGAATTCACTGGCAGTATGCATAGTAGATGCCCATGTGCATGTCTATACACACACTGAAACCTCAAGGTGAGATGCTATGGCAGGTACAGAGGTTGGTAGGGTGGAAATCAGGCCACCAAGATCAGTCGATGAGAGGAACACCAAGTGCTGTGAGACTGGGTACAGTGCATGGCAGCAGATACATGAGGGCGTCTATTGGAAGAGTCTTTCTTGCAACCTCTGGCACTCAGCTGAGAGTCTTGAATCTCCGCCCCTGGACCACCTGCTCTCCAATAAGTTACTACAGTGGCCCTCAAGGTGTGGCAGGGGGCCTTGAAGATTCCCAGGGTGCTTTCAAGGGAACACAGGTCAAAAGTATTTTCATAATAATATTAAGGCACATTTTTCATTCTTAGTCATTTCATGAGTGTACAGTGGAGATTTCCAGAGGCTACACCACATGTGATGACCTCATCACTATGGAATACGTGCTCCTGTGTTATAAAATTTCACAGTGTTAATTTCTTATAGAGTAAATGTCAAAAGGTATAACCCACACAAACAAAAGCTTTTTGGAATCCTCAATTATTTTAAGAGTGTAAAGAGATCAAAAGGTTGTGAACCAGTGAGTGAGTAGATGTCTACAGTGTGACCCGCACCCCCTAAGAAGTAGCAGCCACAGGTGGTATGATCACTGCCCTGTTGCTCAAAAGCTGTACTGGTTCAGGAGCAGTGAGGCAGCATGGAACCATCCTGGTTTTGGAGACAGGTCTATTTCAAACCCTAGTTTGATCAGTGTTTAGCTTATGTGACCTAGTCATGTTACTTAATCTTTCTGAACATGAGGACCTGTAGGTGCAGCATTTTAAATCCTCCCCATTCTCCATCTATCACTCTGAGATTCTCAACCAAAAGAAACATACCCACAAGAACCAGTAGCAAAATAAGGAACAAATACCTATTTTATCAAAGTTGGACAAGTGCTCCAAACCCCAATTCTGCTAAAAGGTGGATTGGAGAAGAAGGCGAGGAGTTCAAGCAACACTTCCTGCCCCTGTTACCTGAACTCGAGAATGACCGGCTGTCTGAGCAGACTCCTAGTCTGTTCACCAAGCTACCTGGACAGCCTGCCCAGCCTGCCTTACCCACACAGGCACAGGGGACAAGCCCGTGGGTGCAGAGTATAGAAAGGGAAGGTACAGAGAGGAGCAGAAAGCATTTCAGAGTCCTATAATTCTGCCCCCTGGGGGAGTGTGACCCAAGGAATATTTCAGACACTGACTATTGAGATTAGATATTTTCCCTTCAACAGGGAGCAGTGAGTAGTAGATTAGAGGTAAAAATACTAAGATAGCAATGGAAGGACCTCCTACTCCATAAAGATTATAACACCTCGCGACCTGGCACAAATCAGTCACTCGAGAATGGTAATTAGTAATAGCATATGCTGGGGTTAATAGGAAAAGAGTCTGAAAAATAAGACACCTGAAACTTCTATAGCCTCTGTTTTCCACTTTATTTATGGGAGCATAAGGGACAGTGGAAGCTAAAACGTCCCACCTTCCCCCAAAGCAGGTGTCCCTTTGCTGTGTTCCTCCAGCCCCCCTGATCATGCATTTGAAGTTCTAGGTGCTCCACCTTCTTTGAGGCTTCCAATTCAGTGGAATGGCAGCTCTTTTGACTTGAAAGTTCTACTGCAAGGTCCAACACAGTGGTCACTTCATGATACACAAAGATAATCATGACTTCCAGATTATTTGCCAAAAACAAAACAAAATAAAAACAGTGACTACCACCTCCTGTTATTAGCATGTCCTCAGTGTGGTAACTGAAGAGCCAGGTAAAGATGTGAGACATATAGAATCCACTTAAATACCTATGTGCCCCAGACCTGCCAGTTAGAGGAGATGAAGAAAAGAATTAAGGATAGACTCAAACCTTAAACTGGTTAACTGATTTCCATCTAGGGATAAAGCAACCTGGGTAGGAGTTATAGAATTTCATCTACCCACATCAAACAATAAGGTTGAAACATGTCACATGAGAAATAAAAAGGTCTTAACTTGGACTCCAGGCACTTAGGCTGCGAAAAAAAAAAAAAAATGGCACTGATGGATATGTCTTGGGCAAAACTCAACGTGGCCATAAGGAAAACCTCCCTGAATGTCTGCAGCCCCAGATCCAAATCTCTGGACAATTACCTTTCTCAGCTAGCTGAGAAGTAACCCCAATTTGCTCAGGATGGTGACCCTGTCCTCAGCGGGTAAGGGTTTTTTAATTCTCAGAAGATTGAGAGAGAAATAGAGATGATAAAGTAATCAAGTCCATGGTATCAATATTTTTAAATTGCTTAGAACATCTGGTACATCAAAGCAACTGACAGATTAAAATATGGAACCAAATAAAATATGTAATTGAATAATTGATTTTTAGACTTATGGTTCAACTTAAAAGGTATAAATGGATTTGCCTATGTTTGTATACACTATCAGAATATATTTTAAAAACTTGAGAATTACAATATTTATAAATTTTATTTACTAAATTAACCAGAGCATTTTAAGTACTTTAAAGTCATTTACTTGTTACAGGCATCTAGTTCTTAAGAAGATCAAATCCATTCAAGTTTAAAATATTTAAAGGACTATAATTAATCAAGTTAATTAATAAATTCTTAAAGTGACTGGTAGCATTTACTAGATTTATACATAGAATAATAGTAATTAGGAATTGAATATAATAGTTCAATTTAAAATTTTTTTAGTTTATAATTTTAATATATCAAATTCTCACTTTAAAGACAGAAGTACCTGCAAATACTCTTTTCTGTGAATGACATCAGCCCCCAATACTACTAAAATACAAATGCCATTTGTGATTCTGTGGTTCCTTTGACTCTGGGCTCTTGGCATTTTGTCTTTTGCAGAACATAACCCTGATCCGTAAAGAACCAGCTGTCTTCAGAACAAGGAAGAATCATTTACATGTCAAATGTGAATCTATTTCCTTACTATATTTAATCTCCAAAAATGGCCTCATAAAATAATAAAAGTCCCAGTTCAAACTAGCATTTGATACTTCATTCCATTACCAAAAACCGTTACTACATAATTTATTGGCCTACAGAAAGGAAACGTCTTTTCTGTTTGGTTTTCAGCTCTCAGTGATCAAGTTCTAGTTGTCTGTATCTCCATCAATATTAATCAAAATTACAGAGAGACTCCCTCCCTGACTATGTAATTTTCTAGAAAGATTAAAACACATGGTTGCAGAATCAATTGTAAGTATTTACAAACTGGGTTCTATTGAAGTGTGGCTGACAAAAGACAGAACCGAGAAAAAAGGAGGGAATGTGCAGAATGTGGTAGAAACGGTACCATCATAAGGTAAGGGGTCAAGAGATATAACTGAGCTTTATTGAAACATGAAGAATCAGAAATAGAGCTTTAGGTATATTACTTAAAGTTATAAAAGTTAACCAATAGGGCTTCCCTGGTGGCGCAGCGGTTGAGAGTCCGCCTGCCGATGCAGGGGACGCGGGTTCGTGCCCCGGTCCGGGAAGATCCCACATGCCGCGGAGCGGCTGGGCCCGTGAGCCATGGCCGCTGAGCCTGCGCGTCCGGAGCCTGTGCTCCGCAACGGGAGAGGCCACAACAGTGAGAGGCCCGCGTACCGCAAAAGAAAAAAAAAAAAAAAGTTAACCAATAAAAGAACTAAAATTATAAGTATAAATTATATACATATATAAGGATACACACCTGTATGTTTTTGTGCATGTATGTATCTAAAAACAGTAGGAAGAGGATAGGAGAAATGAATAGGTTTAAACCTTTTTAACCTATTTAAACCTTTGATTTAAAAAATCAAAGAGAAATTATATATATTATGTACAATAAACATATACTATAGATCATTAATATAAATCAAAAAATATGATCTGGCACACATTACCTGGAACATCACTGTTCAGTACAGTAGCCACGAGCCACATGTGGCTATTGAACATTTAAAATGTGTCTAATGCAAATTGAAATGTGCTTCAAGTATGTTACACCACAAATTTTGAAAACGATATAAAAATGTAAAATATCTCATTAATATATTATATGGTGAAATGATAACATTTTGGATATACTAGGTTAAATAAAATGTATTTTTAAAATAAGCTTTATATGTGCACTTTTAATTTTTTAATGTGGCTACTAGATCATTTAGAATTATAGTTGTGGCTCACATTACATTTCTATTAGGACGGCTTTAGAGTTTTGATATTAAACATCAGTAGAACTGAAAATACAAATGAAGGAGTTGGCCTCAGGGAAACACAAGTGAGGGAAAGAGACACATGAGGTGGAAGCCAACTGCTTTTTACCAGAAACTCTTCTATACAATTTTAATTATCTTAGGCATACATTACTTTGCAGAGACTTTGAAATGTTTAAACAAATTTAAAATGAAAGGGAGAAAATAATGAGGTCACAGATAACGGTTTAAAAAAAAATAGAGATGGAAGGGCACAGGGTGGTGGGGAAGGAGGGAATGTAGCTGGACAATGTCCATATGCAGGATGGGATCACAAGGCCACTTTATGGGTCAGTGTGACAGCATTAGGTATCATTGTGGGCAGGTCTGTCCACAGCTTTCATGAACAAAACATATTCACCACTTCTTACTAAAGATCATCCTAGTCTCCAGTCCTCACTCTTATAATGACTAGTAGGAATACCCTTCTCTCACCCCACAGCCTGACAGCCAAAGCATCCTCAGCACTGTTGTAAAAATCATCATGTCTTTTTCAATTTCCTGATGGCTCTTGGCACCCAAAGTGATCTTGAAGTCCCAAGTCAACACGTCCCTCCTATAACCCCATTTTCTTTACCAACAGGAAATTCAGTGTTTCTAAAAGGGTCTTCCTTCATCAAGCTCTCAATTACAGCTAGTTAAGTGTATCTACCTCTGAGTCCATAAGATTTGGACCTCTTAATGCTTTCTCACACGGTAAACACAGTGTCCCAGTGCCTAAGATAGTAAGAAGGTCAATCCATACAGTAAACACATTCCTGCAACAAAACGTTTTTGAGGACCTGCTTGTGCTGAGCTCTGTTCTAGGTATGAAGGATAGCAACGAGCAAAAAAAAACATCCTCTGCACTCTTGGAACTTACATTATAGTGGGAGAGACAAATAACAGACAAGTAAAGGAATATACACATAATACAATGCTAAGTGATTATAAGTGCTGTTTTATATTTTTATCATTGTATAAGAAAAATATGCAGATTGATGGGATAGACGGTGATGGGGTTGGACAAGGAGGTGACTATTTTAGAGAATTCCTTCTGAGCAAGTGATATGGAAGGACCCCCTTGGATAATGGAAAGGGTTCGGCTATGCAGAAATCTGGGAGAAAAGGGAAAAGATGTTCCATGTAGGGAATGGCAATGTCAATGTACTCAATGGTCCAAAACAGCAAGAAGACATGTGGGGATGGAGAAGAGTGAGTGAGGAGGAGAGGAAGATGAGGTACAGAGACAGCCCACCTCCTATCTTACAGGCCCTTGTGGGCCCCGGTAAAGACTTTAGATTTTATTCCAAATAGGATGAACTCTACCAGAAGATCTGGAGCAGAGAATTAATCTGCAGGACTTTTGACTTCCTAATTTTCTTGTGGAATTACAATCAATAGATCCTTCCCACTTTTCTTTCTCCACTCTTAATGATAGTGAAATGAAAGAATTAAATCAGAATTCTTTATTCACCGTAAATGTGGATCACCCTGGACCAACAGATAACTATTTGTAGGGTGGTGTCACTCTCCACAAGGCTCTATGCCCTTTGCAGGGGAATTTAAGTTTCATATCTAATTTCTTGAGTTAACAAATATTTATTGAGCTCTTTCTATAGACCAGCCCTGTGCTAGGCACTTGTCTATTTCATCCTCGTAACAACCCTGTGATAGTGATAAGATTAACCTATTCCATATTTGAACAAACAGGCCTGGAGATTAAATGACTTGTCTAAGATTTTAAGCCAATAAATGACAGAACCTAGATTCACACCCAGCTTTCCTGAATGCAGAGCTCCACCTCACATTGTCTTTTTTTATAGCCCTCTTATCAGCCGTAATGCGTTTTTCTAGCATTTTAAAAGACAAACATCAAAATGAATAATCTAGGGCTTCCCTGGTGGTGCAGTGGTTGAGAGTCTGCCTGCCGATGCAGGGGACACGGGTTCGTGCCCCGGTCCGGGAGGATCCCACATGCCGCGGAGCGGCTGGGCCCATGAGCCATGGCCACTGAGCCTGCGCGTCTGGAGCCTGTGCTCCACAACGGGAGAGGCCACAACAGTGAGAGGCCCGTGTACCGCAAAAAAAAAAAAAAAAAAAAAGAATAATCTACTTGGAGGTAAATAATGGTAACTGCTGTCAGCTCCTGACAGTAAAATAGAGATTCAGCAAATAGAATAATTTGCTAGCAATTATGCAACTTGGTAGTGGCCAAGCTGGGATAATTATTAGATTTTCCCAAACGCTCCCATTGTTAGCCAGCCCCGTCTTTGAAATTCAAAAGCAGAAAGACATAAATTAAACCTAAGAATGAATACGGATTTCAAAGTAATAAAGGTTAATTAAGCTCTAGACATGCTCCCCCCCCAAAAAAAAACAAACTGCACAGCATCTGCAAAAATGAGAATATTCAAAGAATGCTTCCAAAGCAGAGATGTGGAGAAGCATATTATGAAGTAGAGGCAGCAACTGAGTGGGTGGATGGTCGTGGATGAGCAGGAAGCCTGGTACCATCCCAGGCAAGCACATTGATTCTATTGAGTAATTAAGGTTGTTACAGATTAGTCATTACAAACTGTTTCCCAGGAGAAACTGTACTTTAAATTGAAAGTGTATTTATCTTGTGCTTTGCCTGTGATTCCTCAATAAGATTTGTGTCATAGTGATCGGGATACATCAATCCTGAACACAGCTGGTGAAAAAAATGTTTGATATTCTTATTAAGACTTATAAAAATAATATATCGTATATGGCTGCTCATACCACTCCGTTCAAGCGATGTCACTGCAGTAAATGGAGAAGAAAATTCTATTACAGGAGTACATGCTTTACTGCACTAATATTTTCCTTTCAATTTTAAGCTATACTGGAAAACAAACTGGACCCTTCAGGAATCATTTGTTTTAGCCTTTGAAAAGAGGACTGATTTTTTTTTTTTAACATCTTTATTGGAGTATAATTGCTTTACAATGGTGTGTTAGTTTCTGCTGTATAACAAAGTGAATCAGCTATGCATATACATATATCCCCATATCTCCTCCCTCTTGCGTCTCCCTCCCACCCTCCCTATCCCACCCCTCTAGGTGGTCACAAAGCACCGAGCTGATCTCCCTGAAAAGCACTGATTTTTAACACTGGAGCATATAATCAACTTTTAGAAACAGTCAAATCAAAATGATCTCTGAAAGGCAATTTGTCAGTATTTCATTTGTCCAACCTCTGAATATTAAATTGTTTAAGTTTTTTCCCAATCTTCTATCTCACATATAAAGTCATTTCCTTTAGAATTATGTCATCATTTTAAAATTGCCAACTTACGATGTTTTTTATTTCCTATTCCAGTTACAAAATTAAAATACCTATGTAACAAGGTAAAGAATTAAGGAGGATTTTAAAATTTTAATTGCATAATTAAAATGATAATGGCTTTGATGTAAAAAATAATTATGGAACTAAGAACTGAACTAAATGACTCAGAGATTAAGTCTCCTTGTACCTTTTGATATTGTCATCCCCAATACACGGCCTTTCCCAGAAAGTTAAAGAGAATGTGGAAGACTGCACAGTGGGTTTTACGATCAGGCTTACAAGTAGCACACATTACTCCCAATCATATTTCACTGAACAAAACCCAGGTACTAAAAAAAACAAACAAACCCAGGTACTTGGCCCCGAACCAAGTGCAAGGGATAATGGTCAAGGCAGTTTTTCTGTGTGCCCAGGAAAAGGAAATGGGACTTATTAATATCTAGTAAGTCTCTAATACAAAGAATAAAGTTAAATTATACAACGGTAAGGTACTCAGGTTTCCTCCTATAACTTCTAAAAGTGGTTCAAAGCGTTATCCCAGAATTCATTTAAATGTATACTTTTTTTTTAGCCTTATGAAGAAAATTCATGAGCAGTTGGCACCACCCCAAAAAAAGCCTTTACTGCTGGTATTCTGAAATATAAGCAAGACTGTGAATCTATGGCTCACTCATCTCAGGAAGCCGTTTCTTAAAAGCTGATGAAGATAAAGTCCTGGATACATCAAACTTGTCTAGTACCAACTCAAGCCCAACCTCCAACAGTGAACTGCCACCTCACTCTCAACTCCGATTCTATGGTTAAATTTAGAGAATAGCACTTTATACGTCCAACTATGCTGCTGAGTTCTAGGTCAATAGGAACATTCTAGAAAAAAACGGAAATATATGCTGACTCTATGATGTCCTTTGATACACTTAGCAGAAAGGAAGAAAAGTACCAGATGCAGGTACAAAGACCAACAGGACTCTGAATGGGCACAAAACAGCCCTGAATTTCTACCCTTGGGCCTACTTTCAGATTCTGAATCAATTCAATGCCTGTGCCCAGATTAGTAACAGTGCTTTGTGGAGAATGGAAATAGGTAGCTAATTGCAACTTTTATAACAAAATGTGCAATGCCATAATAGATGCTGCCTCTTCAAGTAATGAGTCCCCCCTCACTAGAAGGATTCCAACAGTGAGAGTATGACTGTCTGATGGAATGCCATAAAGGCTTCATCAATGAGTACAAAGCCTAAATGATACCAACCAAGGCTCAGATTTCAAGATTTCATGCACTTAAACCCCTCTGCTATTTAAAAAAAAAAGTGATCATGTACCAAGCCACACCTCCAGCTCTGTCATCAGTGTCCTTGATTCAACAATTATGTATGAAAGGAAAAAAAAAATTGATCTTAAACTACAACCTAATTCAGTGTTTTGTTTCTCTTTCTTCAAATAGTTTTACTAGCCACCACTTTCTTATAATGAACAAATCCAGAGTATTCCATTTAAGTCATTTTTAACTCAAAATAACATTCAGTTTTGCCACCCAAGGGGTATCAAAGGTAATTTATACAGAGAAATGGATATAGAAAATGAAAGTACATGACAGACCTAGAGTCTGTTATACAGAGTGAAGTAAGTCAGAAAGAGAAAAACAAATACTGTATATTAACACATATATATGGAATCTAGAAAAATGGTACAGATGTACATATTTGCAGGGCAGAAATAGAAACGCAGACGTAGAGAAGGGACATGTGGACACAGCGGGGAAGGGGAGAGTGGGATGAACTGGCAGATTAGGTTTGACATAAATACACTACCATGTGTAAAATAGATAGCTCGTGGGAACCTGCTGTGTAGCACAGGGAGCTCAGCTTGGTGTTCTGTGATGACCTAGATGAGGTGATGGCAGGGTTGGGGGGGCGGGTGGGGAGGTCCAAGAGGGAGGGGATATATGTATACATACAGCAGATTCACTTCACTGTACAGCAGAAACTAACACAACATTGTAACGCAATTATACTCCAATAAAAAAAGAAAGAAAAGAAAATGAAAGTACAAGTATAGTAAACCATACTTCCAGAGGTATGGCTTTCAAAACTTATGCTTAAAGATCCAAGATTACTGATTTTTTTAAAATCTGGGTATATAGCTATACCATAATTATATGGTATACATACATATTTAAGTACCCAGAGTACCATAGATTGAATCATCAGGTTTTTAATGGTTAAACCAAGTTAAAACTAGAAATGATAGAAAACCTTGATCTCAAATAAAAAGACCAACAAGCTCAAAAGCCTAGGGACTAGTTCTTGTTAGCATCATTGGAATTAATAATTCCAAGAGGGGAAAATACAGCCATGACAGTAAATTAAACTTGGTGTTTCTTGCTGACTAAACTGTATGTTGCTGTTAAAAATGCTTGTTCCTTATCTAGTAAAACATCTGCTTTCTGATGCTAAAAGCAGGATCCTGAGGGAAGTAGTGATCTTTCCCAAGGCAACTTGATTAATAGTAGGCTTCCAAATTTTAACTAGAAGACATTTTGATGAAGCCAGCAGTATTGAATAATTGTTTCCACAAATAATCCTGATATATATTTCCTTTCTCTCCAGGATTTTAGACAGTGGGACTCTGAGATGCACTGTTTATCTGCTGCACAGCTTTTGCTCCTATAGTTAACCCACAAGTCAGTGGTGCTCAATGACTACCCACACACCTAGGCCGTGTGCTGCACAACATCTTTCACTCACTGGTTTCTAGAGGAGAAATCATCTGAATGTGGAGAAATAATAAAACAGACATAACATTTAAAACAAGGACAAAAATGTTATTCTCAGGAGTTAATTTTATTGCAATAAAGTGAAAATGCAAGAATAAAACTGTATTCTCAAATACACAGAGGTGGGCAATTGAGAGCTGCACAAGATATGAAAATTATTGTTGATAGTGAATAAGCTTTATGTAAGGTGAGGAGAAGATACAAAGGACAAAGCAAGGCTTTTAAAAATAAGGTAGAGCTGATGGTGGCTTGAATACATAAAATAAGCCCTTAGAACACATCAGAGGAGGTAACAACAGAAAAGAGAGATACAGGAGAGAAAAGGAAATGGGGGTTGGGAGTGGAGGAGACAGAAAGTCTGTGGAATTAGGAATTACAAGACCTGAATTCACGTCCCTGACCTCTCCTGGCCATGTGATCTTGAGCAATTATCATCATCATCATCGTTATCATCGTCATAACAAGCTATAACTTATAGAGAACTTAAAACAAACTCAGCCCTTTACACAGATTATAGATTATCTCCTTTAATCCTCACTGCAACTTTATAAGCAAGATCCTATTATCCCCACTTTATAGACAGAGAAACAGATTCAGAAAACTTGAATAATCATCCCAAGGTTTTACAGTTAGTAGATATCAGAACCAGGGGTTTTCCCTGGCTTGAAAGCCTATGTATAATTTGAAAGCATCCACCCTTTCCACAATGGTGGGACACCTCCTCCTAAATGTAACCTCTCAGAACCTCAGTCTCTTCATCTAGAAAGGGATTATTATAATTCCTTCTATATTCACATGATGATGTGTATCTGTTGTCTTTTGCCAGAGTAACCCAATCTGTTATTTCTCCTGGGTCCATGAGGAGGCTAGGCAGTCTGCTGATCTTGGCTGGACTAGATGGGACAGTTTTAATGGTCTGAGCATGTGCCTGGTGGTCAGCTGGTTGTTGGTGATCTAGCATGGCATCACTGGGATAACTAGTTCTGCTCCCTGTGGCCTCTCATCTCTAATAGGCAAGTCCAGGTTTGTTCTCATTACAGAGACAGAGAAAGCATACAAGTCCTCTTGTAACCTAGGGTCAGAACTGACACTACATCACTTACACCATATTCTGTTAGCTAAGTAAATCACAAGACCAGCCTAGGTTCAAGGGTTGGGGAAACAGACTCCAAAATCACACTTCAAAGGGCATGTATACATGGAAGAGTGAAGAAATAGGGCCATTTTGCAATCACTCTGTCATAGGATATATGTAAGTATGCCAAGGACAACTTGTTTTCATAGCTGTCATCTCTTCCAGCTGAGCTTGTAGAAAAGAGCTAGACAAAACCATATAAGGAGAATTAGCGTATCAGGTTTTTCTTATGGTCTCTAAATTCACATAAGATTTTTCCCTATGCCCTTACCCCAAGACTCCATCCACACTTACATTCTATTAAATTGGAAATTTTTCCAGAATTAAAAATCAAGGAAAATAATTTCCAAGCTTGGTGTTATTCTTGGCCTTTCTGAAATTGTACATTCCATCAATTTTGTTACTGGAGTATCATGTTTTCTTCCTAAGGTAAAATCCCAAATGTTAAATCTCAAATTCATAGTTAAAATGCTTTAAAACCACACTCTATGGGTCCCTAAGAGTCATAGTCTGGGAGGGCATCAAACCAGCAGTGGGATTCTTATTAAGCCATGAAATTTACTGTCATTTGGACGAAAAGCTGCTGTAACCAGAAACTCCAAAGATTATCTCTTTTCTGTCTCAGAAATATTTTATATATATTTTTAAGTCCCCCATGAACCACAATCACATGAGCCTGCGAAAGGATGTCCACCTGATCATGTATGTTGAAATGGAGCAGGACCCAATGGTCCTTTCCCCCATGTCCTCCGCCTGCCTTCTGTCTATGGAAAAACTTTAGCCAAAGAATAAGTTTAATCAGAGGAGTGAGAAAACGTAGAAACAAAGGAAAACGGTCAAAGGAGACCAAATAATAATACAGTCATTAAGCATAGTCAAGGACCTTTAGTTCCTTCTCAAGGGCTATAGATAATATTCTGAGCCATAACCTGTGAGCTGTTTTGTAGATACTGAAACCCTCACCAGATGGAAGAAGTTAACTACATGATGACCAGACTGTAGCCATGACATAAGCTGCCACAATTATGAGAATTGGCCTCAAAGAAATGGGAACAAACTAACCCTGGAACTGAAGATTAATTGTACTTAAAACAATCAAGATGATGCTGGTCAGACCACCAATGACCAACTTCAAGATGACTGTCAGAGCTGACTGTGCTGTTTCTACATGTAGTCCCCTCCCTCCACCTATAAAAGCTCTTGCCCACTGATAGTCAGTGGTGGGGAGTCGCCCTTACAGCTACACAGCAACAAAATCATCTCTGGATAGTAGAATTGTTTTCTTTGCTAATCATAAGTCTCCTGGACAGGTCTGCAAATATACTTCTGCACAAAGGAGTATTGTTAAATTTCTGTCGTTTTTTTAAGAAGCCTGGTGCCACAAAGCAAATGAACCCCGCTACACTTTTTTCTTTTTCTTTTTGGTCTCTGCATTGGTAACAAAAAAGAGATGCATTTAGATTTTCCCAAAATGTATTTTTAAATGATGAAACCTATTTTCTTGGTTCTGACTCATTTCCCAATGACAGAAAATCTTTATAAATTGAGATTGAACAGGAGCAAAGCAGGAATTGTAAGAATATTATTGATCAATGATACATCACCAAATGCCATACATTTAAATAGTCATTTCAAAATGATCAACCTCTGTGGAAATCTGTCCACCCTCGGCAGCCCTTCACCATGCAACTTACGACAGGTCATGGCTGCCTCCATCCTCAACCTGGTTCAGATAAACTGCCCTAAATTCTAGCATGGCAACCCACAGTGGTGATTAATTATGTGTTGACACTCACTGCTTTCCTTGTCTTCATTTTGTTTCTTATTAAAATCAAAAGATTTTTTAAAATAATATGCTTAATTTCCATGGAACAGGGAATACCTGGCCAATATTTAAGCCAGTGCAAAACAGGATTGTTTTGATCAGAAATGCTGAGTTGTTAGTGAATGTTGTATTTCTCCTTGATCTTCTATCTCAGTGAAATTGGGTGCTAATCACCACTTAAATCTTACATATCTATTTGTTTATATATTTACTGAATGTCTCTGCCTTCTAGGTCATAGGTCTACAAACTGGGCAATGGGTCAAATCGGGCCCATCGTCTGTTTTTTGTAAATAAAGGGGTTATTTACATAGTCACACCCACTCGTTTGCATATTGCCTGAGGCTGCTTTCCCATTACAAAGGCAGAGTTGAGTAGCTGTGATAGACACTGGTCTGAAAAGTCAAAAATATTTACTATCTGGCCTTTTACAGAAAAAAGTTTGCCAAGCCCTGTTCTAGACTCTAGGCTTCCTAAGAACAGGGATTTTGCTATAAATTCAGCGACCTGCACAAAGTAAGTGTTCAATGAACATTCATTGCGTAAATAAATCATGTTAAATAAGTTTATCATCTCAGCCACAAAGCTACTTTTCAGGTGCAGGTCTTCAGAAAGAGAAAAAGCAGATGTGCCTTATTTACAGATTTAAAAACCTGGAGAGATTCTAAAGATGAACAAATCCATAATTTTTCAGCTGAGGAAACTGAGGCCCAGAAAGCTGACATGAGTCTCCCAAGGTCAGTCCAAGGAGAGACAAGAACTACTCCAGCAGTACATTTGTTTTCCCTTTAATTAATAAGGCACTCTGTGAAGTCAGCCTGTTCCCAGGAAGGCCAAGGGTTTGAACACAACATGCATGCAATAATAATTACACTTGTTTGGAACTTTCAATTCTGACTTATTCCCTGAAGTTCTTTAAATGCTCACCGCCCCAACACATTTTCATAAATTTGGTTCGGGAACGATATGCATGCATTAAAGAACCCGAAGTACAGCTTTACAACAAACTTTGTTCATTAAACTGATGCCCAGAGAAAGTTCCAGTGCCCACTGAGTGATTACACCATCCACCACCTATCTGTTTGGACGAAAAGTCATCCAGATCTGATATCCCAAAGTACTGGTTTGAATATTTTAAGGCATCCACCTACTCCCTGAAGTGCAAGGGAAAGAATAATTGAATTCTGCCAAGTCACGCTAAAAAGTAGACAAGGATTGCCCAGCACAGCTCAATTTCTCTGTCTCTTGCCAGTACTGGCTGAGAAAGAAATGCTGGGTGGTTTCGTGTCTCCAATGCACTAAAGCAATTTTTCTTATATCATCATTTATTTTTTCCTCCCAAAGTTCTTTATAATTCAGTCCCATAAAGGAAGGATCAGAGACAGAAATAAATCAGGGAACAGAAACACGTTAGGTCTGCAAGGCCTGGAACCCACAGTCCAGCTCATTTCACTTACTTGGCAACCATCAGTTAGACCCCTAGTCTGCCAGGCACTGTGCAGGGAAACAAAAAGGCATTAGACACAGTCCCTGGGCCCCAGAAAGAGGGACATTTCATATGGCAGACAGACAAGGAGAGGATTACAGCACCATGAGGTGGGTCTTGTGAGTTGACGAGGTAAGCCCAGGGTGAAGTGGAGGACACTGAGGGATACCAAGGCAAGACTATCCCAAGGTCAAGTTAAGAGTTAGCCAGATGCAAAGGGAGGGAGAGGAGGGGGGACAAACTCCATGATCATGAAGTCATATGCTCAAAGACAAGGAAGTAAGAGAGAACAGGACATATTTGAGTGGAAACAATCTAGTATATCTGGAGCCTCAAATAGGAAGTAAGCCTGAAACAGAAGGCTTGGACCTTTAACCTTCAACAATGTACACCCTACAAAAAGCATCCACTCTAAGCCCAGTCTTTCCTGGGTACTGGGCTAGACACCAAGTCATGTCTTTAAGGGTAAAAAGGTATTCTCAAGGTTACTCTTCTGTAGAGCAGGGAACTCAGTGGCCTTCCAGCTTTAATCTTCCACCCAATCTTATTCCAATAACCTAAACAGTAATTGTCTGCTCTTGGTTTGAACACTTCCAGTGACATGGAACTTATTGCCTCAGAAAGCAGCTTATAAGAAAGTATTTTTATGTCCAGTTAGTAACTGCCAATTAGTAACTTCTTCCTGACTTCAGTAAGAAAGTGGCCAACACTTTTCCCTGAAGAAAGTCTCAAATCACAGTAAACAGAGCCCAAAGGTTTATTTATTATTTTTTTTTTTTTTGGTTGCGTTGGGTCTTAGTTGCTGTGCACAAGCTTTTCTCTAGTTGCGGCGAGCGGGGGCTACTCTTCGTTGTGGTGTGTGGGCTTCTTATTGCGGGGGCTTCTCTTGTTGCGGAGCACGGGCTCCAGGTGCGCGGGCTTCAGTACTTGCAGCACGCGGGCTCAGTAGTTGCGGCATGCGGGCCCTAGAGCGCACTGGCTTTAGTAGTTGTGGTGCATGGGCTGAGTAGTTGTGGCTTGCGGGCTCTAGAGTGCAGGCTCAGTAGTTGTGGCGCATGGGCTTAGTTGCTCTGTGGCATGTGGGATCTTCCCGGGCCAGGGATCCAACCCTCAGGTGGATTCTTAACCACTGTGCCGCCAAGGAAATCCCAGCCCAAAGGTTTAGAACTTTATACGGTCTTAACTACATTAACACAGTGTTTAATACCCCACATTCCAAGGTGCAGTTTATCTCTATCTCCCCAAGAACCCCAGGCCATGCCAGGACCAGAGTTCTTCTGAATCAGGGCACATCTCCAAGGGGGATTGAGCATCTGAACCCTGAACATCTAGACCCAAGGAACAAAGAAGACCGGGGGGGGAAAAAAAGAAAAAACAGATCCTGAACCAAGCAAAATACAGAAGCCAAAGCACATAGCTCCATGGGTAGGAGCTAAAGAGAGAAAGCTGGAATCAGGCAGACAAGTCCTGGAGGAAGCACAGTCATGTTGCAGTGGTTCAGCTTCATGACTCAGATTCACAGGGTATTAAGAGAAGCCTGTACAATACGACGGAGACAACCATAAAGGTACTTTAACTTATGGATAAGAAGGGAATAGGTGCAATCCCAGAGTCAGAAAATATGTTAGTTTCAGGGAGAAGGCAGAATTACTCAAATCCTATTTGGCTTTCCTCTTTGCTGCTAAGAAAATGATGCTGACTCTGCAGAGCAGAATACCCATCGTCAATGAAGATAGAAAGCCAGGGATGGATGAGAAGACAGTAAAATCCCATAAGTACGGCTTTCCATTTATTCAAGGCCCTGACCCGGATTAATTGATTCCAAGACATTGAAAGAGCTGCAGGTGTTCTCAGAGCCCCAGAGCTGCAAATCTGTTCAAAATCATGGACAAGGAGAGCCAAAGACTGAAGTTAAACTAATACCATCTCAGTTACCAAAAAGAGAAATAGCGGGATCCTGTGAAAATGTGAAATTATAGACGGAGAGGCCATAGTGCTAATAAATAAACAGGAGAAGCTTAGAACTAAGTAGTCAGGGAGAAAGGGGCAAGGAGCCATGACTAAACATACAATAAGCAATTAACAGTGAAAGAGGCAAATGTAGAACTGATGACCGCAAGCTGTGCTCACCGTGCCAGACGCTGTTCCAAGCGCTTAATCCTCAGTCCAACCCTAAAAGGTAGATGTTATTACTACCCCAGTTCACAGATGAGAAAACCAAGGCACGTACTTTATGCAACTTGCGCAAAATTGCATAGCTAGTAACTGGCAGAACCGTCATCAGTGCTGTCTCCCTGAGGAATTCAGAGGTTGGTATGGAGGTGACCTTTGAGGAGGAAGCAGAAATTGGACAAAGTTGAGGGATTAATATAAATTGGAGGGTGAGATTGAGGTGGGAATTGGTGAGGCATATGGGGACCAGGAAGAGGATCCTCACTGGAGCTCAGGGAGCATAATGAGGACAGAGCACTCTCAGGTGCCTTAGCCTTTCACGCAAGCCTTGCAAATTTTCTCCCTGCTCCCAAGATCTCCCTTCTTATCTTATTAGAGGCACTTTTGGTTGCAAGTAATATAAATCTCTTCAAATATGCACATGCAAAAAGAAAATGCTCAGAAAGGGGAACTTTAGTGGGGAAATCCAAGGTCAGGAAGAGCAGTTGAGCCTCACAAGGGCCTTGAACCCAATATTCTACGTCAACAGATGAAGCCACAGTGAATTTTCAGTTGGCGTTGCCGATGTAACCAGTTACCTACAAGAGGGTGAGACCTAGGAAAGCTCCAGTTAATGTGTGTATATCTTGTCTCTCCATCTAGACAAGTATCTTCTAACTTCGACCATGAAACACAGTAAAAAATACTGTGCTGCATCAAGACCTAGTCTCACACATACACAGTCATAAGCAGCATATTATCCCCCAGGATAATACATACAGCTCAGGACCCCTACCCAGAACATTTGTTGGCTGACTGGTTGGTATGTTGATTGGCGGCTATACTGTTCTGCCCTCAGATCACCAAACCCAACCCCCAAAGTTTAGACACCACACTGGATAGATGGGGCACAGAAATGGAGAAATGAACAAATGCATTTCAATTTTGGAAACTCAGTCTCATTTTGACTGACTCAGCCTTCCTGGTTTTCTCCCCCTCCCGGGCCCTCTCCAAGATGGTATCTGTGTACAGGGAGCACATGTGGCCTTGTGGCCTTGGAGGTTGGGAGGGGGACCAAAGAAGCCCTCCCCCTCCACTACCACCTCGCGCTAGCTCTTGGGCATGTACTGGCCTGGAGCTACATGAAGTACGGTGGGTCAGCCCCACAATCCCACCCCACTCCCCATCATTCCACTGGCTTCCACGGCCAACAGTCCACAGCAGATATAATTCACACACTATGCTTTCTTGGTCTGGTCAGGCCCAGGATCCCCGTTCTCTCTTGGCCTCAGCTCAGCTCTCATCAGCCCTGCAGTGCCCCTGAAGTTTAGCAGGGATTCCTCTACAGCCCTGAGACCCCGAAGTCCTATCCTGCAGCCTCAGCAACGGGGCCACCCACACCATGCCACGCCCTCCCACTCCCAAGCAGCTTCCCAGCCACGCTCCCTAAAGAAAGAAGCCAAATTCTGCTCTATTCGGGAGCTAAGGGCAGGTCCTCACTTTCACCAAACGGCCACTCCAGCTTGCAGCGGGTACACTTCAAGGTAACCTGCCAGGGCCTTGAATGAGAGCAGCACAGAAGCCCCTGTTCCCTCAATCTACGAACTCAGTCCCCCTTCACAGCTTCAGCCAGCGAGAGGAAACCGCACACACGTGTCTTCCTTCCCATTCCTCAATCTCCCCTCTTCTTCCCACAGCTCCTCAGCCTGGAAGGGGCAGGTTTTCTTCCTTCCTATTTCTCTTGGGTTAGAACATTCCCCCTGTTCTTACTCTCCTCTTCCTCTAGTTATAATGGTGAACAGAGTGGAGAGAGAGACCAGCTTCAGGTTCATAAAAGAACCTAAATTCAAAGGTGTTTCAAAATTATAATACCCATTTTATTTAAAACAGATGAAAATGAAGCCAGGGTGCTCAGAGCCCCACCTGCTTGCTGGGCTCTCCCTTACCTTCTCAGAGGTCCTAAGGAATGTCTAAGGAATCCTGGAGACTTACTGAAACACATTGGGGAAACCACTGATACCGTCTAGCTTAGGGGTCTCCAACAGAACTTTCTGCAATGACGGAAACATGTTACTTCTACCCTGTCCATTACGGCAGCCACTAGTCACATGTGGCTATCAAGCACTTGAGATGTGGCTAGTGCAACTGAGGAACCGAATTTTTAATTTCATCGAATTTTAATTAATTTATATAGCTACCCTATTCTATTGGACAGTACAGCCTAGCTCATTCATTTTACAAACAAGTAGGACCTTGAGGCCCAATATCACTCAGCAAATTTATGGTAGAGTCAGCATGAAGACCCAGGTCCCATATCCTCTGCCCCATTCTTCCCACCACTTCTCAGCTGTCACACCCAGGTCACTGTCTAGCACAGGTCTTCCTGGCTGTTTCCAACTTTAATGACGTGTGCTGGGGCTTTGTTACAACGTGTACTCTTGTACCATGCTTGGTTTGGATTCAGACATTTCTTTTTTTAAAGAAAGGAGTCTGACCCCTCCAGAACCTTAACTGTCGGGGGTGAAGACCTGAAGAATACTGCTATAAAAATTTCAAAATACGGGGCTTCCCTGGTGGCGCAGTGGTTGAGAATCTGCCTGCTAATGCATGGGACACGGGTTCGAGCCCTGGTCTGGGAGGATCCCACATGCCACGGAGCAACTAGGCCCGTGAGCCACAACTACTGAGCCTGCGCGTCTGGAGCCTGTGCTCCGCAACAAGAGAGGCCGCAATAGTGAGAGGCCCGCACACCACAATGAAGAGTGGCCCCCGCTTGCCACAACTAGAGAAGGCCCTCGCACAGAAACGAAGACACAACACAGCAAAAATAAATAAATTAATTAATACACTCCTACCCCCAACATCTTCTTTAAAAAAAAAAAAAATTCAAAATAGTGCGATCACAGCTATAATGACATCTGGGGGAGTGGCCTCCATGGATCTAGTATTTTGAGTTTCCATAAGTGCAAGTGAACTTTTTCATCAGAAAATGTGACTTCCTGAGATATTTTGATAACCACAGCAAAACAGCACAACCTGTTGTGAGGACATTAGGTAAGCAGACATGGGAACCAGGAAAAGGCTTTTCATTAACCAGCTGTACATCCTTTGGCAAGGCCTTTACCTGTTCTAGGTCCCAATTTCCTATTCTATAAAATATACAATGCAATACCTCTTCCTCCCTTCTTTCAAGGATGTTATGAAGAGAAATCAAAAAATATATGAACTGTTCCTTGTTCCTAGGAAGAAAAGCACTCTATAAAGTTTCAAACTTCTCATTATTAAACACAAAAGTCAAGTTTTCCTTAAGTAAGACAGCTAAAATCAAGCTTCCTGTATCACTTTATGCCAAAAATTACTATACTATTAACCGTGGGACCACACTGGTGCTCATTTAACTAGAAACTTCATGTTGGAGTCATTATTTTACCGTTATTTAAATGTTGAACAACGGGTCAAAATGATAGAAGCCATATTTCTTTGCTATCTCCTGTTGCAGGGAGCAACTGGATGTTAAAAGGACATATTTATAATGCATGCACATACTGTTTTACCAGCTATTAAGTTGAAAAGCTTAATGGAAGTAAGTTGGGCATGGGATTTCAGGGAAACTCAATGGAAACAAATCATTCTTGTCATCTTTATTTTTTGCCTTGAACAGTAACAATAATAATGATGCACTCTATCCTGTTATATCCAAGAAAAAAACACAGAAACACAGCTTTGGGGCATCTTGGTCCCACCCTTTGGGCTATGGGCATACAGGCAGGAGCTAGCAGGCTGGGGAGCAGGGTGCTATCACCATATGCAGCAGAATAATGGAATCAACTGCTTCCTCTTTCACTCTCCCACATCATTCTGCTTATGCTTCCATTACAGGACTTGCCAAACTCTGTTTAGTAATTAATTACCATTCCATGCCCCTCACAAGACAGTACGCTTCTAGAGGGCGGGGCCATGTCTTATTTGTACCTGGATCCCAAGCACATGATGGGAAATCAGGAAGTTATTGCTGCACTGGGTGATCATTGGCCCACTGGGAACAACACTCCCCACTCCAAGTGCCCAAAAAGCATCAGTGTCACCCCAACTTTGTGCACATGGTTGATCTTGGCTTGGAAGCACTTATTCCAATTTATAAATAGGCTTGTTTCCAGAGTTACAACCAAGGCTTCAACCTCACTAGTGGGAAAATACTGCATGTTAGCTAAAATGGAAAATCCCAGCCAATTTCCTCCCTGGCCATGAAATGTAGGATACTTGCACTGGGTGTTTGGTTTGTAACATCAAGAAGAGCAGCACCTGCTTCCTCCAGCACCCCAGTATTCAACAGTGTCATATACCTCCATACCTGAGATTTGATCCAGAAGTATTCTGAACATCTTTATCCAGCCTGGAGTCTGGATCCATTTATAGGACCTTTCAGAACAAATTGGATACTGATTTCTCAGAAGGAAAGAAAACCCTGAGTAATGACACAGCTTTTCCAATAAAAAGCTGCCTCTTAAGCCAAAGGGGCAACCTTAATAGGGACTTTCAGGATTATATGATCCAACACTTCATTTTTTTCAACAAACTGATTGGCCAATGTCACATGGCTATGTAGCAGCTCCACAAGGACTAGAACTCAAATATTTAGTTTTCCCAAGATTTCCAAGACATGAAACCTTCCATATTCAAAGCAGAACAGCCTGGGCAAATTGTCTCTGTTTGCCTAAAACTGAGAGGTTTCCCAGGATAGAGGATTTTCAGGGCAAAAACAAGGAAAGTCCCAGACAAACCAGTAGCAGTTGGTCAACCTAAGCCCAGTGCTCTCTTCCCTACATAAACCTGCCCCTGTTATCGGTTTGATAAAATGGAGTACTGGTTCTGCCTCGAATACTTAAGCCCAGGAAAAGCCCAGTGATAAGAATTAGAGTTTGACAGCTGTTGCACAGCTGTGTCCCCTCTACGAGGGATAAAATTCTATCCATTAATGATAACACATAAATGATCAAAACTAGCCTCAAGATTCTCTATGAATTTTTTAAAAGAATTTTCAGGTCTTTAAATAATTAAAAGTTCAAAATATTCAAGAGGAAGAAAATGAGAATCATGAAAATGAGCATCATGAAGCCGGTCCTCTTTAAGTACCAAACTATCATTCTATGTCCAAACTAGTCAAGTTGTCACTGCTGAGAAAAGAAGGCCATGGAAGGTTCATGAAGTTATGCTGATTAATTATCCCAAGCGTCATTAGAGAATGCAACCATTACTCAGGAGGCACTCCTCTGACACCGTAACTAGCCTACAATTCTTGTGATTCCAGGGAAAGCTTCAGAGCCTGTGTTTAATAAAACTCCTACAGCATTTCCCACAAAAGGGAGCTGAAGTTGATACTTCAGGTTCTTTGAGGGGACTTGGGATTCTGAGTGCATGATATCTCCATTCATAATAGACTTATTTTTCTTCCCTCCAGCTTCAATCAACCGTTTCACAAAATCAGGTCATCAGGGAGATTCAGCAGGACATTTGTTGCTGGATTGGGCCAATCCTACAGCCATGAAGTCCCAGACTAACCAGTCAGACACTACATTGGGCACTTCATAAACACACAGTTTCAACCGCAAGACAATTCTTCAAGGCCAATGCCATTATCCCATTATATAAGTGAGAAGCTGGAGCTCACGGGATCCAAGACCACAGAGGTAATGAGCAAGCAGTGCCAGTCTGACTCGGGGTCTCTCTGGTGCCCAACTCCAGGCCCTTTCCCTAAGTAGGTCTCCTCCCTGAGGTACCCTCACCACCAGAGAAGCTGCTCAACTCCCATGTTCTGAGAAGGCTGGGTTCATAAAGGACAGCATGTGTCACACTGTACATAGGGAGAGACAAGCCTCCTGGGAAAAGGAAAATACTTATTAGCCCTACCAAATGGAAAGAAAATTCCACCTTAAACAGATCTGCCCAAAGCCCATATGTTTGTTAAAAAATAAATAAACCAATTAAGGCATTTTTCCAATACAGCCACAGTTAACAAGCTTTGAAACACAATGGTCTTATATTTGATCTGCCATATGGAAATCTCTTCTCTGATTATGGACTGGTTACTATCCCTAGACAAATCCCTACAGCCTATACTCCATACAGAAACAAAATCCCTTGCTCCATTGAAGGAGATTCTCTGGATCTTTATACTTTTAGGAAAAACATAAGAAACAATAAGTTATAACTCACAAAGTGACAAGAATGGAAACCTGGCATATATGCTTTCCTGGAAAAAAAACAAAAAAAACGAAAAATCTCTTACCTTTGGCTTTCTTCCTTTTTTATTCTCTCCCTTTAAAAAATAAACCGAAAAGAAACTTCCAGTAATCTCAGCTGGAAAATTAACATTCCAGATTGCTCTCCTTCCCGAGGATGATGATAATCTGATTTACTGCCTCCTTGCCTGGTTTAAATCAGTAAAGAACATTAAGCACAAGTTTTAGATATTTTTAAAAGACAAATTTGCTATTGTACAGGACACTGCTGCAAGCAGCCAAAGGTTTCAATGGCCCAACTATTAATAAATCCCCTTGAGTCTTTGAAATGTTCACAGCAAGACCATCCAAATAGCAAGTTCCCAGCCCCTTGGGATTGAGCGCTGTGAGTTTCTAACCCGGGGTTCTTGTCCTATTAACTTTTCTTTTTGTTCACTTGGCAGGTGTTTTTGCTTCATTTGCTCCTGTAGCACTCTGGAGATGGCCCTCGCTATCATCATGCAGGCCTCACTCTCTGCAGTGGGTCCCCTGGTAAAGAAAGGCCTTTTGGGAAAGCCAGGAAACACATCCAGAATTTCTGCAAATCCTATCATGTTGTAGAGAAAGGACATGACTATTTTTAAAAACAAGGTTTGAGAGTTACACATTTGGAGCTATCAGAATTTCTTAGAGGACTAAATTGGAAGGAGGGCTCTGGAGGGAGATTTCATACAGTCTGAATAACTGGAAATGCAGAGTTTTACAAAAAGATGATCTAAAAGTGATTTCTCTCCTTCTAAAAGGGGCTCCTAGAAAAGCTCTTAACAGGCAATTCTCCCCAGTGCATTCCAAACACAATTCACATTACGATGCAGTTAAAGAAGGACACTTCAGGAATTTGAGTGTTCCAATGGAATAGCGTCCTTCTACAATCCTCAAAAGGTTTTCAACAAGCGTGAAAGTCCCGTGTGTATGGGAACCCATCGGACCCAAATAACCAGGGAGAAATGAGCGGGAGGTGTATGAGCTGCTCCTGGGTCTCTCTGGGGCACCAGCTGCTCTTCCAGCTCAAAACCCAGAGCCCTAGCCAACTAGCTCTCCTCTTGTGCTTTGCCAGCTCATCTTTAAGCTCATTCCCTAGTTTATTTGCAGCTCCCCTCAAGGTAGGCAGAGGAACAGAACAGGATAAAATCAAGGCAATCATTGCTGCCGCTTCTGAACAGCTCTGTTGAAAGACTTACTACAGGAGAGAGGCTGTAGTTACCACCACCGACAATGAGTTAGAATTATATGTGAATTTCAATTATCCATGTTAAACCTATCTCTCTCTAGGCTGACTGCTGTCAAGTCCCCAAAAAAGATAACCTGCTCCCTTCAGAGTCATGATCTCTGACACTCTCAGCCTTTCTCCTTCTGCCGACTTGAGAAAACTGCTAAGTCACTGGCTTGCTTTCCTGACAAAGAGACATTGTGGTTGCAAATTTCCTAAGTCCTACGAGTTCATTCCTTCTATCCTAGCCCAATCAAACGGTGGTTCTTCCCTCTTTCTTTGTCCAGAGAGAAAGGGCACTTTTTCTTCCAAACACCTTATTAACTTTCCCATCACTCTCTGTCAAGAAGGAGTCAGTCTTACCCCTGGCACTAGCTCTTCTCCAAAAAATTGTCTGAGCCAAGGAAAGCAGAGGATTCCTGGAGCCCTGTAGAGCCAGTATTCTTCTGTTGAGACACCGGACTAAGCGACCATCAATTCCTTGCATGTCCTCCTCCCTGCAATAATAATCACCCCTTTATTCAGATCCAGCAGTTTACAATGGTCTGTCCAAGGAGTTGGCTAGGTCGCCATCTACCAACATGAAAAGTAAACTGTGGTAAGACGGTCCAGAGAAATGCTGAGAGCACCAGACTGGGAGTCAGAAACTGAAACTGACACTGGCTAAGCAGTAAGGCAAAAGTTAGAACTCAAGCCTGTTTGGCCCTAAACCCTATGAACTTAACCACAATGATCCTACTTCCTATGCTAATAACACGCTAATAGTCACTGCTCATGCTGTACGCTGGGTGCTTGACTGGGCATTGCTATACCCAACTTTTATAGTTCGGGAAACTGACTTTGGTAAAAGAAGTGGTAGTACCAATATTTGAGCCCAATGCTGTCTGTCTCTAAAGCCAGCTGTGGCACCATTCAAGTGTCCACTGAACAGAGGCAGGTTGGGATGAGAAAGGGGAGCAAGATCGTGAACAGCACCCATGACCATGGAGGCTTGTTGGTGGCTGGGCCAGGCCAGGACTGGCTACACTGGGAGGAGTGGAGACAATGGCAGGATCCGGTGGAGGCAGCATGGGCTGGAAATGTATCAGTGGTCTTCTGCGCCCTGTGGTAGGGACATACCATACCCTCAAGGGGCGGCAGCGGGAAGGGACTAGAGCACACCCAACAGCAGGAGACTATGACTGGGCAGCAGCCTGAGGCCAGGAGAAGGGTCAAAGCAAAGCCTGAGATGCAGCTCTCTGGGAGCACACAGAGCACGTGGGGTGGGAAGAGGTTGGTGAGTCACCGGGCCTTGTCTAGGCCCAGTAGCCACCAGGGAACAGCCCATAAATGTCATGGTATTTGAAGCTGGCCTCCAACAAAACTTAAACAAGTGAATCAAATTAAAAGCAGAGATTAAAGGAGAAGAAGCATCAAGACCCAGGGAATCTGAGTAGGAACACAAGCTAAGGAGGCTCTGGACGAGAACATAACCCCAGACTCTCCAACAGCAACCACAGCCTGAGAGAAAAGGGCTCTCTGGTCCCCGGGTAGCCCCAGGTGGTCTCCAAGCAGGCAAGAATGCCGGGGAGTTGGGTCTAACTTAGAATCAGACGTGTTACCATGAAGCTCCCCAAAAGGGCATGCCATTGCTCAGCCATTACTTCCCAGAAAGGTCATTATCTTGGCCACAATGGAGAGGATTTAAGTACCAAATTATACGTGACAGGCTGCCTGGGCTGCAAATGAAAATAATGTGGAAGGTTAATCTCAGTCCTTTCGCCAAAAATCATGCTTTTTGTGGAGATGTGTATAAAGTACTAGGATGCATGATCTAGAGGCCAGGAGACTCACACAGTTTGGGTAGAAGCCATGGAGAAAACCCATCCTTTTGACTTCCTACTTCAGCCCTTGGATGGCGTCGATCTGAGCTTCAGCCCACCCTCCATTCTATTCTCTACTCCCCTCCAACGCCCTTCACCCCCGCGCCCACCGCAATGCTCAGTCTCTCCTCCTGCTTCAGCCATCATCGTCTGAGTGCACAGGTGTGAAAAGCAAATGGTCTAGGAGCCCACAGGTGAGGAAACCAGAAACGAGAGAGAAGGCAGTATCTGATGTCTCAAGACAATTACCTGGAAGGCAATAAAGGGGATAAGGGTAAAGCCCAAAAGTAAAACAGTGAGGACATGGGCCCAGACACGAGCTAATGGTCACACTTCTTCAGCAGCTGGAACGGGAATTTTGGATCCTAAACCACCATTTATCTTGACCCGCTGGGTGTCTAGGGGATTGTCTGGACAGAAGGAAAAGATGCTGTCGCTGCCACTGAGGAGACTGCTGTCTTATAAATGTTTATGGGCCCTTATACACTCAACGACTTGTCTTAGAATGGGGATCCAAAGTCAGGGCAAGGGAAAAGAGGACCGTCATTCCTGGGGGTGAGAGAAAGCCTCAGGAAACTCTCTCATCCCAGTGGCCCCACGCAAATGGTACAAGAAAATTCAAGGAGGCTGAGAAACTATGGCACTATCTAGCACTGCTGGGATTACAGACCCCATCCCAGTCATGGGATGTATCTGGGAAGAATACATGGGAAGTATCTGGGAAGAATAGCAATAATGCCATATTATCATCAAATCTAGGATACCACCAGTTGTAAACTGCATTCTGGCTTCAGAGATAAAATCTGAGTAAGTGGCTTATGGTGATTATAAGATGATATTGATTGTTCAATGCATCTCAACTTCAGAGATACTAAAATGGTGGCGGGAGGGGCGGGGAGAATTCTGCAAAACCGCCTATGCTTGGCATTACTAAAGCGCCATAGGTTCTCACGGAATGACACTGCTATCGCCTCTAAAGTTACGTAAGACCGTATTTTTTTGGCCAATGAAACGTGAGCAGAAGTGAACGTCACTTCCAAACCAATGTATATAATTACCAATGTTTCACTCTCCAGTGTTCTCCTCTCCCAATGCAGTAATCATGGAAGCACACAGTCATTGCACACAGAGAGGGCAGAATCACAAGAAGATGGAATCTTCATAAAGTTGGATCTCTGAGACACTTCAATGAGCAGAGTCCCTCTGCCAACCCATCTAACCCATTTTGGACATGAACTGTGAGGAAAAAAAAATTGTTATTTTAAGCAACTGAAATTCTAGGAATGTTTGTTATCACAACATAACCTAAGCTCTCCTGACTGAAACACCATCTTATGTTTGAATGAGGCATTACCTCATTTGGTCTTCATAATTACACAATAGGGCAGGCAAGACAGGCACTATTCCCATTTTAAAGATGAAAGAAACTGAGGCTCTGAAAGCTTAACTGAATTGGCCAAAGTCAATGGGGTGGGACTAGAACTCATGTCCTCTAACTAAAGAATGAGTCCACAGATAGTGTTCCTGTCTATCTCTATCCTGTCTCCAGGGTCTCGAAATCTTTACTGCAATGTTCATATGAATACACGTACATACATAACTACCTTCTTTTGGCAAATAGATTTTGAATCCCAATCTCTTTCCTTTAAGCAGCAGTAAAACATGCAAGGACCTGGCCAACCACAGAGCTTGACACTTAGAATATGCGTGAGAGCTCAGGTCTGGCTGCAATGCCACAGTAATGTATTTGTAGCTGAAATGCGAGTTGATAAGTTCCAGAAAGGCAAAGAGATGAACGCTGAGATGAGCATTTTTACAATCAGTGGGTAGAGTGAAGGAAGAGGTGGTGGGGGGAATATAAAGAAGATAGCTTCTTCATGTTTTCCATTTCACTTCAGTTTCTTGAACATATTTTTACATCCTGAGTGGAAAATTAGACACAGTCGCTATGTTGCCAGCAATCATGGGATGCCATCTAGGACATTCTAATCTCTTACTAAAACACATAGACAAGAGACAACAAGAATGGGCAGCCTCCTGGGGTTCCTCACCCCATCACTGCCACTCTGATTATACTCTGTGCTCAGAACCCCAAATTGTACAAACCAAAATGATTTCCCAGAATCAACACTGTGCTGAGAATTCAGTTACTTTGTTTCTCAGCTAAGAAAAGGAGCTCCCCTAGAGTCAAATCCTAGGGCCAAAATACAAAACAACCAGTTGGTGTCAGCAACTGGCTTCAGGGTTTGCCCTTGGTGACTAAGCAAAGCTTAATGTTTACTTTCAAGACAAGAGAGTGAACGTTATAATTTCCCCAATTATAGGGCAACTTTCAGGGCTATTTCTCTTTTCCCTCACGCTCTTTCCCTCAACAGACCCTGAGCCCTGAGGACAGTACCCTCTCAGGGTAATGGTTTCATTCGTGGTCTACGTTTGGCTAAGCACCTGGTTTAGAAAATGTGTGAAGTGTCCCTAGGATACGCATGTTGGTAGCCAGAGTTGTAAGCGTGACCTTGTCAACCCTTCTGAAATTCTAAGCAAAGAAATGCTTATAAAATAATTGCCTAAGTGGGCTTCCCTGGTGGCACAGTGGTTGAGGGTCTCCCTGCCGATGCAGGGGACGCAGGTTCATGCCCCGGTCCGGGAGGATCCCACATGCCGCGGAGCGGCTGGGCCCATGAGCCATGGCCGCTGAGCCTGCACGTCCGGAGCCTGTGCTCCGCAACGGAAGAGGCCACAACAGTGAGAGGCCCACGTACGGCAAAAATAATAATAATAATTGCCTACGTCACTATTTCCCTTAATCAATGCCCCAGCAACTGTGGCTCCCTTTGGTAACTTGGTAAGCCAACCTTTCCACTGTATAAACATCAGTGTACAAAATAAAAGTTTTCTGAGTCTTATACACCTTACCTGGAATGGATCTACAGGAGTTTGCTAATGCTAAGCATTTTCTTCTTAAAATGGCAAGCTTGTCTTTATTATTTTTTGGCAAAATAGTAAATCTGACCACTGTGGAGCCAGAGGAATTCTCTGGGATTATAGGAATTGGTATTCATATTGTTTTGTGCAACAAATATCCATAAGGCACATATAAATCCTGTCTAAGAAGATTCTGTGCCCCTTTCCTCTTATACAAAAGCACTATTTCCCCACAGTAAGGCTTTGGATATCAGTTGCTCTGTATAGCCCAAGACCGTCTACAGGTACAGAACACCTGAACAATGGTTCTTAACTACTTGAGGGTTTCTAGCCCCTTAAAACATTGGCTGAAGGCTATGGACTCTCTCCAATAAAATGCACACAGGTACACATAAAGGCTGCTTACGATTTCAGGATGTCCACATCCCCCTAAAGCCCATCCATTTCTTCCCTGCTTTGACCCTAGTCCTATGCCTCTTTCCCAATAAAGGGGAATGTTCATGTAAGACATGCTAGCTCACCCCATCTGATGGTGTTGCCCCATTTCTCCCATGGGAGCTTGTTACCCCAGAAGAGGGTTCTCTCCTTAATTCCTCCGAATCTCAGTCTGCCCCACAAACTAGAAACTATAATATGTGCCAACCCACCTGATGGGATATTGTGGAAAACAAACAATGGAAAAGTCATAAATATACTCTGAGTTACACAGTGCATGTTTGTGCAATATTGTTGGTGAAGAGTGCGTGTGTCAGCTATAATGGGCCCCATCTATTCTGCATCTAACCTCCTCCATCTATGTTTGCTGAACACACCAGATCGTTGATTTGATTTTTCACTGAGGGCGTCTGGGGTTCACAGTGCTTACACATGCTTTTGCAAATGAGGGTGATGTGAGGGGAACTGCAAGGCCATTGATTCTTTAAAGACAATGTATTGGCATCTGGGGAACAACCAAACATTGCTGCAATCCCAGGAACTGAGAGGCTTCCATAAATCACTCTGATGAGAAAGAAATGCTAAAGCAGGGATATTGCTTTCTGCTACCTCAAAGAGAGGTAAATGGTTCTAAGGGTATCCTTTAGGGGTGACCTAGTGGTCCAACAACCCATTCCTCAAATTGTCATGTGTAACCAAGGACCTCAAAGACAGGACGCAGGAAAAATAAAGATGATAATGAAAATACTATCCTTCATCTGTCTTAGCCTTTTTTGCATGTTAACTGCTTTAATAGGTTAAGAGTATTTATTTGTACAAATTTATCTGTTAGGGTAGACTCACTGTTGCCACAAATACACCCAAAGATATATAACAGGCGCACATGCAATAGGAGTCTAGTTTCTCCTGCACATAAACAGTTCAAGGCATTTCCTGTTTGGTTCCACAAAACTGTACAGGGCCCCAGACTGAGAGAGACTCTGCCAGCCTCAACATGTGGCATTCAATGTCATCCTGGCATCCATGTCACAGCCAGGAGGGCAAAGAGCAGAGAGAATTAGGTGAGGGAGGTTTAATGGAGCTGACGTGGGAGGGAGGCATAATTCCTCTGCTCACGTTCCATTCATTAGCGACACCAAACAGCAGGTGAAACAGAGAAATACAATCTGGGAAAAAGAGAAAACGAATTTTCTTAAAAATCCTTCTTCCCGGAAATAATGAAAAAGAATAATAATTTTGAAATTAATTTCTAGCCAACATTTGGGTGAATAAACTCAGCTGGTTAATTTACTCACACGTTCATTCACTTAATATGCATTTATTGACCATCTACTCTGTGCTACTCACTCTTTAGGCACTGGAATACAGCAGTTTTTAAAAAATAGCAAACTCCTTGTCAGCATAAAACTTATTTTCTAGTGTAGCCAGACAGACCCCAAAAAAGAAAAATATGTAAAATATATGGGATTTTAGTGACGAGTATTAAGAAGAATAAAGCAGAAAAGGAGACAGGGAATGTAGGTGGGAGGTAGTTTACAACTTTAGGCAGGATGTCTAGGGAAGATGTCAGCATTAATACCATCTGAGTTTGGTTTTAAACGAAAAGTTTCTCCTTTTTTTGTGCGTGGGCTTTCCTTAGCTGCGGCAAGTGGGGGCTACTGTTCATTGCAGTGAGTGGGCTTCTCATTGTGGGGGCTTCTCTTGTTGTGGAGCACATGCTCTAGGCGAGCAGGCTCAGCAGCTGTGGCTCACGGGCTCTAGAGCGCAGGCTCAGTAGTTGTGGTGCAGAGGCTTAGCTGTTCCCTGGCATGTGGGTCTTCCCGGACCAGGAATCAAACCCGTGTCCCCTGCATTGGCAGGCGGATTCTTAACCACTGCGCCACCAGGGAAGTCCCCAGACTTTCCTCCTTTTAAAAAAATGTATTATAAAATAATTCAGACACAAAAATGTGAAATATAAGCTCCCTAAAGCTCGCAAGAAATTGCTATGCTTGACAATGGTCATATCAGGTCCATAATATTGGAGTCAGGCCTGGGAATTATAATTTTAAAGACATAAATCAAGCAGAAAATAATCCAAAGGAAGCAATCAGGCTGGCGAAGAAAGTAGGAACCACATTCATATTCAGTTATCCATTTATACATTCAACAACAAATGTCTTCTAAGTACTATGTGCCAGGCTCTCGTCTCCTCAGAGGGATGGAAGAACAGACAATAAACAGGTCAACAAATAAGTTAGAAAGCTTAGCAGTACAAGGCTGTGAAACAGGACTGAGTTTGGCAGGTTCAAGTAACAGAAAGAAGAGCAGTGCAATTCAAACACCATGATAAGAGAGAGTGGTAGGACTCAGACTGAAGGGTTTGTGGGATTCGGCGCAGACTTGCAGGCCAGAATGAGGAGCTTGGATTCTCTTTCCGAAGCGTAACTGAAAGTCACTGCAGGTTTTGAGTAGGCAGTGATATGATGAGTGTATTAGTTTCCTATGCTGCTATAACAAAGGACCACAAACGGTAGCTTAATCAAACACAGATGGATTCTCTTACCATTCGAGAGACCAGAAGTCCAACATCTCATTCACTGGACTAAAGCACGACATCAACAGGACTAGTACCTTCTGGAGGCTTCTAGGGGAGAGTCCATTTCTTTGCCTTTTCTAGCTCCTGGAGGCCTACTGCATTCCTTGACTAGGGACCTTTTCCTCATATCACTCCAACCTCTTGCTTCCAACCTCTCACTCCAACCTCTTGCTTCCAGTGTGACATCTCCTACCTGCATCTGTAGTCAAATCTCCCTCTGCCTCCCCCTTATAGAGATACATGTGATTACATCTAGGGCCCACCAAGATACTCTCGTATAGTCTCCACATCTCAAGATCCTTAATTTAATCATTTCCGCAAAGTCCCTTTTACCATATAGGTAACACTCATGGATTTTAGGGATTTGAACTTAGATATCTTTGAACCTAGATAACCATTATTTAGCCTGCCACAGAGCACCTGAAGAGGCTCCAGCTAAGAGCCACATTTCCCAAAATTCCTTCTTCAATTCTTGAAGATGTTACTCGGTGTTACATGCATGGAAAAGTTTTCCTGAACAACTTAGTTTGGGAAAATTGGATTAAGCAAAATTAAGCTGTTTTCCTTACTTCTCAGAGCCTCAAATGAAACTTTCCAAAATCAAACACAGTTGCAATTTATGTAGCACTGAACCATTTGTTTCCACAGAACATTTTACAAAACTGATATTCCCTGATACAAGTTCTAAGAGATGCTGGCCTGGAAAACCCTCAAGGAGGGTAAGCTGCTTTGAGATCTTTGAAGACCTGTCATGAAAAAAAATGAAGCAGACTCGTATAAGGCCCTGGATGTGAAACCAGGAACAAATGGGGAGGTAATAAAAGGTCAGGTTTCAGCTCAGTATCATCCTTCTAAGAATCTGCTAAGATGAAATGGGTTTCTCCAAAATGCAGTAACTTTAACATAATCAAGAGTGTTCAACATGGTCTACAGCAGTGCTTCTCAGACTATACTATGACTATACATCATCTGGGGGTCTTGATAAAATGCAGGTTCTGACTCAGTAGACCTGGAGTTGAGCTTGTGATTCTTTTTTCACAAGAGGTGATACTGATGTTACCGGATGATGAAGAGAAATTCAAACACTGGTTAAGTGGTTAACCCCAGAATCATGATGCATCCGGAGGTGTGCATTATTGGGATTAGCAGAAGCTTACTGATGTTGAGGCTTTATCCTCAACAATGAGCGTGAAACGATAAGACAGTGAAAACCATAGATGCTTTATATTGCAACGTAGAAAATATAACCAAGTCAACAAGTTTTGTATAATAGGAGAGATTTCTTTCCAAGTTTCATTAAATCTAGGAATTTCGCTTCCCACCCAATATCTGAAATATAGACACGGATATAGATATAAATGTGTGATTTATATATGAATCTTACTTTTGATCAATTGTGGATTTGGAAACCAGGTAAGCGAGCTACTTAGATTTGTATATGGAATAAGAATAAATCCATTCTGAATTGCAGCATAAAACTGGCCTGATTTTTTTGGGTTAGTCCAATGAAACGATTTCATTCAACAAATAAGTTAGCACCTCCTAGGCATGAGATACTTCACTGGGCACTGGAAAGCCAGCAGTGGGCAAAATAGACGTGATCTCTACCTTCATGGACCTTAACACAGGGGGGCCCAACCCCCAGTCCCCACGGTACTGGTCCATGGCCTGTCAGGAACTGGGCTGCACAGCAGGAGGTGAGCAGCAGGGCCAGGGAGCGAAGCTTCATCTGTATTTACAGCCGCTCCCCATCACTTGCCTTACCGCCTGAGCTCCGCCTCCTGTCAGATCAGCGGCGGCTTTAGATTCTCATAGGAGCACGAACCCTACTGTGAACCACACATGCGAGGGATCTAAGTCACATGCTCCTTATGAGAATCTAATGCCTGATGATCTGAAGTGGAGCTGAGGTGGTGATGCTAGAGCTGGGGAGCAGCTGCAAATACAGATTATCATTAGCAGAGAGGTTTGACTGCACAGAGACCATAATAAATCGTTTGCCAACTCATATCAAAACCCTATCAGTGAGGGCTTCCCTGGTGGCGCAGTGGTTGAGAGTCCGCCTGCCAATGCAGGGGACACGGGTTCGTGCCCCGGTCCGGGAAGATCCCACATGCCGTGGAGCGGCTGGGCCCGTGAGCCATGGCCGCTGAGCCTGCGCGTCCGGAGCCTGTGCTCCGCAACAGGAGAGGCCACAGCGGTGAGAGGCCCGCATACCGCAAAAAAAAAAAAAACCTATCAGTGAGTGGCAAGCGAAAACAAGCTCAGGGCTCCCACTGATTCTGCATTATGGTGAGTTGTATAATTATTTCATTGTATATTACAATGTAATAATAATAGAAATAAAGTGCACAATAAATGTTATGCACTTAAATCATCTCAAAACCATCCCTCCCCCAACACCAGTCCATGGAAAAATTGCCTTCCACAAAGCCAGTCGCTGGTGCCTGAAAGGTTGGGGACTGCTGCCTTAGCAGATCCTAAATAAATAATCACCTAGCCAAACAATAAAAACTGTGATAAGTGCTATGACTGTATTTAGCAGGGAGACCTAAGAGGACATTGGAAGTATGGGAATAAAATATTAAACTGAGTCATATTAGACAGGTAGCTGTCTGAGAACTAGCTTGGAACACCTCAATTCTATCTGCCTTCCAGAAATTTCTCCAGAAAAAACAAACTCCTATCCTTCTTAGTGGGTGGATGTCAACAGACTGGGGAAAAAAAGCCCCAGAAAATAAAATGTAGTGCCTCTGCCTAGTAAGTCAATTCTTTCCACAACCATAAGAGAGGGGAAATAAATATTGCTTTCAAAATCTTTTGAACACAAGGAGACATAAAAAAGTAATAATGCTGATGAAGAACCATCTCTGCTTTAAGCACCTACTTCCTACCTGAAGGACCCAACCAGAGGGACGAACTTGGCAGTGTATAGAAGGCTTTGTTCTAATTTCTTCCTGTTATTGTCCAAAGGATATTTTCTGTGGTGCTGTTTGTGGGTACATATAATGTCTCCTAGTAAATTACTGACTTCTAATATTCACTAAAAGTTTCGAAACCTACGATTGGTCCTGTCGCTTTTTGTGTAGGGAAGATGAAAAAGTGATTCCTGATTTTCTATTAGAGCATGGTACTATATATCACTATTTATTCATTCTTTTTTTTTTTTTTTTTTTGCGGTACTCGGGGCTCTCTCTGTTGTGGCCTCTCCCATTGCGGAGCACAGGCTCCGGACGCGCAGGCTCAGCAGCCATGGCTCACGGGCCCAGCCGCTCCACGGCATGTGGGATCTTCCCGGACCGGGGCACGAACCCCATGTCCCCTGCATCCGCAGGAGGACTCTCAACCACTGCGCCACCAGGGAAGCCCTATTCCTTCTACTATTGATGGATATTTGGGTTGTTTCTGACCTGATGCTATTAATAATAAGGTTGCAATGAACATTCTTAAACATTTTGTGCACAGTTATACACATTTCAGTTGGGTATGTATACCTAGGACTGGAATTGCTAGGTCAGAGACTTATGCATGTATTGATATATTCAGCTTTTATAGACACTGTCAAGTTTCCAACGGAGTTGCACCAATTTATACCTCCCACCAGCAGCATGTGAAAGGTCCAGTTGTTCTACATTTTTGCTAAGAATCAGTAATGGTCAGTCTTTTTCATTTTAGTCTTTCTGGCAGGTGTGTAGAAATATTGCATTATGTCGTATCTCATAAAGCTAGAGAAAAAAAATGAATCAGTCACATGAGTGATTTTATTTAAAAAGCTGTGTTAATTACTAATTGTTCACCCAGAGCCCATAGGGAACTTACACCACGAAAAAAAAAAAATACAAAAGGAAAAGAAATACACCATTAAGATTTTAATTGGCATTTCCTACTTGATTAATGAGGTTGAGCAACTTTTCCTCTTTATTGGACACTGGATTTCCTTTTTCGTAAAGGGCCTATTCAAATCCTTTGTCCACTTTCTTTTGAGTTGTCTATTTTTCTTTTTATCTTCATTGATTTGTATGAGTATTTTGTTTTATGTTAATATGAGTTATTTGTCAGTAATACACATTGCAAATATATTTTCCCACTCAATGTGTTGTTACTGTTGGTTTATTTTAATGAATAAAGAATCCTAATTTTGTAGTTAGTGCTCTCTTTTCAAGGTCATATTCATTTCTTCTATTGTATCTGGTAGAAGCTTTATTGTTTTACCTTTCACATTCAAAACTATAATCCTTTTGGAGTCTATTTTCATGTATATTATTATGGAATATTCCAAATGCATATAAAATTAAAATAATGTTATAAATCTCAAGGTATCTTTCACCCAGCTTCAATATTGTCAGTTGATAGCCAATCTCGTTCCGTTCATACCCACATTTACCTCTCTCTTACCGTGGGTTATTGTGAAGCAAATCTCAAGATACATCATTTTATCTATAAATATTTCAGTATTTATCTCTAATATACATGTACTTTTTTTCTAACAAAACTACAATCATCACAACTTAAAGTTTTTTAATCCTTACTATAATTAAATATCCAGGAAATATTAAAATTTCCCCAGTTGTCCCACAAATTTGTTGTTGTTGTAGTGGTGGTTGTGGTTGTGGTTGACTTTCTCAAATCAGGAACCAGATAAGGTGCATGTATTTCATTTGTTTGATATGCCTCTAAAATCTCTTTTACTCTATATGTTCTATTTTCCTCTCTTATTTTCCTTTAACAATGCAGTTACTGAAGAAATGAGATCATTTGTCCTACGGAATTCCCTTCTTTCCAGATTTTGCTAATTTGTTAATGTCATTTAATATGTCTCTCTATCCCCTGTATTTTCTATAAACTGGTAGTTGGATACAGAAGCTCAATTAGATTTGAGTTTGATTTGAGGGGGGGCAGCAAGTTTATTTTATATGTGATGCCGTGTGCTTCCTATTACACAATATCAATAAGCACATGATGTCTGCTTGTCTTTTTGTGCTAGTAAGACTGATCAGTGGGTTTAGCTGTTTTCAATCTGATCCATCAATTATGGGTTTCCCATATATGATGGGTTTCCAATCAACTTTTCATTTAATGGTTTTAGCCATGATCATCTCTTCAACGGATTCATTCTTACATTAGGAGTTGAAAGTGGTAACATTCTAAGTCTATTATTCCTTCTCAATTTGTTACCTGGAATTATTCTTAAAGAAGAACTTTATTTTAACAACTGTTTGGTTAACTGAATACAGTTCTTCAAGGAAGGGCAGAACAAATGCTTGCTTCTTTCTCTTTACATACCAGGTAACCAGTAAGGCTATTAATTTGTTGTTGTTTAATCATTATAAACTCATGGTTTTTAACATTTTATATGTTTGAAACCAATCTCATCTTGGCCAGTGGAAGCCTATTCAAGGTGATTCCTGAGTTCTTGTAGCACAAACCCAGTAAGTTTCATTAGCTTCCTTGCTTTAAATTACAAGTTGTTAAGTTCATACTGTGTATCTCCTACCTTGAGGAAATGCCATTGGTGCCCCATCCAGATTTCTTTTATAGGGCTATGTAGCCATCCCACAGCTGCTGTGAGTGCTGGCTGTTGTTATGGACTGAATGTTTGTGTCCCCCTAAAATTCATATGTTGAAATCCTACCCACCCCTCATGTAATGATACTAAGAAGTGGAGCCTTTGAGAAGTAATTGGGATTAGATGAGGTCATGAAGGTGGAGCCCTCACGAACGGTATTAGTGCCCTTATAAAAGGAATGAGAGAGCTTGCTTCCTCTCTCTGCTCTCTGCCATGTGAGGATACAGTCAGAAATCAGCCATCTGCAATTGGGAAGAGGCTTCTCAACAGAATTCCACCATGCTCGCGCTCTGATCTTGGACTTCCAGCCTCCAGAACTATGAAAAATACATTTCTATTGTTTATAAGCCACTCAGTCTATGGTACTCTGTATGGCATCCTGTGTGGATAAGGACAACTGCTAATGACTAACAGCTGCCCTACTTCTCCTGAGAACTATACTTGGCTGATAGGAGTCGCCTAGCATAGGAAATTATGTTCCCTCCCACACACACACATATAAGGCAACCCACTGCCAGCAACTGACTGATTCAGGGGTGTTAAAGGCTGGTTCACGTCTTTTGACACTGCATGTGATCTATGCTCTGAAGCTCTTGTCCCCGCACACACAAATGGATCAGACTTCACCTGAGACTTTTCAACTCTTTCCCTTCCCTATCCTGATTCACTTTCTCCCTTATAAACTTTCCTAAAGGGCACTCTTTTGATAAATCACAAGCACCAGAATCCCTTTCTCAGGCTTTGTTGCTAGAGAACCCAATATGTTATGCTGACCCTGAATTAAGGTTAATCATTTCTTCAAGAACTTGAATTTCTTTTAACAAAAACTGGCATTTCAAGATTATAATTTGGGTTCTAGGAGGTTCCATGAGGATATGGGCATCTGAGAACTGTAAGAACACCAAGATGAAAAAGAGATACAGAAAAAGAAGCTATCTGGATTAAAGAGAAGAGCTCAGCTATTCCACAGTTTTCCTTTTCCCCAGCATTAAATTTTTCTCACTAAATACTTTTGAATCCATAATACTTTTCGCAAAAAAAACTCTGAAATTTCCCTAAGACACAGACCTGATTTCCTATGGGCTAAAAACCTGCATCTATATTGAACAGTCTTAATAAAGAATTTGTGTCAGAGTGTTTGTGAATGACTGCGTGGTAAAGGGGATTTGTATTATCTCTTTAAAACAAACTATATTAAGCACTAGCCTAGGATAGGCCCTGGTGCTACTGCCTGAGGGCATTCCAGGATTGCCCAGGTATTTTGATATTGAATCCACTTGAAGAGAAAATGCTCATTTCCCACTTGAGAGGATATCCAGCCTGTCTCACAGAATATGGTTTCAATTTTCTCTCATCCTCTTTCACAGAGCTCACAAAACCATCAACTAGTGCCTAATAATCTTTACCTTTAGGGAGGTAATTCACATTCCCACAGAGGGGTCTAGTGAGAGTATTCATGTTCAAGCACAATACCAAGAGAGCTTGACTCTCATCTCAAAGTTACAGAAAACGTCCTATTACAGTTTACTGGCTCATGAGTCCATCTCAGAAACAATGAATGTGACCACGAATGTGATGACCTGTAGGAATCCATGCCTCCCCCAATGCTGGAGATTAGGGGCAGAGGTGATTCCTACCCAAAGCATATGAACTGAGATTCAGGGAGAGAGGCATTCTCCCAGAGAAAAAGTGAAATAAAACTGATTGGAGCATGGAGAATGGATGCAGAGTAGCAAAGCAACAAGACTAAGCATGTTTGTTCTAGGAAAATTAACAGTTACAGGGCTTCCCTGGTGGCGCAGTGGTTGAGAGTCCCCCGCTGATGCAGGGGACATGGGTTCGTGTCCCAGTCCGGGAAGATCCCACATGCCGCGGAGCGGCTGGGCCCGTGAGCCATGGCCGCTGAGCCTGCGCGTCCGGAGCCTGTGCTCCGCAACAGGAGAGGCCACAACAGTGAGAGGCCCGCGTACCGCAAAAAAAAAAGAAAAAGAAAAACAGTTACAGACAAGCAAAAGACAAACATGAAAAATCCTCCTCCAACTACCTTCACTCTAAGAGCCAACCATTTTCTTAAAGCACATTCTTCTAGATACCACCCTGTCCACAGGCTTCAGTGTTGTATCTGATGGGTCTCTGCATCCACAGCAATTCTCCACTATCTCTGCTTCACCCACACAATGTACTGCTCCATCCTCCTCATCTGTTTCAACTCCTGTTTCTGTCTCATCAAGCCACGTGCACTGACAGGGAGTGAGAAGAAAAATTATCCTTCATCATTAACAGCTTTTGCTAGGAAAGTCAAAACCACAACGATATGTCACTTCTCACTTACTAGGACAGCTATTATTAAGTCAAAAGATAAGGGTTGGAGAGGGTGTAGAGAAAAGGGAACCCTTGTGCACTGCTGGTGGGAATGTCAATTGGTACAGTCATTACAGAAAACAGTGTGGAGATTCCTCAAAAAGTGAAACAGTCAAATGATCCAGCCATCTTACTTCTTGGTATATATCCAAAAGAAATTAAATCACTATCTCAAAGGGATATCTGCACTCCCATGTTCATTATAGCATTACTCACAGTAGCCAAGATACGGAAACAACTGAAGTGTCCACTGACAGATTAATAAAGAAAATGTTGTATACAAATAAAATAGGATATTATTCAGCCTTAAAAAAATAAAGAAGGAAATCGTGCCATTTGGGACAACATGGATGAACCTGGGGGACACTGTGTTAAGTGAAATAAGCCAAGCATAGAAAGACAAGTATTGCAAATACTGCGTGATCTCGCTTAGGTATGGAATTTTTAAAAAAGGAAAAAAGAAGTTGAACTCATAGTAACAGCGGGTAGAATGGAGGTTACCAGAGGCTAGAGGTGAGTGAAAAGGGGAGATATTGATCAAAGGTTACAAACTATCAGTTACAAGATGAGTAAGTTCTGGAAACCTAATGTACAGTATGGTGACTATAGTTAATAACAATGCATTATGTACTTGAATTTTGCTAAGAGAGTAGATCGCAACTATTCTCACTACACACATGCAAAAGAAAGGTAACTATGGGAGGTAATGGATATGTTAATTAGTTTGATTGTGATAATCATTTCATTATGTATACATTATCAAAACATAACATGTATACCTTAAATATGTACAGTTCTTATTTGTCAAAAATCAATTAAAATATTTCAAAACTATAATAAACCAAATTAGCGTTACTATTCTTTGACACCACTCCCCCAAAAAGAGATTTTATGCTAGAATATTTTTGTGATAATTTATTCTGGGGTTTTCAGCTTCAGAGAGACAAAGAGGAATTTCAAAAGACACAGCTGGAAAAACATGGGTTCTAAACCCAGTTTTGGCTTGAGTTGTCTGACCTCCTCTCTGAGACTGTTTCTTATTTGTAAAATAAGGGAGACTATATTTATAGACTGCAGGCTCTAGCCAGAAATAATGCCAATGATCAACTGTTAACTTTCCCAGGGCAGTTCTTCTATTAACAGACAGGAAAGGGTATCAAGCAACATAAACGTCTAGCATAAGTTCCTTGAGGGCAATGTCTAATTACTGTTAAAAGGATGCTCTCACCCCATGCAATTGGTGGGCATTCAAGAACTTCTTATTGAAGGATTAGATAATGATGGTAAGTGGAACCAAAGGAAAGAGGGAAAAAGAATAATAATCCAAAAAATTACTTCTTTGAGTTCTATATGCCAACTCCTGGCTGACAGGTGTGCCTGCCCCCTGGTGTTGGTGGGTAGACTTGGGGCTGGGACTCAGGGGGCTGGCACTGCATCAGACACCCAGAGAAGCATCTTCCCCTTGGTTGTACGAGATGACTCCTCCTTCACAGACTGCTGAAAGTTGGGCAAGGCTTTGAGCTTCGACGGGCTACTGGAGAGGAAAGGGAAGACTAAATGGGGCCAGACCTTGATTCTTACCCTGGACAGAAATGGGAGGGCTGGAAATTCATGTTTCATCTCCCAGAGTAGCTGGACAGTGTGAGCGCCATATCTCCCCATCCCCCATCCAGAATTACAGATCCAGGGGTCTTTACTGGGACCTGTGGTAGTTTTCTGTTTCACCCAGTTTCCCTTAACCTTTCCCACCACTGACCTGGAATTGATACAAATTAATCATTTAACAACCACAGGTCCCTAGTCTGTCCATCCTCCAGGTCACCCAGGCTCCCAAGGGACTTCAAAGCTAATCTAGGCTTGGCCTATCCCAGTTTCAGTCATTACATCTGATAAGTTGCTAAAATCTGTAGATGATTCGTCAGCAACATCTCCCATACCCACTTCCTCCCCTGCATCCAACCTCCCTGTACAAGGCCCTCATCATTTCTCCTGTAGAGTATTGCAGTCTCCCTCCCCATTACCCCTCAGACATACTAGAGGCAGAATTATGTTTCTAAAGCACAGACCTGATCATTGTCACTCACCTGCTACAAAAAAACAAACAAACAAACAAACAAAACAAAACACTTCAATGGCTCCCAATTTTTTAACACAACAAAACCCAAACTACTCATCCAGCACTCCATCTCAACCTAACTGGAAGCCAGACTTCTTTTCCAATACCCTTCCAGAGAGCCTGTTCCTGGAAAGCCATCCTAATAAGGTTACCCCACCATACCCTGTGCTCTCCAGACTCCAGGTGCTTGCTTTTGCTTTTCCCTCCACCAGAAAGTCCGTCCACCTCCCCACCACTCATTCTATCCACCCATCCCACCTTCTCCAAAGCATCCAGATTTCTCCTTCGTCAAAATTCATCTCATTCTCTTGTTTTTCTAATCATTTTGCTTTATAGCACATTTAATCATTTGCATTATATTTATATTATTTGTCTACTTACTTTCCTGCTACACCTGGGGGAAAAGGGATCATGTTATCATTATCTTGCTATACTCATCTCACCCCTCGATGGTCCTGAAAGCACGTAGGGTCAAAGGATCTAACTCCATTCCAGTTACTTTCACATACATTATCTCATTTAACCCTCACAATAACTCTACAAAGTATTATCATTATCATCACATCATTCACTTTGCAGAAGAAGAAACGGAGGCACAGAGAGGTTCAACATCTAGCCCAAAGACATGCAGCTGGTATGGTAAAGTTCACCCGTGGAGGTCATGCTTCTCCTACCATATTACACCGCTAAGCATAATGCCTTGCAGAGGACCCAGGCCCCAAAATAGGTGCAAAGTTAAATTTCTGTCCAAATACCATACACATGGTAACAATTATTCAGTTGCTACATACAGTAAGGATGAACTTTAAGTTACTTGACGGTGGCTCCATTACGTCCGTTCGTCGTACCAGATTTTTATTTTTGTTGTTCATATATCCTGGTCTTCAACTCAAATTTAAAATGGAGAACTAATGAGACATTCGTCTGGACAATCCCTGTAGAGAACTGGCTGAGTCTCACTTCTTTCCAAGACCTCTTCCCCCTTCCTCCCCTGACCTAGGTTGTCCAGCTCCAACCATACAGACAGCCCTTATGGACAAAGATGTAGAGGCAGGATTAAAAGGACCAAAGGTCTCACATAGGAGCCATGTAGGGTGCCTCAATCAAGCAGATGGGTCACAGGCCCATCCAAAAAGTTCCAGGACAGAGTCTTTCATCTCCCCAGGTCCAACCATCTGCTGAACTCAAACATTACACCCGATTTTTTACAAGATGATCGGATAACACATTTCCCTCTTTTGGCACAATTTGCACTGAGATGATGGTGCTCTGGGCCTATGGGTGAATGAATATTCTCTGGGAATCCAACAAGCTGACTTTCTTTTGTGTGGGAAGCATTTCAATTAGAGAGAAACAAGCCCTATCAACGTCAAGCGACAAGAAGAACACACAGTGAACGGCATTTCTGTTCTGCTGGAACATTAATTGATCAAACAGAGTTGACAAGGACAAATGGTATCACAAGGTGTAGAAGCAAGGGTCTTTGCTGTTTTATAAATTGTCAAATCAAGTACCCATCCCTGAAGCCTGCACAGGCGCAGTATTACAGTTTCTTTGGGTGCTAATTCCCTTCCTGATGTTGCCAGAGCAACAGACATGTGGGGTTTTTTTTGCGGGGGGGAGAAGGGAGGGTTCCCAGGTAAAACATTTGAAGGAAAAGCACTTTGTTGTTATTACTGCAGAGACAAGAAAGAAGAACCTTTTAGTCCTTGGGAACAGGATGACAACATCTTCTATTTGTGCAGCCCCTTCTTCAGTAAGAGGAGTTTGATGTGCCGTCCTTGTGAGCAAAGGCAAAACTTATCTCCATTTTACAAATTTTACAAGCAAGAAAACTGAGAAGTAGAGAAGGGAGAACCATGAGAAATACAGTATAAGGAAAGATTGGGAAAAGATGTAAATGACCTTGAATTCCAAGCTAAAGGCATTAAACTTAATAGTTAATAATTACTAATAATAGTAAAAAAATTATTATTTCAATTTCTTTTTACTACTACATGTACTATCTCATTTAATCCTTACAACAATCCTGTAAAGTAAGAATTATACTCTCCTCCACTTTTCAGATGAGGAAACCACCACTTAGAGGACTTCTGTAGCACAGCCAAGATCACAGAAGTGACAGAAATCAGATCATGCAGGCCACTTAAAGGACATATATATGAAATGGGTGAGAGCTTTTGGAATGTTTTAAGAATGAGGCGATACAATCTTTCAAAATGGTAGATCTGTCTGCTGTGTTGGAAATAGACTGCAGAGAAGCAAGGGTGAAAACAAGAAGCCCCAGGAGGCTATTACAGGAATCCATGTAAGAGATGACAGTGGATCTGAATGAAAGCACAGGAATTGGTGAAAAATGGTCACATTCTGGATAGATCTTAAAGATAAAGCCAATGCGCTCATACAGCTCAATATGGAAAAAACGAACACCCCAATCAAAAAATGGGCAGAAGATCTTAAACAGACATTTTTCCAAAGAAGACAAGCAGATGACCAACAGGCACATGAAAAGATGCTCAACATCACTAATCATTAGAGAAATACAAATCAAAACTACAATGAGGCGGGGACCTTCAAGATGGCGGAGGAGTAAGATGTGAAGATCACCTTCCTCCCCACAAATACATCAGAAATACCTCTACATGTGGAACAGCTCCTACAGAACACCTACTGAACACTGGCAGAAGACCTCAGACTTCCCAAAAGGCAAGAAAGTCCCCACGTACCTGAGTAGCACAAAAGAAAAAAGAAAAAACAGAGACAAAAGAATAGGGACAGGACCTGCCCCTCTGGGAGGGAGCTGTGAAGGAGGAAAAGTTTCCACACACTAGGAAACCGCTTCACTGGTGGAGACGGGCGGGTGGGCGGCGGGGGGAGCTTCAGAGCCACGGAGGAGACCGCAGCAACAGGGGTGCAGAGGGCAAAGCAGACAGATTCCTGCACACAGGATAGGTGCTGACCAGCATTCACCAGTCCGAGAGGCTTGTCTGCTCACCCGCTGGGGCGGGTGGGGGCTGGGGGCTGAGGCTCGGGCTTCTGAGTTCAGATCCCAGGGAGAGGACTGGGGTTGGCGGCATGAACACAGCCTGAAGGGGGCTAGTGTGCCACAGCTAGCAGGGAAGGAGTCCAGGAAAAAGTCTGGAACTGCCTAAGAGGCAAGAGACCGTTGTTTTGGAGTGGGCGAAGAGAGGGGATTCAGAGCACCACCTAAATGAGTGCTAGACAGGCGCAACCCACGGCTATCAGCATGGACAACAGAGATGGGCATGAAATGCTAAGGCTGCTGCTGCAGGCACCAAGAAGCCTGTGTGCAAGCACAGGTCACTATTCACACCTCGCCTCCGGGGAGCCTGTGCAGCCCGCCACTGCCAGGGTGCCGTGAACCAGGGCCAACTTCCCCGGGAGAACGCACGGCGCGCCTCAGGCTGTTGCAACATCACACTGCCCTCTGCCACCGCAGGTTCGCCCCACATTCCATACCCCTCCCTCACCCTCCCACCACAGTCTGAGTGAGCCAGAGGCCCCTAGTCAGCTGCTCCTTTAACCTCGTCCTGTCTGAGAGGGGAACAGACGCCCTCAGGCTACCTACAAGCAGAGGGGGGACCATATCCAAAGCTGAACCCCAGGAGCTGTGCGAACAGAGAAGAGAAAGGGAAATCTCTCCCAGCAGCCTCAGGAGCAGCGATTAAATCTCCACAATCAACTTGATGTACCCTGCATCTGTGGAATACCTGAATATACAACGAATCATCCCAAAATTGAGGTGGTGAAATTTGGGGGCAACTGTAGACTTGGGGTTTGCTTTCTGCAACTACTTTGTTTCTGTTTTTATGTTTATCTTAGTTTACTATTTAGAGCTTACTATCTTTAGTAGATTTGTTTATTGATTTGGTTGCTCTCTTCCTTTTTTTTAAATATATATATATATATTTTTTTTTTTTTTTACATTTTTCTCTTTTTGTGAGTTTGTATGTGTATGCTTCTTAGTGTGATTTTGTCTGTATAGCTTTGCTTTTACCATTTGTCCTAGGGTTCTGTCTGTCCATTTTTTTTTTAGTATAGTTTTTAGCACTTATTATCAGTGGTGGATTTGTTCATTAACTTGGTTGATCTCTTCTTTCTTTTTTTTAATACTTTATTATTTTTTATTTTTAATAATTTTTTTATTTTAATAACTTTATTTTATTTTTTCTTTCTTTCTTTTCCTTCCTCCCTTTACTTCTGAGCCATGTGGCTGACAGGGTCTTGGTGCTCTGTCTGGGTGTCAGGCCTGAGGCTCTGAGGTGGGAGAGCCAAGTTCAGGACATTGGTCCACCAGAGACCTCCCGGCCCCACATAATATCAAATGGTGAAAGCTCTCCCAGAGATCTCCTTCTCAATGCTAAGACCCAGCTCCACTCAACGACCAGCAAGCTACAGTGCTGGACACCCCATGCCAAACAACTAGCAAGACAGGAACACAACCCCACACATTAGCAGAGAGGCTGCTTAAAAATCATAATAAGTTCACAGACGCCCCAAAACACACCACCAGATGTGATTCTGCCCAGCAGAAAACAAGATCCAGCCTCATCCACCAAAACACAAGCACCAGTTCCCTCCTCCAGGACCCCTACACAACTCACTGAACCAACCTTAGCCACTGGGGACAGATACCAAAAACAACAGGAGCTACGAACCTGCAGCCTGCGAAAAGGAGACCCCAAACACAGTAAGATAAGCAAAATGAGAAGACAGAGAAATACACAGCAGATGAAGGAGCAAGGTAAAAACCCACCAGACCAAACAAATGAGGAGGAAATAGGCAGTCTACCTGAAAAAGAATTCAGAGTAATGATAGTAAAGATGATCCAAAATGTTGGAAATAGAATGGAGAAAATACAAGAAACATTTAACAAGGACCTAGAAAAACTAAAGAGGAAGAAAACAATTATGAACAATACAACAAATGAAATTAAAAATTCTCTAGAAGGAATCAATAGCAGAATAACTGAGGCAGAAGAATGGATAAGTAACCTGGAAGACAAAATAGTGGAAATAACTACTGCAGAGCAGAATAAAGAAAAAAAAAATGAAAAGAATTGAGACAGTCTCAGAGACCTATGGGACAACATTAAATGCACCAACATTCGAATTATAGGGGTCCCAGAAGAAGAAGAGGAAAAAAAAGGGACTGAGAAAATATTTGAAGAGATTATAACTGAAAACTTCCCTAATATGGGAAAGGAAATAGTCAATCAAGTCCAGGAAGTGCAGAGAGTCCCATACAGGATAAATCCAACAAGAAACATGCCAAGACACTTATTAATCAAACTATCAAAAATTAAATACAAAGAAAAAATATTGAAAGCAGCAAGGGAAAAGCAACAAATAACATACAAGGGAATCCCCATAAGCTTAACAGCTCATCCTTCAGCTGAAACTCTGAAAGCCAGAAGGGAGTAGCAGGACATATTTAAAGTGATGAAAGGGAAAAACCTACAGCCAAGATTACTCTACCCAGAAAGAATCTCATTCAGATTTGAGGGAGAAATTAAAACCTTTACAGACAAGCAAAAGCTAAGAGAATACAGCCCCACCAAATCAGCTTTACAACAAATGCTAAAGGAATTTGTCTAGGTAGGAAACACAAGAAAAGGAAAAGACCTACAATAACAAACCCAAAACAATTAAGAAAATGGTAATAGGAACATACATATCAATAACTACCTTAAATGTAAATGGATTAAATAGTCCAACCAAAAGACATAGACTGTCTGAATGGAAAGAGAAACAACACCCGTATATATGCTGTCTACAAGAGACCCACTTCAGACCCAGGGACACATACAGATTGAAAGTGAGGGGATGGAAAAGCATATTCTATGCAAATGGAAATCAACAGAAAGCGGGAGTAGCAATTCTCATATCAGACAAAATAGACTTTAAAATAAAAACTATTACAAGAGACAAAGAAGGACACTACATAATAATCAAGGGATCAATCCAAGAAGAAGATATAACAATTGTAAATATTTATGCACCCAACACAGGAGCACCTCAGCACATAAGGCAAATGCCATAAAGGGGGAAATCAACAATAACACAATAATAGTAGGGGAATTTAACGCCCCACTTTCACCAATGGACAGATCATCCAAAATGAAAATAAATAAGGAAACACAAGCTTTAAATGATACATTAAACAAGATGGACTTAATTGATATTTATAGGACACTCCATCCAAAAACAACAGAATACACATTTTTCTCAAGTGCTCATGGAACATTCTCCAGGATAGATCATATCTTGGGTCACAAATCAAGCCTTGGTAAATTTAAGAAAATTGAAATTGTATCAAGTATCTTTTCTGACCACAACGCCATGAGACTAGATATCAATTACAGGAAAAGATCTGTAAAAAATACAAACACATGGAGGCTAAACAATACACTACTTAATAATGAAGTGATCACTGAAGAAATCAAAGAGGAAATCAAAAAATACCTAGAAACAAATGACAATGGAGACACAACGACCCAAAACCTGTGGGATGCAGCAAAAGCAGTTCTAAGGGGGAAGTTTATAGCAATACAAGCCCACCTTAAGAAGCAGGAAACATCTAGAATAAACAACCTAACCTTGCACCTCAAGCAATTAGAGAAAGAAGAACAAAAAAACCCCAAAGCTAGCAGAAGGAAAGAAATCATAAAAATCAGATCAGAAATAAATGAAAAAGAAATGAAGGAAACAATAGTAAAGATCAATAAAACTAAAAGCTGGTTCTTTGAGAAGATAAACAAAATAGATAAACCACTAGCCAGACTCATCAAGAAAAAAAGGGAGAAGACTCAAATCAATAGAATTAGAAATGAAAAAGGAGAGGTAACAACTGACACTGCAGAAATAAAAGAGATCATGAGAGATTACTACAAGCAACTCTATGCCAATAAAATGGACAACCTGGAAGAAATGGACAAATTCTTAGAAATGCACAACGTGCCAAGACTGAATCAGGAAGAAATAGAAAATATGAACACACCAATCACAAGCACTGAAATTGAAACTGTGATTAAAAATCTTCCAACAAAGAAAAGCCCAGGACCAGATGGCTTCACAGGCGAATTCTATCAAACATTTAGAGAAGAGCTAACACCTATCCTTCTCAAACTCTTCCAAAATATAGCAGAGGGAGGAACACTCCCAAACTCCTTCTACGAGGCCACCATCACCTTGATACCAAAACCAGGCAAGGATGTCACAAAGAAAGAAAACTACAGGTCAATATCACTGATGAACATAGATGCAAAAATCCTCAACAAAATACTAGCAAACAGAATCCAACAGCACATTAAAAGGATCATACACCATGATCAAGTGGGGTTTATTCCAGGAATGCAAGGATTCTTCAATATACGCAAATCTATCAATGTGATAAACCATATTAACAAATTGAAGGAGAAAAACCATATGATCATCTCAATAGATGCAGAAAAAGCTTTTGACAAAATTCAACACCCATTTATGATAAAAACCCTGCAGAAAATAGGCATAGACGGAACTCTCCTCAACATAATAAAGGCCATATATGACAAGCCCACAGCAAACATCATCCTCAATGGTGAAAAACTGAAAGCATTTCCACTAAGATCAGGAACAAGACAAGGGTGCCCACTCTCACCACTCTTATTCAACATAGTTTTGGAAGTTTTAGCCACAGCAATCAGAGAAGAGAAGGAAATAAAAGGAATCCAAATCGGAAAAGAAGAAGTAAAGCTGTCACTGTTTGCAGATGATATGATCCTATACATAGAGAATCTAAAGATGCTACCAGAAAACTACTAGAGATAATCAAAGAACTTGGTAAAGTAGCAGGATACAAAATTAATGCACAGAAATCTCTGGCATTCCCCTACACTAATGATGAAAATCTGAAAGTGAAATCAAGAAAACACTCCCATTTACCATTGCAACAAAAAGAATAAAATATCTAGGAATAAACCTACCTAAGGAGACAAAAGACCTGTATGCAGAAAATTATAAGACACTGATGAAAGAAATTAAAGATGATATAAATAGATGGAGAGATATACCATGTTCTTGGATTGGAAGAATCAACATTGTGAAAATGACTCTACTACCCAAAGCAATCTATCGATTCAATGCAATCCCTATCAAACTACCACTGGCATTTTTCACAGAACTAGAACAAAAAATTCCACAATTTGTATGGAAACACAAAAGACCCCGAATAGCCAAAGCAATCTTTAGAACGAAAGAAAGAACTGGAGGAATCAGGCTCCCTGACCTCAGACTATACTACAAAGCTACAGTCATCAAGACGGTATGGTACTGGCACAAAAACAGAAAGATAGATCAATGGAACAGGATAGAAAGCCCAGAGATAAACCCATGCACATATGGACACCTTGTCTTTGATAAAGGTGGCAGTAATGTACAATGGAGAAAGGACAGCCTCTTCAATAAGTGGTGCTGGGAAAACTGGACAGGTACATATAAAAGTATGAGATTAGATCACTCCCTAACACCATACACAAAAATAAGCTCAAAATGGATTAAAGACCTAAATGTAAGGCCAGAAACTATCAAACTCTTAGAGGAAAACATAGGCAGAACACTCTATGACATAAATCACAGCAAGATTCTTTCTGACCCACCTCCTAGAGTGATGGAAATAAAAACAAAAATAAACAAATGGGACCTAATGAAACTTCAAAGCTTTTGCACAGCAAAGGAAACCACAAACAAGACCAAAAGACAACCCTCAGAATGGGAGAAAATATTTGCAAATGAAGCAACTGACAAAGGATTAATCTCCAAAATTTACAAGCAGCTCATGCAGCTCAATAACAAAAAAACAAACAACCCAATCCAAAAATGGGCAGAAGACCTAAATAGACATTTCTCCAAAGAAGATATACAGACTGCCAACAAACACATGAAAGAATGCTCAACATCATTAATCATTAGAGAAATGCAAATCAAAACTACAATGAGATATCATCTCACACCAGTCAGAATGGCCATCATCAAAAAATCTAGAAACAATAAATGCTGGAGAGGGTGTGGAGAAAAGGGAACCCTCTTGCACTGCTGGTGGGAATGTGAATTGGTTCAGCCACTATGGAGAACAGTATGGAGGTTCCTTAAAAAACTACAAATAGAACTACCATATGACCCAGCAATCCCACTACTGGGCATATACCCTGAGAAAACCAAAATTCAAAAAGAGTCATGTACCAAAATGTTCATTGCAGCTCTATTTACAATAGCCCAGAGATGGAAACAACCTAAATGCCCATCATCGGATGAATGGATAAAGAACATGTGGCACATATATACAATGGAATATTACTCAGCCATAAAAAGAAACGAAATTGAGCTATTTGTAATGAGGTGGATAGACCTAGAGTCTGTCATACACAGTGAAGTAAGTCAGAAAGAAAAAGACAAATACCGTATGCTAACACATATATATGGAATTTAAGAAAAAAAAATGTCATGAAGAACCTAGGGGTAAGGCAGGAATAAAGACGCAGACCTCCTAGAGAACGGACTTGAGGTTATGGGGAGGGGGAAGGGTGAGCTGTGACGGGGCGAGAGAGAGTCATGGACATATACACACTAACAAACGTAGTAAGGTAGATAGCTAGTGGGAAGCAGCCGCATGGCACAGGGATATTGGCTCAGTGCTTTGTGACAGCCTGGAGGGGTGGGATAGGGAGGGTGGGAGGGAGGGAGACGCAAGAGGGAAGAGATATGGGAACATATGTATATGTATAACTGATTCACTTTGTTATAAAGCAGAAACTAACACACCATTGTAAAGCAATTATACCCCAATAAAGATGTTAAAAAAAAAAAAGAAAATAAATAAGGAAACACAGATTTAAATGACACATTAAACAAAATGGACTTAACTTATATTTAATGGACATTAATGATGTCCATTAATTGATGCACATTCCATCCAAAACAACAGAATACACTTTCTTCTCAGGTGCTCATGGAACATTCTCCAGGATACATCATATCCTGGGTCACAAATCAAGCCTTGGTAAATTTTAGAAAACTAAAATCATATCAAGTATCTTTTCTGACCACAACACTATGAGACTGGGTATCAATTACAGGAAAAATATCTGTAAAGAATACAAGCACATGGAGGCTAAACAACACAAAGGTTGTTTACTAAATAACCAAGAGGTCACTGAAGAAATCATAGAGGAAATCAAAAAACACCTAGAAACAAATGACAATGAAAAAACGGCGACCCAAAACCTATGGCATCCAGCAAAAGCAGTCCTAGGAGGGAAGTTTATAGCAATACAATCCTACCTCAAGAAACAAGAAACATCTCAAATAAACAACCTAAGCTTACACCTAAAGCAATTAGAGAAAGAAGAATAACAACAAAAATAAAAAACCCAAAGTTAGCAGAAGGAAAGAAATCATAAAGATCAGATCAGAAATAAATGAAAAAGAAATGAAGGAAACAATAGCAAAGATCAATAAAACTAAAAGCTTGTTCTTTGAGAAGATAAACAACACTGATAAACCATAAGCCAGACTCATCAAGAAAAAAGGGAGAAGACTCAAATCAATAGAATTAGAAATGAAAAAGGAGAAGTAACAACTGACACTGCAGAAATACAAAGGATCATGAGAGATTACTACAAGCAACTATATGCCAATAAAATGGACAACATGGAAGAAATGGACAAATGCTTAGAAAAGCACAGCCTTCAGAGAATGAACCAGGAAGAAATAGAAAATATAAACAGACCAATCACAAGCACTGAAATTGAAACTGTGAGTAAAAATCTTCCAATAAACAACAGCCCAGGACCAGATGGCTTCACAGGTGAATTCTATTAAACATTTAGAAAAGAGCTAACACCTATACTTCTCAAACTCTTCCAAAATATAGCAGAAGGAGGAACACTCCCAAACTCATTCTAAGAGGTCACCATCATCCTGATACCAAAACCACACAAAGACGTCACAAAAAAAGAAAACTACAGGTCAGTATCACTGATGAACATAGATGCAAAAATCCTCAACAAAATACTAGCAAACAGAATCCAACAGCACATTAAAAGGATCATACACCATGATCAAGTGGGGTTTACCCCAGGATTGCAAGGATTCTTCAATATATGCAAATCAATCAATGTGATACACCACATTAGCAAACTGAAGGAGAAAAACCATATGATCATCTCAATAGATGCAGAAAAAGCTTTTGACAAAATTCAACACCATTTATGATAAAAACCCTCCAGAAAGTAGGCATAGAGGAAACTTACCTCAACATAATAAAGGCCATATATGACAAACCCACAGCCAACATCGTCTTCAATGGTGAAAAACTGAAAGCATTTCCGCTAAGTTCAGGAACAAGACAAGGTTGCCCACTCTCACGACTATTATTCAGCATTGTTTTGAGAATCAATCAAAGAAGAAATCAGAGCAATCAGAGAAGAAGAAGAAATAAAAGGAATCCAAATCAGAAAAGAAGATGTAAAGCTGTCGCTGTTTGCAGATGACATGATACTATACATACAGAATCATAAAGATGTTACCAGAAAACTACTAGAGCTAATCAATGAATTTGGTAAAGTAGCACGATGCAAAATTAATGCACAGAAATCTCTTGCATTCCTATACACTAACGGTGAAAGATCTGAAAGAGAATTTAAGGATACGCTCCCATTTACTATCTCAACAAAAAGAATCAAATACCTACGAATAAACCTACCTAAGGAGAAAAAAGACCTGTATGCAGAAAACTATAAGACACTGATGAAAGAAATTAAAGATGATACAAACAGATGGAGAGATATTGCATGTGCTTGGATTGGAAGAATCAACACTGTGAACATGACTATACTACACAAAGCAATCTACAGATTCAATGCATCCCTATCAAACTACCAATGACATTTTTTGCAAAACTAGAACAAAAAATTGCACAATTTGTATGGAAATACAAGAGACCCCAAATAGCCAAAGCAATCTTGAGAAAGAAAAACAGAGCTGAAGGAATCAGTCTCCTGGACTTCAGCCTATACTACAAAGCTACAGTCATCAAGAAAGTATGGTACTGCCACAAATACAAAAATATAGATCAATGGAACAGGATAGAAAGCCCAGAGATTCACCTTATCATTGACAAAGGAGGCAAGAGTATACAATGGAGAAAAGACAGCCTCTTCAATAAGTGGTGCTGGGAAAACTGGACAGCCACATGTAAAAGAATGAAATGAGAACACTCCCTAACACCATACACAAAAATAAACTCAAATTGGAATAAAGACCTAACTGTAAGGCCAGACACTATAAAACTCTTAGAGGAAAACATAGAACACTCTATGACATAAATCACAAGATCCTTTTTGATCCATCTCCTAGAGAAATGGAAATAAAAACAAAAATAAACAAATGGGACCTAATGAAACTTAAAAGCTTTTTCACAGCAAAGGAAAGACAAAAAGACAACCCTCAGAATGGGAAAAAATATTTGCAAACGAAGCAACTGACAAAGGATTAATCTCCAAAATTTACAAGCAGTTCATGCAGCTCAATATCAACAAAACAAACAATCCAGTCCAAAAATGGGCAGAAGACCTAACTAGACATTTCTCCAAAGAAGATATACAGATTGCCAACAAACATATGAAAGAATGCTCAACATCACTAATCATTAGAGAAATGCAAATCCAAACTACAATGAGGTATCACCTCACACCAGTCAGAATGGCCATCATCAAAAAATCTACAAACAATAAATGCTGGAGAGGGTGTGGAGAAAAGGGAACTCTCTTGCACTGTTGGTGGGAATGTAAATTGATACAGCCACTATGGAGAACAGTATGGAGGTTCCTTAAAAAACTAAAAATAGAATGACCATATGACCCAGCAATCCCACTACTGGGCATATACCCTGAGAAAACCATAATTCAAAAAGAGTCATGTACCACAAGGTTCATTGCAGCTCTATTTACAATAGCCAGGAGATGGAAGCAAACTAAGTGTCCATCGACAGATGAATGGATAAAGAAGATGTGGCACATGTATACATTGGAATATTACTCAGCCATAAAAAGAAACAAAATTGTTATTTGTAGTTAGGTGGATGGACCTAGAGTCTGTCATATAGAGTAAAGTAAGTCAGAAAGATAAAAACAAATACCGTATGCTAACACATATATATGGAATCTAAGAAAAAAAAGTGGTTCTGAAGAACCTAGGGGCAGGACAGGAATAAAGACACAGACCTACTAGAGAATGGACTTGAGGATATGGGGAGGGGGAAGGGTAAGCTGGGATGAAGTGAGAGAGTGGCATGGACATATATACACTACCAAATGTAAAATACATAGCTAGTGGGAAGTAGCCACATAGCACAGGGAGATCAGCTCTGTGCTTTGTGTCCACCTAGAGGCCTGGGATAGGGAGGGTGGGAGGGAGATGCAAGAGGGAGGAGATATGGGTATATATGTATATGCATAGCTGATTCACTTTGTTATACATCAGAAACTAATACACCATTGTAAAGCAATTATACTCCAATAAAGATGTTAAAAAAAAAGAAAACTACAGTGAGGTTTCACCTCACACCTGTCACAATGGCCATCATGGAAAAGTCTACAAATAATAAATGCTGGAAAGGGGTGGAGAAAAGAGGAACCATCCTACACTGTTAATGAGAATATAAATTTGTGCAGCCACTGGAAAACAGTATGGAGGCTCCTTAAAAAACTAAAAATAAAGCTACCATATGATCCAGCAATCCCACTCCTGGGTACATATCCAGAAAAAATGAAAACTCTAATTCGAAAAGATACATTCCTCTTAGTGTTCAAAGCAGCACTATTTATAATACCCAAGACAGAAAACACCCAAGTGCCCATCAACATACAACTGGCTTAAGAAGATATGGTATGTATATCTACATATATACATATATATATATGTGTGTGTGTATGTGTGTATGTATATATATACATACACACATACACACACACACAATGGAATAGTGCTCACTCATAAAAAAGAATGAAATATTGCCATTTGCAGTAACATGAATGGACCTAGAGAATATTATACTTAATGAGGAAAACTAGACAGAGACAGAAAGTATTATATGATATCACTTACAAGTAGAATCTAAACAATAATGCAAATGAATCTATGTACAAAACAGAAACAGACAGACATAGAAAACAAACTTATGGTTACCAAAGGGGAGAGGGAGTGAAGGAGGGGCAAATTAGGAGTATGGGATTAACAGATACAAACTACTATACATAAAATAGATAAGCAACAGGATCCCCTGTATAGCACAGGAAATTATATTCAATATCTCATAATGACCTACAATGGAATATAATCTGAAAAAGATAAATAACTGAATCACTTTGCTGTACACCTGAAACTAACACAATATTGTAAATCAACTATACTTCAATTTTAAAAAAAGCTAAAGTCAACAGGATTTCCTGACTGTTTAAACGGGGCGTGAGAGAAAGAACAGAGTCAAAGGTAACTCCAATTTTTTTGGCTTAAATAATGAAATAATGGATCGCTATCAACTAAGATGGGGAAGGCTACAACTGTTACAGGTTTGGCAACAATCAGGGGAACAGGAACCCAGTTTCGTACAGATTCGGTTTAAGAAGTCAATTAGACATCCAAATATAGATGCGAAGTAGACAGATGGCTATGATAATCTGGGGTATAAAAGTCTGAGCTGGACATAACAATTTTGTACTCATTGGCAGGCATATAGATGGCATTTATAGACATGAGACTGGAGGAGATCACCAAGGAATCACCAAGATCACCAAGGAGATTACTCAGGAGTATGGAGAGAAAAACAGGAGAGGATCAAGGACTGAGCCCTAGAACATTCCTACATTATGAGATCTGAGAAAAGAAAAGGAACCAGCAAAGGAAGCCAAGGAGGAGTGGCCAGGAGGGTATGGTACACTGGAAGCCAAGCAGGGAAAGTGTATCAAAGAGCAGGGACTGAACACGTGTCTCAAATGCTGCTAACAGTTCAAGTAAGATGAAGACTGACAACTAGCCATGGGGTATAACAATGTGGAGGTCATAGGTAACCTTGACAAGAGCCGTTTCTATGGAAAGATTTGAGAAAAAGCCTGATTCAGTAGGTTTCAAGAGAAATCAGGAGGCAAGAAATTAGAGACAGTGAGCATAGATATCATTTTCTAGGATTATTGTTGCAGCAGGTACAAAGAAACGGGGTGGCAGCTGGTGGAGAAAGTAGACTCAGGAGAAGATTCCCTTTTTAAGATGGGAGCTATAATAGTATGTCCATAAGAATGATCCAGTGAAGAACAAAAAGTCAATGGTGTAAGAAAGAAGTGGAGAGTTGCTGAAATGATACCCTGAAAACAGCAATTGGAGAATGGGAGCTTGTGCACAAGTGGAGAAGTTTGATGTGAGTTTGAAGGGCAGACACTGGCAGGGGAGCAGTCTATAGAAGCATCTTTCAGTTGCTTTGATGTCCTCAATAAAGTAGGACGCGTGGTCACCAGCTTAAAGCAATGTTGGGAGAGGTACTGGAGGTTTGAGGAGAGAGAAGGTCTGAAGTAACTGTCATCTGGTGTCAAGGAAGGAGAAGGAGTACTTCCCTGATCTTTCATTTTTAATAATAAGTACCCGAAATTCAAATGTAACACAATTCCTTCTATTCTAAGTATAGAAGGAGAGAAATGCACACATGATCTTGTCAAAAGTATGCCAGCATAAGATATTTTCTTATATAGTATCTCTTATCTTTTTTAAAATTTTTCTTGAAATATAGTTGATTTACAATGTTGTGCCAGTTTCAGGTATACAGCAAAGTGATTCAGTTATTTATATATATATATATTTCAGTTATTATATATATATATATATATATATATACACACACACACACACACACATATATATTCTTTTTTAGATTCTTTTCCATTATAGGTTATTACAAGGTTATTACAAGATATTAAGTATAGTTCCCTGTACTATAGGTCCTTGTTGGTTATCTATTTTATATATAGTAGTATGTATATTTTAATCTCAAACTCCTAATTTATCCCTTCCCCCCCTTTCCCTTTTGGTAACCTTAATTTGGTTTTCTATGTCTGTGAGTCTATTTCTGTTCTGTAAATAAGTCCAATAGGTTTCTATTGGGTGGGCCAAAAAGTGTTTTCGGTTATTTAAGTAAAAATGATAGACACATATTTCATTTTCACCAAGAACTTTACTGAACAACGTATTCACTCTTTTGTTCCACTACCTTCTGCCATTTTTCAGGCAACTTCATAATTCCATCTTCCCAAAATTTTTTATCTTTTTGAGCAGGTGCCTTTTACAGTCTTCCAGGGAACTGAAATTCTTTCCATTAAGAGAATTTTGTAAAGACCAAAATAATTGGAAATCCGAAAGTGCAATGTCTGGTGAATACAGCAGATGAATCAGAACTTCCCAGTCAAGCTGTAACATTTTTTGCCAGGCCTTCAAAGAAACAAGTGGTCTTGCATTATCCTGACAGAAGATTATGCATTTTCTGTTGACTAATTCTGGTCGCTTTTCATTGAGTGTCGCTTTCAAGTGGTCTAACTGGGAGCAGTATTTTTTGGAATTAATTGTTTGGTTTTCTGGAAGGAGCTCATAATAGAGGACTCCCTTCCAATCCCACCATATACACATCACCTTCTTTGGATGGAGACTGGCCTTTGGTGTGGTTGGTGGTGGTTCATTTCTCTTGCCCCACAATCTCTTCCGTTCCACATTATTGTACAGTATCCACTGTTCATCGCCCATCACAATTTGTTTTAAAAATGGAATGTTTTCATTACATTTCAGTAGAGAAGTGCATGTGGAAATATGGTCAGGAAGGTTTTTTTCTCTTAACTTACGTGGAACCCAACATCAAAGCGATTCACATAACCAAGCTGGTGCAAATAATTTTCAACACTTGATTTGGATATTTTGAGTATATCAGCTACCTCCCATGTGGTATAACTTTGATTGTTCTCAATTATTGTTTCCATTTGATCACTGTCAACTTCAACTGGTCTACCCATCCAGTGAGATGGGTAGATTTCATCGTCCAGCGAGAAATCCCTAGCATGAAACTTCACAAACCTCTTTTGACACATTCGATCACAGCACCTTCTCCATACACTGCACAAATCTTTTTTTGCGTTTCAGTTGTGTTTTTACCTTTCTTGAAATAATAAAGCATAATATGCCAAAAATGTTGCTTTTTTTCTTCCATCATCAATATTAAAATGGCTACACAAAAATTCATCAATTTTGGTAAGTCTTTTTTTAAATGCACGCTGATATGACGGCTGTCATATGCAATCTAACAAAATTGTCTTGAATGAAGTTAAAGACAACTAAGTGCTACTAGAGCCATCTTATGGGAAAAAAGAACGAATCTTTTGGCCCACCCAATATATCTAAGAACAAACTGAAAATATTTCCACGGAGCTCCCTAACGATTGCCTATGAGTGGTATAATGAAGGATAGGATATTGGCCTTGAGGGGAAAAAAAACTAAAACCTCTTTTAAAGCCAAATCTATGATAGCTGTGGCAGGAGATAGGATAGAGT